>NC_044031.1:263478907-264726507 GCF_901765095.1 Microcaecilia unicolor | reverse complement strand
GTGGGTTTTGGAGGGCTCACTGTCCTCCACAAACATAACAGGTAGGGGGGATGGGCATGGGTCCACCTGCCTGAAGTGCACTGCACCCACTAAAACTGCTCCAGGGACCTACATACTGCTGTCATGGAGCTGAGTATGACATCTGAAGCTGGCATAGAGGTTGGCAATCAATATTTGAAAGATATTTTCTGAGGGTGGAAGGGGATAGTGACCACTGGGGATGTCACCCCCGATTCTCTCCGGTGATCATCTGATCATTTCGGGCACCTTTTTTGTGCCTTGGTTGTAAGAAAAACACACCAGGTAAAGTCGTCCAAGTGTTCATCAGGGACATTCTTGTTTCTTTCGATTATGGGTCGAGGACGTCCAAGTGTTAAGCACGCCCAAGTCCCGCCTTCGCTACACCTCCGATACGCCCCCTTGAACTTTGGCCATCCCTGCAACAGAAAGCAGTTGGGGATATCCAAAATCAGCTTTTGATTATACTGATTTGGATGACCCTGGGAGAAGGACGTCCATCTTCCGATTTATGTTGAAAGATGGGCGTCCTTCTCTTTCAAAAATGAGCCAAAAAGTCAGTTTAGAAAACATGTAGCCTTGAAAGCCTCTATTAGGAGTATCTCATTGACCATTCCTACCATCTTCCTTTAACCACTCTTCCACTCCCTCCCTTCTTCTCACCAGGGTCATAATGATTATCTTGCTAAAGTCTCCTCCAGACTCAAATCAAATCTCCTCTTTCTTAACGCCTTCAAATGTGAGGCTATTCTCTTTCCTTCCTCATCCTGCATTTCTCTCCTGCTCCCTTGCCTGGCAGTCAGCCCCTCCTGTTCAAAGATTCAGTCAAGAGCCTCAGAGTGACCTTTGATTCTCTTCTTACATTTAAGTCCCACATAGACCTAGTAATCCATTTCGCTTTTTTTTGCTATCCACCGCAACCGTTCTGTCCGTCCCTTCTCCCTGCATCCTCAGTATGCCTCCTTCTCCTTGCATTTGTTATCTCACAGCTGGACTATTGCAACTCCCTCCTTTCTGGTCTCTCTTTATAGTATCAAATGAGTGGAGTGGAAGGGTAGAGTGAAGTTTCTGTTTACTCTTTCCAAAAATACTAGGACTAGGGGGCATGCAATGAAGCTACAAAGTAGTAAATTTAAAACTAATGGGAGAAACGTTTTCTTCACTCCACATGTAATTAAACTCTGGAATTCGTTGCCAGAGAATGTGGTAAAGGTGGTTAGCTTAGCGGGGTTTTAAAAAGGTTTGGATGGCTTCTAAAGAAAAAGTCCATAGATCATTATTAAAATGGACTTGGGGAAAATCCACTGCTTATTTCTGGGATAAGCAGCATAAAATGTTTTGTTCTTTCTTGGGATCTTGCCTGGTATTTATGGCCTGGATTGGCCGCTGTTGGAGGCGGGATGCTGGGCTTCTACAACACAGAATAGTGAGGTTTATGGAATACAATGGACTTCAGGACTCAAGGCAGCATGGTTTCACTAGAGGCAGGTCTTGTCAGACAAATCTGATTAATTTCTTTGACTGGATTGATGATCAGAGAGTTGGACGAGGGAGAGTGCTAGATGTGGTGTACTTAGATTATAACAAAGCCTTTGACATGGTTTTCCATAGACACTTATAAATAAACTGAGTACCCTCAGTATAGGCCCTAAAGTGACTATCTAGGTTAGGAACTTGCTGAGTGGTAGGCAACAGAGGGTAATGGTAAATGGAGGTCACTCTGAGGAAAGGGATGTTACCGGTGGTGTGCCACAAGGTTTAGTTTTCTTGGTCTGCTTTTTTTTTTTAACCTTTTTAAGCGATATTTTGAAAGGCTGTCTGGTAAGGTTTCTCTCTTGTAAATAATACCAAAATGTGCAATACAGTAGATTCTCCTGATGGTGTGGATAACATGAGAAGGGACCTAGAAAAGCTTGAAGAACTGTCCAGAATTTGGCAGCCAAAATTTAATGCTAAAAAATGCAAGGTCGTGCATTTGGTCTGCAAAAACCCGAGGGAGCAGTGTAAGGGGTGAAGTACTTTTTTGAACAAAAGAGGAGAAGAACTGGGTGTGATCATATATGATAATCTTAAGGTGGCCAAACAGATAGAAAAGGTGATGGCAAAAGCCAGAAAGATGCTTAGTTGCTTAGGGAGAGGAATGGCTAGTAGGAAAAAGGGAGGTGAGAATGCCTTTGTATAAGTCTCTAGTGAGACCTCATTTAGAGTACTATATACAAGTCTGAGATTGCACCTTCAAAAATATGGAGACGGTCCTGAGGGTGTTCAGTGGTATTCATCATAAACCATATGGGGACAGACTAAAGATCTCAATACGTATACTTTGGAAGAAAGACAGGTGAGGTAAGATTTGACAGAGATGTTCAAATACCTCCATGGCATAAATTCACAAGAGGCAAATCTCTTACAATTGAAAGGAAGCTCTGAAATGAGGGAGCATAGGATGAAGGTGAAAGGGGACAGACTCAGAAATAACTTAAGGAAATACTTCTTCACAGAAAGGGTGGTGAATTTGCAGAACAGCCTCCCAGTGAAGGTGGTGGAGACGAAGACTGCATCTGAATTCAAGAAAGCTTAAGACAAGTACATGGGTGGGGGGGGGGGGGGGGGGGGGGAGGAGGTCGAACTAACTAGCCATTTACTTTGAACATAAAATAATTAAAATTAGGGAAGTTGTTAACAAGTTTAAAGGCACTTCTGCAATATCAGCCACTATATTTTCTAATTCTCCTGGTGACATAGTTTCAGATAGATTCTGGTTTTCTCTGTCCTCACATGATACAGTTAAATCCTTTCTTTCAAAGTATTCCTTATCGCAGTATATCTTGGATGCCTGTCCTAGTTACTTACTAAAGAGCGCCCCCAGCTCATTTGTTGGCCTCCTGCAATCGCATATCACATACATATTATCACATGGTCTTTTTCCTCTGAAGAAGGGTTTCATTATACTAATCCCTATTCCTAAGAACACTCTGGTATTTTAGTTTAAACAATTTTATTGATGGCAAGATATAAACAGCACAGTTGCTATAGAAGCATACATAGTCCAATAGAAAAACAACCAAGGTAACTACTGACAATAAGGTCAGTCATCAAGATTTTTTAATTTAACTTTTTATCTCTGTCCCTAATCCCTAAGTTCTGGCATTCACTGATAGATGTGTATCATGAAAGCTTGTAGGAAACAATTCAAACCCCATCCCCCCTTACATGTAAAGAACAAGAAGCATATTACACATATTAATAATTATCAGCACTCTGAAAAAATCCCCCAATAGTATTTACAAAGGCATAGAGAGTGTGGAGAACTTGGGCTCTTATAGCCCCCCACCAAAAGTGGCTATAAACGCTAAGAAAACAGAACAGTCCACCATAACCCTCCTACTCCCCCCCCCCCTTACCTCTTCCCTTCTCCATCCCACTCCCATCCCCAAACATAAATCTCCTCTAGGTTATAGAGACAGCTGATTCAATAAAAGACTATATACTCTGGGAGTTAACACTAATGCATAAGACTCCCAAACAGACCAAAATTTCTTTCTGCATTTCAAGGTCAGACTTGCATCCCGTTTTTCCATAAGTACCAAGTTATAGAATGCATTTCTCCAATGCCAGAAACTAGGGGCAGTACTCTGAGTCCAACATTGGAAGATGCATTTTTACCTACCACCCCTGCTTTATAAATAAATATACATTCCTTCAACAGCAACGGCCCACAGTGTCCCATTTGGCCCAATATAATACCTGCAGATGAGGCTATAATATGCTTATGAAGCAATTGTTCCCAATATTTAATCAAAATAGACCAATATCATTGAACAGGAGGACAATACCATAGGGCATGAGCCAAAGTAACTTTGGGGCACCCACACTTAGCACGTCATAGCATCCACACATCCAGCATGGTACGCTTGTTGAGGGGAAAAATACGATCTAGTCAGAATCATAAATTGGCATTCTCTATAAGTTGCACTATATATGTACCTCAGGATCATCTGTAATAGTCGGTGAACCTCCCCTTCTTGAAAATGCTTTCCCATATTATTCCAACGTTTGTACCAGTGGGACAAAATCTTTACCAGGGGCTACTAAAGTTAAAGCCTTAAAGGTTAGCAACAGACCCGAGAGTGGTTCACCGGTATCTTTAAGTGATGTAACAAATTATAGACTGGTTGCATCTATTCCACTTTTGGTTAAGGTTATGGAGAGTATAGTAGCAGCTCAAATAATGGACTTCCTTTCTTCCTTTTCCTTCCTGCTTCAATCACAGTCAGGTTTCATACCCTTTTATAGTGCCAAAACAGTCCTATCTACCTTAGTATCGAACTTTAGAAGTCAGCTTGGGTAATATATTTTAGTGATACAGTTTGACATATCCAGCACTTTCTATGTAGTTGATCATGATCTATTATTAAACTTATTAGATCACTTTGGATTATGGAAAAGTCCTAGTGTGGGTCCAGGGTTTTCTAAAGTTGAGATCTTTTCAGGTAAAAATGTTGGGCTCTCTTTCACCATCATGATCCCCTGTCTGAGGTGTACTTCAAGAATCACGTTTATCTCCCATCCTGTTCAATATCATGATGGCCCCATTAGGAAACAGATTAGAAATAGCAAGATTCCATGCCTTTTAATGCTTATGATATCACAGTTTTCATTCTATTTAAAAATGGTTTACATGAAATTCTATCTAAGACCAGAGGGACTTGATTTGATAGAATTATGGGCCTCTGAATTTAAATTTAAATTAGAGAAAAAAACTAAGTTCTTAGTAATTACTAATCCTTTTGATCGTAGTCCATATAACAGTTTCACTTTAGATCATACTTGTTATCCTTTGGAAAGTAATCTAAAAATATTAGGGGTAATTATAAATTGGCATCTAACGTTTAAATCTCAGATATCCTCTGTAATCACCAAATTTTTGAAGTCCTTTGGAAACTGAAAGTTCTTTTCAACTGATATTTTCAGGTGCTTCTACAGTCCCTGGTCTTAATTCAACTTGATTACTGTAATTCCATTTATGCTGGTTGCAAGATGGACTCTCTAACACAATTGCAAACTGCTCAAAATGCTGCAGCCAGATTTGTCTTACAAGTACCATGTTTGACAGAGCCTCCCCTTTATTACTTAAGTTGCATTGGCTTCCCGTGAAAGCAAGGATTATATTTAAACTTTGTTTCAAATATTATATGTAGCACTGGGCTATATGCAACTGCTTGTTAAGCTTCCTTTGCGTAGTGCCTCACCTGGTGCAAGGAACTACCTGACATTACATTTCCAATGTGCAAGAAAGTGATTTACAGATCAGTTCACTCTGCCAATTTTTACAATCAGGGTACCAAGTGGTGGAACTCTCTGCCAACGGCTATTAGGAGTCAACAAATTACTTGGTATTTCTAAAGGCTCTGAAATCTTACTTCTTCACTAAGTTCTTATTAAGAGATTGTGATTCTTTAGCTTAATCCAGTCTGGTGCCAAGTTTTGCACATTTCCTGTACCCTTTACCTTTTTTTCTTTTTGCCTTGTAAAATCTTTCTAACTCTATTTTATTTCCTGCATACAGCATGTAATTGTATTGTTAGTATGGTAATATAACTTTCTCTGTATGCTTGTTGTAATTCTTTTCTTTGATTGCAAGCCACATTAAACCCAAGATTATTTGGGATAATGTGGGATATACTGTAAATGTCATAAATAAATAAAATGGCTAGGAGAGACTTGTGGCTGTTTGAAACGCTTGAGGGGCTATCCAAGAGATATTCAGTGGCACTTAACTGGACAGTACCAATGAATATAGAAACATAGAAAATGAAGGCAGATAAAGACCATATGGCCTATCCAGTCTGCCCATCTACTCTGCATATCATTCCCTTAAAGATCCTATGTATTTTTCCCAAGCTTTATTGAATTCAGATTCTGTTTCTTAGCTGGTGAGAAGAAAACAGAATCTGAATTCAAGAAAGCTGTTCTATGAATTCACCACCCTTTCTGTAAAGAAACTTTTCCTCCTACTTCTGTCTATCTTGTTTCACCTTCATCCTATTCCCCCTTATTCCAGAGCTCCCTTTCAATTGAAAGAGAATCACCCCCTCTAACCGTCCATGCCAAAACCGTCTAGTTTGTGGGCAATCTGAGGACAGAGTTAGGGTGGAGAAGAAGTTTAGCTGGTTAGTGGCAATTTTCAATCCACTAACTAGCTGGATGATCAACTTCATACAGTTAGGACAGAAAAACGTCTGTCCTAATTTTATGCAGGGAGTTAACCTAGCACTGGTGTGAGATTGACTGGTGTGTGGTTAACTTCGGAGTCCTGACCTGATGTCGTTCCACCCCTTCCTTCTCTCCCCCTTTCCTGGAACAGGATACAGCACTGCCACCAATCCTTCCTCCATCCCTCCCACTCGCCAACGAATAGGATGCAGCCCCCTCCAATCTTCCCTCCCACTATCCCCCAAACAGGGTGGACCCCCTCAAATCCTCCCAACTCTCTCCTGGTCTATAATAACTCCTCCTCCCACCACTAATAATAGCACCCCCCCCCCCCCCCGGCTTACCTAAACTCTCTGGTGGTCCAGTGGGGATGACGAGAGCAGAAGGTCACTGCAGCCATTTTTGGGAGGCACTTGGGGCAGAAATGAGTGGGGTTCACTCCTGCACCATTCCCCCTACAGGACCACCAGGGACTTTAGATAGGCCCAAGAGAAGGTGCCATTGTGAATGGAGTGTGTGTGTTGCGTGCGGGGGAGTTCTTATGGACCTGGGGGGGGGGGGGGGGAACTGGAAGGTGGATCAGAGAGGGGCTTCATCTGCTTCTTGGGAGGGGGACCTTAATCAGGGGAGCAGAGGGCATAAGTGTCTTATGCAGGTCTCAACTGAATATTGGCCAAAACCCGTGTAAGCTCCAGTGGCCAGTATGTAAAAGATTTTGGCCCAGATATTCAGAGCCGGTGCCTGGATGTAGCCCAGCACTGAATATCTGGGTTAATTTAGCCAGCACTTTTAAAAAATGCTGACTGCCACCAGGTGAATATTGGCCAGAGGATCTCCGAGAGAGGCTAGGATAGTAGATAACATGGATAGGCCATATGCTCTTTACCTGCCAGCTGTTTCTATTAGCTGTATTAGTGTCAGGTCCGTCCTCTTTTCAGTAACAATTGGCATGTAGTCTGTTCAGTTCTGCCTCTAATGCAGTGCCAGTTTCTGGGTTTCCCCCTTACCTCCTTGATACCCCATGCTTTTTTTGAATCCAATTACAATTTTTGTCTCCACCACCTCCAATGAGAGTCCATACTATGCACCCATAGGAGCCAGCTGTGTGGGTGCTTTGAACAAACTGCTTGACTTGTCAGGGAGAGGTCATTCCAATGGGTTTAGAACCCCCAATAATTTTGAAAAGTTGGCTCCTATGCTGTGCACCCACAACCTGATCTGTGAAGAAATACTTTGATCTTGCTCCTGAGAATCTCTTGGAACCTTGTTCTGTAATATCTTGTTCAAATATATTCTTTTCTTTGAAAAAAATGCATGAGCAAACTTGATTTACGCCACTGAGGTACTTGAACATCTCTTCATATCCCCATCCCTCTTGTCTCTCCTATCCTGAAGGATATACATATGTAAATCCTTAGGTTTTATCTCATATGGCTTTTTGCGCAGACTCCACCATTTTGGTAGCTTCTTGCCTGCCTCCAGTTTCTCTATAATGTTTTGAGAGATGGCTTCCATAATTGGCTGCAAGTATTACGCCCCTTGGTTTTTTCTACAGGTTATGACTTTCCCAGTGCATCCTAGTATTCCTCTGGCCACCACTATCACATTGTTTCACTGCCTTGAGATCATCAGACCTCACTGCCACCCTGAGTCTGGCTCCTGGTTGGTTAACATCAGTTTCTCATCCTGATCATATCCCTGCTCCTCAGGATTTCTGCACCCCAAATGCCCAACTGCACTTTTGTCATACACTAGACCATTCTCCAAGCTTTCTTGGATCAACTTCCTCTGGGGTGTCCACCCTGTTGCAGATGATAACCTTTCCATAGTATCACTCACAAATCTATTGAACAGAAAAGGCCCAAGTACAGATTCATGGAACACTTAGAATTCATATTCAAAAGCAGTTTTAAAAATCAGTCCAAATACCATAAATACTTAATCCATACTAAAAACGACTCCTGTGGATTAATTACTAACACTACTGGACGACCTGTGGAGCAGTGTATAAGTGGCTTGCGGGTTTCCTCAAATCAAGACCCTCTGGAGACTAAAAAGAATCTGACCTTTCTTTCCAACAATCACTTTCTGATTATTTGTACAATCACTGGTGTCTTCACACCTTGACTATTGCAATGCCGTATATTTAGGTACTAGGAATGTCTTACAAAGAAACTACAAACACTAAATACAGCTGCAAATCAAATCTGCAGAGTTTCCAAATTGATAAGGTGTCCCTACTCCTTATTAACTGCATTGACTCCCTATAAAAGCAAGGATTATATTAAAAACTTGTACTTTCATTTACAAAATCATTTATGGGGTTGGATCCAGGCTACATGATGGATATTGTAGAACTTCCCACTTGTAATGTCATACCAGGTGCAAGGGATTATCTCATGTTACACTTCCCCAGTTACAAAAATATCAAATATAAGTCTACACTGGCCAGAGATTTTTCTCATTTGGGCACCAAATGGTGGAACTCTATTCCAAGGGAAGTCAAACTTATGAGTAACTGCTTGACCTTGTCACGGTCCCAGGCTTTAAGCAACACAGTCACGGACTCTGGAACAACGTGAGCCCTTGGCCTAACTGTCGTCGAGCGGCAGCAGGAGGCACCGCCCCACCCCCCCCCCCCCAAGCAGGACTGGACTAACAAGCTTGGCTTGGCTGGAACCGGATGCTGGGATGGACTTGGCTTGACTGGAACAGGATTCAAGATACTGGAACAAGCTTGGCAGGAATAGGATTCAGGATACTGGAACAGGATTCAGGATACTCAAGCAGGAGTCAGGATACTCAGATAAGCTTGGCTGGAACAGGATACTGGTAGCAGGATACAGGATACTCAACAAGCTTGGCAGTAACAGGATTCAGGATACTGGAACAGGATTCAGGATACTCAAGCAGGATTCAGGATACTCAAACAAGCATGGCTGGAACAGGATACTGGAACAGTATTCAGGACACTCAAGCAGAATTCAGGATAAACAAGCTTGGCAGGAACAGAAGCTGAAAGCAAACAGGGCACACACAAGCAGGAAGGGAACTGGAGCTGAGACAAACAGGGCAGACACAAGCAGGATACAAGCTGACCCCACACAGACAAACAACAGAACTAAGGCTGAAGCTAAGGTAGAGGGGACTAGAACAAGCAAGGCAGACTAGGCAGGACACAAAGCAGACCCACACAGACAAATAGAGAAGAACAGAAGCAGAAGTGCACACAGGCACCCTAAACAAGGAATCAAAACAGAAGTGCCCACAGGCACACAGGCTATGAGCAAAGCAACAAGAAATCAAGACAGAAGTGCCCATAGGTACATAGACTAGAACAAGGCAGAAGTGCTACACTGCACACAGACTAACCTGGAGACCTTTAGCATTGCAAAGGCACTGGAAAGAAAGTGGCACCACTTCCTTATAAACAGGACAGAGGCCAGGAAATACACTGAACACCAAAGTGAGGCTTGAAACATGCAGGAAGTGGAAACCCTACAGGACAGAGGCAGGAAACACACTGAACATCAAAGTGAGGCTTGAAACACACAGGAAAGAAACAACCATGCAGGCAGTAGCCAGCTCAGCAGCTGACCATCGGGACATAAGGTGAGTCAGAGAGGGATCATGACCACAGTCCATGACAGACCTTCCGCAAATTCTTGAAGGCGTTCCTTTCAACAAGTTCACCCAATAATCCTAGAGCTTTGTCCACCAGGATACAAAATCACTCATTGGACGAGAGAAGGAAAAAGAGGCGGAGGTATAGCTATAATCTATAAATCCCAATTTACAATTACAACTACAGCCGAATCGATCCTCCATCAACTCGAAATAGCCTCAGTCAGAGTTATACAACCCGAACCTGTAGGATCAACTAAATATAATCCTATTTACAGACCTCCGGCTAAGTGGCAAGAAGCACAGTTACACTTCACGGACTTCATATCAACACTTGTCTATCATCCCAAAATATCATCATAGCAGGTGACATTAATCTCCATCTTGAAGACACAGAACTCAAACAATGTACAACAGAATGCAAGGAATTCCTCCAACTTTGGGAGTTCCACTGGCCTAACATACACCCACCCACAAACAAGGACACACAATGGACATCATAACTCACAAATTTTCATCAGACGCGTACCTCACATTCAAGGACACAAAATGGACAATCACACCATGGTCAGATCACTACAAAGCAAATACTTCCCTCCTCTGGAAAACAAAAGAGACACAACAAAAACAGGAGAAAAGAACCTACACTAAGAGAGGCAAAATTGACCCGTTAACATTTGGCAAAATTGACCCTTAACATTTTGGCAACAAATATACACCGCCGAATGGACAACAACCACAGAATCACCCCAATTCTTACAAGAATGGGACAATAGATGCAGAACAGTCCCTAGACAATATAGCTCCGCTCCAAACCAGAACTTCGCACAGGACTAACTCAATCCCATGGTTCAACGAAGAACTGAAAAGAACTAAAAACAAAGGTCAAAAGACTAGAAAGAGCATGGAGCAAAAAAAAAAGACGAACCACACACTTAACGAGTAGAAACAGTTACAAAGAAATACAAATACAGCATCAGACATACCAAAAGAACATATTACAAAACCATAATAGGACCAGATTACAAGGACACACACAAGCTCTTTCACTCGTAAACAATCTCCTAAACACCACACGGGTCACCTCGAATAGCACAGACACCCCATCGGCAACCAACCTAGCGAAATATTTCAATGAAAAAATTACAAAGCTCCGACGCATGATACCAAGTAACACCATTGAATATTCAACCATCCTTGAATGCCTAGACCCAATACCCGGGGAATACCCAGCTGACCAATCATGGACTAACTTTGACTTAATTTCAGTAGATGAACTCACACACTGGCTCAAAAAATATGCCAAATCTCAGTGCAAACTTGATATGTGCCCCACCAGCCTAATAAGAGCTGCACCCAAACAATTTAAAAAAGATCTCACGGATCAAGTAAACTATAGACTCTTACACGGTCTCTTCCCCACAGAAATGGAAACATACTACTTACGCCGCTGCCAAAAGATGCCAAGGAAAAGCACAATGGACTTAACCAACTACCGACCAGTCGCCTCTATCCCACTCACTACAGTGTTGATGGAAGGCATAGTGACGAAACAGGTCATGAATTACTTGACCAAACACTCAATTCTGCACGAATCACAGTCAGGATTCCGATCGAATCACAGCACTGAAACCGTACTAGTATCTGCAATGAACTCCTTCAAAAAAAACAATTGCAACCGGCAAGAACCTACTTATATTACAGTTCGACATGTCCAGTGCCTTCGACATGGTGGATCATGAAATACATTAACACATACTAGAATACTTCGGAATTGGAGGCCCAGTTCTCCAGTGGTTTAAAGGATTCCTCACCACTAGATCCTACCAAGTTATAACCAACATGCCAAATCACCGCCTTGGACACCGGAATGTGGAGTCCCTCAAGGATCCCCCCTTTCACTACAATCTTCAACCTTATGATGATACCACTAGCCAAACTCCTGGCCAATCAGAACCTTAACCCCTACATATATGCCGATGACGTCACAATCCACATCCCGTTTAAGAAGGAATTAAACCAAAATAACCAACGCGATCAGCCAGAGCTTCCAGATCATGCAATCATGGGCGGACTCATTCCGGCTAAAGCTCATGCCGAAAAAAACCAATGCCTAGTTCTCACCTCTCAATTCAATGCAAACAATTACTCCACTATAACCACACCTTACTGCACACTTCCTATATCAGAAAACCTGAAAATTCTCGGAGTCACCATTGATCGAAACCTCACACTCGATACCCACGTGAAGAACACAACGAAAAAAATGTTTCAATCGATGTGGAAACTCAAAAGATTAACCTTGTTTTTCCCAGAAACGTCTTTCGCACCCTAGTAACAGTCTCTAGTCATAAGCCACCTGACTACTGCAATGCCCTGTACGCAGGATGTAAAGAAAAGACCTTTAAAAACTCCAAACAACCCAAAACACTGCAGCCAGACTCATCTTTGGAAAACCTAAATATGAAAGCGCGAAGCCCCTAAGAGAGAAACTACATTGGCTTCTGCTCAAGGAACGAATGGAGTTCAAGATCTGCACAACCGTGCACAAAATCATTCACGCAGATGCCCCACTCTACATGCTAAACCTAGTGGACCTACTGCCCAGAAACGCCAAAAGATCAGCCCGCAAATTCCTTAATCTGAATTTCCCCAGCTGCAAAGGAGTGAAATACAAACAGGCTTATGCTGCGACCTTTGCATACAAAAGCACACAGTTCTGGAATGCGCTACCCAAAACCCTGAAAACCATGAACAATTTAACCAGCTTCCGCAAAGCTCTGAAAACACACCTCTTTAACAGAGCCTACAAAAGTCACCCTCAATGATACAATTCATTCCCAAATCACCTGAACACACCTAAAACACTCTGCACACAATTCATTCCCCAAATCATCCGAACACACCTAAAATACTCGCACACAACCTACCCAACATCTGCCCATCTACTACCTCTTTTACATCAGCTTAAGATCAACTGTATTTAAATCATGTATTGACTTGACCATAACGTTTTACATTAGCCTATGATCAACTGTATTTAAAACATGTATTGATTTTAACATAACCTCACTTTGTAAGCCACATTGAGCCTGCAAAACGGTGGGATAATGTGGGGTACAAATGCAATAAATAAATAAATAAATATACTAAGATGTTAATGCAACTGTTGTTAGTATTGCTAACTTTCTTTTTTGTCTATATAAGAACATAAGTGTTGCCATACTGGGACAGACTGAAGGTCCATTAAGCCCAGTATCCTGTTTCCAACAGTAGCCAATCCAGGTCACAAGTACCTGACAAGATCCCAAACCAGTACAATACATTTTACAAATCATCATACCATCACTTATGTATCTTTATAATTCTTAATGTGTGAATTATTGTTAAATGTTAGCCACATTGAACTGGATATGCAAATTCAGATACCGTGGGATATAAGTACACAGAAAACAGAATGAGTACTGAATAGACTAAAGTTCTAACTCAAATGTACTTTGATGGTGTTGTAAATTCCACCTCTCAATACCCTTCTCCACCACCGCCAACTCCAGGCTCCGTCCTATCTGCCTTGCCTCACTCCATGCTTGGAATAAACTCCCTGAGCCCATATGCCAGGCCCCCTCCCTGCCCATCTTCAAATCCTTGCTCAAAGCCCACCTCTTCAATGTCGCCTTCGGCACCTAACCACTACACCTCTATTCAGGAAATCTTGACTGCCCCAACTTGACATTTCGTCCTTTAGATTGTAAGCTCCTTCGAGCAGGGACTGTCCTTCTTTGTTAAACTATACAGCGCTGCGTAACCCTAGTTAAGTAGTAGTAGTAGTAGTATTCAAAAATTCCTTATGTTTTCACTTTTGTTTGTCGATGTGCCCCACCAATGATTTATTATGACATTTGTATCCTGCATTATCCCAAACAGAATTCAGGTTCAATGTGGCTTACAATCTAATTATAAGCAGGTATTATATTTAAAGCAGCTTAATTTCATGCTTTATAACCTACAAGCAACAAAGGCTGTTTCGTGAAAAATGAAACAGGCCCTAGGAAGGCTCTCATGTAACCGATCTCTCCTCCCTCCCCTGCCCTCCCCTCCATGCCCAGCGACTCCTCCCTCCCCTCCCCTCCCATCCCATCCATGTCCAGCAATTTCTCCCTCCCCTCCCATCCCATCCATGTCCAGCGACTCTCCTCTACCCTCCCCTCCCATCCAATCCATGTCCAGCGACTCTCCTCTACCCTCCCCTCCCCTCCCATCCAATCCATGTCCAGCGATTCTCCTCTGCCCTGCCCTTCCCTCCATGTCATAAGTACATAAGTAATGCCATACTGGGAAAAGACCAAGGGTCCATCGAGCCCAGCATCTTGTCCACGACAGCGGCCAATCCAGGCCAAGGGCACCTGGCAAGATTCCCAAACGTACAAACATTCTATACATGTTATTCCTGGGATTTTGGATTTTTCCAAGTCCGTTTAGTAGCGGTTTATGGACTTGTCCTTTAGGAAACCGTCCAACCCCTTTTTAAACTCTGCTAAGCTAACTGCCTTCACCACATTTTCCGGCAATGAATTCCAGAGTTTAATTACACGTTGGGTGAAGAAAAATTTTCTCTGATTTGTTTTAAATTTACTACACTGTAGTTTAATCGCATGCTCCCTAGTCCTAGTATTTTTGGAAAGCGTGAACAGACGCTTCACATCCACCTGTTCCACTCCACTCATTATTTTATATACCTCTATCATGTCTCCCCTCAGCCGTCTCTTCTCCAAGCTGAATAGCCCTAGCCTCCTTAGTCTTTCTTCATAGAGAAGTCGTCCCATCCCCGCTATCATTTTAGTCGCCCTTCGCTGCACCTTTTCCAATTCTACTATATCTTTCTTGAGATGCAGCGACCAGAATTGAACACAATACTCAAGGTGCGGTCGCACCATGGAGCGATACAACGGCATTATAACATCCTCACACCTGTTTTCCATACCTTTCCTAATAATACCCAACATTCTATTTGCTTTCCTAGCCGCAGCAGCACACTGAGCAGAAGGTTTCAGCGTGTTATCGACGACAACACCTAGATCCCTTTCTTGGTCCGTAACTCCTAACGTGGAACCTTGCATGATGTAGCTATAATTCGGGTTCTTTTTTCCCACATGCATCACCTTGCACTTGCTCACATTAAACATCATCTGCCATTTAGCCGCCCAGTTTCCCAGTCTCGTAAGGTCCTCTTGTAATTTTTCACAATCATGTCGCGAGTTAACGACTTTGAATAACTTTGTGTCATCAGCAAATTTAATTACCTCGCTAGTTACTCCCATCTCTAAATCATTTATAAATATATTAAAAAGCAGCGGTCCTAGCACAGACCCCTGAGGAACCCCACTAACTACCCTTCTCCATTGTAAATACTGCCCATTTAACCCCACTCTCTGTTTCCTATCCTTCAACCAGTTTTTAATCCACAATAGGACATTTCCTCTTATCCCATGACCCTCCAATTTCCTCTGTAGCCTTTCATGAGGTACCTTGTCAAATGCCTTTTGAAAATCCAGATACACAATATAAACCGGCTCCCCTTTGTCCACATGTTTGTTTACTCCTTCAAAGAATTGAAGTAAATTGGTCAGGCAAGATTTCCCCACACAAAAGCCGTGCTGACTCGGTCTCAGTAATCCATGTCCTCGGATGTGCTCTGTAATTTTGTTTTTAATAATAGCCTCTACCATTTTCCCCGGCACAGACGTCAGACTCACCGGTCTATAATTTCCCGGATCTCCCCTGGAACCTTTTTTAAAAATGGGCGTTACATTGGCCACCCTCTAATCTTCCGGTACCACGCTCGATTTTAAGGATAAATTGCATATCACTAGCAGTAGCTCCGCAAGCTCATTTTTCAGTTCTATCAGTACTCTAGGATGAATACCATCCGGTCCAGGAGATTTGCTACTCTTCAGTTTGCTGAACTGCCCCATTACGTCCTCCAGGTTTACCGTGAAGTCAGTAAGTTTCTCTGACTCGTCCGCTTGAAATACCATTTCCGACACTGGTATCCCACCCAAATCTTCCTCGGTGAAGACCGAAGCAAAGAATTCATTCAGTCTCTCCGCTACGTCTTTGTCTTCCTTGATCGCCCCTTTTACCCCTCGGTCATCCAGCGGCCCAACCAATTCTTTTGCCGGCTTCCTGCTTTTAATATACCAAAAAAAATTTTTGCTATGTTTTTTTGCCTCTAATGCTATCTTTTTTTCGTAATCCCTCTTGGCCTTCTTTATCTTCGCCTTGCATTTGCATTGACACTCCTTATGCTGCTTCTTGTTGTTTTCAGACAGTTCCTTCTTCCATTTTCTGAAGGCGTTTCTTTTAGCCCTAATAGCTTCCTTCACCTCACTTTTCAACCAGGCCGGCTGTCTTTTGGAGTTCCGTCTTTCTTTTCTAATTCGCGGAATATGTATGGCCTGGGCCTCCAGGATGGTATTTTTGAACAGCGTCCACGCCTGTTGTACAGTTTTTACTCTCTCAGTTGCCCCCCTAAGTTTTTTTTTTTTACCGTTCTTCTCATTTTATCATAGTCTCCTTTTTTAAAGTTAAACGCTAACGTATTTGACTTTCTGTGTACAGTTACTTCAAGGTCGATATCAAAACTGATCATATTATGGTCACTGTTATCAAGCGGCCCCAGTACCATAACGTCCCTCACCAGATCATGCGCTCCACTAAGGACCAAGTCTAGAATTTTTCCTTCTCTCATCGGCTCCTGCACCAGTTGCTCCATAAAGCTGTCCTTGATTTCATCAAGGAATTGTATCTCTGTAGCGTGTCCCGATGTTACATTTACCCAGTCTATATTTGGATAATTGAAGTCACCCATTATTATCACATGTCCCGCAATTCTGGCCTCCCCTCCATGTCCAGCGATTCTCCTCTGCCCTGCCCTCCCCTCCATGTCCAGCGAATCTCCTCTGCCCTGCCCTCCCAGTGTCCCCGCGATTCTCCCCTCTCCTCACATCCCATCCATGCCCAGCTGTTCTCCTCTGCCCTATCCTCCCATCCATGTCCAGCGATGATGATGATGACAATGTATGCACAAAACAAAACCCTCACAGACTTGCAATCACACAGGAAACAGGGAAGGTGACTCACCGAGGAGGACTGAACAATGCTCTTGAATATAGTTTATTGACCATTCCACAGACTCGACGTGGCCGTGTTTCAGCCAAAGGGTCTGCACCTCAGGAGTCTTAGATTCTGTAAGTATTGCCTATATCTCAACTCAGGATGGTTAAGTTGGAATCAGCCAATGCTGGTAGCAGGTCTTGGTGGGAAGATTAAAAAAATGCTATGAAAACTGGAATACTCAGAAGTAATACACTATTGAATCTCAGGACTGACGCAAACAACATCTCTGGTTGATGTCAGCAGCAGGACTAGCAAACAGGCACCTGAAATGCAAGCAGTGGAACTGCACCATTATAATAAGCTATGGGGATAACAAGGAGCTCAGGCCTCACCAACAAAAGAGGATCTGGCATTGCCTGATGTAGTTACAGGTTTACAGGTGAACCCAGGCCTTGCATTTGAAGAAGAGGAGCAAGTGATAAATCATCGAGGTGGAAAGGGTGAGGTAAGTAGGTAGAAGAAGGAGAAGGGAGAGAACATGGAGTGGAGACTGCAAAGGGGAACACCTATGCCTCCCCACTTCTATGGTGCTCTACCTCATCCAATAGACATACATATAGACCCACACATACCACAACCCCTACACATACCTCTAGAGCCATAAGCCATCCGAATTCGCATGCCCATGCCATCCTACTGAGCCATATTCCATCACATTCTTTCTTATCGAGCCCCACGCAGATATAATATCCATCCCCTCCACAGAGTACCTGCAAGACACACAACTCTCCCTC
The DNA here is from genome assembly GCF_901765095.1 of Microcaecilia unicolor. Lineage (NCBI taxonomy): Eukaryota > Metazoa > Chordata > Amphibia > Gymnophiona > Siphonopidae > Microcaecilia > Microcaecilia unicolor. Next base: position 264,708,742 of record NC_044031.1, on the reverse strand, counting down.
AAGTTTCTATAACACACCCATGCAATTCTAAACTTGTTTATGTTAAAGTGAGTTTTCTAAAATAACAAAACTGCATTTTATAAAACGTTTGCGTAACGCACATTATAAAAATCCTTTGTACTTAAAACCATTGAAAAGAACATGCTGAAAACTAATGAAGGGTTTATGGCTTTAGGAAAGCTGATAGAATATAAGAAATTATCTTCAGATCAAAAGATACAGTTGACATTTTCCAGCAGCCTAAAGATAATTATATTGCAGTGAAAAAAAATAAAAAGAAACTTATGGCTTGTTTCGAAAGTCATGGTACAACTGCACTCAAAATCATGAGTAATTGCTAAATTAACTGTCAGTTTGTGGAAAACAATGCAAAACTACAAATATCAGGGTTCCAAGGGCAATCCTAATTAAGTAAACCTATACCAGCTGAAGTGCAGAGCCTTTCTGTAATTCCTCAAATTTTACTTTTTAATAGTATTTTGCCTCCTTGAAACTTGTCGTGCAACTAATGGAGCACATGGAGGTTAACGTCCATTTGAGAATAGATACACTTTTGTACATAAGAGAGACTGTATGCAAGCATTTTTTTTCATGACATGCTTGCAGAACCACAAAGACTATGAGGACTGAGATTATTTCCAACATACTCTGGCATAGAAGGTAAAATTATGTCTTACCTGATAATTTTCTTTCCTTTAACACAGCAGATGAATCCAGGAACTAGTGAGTTAAGTCCGCCTACCAGCAGGTGGAGATAGAGATAAACAAACTAAAGGCAGTGATGTCAGACAGCCAGCTCCTTCCTCAGTTAGTATGTCATTCGTAAGTATTTGCCAAGGCCAAAAATATGAAACCAATAACAACCAGAAACCATCCTCACTATGAAAAATAGAGAACCAAATAAGAACTTTGAAATAACTGCAACTTGATCCAGAAATCAGAATCCTTTCCGTGTTGCCATATCTGTCTGAACTCTGCAAAAGAGAACCCAGAAGGAAAAAAATAGCCACACTGCGTGGAAAATGAAAAAAACGTCGGCTGAACTAGGGAGGGATTCTGGATTCATCTGCTGCGTTAAAGGAAAGAAAATTATCAGGTAAGACATAATTTTACCTTCCTTGCCACTTGCAGCAGATGAATCCAGGAACTAGAGGGATGTACCAAAGCATTACTTAAATAGGGTGGGAAACCGACGCTCCCCGCGCCAACACTCCCGCTCCAAAACTCGCATCCTCCCGAGCAGACATGTCTAGCCTGTAATGCTTCGCCAAAGTATGACGGGACGCCCAAGTAGCCGCCCGACAAATCTCTTCCAGAGATAAGGCCTCCACCCAAGAAACCGCCTGTGCCCGAGTAGAATGCGCCTTCAGGGCCACTGGAGATGCCCGCCCTTGTAGCAGATACGCTGCTCCAATGGCTTCCCTAATCCAGCGAGCAATGGCTGCCTTAGAAGCCACCTCACCTCTTTTCGATCCCGACAAGAGCACAAAGAGATGTTCCGAGTGTCAAAACTCGTTAGAGATCTGCAAGAACCGAAACAAGGCTCTCCGCACATGCAGGAAACGTAGCGAGGCAAACTCCCCCGGATAATCCTCTCTTCGAAAAGACGGAAGATAAACCGCCTGATTGACATGGAAAGCCAAAACCACTTTAGGTAGAAACGGCGGCACCGTCCGAATTGACACCCCTGCTTCAGAAAACTGCAAAAAAGAATCTCTGGACGACAAAGCCTGAATTTCAGAAATCCTCCTAGCCGAAGCAATGGCCACCAAAAACACTGTCTTAAGTGTTAGATCCTTCTCAGAAACCTTATTCAACGGCTCAAACGGTGGGGCCTGGAGGGCTCGCAGTACCACATTCAAATGCCACACCAGGCATGGCTGCTGCAGAGGAGGCCGAAGCCGAAGAGCCCCGTGTAGGAAATGGACCACATCAGAGTGAGCTGCTAAAGAGGAACCGTCCAGTTTGCCCCTAAAACAAGCAAGCGCGGCCACCTGCACTTGAAGGGAATTATATGTCAATCCCTTTTGTAGACCATCCTGAAGGAACTCAAGAATAACCGGGATGTCCGCCCGAAAAGGCAATTCAGCACGCAAAGCACACCACGCCGAGAAAGCTTTCCACACTCGCACGTAAGCTGCTGAAGTAGACTGCTTCCGTGCCCCCAAAAGAGTGGCAATGACTGGTCCTGAAAATCCCTTCTTCCTCAGCTGCCACCTCTCAATAGCCAGGCCATAAGACCAAAGCGGGAGGGATTTTCCATCTGAACTGGCCCTTGATGCAGCAAATCAGGAGTCACCGGAAGTTGCAATGGTGGCTCTGAGAGTGCTCGAACGAGATCCGCATACCACGGCCGTCGGAGCCAGTCTGGGGCCACTAGAATGACTGTGAAGTTGATGAGCACAATCACTTCAGCTGAACAAATTGTCCTACCGGAATGCTGTTTCTCAGACTTCTTGGATGATAGCTGGAATAATGCAATAGAGTGTGTTGATCTGTTTCTTTTCTATAAATAGTGGTACTAAATTGACCATTGTCCGATAATGCTACTGTAATGTCCAAAACGTTCACTTAAGTGACACATTTATAAGATGAAAATTTGATGTGAGGATCCACGGCCATCGGAGCCAATCTGAGGCCACTAGAACGACCGGCCCCTGATGCCGCCCTATGCGGCAAAGAACTCTCCCTATCAGAGGCCACGGAGGAAAAACATACAGTAGCTGTTGTTCCAGCCATAGCTGGAGAAGAGCGTCCAATCCTGTGGATCCTGGCTGCCGTTTGCGGCTGAAAAACTAGGGAACTTTGGCATTGCAAGCCGTGGCCATGAGATCCATTACTGGTCTTCCCCAACGTTGCCAGATCAGCCAAAAAGCTGAGACCGACAGCGTCCATTCCGCTGCATCCAAAAGAATTCGGCTGAGAAAATCCGCTTGAACATTGTCTTGACCCGCAATGTGTGCTCCCGACAGACTCTGAACATGCGCTTCTGCCCATACTAGAAGACGAGACGCTTCCACTGCCAAGGGAAGACTGCGAGTGCCCCCCTGCCAATCGATGTAGGCCACCGTTGTGGTGTTGTCTGAGAATACACGAACCGCCTGTCCCTGCAGAAGGTCCTGAAAACTCCACAGTGCATTCACGACTGTTTGCAACTCCAGACGATTTATCAGCCAAGTCGCTTCGAGAGGGGTCCACGATCCCTGGGCTACTCGATGAAGATAATGGGCTCCCCAGCCCACAAGGCTGGCATCCGTCACAACTACCACCCAATTGGGAGACGCCAGAGAAACACCATTCTGCAAATTGGCTGACTGGAGCCACCACGCAAGACTGTCCCTGGCCCGACCCGTCCAAGGAAGGCGTTGTTGATAATCCAGCGACGTCGGTGACCATCTGCTCAAAAGGAAATTCTGAAGAGGCCGCATATGAGCCCTTGCCCATGGAATGACCTCCAAAGTCGCCGTCATGGAACCGAGGAGCTGAACATAGTCCCACACTCGGGGAGCGCGACGACTCAATAAGGTCCGTACCTGAGAAAGCAATTTGATCCTTCACCCCTCGGGGAGAAACACCTTCCCCCGCTTCGTATCGAATTGCACTCCAAGATACTCCAGACTCTGAGTAGGAACCAGATGACTCTTGTCCATATTGACCACCCAACCTAAGGATTGCAACACTGCAATCACTCAGTCGGTGACTACTCAACTCTCCTCTGCTGTCGTCACCCGAATCAGCCCATCGTCGAGATATAGATGCACTCGAATCCCCTCCTTCCGCAGGAATGCCGCCACCACCGCCATGACCTTGGAAAAAGTGCATGGGGCAGTGGCCATTCCGAAAGGAAGGGCCTGAAACTGGAAGTGCTGACCCAGCACCGCAAATCTGAGAAATCTCTGATGGGGCTGCCAAATTGGAATGTGCAGGTAAGCTTCCCTCAAATCGAGAGCCGTCAAACACTCGCCTGGTTGAACAGCAGCAATAACTGCCCTTAATGTCTCCATGCGGAAGTGACGAACCCGCAAAAACTGGTTTACTTTTCTGAGATCGAGAATAGGCCGAAAAGCCCCTCCCTTCTTTGGAACCACAAAGAAGATGGAGTACTGACCTGTGTGCCTTTCGAGAGGAGGAACAGGCACGATAGCCCCTATTCTTAGCAGGTCTCGCAAACACTGCAGAACCGCTATCCTCTTGGCCCGCGATACACAGCGGGACTCCAGAAAAAAGTCTGTGACGGGAGAGAAGAATTCTAGCTTGTAACCTTCTCGCACCACATCGAGGACCCACTGATCCGAAGTAATTCTGACCCACTCTGGAAGAAAAAGAGAAAGACGACCACCGATCTGCTCTCCTCCTGAGTGGACCTGCGCCCCATCATTGGGCATTCGAAAATGCCCCTGATAGGCTTCCTGCTTCTCTTGTTTTTGTTTACTTTCCTCACAAAAAGATCAGTCACCATATTTATAGCAGCCTTTAGCTTGGATCACTGTTTTTCCACTTCTCCCACGCCAACAGCTCCTTCTTCAGGTATTCCCCCATTTTATCAAAATCAGTATGTCTGAAATCCAGTACTTTGAGTTTTGTGCGTCCACACTCCGCCTTCGCCCTTATATCAAACCATACGGTGTGATGATCACTATTACATAGGTGGGCATCGACCCGGATATCAGAAACACTACCTCCATTAGTGAGCACTAGATCCAGCATCGACCCTTCCCTCGTGGGTTCCGTCACCATTTGTCTGAGCAAGGCACTTTGACAGGCATCCACAATCTCCCTACTTCTTTCCGATTCTGCAGACAGGACGTTCCAATCCACATCAGACAAATTGAAATCTCCCAACAGTAGCACCTCCCATTTCATACCAATCTTTGAATATCTTCTATCAGATCCTTGTCTAACTTCTCCATTTGCGCAGGAGGTCTGTAGATAACTCCCATGTGGATACAGGTTCCATCTTCTCTTTCCAGGACGATCCATAAAGCTTCTTCTTTTCCCCAGGTTCCCCGCATTTCAGCCACTCTGATATTCTCTCACTCATACAGAGCCACTCCTCCACCTCTTTGGCCCTCTCTATCCTTCCTAAAAAGATTATAGCCCGGTACGGTCACATCGCATTCATGAGAATCGTTGAACCACGTCTCCGTAATAGCAACAATATCCAAGTTTTCTTCAAACATCAGGGCTTGCAAGTCTTGAACCTTTTTACTTAGACTACGAGCATTTGTGCACATACTTTCCATGTTCATAGTGAGTTTTTTAATATTTACATGACCTTTCCCTCTGCCATCATGTTTATTCTGGGGGTGACTTTTCGAAATCCCCTGTTTCCTTTTGTCACCCCCACCCTCTAGTTTAAATGTCTAGAAATATACTGTCTGAATTTCTCCCCAAGGATCCTTTTCCCATAACAGAAAGATGTAGCCAGTGGTGCGCTGGAGCCGGCTCGCAAGAGCCAGTTGTTAAATTTTTTAAGATCTTGCGAGCCGGTTGTTCTGCACGGTGAGCTGGCGCCGGTAAACAAGGTAAGCATGGCAGGAGGGCGCCACAAGCCATGCTTACCCCGCTTACCTCACCTCCCACAGCCCTCGTTTGCCTGCACCCGCCCCATGCCACCCTGGGGAGTTTAAATCTTTTTTATTACCTCAGTTGAAGAGGCCGAGTCATTGAAAGCCTGCCCGTCTCTAGCCTTCCCTTTGTGAGTTCATTGCCTCAGAGTCCCGCCTTCTGACGTCATTTCCTGTTTCCAAGAGGGCGGAACTCTGAGGGAACGAACTCACGAAGGGAAGGCTAAAGACGGGCAGGGCTTTCAGTGACACGGCCACTTCGACGGAGGTAATAAAAAAGATTTAAACCATGCAGGGTGGCACTGTGGCAGGAAGAAAAAGGGGGATGGGGGGAGAAGAGGGCGGGCAGGTGGATATGAATGGGAGGGGAGGATGGGGGCGAAGGAGAATTGCTGGACATGGGTGGGAGGGGAGGGCAGGGGCGAGAGGAGAATTGCTCGGTATGGATGGATGGAGAGGGGGCAGGGGAGAGAAGAGAATTGCTGGGTATGGATAGATGGAGGGGGCAGGGGAGAAGAGAATTGCTGGGTATGGATGGATGGAGGGGGCAGGGGAGAGAAGAGAATTGCTGGGTATGGATGGAGGGGGGCAGGGGAGAGAAGAGAATTGCTGGGGATGTATGGAAGGAGGGGGCAGGGAAGAGAAGAGAATTGCTGGATATGGATGGATGGATGGAGGGCAGGGGAGAGGAGAGTTGCTGGACATGGGTGGATGGAGGGGAGAGGAGAGTTGCTGGACATGGGTGGATGGAGGGGAGGGCAGGGAGAGAGGAGAACTGTTGGACATGGATGGGGGGAAGGGAAGACAAGAAGGAGATGCACATGGATGGAGGGGAAGTGAGAGAGAAGAAATGCTGGACATAGATGGAGGGGAGGGAATAGAGAGAGGAAGGAGATGAGATGAGGGAAAAGGAAGAGAGGAGAAAAACTGCACATGGATGGAGAAAATAGGCAGAAGTTGGATCCACTGGACAGTCAAGTCTGCGGAGGACCAAGCTTTTACTTACGGATGTAGAGCAAGAAATGAAGGAGAAAGGCGGAAAGTGAAGAAATAAATGGAAACGAAGCCCTGGAAACGGAGTTAAGAGGACAGATAGCAGCAGAATCAGATACTGGGCCAGCATGATCAGAAAAACAAAGTCACCAGACAACAAAGGTAGAAAAAAAATCATTTTATTTTCATTATAGTGTTTGGAATATGTCCACTTTGAGAATCAGGTGCTCAACGTTAAAAGTTTATATTTATTTACTTATTTATGGCATTTTATCCCACATTAAACATGAATTAGATTGGAACCTGGGATTATTTAATTTTTTTTCCTGGAGAGAGTGATGCATTGCCCCACCCCCAGGCTCTCTCCCCGGCTATAGCCAGCTCTGCAATTTGGGGGGGGGGGGGCGCAGAGGTGGACCGGGGAGAGAGCCTGTTGTTAAACATTTACCAGCACACCACTGGATGTAGCCCATCATTACAGTACAGCCTGTTATTTTTCCACGTATTACCCCATTCTCCTATGTATCTAAAACCTTCTTCTTTACACCAAGACTCAAGCCACTTATTGAATTCCTCTGTTTTGCGTAGTCTTTCCTCTCCCCTCCCCAACGTACTTCAGAAAAAGCCACAGTCCTAACCAAAGATTTCAGTCCCTCCCCAAACTTCTGGAACGCTCTCTGTGCTGTAAACTTGCTATTGTTGGCCAGGTCATTTGTCCCCAGGTGAATTACAACATCAGCGTTGGAAGCCTTACTCTCTTGTCGGATCACTTTCAGTATTTGGTCTGTACATCTTGTAGCTGAAGATCCTGGAAAACATTTCACTACGTTGGAACCCCTGAACTGTGCTCCTAAGTTAATGCCTCTGATAATGGAGTCTCCGAGCAGTAATAATTTTCTGCTTTTCACAATTCTGTCATTAGTTGGGGGATGTTTCTGGGGTTGTGCTATTTTCATTGTCTCTGGTTCTACCACAGTACTTCTTTTTTCGCTATCATAATGATGCAACGCTGCAAAAGAATTTGACAGGGGCAAAGCTTGGAAGGGCGAGTGTTTCTGTGTCACAGATCTTAGTCTACCAGAGCCTACTGTGACCCATCTATTCCTCTGATGTTTCATTCTCTGAGGCAGTGGTGGTGGTAAATTCCCCCATTTTATCAAAATCAGTACATCTGAAATCCAGGACTTTGAGTTTTGTGCGTCCGCACTCCGCCTTTGCCCTTATATCAAACCATATCGTGTGATGATCACTATTACATAGGTGGGCACCCACTCAGATATTGGAAACACTTCTTCCATTCATGAGCACTAGATCCAGAAATGACCCTTCCCTCATGGGTTCCATCACCATTTGTCTGAGTAAGGCACTTTGACAGGCGTCCACAATCTCCCTACGTCTTTCCGATTTTGCAGATGGGATGTTCCAATCCACATCAGACAAGTTGAAATCTCCCAACAGTAGCACTGTGTTCCCTGAACTTTGCTGTTCAGGGAACACAGCCTATGAGAACAGTGGAGTTGTCTGTTTTTGTTGAACTAGTTATTGGTCTCCAGCCAAACAGAACAGTGATGAGTTTGATCACTTTAAAGTGGAGATGAAGCTGAAGATTTTAGCAATTCTTGGTGAACAGGCATATGTCTCTACCATAGCAGACTGCAGGTTATCCCTGGAAAATTTTACATTGGGGTGACTGTCTATTGGCTTGATGGAGCCTTTAGAGAATAAGTCCTGTTTGGTCTTAAGACTGAAGAGCTCCCACATATTTCATGCATCAATTCTCAAAGATATTCAGAGTTTGCCAGACAAAAAATTGTTAGAACAACAGACAGTGATTTCAATTTTGTGAAAGTCTTCTTTGTAATTGGACAATATGATGATGATAGTGAAGATTAAAATGAAGATGCAAGTGAAGAATTAGACAGAACTACTTCTAAAGCAGATGATAATGACAATAATTGTCACGTAACTGGAACATCAAATATGGAGTCATAAGTACATAAGTATTGCCATACTGGGAAAGACCAAAGGTCCATCAAGCCCAGTATCCTGTTTCCAACAGTGGCCAATCCAGGTCACAAATACCTGGCAAGATCCCCAAAAAGTACAAAACATTTTATACTGCATATCCCAGAAATAGCGGATTTTCCCCAAGTCCATTTAATAATAGTCTATGGACTTTTCCTTTAGGAAGCCGTCCAAACCTTTTTTAAACTCCGCTAAGCTAACCACTTTTACCACATTCTCTGGCAACGAATTCCAGAGTTTAATTACACGTTGAGTGAAGAAATATTTTCTCCAATTCATTTTAAATTTACTACATTGTAGCTTCATTGCATGCCCCCTAGTCCTAGTATTTTTGGAAAGCGTAAACAGACTCTTCACATCTACCCGTTCAACTCCACTCATTATTTTATAGACCTCTATCATATCTCCCCTCAGCCGCCTTTTCTCCAAGCTGAAGAGCCCTAGCCGCTTTAGCCTTCTCCCCTCAAACATACTTAAAACTTCCCTTCTACGTTTGTGTGTGCCTACATTAACGTGCCTACATTTGTATGCACCCACATGTGTACGTGTTTATGTTTGGGCATTTACGTTTGGGCACGCCAACCCTGACATCAGATGCCTTCCCTTTTTAACCAGGAGATTCCCTCTTCTCTTTGCCTCAGCTACTCGTTCCTGTTGTCTGATGCATTCTGGTTATTCTCCTGACCTTTGCCTGTTCTGACTTCTGCTTGGACCTGACCTCTACAGGATTCCTACCTGCCTCGACCTTAGCTTGGACCTGACCTCTACTGGATTGCCGCCTGCCTCGACCACAGCTTGGACCTGACTTTTACTGGATTGTCACCTGTACCTGGCCGCCTCCTGAGTCCTCCTGTCAGTCCGTCTTTCAAGTCCCGCTGTCTGCCTGAACCCAGGGGCTCAACCCCTGGGGAACGGTGGTTATGGGTAAAGCATTGGGTTTTCTGACTGCTGGTCTCTGGATCAGCGCAAGTGCTCACTTGCTATTCCTGACATTGTGACAATAATGATGATAAAGTATTCTTTGCTATACGGAAGTCAAGTGTTTTAGAGAATTCCTTGACCAAACCTTGCAGACCCAGTCAGAAGACATCAGTAATATTGCAATCTGGCCTGATCTGAAGGAATTTTTTATCAGACTAAACATTCCACTTTCTTCTAGTGCAGTTGTTGAACACCTTTGCAGCTGAATTAATGACTCACAAGCACAATCGCATGAGTGACAGTCATTTTCAAAAATGTAGGGCCTCTTTTACTAAGCTGCAGTCAGTGCATGTTTTTTACACGTGCTGAGGCCCCCTTTTACTGCATTGGGTAAAAGGCTGTCTTTTTTTTAAAAAGAAAAGGCCATGCGGTAAGTGAACCACTTACCAGGTGGCAATTTCAGGGAGGAGCACTTACCGCCACCCATTGAGCTCTAGAAAATGAAACAGAACCCCTGTAAACAAAAAAACAAACAAACAAAAAACCCCACCAACCCACACATCAGCCACACACTCACACAAAAACCCCTGATAAATCACAACCTGGGGAGAAAAGGCACCCTGGTGGTAACCCACAATGTAAGGTGTCCAGCAATCATTGCAGGCTTACTATGCATAAACGTATATAAGCCCTATACAAAGTCAAGCCACCAGTCCGGTAAAAGGGCTTCCCAAGGAGAAACAGGAGGATGCCGGATGATAGGACAAAAGCCAACAAACCAACACCCACACATACCCTAAACCTTACACAGCACACATTCACAAATACCCACTCATACCCCCCCCCCCAAAAAAAAAATATATAGTCCTCTGTGTTCTCTGGAGACATGCTAGGGCCACCAGACCCAGTTGGTCTATGCAGTACAGCCATCAGTCAGGATACAGACTGCCACAAAATGAAAAAGCAAAGACAGCAAAGCTTCCTTCAAACACCTGCTTCACTCGCAGTTCTCGGCGGCACTCTCAGGGTCTCCAAGAATGTCCATGCAGCCTTTGGGGTGTCCAGAAAATGTGCTTGTCCCTGATGAGAAACTTTAAGGTGCACTGGGTACAACAAGGCAAAAGGAATGCGCTGCTCAGTTTAGAACACAGAGACAAAAAGGCATGCCATTTTTTAGCAACTCCATCCGAATAATCCTGGAAACATAAGATTTTGTTACTCTCATAAGCGAGCGATCTGCCTCCTGGATGGCACGTAAAATGGCCACCTTATGAGTAGTACCTTCAGGATGACCACTCTAGGATGTGCAGTAGAGAGCTGCGGGGATCCCAGTCTGTGAGTTCTTTCAATGCATACTGTGCCCAGATGGTCTGATAGGCTGAGCTCCATTGGGAATCAAGCTTCTAAATAAAAAGAGGAGTTAATTATCCAAGATAGATTCCGGAAGCCCGACCAATCACAAATTGCTTCTTCTGGAATACATAGTAACATAGTAACATAGTAGATGACGGCAGAAAAAGACCTACACGGTCCATCCAGTCTGCCCAACAAGATAAACTCATATGTGCCACTTTTTGTGTATACCTTACCTTGATTTGTACCTGTCTTTTTCAGGGCACAGACTGTATAAGTCTGCCCAGCACTATCCCCGCCTCCCAACCACCAGCCCCGCCTCCCACCACCAGCTCTGGCACAGACCATATAAGTCTGCCTAGCACTATCCCCGCCTCCCACTACCAGCTCTACCACCCAATCTCGGCTAAGCTCCTGAGGATCCCTTCCTTCTGAACAGGATTCCTTTATGTTTATCCCACGCATGTTTGAATTCCATTACCGTTTTCATCTCCATCACCTCCCGCGGGAGGGCATTCCAAGCATCCACCACTCTCTCTGTGAAAAAATACTTCCTAACATTTTTCTTGAGTCTGCCCCCCTTCAATCTCATTTCATGTCCTCTCGTTCTACTCTCTTCGCATCTCCGGAAAAGGCTCGTTTGCGGATTAATACCTTTTAAATATTTGAACGTCTGTATCATATCACCCCTGTTTCTCCTTTCCTCCAGAGTATACATGTTCAGGTCAGCAAGTCTCTCCTCATACGTCTTGTAACGCAAATCCCATACCATTCTCGTAGCTTTTCTTTGCACCGCTTCAATTCTTTTTACATCCTTAGCAAGATACGGCCTCCAAAACTGAACACAATACTCCAGGTGGGGCCTCACCAACGACTTATACAGGGGCATCAAGACCCCCTTTCTTCTGCTGGTCACACCTCTCTCTATACAGCTTAACAACCTTCTAGCTACGGCCACCGCCTTGTCACACTGTTTCGTCGCCTTCAAATCCTCAGATACTATCACCCCAAGATCCCTCTCCGCGTCCGTACCTATCAGACTCTCATCGCCTAACACATACGTCTCCCGTGGATTTCTACTCCCTAAGTGCATCACTTTGCATTTCTTCGCATTGAATTTTAATTGCCAAATCTTAGACCATTCTTCTAGCTTCCTCAGATCCTTTTTCATGTTTTCCACTCCCTCTGGGGTATCCACTCTGTTACAGATCTTAGTATCATCCGCAAATAGGCAAACTTTACCTTCTAACCCTTCGGCAATGTCACTCACAAATATATTGAACAGAATCGGCTCCAGCACCGATCCCTGAGGCACTCCACTACTCACCTTTCCCTCCTCCGAGCGAATTCCATTAACCACCACCTTCTGGCATCTGTCCATCAACCAGTTCCTAATCTAGTTCACCACTTCGGGTCCTATCTTCAGCCCATCCAGTTTATTTAAAAGCCTCCTGTGGGGAACCTTGTCAAAAGCTTTGCTGAAATCTAAGTAGATTACGTCTATAGCTCGTCGCTGATTCAATTCTCCTGTCACCCAATCAAAGAATTCAATGAGATTTGTTTGGCACGATTTCCCTTTGGTAAAACCGTGTTGTCTCGGATCTTGCAACTTATTGTCTTCCAGGAAATTCACTATCCTTTCCTTCAGCATCGCTTCCATTACTTTTCCAATAATCGAAGTGAGGCTTACCGGCCTGTAGTTTCCAGCTTCTTCCCTATCACCACTTTTGTGAAGAGGGACCACATCCGCCGTTCTCCAATCCCTCGGAACCTCTCCCGTCTGCAAGGATTTATTAAACAAATCTTTAAGAGGACCCGCCAGAACCTCTCTGAGCTCCCTCAATATCCTGGGGTGGATCCCGTCCGGTCCCATGGCTTTGTCCACCTTTAGCTTTTGTAGTTGTTCATACACGCTCTCTTCCATGAACGGTGCTCTATCCATTCCATTCTCATTTGTACTTTTCCCAGTCCATCGCGGTCCTTCTCCAGGATTTTCTTCTGTGAAAACAGAACAAAAGTATCTATTTAGCAAATTTGCTTTTTCTTCATCACTATCTACATAGCGGTTCGCAGTATCTTTTAGTCTCACAATTCCCTTTTTAGTCATTCTCCTTCACTAATATACCTGAAGAAATGTTTGTCACCCCTCCTTATATTTCTAGCCATTTGTTCTTCTGCTTGCGCTTTCACCAGACGTATCTCTCTCTTGGCTTCTTTCAGTTTCATCTGGTATTCCTCCCTGTGTTCCTCTTCTTGAGTTTTTCTGTATTTCTGAAACACCAACTCTTTAGCCTTTAGTTTCTCAGCCACTTGCTTGGAGAACCATATTGGTTTCCTTTTTCTCTTGCTTTTATTTACTTTTCTTACATAAAGGTTCGTGGCCCTATTTATAGCTTCTTTCAGCCTGGACCATTGTCCTTCCACTTCTTGTACTTTCTCCCAGCCCATCAGCTCCCATCAGAATGGTTTTCTAAATCATCCAGATGGTCCTGATATGTCTCAAGAGCCTTTTGCATCTAGGAAAAAGAGTCCACTACATGCACCCAGGCCTCGAGCTCCCCAGTAACCTGCTGCTGATGTAGAAATTTATGACCAAATCCTCCAGAGTCCCTTGGACTTTGCTGAGTTTGTCTTCAAGTGGATGTAACTTGCTATCAAGCAAAGCCTCCATGAGTGTCGCCACCTCTGTAGCCACTTCAGACACCCATGCAAAGCTCAGGGACGGGCCCGCACGAGTGGAAGGAGCCAACAAATTTTTCTTGTTCGGCTGAACCTACTCCCTGTCTTTGCTTGCAGGTTTAGAAGCTACTGCACTGGACAACACATCTAACTGCTCTGACAAATCCTCCGGAGTGAAATTCCAGTAAGTCCCGCAATAGGAGGGATCAAAAGTAAGGCAATAAGTGGGTTTTTGAGAAGGAGCAGTAGGAGAGCTAACTACTAGCATCCTCTCTCCTGTATGGAGACACGTCAGCGGCCTACATATTAATTGCATAGTAAATGCTAGCACTAGTATTTCAATAAATATAGTTTTCACTGCCACTGATAATTGGGCCACTCAATCCCAGAAAATGATTCCAGTTTTCTGTAGAGACCTCTAAGGTTCTGTTCTGTGTAGTTAGCAGAGACCTCTAGTGGCTTTACTAACATACTGGACTTTAACTTGTGGATGTCTCCACTGTTTCCAGAAGAAGGGGAGGGCTCTTCTGACCAATAAAGTAAAAGCAGGAGGAGACCTGTGGCTGCTATAAAACTCCAGCCCTGTTTTAATTCTTTGTCTTTGGGTTCTGCTTCTCCGCTCATCAAACTGCTGAGTAAGGGGAAGAAGGTCTTTGCCTAGCTCAGCCATTGTACCAAAAGGATAAAAAGAGTGGTAAGCAGTGTCAGGATTGTTGAGACTTCTGCACTTGGTTGAAGGAGTAAGTTGGAACAGGTAACCAGCCCACTACCGCTTCCAAGAAGGATGATAACGGAGTGAAGCAGTAGCAGAAACTGGAGAAGTAACAGAAGATTTTGGTCCTAAAAAGTATGAAGGGACAAGGAGTACATCCTGTTTGTTTAAAGCCTGGGATCGTGACAGGCAGGAAGGGTTTGCATACCTAAACATCATCAGGTCTAACAAATGCATAAGCATACGTTAAAATAACTTCCCCAACCTGTTACACAAAAGATGATATACACCATTAACTAATTCTGTTACTTTGTTACTGATTTGGAGAGAGATCATAAAGCCCAGAGGGAGATGGATACAGCAATATTCCAGTTCAGAAATAACTGACAAAGAGCATGTGCTTTTCTAGAACACATTGCTGAAAATCCACTGCAACTCTAGGCTCCTGAAGAAAAAATAATTGCCATAGCAACCAGAGAGTAAAATGCAAAATGGTCTGCTTATATTTCTCTGTCAGGCCAGAGAACATGAAATGAAGGCATGGGATGGGGGATGGAGAGCATGATTATTTGGAGCGGTCACTGGAGTACTAGTAAGACTGCTTTAATGAACTGAAACCTGCAAGTTAACTTAATTCTGAGATCAAATACACATGAGAAATATTCACCATGTGATATGAGCATGCTGAAGCAGCAGAGACCTCAAAGTTTGGGGATATCTAGGAGAGAACCATGGCTGCTTTCAAGTAAAATAGAAAAATATATGAGTATAGTTTTCAAATAATACAAGTAAATCCATCAAAAACTACAAAATAATCATATAAAAATAGTGAATATAAAGTGAGAAGTGTTCAGTTTTAATTATATCCAGTCACCATGACAAGAGACTAGTCAACCTCAACCATCATTGCACTGCTCATGTTCAAATCACTTGACCACAGTGCATGATGATTCAATACTATTATCAAAGGATGGCCTAAACCTAAGATTAGTAGTCAGTTACAACAGTGTGTTGCTCTACAAGGCTACTGAGCTATGTCACAATAATTACATTTTAAAATATGGATACTGTTCATGAAATTATAAATTTTAAACCACAATCAAATGAGCCTGCAACATTATGATCCTGAAAAGTCAGTTTAACCATTGCAAACAGAACTAACCTGCAGTTCATCAGTGTTAAACCAGTACTATGACGCTTATCTTAGCATGCATATAATGTCCAGTGTCGTCCAATATAAACAATAAAGGGTTTGAGGCAGCTGAAGACTCACTGTCATTCAGTGGTGTGCACGAAATAAATCCAACACATGCTAGCCGAAATACTAATCCATTAGACAAAATATACTCAGCCTTCTTCTCGACTCAAGCTGAGTTTCACCAAAGCTTCTTCGGGAGGGGGCAAATCTGAATAAAACAATAAACAAATCTAAACCTACTGACAATAAATAAATCTCAGCTGATTAATACCACATTTCTCACATGCTAATCAAAACCACTAAATGAATTAAGCAGATACATACACGTTGACGACCCATCCGACTCCTACGCTTCTCAGTTCCTCACTCTGTCATCCTCCTTCAACCTCCAGCTGAGCTCCACCACCCCTACTCACCAAACTGGCCATTATCTTGATCTCGACCTCTCCTCTACCTGCCTATCCTCCAATTTCTGCGCCTCAGCTCTTCCTCTCTCAGATCATCACCTGATCACCTTCACACTTCATCACCCTCCCCCTCAGTCCCGCCCAACACTAACTAAACACTAACTACTACTTTCAGGAATCTCCAGGCTGTCGACCCTCCCACCTTATCCTCTAGCGTCTCTAATCTCCTCCCTTCCATCATGTCCTCCGAGTCTGTCGACAAGGCTGTCTCAGCCTACAATGCCACTCTCTCCTCTGCTCTGGACACCCTTGCACCATCCATCTCATGTCCCACAAGGCGTACTAATTCCCAGCCCTGGCTGACCCCCTGCATCCGATACCTTCGCTCCTGTGCCCGATCTGCTGAATGCCTCTGGAGAAAATCTCGCACCCACACCGACTTCATTCATTACAAATTCATGCTATCCTCCTTCCAGTCCTCCCTATTCCTTGCCAAACAGGACTATTACACCCAATTGACTAATTCTCTCGGCTCCAACCCTCGTCACCTCTTCGCCACCCTTAACTCCCTCCTCAAAGTGCCCTCCACTCCCACCCCCCCCCCCTCACTCTCCCCTCAATCACTGGCTGACTACTTCTGCGACAAGGTGCAGAACATCAACCTCGAATTCACTACCAAACCACCTCCTCTTCACCCTTTAACCCACTCCCTCAACCAACCAACCCAGGTCTCCTTCTCATCTTTTCCTGATATCACCGAAGAGGAAACCGCCCACCTTCTTTCCTCCTCGAAATGCACCACCTGTTCCTCTGATCCCATCCCCACCAACTTATTAAACACCATCTCTCCTACTGTCACCCCCCATCTGTCATATCCTCAACCTCTCTCTCTCCACTGCAACTGTCCCCGACACCTTCAAGCATACTGTAGTCACACCTCTCATCAAAAAACCATCACTAGATCCTACCTGTCCCTCCAACTACTGCCCCATCTCCCTCCTACCCTTCCTCTCCAAGTTACTTGAACGCGCCATTCACAGCCGCTGCCTTGATTTTCTCTCCTCTCATGCCATCCTCGATCCGCTTCAATCTGGTTTTCGCTCCTTACACTCGACAGAAACGGCACTCACTAAAGTCTGTAATGACCTGTTCCTTGCCAAATCCAAAGGCCACTACTCCATCCTCATCCTCCTCGACCTATCCACCGCTTTTGATACTGTCAATCATAATTTACTTCTTGCCACACTGTCCTCATTTGGGTTCCAGGGCTCTGTTCTCTCCTGGTTCTCCTCTTATCTCTCCCACCGTACCTTCAGAGTACATTCTCATGGATCTTCCTCCACCCCCATCCCGCTCTCTGTTGGAGTTCCTCAGGGATCTGTCCTTGGACCCCTTCTTTTTTCAATCTACACCTCTTCCCTGGGCTTGCTGATCTCATCTCATGGTTTTCAATACCATCTTTATGCTGACAACACCCAGCTTTATCTCTCCACACCAGACATCACTGTGGAAACCCAGGCCAAAGTATTGGCCTGCTTATCAGACATCGTTGCCTGGATGTCCAACCGCCACCTGAAACTGAACATGGCCAAGACCGAGCTTATTATCTTTCCACCCAAACCCACTTCTCCTCTCCCTCCACTTTCTATTTCAGTCGATAACACCCTCATCCTCCCCATCTCATCTGCCCGCAACCTCGGAGTCATCTTCGACTCCTCCCTCTCCTTTTCTGCGCATATCCAGCAGACAGCCAAGACCTGTCACTTCTTTCTCTATAACATCAGCAAAATTCACCCTTTCCTCTCTGAGCACACCACCCAAACTCTCATCCACTGTCTCATCACCTCCCGCCTTGACTACTGCAATCTACTCCTCACTGGCCTCTCACTTAACCATCTATCCCCCCTTCAATCCATTCAGAACTCTGCTGCGTGTCTTATCTTCCGCCTAGACCGATATACTCATATCACCCCTCTCCTCAAGTCACTTCACTGGCTTCCGATCAGGTACCGCATACAATTCAAGCTTCTCCTACTAACCTACAAATGCACTCGATCTGCAGCCCCTCATTACCTCTCTACCCTCATCTCCCCTTACGCTCCTACCCAAAACCTCCGCTCACAGGACAAGTCCCTCCTCTCAGTACCCTTCTCCGCCACCGCCAACTCCAGGCTCCGCCCTTTCTTTTAAGGACTCTATAACTGCTGACACAGTTATGTTCAGCATGAAAATTGTTCAATCAACCACACCACTCAATCTGCCTATTCATACTGTTCGGTTTTATAGTGTTCTATTGGAATATAAACTACTTTCTGAACCAGCCCACAAGAAATATTGCCACCCCAAGGGGAATTTACGTGCAATAAAACTAAATATCATAATTTAGAAATTGTATGGTTCTTCTCCAGCCAATGACCTACCACTAGGCCTCTGTTTTGCCCATACGAATGTTGCTAATATGTTCCCCACTTCTCAGCTTAATACTCCGTCAAGTTTGCCCCAATATAATAAAGCCCGCAAGAGCACTGTATACAATACACCACTTGTGCACTAAGATAGTTTGTCCTGCCCCACAAGTAAAACTTTTTATCTGAATAAGGAATAGTTAAACTAATACTAATACTAATACTAATAGATTCCATGACACATTGGCAATACAAACAATTACCACTTTAAAATGTCCACAATGTGCTCGTAACTCAGCAATATTTTTCCCTCTTCTATAAGCAGATCAGGGACTCTCCCGAAGATAAGAATGATAACTCAAGAATGTGCCAGTACTTTTAAATAGCTGAACAAATGGCATAAGCTCTGGGAGAAAAGGGGAAAACACACACTACAGGAGATTGATGATCTTTCTATTGAGGACATTACAACCAGTCACGTTCAGCAAACAGCACCCTCTTATAGGCCTTTCTTACAATGGGAACCGAGTAAACCCTTTGAATAAAACACTGGCATGCTGTTTAAACTGTGAAGTTGATGAGCACAATCGCTTCAGCTGAACAAATTGTCCTACTGGAATGCTGTTTCTCAGACTTCTTGGATGATAGCTGGAATAATACAATAGAGTGTTTTGATCTGTTTCTTTTCTATAAATAGTAGTACTAAATTGACTATTGTCCGATAATGCTACTGTAATGTCCAAAACGTTCACTTAAGTGACACATTTATAAGATGAAAATTTGATGTGAGGATCCACTCCATTGATGTATTCCAAAAACTCCTTTAGTCATAATTCCGAACCCTTCCAAATCATGATGTCATCATCTATGAAGCATTTTCACAATAGAATATTAGATGAATATTGACAGAAGTGTACAAGCTGATCCTCAGGCATATACAGGCGTACAATGGATGGACCAACAGTGGCCCTCATGGCAATTCCCTTGGTCTGAAGAAAGAACTGTTGTTCAAACTGAAAATAATTGTGGCAAATTACGAACTCTGTAAAATCCAACAAATCCAACTCTGTAAAAATGCAACAAATCACCTGAAATATGAGCTTGTGATAAATACCTCACAACCACTCAGATAGCCTGAGTCTGGGGATGTTAGAGTAGAGTGCAGTGGCATCAAACATGACCAAAATGATGTCACCCACCTGAGGAATTTGTATTGTTTCCAAAAATTGATTAAAGGCCTGTTTAATTCATTCAGTGGCTTTGATTAGCATGTGAGAAATGTGGTATTAGTCAGCTGAGATTTATTCATTGTCAGTAGGTTTAGATTTGTTTATTGTTTTATTCAGATTTGCCCCCTCCCGAAGAAGCTTTGGTGAAACTCAGCTTGAGTGGAGAAGAACTCTGAGTATGTTTTGTCTAATGGATTAGTATTTTGAATAGCATGTGTTGGATTTATTTTGTGCACACCACTGAGTGACAGTGAGTCTTCAGCTGCCTCGAACCGTTTATTGCTTATATTGGACGGCACTGGACATTATATGCATGATAAGATAAGCATCATGGTACTGGTTTAACACTGTTGAACTGCAGGTTAGGTCTAGCCCTTTCTCCACTGTTTGCAATGGTTAAACTGACTTTTGAGGATCATAATGTTGCAGGCTCATTTGATTGTGGTTTACAATTTATAATTTCATGAACAGTATCCATATTTTTAAATGTACTTATTGTGACATAGCTCAGTAGCCTTGTAGAGCAACACACTGTTGTACCTGACTTAGGTTTAGGCCGTCCTTTGATAATAGTATTGAATCATCATGCACTGTGGTCGAGTGATTTGAACTTGAGCAGTGCAAGGATGGTTGAAGTTGACTAGTCTCTTGTCATGGTGAATGAATACAATTAAAACTGAGCACTTCTCACTTTATATTCACTATTTTTGTATAATTATTTTGTAGTTTTTGATGGATTTACTTGTATTATGTGAAACCTGTACGAATATGTTTTTCTATAGTAGTGTGTGGGTATTAGCTATTTATACCCTTAGTTTTTTTTGTTATCAATGCTTTTTAAATAAAAGACAGAAAGAGGAAAGATCACATATCCATCCCATCACCTGACAAACTCCTATTTCTGGCTGGCTTTCCCAGGTCAGCCCTAGGGCTCCTTCTCATCTTTGCATTGTTGTTCACCAGTTACACTTCAGCACTCAACCTACAGTTCAGCTCCATGATTTCACTTTAAGAGGCCATGCTGGACCATGAGAATTGGAGGATTTTCAATGGCACCACCCTGATGGGCTACATTAGGTGGTATAAACAACGGGATGGAGTGGGCCACCAGGGCCAAGGTCCCAACACAGTGTCAGCAAATAGCTTAGGGGTGGGGCTTGAGATTGGTTTGTTTGGCTCCTCCAATGAAAAAGGTGTTCTGCTGCCTTTGCTGTGTGATAGGCCTGATGCCAGCTGGGAGAAGCAGCCATTTTAGCAAGGGAATGGGAGTGGGAGGAGGCTCAGCATTCTTACAGGTGGAAGTGCTTCTGTCTCCTCAATACGTACAGGAGGAGTAGCTGATAGATAATGGCAGGAGTCGCCAGGATCCTTCATTTTTCACTTCTCCCTGGTTATAAAAATAATATCCCCAGGAGTAACCAAGCCGTTTGTTTACAAGCTTCCATCTCTACATGTGCTTCACCTTTCTGCTTAGCTCCTGAGTCCTGGGTGTGTGAGAGGAGCAGGGCCATGCCTAGGGTCTCTGGTGCCCCTCTGCAGACTATCAGTTGGCACCCCCCTCCCCCCCCCCCCCCCCCCCGATGTGGCACAAGATGCAAAGGAAATAGGAGCTGAAAGATGGAGTGCATCTTTGTGGGATTGCTGAACAAATAGAGGGTTTACAACCACTTAGCTTTTCGTGCTTTCATGTTCACAAAATTAGTAATTAAATCTTTGATATTTACCTGGGCACATATATCATTCTCAATAGCAATCATGGCAAGGCTTACAAGCCTTTCTTGTGAAATACTTGATTGCAAATAATCCTATATAATAATTCTCACCTCCAACAGAATGTGCCTGGGACCGTGCCTCCCTCGGAGGTGGTCTGCTAGGCAGGCACGCACTGACGTCAGTGACGTCAGTGACAGCTGATAGTCGACCCCCCTTCTCGGCGAAAACCGTCCCCCGCCGCCGTCCAGTACCTGTACTGACGGGGGACCCCAACCCCCGTCAGCCGAAGTCCTGTGCTGGCCTTCGTGCCGTTGCTTCTTCAATGATCTTCGGTTCAAGGTCCTCTGCGTGCGTCTGATGTCAGATGCACGCAGAGTAACTTGGACACATATATTATTTTTGAAGAGAGGAGGTAAGTTCTTTATATGGTCGATTTAAAAATATAAATTTAAAAATAAAATCAATTAATGAATAATAGAAATTTCAATTAATACACAGACATCTTAGTATATTTAGATCCCATCATTAACCACATCAATCACTGTTTATTTGAGATTTTCCAATTTTAAGTTTAGCTTAATCAGGTTCATTCTTCGCTACATATAAGTATTGTTCCATATTTCAGCCCTTTAAGATGTTTGTGACTATAATAAAAAATAAAAAAATATATATTTTCTTATCTTTTATTTTTTCTTATCTTTTTATTTTTTTATTTTATTCATCCTTAAGACATACACACACCAGAGATACTTGTTCTCAGTTATTCACTTGCTTCATTATTATCTTTTCATTTTTTCATCATTTTTTCACCATTTCATCTATTTTTCTTATATATTTAGACCAGAGAGATTTGTTTCCTGTTATTTCCCTTGGAACAAATATTCTAAACTACATCATTCAAGGTATCTTACAATCTATTTATTCATTTTAAAATATTTTATCATATTCATGACACAATTTAGCAATAAAAATTTATTTTGGAAGCATATCATTTTCAATTAAATGAATTTTTTATTCACACTTATACATCGTTTAATCTTTTAAATTTTTATTCACACTTATACATTGTTAATTAATTTTTTATTCACACTTATACATTGTTCATTTCATTTACACTTATACATTGTTCATTTGTACAATTAGACACAATTTAAGCATTAATTAAAACATATAATGTTTAATTATACAATTTCAATTGTAATTTTATGTTTATTTGATCAATTAGAAACATTTCATGCAATCATGTATTGTCAAAAATATTAATTATGTGGTTTTATAACATAAGTTTCATGGCAATATATATTATATATTATATATTTTTTATAATAATATTGTACAATTCATTATAACTTTTTTAACTTTATATATATTTAAACATGTTATTATTTGAACGAGTCAAAGATAATTCACAAGTTTGTACAATCCATGCTATTATTTTAGATAATGTTAGTCTATTATATTTATGTTTATTAAATATTTGTTAAATCAATATATATATTTTTTAATATATTTTATTGTTTAATTTAGGTTATAAAGACCCCTGAAGCAGGCCATTGTGCCGAAACACGGCCGTGTCGGGTCACTGTTATGCACATGTAATTTTTTAAGTGAATTTTTTAAGTGAATAAATATAAAACAGTTGGTATCCTCATCCATTCTCCTCACTTATTTGTTTCATGAACCTCAGTATCCACCATTGCCAGTTCCTCCTTATATAATGCGTTGCCTATAAATACTTTCTAAACTGGTCTGGCAATTGATATTTACTTATATGGCTGCTGACCTTTTTGCTTTGCAATATTGCAAGACATATAGAGATAGATTTTAATCAGTAACAGAAGACAGAGGAACCCATGAAATACACTAATGATTATGTTAATATACTTGAAAAGAGATTCAATAGTGGAGGAGTGGCCTAGTGGTTAGGGTGGTGGACTTTGGTCCTGAGGAACTGAGTTTGATTCCTGGCACAGGCAGCTCCTTGTGACTCTGGGCAAGTCACTTAACCTTCGATTGCCGGCCGCATTGAGCCTGCCATGAGTGGGAAAGTGCGGGGTACAAATGTAACAAAAAAAAAAATAATAGCCTATTTGTATTGCTCACAGGAGAAAATTAGATTATATCAGTATAGATGGAAGAATTTGGTGTAGCCAGGCAACATCTTTGAGATTCAAACAAAAAAAGGGTTATGAATAGAGAAGCTCTCAATATAATGAAGAAATGTACTTCCAGATGCTAAGGCAGACTCTTGGGAATGACTTACAACATTGAATAAACCAAGAAAAGTGTCTGCTGTTTATTTATATCCTCATAGTGACTAATTGCTGTTTCTCTTTAGCAATTTGTGTTGAAATCTTTATTTCAGAATCATGTGGCAATAGGTTCCTCTACGGAGAGAAGGCAACATGGTGCAATGGTGAAGTGAAATGGGATTGCTCAAAGCATATATGTGTGACAGACATTCCACATCAGCACTATGCACTTTAAAAATCAAGGAAGCTAGCTGAAAGAAGAGTTGTGGCTGTTCTGGGTGTTTAAATGATGTTCAAGCGGTCCAAGCCAATGACCCAGCAAAATAGCTGCATGCTGCTGTGCAGGAAACCCAGGTTCAGTTCTACCTAGTTCCTGATCCTTGAGCTAACTGTCTCAAGCTCCCAGGAGGAAAGGCAGGCATCCATTGACACAGTCCATGCTTCTCAGCAGAGGGCTTGGTGCCACAGCAGCCAGGCTGGAAGGAGTGATGAAAGCTAATGGCATACAAAACAGCTGACTGCCCACACAGAGCAGCAAGAAACTGATGGGCAATACATAGAATTTTACTACGGTATCTGAGAAAAAAAAACCCCTGATTCTAATTAACTGTAAATTTCAAAATATTGTGCTAGTTTTCTGGGAATTTGTTGTAGACTTTTCATATTTGCCTTAGTTTCCTAAGAATCATATGCACCATGCACTGTTTTTATGATACTGTGTTACATTATCTGATGTAATTCCAACAGCAAAGAGAAGTGATCAAGGATTTAACAACACTTCTGAGTGTCACCAGCAGGCACTGTTCCTATAACCTAAGGCAAGTACACAAACTAACATCCTGTTCAGACCATACATTTAGGTTCCCACCTCTTGTGTAAAGAGACTTTATGCTCTGCAACCCCCCCCCCCCCCCGAATCTTATAATATCAGAAGCAGCACTAAACTGCAAAGTCTTAGGCAGCACTCCAAGGGCCCGAAGCTCAAAACTCTGGTGCTAGAGGTAAGAGTGCACATCCCATAGCTCAAGAACAGTGCTGAAACTAGCCCCCCAGTGCCAAAAGCAAATGGAATGCAAATTTTATGCAAGCTAGTAAAGAGAAAGCAAGGGGAGGAATGTAACTGACACATGTGCATAAGAGCTGTGCTTACCATAAGACTCCTTGCATATGCGCCAGGCAAAACAGGAAATGCAAGAGTACATCAGCACCCTTCCCCCACGCCATGAAATATAAACTCACAGCTCCCCCCCCCCCCCATTTTTTTTTTTTTGCAATAAAGTGCAAGGAACCAGGCACCAATGCCAACCCTCTCCTCCAGCTTTGCTCACAGACATGTTTTTTTTCCCCTCACTATCAACACTACAGGCTGCATAGACTTTTTTCTTCTTTCAAAAGAAGCCAAACACCAGGAATTTAATTTGAAAAATGCAGAAGAAATCCTCTCCTCAAAACCCGAACGCCATCCCCTGACCTGGCAGTGTGTTTTCAGCATTAAGGCTGGGTTAGTTTCTGCGCTGTCTTCTGAGCACAGGAGTGAACACATCAGCACCTGATCTGAATCATTTCAATGCATTTAAATACATTTGTGCACAAATTAGCACGCACGCTGGAGGGTGCAGTTCTGGCACTAATCGCTCCTGGTGCCGGCGTTAGGTTTTGAGCATCTGGGCCTAAGTGTTTAATTGGAATTCACCCAATAAAGTCAAGAGTTGAAAGTTCCATTGGCATATTTTCCTAATTCAACAAAACATAGAACTCAATGCTAGCAAAGCTAAAATATGTCCTGTAACACTTAGGGTGAAAATTATAGTATTTTCTTTGTTTTGTTTTTACATAATTCAGTTTAAAATGATGTGAATATTGAAGAGAATCCTCAGATTAGAAGCAAAGAAACCCCTCCACATTATGGAACAGTAATAACAAGTGATGGAAAGAAACAACATACACCTACAATAATCATTCAACACTGGTCAAAAATAAATAAACCAATACACTAGACAGCCTTCCTGCTGCCTGAAGCATCATGTCTTTAGTAGACACCACCGTGTCAGCAACCCTGCCACCCACATGAACAGAAGATGTGGCATGCAAGATTAGACCAAAGGTCCATCAACATAGGAGCCGACTCCGTGGGTGCTTGAGCATCCCCGATATTGAGAAAAGTCCTTGTATGTGTCCAAAGAAGGGTTATTTCCACTGGGCTTAGCACCCCCAATAATTTTGAAAAGTTGGCTCCCAGGTAATCCATAATGAATCAGTAGTCTTGTGATTTAAACCTGCTCAATGCCTCCTCTCTTCTCAGTGATGCATTTAGCTGTCAGCTGCTCCTAGGCACTGACATCAGAGATGCCAAGTTATCCAGTTCCTGGCTGGAGATATTGGGACAGTCCTGGCTTTTGAAATTACATCCCAAAGCAGTGTGGGATTTGTAGTGCCTGATCCTGCTGATTGAAATCAGTGTTACAAATCCCATAATGCACTATGATGAGCTGGTCAGAAATCCAGGACTTTCCCAAAATCTTCAGTCTGGAAATTAGTAACTTGCCATCTCTGGGCACTGTTGGTGCGGCAGGGCTGCCCCCTTGACCTTTGCTATTTCTACTTTTCCTACTTTAGTGGTGGTCAACCTTATTAGACCTCATGTCTTATGGCAGTAGGAGGAGACTAGTTTTTAACGCCATGTCAACCCCCTAGTGGTGGAGCAAGTAATTACAATATGTAAAGAAATAAATATATAGGGATGTCACAGTTTCAAATAGGGTTCCCAAATAAACTCCACACAACCAAGGGATTTGACAAGAAAAATATTAAATATTTTATTAAATGGTAAAGTAAATAGAAACACTTATATATGTTCCTTAAAGTTGGTACCAATTGTTAAAGTTTGATAGTATTAAATAAAACTAGTGCAAGGTGTTAAATACTTTGCGAAAAGTTACAAAGGCAATAAGATGTTCAAAACTACAATTACAGTTAAGACTCCGACCCCACTTCTGCAATAACATAAAACATCCCAAACATGTACACATCCCTAATTACTGTACTCAGATCTGAGATATATATACCTGTATATATTTTTTTTTTTTCAATTTGTGTACACACAATAATGTTACTGGTTTATCAGATCTTCGCTAGCATCGCTGCTCTCTTGCGTTGGGTACCTTGGTCTTCTCCATATCCACATCTCCTCGGTTGACGAGGTCAGCTCACTGGCTCAGGAACTCCAGGATACCTACTTTTGACTCATACAACTCAAAAAAAGAAAAACCTGACTCCCTGTGCTTGGTGTGTGTTTGCCCTAACCTCAATTACTATTTTCTTTTCAAGGGACCTTGTGGGCTAACTATATTCAAACAAAAAGATAAGCAAGGGAAATTACTATCTAGCCCTCCCAATACATGACCCCTTTTCTTTTATTTTGTTATACACCCTCTACTGAAACTGATGGACTGCTAAACTAAACCCCCTAAAGGCAGACCCTTAACTGCAGGCACTCACAGGCTTGAGGCTTCCCCAGGGCAGGCTCGCTTAGGTGTAGACACTCGAACCAGCAAGCTGCTGTGCTGGATCCTCCTGAGGCAGACACTCACGCTGGCAGACTCTAAAAACAGTTCCTTTGAAGTCTGGACACTCTGTGCAGTGTGTGTGTGTGGGGGGGGGGGGGGGGGGGAGTCTCTCTCTCTCTTTGTGGGGCTTCTTCTCTTTCCGGATAGGTCTCTTCTTTATAGGACAGGCAACCACATGGCTGGCTTTCTCCTCTCTGGATAGGCAAGCACACACATGGAGGGATGTGCTGGGTGGACTTCTCTGGGATTCAGGGCCCTTGCCACGCTGCTCTCTATTCAGCTCTGCACTGCTCCCAACACGTCTCAGTTCCCCAGTGTGGTCCCTCTTCCTCCTCTGCTTCTCTCTCTGCCTGCGGAATGGCCTCTGTGACTACTGCTACAGCTCCTCTTCTTGGTCCCAGCTCCCCTGTTCTCCTGCAGCTCGGCTCCTCTTCTGCCCCCAGCTCGCTTTAGACCCCCTTTTCCTCCTCCTTTGTTCCTGTCTGCTTCAGTGCCCGGCCCCTTACAGGACTCACCAGTTCTCTCTCTCCATCTGGGGCTTGTCAGTGGGTCCTTCTCTTCCAGCCTGCAGCTCACTCCTGCTTGGGTTTGATCTTCTTCTCATCCAGCCTGTAGCTGCCTCTCTTGTCTGAGCTTGCCCTTCTCTGCCCCTGCTTGCAGCACACTCCTGCCTTGACCTGATCTTCTCTCTTCCTCAGAGCATGCCTGCAGCCTTCTCAGTTTGCCCAGGCTTGCCTTTCTACTTCCCAGGTTGCCAGTGCCAGGGTTGCCAGGTGGAAAATTTTTTCCCACCCAAACAAGCCCAAATCTAGCCCAAAACCCGCCCAAACTCAAACCCCGCCCCTGACCCCCCCACCCCGCATCATCACCCCCGCCCCCGCCGTCATCACCCCGCCGCCCCCCGCCGTCATCGGCCCCGCCTCCCCCGTCATTGGCCCCGCCCAAAATGTCACTAACCCCGCCCCCCGCGGCTGAAAAAACCGCTCAAAAAAACGCCCAAAAGACAGAAAACAAGCCCAAAAAACCGCAACCCGCCGCGGGCAAAAATTTCCCGCGGCGGGTCGCGGAAAACCGCCCAATTGGGCGGTAAAACCGCCCACCTGGCAACACTGGTTGCCACTGGGCTTGCTATTCTTTTATCTGCTGTCCCACCCCTCCTGTCCCCTGGATTGGCTTGAAAATTGCACCAATCTATGGGTCAGGCTGCCTCCTGCCACCTCATTGGTCCAAATTCATGCCCTTTAGCAGATCCTGGCTCCTATTGGCCACCTTCTACACTGCCCCCTCAGGCTCCCAGCTCTCCCTGGGGCCTCAGACAGCCAATCAGGAGCCTTGTAACAGACCTCACTGCTGCACATCCCCCCACAGTTACAAACTCATAAAATTTGAGCACACCTCTGGCATCTATGGGCACCTGAGTTCTTAGTTTTATAACAGTGCTGGAGCATTTTAAACACTTTAAACATTTTAACCAAAAGGTGTCAGTGCTGTTTCTGGGCTGCCCTGAGCCCTCTGTACCTCCCTGTCCTCTGCAAGATGCCCCCCTCTCTGGGAAAAGGGGGAGGGCAAGGTAAAGGCTTCTTTTTTCTATGTTTATTTGTTGCATTTGTATCCCACATTTTCCCACCTATTTGCAGGCTCAATGTGGCTTACATTGTACCGTAATCCATTTTCCCTTGTACCGCTGAGAACAGCAGGAGCCAGCCAGTTCTCGGCCCTGTGGGATTCAGGGAGTCAGGAACGTCAGAATAAGTGGTAATTCATTCACTACTACTACTACTATTTAGCATTTCTGGTAGCAGCTGCACTCCTGTCCTCTGTGGTCACACCAGGAGGAAAAGCATCATTGAGGGTTTTATTCTTCAGCCCCATGTGACTGCATCAGGAGGACAAGCTGTGCCAGGGACTTCAGCCTTGGAGGGCCATATGCAGAGGGATAGGGCAACAGATGCACACACCCTTACTACTCACTATGCAAAAAATAAAATATATATTGAAATGTAAGTTTAATTTTAGTTACAATTACACTTCTCAACTTACCCCAATTTGGGGATAGGGGTGCTGGGTGTGGTGGAGGGGATATTTGGCCCTTAGGAGTATTTAGAGCCTACAAAGGTCACCAAGAATTGTCCTCATGGAGGGGTAATAGTCCACAGGAGCCACCAGGGATTGTCTTTGGGAAGTGGGGCACTTTCGGATCACAATTTTTTTTTTTAGAGCAAGGAACGTGAGGCCCACACGGGCTAGGAATTTTTTTTCAGACAGGGTACTTAAAAGCTTATCTGAGGTGAAGAGTTGTACTTTGCCTCAGATTAGAGAGTGGCATGGGGATTGCAGGAGTCCCGCAGGTTTGGGAAAAGTTGCTATGGGATTCCTGTGGAAATGGAAGAAGTCACCATGGGAGTATAGACAAAATCTCTGGTGACTCCAGAATGAGGCTTGGAATGCACTGAAAGAGGCAACTGGAGCACTAGAATGAGGCTTGGAACATACGGAGAGAGGCAGTTGGAGCACCAGAATTAGGCTTGGAATGCCCAGAAAGGCAACTGGAAAACTCATTGATTGAATAGTGAATACCATCCAAAAAAACACTGGAGGCTGTTGGGGTTGGGAGGAAACAGAGGGTTGCGAGCAAGTAAATAATAGTGTTGACTTCTGCAGGTATGGGTGGGACACAGGTGATTAATTGTGGAGATGGGTGAAATTTCTGTCCCAGTACAACTGTCTACCTGAAGTGATAAGGAAGGTTTCTATACTATGAAAGGATTGAGGAGAATAAGATCAAACATGAGTTTTAATGCTTTCAGATTTTTTACACAATCATTACTTTTGCCTCAGATTGATTATTGTAATACAGCATTTGTAGGATTATCAGAGGGGCTCACAAAGAAACTTCACACATTCTAGAACGCTGTGGCCAGACTTATTTGTCATTCTTCTAAATATGGGTCATCCTCACCACTGCTGCGGAAACTTCATTGGCTACCTATTAATGCCAGAGTTGTATTTAAATTGTGTACATTTACATTCTCAATCTTATATGGGTTGGCCCCTGAATATTTATCAGGTCTTGCAACTCTTGCCCAGAGAAATGGTGTTTTGTTGAATAGACTCACATTATTATTGCAATATCCCAGCCTCAAGGAAGTCATTTATAGATCTGTTTTCATTTCAGGGCACCAAGTGGTGGAATGCTTTGCCCTTAAATGTTAGAGTATTAACTCAGTTTAAAAAATGTAAGAAAAAACACAACATATGATAACCCACTACTATGGGACCAAACAAAGGCACAATTAGTTAACTTTCATGCCTCACTTGCTGCTGTTGATTCTGATTATAAACACACCAAAAATAAGTGCGCTTTCCAGGAAACATTACGGGTCAGATAGCAGCTCTTGAGACTGAACAAATAATGTATTATATGAATATGACTAAAAGCTTCTTTTTTGAGGGTGCTTATAAATCCCCAAAACTACTTTCCTCGCAGCTGTGCCATGTTAAACATAAGAGACGTGTTGAGAAAATTGAATCCTCTGGTGGAATTGTGACATTCTGTACCCGAAACATTCTGAGTACTTTTTCTTCTTTCTTCAAGGAGTTAAATACCTGTCATTTACCCTCCACGACAAAAACTATTCAAGCTTGGCTAAATAAATTAGACATCCCTCAACTGAAATCTGTCTTGCGATCTAGTATTAAAGACAAATATCAAAAGGGAATATTCATTCAAAAACCTAACCAGTTATTCAGTAACTACACAAATGTTATTGAATGAAAAAAAAAATCAACAAAACAATGCATTTAAATTTCTAAGATGGAGGAAAAGACCTCAGAGACTTTTTTCATTCAAGGAGAAATGAGACCTTACCTGCTAATTTGCTTTCCTTTAGTCCCTCTGGACCAGCCCAGATTGTGACCGATGGGTTGTGCACACCTTCCAGCAGGTGGAGACTGAGAATTCTGACTCTTCAGGGAGAGCCAATAAGAGCCCTTGCTAGGCAGAGAAAGATCCAGTATATCATAACAAAGTAGGTAAAGAGGAAGAGCCTGTTCTGTGCATCTGGGAGCCTGAGCAGCCACTGGCACCAGACCAACTCAGGGTCCGTGCAACATGCCTTCCATGCCTACTCCAAGAGGGTACTAAAATGTCTGCATGAACATTACAAGATTCCAAGAACTATATAGAAATTATTATTATTTCTTTATTTTTAACTCAAGTCAGAAACAGGAAATGGAGAACACAGCTTTCCCTGAGTAACGGGAACATACCACTGCGCCAAAGAATACGACAAAACAACAGACTGATGCATACCCTGGTGGGTTCTGGACCAGTCCGGAGAGACTAAAGAAAAGCAAATTAGCAGGTAAGGTCTAATTTCTCCTTCCTTAGCGTCCAGCTCAGATTGTGACTGATGGGAAGTAACAGAGCAGTAACATCATGGGCGGGACCCTAACAAACCTGTGAGGACATGCGTCCCCAAAACTGCATCCTGACGACTCTGAACGTCCAATCTGTAATGCTTTGAAAAAGAATGCAAAGAAGATCAAGTTGCCGCCTTATAGTTCTCTAAAGGTGGAGCCAGAGAGTGCTCAGCCCACGAAGCCGCCTGGCCTCTAGTAGACTGAGCTTTCACACCCACTGGTACAGGCTTACGTACCAGAAGGTAAGCAGAAGCTATCATCTCCTTCAGCCACCTAGAAAAAGTAGGCTTGGAAGTCACTAACCCCTTCAGAGCCCCACCAATCATAACAAACAGATGATCCATCTGCCTGAAGTCCTCCGTAACCTTCAAATAATGCTTGAGAACTCGCTTGATGTCTAGACACTTCAGACGACGCTACTCCTCCGACCCAGAGGAAGAGCCCAGGACAGGCAAAATCACGGACTGGGAAACATGAAAACGTGACACAACCTTAGGAAGAAAGGAAGGGGCAGGGCACAAACTACCGTCCTTAGCAAATTCCAAAAACGGAGACCGGCAAGAAAGAGACTGCAGCTCCGACACTGTCCTAGCTGAGGCAATGGCCACTAGAAAAACCACCTTGAGCGTCACGTCATTCAAAGAACAGGATGTCAAAGGTTCAAAAGGAGACTGAGAAAGAGATGAAAGAACCAGATTAAGGTCCCACAAGGGAAAGATCATCCATGTGGGAGGCCGCACCAGACCTGCCCCCCTTAAAAAACGGACAACATCTGGATGGGCAGCCAGGGGCTTCTGCTGAACACACCCTCTAAAGCAGGAGAGGACCACCACCTGGACCTTAAGGGAAGTGAGCGACAACCCTTTATCCAAGCCCTGCTGCAAAAAATCTAAGATCTGCACTACCAAAGCTCGAAAGGGGGAAATGCCCAACTTGGCACACCATGCCTCAAACACTCTCCAAGTCCTGATATAACCTCTTTTACTTAACCGCGCCCGCTCAAGAGCCAAGCCGTAAGACAAAATCGAGCCGGGTCTGACTGAGCCACCAGACCCTGGACCAACAGGCAGGGAGCCCCTAGAAACTTGAGCGGAGGCCCGATAAGAGGTGCAGCAGGTCTGCATACCAGGGCCTGCAAGGCCAATCTGGCTTTACCAAAATCAAGTGCCCCTGGTGCACCTCTATCCTTTGCAGAAGATGACCTATCAGAGGCCATGGAGGAAAGGCATACAGGCCTGTCGGCCAGGGCTGCAGGTGCATCGACTCCCTGTGCTGTTGGCTCCTTTTGGCGACTGAAGTACCTCAGAACCTTTGTGTTGGATGCAGAGGTGAGCAGATCCATGACAGGAAGCCCCCAGCGATCCACTACAGTCCGAAATGCCCCATTGCTGAGGCCCACTCCCTGGGATCCAGAGTGGTGTGACTGAGGAAGTCCACCTGAACATTCTCCACTCCCACTACATGAGCCGCTGAGAGTGCCACCAGATGAGATTCCGCCCAGCTCATGAGTTGTGCTGCTTCTCGCTCCATCGGGAGACTCCTTGTCCCTCCTTGATGATTGACATATGCCACCGCAGTGGTGTTGTCCGACATGATGCAGACCGATATGCTCTCCAACAGGGGACAAAATGCTAGGACTGCTAAACATATTGCCCTGGTTTCCAAGAGGTTGATCGAACATGAGGACTCCACCAGTGACCATAGCCCCTGGGCATATTGTCCCCGACAGTGAGCTCCCCAGCCCTTCAGGCTGGTGTCTGTGGTGACTACTGCATCCGGAGCCACCATCAAAGACTGCCCCGCTCCTGCGCTGGTAGTGGAAATTTCCGCAGCAGAGAGTCCCTCTGTGGCGATCACCTGGAGAGAAGGGACTTCTGCAGAGATCTCATGTGCGCTCTGGCCCAAGGCACCACCTCTATTATCGCAGCCATGGACCCCAGCACCTGAAGTTAATCCCTCGTGCACGGGGATAATGTGTACCGAAAGTGACGAATCAGGGTCTGCAGCTTGAGAATTTGGGCTTTTGTAAGAAACACCCGACCTCTCCGAATGTCTAAGCAACCCCCCCCCCCCCCCCAGATAATCCAGGGACTGTGACGGCTGGAGATAACTCTTCTGTGAGTTGACCACCCATCCGAGGGACTGCAGGAACTGGACCACCCGTTCCATGACAAGACGACTCTCCTGGTAGGTCTTTGCTCTGATCAGTCAATCATCCAGGTAAGGATGAACAAAAACTCCATCCTTCCTGACAGCTGCTGCTACCACCACTATCACCTTGGTGAAAGTGCGGAGGTCGTCACAAGGCCGAAGGGCAATGCACGAAACTGGTAATGCTTGCCGAGAATCACAAAGTGCAGATAATGCTGATGCAGTGGATGAATTGGAATGTGGAGATAGGCCTCTTTAAGGTCTAGAGCCGTCAAAAATTCTCCAGACCACACTGCGACTATGACGGAACGAAGTGTCTCCATCCGAAAAGAGAAGACTCTGAGGGCCCGGTTGACAGCCTTGAGATCCAGAATCGGCCTGAAAGAGCCTTTCTTGGGGATGACAAAATAGATGGAGTACTGACCTTGCTAGAGTTCATCCAAGGAAACTGGACAAACAGCCTGGAGGTTGAGTAGGCTTTCTAGAATGTCCCTGATGATGGCCGCCTTGGAGCGAGACTGGCAAGAAGACTCCAGAAATGCGTCTGATAGAGGATGCGCAAATTCTAAGGCTTACCCTTCTCAAATAACCTCCAGTGGGTACTGGTCTGAAGTGATCTGGGTCCACCTCTGGTAAAACTGTGCCAACTGCACTCCTACCGGAACCAGAGGCTGGGCCCAGACACCTTCACTGTGACAGACGAACAGGGGACTGGAAAAAGACTCTCATGTCCCTACCTCCTCTGCGAGCTCCATGAAAGGACTTATTCCTCTGGAAGAACCTGGAGCATTGAACTGGAGCCGCCTTACCCGATCTAAAACGACGAAAATCGTGATCTCAGCCCTGACCCAAGAAAAAACCCAGCAGCCTTAGGCCAGAAGGATGCTAGGCTGCATAGAGAGGGGTATAACCAGCAGAAGAAAGGAGGTGTTGATGCCCCTCTACAAATCGTTGGTAAGGACTCACTTGGAGTATTGTGTTCAGTTTTGGAGGCTGTATGTTGCTAAAGATGTAAAAAGACTGGAAGCGGTGCAACAAAAAGCTACAAAAATGGTATGGGATTTGCATTGCAAACCATACGAGGAGAGACTTGCCGACCTCAACATGTATACCTTGGAGGAAAGAAGAAACAGGGGTGATATGATACAGATGTTCAAATATTTGAAAGGTATGAATCTGCAAACAAACCTTGTTTGGCGACGGGAAGGTGGTAGAACTAGAGGACATGAATAGAGGTTGAAGGGGGCAGACTAAGGAGTAATGTCAGGAAGTATTTTTTCACGGAAAGGGTGGTAGATATGTGTAATGCCGTCCCGCAGGATATGGTGGAGATGAAAACGGTAATGGAATTCAAACATGCGTAGGATAAACACAAATGAATCCTGTTCAGAAGGAATGGATCTACGGAATCTTAACGGAGATTGAGTGGCAACGCCGGTAATTGGGAAGCAAAACTAGTGCTGGTCAGACTTCTACTGTCTATGCCCTGATTGTAACTGAATAGGTATGGATGGGCTAGAGTGTAAAGTTTAAGGTTCTTCTTTTAGTACAAGAACAGCGCTAGGCAGACTTCTACGGTCTGTGCCCCAGTGGCGTACCTAGGATAGTTGACACCCCCCTCCAAAATCCAGTACTAGGCATACCGAGAATACAAAACACTCAGGACCTATAGAGCAATTCTACCATACCATAAGCAGTAATTTCTACGAGTCACACAAGGAAAAGGAAAGCATCTTAAACACTACAGTGAGCACTAGAACAACAATTCACCTATTGTAAAACGAAAGGAGACAGAATAGTACAGATCGTCGATCCTGCACAGCCAATGCCAACTAAAAGCCATGTCTTTTTCACAAACACAGATACACCCTAATCCACTATAGAATAAGTAATCTGAGCCCCCCTTCCCAGACCCAGTCCCCTTCTCCCAACTGAGCCCCCCCAGACCCAGTCCCGGTCCCCTTCTCCCATCTGAGCCCCCCCACCCAGTCCCAGTCCCCTTCTCCCATCTGAGCCCCCCAGACCCAGTCTCCTTCTCCCATCTGAGCCCCCCACCCAGTCCCAGTCCCCTTCTCCCATCTGAGCCCCCCCAGTCCCGGTCCCCTTCTCCCATCTGAGCCCCCCCACCCAGTACCAGTCCCCTTCTCCCATCTGGGCCCCCCCTTTCCGACCCAGTCTCCACCTCTCTACTAGCTCCGTCGACAGACAGATGACCTTCTTCTCCTGCCACCCAGCCTTTAAAAAAATCTGTGAAGCGCCTCGCGTCTGCTCTGCTTTAAAGGAAACAAATCGCTTAGTCGCGTCGGCCCTTCCCTCACTGTGTCCCGCCCTCTGATGTAATTTCCTATTTCTGCGAGGGCGGGACACAGTGAGGGAAGGGCCGACACGACGAGGCAATTTACTTCCTTTATAGCAGAGCAGAGCAGACACGAGGCACTTCACAAGTTTTTTTTTTTAGGCTGGGTACCGGGTGGCAGGAGAAGAGGGTCATCTGTCCGTCGACGGAGCTGGTAGGCAGGTGGGGACTGCAGCGCCAGCGGAGTACCCCCCCCCCCCACCTGCTGACACCCGGGGCGGACTGCCCCCACCGCCCCGCCCTTGGTACGCCACTGCTGTGCCCTGAGAATGGCAAGAACAAATCAAACTTAGGTATACATATAAAGTATCACATACCATGTAAAATGAGTTTATCTTGTTGGGCAGACTGGATGGACTGTACAGGTCTTTATCTGCCATCATTTATTGTTATGATAGGCCAGTCCTCGGGAAAATTGGGACTTTTGGCTTAGGGCTTGGTCAGTGGATGCAGCTTCTAAGTCTTCTAAGCTCAATAAGTTTCCCTTCAGGGGTTCCTTATTGTTTGGTGAGGAGTTTGGATAAGCTAGTCCACAGTTTGGGGGAGACTAAGGTCCCAATTTTCCCGAGGACCAGCCTATCATAACAATAAATGATGGCAGATAAAGACCTGTACAGTCCATCCAGTCTGCCCAACAAGATAAACTCATTTTACATGGTATGTGATACTTTATATGTATACCTAAGAGACCGTCTAGCCACCACAATCAAAGCCACAGACTTGGCTGACACTCGTAGCAAATCATACAAGGCGTCCGCCAGAAAAGCCGAACCCATTTCAAGCTTGGACACCTCAGCATCTATGGCAGGCAAATCATCCGAAGATCTATCAAGCACTCTTTCTGACCAGAGAAACAAGCTCTGGCTACCAGAGACCTGCAGATGGTTGCCTGCACTGCCAAGGCCGACACATCAAAGCTACTTTTCAACAGTGCCTCCATACAGCGGTCCTGCACATCCTTAAGGGTGGTGCCACCATCCACGGACACCATATTCCACTTAGTGACTACCACGACCACCGCATCCACCACAGGAGGCCTCGACAGGGATTTGTCAGCCTCCAGGACCGGTAGAGATGGACCATAGATTTAGCGGGCCTAAAAGCTGACTCCGGGACATCGCACTGTGCCTGAATAACATCCCTGATGTCCTGATGCATCAGAAAATTCTTACCTGGTTTACGGACCCCCTTTATCAGAAGGTCCATTTTGTGTGGCTCCGCAGCTGGATACTCCTCTTCCTCAAAACGTAAGGTGGATGAAACCAAGGAAATTAATTCCTGCAAATCTTCTTTATGGAAAATTCTAAGGACCGAAGGGTCCTCCCCAGGGACAAAGGGTTCAGCTCCTGAATCTCCCTGGCCCAAGTCCTGATCCATATGCTCCTTTTGAGAAAAATCTTGATCCTCTAAGGAGGGCATCTCAAGGTCTGGATCAGAACCAAGATCCTCATCCAGAACAAAGATCCTCATCCAGCTGGCCCTTTTAGCTGCCACCATCTGGCCCTTTGAAGGCCTTTTCCTAGAAGGGCCCGGGAAAGGGTTAGACTTCTGCAACATAAATGCCTTATACATTTGTAGAATTAATTCTGGAGGAACCCCCCCCCCCCCAGCAGACCCTGGAGGGAAGAGAGAAAAATTATCTGACTGTACCCACTCAGAAGAAACCAGCAGAGAGACAGTCTGTTCAGCTGAACCGGCCAAGGTAGCTAAAATGGCAGCAGTTCTTTTCCCGCTGCTGCATCCTCCCCCCCCCCCCCCCCCCCCCCCCCCCATTGAGGGAACTGGAATGACTGAAGCAAAGGGCCCTGCTCTTTTCTTTTGTACATTAATTTTACGTAGTGTTTTTTTTCCTGTTTTGTTTTTGTTGTTGTTTGTGTGAACTAATCTTGAACAGTCATAATTAGCCATAGCCCCTCTGTAGTTAGTTGTTTTAAAGTAATTCAAGGCTACTGATTTTGAAGGGATGGCTCGGTCAAGGAACTGTCTTGGTACTGCCAGACTGTTTGCATTTTCTACTGGGGACTTCATGATGCACCAAAGAATATTCAAACACGTTGAAATTTTCTTATAGCTTTTGCCAGCCTGTACCTTTGAATAACTTTATCCCACAGTAACATCTGTGTTCTGCATGTTTAGCTTAATTTTCATCCTGCTATTTAACTTATTATAGTACTTCTTATGGCAATTTTTTCCAAAATGGTGCTAATCTGGGTGTGCTGTGGCAACAGGCATCACAATTTATGCAATGAAAACTTTCTGGTTTCTTATTCTTAATCACTTTATGAATATTTCTATAACTGTTTTTTTTCAGGTTGAAAGTATAGAGTATACTGAGTAGATTTTTGAAACACACTCCAACTTTAATGTATTTTGATTGGTATTTTTTAGACAGCAGAATGTGAAAAACTGTAAAAGGGTATGAAGATTTTTGCAAGGTGCAGATATGTGTGCTTTCCCCAGAAACCAATACACTGGAAGAAAATGACAACACTTGAACTTTAGTATTGATGTAATGCTTTGGCAGGTAAGTGGTGTTAGGAAATCAGAGTTCTGCTTTTGCTTATTGTGTTAAAATGTCTACTGATGTAAGACTTACATCTGTTCCCACACACCCTTGATTCCCTCTCCTCTCATTCTTTCAATGACCCCTCCAATCTGGATGCCATGCTCTACATTCCATTGAAATGTTCACCATTAATATATCTATTCATGCAAGTCTCAGAGCTGTCACCTTATTTCTAATGACTAGCATACTGCCTTTAACAGGAAGACTGGTAGAATAGAGGGAAGGATTAGCCTACTGGTTAGGGCAGCAGAGAAACAGGGAAGCCAGGTTTCAAAGCTCAACGATATTCTTTGTGATTTTGGAAAAGCAAAGATACTTACCTGCAGCAAGTATTCCCCGAGAACAGCAGGCCATCAATTCTTTCATGTGGATAACGTCATGCGTGTCACCTGGTGTGGAATGCTTTTACAGTGTACTACATCTTTAAGAGCACGCAACATCACTCCCAACACGCATGTGTGAGTGCCTTCCCACCCACCGCAAGAGCATGGGACCATCAGTACAGTAAAATAGCTATATAAGACAACTCCAAGGGGAGGTGAGAGGGTATGTGAGAGTTGATGTCCCATTGTCTTCGGAGAATACCTGCTACAGGTAAGTATCTTCTCTTTCTCCGAGGACAAGCAGGCCAGATAATTCTTACATGTGGGAATCCCTAGTTTAGAGAATGACTCGGGGACGGGGACCCATGGTAACTGTGGGGATGGGGACAGGGACAGGGACAGAGCCTGAAGAGACAGAGCAGGGACAGAGCCCGAGGGGATGGGGTGGGAATGGGGACAGATCCCACCCCATCCCCATGTCATTTTCTACTTTGAAGCCTGTTAATTAACTGGTCTGTTATTTATGTTTGAGTGATGCAGACAATGATGTTTTGATTTTTGGCCACAACTAGCAAAATTTGCATGAGGGAACATGCACATTCCTGCTACCAGCACATCTACTAAGAAGACAAGTTGCTCATTTTTATTATTGTTTTCTATTTGTGATTTACAGACAGTTGCACAGCATATTGTTCCTTTTCATACTTTAATAAAAAGATTTAAATAAAAAATCATAAGTGTTTGAGGCTTCTGCAGATGAGGATAGAGCTCATGGGGATGGGGTGGGGACGGGGACAGAACCTCAGGGACGGAGTGGGGACGGAGACAGGATCTGGGGATGGGACGGGGACGGAGACAAAACCTGCGGGGATGGGGTGGGGATGGAGACAGAACCTGCGGGGACGGGGTGGGGCCAGAGACACAACCCACGGGGACAAAATTTGTCCCCTTGACATTCTCTATCTTTGCTACCAGGCTCACCGAAAACAACAACAGTAGGACAATTGGAACTTGCAACAGTGAGTTCAAAACATTAATTAACTTGAAATTATGTATGACTGTGTGAGAGTGCAGCCTGGAACAGAACAAAATGGGCCTAGGATAGTAGAGATGGATTCTAGACCCAAACAAATTCTGTCAGACTGTCTGTCCAAACTGACTATCGCGTCAGGTAAATTGCTCATGGCAATAGTGGGTTGTGAATGTAAGGACTGAACACCACATTGCAGCCTTGCAAAACTCTTCTATAGAGGCTTATCTCAAGTGGGCTACCAACACCACCATGGTTCTGATATTATGAGCCTTGACATGATCCTCAAGAGTCAGTCCAGCTTGGGCATAAGTGAAAGAAAAGCAATCTGCTGGCGACTCCCATCCTGTTGGGATCAAAAGAAACAAAAAGCTGGGTAGACTATCTGTAGGGCCTATTCCACTCCAGGTAAAAGGCCAATGCTTGCTTGTAGTCCTTGGTGTGCAGCAGTGGTGTACCTAGGTTGGCAGCCACTGCTATGCCCTCCCTGTGCATCACCCTCCTGGTGCATCAACCCCCTCTCCCTTCTCGGTGCATCATCCACCTCCCCCTCCTCTGAAGTGCATCAGCCTCATCACCTGGGGGTGCATGGAGCAGTCGCATGGCTTTTGGTTCCGCTGGTCCCCTGACCCAGAACAGGAAGTAATGTCAGAGGGAACAGGGAGTGTCCTTTAATTTTTAGCTATAAGCTATAAAGTTTTACTTCAGGTATGCTGCATTATTTCCTATCCCCCATCTCTCTTTTGCTATCAGCCACATGAAGGAATTTCTGGCTGGTCACATGCTCTGATGGGGCCTCATGTTGCTCCAGGGGCGTATCTGCGTGGGGCCACAGGGGCCTGGGCCCCCGCAGATTTCGCCCTGGCCCCCCTCCCCGCCGTCAACCCTCCCTCGCTGCTTACTTTTGCTGGCGGGGGGCCCCAACCCCCGCCAGCCGAGGTCCGACCCGCAATCTCCATATTTCGTCTTCCTCCGTGGCCATGTGCTTCAAGGAAGTAACGCTGCAGTGCTGATTGGTTGAATCCAGTTCGGCGTCTGACGTCGCTGCGTTACTTCCTTGAAGCACATGGCCACGGAGGAAGACGAAATATGGAGATTGCGGGTCGGACCTCGGCTGGCGGGGGTTGGGGCCCCCCGCCAGCAAAAGTAAGCAACGGGGGAGGGTTGACGGCGGGGAGGGGGTGGAGAGAGGCGGCGGCGGCGGGGGAGGGAGGAGGGAGGCAAAAATGTGCCCCCCCTCTCTGGCTCTGGCCCCCCCTACCGCCGGATTCCAGATACGCCCCTGGCTAAGACAACTCAGATACCTGGTATAACTTGTTACAAATGTAATTTACTGAGAAGAGGTATAGCAAGGACACCAATTGCAAGGCTCCAGCACATATGAAAGACCCAATTACAAGTCTCCAGCACATATGCAGCACCTATGATTGGTCCAGGGTAGAGGAGAGGTGGATGCTCACCACAGCCTATAAAACCATGCTGCAGACAAAGAAACTCTGAAAAACTAGGCATGCTTGGAAACAGAGTTTCAGATCCGTCCAATGGCCTATGGTTTTTCCCGAAGGGGTTGCTCTACCCCCTCCGTAGAAACTAATACTCTATATCTAAGAACCTTTCTTTCATTTATTCTTTCTTTATTTCTTCCTTTCTTTATCTTCTTTCTCTCTGTTCTGTGACCTTTGTATGAGGAACAAACTCTTCTTCCTTCTTTTTCTCTTCTTTATATAATTAGTCTAATTACTTATAATTACCAGAGGTACTACTGATGTTAGATTTTGTAAGTTTGTTATAACTTTTAAAAATTATTTATTTATTAAATTTTCAATAATTTGAACAGTTTACATCTGTCAAATGAAATACAGCCAATAATATAAAATAAAGAATATCATGTCTTTAAGCAAACAAAAAAGAGAGGGGTGAGGTGGGGGCAGGAATAAGGGAAGATTATAGAAGTATACTACAAATAAATTTAAGGCGTTGTCATTCCCAAATTCTTCTACTTATTTAGTTATTTTGAATCAAGGAAGGATTTCAGCTGCTCAGGTAAATAA
This sequence comes from Microcaecilia unicolor, assembly GCF_901765095.1. Classification (NCBI taxonomy): domain Eukaryota; kingdom Metazoa; phylum Chordata; class Amphibia; order Gymnophiona; family Siphonopidae; genus Microcaecilia; species Microcaecilia unicolor. The sequence continues at coordinate 264,666,823 of NC_044031.1, read as the reverse complement.
AAAACATATTTTATCTGCTTCAACCTCACTATACATTTGCAAGGATATGCAAGCAAGAAAGATCCACCTAATTCTAATGTTCTCATCTTCAATGAAAGAAAAGCTTTCCTTTTCTGTTGCGTTGTTTTGGTGACATCCGGATAAATCCAAATTTTTTCATCACCAAACTGAAGGTTAGCAAACTTAAAATATAATCTCATATCGAATTCAGATCTTGCTCAAAAACCAGAGAAACTATCATTGTTGCTTTTTCTGTAACATTTTCCAAGGATTGTTCTAGGATTGCTGAGATGTTGTCCAGATCAATATCGACGTTTCCCATATCTTTTCTATCATCATCAACTCCTTTGGGTTTATTAGGTATATAATAAATTTTATTAACTGGAGGAATAGCTTCTTGAGGAACTTTTAAATTTTCTTTTAGAAATCTATTAAACAATTCAAGCGGTTTTATCCCAAGGAGTTTAGGAAAATGTAAAAAATGCAGATTTAATCTTCTATTATAGTTTTCTATATATTCAATCTTCCTTCAGATCTCTGTATTATCTTTTGCCACTGACACTTTATATTCTTTTACTTGTTCTATTTCATTTTGTAAGGTTGAAACTTTCAAAGTCAATTCTTGTTTAACCAGTTCAACAGTATCATTCAATCCTTCAGTCTTAAGATTTAAAGCTTTTACCTCTCTCGAGGAGCTCTTCAAGGTCAAGTCCATATCAAGAAGCTTCTGCCATATCCTTTCCAGATTCTTCTCCAGGTTTCTTCTCAGGGACTCAGGAAACCCCTGGTCTCTGGATCTCAGCAAATCTTGTAGCGGACCGGGTTCCCTGCTGGGCTTTCCTCTGGTCACACTTCCGGTGTCCGTTTGGATTGTCTCTTGGTCTGCCAGTGTCGCTGGACACGGAGGTTTCATCGATGTCAACAGAGGGGAGAGAGATGTTTCATTCTCCAGCAGTTGGTCCGCTTCCCCGGATCCAACTGAAGCGGATTCCACTCCCCTTTCTGCTTGGGAGGTCTCGGGGAAGAAACGCTCCAGGTTGGTTTGAATCAGGGAGGAGGTCGAGGCAGGCGGGGGGCACTAACCTCAGAGTTCCTTTTCTCTTTGAATGTGGCATTTTGTTAGTAGTGGAATTCTTTTTCTTTTATTTATCCCTGAGCAAGCCAGCCGGAGCGACTTACACTTCGCCCGTTCTCGGTGCCATCTTGACACGCCCCCCCCCCCCCCCCCCATAAGTTTGTTATAACTTGAAACTGATGTCTGATGCTGTGCTGGTGGGTGAGTAATTAAAATACTTTTCTCTCTGATTCCTGTACAATTTTTTTCTATAATAATTTATAAAATTTGTAAGTTGTTTAGAGAATAGCGAACCAAATGCACAGCCTAGTACAGGAGCCAGCAGAGCCAACAGCCATGCTGCGACTGCTCTGTGCATCCCCTTGCTGCCTGCACCCAGGGCAGACTGCCCCCACCACTCTGCCCTTGGTACGCTAGAGGTATTCAGTGTGCTTTCACCAAAATGCGCATGAGGTTTGGGAAAGAATGTTGGAAGAATGATAGACTGATTCAGATGGAATTCTGACACAACCTTAGGCAGGAACTTAGGTGCGTGCAGAGAACTACTCTGTTATGATAAAATTTCATGTAAGATGGATCCATTACTAAGGCCTGAAGCTCACTGACCCTGCAAGCCAAAGTAACAGCTATCAAAACAAGACCTTCCAGGTCAAATACTTCAGATGACAGGAATCAAGTGGGTCGAAAGGAGCTTTCATCAGCTGGGTGAGGATGACATTGAAGTCCCATGACATAGGAGGAGGTTTGACAGAGGGCTCTGTCAACAGCAAACCTCTCATGACGTGAACAAATAGAGGCTGTCCAGAGATGGACTTACCTTTTACATGGTGATAGTAATCTCTTATTGCACTGAGGTGATGAACCCTTACAGAGTCGGTCTTAAGAACAGACTTGGAGAGGTGTAGAAGGTAGTCAAGCAGAGTCTGTGTACAGCAAGAAAAAGGATCTAGGACCTTGCCCTCACACCAGAAGGTAAACCTCTATTTGAAAGAATAACACCTCTTGGTGGAATCTTTCATAGAAGCCAGCAAAACCCTAGTGACACACTCAGGAAGATACAAGGAAGCAAATTCTAAGCTCCCCACAACCAAGCTGTGAAAGCCAGAGACTGGTGGTTAGGATGCAAAAGAGATCCCCCGTTCTGCATTATGAGGGTTGGAAAACACTCCAATCTCCAAGTTCTTCAAAGGATAACTCCAGAAGAAGAGGGAACCAGATCTGTCTGGGCCAATATGGGGTGATTAGGATCATGGTTCCCATATTACCTTTTGGCAAAGTCTTCCCCACAAGAGGGATGGGAGGATACACATACAAAAGGACCTTCCTCCAATGGAGGAAGGCATCCGATGCTAGTCTGTCGTGTGCCCTGAGCCTACAATAGTACTGAGGGACTTTGTGTTTGAATTGCATGGCAAAGAGATTCACTGAGGGGGTGCCACACACTCGGAAAATCTCATGGCTACACCCATGCTGAGTAACCACTCATACGGTTTGCATGACTCTGCTCAGTCTGTTGGCCAGGCTTTTGAATTTGCCTGCTGATGACACAAAGTTATTCAAAGTCGTTAACTCGTGAGAGGATTGTGAAAAATTACAGAAGGACCTTACGAGACTGGGCAGCTAAATGGCAGATGACGTTTAATGTGAACAAGTGCAAGGTGATGCATGTGGGAAAAAAGAACCCAAATTATAGCTACGTCATGTAAGGTTCCACGTTAGGAGTTACGGACCAAGAAAGGGATCTAGATGTCGTCATTGATAATACACTGAAACCTTTTGCTCAGTGTGCTGCTGCGGCTAGGAAAGTGAATAGAATGTTGGGTATTATTAGGAAAGGTATGGAGAACAGATGTGAGGATGTTATAATGCCGTTGTATCGCTCCATGGTGCGACCGCAGCTTGAGTATTGTGTTCAATTCTGGTCGCCGCATCTCAAGAAAGATATAGTAGAACTGGAAAAGGTGCAGCAAAGAGCGACAAAAATGATAGTGGGGATGGGACGACTTTCCCTATGAAGAAAGACTAAGGAGGCTAGGGCTTTTCAGCATCTTAAACACTACAGTGAACACTAGAGGTGAACATCAATTCACCTATTGTAAAACAAAAACAGACAGATTAGTACAGATTGTCGATCCTGCAGCCAGGAATGGCTACGGATGTGGAACCTGTTATTCTGCCTCCAGAAGAGGGTCAGAACGTACAGCGAGGGAGCCCTTCCATACTGGAGAGTCAGGAGGAAGAACGGGTAGGATTACAACCTTTGAAAACCCCTACTAAAATGATATCTAAACTGAAAGTAATCCTTGAAACACCTACTCCTGTGCTGACTTTGGGGTCAATTAATAGACCAGCCATAGTGACATTGGAGTCACTCTGGGACTTGACTTTCAATTTACATACCTCTTTACAGTCTTTAATTGTTCAAAATTCTAAAGAAATTAAGATATTAACTGAAGCAGTGTTAATCCAGGATACAATAAGTAACACCAGGGCTTTTTTTTGAGGGGGTACTTGGGGGTACTGAGTACCGGCACCTTTTCCATTGTCTTCTAAATTTGACCCACGGTCCCCAAGTTTTAAATGAAAGAACTCAGGCTCTACACACCAATTCTGCCTTGTCATAGGTTCTGTGACTTGTTGAAGGGAGGCTTGCTATTGTGGGATGGGTCCCTCAGTGATCACCCCACCCCTGAAGGGTGGCCTGGCATTTGAGTACCAGCACCTTTTTCGCTAGAAAAAATGCACTGAATAACACACAAGTCTCCGAGGTGAAACAAATGGGAGAAAACTTAAAGAAACTAGAGACTCTAATCAAGTTGCCATTAAAGAAAGAAATTACACCTTAAGAAGAATGGAATATTTAGAGAATCAATCTAGGAGATTGAATTTACATTTTACTAGTTTTCCTAGATCCCCAATAATTTCGCCGGTGGAGATGGTTAAAAAATATTTGGTAGAGGTTCTTGGAATGTCAAGTGATCTACTACCTCCTATTGTGTAATACATTTTCAAAGTCAAAGTAATAGTGATAATGACTTAATTTCTCAAACACATAGGGGAGATGGTATGAACTTAACTTCCTTTATTGAATCCTCTTTGGAAGTGATTACTCAAAGAACTACTGTATTAGTAGCTTTTGCTTTAGAAATGGATCGTAACACCGTTTTGAGACTTTTCTTCAGACATTTAGATTCACTGTTTTTAGGATCAAAAATAAGAATATATCCTGATCTCGCAAGAGAAACTCAGAAAAGACACAAAGCCTTTTTAGGGCTGCGCCAAAGGACTTTAAGTTTAGGAGCTAATTTTGTGCTCAAATTTCCATGTATATGTCGAATACTATATCAATCAAAAAATTACGAATTTTTTGAACCTAAACAGTTAGAAGATTTTCTGACTTCTAAAGAAGTGGAGTATGTAAATGTGATAGTCTAGAATCAGAATGTAACACTGTATAAGACAGCTAGGAGGAAGTTAATGGGTCAGCAGCACTCCCAACTTGATTGGAATTTATTTAAAGTTACTTAGAAGTATTTTATTTCCTTTCTTGGATTGACATTTCAAATAATTTAGGACGAAAAAGATTAAGATATATTTCCATTTTGTCAAAAATAATTCTGATTAATTCATTGTATTTCAGTTTTCAATATTATATTGTTTTTGTGCTGTATAATGATATAATAATAAAGAAATTAAACATAAAAAAAAACTCCTGGTATCCTCCCCAAGAGTCACGCTTGAGCCAAGGGCCAGGTGGAAACTACTTCTCTGGGGAACTCGCTCAGATACTTCTCTGGGCTTTTCTTTCAATTAATTGAAAACTGGTTCATCAAGGTTGCTAACAGGCCCTGAGATTGCCCCTTTTCCACCCGGGCTAAAGCAGAAATATCCTTGGGCTCTACCTGCATCCCTTTACCAACCTCTTTAGCCTCCGTAATCACCTCCTCAGGCATCCATTCCATAGGCTCTATCTGTCTCTCCACCCTCTCCAGCTGCTCCCAATCTATCTTCAGCTCACTCAAAGGTTTCCTGTTCCTCTCCCCTAGGAACCTGGGAGTTGTAGTCTGGTTCACCCTCTCTAACAGAGTCTAGTGGCCTCCTCTGGTAGTTGGGGGCATTGCAGTGCTGGTTAGCCTTCCTAGAGGATTCAGGTGATCCCTCCCGAGGATGCTGGGATTGGTAGTCCCTCCATTGTTCCCACCCACGCCTGCCTCTCCAGTGCCCCGGTCTGGAGTTATGGCTCCTGGATCTGCCTAACCCTTCACATGTGTCACAACACTGAACACCAAAGTGAGGCTTGGAACATACTGAACACCAGAGTGAGGTTTGGAACACAAAGGAAGTTGTAGGAGAGGCAAAAATGCAAAGAAAAGAACAAACTGGAGCCACCTCTGAAGCTGACCACCGGAAGACAAGGTGAGACTGAAAGTGGAGTCACGACCACAGTCGTGACAATCGGCCGCCTAGAAGAACTCCGTATCGGTGTCAGCAAAAAATTCCTCATGGGAGGGCTGAAACCGAGCCTGCCTTAAGTATGAGGAACCTTGTCTTTGCCTGGAATGGTATCGAGATGCAAGCTTCACCCTAGACTCCTGCAAAGCTTCCTCCATCAATGTGGAGGGTACCCACATGAGCAGCTGTCAATGCCAGTACTGCATGCAGCACTGGCATCGGTGACCTCACCACAGTCTGAGGGCCCTGAGAGGCAGCAGGTAGAGGTATGACTGGTACAAGCACCCCTGATGCCAATGCACTGTGCTGTAGAACATGGCCAAGTTCTCCTGGAGCATGGCCTGAATGTGCTCATTGAAGTCTACATCAAGAAAGGCTGGGGTGTCATTTCAGAGACAGCCTGCTGATGTGCTGGTGCCGACTCAGATACCCATTCCCAGCTGTATGGAGACCCCTGCACCGGCACTCCTTGATAGACGGGGAGTGCTCCTCCTGGTGCCGCTTCTCAGGTACTGGATCCCTCGGTGCCCTGGCGCTTCCAGCACCACATGTCGACGGGGATCGATGCTTGTGTTTCTTGGGATTTACCTGGTGCCGAGCATTGACACACCTCCTCGGTGTGGGGTTCGATACTGACCAGTCCCAGGAGCCCTGCACAGTGGACGGCTCCGAGGCATGTGGAAACCTGCTTGTTGCAGCCCACTCCTAGTGTCAGACATGGGTTTAGCAGCCATGGGGACTTATCATGTATATATGCACATGATACATATTTATATCATGAACTGTTCCATGTATGTTATGATTCCATGTATGCTACCATATATGTATGCACCTTAATGCAATACCACTTGTAATTCCATGACCCAGAAATGGCAACCGCCATTACGGCAAATGTAAGCCACATTGAGCCTGCAAATAGGTGGGAAAATGTAGGATACAAATGCTACAAATAAGTACCTGATGCCAGTGCAAGCTCCAAAGCTGATGTCGATGGTGACGGACCAAACCTGGCTCCAAAAAGTTTCTCTTTCTGAGCCTCTGTAGATAACAGGGTTCTTTTTTGCATAAGTAAACAAAGAACACAGTAGAGTGATGATCTGGCCCCAAACACTGGAAGCACCATGAATGCAGTGTCGGTCCCAGAGACGGTCAGATTGCACCGAGCTCAGTGCTTGAAGCCACTGGGAACCTTTGAAAATATGGAAGGGAAAACAGCTGTGGCCAAATCAAATGATAGAAAAAGGGGCAGATCCCCAAGAAAAATGAAGGGAAAGCATCCTGATCAAAGCTCAGGCCTAAGAGGGCCTTGTGAGCCGGAGAAAAAGTAAGGAAACTTAAAAGTGGGGGAAAACTATCTAAAACCATAACGGGTACGGAAGAAACAATCCTGAAAAGGGAAAAATACAAAACAGGGCAAAAAACCCCCCCAAAAAAACAGAAGGGAAGGCACAAAAAAGCTGAAGAAGAACTGATGCACGAGATGCTGTGAGGAGCTGTGAGGAGCTGCGAGCAACGCGTTCTCTTTTCACTACAGATGAAGAGAGAGTTATGGTCTCACGCTCTCATGGCAGGTGGGAAGGCACTTGTGCATGTGTGGTGGTTGCGCTGGCGTGTGCTCTTAAAGATATAGTACACTATAAAAGCATTTGGCACTGGATGAGGTGGATGATATCACCCATATGTGAGAATTGTCTGGCCTCAGAGAAAATAATTTAACCCACCATTGTAAGCCTGCCAGGGACAGCAGAATACCTTCTGTATCTGACTATAACATGCCTTGAATTACTACTGAAAAGGCATGAGCTAAATCCTAATAATGAAACATTGTCAACCACTCTATTTCCTATTTTACTCAACTTCTTCCTTTTCAGGTTCTCTGCAAATAGGTGGGAAAATGTGGGATACAAATGTAATAAATAAATGAATAAAGACTGATCTCTCCACCTTCTCTTCTAGTGTCTCCATTCCTTGGCCCTCTTCATCTCCACTTATATTGTGTGATGTTTGTGAGCCCTTGGCCCAGAGGTGGCCGCGTGAGAATCACCCAACCACCTCTGGGTAGACCAAGTCCCCTCATAACTAAGAGTACTCCAAAGAACTGGACTGGATCACAAGTGGAGATGAACTGAGGCAGCTTTAATGGTAGCAAAAACACAAGGCTAAAAGGCTAAGGAGATATCGCACTCTCCAGTCACCCAGCTCTGAGCCACTTCTATCTGTTCAACTATTTCTCACCACTGCAATAAAGCTGCCTCTCTTCAGATTTCTACCTCCAACCACTGAAACAGCTCTCAGAATTACGGAGTCTCTGTGCCCTGGGGCAACACTTGTGAACATCTGACTGTGAATAAATTATCTGTAATTTACTCAATAAAAGAAACTTCAGAAAATAATAGAGACCAGGTGTGTACTGGTGTGCCAAGGTTATACTTCAAGATATTGAGGCTTTAAAGTTAAACAAGTCTTAAGAGGCTTGACAGACAAGCAGCCTAGCTACACAGTCTAACCTAGCTGAAGCAAGGCAAACATAAAGCATAAAATAAGGTAAAGTAGAACAGCCTAGCTGTATAGGGAAATCAAACATAAGCAGCCTAGTAGCGCCTCTCAATACTGGCTGCAGCAAAGCGTCACATAAAGTAGCAAGGCCTGAGCTGATGCTCCCAGGGCTGGTAAAGTAAAGTAGCAAAACCCAAGCCAGCGCTCCCAGGGCAGGCAAAGTGAAGTAGCAAAGCCTGAGCCAATGCGTCCAGGGCAGGCAAGGTAAAAAGTTGAAGACAAAGCTTTACTCCTCAGGACAACCCTGCTTGGAAGCAGACTTCCACTGGAACACAGCAAAGGTGAAAGCTGTAGGCAGAGCCTTACTCCTCAGGACTACCAGGCTTGGAAGCAGACTTCCACAGGAACACAGCATAAGAAGAAAGCTGAAGGCAAGGCTTCAGGCCATGGCCTCGCAAAGAAATAGTAGTTGGAACTAGCAGAGCCCCAGGCAGGCCTGGGCTCAATCAAGGAAAATTGCCAGAACCCTAAGCACACTCAGAAGCCAGCTTAAGAAGTGCTCAGTGCTGATGACATCACCAGGCAGTACTCCACTATTCACCCTCCTCCATTGAGAAAAATGGCCATTTAATCCTACTCTCTGTTTTCTGTCCAATAACCAATTTCTAATCCACAACAGAACATTGTCTCCAATGCCATGACTCTTTAATTTTCTCAGGAGTCTCTCATGATGAACTTTGTCAAAAGCAGTCTGAAAATCTAGGTATACTACATCAACTGGCTCACTTTTATCCACATATTTATTCAAGCCTTCAAAGAAATGAAGCAAATTGGTGAGGCGAGACCTCCCATTGCTGAATCCACGCTGACTCTGTCCCATTAAACTATGTTTGTCTATGTGTTCTGTAATTTTATTCTTTATAATAGTTTCCACTATTTTGCCTGGCACTGAAGTCAGGCTTACTGGTCTGTAATTACTTGGATCATCCATGGAACCTTTTTAAAAAATCAATGTCATATTGGCCACTCTCCAGACATCAAGTACTACAGACGACTTTAACGACAGGTTACAGATCACGAGCAGCAGATCAGCAATTTCATGTTTGAGTTCTTTCAGTACCCTGGGGTATATACCATCTGGTCCAGGTGATTTATCACTCTTTAACTTGTCAATTTGGCTCAGTACATCTTCCAAGTTCACTGAGATTTATTTCAGTTCCTCTGCATCATCACCCCTGAAAACCATTTCCGGTACAGGTAGATCTCTTATATTTTCTTCTGTAAAGACCAAAGCAAATAATTAATTCAGTCTCTCTGCTATGGCCTTGTGCTCCCTGAGCGCTCCTTTTACTCCTTCTTGATCTAATGGTCCCATTGATTCCCTCACAGGCTTCCTGCTTCTGATATATCTGAAAAATATTTTACTGTGAGTTTTCATCTCCGCGGCAAGTTTTTCTTCATATTCTTTTTTAGCCTTCTTTATCAGTGCTTTGCATCTGGCTTGACAGTGCTTATGTTGCTTCTTTTTTCATTCAGATCCTTTTTCTATTTTTTTGAAGGATGCTATTTTGGTTCTAATAGCCTCTTTCACCTCACCTTTTAACCACGCTGGCTGTCGTTTGCTCTTTTTCCTATGTGTCTTAATATGTGGTATACATCTAGTCATGGAGCACTTTTCTGTTCCAAATCCCCTCTCCTTTATCACTGGTATTGAACTTTTACTAGCAAGCTGACTTAGCAGCCAGATGAATCTCAAACAGCCACAGCTGCATGATATCTTCTTGTAACCTGATAAATATCATTTGTAGCCTACCCTTTGCCTTTGGAAATATTCTCTGCTTTGCAAGAGACATCCCATCATCCCATATAAAACTATGGCTCCTGAGCTTCACACTGACACTGCTTCTTTATATACTTATCTTGGATGACATCCTCTACCTATGCTTCTGCTTCTGACCTTTCCTTGTCTATACAGTCCCAGCTCTCTGTATGCCTTTTCTTTCTAGCTCTGTGACTCAATATCAATGGCAGAAAATAATCATATCTTCTATTCATTTTTCTTCCCCTTCTCCATTACTGAACAGTATATTGTTCTTACCCTGGGTCTATAACAACTTGTTGTTAAATTTTCTTCTTTCCTCTCCTTTACCCACTTTTTGCCATATGCCTAACTTACCAAACCCATATGACTTGGGTTAATCATGCGATGTAATCCTGTTTTGACCGGTTGTCTTACGTTTGTACAGCAGCATAATAAAAATATACAATTAAGGATAGAAAATAACTTGTCAATCAGACCCAAATTTATCATTTGGGCACCCATAAGTAGTATGGTGGGAATCCTCCAGCCCCCCAAAATCACTAGAAGTGCAGAGGGGAGTCCCCAGGCATCCCCCCTCACTTCAGAGTCAGCAATGCCACACCCACTGCAGCAGCAACTCAAATATAAAATTCACTGCAGGACCTAACAGGTTCTGTGCACTGATACCAGGCCTAGATTTACATATAAACTAGACAAACTATTGCTTAGAGCTTCATGTTACAAGGGGTCTCATGTTTCAATAGCATGGAAAACTATTAAACCTAAAATTTACTTCCTACTTAATTGAGGGGGCCTCTTAAACATTACAACTTGGGGACCCCAATGCACACAAATCCAGCCCTGAATGACAGGCCCTGTCAGTCAGCCCCTCACTGGGCTTTCTGTTACTATGGAAACCTAAGTAAAGGATGTAAGACACAGGAACCAACTCTGTGAGTGCCAATGAGTGCTGAGCACCCCCAATATCAAGCAAGCTCCTTAACTGTGTCAAGAGATGGGCCATTTGTATTGTGCATGGCACCCTCAATTATGTTGGCACCCGTAGCTCATGAGTTCTGGCAGGCCCTGGTTGAATTTTGTTTCAGGAATTACTGCTGTTGTGAGGCAGCACCACAACAAAAGATAGCAGCAATGCTACAGGCGAAGAAGGTGGCAGGGCCTCAATGGCTGCATTCCAATTCCTATAAAACTTTGGCACTGGAGGTAGTGGCCTATACCTAAATCTAGACCAGCTATCAAGTAACAAATTAATTGCTGCATATTTCTTATGTTAGACCAATAAATTACTATATTAAAATTTTCTACCAGAGTAATAAAACTAATAGCAGCTAAGGCAGAACTAACAGAAGCAGAATAAAGGACAAAAGCATAAAGGAATGAAATCAAGATTAGATAATTCTGTGCTGAGCAAGCATAATACACTAATATATGGCTGCAATTATGATAAGACAGTTCTGACAGATTCTTAGGAATTGCCCTCCAACTCTGTAGTGTTTTGGAACTATTTATGACTTCCAGCTAGCACCAAAAATAGTTCTTAACAACTGGTCTGAAGGTCAGCATTCACCTCAGGCTTCAGATAGATCAGTAGTTGTCAGCACATTTCCTGACACTATCCAGCATTTACTCAAGAAATGCTCCAGAACGAAGGTGTTCATTACCATAGTCACTCAGGGAAATGCATGTACCCATCACATGATATCTTTAATAATCATCATCTCCCTGAAAATTATATAAACGTGAACAAAGGCCCATACACAGATGACATGCAGCTACTCATACCCATTAAACCAGACTTACCTACAATTCTGATTGCCTGACTAACAGCAATTCAAGAATAGGCTAAAAATAGCGAAATTTGACTAAAGTCAAGTAAAAATGAGCTCCTGTGGGTTCCTAACACAAGTGGCTATACACCTAACATCAAGATCCATTTGAGAGGTAAGAATTCCCCCTTAAATCACAGATCAGGAATCTTGGGATACAACTGGACTCACACTAATGACACAAGTTCATAGAATCTTCAGGAGCTGCCTCTGTCAGGTGAAACAACTATGCTGTCTCTCTTCATACATGGATAAGGCAAATCTTGCCACAGTGATTCATGCTATGGTAGCATCAAGACTGGATTACTGAAATGTACTCTATATTGGTCTACCTACAAAGAATTTGTAACAGTGGTATAGCCTTGGATGGGCAGGGGCCCACACACTTAGGGATCAGGTCCACTGAAAACTTTTGTCTCCTTGCCATAGGTGCTCAGTATATGAAGCTTACCCTCAACTGTGACCTTTCCCACCTTATCAGAGTGGAGTAGCCTAGTGGTTAGTGCAGTAGACTTTGATCCTGGGGAACTTGGTTCGATTCCCAGTGCAGCTCCTCGTGACTCTGGGCAAGTTACCCAACCCTCCATTGCCCCTGGTACAAATAAATACCTGTATATAATATGTAAACAACTGCTTTCAATGTAATTGCAAAACCCACAGAAAGGCAGTATATTAAGTCTCATTTCCCTTTCCCTCCCACTGTCACCTCCACCATTGCTGCTGCTTCTCCAGACCAGCAGCTGCAGTGATGTCATCATTGGGTGTGTTCCACAGTCTCCTGTCGCTTGCCCTTTAAATCCCTGTGTGTGAATGTGCCTAGAGGAGCCAGCGCCAACCCACTCTCCCGACATCCAGATAGGGGAGCAGGCAGTCCTCCACACTAGGGCAGCAGCTTGGGATCCCTGGAGGAGCCATGAGACCAGACCCCAACATCCCCAATGCCACCAGTTGAAATAAGGCATGGAGCACTGCCATGGTCATGATAGGTGCATATAGAAGTTGTAGCCCTGTGACTGCTTTATGTTTTGTCACTGCTGGTCCTGAGAGGGAGTAGAAGATGCCGAGGGTAGACACAAGAGGGGAGAGAAAAGACACTCGATTGAAGGGGGAAAGAGAGAGAGAGAGAAGGGAGATGCTGGATCGGAGGAGGAGAGGAGAGACACTCATTGGAATGGGTGAGAGAGAAAGAGGGAAATACTGGATAGAAGGGGGAGAGTGAAAGAGGGGAGAGACTGGATAAAAAAGATGCTGGAATGAAGTGGGGAAGAGGACAAAGTTAGTGAAAAACTGGGGAATAAAAGGAAGGGGAATACAAGAGCCACGGAGAAGGAAAGAAGTGGAAAACTGTAAGTAGACACAGTAAAAAGAGGGAAATTTAAGACTAAAAAGTAAGAATTAATTAAATCTGGGCAGAGAAGCATTAAAATAAAGTGAAGAAAGCTGAAAGGAAAAGGAGGAGAGAGAAAAATGGCAAATGGGCAAGAGTTAAAAGATAGAGGAAAGCAGAAATGAGAGACTGGGACAAACACAATTAGAAAAAGTAAATGACTAGGCAACAAAGGTAGAAAAAAATAATTTTATTTTTAATATAGGATAAAGTAGTTGATACAGGTTAATAAATACTAATAAAACAACAAATAGAAAATAAGGTGATATCTTTTTATTGGACTTTACAAAATACAAAATATAAAAATATGAAACGCCCATGAACTTGGCCAACATTTTATCTTTACACCACACATACCTAGAACCCCCCAATCTCGCACCATCCCACCCCATCCTCCAACCCACTTCTCCCTTCCCCACCCCACATCCCTTCCACCAAAACAACCTCTATCTTATAAAAATTAGCAACTTAAAATCCTGCTACGAGCGAGTGGAGTGCCATCTGGGGCTAGCCAAGTGGGGATAAACGTTCTAGGAGACCATACCTTCATCACCCTAGAAAGTAACTTCCCTGTCCGGTTACCAAATTTATTATATTGTAAGCGTCTAAAAGAAAGGTGTTTTTTGGTATGCTCATGGAATAAAGAATTCAAGGCTGCAAACGTGGCCACCACCTGTTCATAATTAACCTTGGATGGATTTTTTTGATGGGCCTGTTTGGCTTGCTTATGACGACGTTCCAATAAAATAATTCCTTGAGCTAATCTTTTAGTACGGGCACTCATGTAACTAATTACCTCCCCACGCATCACTGCTTTTGATGCCTCCCAAAATAGTGTGGGAGTGTCTTGATGACTATTTGTTTCTGAGTAGCTGGTCCACTTCTGAATCAAGAAATTTCGAAAGTCCGAATTATCAGACATATAAGAAAGATATCTCCAGCGACCCAGAACTTTAGCAGGGGGTCCCAGTGTAAAATCCACCCAGAGTAAAGTGTGATCAGATACCACCATGGGGCCCACTATTCTAGAATTTACCTTTGAATATATAGAGGTGGAAACAAAAATGTAGTCTATACAGGACCACATTTGGTGAGCTCTGGACAAATGAGTATAATCCCATTGTGATGGATGCAGGAAGCGCCAGGGATCTACCAAGTCAAGCATTTTGCAAAGGTAGGGCAAACCTTTCCCCTTTCCAAAGGCACTACAAGCTTTGGGCGATGAGCGGTCCAAAGTTGAATCCAGGACCTGGTTGAAATCTCCCAGTATTATCCATGGGGCTGTATCATATTTAAGTCCCAGCTTAACCAGAGCATGAAAGAAACCCGCATCATATGCATTAGGTTCATAAACTGCAGAGATAACATTCTTGACCCATGTAATTTAAATGTACTTAAACATATCTACCCTCCGAGTCTTTTTCCACCAAACGTGACACACAGGGCAAGCCTCGCTTAATAAAAATAGCCACCCCTCCTCGCCGCCCAGTTGATGAGGAAAAATTACAATCCCCCACTCATTGCTGACATAATTTCTGATGCTCTACATCAGACAGCTTTGTCTCCTGCAAACAGGCAATGGACGCCTTATGATGTTTATGTAAAGATAAATTCTTAGTACGCTTAACAGATGTTATCCCCAAAACATTCCAGGATATCAGACGAAGTGCTGAGGTGCTAGCCATCCCCATTGAATAAGACCCGCGAGTCAGCCAAACCCAAAACAATAAGATGCCCCGGGTCTCCCAGCCCCAACCCAAAGGGCAACAGCAAAAGCCACAACAGTGTAGAGAATAAATCTAAATTGGAAGGATCCAAACCTTTAGCATCCCCATAACAGAAAATTAAACACAAACATACTCCACTTCTCATCTTCATATATACCCCAAGCATCTGGTGGAAACCCCAACCTGCCCCACCCCCTTCCCTCTACCTCTCCCACCCCCTCCCCCCATCCCTACGACACCCCATATCCTCCCACCCCAAACATTCATTATTGTACCTGATCTGTCTACGATGGACAGGGAAGTAGGTCCTTATAATTCAAAGGGGTCCCATCTCCAACCCCCCAAGCTTAGTGTTCATATGCCCAATCTTACATTTCCTTTCAAGGTACAGCGTAGCCACAACAGTCACCCCAGAGTACTTTGTTGTCGCAGCCCCCTCCAAGGGGCTTGCAGGTGTTTTCAGTGTCCAGGGCCTCCAGCAACTGTAAGCTTCTTGAGCATGAACTATAGTTCCCAGTGGATCAGAAGCTAATGTGAGGCCACACCACTGAATAATCCATAATAAAGTGAACTGTTGCCCTCGTAACTATATTGGTTATATAAGCTCAGCTCTCCTGTGAGATTATCCAACTTTAATGCATAATACAAGAACATTTCCCAGAACATACTGGAACCCAAACCCATAAATAACCAACAAACTGATAATTAGGTAGAAGTACCACCAAACTGAGTCTTTGTCATCCAGACCACCAGCCGACACCAGTCATCTGAAACTTCACGGCAGCTCTTACTTATGTAGTAGGACGATTGACCCAGTCCAATGCTGCTTCTGGCAAAGTAAAGGACTTCCATCCACTAGTTGTTTGCACTCTCAAGGTGGCTGGATACTGCAGGATGAAACACTGTTGTTTCTATACTAAGAGGGTGCAAGCTGAGGAGAACGCCCGCTGGCGGCCTGTTAAAAGACCGAGTAGTCCTGAAATATTTTAATCAAGCCTCCATCAAATTTTGTATCTTCCTTACAGCCCTTGTAGAGACGCAGTGCAGAGGCTTTTTGGGAGTAGCTATGGAATTTGGTAATTACCACCCGAGGCCGCAGATCTCTTGCTTGTTTCTGGCCCACGCGGTGCGCCCTATCCAGACGAATCGCTCCTCCGGCCTCAGGAAATGTCACCAGAAGCCATGTTTCAAGCGTTTGTTTTATGTTCGTTTCCGCTATGGATTCCGGAAAACCCACAAACCACTGAGTCTCACGGCGTGAACGATTTTCCAGATCATCTAATTTCTGTTGATATTCCTGGGTCAACTGTTCCAAACAAGCAACATACTCCGACTGAGCCTGCTGCGTGTCCTCCACTTCTGACACCCGTGTCCCCATCTCTCCTGTGCAGCGTGTCAATTCTGAAGTTAGTGCTGTCAGCCCAGACAGTTGCTCCGAGAGCTGTCAGGTCCGATATCATAGCATCTGCTGAGATCTGTGGCGGTGGGGCCGCGGAGGGTGAAGTCGCCATTTTGTTTTCTGTAACACGCTGCCACTCGTTCTTTCGTCGTGGAGCTTTTGGGGCCATCTCCATCGCAGAGCGTGTAAGAAATATGTCCATAGATCTCTAGGTCTACTTCAAAATTAAATTTCTCTCAGCTTCGGTCAGAGGGAATGTAAATATGCGTAGATTAGAAATGGGACCCCAAGCAGCTGGTGCAACACACATCCACCACTGCTCACTGCATCACGTGACCCCCTCATTGGACTATTTTTAATACATTTTACTAAATTTTGGAGACCAAAACCTCCTTGTTCAGTTCAGGATAGCTTACTGTAACAGCAGTATACTGTCCTGTCTCTGAGGAAGGAAGGTTTGGCCTCTGAAAGCAGAGTCTGGCTTCTTGGGGGTTCAATTTAATTTTGCCTACATACAGTATTTCTATTTTTAGTTTGTGATTACTTATTTTGTACTGGGTGAGGGTCTATCTGTGTTCTGTGCATGTGAAAGAGATCAGGTTTTCTGTTAGCACTGAATGTCCGTATAGGATTGGCTTGCTTAGTTTTCCAATAGGTGTACTGATACTTTAGTGCTCACCATATACTTATGGTCCTGCTTTTCTACATAGGCCCTTGATGTGCGACCCCTGGAAATTACTGCTATTATGCTATTCTAGAATTGCTCTGTACCCCCTAAGTGATACTATTTTGTATTATTTCACAATGTGCTTAGTACTGGATTTTGAATTTGGATTTAGATCATCCACCTTTCTCAGTAGTAGTAGATGGGCCCAATCAAAGTTTGGAAGGAAACCCAAGAAATTGACTGCTGATAACTTCCTGAAGGTCTTGTCCTACCCCCATGTGTATGGAAAGATGATGACAGTGTCAGAACAGGTTGATATCTGGAATGCATGCATAGCAATGGCATTAGAAAAAACGGTCCCTCCTACTCTTTACAAAAAAAAATGTTTCCCATTGTTCTCCCCAGAACTATGGGTCCTTAAGCATCAAGGACGTCAACTTGAAAGAAAATGACGAAAATCTCACTTAGAGGAAGAAAGGCTCAACTGTAAGAAACGCATGGCAATGTACCACCAGGCTTTAACAACAGCCAAAAAAACAATATTTCTCTCAACATACAGAACAAGCAGCAAATTCAACCAAGCAACTATTTAAAACAGTAAACGGACTACTGCAAACCCCACAACAGAACCAGCAATGATTTTGCCACGTACCAACAAAATTAAAGGTCTCCATCAAGGCCTATAGTCCCATCAAATTTCTCCCCAGCAAATGAAGAGAACACTCCTTCTTCCTTACCAGGCACATCCATCTGGGACTCATTCAACCAGGTCACAGAGGAAGTTCTTATAAACATCCTGAAAGGCCTACAATCTGTCCTCTTGATTCCTGCCCAGCAAAGATAGTACAACAAGCGCGAGCATAGGCCTCATTGAAGGGGGCCACAAAAATTGTTAACCCTCTCATGGAAGGGCAGCAGCCAACAATGCTAAAAAGATATGTTGGTGCAACCCCCTACTGAAAAAGAGCTCACTCAACCAGGACAAGCTCAAAAACTACCAACCAGTCTCTAACATTCCTTTCCTAGCAAAACTTACAGAAAAGACAGTCTGCATTCAACTCAATGACTGACTAATTGAAAGTAATTGGCTAGACCCATGTGAATCATACCTGGGTGCAGAATCAAGAAAGTTCTTGTGACCCTTCTGGATGATCTGCACAAAAATTGTGACAGGGGATCTGCCTCGATACTAGTGTTGCTGGATTTCTCAGCCACCTTCGACACTGTGGATCATAATAACAACATAAGACTATGGACTTTTCCTCCAGGAATTTGTCCAAACCTTTTTAAAACCCAGATACATTAACCGCTGTTACCACATCCTCCGGCAAGGAGTTCCAGAGCTTAACTATTCATTGAGTGAAAAAATATTTCCTCCTATTCATTTTAAACGTATTTCCATGTGACTTCTTCGAGTGTCCCCTAGTCTTTGTACTTTTGGAATGAGTAAAAAATTGATTTACTTCTACTCGTTCTAAACCATTCAGGTTTTGTAGATCTCAATCAAATCTCCCCTCATCCGCCTCTTTTCCAAGCTGAAGTGCCCTAACCTCTTTAGTCTCACCTCACATGAGAGGAGTTCCATCCCTGTATCATTTTGGTCACTTTTCTTTGAACATTTTCTAATTCCATATATATTTTTTGAGATACAGTGACCAGAACTGAACGCAATACTCAAGGTGCGGTTGCACCATGGAGCAATACAGAGGCATTATAGTATTTTCAGTCTTATTCACCATCCCTTTCCTAATAATTCCTAGCATCTTGTTTGCTTTTTTGGCCGCTGACATACACTGAGCAGAAGATTTCAGCGTATTATCTACAAAAACACCCAGATCTTTTTCTTGCGCGTTGACCCCCAAGGTGGACCCTAACATCAGGTAACTATGATTCGGATTATTCTTTCCAATGAGCATCACCTTGCATTTGTCCACATTAAATTTCATCTGCCATTTGAATGCCCAGTCTTCCAATTTCTTAAGGTCTTCCTGCAATATTTCACAGTCCGCACGTGTTTTAACAAGCTTGAATAGTTTTGTATCATCTGCAAATTTAATCACCTCACTCATCGTTCCGAGTTCAATATCATTTATAAATATGTTAAATAACACCGGTCCCAGTACAGATCCCCGCGGCACTCCACTGTTCACCCTCCTCCATTGAGAGAAATGAGGAACTTTTATCAAAAGCTTTCTGAAAATCTAGATACACTATATCAACAGGCTCACTCTTATCCACATGTGTATTCACGCCTTCAAAGAAATGAAGCAAATTGTTAAGGTAAGATTTCCCTCGGCTGAACCCATGCCGACTCTGTCCCATTAAACCATGTTTGTCTATGTGTTCTGTAATTTTATTCTTCATAATAGTTTCCACTATTTTGCCCAGCACCGACATCAGGCTTACCGATTATAATTTGTTTAGGCTTCTAGCATTTGTATACAGGCACTTAAAATTGTGTTTTTTCTTTTGATCTACAAGCTTCTTAGAAGCTGAAGGGGATAATGTGCATCCTTTATCATGCTCTTTCATTAAGCACACCTGGCTTACTTTCAGCATTGTTGAAACCTCTCTACTGGGGTTCCCTAAATGTCCTGTTTCCATAGTATCATTCAAGTATACTCCACACCAAAACATGCGCTCCTGGGTGACTGTCGGCTTTCTCCCTCCCATTCTAGTTTAAAAGCTGCTCTATCTCCTTTTTAAGTTAGCACCAGCAGCCTGGTTCCATCCTGGTGAAAGTGGAGTCCACCCTTTCGGAACAGTCTCCCCCTTTCCCAGAATGTCACCCAATTCCTAACAAATCTAAATCCCTCATCCCTGCACCATTGTCTCAACCACGCATTGAGACTTCGAAGCTCTACCTGCCTTCTGGGTCCTGCGTGTGGAACAGGAAGCATCTCAGAAAATGCTACCCTGGAGGATCTGGACTTCAGCTTTCTACTTAAAAGCCTAAATTTGTCTTCCAGAACCTCTCTCCCACATTTTCCTATGTGATTTGTACCCACATGTACCAAGACAGTCGTCTCCTCCTCAGCACTATCTAAGATCCTGTCTAGGTGATGCATGAGGTCTGCCACCTCCTCACGTTCACCAGTCACCCAGCTATATGCCTAATGATCAAATCACCAACTACAATAGCTGTCCTAATCCTTCTCACCTGGGCAGAAGTTCTTGGAAACATATCTTTGGTGCAAGAGGATAGTGTATCCCCTGGTGGGTAGGTCCTGGCTACAGGAGTAATTTCTACTTCACCAGGGTGATGCTCTCCTTTTAGGAGACCTCCCTCCTCCAAGGCAGCACAGGGGCTGCCAGACTGGACTTCTCTACAACGTCCCTGTAGGTCTCCTCTATGTGCCTCTCTAGCCTCAAGAGAACGGAACCGTTCTCTGACAGCTAGGAGCTCTTTGCATCGGGCACACATGTATAACCGCTCACCAAATGGGAGATAATCATACATGTGACACTCAGTGCAAAAGACTGGATAGCACCCCTCTCACTGCTGGACTGCTGTCTCCATCTTAGTATTTTTGAGCTTTTCAGTAATTTAAAACTTGCTAAGGTATTAAGGATATTAACCTAATATAAAAATGTATTTAGCTTATATGGTATATTGTGTGATTTATTTAGTGTTTTCTTCTTAGAAAATAATGAAATGTATTTAAAACTCTGTAAGAGCACTCCTTGCTTGTTATCCTAATTACAATAACTGACTATAAATGAAGAGTTGTGCTGGGGAAGGGTAGGTGGGATGAAGACTAAACTAGGTTCTTCTGTGCCTGCTAGAGGCTATCTGTTAATGCTGTGGTACAAAGTTCAAGTTTTAAAACTAGGAGAAAAAGAGTACGGAGATGGGTTCATAATGTTTGCTTTTTAAAATATTTTTATTCTGCCTATCACTAATCTACAATTCCTCCTTTAAAACCTAATCTTTAAGCTTCCAAAACACAAAGCAAAATAATGTTCACTTAACAGAGAAGAGTCCTCTTCTCTCAGAACTTCTCAAAGCACAATGCAAAATAACGTTCACTTGCCAGAGAAATGCCCTCTTCACTCAGAGCTTATCATACTTACAAGATCAGTGGCACAGTACTTACGGTTCAAATCCTTTTTGTCAAGCAGACAACAATCAATTCACTAACAGCAAATCATTACCTTGGACACTAAACTGTGGAGTGCCACAGGGATCCATACTGTCTCCCATATTATTTAATATCTACCTCAAGCCTCTGGCTGAGCTGCTTCATTCGATGGATACAAATATAAGTACAAAAGTACAAAAGTATTGCCATACTAGGAAAGACCAAAGGTCCATCGAGCCCAGCATCCTGTTTCCAACAGTGGCCAATCCAGGTCACAAATACCTGGCAAGATCCCCAAAATGTACAAAACATTTTATACTGCTTATCCCAGAAATAGTGGATTTTTCCCCAAGTCCTTTAATAATGGTCTATGGACTTTTCCTTTAGGAAGCCGTCCAAACCTTTTAAAACTCCGCTAAGCTAACCATTTTTACCACATTCTCTGGCAACAAATTCTAGAGTTTAATTACACGTTGAGTGAAGAAAAATTTTCTCCGATTCGTTTTAAATTTACTACATTGTAGCTTCATCACATGCCCCCTAGTCCTAGTATTTTTGGAAAGCGTGAACAGACGCTTCACAACTACCCGTTCAACTCCACTCATTATTTTATAGACCTCTATCATATCTCCCCTCAGCCGCCTTTTCTCCAAGCTGAAGAGCCCTAGCCGCTTTAGCCTTTCCTCATAGGGGAGTCATCCCATCCCCTTTATCATTTTCGTAGCCCTTCTCTGCACCTTTTCTAATTCCACTATATCTTTTTTGAGATGCGGCGACCAGAATTGAACACAATATTCGAGGTGCGGTCGCACCATGGAGCGATACAAAGGCATTATAACATCCTCATTTTTGTTTTCCATTCCTTTCCTAATAATACCTAACATTCTATTTGCTTTCTTAGCCGCAGTAGCACACTGAGCAGAAGGTTTCAACGTATCATCAACGACGCCACCTAGATCCCTTTCTTGGTCCGTGACTCCTAACGTGGAACCTTGCATGACGTAGCTATAATTTGGGTTCCTCTTTCCCACATGCATCACTTTGCACTTGCTCACATTAAACGTCATCTGCCATTTAGACGCCCAGTCTCCCAGTCTCGTAAGGTCCTCTTGTAATTTTTCACAATCCTCCCACGATTTAACGACTTTGAATAACTTTGTGTCATCAGCAAATTTAATTACCTCACTAGTGACTCCCATCTCTAGGTCATTTATAAATATGTTAAAAAGCAGCGGTCCCAGCACAGAGCCCTGGGGAACCCCACTAACTACCATTCTCCATTGAGAATACTGACCATTTAACCCTACTCTCTGTTTTCTATCTTTTAACCAGTTTTTAATCCACAATAGAAAGCTACCTCCTATCCCATGACTCTCCAATTTCCTCTGGAGTCTTTCATGAGGTACTTTGTCAAACGCCTTCTGAAAATCCAGATACACAAAATCAACCGGCTCCCCTTTATCCACATGTTTGTTCACCCCTTCAAAGAAATGTAGTAGATTGGTGAGGCAAGATTTCCCTTAACTAAATCCATGTTGACTTTGTCTCATTAATCCATGCTTTTGAATATTCTCTGTTATTTTGTTCTTAATAGTCTCTACCATTTTGCCTGGCACCAATATCAGACTCACGGGTCTATAATTTCCTGGATCTCCTCTGGAACCTTTTTAAAAAATTGGCATTACATTGGCCACCCTCCAATCTTCCGGTACCACGCTCGATTTTAAGGATAAATTATATATTTCTAACAATAGCTCCGCAAGCTCATTTTTCAGTTCTATCAATATTCTGGGATGAATACCATCCAGTCCAGGAGATTTGCTACTCTTCAGTTTGTAGAACTGCCCCATTACATCATCCAGGTTTACAGAGAATTCAATAATTTTCTCCTACTTGTCAGCTTCGAATACCATTTCCGGCACCGGTATCCCACCCAAATCTTCCTTGGTGAAGACCGAAGCAAAGAATTCATTTAATCTCTCTGCTACGGCGTCTTCCCTGATCGCCTCTTCTACTCCTCGGTCATCTAGCGGTCCAACTGATTCTTTTGCCGGCTTTCTGCTTTTAATATACCTAAAAAAAGTTTTACTATGTGTTTTTGCCTCCAACGCAATCTTTTTTTCGAAGTCCCTCTTAGCTTTCCTTATCAGCGCTTTGCATTTGACCTGACATTCCTTATGCCGTTTCTTATTATTTTCAGTCGGTTCCTTCTTCCATTTTCTGAAGGATTTTCTTTTAGCTCTAATAGCTTGCTTCACCTTACTATTTAACCACGCCTGCTGTCGTTTGGTCTTCCTTCCTCCTTTTTTAATACGCAGAATATATTTGGCCTGGGCTTCCAGGATGGTGTTTTTGAATAGCATCCACGCCTGATATAAATTTTTGACCCTCACAGTCGCTTCTCTAAGTTTTCTTTTCACCGTTCTTCTCATTTTATCATAGTTTCCTTTTTAAAAGTTAAACGCTACCGTATTTGATTTCCTATGTATACTTACTTCAAAGCTAATATCAAATCCAATCATATTATGATCACTGTTATCAAGCGGCCCCAGCACCATTACCTCCCGCACCAGATCATGCGCTCAACTAAGGACTAGGTCTAGAATTTTTCCTTCTCTCGTTGGTTCCTGTACCAGCTGCTCCATAAAGCTGTCCTTGATTTCATCAAGGAATTTTACCTCCCTAGCGTGTCCCTATGTTACATTTACCCAGTCAATATCGGGGTAATTGAAATCACCCATTATTATTGTGTTGCCCAGTTTGTTTGCGTCCCTAATTTCCTTTAACATTTCTGCATCCGTCTGTTCATCCTGGCCAGGTGGACGGTAGTACACTCCTATCATTATCCTTTTCTTCTTTACATATGGAATTTCAATCCACAGTGATTCCAAGATGTGTTTTGTTTCCTGCAGAATTTTCAATCTATTTGATTTAAGGCTCTCGTTAATATACAATGCTACCCCTCCACCAATTCGATCCACCCTATCACTACGATATAATTTGTACCCCGGTATGACAGTGTCCCACTGGTTATCCTCCTTCCACCAGGTCTCAGAGATGCCTATTATATCTAATTTTTCATTTAGTGCAATATATTCTAACTCTTCCATCTTATTTCTTAGGCTCCTGGCATTCGCATATCAACATTTCAAACTGTGTTTGTTGCTCCTATTTACATCATGCTTGACAGTACTAATTTGCAATCTTTTGTCTGATTTTTATTTAGGGACACCTGGAGGGGCATAATCGAACAGAAACGCCTATCTCCATGGGCGTTTATCTCCGAGAACGGGTCCGTGAAGGGGCGGACCGAATCGTATTTTCGAAAAAACATGGACGTTTATTTTTTTTTGAGCTGGGCGTTTTTGTTTTTCAGCGATAATGGAAACCGAAAACGCCCAGCTCAAAAACGAATAACTCCAAGACATTTATTCGTGGGAGGGGCCAGGATTCGTACTGCACCGGTCCACCTCACATGCCAGGACACCAACCGGGCACCCTAGGGGGCACTTTAAAAAAAAAAAAAAAAAAAAGGTAAAACAGCTCCCAGGTGCATAGCACCCTTTCCTTGGGTGTTGAGCCCCCAAAATCCCCCTCAAAACCCACTGCCCACAAGTCTACACCATTACTATAGCCCTAAGGGGTGAAGGGGGGCACCTACACGTGGGTACAGTGGGTTTGGGGGGCGGTTTGGAGGGCTCCCATTTACCAGCACAAGTGTAACAGGTGGGGGGGGGGGGATGAGCCTGGGTCCACCTGCCTGAAGTCCACTGCTCCAGTGACCTGCATACTGCTGCCAGGGAGGTGGGTATGACATTTGAGGGTGAAAATAAAAAGTTGTGAAACGGCATATTTTGTGGTGGGAGGGGGTTCGTGACCACTGGGGGAGTCAGGGGAGGTCATCCCTGATTCCCTCCAGTGGTCATCTGGTCATTTAGGGCACTTTTTGGGGCCTTATTCGTGGAAAAACAGGGTCCAGGAAAAGTGCCCTAAATTCTCGCTAAAAACGCATATTTTTTTTCCATTATCGGCGAAAGGCGCCCATCTCTGATCGGCAGATAACCACGCCCCAGTTCCACCTTCACCACGCGTTTGACACGCCCCCATCAACGTTGTCCGCATCCGCGACGGAGTGCAGTTGAAAACGTCCAAATTCGGCTTTTGATTATACCGCTTTATTCGTTTTTGGGAGATAAACGTCTATCTCCCGATTTGGGTCACAATATAGGCGTTTTTCTCTTTCGATTATAAGCAGGCTGATCTACTATGGTCTCTTTTGCAACCTCACTATCAGGATACCCTAACTTCCCTGTTTTGGTGATATCTTTGAAAGATACCTTATCCCCAAGCATTCGCTTTTGAGCGACTGTTGGCCTTTCACCCGTTTCTAGTTTAAAAGCTGCTCTATCTCCTTTTTAAATGCCGATGCCAGCAGCCTGGTCCCACCCTGGTTAAGGTGGAGCCCATCCTTTCGGAACAGGCTCCCCCCTCCCAGGGCCGTGCCAAGGGTCTGTGGTGCCCCCCTGCAGAAGATCAGTTGGCGCCCCCAGCGCCCCTCTGCAGACGAACAGTTGGCGCGCGCGCACCCCCTTCCCCCAGTGAAAATGATCGCTGCCCTGCCGTCCACGCTCCTCTCTCCCCTGCCCTCCCGCTCCCATGTCCCAACTGCCCGCCCTCTTCTCCCCCCCCCAAGATCCCTTTTAAATTTACCTCCGTCCAGCAGTGAAGGCGCAGCGTCAGTGAAGGAGGCGGCGCTCCCGTTGTCTCTACTAGTCTTCCCTTCGCTCAACGTCCCGCCTTCTTCTGACGTCATTTCCTTGACGTCAGAAGAAGGCAGAACACTGAGCGAAGGGAAGACTAGTAGAGACGTCGGGAGTGCCGCCTCCTTCACTGACGCTGCGCTTTTGCTGCCGGACGGAGGTAAATTTAAAAGGGATCTTGTTGGGGGGGAAAGAGGGCGGGCAGTTGGGACATGGGAGCGGGAGGGCGAGGTAAGCATGGTGCGGCGGGGCGCCCTCCTGTCGTGTTTACCTTGCTTACCGTGTTGACACGGCCCTGCCCCCTCCCCAGAATGTTGCCCAGTTCCTAACACATCTAAAATCCTCCTCCCTGTACCATCGTCTCATCCACGCATTGAGACTCTGGAGCTCTGCCTGTCACTTGGGCCCTGTGCGTGGAACAGGTAGCATTTCAGAAAATGCTACCCTAGAGGCTCTGGATTTGAGCTTTCTACCTAAGAGCCGGAGAGGAGTGTGGTAGCCGTGTTAGTCCACTCTTAAGGTTATCAATAGAAATCAAGCAAAATAAAACATGGAAAAGAAAATAAGATGATACCTTTTTTATTGGACATAACTTAATACATTTCTTGATTAGCTTTCGAAGGTTGCCCTTCTTCGTCAGATCGGAAATAAGCAAATGTGCTAGCTGACAGTGTATATAAGTGAAAACATTCAAGCATTACTATGACAGTCTGACAGGGTGGGAGGATGGGGGTGGGTCGGAGGTATGCATGGGGACATCAAAGCATATCATTGATATTCTAACAGGATGGGTGTGGATAGGTGAGGGGTGGGGTGATCAACAGAGACATACAGCTCTATGGTTTACAATACAGCCAGTAGGGCCCCCACCCCGGTGGGACAGCACTTCACAGAACCAGGACACTGTACCAGTGATTTCACAGTGAGAATACTGAAAGGTAACTTTAAAACCATACAAGAACGTAAGACCTTTGAAGTCAGAATGATTGAATATTTTAACACCCAACAGAAATGACTTAACAAGGATCTGGGGTTCCTAACCCATTATAAACCATAGAGCTGTATGTCTCTGTTGATCACCCCACCCCTCACCTATCCACACCCATCCTGTTAGAATATCAATGATATGCTTTGATGTCCCCATGCATACCTCCGATCTCAGACAGGGGAGGGGGAGGGGAGAAGGGGACTGGGGTGGGGATCTCAGAGGGGAGAAGGGGACTGGGATGGGGGTGTTCAGAGGAGAGAAGGGGACTGGGGTGGGGGTCTCAGACAGGGGAGGGGAGAAGGGGACTGGGGTGGGGATCTCAGAGGGGAGAAGGGAAGGGGAGGGGAGAAGGGGACTGGGGTGGGGGTGTTCAGAGGGGAGAAGGGGACTGGGCTGGGGGTCTCAGAGGGGAAAAGGGGAGGGGAGAAGGGGACTGGGGTGGGGGATCTCAGACAGGGGAGGGGGAGGGGAGAAGGGGACTGGGGTGGGGATCTCAGAGGGGAGAAGGGGAGGGGAGAAGGGGACTGGGATGGGGGTGTTCAGAGGAGAGAAGGGGACTGGGGTGGGGGTCTCAGACAGGGGAGGGGAGAAGGGGACTGGGGTGGGGATCTCAGAGGGGAGAAGGGAAGGGGAGGGGAGAAGGGGACTGGGGTGGGGGTGTTCAGAGGGGAGAAGGGGACTGGGGTGGGGGTCTCAGAGGGGAAAAGGGGAGGGGAGAAGGGGACTGGGGTGGGGGATCTCAGACAGGGGAGGGGGAGGGGAGAAGGGGACTGGGGTGGGGATCTCAGAGGGGAGAAGGGGACTGGGATGGGGGTGTTCAGAGGGGAGAAGGGGGCTGGAACTGGGGGCTGAAAAAAGGGGCAGAGAGAGAGAGAGGGGACAGATCCTAGATGGAAGGGGGAGCGAGAGGGAGGGCAGACCCTGGATGGATGGGAGAGGGAGGGCAAATGGTGGATTGAAGGGGCAGAGAGAAAGGGCAGGCAGTGGATGGAAGGGACGGCAGAGAGGGCAGACACTGGATGGCAGAGAGAGAGAGAGAGAGAGAGAGTGAAGACAGATGCTGGATGGAAGGAGGACGGTGAAAAGAAGATGAGGAAAGCAGAAACCAGAGACAACAAACTGTAAATAAAATATATTTTTTTTGCTTTAGGATAAAGTATTGTAGATGTGTTAAATGTTTATAATAGAACATGTAAATAAGGTAATCTTTTTATTGGACTAATTTTAATACATTTTGACTAACTTTCGGAGAACAAAACCCCCTTCCTCAGGTCAGGATAGGATACTGTAACAGCACTATACTGTACTGACCCAAGGACGGAGGTTTTGGCCTCTGAAAGCTAAATGTATTAGTCCAATAAAATGGTATTATTTTACTTTCTATATTTGTTTTATTTCTATTTGTTAATTTGTAAAGTGGTGATTGGTACTTGTTAGGTTTTTTTTTCAAATTTACATCTGCTGTCTTTATATTTTGCACAGTACTAGGGGACAGTTTCTGTTTCTGTGGTGTTGCATTGTATGCAGAGTCTGGCATTGGGGGTTCAGTTTAATTTTTGTCTAAATAGAAAGTTTATGATTACTTATTCTATAGTGGATTAGGGTGTATCTGTGTTTGTGAAAAAGACATGGCTTTCAGTTGGCATTGACTGTGCAGGATCTACGATCTGTACTATTCTGTCTGGTTTCATTTTACAATAGGTGAATTGATGTTCTAGTGCTCACTGTAGTGTTTAAGATGCTTTCCTTTTCCTTGTGTGACTCGTAGAAATGACTGCTTATGGTATGGTAGAATTGCTCTATAGGTCCTGAGTGTTTTGTATTCTCAGCATGCCTAGTACTGGATTTTGGGGGGGGGGGGGGGGGGTGTTAAAAAATGACCGGCCCCGGGTGTCAACTACCCTAGGTACGCCACTGGGTCAAACCACAAAGAGTTTGTATCAGCTCCAACTAATTCAGAATATTGCAAAACGACTGATAGAAGGCTGCAAACGGGGTGACCTGCAAAAACTACCACTGGCTACCAGTGCCTTGTGTTTGATTTTCAATGCCGTCAGACAAAATGGGCCAGAGTACTTAAAGAATAAGTTAGCTCTTTACACACCTTTTGAGACCGCTAAGATCCTCCTAAAGAGCATAACTATCTGTCCCCTCATCGAAGGAAATTGTTTGATGTGATACCTGTCAGAGAGACTACGTATAGTTCGAGACGACCTCTACTTTAGGAAGTAGGTAAAAGCCTGGTTCTTCCCTTAAGCCTTTAATACATAGGGTGACTGACTATACACCCATTATGCACCTGGACTAGCTTGCTACTCCCACTGTAGCTTAGACCAGTTCCTTATATCTTGATTAACTGTACAAAGAACTTGCCTTTAGTTTAGCCACCCATTTATTTATCCCAACTGACTCTGTACCGTGCATTTTGTCCCCATGTATATATCTGCATTTGGCCCCTCAGCTATATGGTAAACTATGTTGTGAAAAAGCATTAGTATCATAGCAATGTTTTGAATGTTCTAATCAGGGGGCATAGCCAAACCTTGCGGTGGAAGGTGACCAGAGCACAAGGTGGGGGGGGGGGGGCACATTTTAGTCTGCTGTCCCGCCGCCTCGCCCCCCCCCCACTGCCTTGCCGCTCCCCCTCACCTTCTCGCTACTTCCCCTCACCGCCTCGTTGCTCCCCCCCGAAAAAGCAAATACCTTTGCTGGCGGGGGTCCCCAACCCCCGCAAGTCAAAGCCTTCAGCGCCGGTCTCTGGTGCAGCCGCGTTCACTACCCTGCTGTTTCTTCTTGCTGATGTCCTGTGCACGCTCCTTTACGTGAAACGAGCATGCTCAGTTTCACTTAAAGGAATGTGCAGGACGTCAGGAGGAAGAAAGAGCACAGGGCAGGGAACGCGGCAAACCAGAGACCAGCGCTGAAGAAGGCTGCGGCTGGTGGGGGTTAGGGACCCCTGCCAGAAAAACCAGGGGCCCAAATGAAATTTGGGGGGCCCAGGCCCCCTTGGCCCCACCTAGCTACACCACTGGTTCTAATTGTGTGCTTATTAGATATTCCATCACTATTATGTTTACATCGTATTATATCTCTGTTATTGGAATTTCATTGCTGTTAAATATGTATATTTTTGATCCTGTTTCATGGTAGTCCTATTATTAGGTCTCAATTTGCTGCTTTCAAGTTTTCCTCTTTCAATCTGTCTATGTCTTTACTTGCTCATTCTACTATTGTTATGCTGTTAACAAAATTGTAAGTTTTATGTTAAACTGTACCTGCCATACACCTTGGTGAATCTCTTCATAAAGGCAGTTAATAAATCCCAATAAATAAAAGTAGTAGTTCAAGTACATTTGGGTATTTTCTTCTCCCTTACAATTTTGTTTATTCCTGAGGCAATGAAAGCTAAAGTGACTTGTCCAAGATCTCAAAGATGGCAGTGGGATTTGAACCCTAGCTTCCCTCGTTCTCATCCTGCTGCTCTAACTATTAGGTACACTGTCCATGGCCTACAAACTTAGATTATAAGATCTCTGGGGACAGTTAAAAAATACCTAGTGTACCTCAATATAATTGAACTGGAGCCTCACCCTATGCTTGGAACAACCTTCCTGAACCCTTACGCCAAGCCCCCTCCCTGCCCGTCTTCAAGTCTTTGCTTAAAGCCCACCTCTTCAATGCTGCGTTCGGCACCTAACCCTTACCGTTCAGTGAATCCAGACTGCCCCAATTTGACTGCCCCTATCGGACCAACCGTTCACTTGTCTATTAGATTGTAAGCTCTTTGAGCAGGGATTGTCTCTCTTTGTTAAATTGTACAGCGCTGCGTAACCCTTGTAGCGCTCTAGAAATGTTAAGTAGTAGTAGTAGTACTAAAAAGGTGTGAGGTTAATCTTTAAAAAAACATCTATCAATCGAGTGACAAAACTACAAAAACTTGTCACAATACAAAAAAAAAGAAAGAAAGAAAGCGATCGCCGGTCCTGTCAAAGTCAGTACATTTGGCGTGATTTCCCTCTATCCAGGATTAGTACTACTAGCACTGCAGACTACCGCTCCGCCCCTGGCGGGGGCGCTCGTGACGTAACGAGCCCTCCTCGCGACATCACGCCCCTCCTCCTCTCCCGATTCATTTCTATGACGTTGCTGCCAGGCGGGCTCTGTAGTTGTTCGTTTGTAAACACTTGTGGTCGAACACACAGCTGACTTAGGCGAGCGGAGATGGCCGACGGAGAATTTGTCAATTTCGTAGATGCTAACGGAGGGTGAGTTCTAGAGTAATGTATCAGATATGAAGGGAGAAGGAACGCAGGATGAACAGGGTGCTGTGCGGGGTCTAGAGCTGGCCCGCCACCTTTCAGATGCCGGCTTCAGCGGGCAGGAAGGCGCGCGCGGCGGACACCTACAGAGCCTCGGGCAGCGGTCGTTACCGGATTCCTTGTCCTCCGTCTGTGTGACTACTTCTTAGGTATTTAAGTGAAAGAAACTGCGAAGGGGCGCAGTCCCTTAGTTGCAATTTAGGATTGTTTGTGTTTTTCTACTCTATCTAAAACCGAGGCCAAGCGAGTCTACCTGATGCGACCTTGTGATATTCTGAATGGACGTGCTAAGTGTGAGAATTCGTTAGTGTATGGTTCATTGCGTTGTTTTTCATTGTGCTTTCCCTTCAAAGCGTGAAGGAGTGTATTTCAAGACTTCTGACTGTAAATAGATGGTTCAAAGCCATATTGATATTTATTAATGCAGCCGGAGGAACGCGTGAGAGGAAGGGGCGGGGCCAAAGATAGGTAAGTTATCGCGGAGGCTGGCTCGTGCACACGCAGGCGGGTATTGTTATGACAGTCAAGCACTGCACATGTGATGGTGTTTTACATAGTAAGGTCATGTCTCTTGTGGCTTCAGGTTTTGTCAGGTCATGCTATGCCACTTAAATATTTTCTTTTTATTGTCTGAAGAGCTAGCTTTCGAGAGTGTGTGGCTTTTAAGAGCCGTTAGATAATCGTAGTAATTTTCAGTAACTGTTCTGTGTGATGGTTTTATTTTTATTGTATCAATATGAATGAGTTAAAACGAATACACCATTAAACGTTGATGCCAGTGGGTGCAGAATTTGACTTTTTTTTTCGGTGTCTCGATCACTTTTTTTTTTTTTTTAAGGAGGTGATAAGTTTGGAATTAAGATTCGGCATGCGCCATAGGACCTTAAATAACAGCATTATATTTATACAGTGCAAGAGAATTCCAGGTTCTAGGAAATAATTTTTAATCACTATAGTGGTCTGGCACCTAGAAACTTTTGAGCCCTGATTTGTGATGCTTCTTTTTTTTTTTTATAACAGGCTTTTTCGGGATAGTGGTTTAGTTGTAGATTTTGAAGGCTTGATATTTATCATGATTTGTGTTTTAATGTTAAAAATAAGTTAATGTTTATATGATATATGTTTGGATGGATTTTTATGTGTAAATTTATGCTTATGGGCCTCTTTTACTAATTGTGTTAGTGATTCCCGATGAGAGAAATTTGCCAATGCTCAAAACTCCTGCGCTATTCTGAATAATGTAAAAATTATGGGGCAGAAGAACATCACCTTAATGCTGAACTCTAATGAGGCGCAAATATAGGCACGTTCACAACATTGAGCATTAGGGAATTCGGCAGGAGGCTTGTGCTTGGCGCATACGTAGAAGAGTTCCACAGTAAGCTTGGTTTCTATGTTCATGCGTCTGATAAAACCCGAACGTAATGCACATCGGCATCTGTTTTCTGTGGCCTAAATACAAGCGTTTTTATTTTTTTTTATAGCTTAGACACATATTATTTACACACAGGAAATAGGCGCCAATGTGTTTCTGTTTGGGTGTTTTTAAAAATTTATGTATTTTTAGCTTTTTTTTTTTTTTTATATTTAAATTTGTTTATTGAATTTTTTATAACAAGCAAAAACAAAAATCTTTCCTTGTAAAGAAACACAGAGCCACATTATTACAGGTATTAATACAGCAATTAAATATTCTCTCTTCCTTAGACCACAACATTGGTTGAGGGGGCGATAGGTAACAAAGGAGAATTTATAAGCATCTAGTACAAAAAAAAAACTCGGCTTAACCTGATAAACGTATATTTAAAACTGAAAGATATTGTTTCTCTAACGAACTGTTTAGTTTTTTCTGGTCCAAGAACAGCTGTAGCTGTGATGGTTCTAGGAAAATGTACTTATTCCCCAAGTATGTATGTGATCTTACATTTACAGGGATATGCCAACATAAATGTAGCTCCCAGATTTTTTAACTCATTGCGCAAGCTCAAAAACATCTTTCTTCTATCTTGGGTAGACCTGGAAACATCCGGATATACCCAGACTTTTTGCCCATAAAATAATTTAGAATTATTTTTAAAGTATAAATTCAGCACATGGTTCAAGTCCTGCTCAAAGACAAATTGAACTATCAGAGTTCCTCGGTCTTTAATCTCACAGGTAGAATTTTCCAAAAAGTCAGTTAAATTTTGTTCTGTTTCCATTTGACCTTTAAATTCTTGATTCTTAGCAGGTATATAAAAAACCTTATTGCACGGAGGAATACTGGTAACAGGAATCTGTAATATTTCATGCAAGAAACGTTTAAATAGGTCAGTTGGATTTAATAATGGAGAACGTGGAAAATTCAATAGTCTTAAATTCAATCTTCTAGTATGATTTTCCATTTGTTCAATCTTCCGTTGTATCTTAACCTTTTCTTCAATCAAGGCTCCTACTGAAACCTTAATTCCTTTCATTTCTATGTTGAACTGATTCACTTGGCTTGCGCAATCCATTTTTACCTGCTCCAATGAGGCATCTACTTTCTCAATCTTACTCACTATTTGGTGGATTTCAGTTGTAGAATTCTTTTACAGCCACAGTCAAATCTTGAACTGCTTTCCAAACAGCCGATAGGGTTGCCTCCTCCTGAGCTCTTTCGGGCCTCTCGGCCTCCCCAGCCTTCACAGCAGACAACTCGCCGAGAGGTAACGCCGCTTCAGCGCCTTCCGCATCAGTCGCGCTCCCATCATCCACTGCATCAGCCGGGCAAGGAGGAGGGTTCAGCTCCGGTGGTGTGAGCGATATCTCTAGTCCAGAAGGCCCGTGTGCTCCTTCACCTAGGCACTTCAACGGACTCACCAGTCCGGTATCAAACGGTATTTGATGTAGAAAGTTATCCAGCGTTTGCTGCGAGGGGGAAGATGTTCTAGCCAGCGGCAATTGGCTTCTTATCACCCCTTTTCGTTTAGTATGAGGCATATTTTCAGGAATTTAATAGCAGCGTTTCTGAGCAAACTCTCCACACCGTCAGGCCGCCATCTTGACACGCCCCCAATTTTCTATTTTTAGCTTTAAATTTAGACGCATATGTGTTTTTGCTTGGGTCAGCTGTTTCTCATGACCAGCGCTTAAGGGCTTTCACAGACTTCTGCTTCCAAAAGCAATCAAAACTGGCAGATTTTGCAGATAGAATCATGAGAAATTCTTTCTTCCAACACCCTAATGCCTGCTCCGATGTGGCTTTATTTTTTGCTTTGTAAGGCAATTTTTGTTTCGGGTGCTGTCTTCTGAGTATTGAGGAGGAATACAAAATGACCTAATTAACATGAGCTTGACTACATTAGCAAGCTACTTTCATTGTTCATTTGTGTGCTCGCTTGTTCCCACACTCTGAGTCTCTGAACATTGTGCGCAGGTAGATGAGGGTGCTAGTACAACGCTAATGGTGTCTAGCACCTGTGTTTACTTTTGAGCATTGGGGCTTATGTGAATTGTTAATTGCACTGTACACTTTGAGTAAAAAGGTGGAATACTAATGTTTAAATGACTATGAGGCGTATTTTCAAAGCACTTAGCCTTACCAAGTTCCATAGGTTACTATGGAACTTTGTAAGGCTAAGTGCTTTGAAAATGAGCACCTGTGTCTCATTAGAAAGGGTAGACAGAAATTGTCATAATACCAAATGAAAAATTTTTAAACTTTTATAAGGCAGTATAAATTACAAATAAAATGAATAATTTTCTAGCTCAAAAAAGTCATCTAGGAAGTGGTGCCAACACAGGTCTAGTTTAGGGTGAACATTGGTGAGCACTGCCCCTACCTCCCATAAATGTTATGTATTCTAATGCTACATTTGGTTTCCTCCCCCACTGCCAATGTGAATTTTAATTTTAATCCTCACCCCCCTACAAAGTAAACAGGCAAGCTATACCTATGGCCCTTCTGTAGACATTTTTTTTATTTATATTTAGTTCATGCTATTTCATTGGTATTCCAAAGTGAGTTATATATAAGTACAGCAGATATTTCCCATTCCTCAAAGGATTTAGAAATTCTAAAACTGTACCTGACAAAAATGGGCAGTAAAGTGAGTTGGCCAAGGTTACAAGGAGTGGAGGCAGGAATCCCCTGGTTATCAGCTGGCTGCTTCTTCACTTCTGGTGTTAATATCCTCCTTTGTACCTAAGACCCAAGCCACAAGGATTTATTCATTCTGACACACACCTACCTCATCTGACCACAATACAACCTTGTATTTGTTATCAGCTGACTGGCGAACGCCTTTACGGTATTATGTAAGCCACATTGAGCCTGCAAATAGGTGGGAAAATGTGGGGTACAAATGTAACAAATAAAATAAAAATTCATAGTTATTTACTGCTGGTAATAAACTTACACACATGTATCCTCCTGCAACACACACACCTCTGAGCTTGTGCTAATTGGCTCAAGAATTGGGGAAAGAATGCAGAGCACAGCTTGTGATATTCTTTTCTACTCCTGTGTGTGTGTGTCTATCTCTTTTGTGTGTTCAGTGTGTGTATTGCTTGTTTGTATTTGTGGGAGGTAGCCGGGGGTATTTTTGAGGAAGAAGCAATTTGTGGATTGGTGGTGCAGTTGAGTGGAAGTATTTTGGGGGTATTGCAGTTGTGGGCTAGGGTATTTATTTGGGGGTGGGGCATGTAGCAGGGGAGTATCTTTTTATGTGGGGCAGTCAGTAGGGTGGTGGAGCATTTGGGAGCGTTTTTAGTGGTAGAGCAGTTTGCCGGGTGGTGCTAGTAGTAGCAGCGTTTTTTAATGAGGTATAGGCAGTTTGCACAATGTGGGGCAGTTGTGGGGGAAGGGTGTTTTGGTGAGGGTATGAAGGCAGTTTTCAGGGTGGTGGAATAGTTTGGGGTGGGGCAGTTTACAGGGTGCTAGGGCAGTTGTGGGGGAGATTGCGTATGGGGTAGTTAGTGGGACATTGGAGCAATTGCAGGTGGGTGTTTTTTGTGGATGGGACAGTTTGATGAGTTGTATGGCAGTTGGAGGGTAGAGTTTGGGCTGTGGGGGAGTAGAGACGGGTTTAAAATGTGAAATTACTTACTTTTCCAAACTGCCTTGTCCTATTCGTCTTTTCCCTATAAATGCATTGGGCCATATTTTTTTTATTTGGGGGGGGGGGGGGGCTGTTTTTTTTGGATTGCCTAGTGTAGGGGTTCCTAAACCTGGTCCTGGAGGCACCCCAGCCAGTCAGGTTTTTAGGATATCCACAATGAATACTCATGAGAGAGATTTGCATTCAGTGGAGCATACCCATTCTTGGTGTCTAAAATGTCTTGGGGCCAACCATAGCCCCACTAACTATTCTCTGTCTTTGCATGAAGAAGAGGACCCAGATTTCCAGAGATAACTCCAAAAATCTCTTGTTGAGCAAGTCTGATCCTCCGGCATCAAGGTTGGAGGCTTCAGCATTGACGTTGAGTGTCGCACTGGGAGTGTCGGTAAGCATGGCTGATGCTAGACCCTTAGACACTGGGAGCAGTGAAGCATCAAGTAGGTCTCCACCTGCCTCAAGGCCTCCTGCTGTGCAGGGCCCCTGGGACCATCCATCATTGGATCCGACCCTGAGGCGACGTGTGGATTCAACGTCATCCTTGTCATCACTGAGGAGCCTCGGTGACACGCTTTGGGTGAAGGCCAAGAAGCATTGTTATCGGTTGCTCTCGACTCATGGTGCAGGGAGTTCTGGGGCTTTGAAAGATTCAGCACTCACGAAACATCGATGCCAGGAGGACCACTCCCCCTCCATACAGGAGGTGTCGATAAGTCTGTCTCTCAGCAGCCAAGATCCAGTTCCCGCACTGACTCCGGCGGCTCCTTAACCTGCGCTGGTGTTGGCCTTTGAGTGCATCCGGGCCTTGCTCCCTGAGCTGCTGGATGGCCTCATGCAATGCAATTGGCATTGGTGGTGCTTGTGCTTACCCTGCCTTCCCTTACGGCCCCCGCTTGGCCCTTAGCATGCAGTGCAATCTCGGACACCAATGCCGCATGCAGTTCCGGTGTCGACTGCCACCCAAGCCAGCACTTCCTAGATGTCGGTGAAGGAGGCTTCGCGGGAGTTGAGGCGGGAACTGACTTCTCAACACCGTTCTCGAGGACATGGTTCCTCCACGTCAAGGCAGGTTCGGTCTCAACACTCCCATCAGGAGGTATTGTCTGATACTGAAGAGGAGCACTCATGGGATTCAGAGGAAGATCCAAGGTACCTTTCCTCGCACGAGTCCTATGGATTTCCCTCTGAACCCTCCACTCCACCTGAAAGGAGAAAGTCTCCTCCAGAGAGCCTTTCATTCCCTTGTTAAGGAAATTGCTGATGCTATTCCCTTTCTTTTGGAAGTGGAGGATGAGCCTAGGGCCAAGATTCTTCAGGTCCTGGACTACTCGTCTCCTACTATGGAGGTTGTGACTATTCCTCTCCACGAGATACTGCAGAGAGTTCTCGTTAGGAACTTGTAGTCCCCTCAGTCGGTGCCGGTCATCCCCAAGAAGATCGACACCCAGTATCGGATCCACAGTGCACCTGGTTTTGATAAGCCTCAGTTGCCTCACAATTCCATGGTGGCGGAGTCCGCTCTCAAAAGAACCAGGAGTTCTAGGACTATTCCTCGGCGCACTCAGGTAGATAAGGTAGAACCCTGCATTCTTTTGAGAGAGAGATTTTCCAGTCCTCAGTGCTCATCTCCTGAATACAATCCTACCATCTTCGCTTGTGAAACTCGATGCACAAGTTGTCGGACCTGGCTGAGAGTCTCCCTCCTGAGCAGGCCGAGTCGCTTCGCAAGTTGGTCCAGCAGCAGAAGGCATGTCGAAAGTCATTGACCAAAGGCACACGTTTGATGTGGCATTCAGGATCATCTCTGCACAGAGTATAGCAATGCTCAGACTCTCTTAGCTGCGTGTTTCTGACCTGGAACATTCTGTTCATCAGAGGTTGGCAGATGTCCCATGCCAATGGGGTAACCTTTTTGGACAGAAGGTTGAGGAGGTCGCTAACCAAATCAAAAAACATACTGATACCATCTCTTCTCTCTCCCGCCAGGTGCCTTCTGTATCTACCTCCTCAACTAAGAGGACATTTGGCAAACCAAGGAGGAGTACCTGTTACTATGGGAGGCATAGGTACAACCCTTTGGCTCGCCAGCCTGTTCGGGTCAGCCCCAGCATGCTCGTTTACATCAACAGTGTGTGCCTAAGGCCTCTACTGCTCCCCAGTCAAAGCAAGGGATGAGCTTTTGACTGGCTCCAGCAGAGCATAGTGTCAGCATTCATTGTATAGGGTTGGTCCCAAGTCCAGCTCACAGAGGCAGTGGGTTCCCAAAGAATACAAAGAATCCACACGAGTTTGGATATATAAAGTATACTAGGAAAAAATGCCCGTTTCTGAGCGCAATGAAACGGGCACTAGCAAGGAGCCCCCTCCCTCCGTCCCTCCGAGCTACTTGCCTTGTTCGCTGTGGCGTTTCTGTTTCGGCCCTCGTCGAGTGTCATAGCTCCGCCCTCGACGTCATGACGTTTTGACGCGAGGGTGGTGCAGACACTCCAGTGCACACCGGATATCTCGGGCGCCTCAACTTCCGTGGAGGCTTCAGAACGTTGGGGTTGCCTTTTATATAGAGAGATTATATTTGCAGATATGTATAGGCTTACAGCACTTAGAACAGGTAACTGGTACAGGGCTGTATCTGTGTGTGTTTAGGGAGAGAAAGAAAGGGTAGGGTGTTTGTTCAGAGGAAGGGAGAAGCCTTGGGGTTGTGCTGCAGTCGGTATATATGTGTGCAGAGGGAAAGGAAGAGAGAGAAAGAAGTAGTGCATGCAGAGCCCGGTGTGCTCTGCTTGCAGGGAGAGAGGGCAGAGATGCCCTCCCCCCCCCCCCCCCCCCCCCCGACAGAGAGCAGTGCCCTGGACAGAGAAAGGGGGGGGGGAAGCTCCCCCCCCCTCCCCCCCCCCCCCCCCACCGGAGCACCATGTGCTCTGTTTTTATACCTCCAGAACAAAGAGATCATAAAACTTATCTTTCTTCCTAGCCCAAACTCCGTTTGCTTTCTTTGAAGTCAGGAGAGATGAGCAATTTCACTGGTTGTCCTTTTTGAAGTTACAAGCTATGGGAGCCTCTATGTCTGGCCTCCTTTGTTCTCAAAGAGAGCTCTGCTGATCAAGAGCAATTAAACCCAGGGCTATTTAGGCCATTTGGTCCATTTCATCCTCAATGATTCATGAGGGAGGGGGGAGAGTTCTCAGAGGTCAGAAGCTGGTTTAATATTAATATAAGTATGTCCAGCAGTAATTTTGACTTCCAGGAATCCTGACACATAGCTGCAGTAAAAGCATCCATCTCGGTCGATTTGCCGGTCAGGGGGAGGCTGAAATTTTTCCACGAAAGGTGGCGCCTTATAACCTCTGACCGGTGAGTTCTTCAAATTGTCCATCATGGATACGCAGTCAGTTGGTTTCAAAAACCGCCGTTGCCCACAGAGAGCTCATTCATTCAGCTCTCAGCACAGGCAGGTACTTGCAGAGGAACTCTCAGCCCATCTGAAGGCCCATGCGGTGGAGCCCGTTCCATGAGGGGAGGAAGGGTGGGGATTCTATTCCAGATACTTCCTTGTGCAAAAGAAAACAGGGGGGATGTGTTCCATCCTAGACCTTAGGGCTCTGAACAAATTCCTAGTCCAAGAAAAGTTCAGGATGGTTTCCCTGGGCACCCTTCTCCCAATGATTCTGAAAAACGATTGGCTATGCTCTCTGGAAAATGATGCATATACTCACATCCTGATACTTCCAGCCCACTGGTAATATCTTTGATTTCAGTTGGGTTCAGTACCGCATGTTGCCGTTTTGACCTCTCATCAGTTCCCAGGGTTTTCACCAAATGTCTAGCGGTAGTTGCAGCATCGCTACGCAGACTGGGAGTCCATGTGTTCCCATATCTCAACGATTGGCTAGTGGAGTACCTCTCTGGATGGTCCCAATGCAGATGACTGTTCGGGTGCTCGAACTATTAAGGTTCATTTTAAAGTACCCCAAGTCCCATCTTCGTCCTGTCCAGTGATTGGAATTCATAGGAACCCTGCTCGAAACACAGAAGCTTCGAGCCTACCTTTCAGCGATGAGAGCGGACAATCTTTTCCAAGGTTCGAGCGTCTCAGGAGGTCGCAGCTTGACTGATGTTGAGATTGTTGGGCCACATGGCTTCCACAGTTATATTACACCCATTACAAGTCTTCTCATGAGATCAGCTCAATGGACCCTGGCTTCTTAGTGGTATCAAGCCATGGGGAGCCTGAAAGATGTCATCCAAGTGTCCCCAGAGCTTGTGCACTTTCTTCAGTGGTGGACCATTCGATCCAATTTGATTCTGGGACACCCATTCCATATTCCTCAGCCACAAAAAGTGCTGACAATGCATGCTTCTCTCCTTGGATGGGGTGTTCCTGTAGATGGGCTTCACACCCAAGGTGTTTGGTCCTTACATGAAGCTAATCTTCAGATCAATCTCCTGGAGCTCTGGGTGATCTGGAATGCTCTAAAGGCTTTCAGGGATCAGCTGTCTCATCAAATTGTACTCATTCAAACAGGCAATCAGGTTGCAATGTATTATACTAAGCAGCAGAGGGCACCGGATCATGCCCTCTGTGTCAGGAGGCCATCCGAATGTGACATTGGGCTCGCCAACATGGCATGTTCCTTTGAGCCACTTATCTGGTGGGCAAAAACAACCTTTTGGCTGACAGATTGAGCAGGATAACGCAGCCACACAAGTGGTCTCTCAATATGGTCATAGCCTGTAAGGCAGCCGGCTCGATGGATCTTTTTGTCACTCAGATCAACTACAAGATCCCTCAGTTCTGTTTCAGCCTTCAGGACCATGACAGACTGGAAGCTCGTTTTCTTGGTGGCTGCTACTTCAGCTCGTAGACCCCCCAAAGTAAAAAAAATAAATAAATAACACCCCCCCCCCCAAAAAAAACAAAACGGAATTACTGATAATGTTATTGGAACATGTCTTACACAGTGATAGCATTGTGATTGAATTTGCAGCGTTATAGAGGCATGTATCATCTTGTTCAGGAAATGTTTGCCTATCGTCAGATACAATACTCTGTAAGGTCTTTGAGCCCCCTTCCCCCCAGACTTATGCTCAAATTTGGGTACTAAATTACAAGAATTCTTCGATATACTAGGGGAGTATGTATCCATAGCTGAGCTTCACTAGAGTATGCAGCTTATTGCCTCATTTAGAGATCTGGCTTCTTTGGGAACAATTTTTAAGAATTTGAATATCACCTACAGAATGTATGCAGATGATATTCAATCTTTTTTTCCACTGGACTATGGTTTTCTAAATCCTGTACCATGATTGTCACAATGTTTAGATTATGTTAATCAATAGATGAATCACAAATTATCCTTGAACTTAGCTAAAACAGAAGTCATGTATGTTGGGAGATCTATTTCAGCATTCTCTACCAGCTGTGCTATCTTATCAGGATGTTAAATTTTCTATAAAAACTTGTGTACGTAACTTGCGAGTACTACTACACTCAACATTGTGGGACCAGGCTGCTGGCATTGGCATTTAAAAAGCAGATAGAGCAGCTTTTAAACTAGAAACTGGGGGAAGGTTGATAGTCGCTCAAAAGTGCATGGTTCAGAATAAGGTATCTTTCAAGGATATCACCAAAACAGGGGAGATGGGGCATCCCGATAGCGAGGCTGCAGTAGAGACCATAGTAGGCAAGGGGGCTTATTTTCAAAACACTTAGACTTACAAAGTTCCATAGGTTAGTATGTAACTTTGTAAGTCTAAGGGCTTTGAAAATACACCTCAAGGTGTCTTTAAATATAAATCAAACTGATTTTCAAGATTGCACATTATCATTGTCAACTGCTGAAAAAGATGTAAATAGGAATAACAAACATAGTTTGAAATGTCTACATGCAAATGCCAGAAGCCTAAGAAATAAGGTGGGAGAGTTAGAATACATTGTACTAAATGGAAAAAATAGATATAAAAGGCATCTCCTGGTGCAAGGAGGATAAGCAGTACACTGTCATACCAGGATACAAATTATATCGAAGTGATAGGATAGACGAATTGGTGGAGGGGGTAGCGTTATATGTTAAGACTAAGCTTCAGGACATGAAATACATCTTGGAATCCCTATGAATTGAAATTCCATGTGTAAAGGGGAAAAGAATAGTGATAGGCGTGTACTACCATCCACCTGGTCAGGATGAACAGACAGATGTAGAAATGTTATCAGAAATTAGGAGGCTAGCAAACTGGGGAACACAATAATAACGGGTGATTTCAATTATCCCGAGTATTGACTGGGTAAATTTTAACATCATGGCATGCTAGAGAGGTGAAATTCCTTAATGAAATCAAGGACTGTTTCATGGAATAGCTGGTTCAGGAGCCAATAAGAGGAGGAACAATTCTAGACCTTAGTGGAGAACATGATCTGGTGCAGGAGGTAAAGGTGCAGGAGGTAAAGGTGCAGGGGCTGCTTGACAACAGGGATCATAGCAAGATCAAATATGATATAAGCTCTGGAGTAAGTACACACAGGAAATCCAATATGTTAGCATTTAATTTTCAAAAAAGGAGACTGTGATAAAATAAGAAGAACTGTTCAGCTGTAAAGGTCAAAAATTTAAATCTGGCATGGATGCTGTTCACAAATACCATCCTGGAAGCCTAGGCCAAATATATTCCATGTATTAAAAAAGGAGGAAGGAAGACCAAACGACAGCCAGCATGGTTAAAAAGTGAAGGAAGCTATTAGAGCTAAAAGAAAATCCTTCAGAATATGGATGAAAGATCTGACTGAAAATAATAGGAAACAGCATAAGGAATGGCAAGTCAAATGCAAAGCACTGATAAGGAAGGCAATGAGAGACTTTGAAAAGAAGATTGCATTGGAGGCGAAAACATATAGTAAAAACTTTTTTAGGTATATTAAAAGCAAAAAGCCGGCAAGGGAATCAATTGAACCTGCTGGATGACCGAGGAGTAAAGGGGGAACTCAGGGAAGACAAGGCCATAGCGGAGAGATTAAATGAATTCTTTGCTTTGGTCTTCACTGAGGAAGATGTGGGAGAGATACCGGTGCCAGAAATGGTATTCAATGCTAATGAGTCAGAGAAACAATCAAATCTTGGTAAATCTAGAAGATGTAATGGGGCAATTTGACAAATTAAAGAGTAGCAAATCGCCTGGACCGGATGGTATACATCCCAGAGTATTGATGGAATTGAAAAATGAACTTGCAGAACTATTGTTAGTAATATGTAAGTTTATCTTTAAAATCAAGCACGGTACTGTAAGATTGGAGGGTGGCCAGTGTAGTGTTGATTGTTAAAACATTTTCCAGAGGTGATCTGGGAAATTACAGACCTGTGAGCCTGACATTGGTGCTGGGCAAAACAGTACAAACTATTATTAAAAAAACAAAATTACAGAGCCATATACATACTCATTGATTAATGAGTCAAAGCCAACTAGATACGGGAATAACTAGTGAGGCAATTAAATTTGTTGATGACACAGTTATTCAGTGTTGTTAAATTGCAAGATAATTGTGAGAAATTGCAAGAGTACCTTTCAAGACTGGAAGACTGGGCATCTAAATGGCAGATGACGTTTAATGTGAGGAATTGCAGAGTGATGCATGTGGGGAAGAGGAACCCAAACTATAGCTACATGATGTAAGTTTCCACATTAGGAGTCACCGACCAGGAAAAGGATCTAGGTATCATCATTGATGATACATTGAAACCCTCTGCTCAGTGTTCGGCAGCAGCAAAGAAAGCAAATAGAATGTTAGGTATTATTAGAAAACAAATGGGAAATATATAAATGAGGATGTTATAATGCCTTTGTATCGCTCCTTGGTACGGCTGCACCTTGAATATTGTATGCAATCCTGGTCACCACATCTCAAAAAAGATACAGTGGAATTCTAAAAGGTACAGAGAAGGTTGACTCAAAGTGTGCATCAAAATTGGTTGCGACTCATCGGAACATATTTGGACCAATATTCAGACCGCAACAACTTCCATACAAACAAAGATACGGACTTGAAATTTTGAACAAGCATTTTGCATCCATAATGTTAAAATGTATTT
This sequence comes from Microcaecilia unicolor, assembly GCF_901765095.1. Lineage (NCBI taxonomy): Eukaryota > Metazoa > Chordata > Amphibia > Gymnophiona > Siphonopidae > Microcaecilia > Microcaecilia unicolor. The sequence goes on along the minus strand of NC_044031.1, from coordinate 264,622,667 downwards.
CATCGGAATTAGCATCAAAAAGTGTACAGGATTTGAATTTTTTAGCCATTCTTATAAATGTGTTTGGATTTTATTAGACCCCCAAAATGGCATTTTAGTAAATGTCGCGCGCTCATGGACTGACAACCTTTCAGAAAAGGGGGTCTAGATCTGCAACTATTGCAGTTAGAGACCTCAAATTTTGGGAAACTTCGTTTAACATCTGACTTGCGCAACAGATAAAATTTGAACAAAATTGGAGAACAAGATGGTGGGAACTTTTTTAAATTTTAGACCACTTGGCATGGAATGTTAGTCCTCCGCATGCACCTTAAGTTTCTACCTAAGATGGTGTCAGAGTTCCATCTCAACCAGTCGATTTGTCTTGCCAACATTCTTTCCCTGACCTCATGCCCATCCTGGTGAGAGTGCACTGCACACCTTGGACTGCATGCAAGCATTGGCCTTTTGCTTGGAATGGGCTAGTCTCCACAGACAGCGCACCCAACATTTTGTTTCTTTTGATCCCAACAGGATGGGGGTTGCCATTGGGAAACGCACTAATTGGCTGTCAGATTGCATTTCTTTCACTTAAACGCAGGCTGGGCTGACCCTTGAGGTTTACGTCAAGCCTCACAATGTCAGAGCCGTGGCTGAGTCGGTAGCCTTCTTGAGGTCAGCCTCCATTGAAGAAATTTGCAAGGCTGCAATGTGGTCTTCCTTTTCGTCAGTACCAGAGCAGTCCAGACTAATGGTTTATGTCCATCCACCAGCAGAAGGAGACAGAGAAAATAGTTCCTTGCCCCTTGTGCAGCCTGAAATGTTCAGTATTTTCTCTGTCTCCTAGCAGATGTTGGACAGTTTGTGTAGCTCCTCTTAGTGCTGATTGACTCCTGTCCAAGATTTGGTCAGTGACGTTAAGAAAGGGGTGTGCTGATGTTCGGTTTTGGTTTTTTAAGGTTACACCCAATGGTCTTAGGTTCCTCATCTGCCAGTTAGGGTGACACCTGATGGTACTGGATCCCTCCACTCCCCTGCTTGTGGCTTCTTAGGCTTTGGGGGGGGGGGGGGGGGGGCTGAGAGAGTGGCTTGTGGCAGATTGTCCTTCTGGAATGGTGTCATGCAGAGCAAGTACGTGTTCTTTCTGGCTGTCAGATAACCTGGGTTTCTATTTTTTTTATGGCTGAGTGGCCTTGGATCCTTTTGATAAAAACAAACCAACCAACCGGCATTGGTTTCTGCTTTCTTCGTTTACCATGTGTTTCTGTTGGACTGCTGGGGCTTTGCAGCGTTCTTGATTTCGTCAAAGCAGCGGTTTGTTTTTGGCAGGCTTTTTCAGCACTTTGTTCTGGGGCCTGCGAATGTTGCTTCCCTGCTTTCCTCAGGCTTTGGCTGTCTGGGTTATTGTCTTGATGCATGGGTTCTCCACAGGGCTGTTTTACTGTCTGCTGGTGCTGGTCCTGCCTTGGGATAGATCGCTGCTTCACCACGCCTCCTTGTCTGAAGCAGGGGTTTTGCTAAGTTTGCTCTCGCAGTTTTTCACCCTTCTTCTCTCCTGGCGCCTTCCTTTTTTGGTAGTAGCATTTACCCATGCAGCTCCATTTGAGAAGTTTGGAATCTTCACTGGTGCTTGAGTGCAGATGCTGACTGGATGTTGGAAGCAGTTTTTTTAGGTAAGCTGGTGGTTTTTGGGCTGTGGGGTCCCGTTTCAGTGATTCCACCCATAGGAGAGTACAGCAGTGCTCTCATTGCTTGACAGTTGTGGTGGTCTCCTCTCATGGTGGAGCTTTTTTGGCCTGGTGTGCCCCGGCTCCAGTGGAACTTTTGTCCCATCCAGGCGCCTGTCTGGTGAATCTTGGCAGTGACTATTCGGCCTTGTGAGGGGAGTGTGTATTCCTTTCTTCACTTCCGGTTCTTTGCTCCCTGCTAGTTTCCAGCCCCTTGGGGCTCTGTGTACCAGTGTCTAGGTTCTTGGGGTTTGGCTCAGTTCGCCATGTTCTCAGAGGATGGGGGCCGTGGCCTCAGTTTCTTCCCCTCTTACTTTGCCTTTCTCCGGTTGGGTGCAGTTTTCTACTGCAGACACTTTCTCTTCTTCTTCAAGTTTGCAGCTCCCTTGGTGTCTGCAGGGCAAAGGAGAAATTAGATATTACCTGCTAATTTGCTTTCCTTTAGTCCCTCTGGACCAGCCCAGCTGAACTGATGGGTTGTGCAAGCTTTCCAGCAGATGGAGACAGAGAATAATGTTTCTTGAGAGAGCCAATATGACTGGCTGCCCTCTCAAGTCTCAGTATATCAGGAACAAAGCAAAAGAAAGAAAGAAAGAAGCCATCTGTGCCCTGCTGGGTTCTACAGCCACCCATACACAAAGAGCAAGAATCATGCTGGCAAGTGACCATCAAAATAGAGCAATTAAATGTAGCTTTGTGTATTTTTATTTTTTGTTACATTTGTACCCCACGCTTTCCCACTCATGGCAGGTACTTATTTGTACCTGGGGCAATGGAGGGTTAAGTGACTTGCCCAGAGTCACAAGGAGCTGCCTGTGCCTGAAGTGGGAATCGAACTCAGTTCCCCAGGACCAAAGTCCACCATCCTAACCACTAGGCCACTTCTCCTATTTTTTGCTTTTCTTTTTTTTTTTTTTTAATAAAGTACTACCATTCCCCAAAGAGAGAGAGAGCAACAAACTGCCGAACCAACTACAAGCTGCCTAGAGTGGGAGCTAGGCCGGTCTGGAGGGACTAAGGGAAAGCAAGTTAGCAGGTAGGACCTAATTTTTCCTTCCTTAGCATCTCTCCGGACCTGCCCAGCTGAACTGATGGGAAGTACCAAAGCAGTGAATTAAGGGAGGGACCCTAACAGCCCCGCTGTGAACACTCGCTGACCAAACATCGTGTCCCGACATGCCTAGATATCCACTCTGTTATGTCTGACAAAGGAATGCAAAGAGGACCACGTGGCTGCCTTGCAAAGATCCACCGGAGCCACCTAAGAAAACTCCACCCAAGACGCCGCCTGTCCCCTCTTAGAATGAACTTTAATGCCATCTGTAATGGGTCTGTTCAGAATGTAAGCCGAGGTAATCACTTCCTTAATCCATCTGGCCAGCGTAACCTTAGATGCCGCCAAATCTCTACGACCACCGCCAAGCAGAACAAACAGTCGGTTCAATCGGAGAAAGTCCTCTGTTCGTCATACATATTCTTTCAACACTCTTCGGACATCTAGTTTACACAAAGATCTCTGCTCCTCTGATACTCTGGATGCCCCCAGGGTTGGCAGGACCAGAGACTGATTGACATGAAAGGCTGTCAAGACCTTCGGAAGAAACGAGGGAACCGGTCTCAAAAACCACATGATCCGCCAAGAACTCTCAAAAGGACACTCTAGAGGACAAAGCCTGCAATTCCGACACTCGCCTCGCCGATGATATCGCCATGAGAAACACTGCCTTTAAGGTAAGATCCTTTATGGAACTAGAGACTAATGATTCAAAAGGAGAATGAATGAGCGCTGAGATTACCATATTAAGATCCCAAGAAGGAAAAGAAGGACGCCTGGGCAGACGCAAAACATTTGCACCTCTTAGAAATCGAAGGACATCCAGATGATTACTCAAGGGCTTGCCCTTCACTTGCCCCCGAAAAGGAGTCAAAGCTGCTAGCTGAACTTTAAGGGAAGCCAAGGCCAAATCTTTATCTAAGCCATCCTGAAGAAAATCCAGAACCTGTGGCTTGGAAGCACGCAAAGGAGGAACTCCTTGATCATTGCACCAGGCCTCAAAAATCCTCCAGACTCGAACATAAGCCAGAGAAGTAGGTGAGAATGTAGCATTGTACCAATCATGTCCACTGAGTAGCCATGCTTTCTTAACTTAGCCCTCTCGAACCAAACTGTAAGATAAAATCGTGCCAGATTTGGGATGACCATTGGCTCTTGGAACAGGAGTTCTGACCGCCTCTGGAAGCTGAAGCTCGGGCTCTACAAGAAGGCGCCTTAGATCTGCATACCAGGGCTGCCTTGGCCAATCCGGAGCTACTAGAATTACCAGGCCTGCATTCTCTATCCTTTGCATGATGCGGCTGATCAATGGCCAGTGAGAAAACATATACAGAAGGTCTGCTGGCTACTGGCACAATAGTGCATCCAAGCCTTCCGAGTCCTGTTCCTTTCGGCGACTGAAGAAACACGGTACCTTGAGATTCTGCTGTGTCGCCTCAAATCTGTCACCGGTCGGCCCCACTTTTGAGTTATTGTTTCGAACGCCTCTGAGCTGAGAGACCATACCCCTGGTTCCAGGGTTTGGTGACTGAGGAAATCCACCTGCACATTGAGGACTTCTGTTACGTGCAAGGCTGACAGATCCACTGGGTGTTCCTCCACCCATTGCATGAGCGCCAGTGCCTCTCGTGCCATCCTGGGACTCCTTATACTGCTCTGATGGTTGATGTACGCCACTGCCATAGCATTGTCTGTCAAGACCTGCACTGCATTGTCCTCGATGAGGCTGTGAAATTCGTTCAGAGCCAAACTGAACAACTCGCCTCCTCCATGGACCACAAACTCTGTGCCAGGTGGCCCAAGTAAAGAGCTCCCCAGTTCCTGAGGTTGGCATCCGTGGTTAACTCCATCCAGTGAGGAGACTGCAACATCTGTGCCACTGACAAATTGCTTGACCAGAGCCACCAGCAGAGATCATGACGCACCGCCACTGGTAAGGGTGACTTGATGTCCAATGAGCCTCTCTGAGGTGACCATTGGGATAGCAGCGAATGCTGAAGACTCCCCATATGAGCCCTGGCCTGCTGCACTGCCTCTATGGTTGCCACCATTGACCCCAGAATTTGAAGATAATGTCGAGCACATGGGACCTTTTTACTGTGGAAATTCCTTACCTGCTCCTGGAGTTTGAGAATATGCAGCTCCAGAAGAAACACTTGTCCCCGAAGCGTGTCAAAAGTGACTCCTAGGTAGTTCAAGGTATGTGAAGGCACCAAATGGCTCTTGAGCAGATTGATCACCCAACCTAGGGATTCTAAGAACTGAACCACCTGGTTAGTCACCTGACAACATTCCTGATGTGACTTTGCTCAAATCAACCAACTGTCCTGCGAAGAGCCACCGCTACCACAACCATTACTTTGGTGAACGTCCAAGGAGCTGTTGCATGGCGGAACGGCATCGCACAAAACAAAGTGCCGACGCAACATTGCAAAACGGAGGAAGCGTTGGTGTGCCTGCCGAATGGGAATGTGGAGATAAGCCTCTGTGAAGGATTCTCCTGAGTGAATGGCCATGATAACCGACCTTAGGGTTTACATATAGAACAGTCACCCGAAGAGCCTGGTTGATTCGCTTGAGGTCCAAAGAAGGACACAAAGAATCTTCCTTCTTTTGAAGGACTACAAAATAGTTGGAATATCTGCCTGTGCCCTGCTCCTGAGTTGGCACTGGAGAAATTGCTTGTAAAGAGATCAATCTGGCCAGAGTGTCCCTGACTGCCTGAGCCTTAACCCAAGACCGACGGGGATTCCAGGAAAGTGTCCGGCAGAGTGTGAGCGAATTTGAGAGTGTACCCGTCCCAACTAACCTCGAGAACCCATTGATCTGAAGTAATTTGGGTCCACCTCCAGTAAAACTCTTTCAAGTGACCGCTGTCGGAGGATGGACCTCTACACTTTCATCGTGCTGCATGACCAGAAGTCTTGGAGGAGAATGCACTGTCCAGACCTCTCCTCCATTCCCCATGAAAGGGCTGGGTATGTGGAAAATAACAGGACCTTTGGAAAGGGGATCTTCAGCCTGGCCGGAAACACGCCTATGCCACCAGTGCTCTAGAGATGGCCGCTTGTACAGCTAAGGCCAAAGCATCAAAGGCACGCTTTAAGAGCGTCTCCAGACGACAGTCCTGCAGGTCCTTGAGGGCCGTACCCCCATCCACTGGTACCGTATTTTTCTTAGTCGCTACCAACACCACAACATTCACTGCTGGGGGCTTGTGCCAATCTTTGTCCTGCTCTGGTACTGGATAGAGGTGAACCATGGAGCGAGCCAGCCGAAAGGAGGTGTCCGGGACGTACTACTGCACCTGAACTTTACGACCCCTTTCACCAAAGGATCCACTTTGTGAAGAACGGCAGGCCTCTGCTCCTTCTCAAAATTTAACGTGGATGACACCAGAACAGTTAAGTCTTGTAAGTCCTCCTTGTGGAAGACTCGAGTCACCGACGTATCCTCCCCCGGATGCAGGTCCTCTGCTGAAGGGAAGGTGTCGTCCTCTTCCTCGTAGGCCTCCGTATCTAGCAATAAATGATCTCTATCCCTCAGGGACTCTGATTCCATCCATATAGCTACTTCCTGACCCTCCCAAGAGATCCGTGGTCGTTTACAGCCAGGCAGTGGCCCTGGGCATACTTGGCAACTAAATAGGGCTCAGGAGAAAAATGCCTAAGCAATAAGCATTATACATTGCCAAACAAAGTCTAGATGGAAACTCCCATGAGTTCATCCGACAGCTGGGCCTGCTTAACACGAGCCACAAGCTGCTCCAATGCAGGCTGTGATTCAAAAATGGCGTTTCTTCCAAAACTGGTCCCACTGTACCGCTCGGTCCAGGAAGAGAAGAAAAGCCAAACTGCTCGCAACCACATCTGAAGACACTGCCAGAAATTCTGACACTGATGTGGTGGAAACCTTACATATCCCGTCCGCCGAGACTCCCTGGTTCTGACAAATGGCAAATCACCGAAGCTTGTGCGACATAGCTGTGCCAAGTGGTCGCCGCTCCAAACTCTCGGGGGAACAGCCACACAGAAACTAAGCAGGGAGAGAAAAGTAAGTGGTGTCACACTGGTCTGTTTTTTTTGTTTTTTTTTTGTCAGGAAAAAAAACCTGCCACACTGCTGAGTTTCAAAAAGTCTACCTGTACGCCGTCTCTTTTTTTTTTCCTCATCCAAAGAGGTTAACGTGGCCGATCCCTGTGGCTGTGCAACACCCTTCCCCCCGAAGGGGTGTAGACCAGCCTTCAAATTATTATCTTTGCCAGTTCAAGCATATAAGGAAAGCAGAAGAAACCCCCTCGGGTCTCTGACGCGGCCAGCAATCACCACAAGCAGCGCACAGAGAAGGAGAAGAAAATATACAGATTTTTAGACGGCGCAAATAAAGAATGAGTCTGAAGGGCTTTCACCTGCTTGAGACTGAAAATACAAAGACGAGATAGGGCTGAGCTGGGCTTTTATTAGCTCTACACTAAAAATAAAAAACCGTGCAGTTGATGTAGTGTGAAAATATGGTAAATCAATACTAGTACTAAATGACACTAGCTGCTTGACAATCTACTGAAGGATTAGAACATATTCATTTGTTTGACTAAGTAACAGGAGAAAGATCCTCAAAAACCATCTGGGTTTATAAATCCTGGGTCTCGGCCTTGGCCAGCAATCACCTCCAGCAGTTCACAGAGAAGGAAAAGAAAATATATACATGCCCACTCCCAAACATAATCTACAGGACAACGTTAATTGCCAGTAAATCAGAATCGAGCTACCATGATTCAGTAATACATAATTTATCCAATTTTTCATATACTAATACATCATAAATCAGCATAGTTTTCTCCCATACTGATCTTGCATTAATTAATCCAAAACGTGTTAACTATTTTTCTACAAATTTCGAGTCATTACAACAGATGGGTCTTAAAGATGTTTTTAATGGCATCAATCCAAGATGCTTCATAAACAAACAGGTATTGATAACAGGAATAGATACCATAACAAAATGTGTACAACATTTATGTACCAGAAAAATTGCCCTTCTCTTAGACTTCCCATTCCAACCACACATTCTTGCGTAATCCCCCAAAGTCTGCCCGAAGGTGTGCCCTCCTTAGGGCACTTCCTTTCAGCATGTGTGTCTTGCCAGGCATGTGGCACCTCCAGTGTGAGCCCTGCTATAAAAATCCTCTTGCCCTGTTATGTTACAGGGACCGGAAACAATAGTCCTGGTCAGGGCTCAGCAGATAGACAAGGAAGAGCTGCAAGAGATGTCAAAGGCCAGTCCTTGATCTTTTTGCTTTCGCAGGTACAGTAAGGCAGTCTGTCCAACGAAATCACATAGCTAAGGTAATCCCGGCTACCACACTACATCACATGATCACAGACTTAACCTTACCAGACTAACAATGACCCTCCACAATTTAATACTTGTATAACTAATTGTAAGCCACATTGAACTTACCAATATGTTGGAAAATGTGGGGTAGAAATGCAGAAAATAAATAAAATACAAATCTCAGGAGGAGCAGTCTTTCCCCGGAGTGAGTGTTGAAAAACCTGCACCAACCCTGTGAGGTGATATTTAGTTTAGTCTATTTGGTTTCTTTATATACCGTTTTTCTGCCAATAGAGGATATAACAAAGCAGTTAATAATAAAATGTTATAAATCATAAGCAATATATACAAAAGTAATAAAATTAAAAGGGAAAAAGAGATATTAGAGTAATATACAAGTAATTAAATCAACTACATGTATACAAATTAACACAAATACAACAACCCAAGACAGATGTAATAAGACAAGATAACTGCAAACAACATAGCTTGACACATCTAGATCTTACTCTTCTCCAAAATAGAGAGCTGCACGGGAATGGGTATCGTGGGAATCCTGCAGGAATGGGCAATGTTGCTGTGGGCTTCCCATAGTACTTCTGACTTTGGTGCCACATTGAGTGAGACTGTTGGAGTACCTAAATGAGGCTTGTGAGAGAGGCTGTGGGAGCACCAAAGTGATGCTTGGAGTGCACCAAGAGGCTATTGAAGCACCACCATCCAAACATGAAGGGGGGAGTAAGAGAAGAATATTTCAGAAAAATCTTCAGCAGAAAGGGATTTAGCCATAGGAAGATGTGCAAAAAGCGAGCACAGCACCGACGAATGTGTACACGGGTGGAGATGGGTGAGCACAAAAATGAAAGGGGGTTAGCAGGTGGCTCACTGTTTGCAAGGCATTTGTACAGTTTTTGATCTATTTTGTGTTAGTATTTATTATTCCAATCAACATTTTATTTTATCACTTTTCCTCTCCTCACTTACTACACCATGTTATTGACATTTTAGCCTCTTCCTCTCCCTCCCCAATGTTAGTTTCACCATGTTTTTTAAAACATGTTTTAATTTCTAAAGTTAATTTTTCTCTCATCCTGCTTCTGCACCCCAACCGCGCCTCGCTTCACTGGAGTGGGTTTTATTTTTATTTTTTGTAGGACTTTGCAACCTTCTTTCCCCAAGTTAGGAAAGTTTGGGTGGGGTATTGAAGGAAGTACCTGCGAGTACGGGTAGGAATGGAGGAGAATAATTGTGGGGATGGACTAGAATCCAGTGGGGATGAGCAGGGTTGGTTAAAATTTCTGTCTCCGTCCAGCTCTCTACTGTAAAAGCAAGCTTAAAACTGCTAACTTTTGCTGTTACTAGGTAAACCTGTCCCTCAATGAGCAGCATAGATAAACATTTATCTCCTTTTCTAGGTCATTTATTAACACCTGGGCCACAGTTAGATCTGTGAAATGACATAAAATAGTTTTATATCTGTTTTCTAGAATATTAGATGAGAAATATATTCTTGTAAATATTCTTCCTAATTTTTTTTTCCTCCTAGCTATCTTTGTGTTTCAAGAAAAGCCTGTGGAAAAAATAAATATTTGGAAATAAACACCTTTGTTCATATACTCTTAAAATGTAAGTTCACACTGTAGATTTGAATTAATAGATTCTGTGCTAAGTTTTTATTATTTCTATTATTTCTTATTTCTTTGGCTGGTACATCAGATCAGTGCAGTTTTACAATCTGCTCATATCTGCAAATTGGCCAAGGAACCACAGTCTTAAATAATCCCATTTCTGAAAAAGAGAGTCATCATAGTCAGTGGTAAATTGAACAATATAGAGGCTGCCTTTGTAGCTTCATAGGGCATCTAAAGGTTCTCAAGTACCCTTCATTGTCAACAGAAAATGGCCACTAGCAATGAAACAGAATCTTACTCACCATGGTAATTAAGGAACTGGATTTGCTAAAGATGTTAATGATGGAAACTTGTTCTAACAAAAGATGTTAAGATGGCAGTATTTCCCATACAGCACAAGGACTCTGAAAGGATAATGGCACCTGATTTAAAATGGTAAATAGATGTCTACTTGGGTGCTATTTTATGAAGGCAAGCAGAGCTTAACAAAAAAGAAATGGAACTGTGAATCCTGGGTAGGGGGCAGGAGCAGAGTGCCTGTTGCAGTCTCATCCCTTCCCTTCCTTTTCACTACAGACTGCCTGGAGAAAGGGGTGGGGGTGGGGGGGGGGGAGGTAGAGTAGAACAAAACATGTTTTTCTGGCATTAGGAAAAAGTGGTGTAACTGCATTCCAGGCCAAACCCCAAGAAATTAAGCCCTGAAGGCCTACTTGCCTTTCTAAAATACCAGAGTAGTGACAGAAATCGCACCTACCTTGCAGGTACAGACATTTATGCTGGAACAGGTGTAAGTATCTGCATCTATAATTTTTAAGTAATCATGCATATTCCATAGCGTCCCCAGATCAATCCAGAGACTTGTGGGTTATGTCCCCCCCTCTAGCAGGTTAGATAGAGAGAACTCAGAAGTTTCCCTCTAGAGGGCATGTGCAGCCATCTGAACTTCAGTATTCTCTCTATCTAGCAGGTAGAAAGAAGCATACTGTGCAGCTCTGTGTCTAAGCTCCTATCCCGTTCCCTCGGGTGTATTGAGCTCTTGGTGGGGTTGAGGTGCTGGCGCACATTTTGGGATACACCTGGTGGTGCCAGGTCCCTACCCTTCTCCCCCTATCAGCCTGAGGAATTCTCAGGAACTGACTGTGTAGTCTCCTGCCTCTTAAAAAAAAAATTTCAATTTGCGACGGAACTCGCCCACAGCACTGAAATTTAATTAGTGCTGAGAAGCTTTCCGTTCAGGGTACCTGGAACATGAGCAGGGCTGGGACTGAGGACGTAAGTAAGGCTGTTAAGCCATGTCCGTTCCATCGGAGTTGGTGAAGCGCTATTCGCTCTGCGGGGCACGTAGGTCAGCGTCGGGGGTCTGCAAGGCTTGTTCAGCGGGATTGAGTAAGTCCGGTTCGGATATGGAGGACCGTGAGTTGGGCGTCAAGGCCACGGAGGGAGCCGATGCGGGCTTGGCGGGAAAAGTTAGTCTGGGGTCGGCGCGTTCCTTCGCCAGTGCCATTTTCTCTCTGGGGCCTTCAGTGCAAGAGAGCGTAGCAGCGGGGACAGCTGCGGTCGCGGAAGCCGAATTTGGCGCGCTTGCGTGTCCGGAACTGTCACGCTTGGCGGGGTTTTCCCCAGAGTTCGTGTTGCTCATGCACGACGCGTTTTTGCTTCGCTCTGAGGGTGAATGGCAGCCGGCGGCCATTTTAGGTACTCCTGTGGCTTCGTGCTCGCAGTTGGTTCAGAAGCCTTCCAAGAGGGCTCGTGTGGAGTTGGATGACCCCATAGGTGATGATTCGGGGCGCTCGGGAGAGTCATGTCTAGGGACCCTGGAGGACAGAGAGCTCCCCGCGGGTGAGGGGGATGATCCCACCGCGGCTAGACTGTTTCAGAGAGAGGAGCTTCATGCTCTTATAGTGCATGCTTTACAAGTTTTAAATTTGTCGGCTCCGGAATCCTCGATCCCGGTCGCGATTAGTTCTTTCATAATGTCGGGCACGAGGGCCCCACCGAAAGCTTTTTATATTCATGATGCTATGCAGGTCCTCATTCGGGCTCAATGGGATTTCCCTGAGGCTAGTCTGAGAGTGGCTCGAGCTATGGGTAAGCTTTGTCCATTTGAGACAGGAAGCTTTGGAGTCCTTGCGGCTGCTGGTGGTGGATTCCTTGATTTCGGCAGTTGCCAAGAAGACCGCATTACCCGTAGAGGGTGGTGCGGCTCTCAGGGACCCTCAGGAGAAAAGCTTGAAGCCGCGGTGAAGTCTTCGTTTGAAGTGGCCGCTTTGACCTTGCTAGCCTCGGTCTGCGGCTCTTATGCGGCTAGAGCGCGCCTGTCTTGGGTGCAGAAGGCGGCATCCCCGGATGAGCTGATTGAGGTTCTTCCTCTTCTGGAGTTGGGGTTGGCATATTTGGCTGATCTCTTATATGAGCCTCTGCTAAGGGAGTGTCTTTGGTGGTTTTGGCTAGGCGTTGGATTTGGTTGGAGCATTGGGCTGCTGATCTGCCTTCTAAGTCCCGGTTAGCACGGTTGCCTTTTAAAGGTAGACTTCTGTTTGGGCAAGAACTAGAACAGATTGTGAAGGACCTTGGGGAGTCTAAGGGTCGTCTACCTGAGGATAAAGCTAAGACTCAGGCGAGGACTTTTCGTCTGCGTTTTAAGGAGGCAAAGAGGTATAGGCCTGGTAGAGTCGGAGGCTTCCCAAAGTCCTGGTTTTCTCAGAAACAGCAGCAGCCCTTTCGTCAGGAACTCATGAAGGCTACCTTGGCAGAATTACTTTGTCTGGAAGCAGTGGTATCGGTACCGGCGGATGAGGTGGGTCGAGGTAGCTACTCTATTTACTTTGTAGTGCCAAAGAAAGGAGAAGCCTTACTACTACTACTACTTGACATTTCCGCCCAGTGTTAGATATCAAGGCGGTCAACAAGGCTCTGGCTGTGCATCACTTCAGGATGGAAACTCTTCGCTCGGTGCTGGCAGCGGTGCAGCCCGGGGAATTCTTGACAGCTGTCGACCTAAAAGAGGCCTACTTGCACATTCCCATCTGGCCCCCTCATCAGAAATTTCTTCGTTTCGTGGTGTTGGGGCAGCATTTTCAATTCAGGGCCATGCCTTTCGGGCTGACAACGGCCCCTCGCACGTTTTCCAAGGTGATGGTGGTCGTGGCGGCTTGCCTGCGTACCAGGGGGTTGCAGGTTCACCCTTATCTCGACCATTGGTTTATCCGAGCTCCGTCCTACGCAGAGTGTGTAAAGGCCACTCAGGAGGGCCGTCGTTTGCCGGAGGAGAGGCCTAGGGCGGTATTTTGTGCGGGTTCCTCTCGGGCCCGGTTTTGTGAGGCAAGACGTTATCGCCCTGGCAGATTGGTGGCCTTCTCTAAACCCCGCTTTCCTCAGAAGCCGCAGCTGTTTCGGGGGGAGCACCGTCCAGGCGGTGTGGCCTCCAGACCTGCCACGGGGTCTTGTTCCCAATGATGAGGCCTTGGTCCATCTTCCAGGGTCGATAGGGGGATTGCTGTCCCTTTTTCTGGAAGAGTGGGCCAGGGTTACTTCAGACGAGTGGGTTTTGGAGGTGATAAGAGACGTTTAAAAGCTGGAATTGATTCGAAACCTGTCAGATTTTTTCGTGGAGTCTCCTTGCAAGTCCCCAAAGAAGAGAGCGGCGGTCAGGGACACGTTGGAGAATTTAATTCGCATGGAAGCTCTTTGGGCCGTCATAGCCGCAGTTCAGCCCGGGGAGTTTCTTACTTTCCTCGATCTCAAAGAAGCTTACTTGCATATTCCCATTTGGCCACCTCATCACCGGTTTCTCCAGTTTGCGGTCCTGGGTCAACACTTTCAGTTCCAGGTGCTTCCCTTCGGTCTAGCTACGGCTCCTCGGACGTTTTCCAAAATCATGGTGGTAGTCGCATCGTTTCTGCGACAGGAAGGGGTGGAAGTGCATCCTTATCTCGATGACTGGTTGATACGGGCTCCGTCCTTTCAGGACAGCGTTCAGGCGACAGACAAGGTGGTCAGGCTGCTGAAGTCGTTGGGATGGATTGTCAACTTGCAGAAGAGTCATTTGGTTCCTTCTCAGTCCTTGGAATACCTTGGGGTGCTGTTCGACACCCGTATGGGCAGAGTTTTCTTGCCAGACAACCGGAGGTTGAAACTGCAGGCACAAGTCCAGAGTCTTCTGAGCAGTCCAGCACCCAAGACCTGGGACTATGTTCGGGTGTTGGGATCCATGGCAGCTACGCTGGAGGTGGTTCCGTGGGCCAGGAGTCACATGAGGCCTCTTCAGAGATCCCTGTTGAGCCGCTGGTCTCCGGTGTCTGAGGATTACTCGGTTCAATTGTCATGGGAACCCGTGGTATGGATGGAAATGCATTGGTGGCTCCACACAGACAAGTTGAATCTGGGGATGCCCCTGGCGGTGCCGGACTGGGTAGTGGTTACTATGGATGCCAGTCTTTCAGGGATGGGGGCACCCATTGCGGGGCCTCACAGCACAGGGTTCTTGGTCGCTGGAGGAGGCTTCTTGGTCCATCAATCAGTTGGAACTGAGAGCGGTGCGGCTAACATTACAGGCCTTTCATGCGGATCTGAGAGGGAGGCCGGTTCGTGTTCTCTCAGACCATGCGGTAGCCTATGTCAATCAGCAGGGGGGCACTAGGAGTGTTCCTCTGGCAAAGGAGGCAACGTGTCTATGCCAATGGACGGAAGAACGTACGGCTCAGCTATCGGCAGCGCACATAGCGGGGACACTGAATAGCGAAGCGGATTTTCTGAGTCATATGTTGGATCTGGGGGAGTGGGAGCTCTCCGCACAGGCGTTTTCGTTGATCACGAGCCGGTGGGGAGTTCCGGCTATGGACCTGATGGCGCGAGCGGAAAATGCCAAAGTGTCGCAATTTTTTCAGCCACGACAGGGACCCCCAGTCTCGGGGAATCGATGCACTTATTCAGCCTTGGCCTCAAACAGCGCTTCTGTATGTTTTTCCGCCGTGGCCCATGATAGGCAGGATATTGGGACGGGTGGTGAGTCACCCAGATCAAGTGATCTTTGTGGGGCTGGATTGGCCCCGGCGTCCATGGTATGCAGATCTGGCGTGCCTTCGAGTCGGCAGTCCGTTACGCTTGCCCGTACGTCGGGGTCTGTTGCGTCAAGGTCCTATCCTAATGAAGGATCCCTCCCCATTTGGTCTTGCAGCCTGGCTCTTGAGAGGGCGACTTTAAGTAGGAAAGGTTATCCGAAAAAGGTGATTGCCACTATGTTGCGGGCTAGGAAGCGTTCCACCTTGACAACGTATGCTAGAGTGTGGCGGACCTTTGAAGCATGGTGTGCGGCAGTAGGTCTGACAGCTTTTTCGGCTTCGGTATCCTCGTTCTTGGCCTTTTTGCAGGATGGTCTTGACAAATGTCTGTCGTTGAACTCCTTGAAGATTCAAGTGGTGGCCTTGGCCTACTTTCGGGGTCGTTTACGAGGCTCTTCCTTAGCCTCTCACCCTGATATTGTTCGTTTCTTGCATTTTTTTCATAACCACTGAAACTGCTAATTTTTGCATCACATGCTTTTTCACCATCATCATCTTCTATAATACACTGACATACATAATGTTTCCCATCTGTTGATATTGTAAAGTGTTCATAAACAGCAGACTTTGTAATGTTTCCTGACATTCTTTTTGCCATTGTGAATGGTGTGCCACTTCCACTAAAATATAAAGCTCTTCTTGCAGAGAGAGAGGAAGTTGGGTGGAGTCTCTCTGCTGCCTTATCTGTGTGTGCTGAATGATCTTCTCTTGGAGCTTAAGTTCACTGTGGGGTCAGAGAGGAGGTGCTCTACAGCAGGTCAGTAAATGCAAAGGGAGACTGAGCAGAGGGAAGCTCTCCAGCAAAATAGTTCAGCTGGACTTCACACTAGTGAAACAACTAGGTACTAAGCTTTATTCACAGCAGAAAAGTACTTTATTCAAATGTATGAGGAGTCGGTACATTTTTGCCGACTCCAACTCCGACTCAATGTACCCAAAATTGCTTCCGACTCCGCAGCCCTGCTCCCAGTCCACAGGGGACCCTGAATCTGAGGCTCCCCCATATGAAGAAGCAGAGGAAGAGCAGTTCCATGTGATCTGCCTCTTTCAGCAAGAGAAGCTGTCTCATCTTATTGACAAGGTTAATAGGGCCCTTTCTATGCTTTGGACTCCAGCTGGTATCCTATTGAGGGGGAACCACTGCTGGAGGGGTTCGATGGGACCTCCTAAGCATTTTCCTCTTCACAAGGCTCTCTTCCGCATGATGATGCGGAGTGGGAAAATCCAGATGGCAACCTTAGGGGTGCCAAGGCTCTGGATCACCTTTATACATTTGCTCCGGAGGAGGTTGAAAAGTATTGGTCCTTTCCTAAGGTGGGTGCTCTGGTCACAGATGTCATTAAAGCGACTGCTGTGCTGATCCTAGGAGACTTGGCTTTGAAGAAGCTTCATGACAAGAAGGTGGAGCAGCAGCTCCGCCTGGCGTTTTCTGTGGGCATATCTCACATTCAGGCTGCCATTTCTGGTGGTTATGTGGCAAGGGCTATATTTCGGTGGTTTCAGCGGCTCCCAGAGTCTTCAAAGGTGGCTCGCTTGGAGTCTGGGATAGCCTTTTTGGTGGATGTTCTGTATGATCTGGTCCACTTGGCTTCCCGCTCAGTGGCCGTTTCGGTAGTTGTGGCTTCACCACTGGGTGACGGATACAGCCTTCAAAAAGCTGTTGAGTCAACTACTCTCTAGGGGACGGTTGCTCTTTGGGGAGGACCTAAATAAGCTGGTTAAGGATATGAGGAAGGAATGGTTTCTTCGGCTCCCTAAATTGTGGCAAAAAAGCTCTCAGCATTTCTCGGCTTCCAGGGGGCATGCTAGAGGGTCAGGGCGACTTCGGCCTGCCTGTCGCTGTGTCTCAGCAGCAAAGCACAAATTGGGATGTTACTCCACATATTATTTTGTGATCCTGAAGAAAGGTGGCTCCTTTTGTCCCATCTTGGACTTCAAGGGGCCAACTCTCGTCTCAGGGTCCAACACTTTGGAATGGACACATTGCACTCAGTCATAGTATTGGGGTGGCCAGGGGGAGTTCCTGGTTTCTCTGGACCTCATGGAGGCTTATCTATGTATTCCCATTGTGGATCATCACAGGAGATCTGCGCTTCTGTGTGCTGGGTAAGCATATTCAGTTTCAGGGCTGGCCCTTTGGCCTGACTAATGGCACCATGCACTTTTTCCAAGGTGATAGTGGTGGTGGCAGTGGAACATCTTCAAGACTAGGGGATTCAGGTTCATCCATACCTGGACGACTGATTCGGGCAGACTCTGCAGTCGAGGCCAGTCAGGCCACAGATCGGGTCATTTCTCTCCTGGAGTCCCTGAGCTGGGTTGTGAATTCTCCCAAGAGTCATCTGTCTTTGTTTCAGGTTCTGGTGTACCTGGCTATTCACTTCGATACGAGCCGGGAAATGGTGTTTCTCCTAGAGGAGCGGGCAGAGAAGCTGAGAGCACAGAAATGCCAGTTGTGTGAGCTTCCATGGTCTGGCACTACGTGCAACTCTTGGGCTCCATGGTAACTACTCTAAAGGTGGTACCTTGGGTGAGGTCTATTGTGAGTCCTCTGCACGGGCTCTTTTGTCCTGGTGGGCTGTGGCCTTTCAGGACTTCATTTCTGCTGCTGCTCATGCCTAAGGCCAGGCTCAGTCTGGCCTGGCGGGACAGTCGGTGAACCTTTTGAGAGGGTCCCTCTGGATCCTCCTCAGTGGGTGCTCTTCACCACGGATGCAGGTCTCCTTGGCTGTAGAGCTCACTTCCTGGGGCGAGTAGCAAAGGGCACCTGGTCCAGCCAGGGGGCGTCCTGGTTCATCAACCTTCTGGAGACCTGGGTGGTCTGTTTGGCTCTGCTGGAGTTTCAACCATTCCTGGAAGGGAAATCAGTCAGAGTGATGTCGGCCACTGTGATGGTCGTTGTGTACATCAATAGGGTGAGACCTGAAGTCAGGAGGTGGCCCTTGAGGCGACGGGCCTCTGCTGCTGGGTAAAAGTGTATATGCAGGCTCTTTCAGCAGACTTTCTGTTGCTCTCTGCTGAATCTGGGAGAGTGGGAGGTAGGGTAGCAGGTCTGTCAGCTCATAGTGGACCACTGGGGGTATTTTCGGTTCGACCTAATGGCTTCTTGAGCCAGTGCAAAGGTGGAGTGCTTCTTTAGTTGATGTAGGGACCCAACTTCTCAAGGGATAGATGCCCTGTCTTGGCTGTTGACAGAGCTGCTCTGTGTTCCCTCCATGGCCTTTGGTGGGCTGAGTGTTGTGCAGGATTGCGCGTCATCCTTATTTGGTCTTGCTGTTGGCGCCAAACTGGCCCTGCAGACCTTGGTATGTGAATCTCCAGTGCCTGCTGGTAGTTGACTGTCTTCTTCTGCCCAGGGGTCAAGGGCTCCTTCGGCAGTGGCCAGTAGACATGGAGTATTCGATCCCTTCTGGCTTACAGTGTGGCCTTTGAAAGGCAGCATTTAGAGAGGCATGGGTTTTTTGCCTCGCAGTGATTTCTATTCTGCTGCAGTCCAGGAAGACCTCCACGTTCCTGTCTTATGTCAGGGTCTTGGCAGGTTTTTGAATCCTTGAGCTGGGAATGGTCCCTATCCCCCTGGAGAGCTTAGGTTCCTGATATCTTGGGGTTCTGCAGCAAGGACTGGAGCAGGGGCTAGCATTGAAACTCCCTGAGAGTTCAAGTGGCTGTGCTTTCCAACTTTCGGGGAAATGTGAGAGCCATCTCTGACTCTTGAGACAGGGAGATGCCTCAATTCTTGAAGGGGGGTGGTGTACTTGCGCCTTCTGCTTCGTCCTTCCTTGCCTTCATGGGACCTCAGTTTGATTCTCCAGGCATTGATGGGGACTCAGTTTGAGCCCTTGCACTCGGCTTCTATCAAGGACCTTGTGCTCAAGACGGTTTTTCTGGTGGCGATCATCTCTGCTTGAAGGGTCTCGGGGCTTCAGGCCCTGTTGTGCTGGGGGCCTGTATCTTTACTTTAATTCACTTTACTTCTTATATTCCATAACTACCCAGAAGAGTTTAGGGCAGATCACAACAAGAAGCAACAGGCAGATCCTCCGAATTAACAGCTAATTGGTTAATACATATTATAAAGAAAGAAAAACATGTTTTAATCATAACTTCTTAAAGAAAATTTTTAAGGCTTTTTGAAAAGTAGGTAAACTCTGCATTTTTCTTAATCGTACAGGAAGAGAATTCTATAGCAACGGGGCTTGAAACATAAGGTTCGCAGAATAAATAGTCTTATTTTTCAGATTGGTAGGACTAGGATAATGAAGTAAAAAATTATCTTGAAGGCCTCTGTCTTAACCATTTGGACCCAACCAAGCAAATACTCTGGTGATAGTCCAAAAAGAATTTAATGAACTATAATACATACCTTAAATTGCACCAACAATTTGGTGTCCTTGTGTATGGTCCCGTCCTTGCATATAATCCTGTCCTTTATGCAGAAGGTGGTTCCATTCTATGTGAATCAGGAGGTGTGGTTTGCCCGCCTTTGTGGCGGGGGGCTCGTCCCCTGCGGCCCAGAGACGCCACAGATTGGTTTTCCAGAGGGCGCTTCTATACCTGAGAGAGATTAGAGTTTTGTGTCTCTGATCAACTCTTTGGGCTCTTTTATGACCCTCGGAAGGGCCAGGTGACTGTAATGATTCTAAAGTGAGTTGGATTGAGTTGGCTATTGAATCCGCCTATGTTGATTTGAGTGCCTTAAAGACTGAGAGCCCATGCGACCAAGTTGGTCATGTTGGCTAGGGTCCGTTCTGTCTTTGGCAGAATGGTCATTCAGGGGGCTTTGTCTTCCCCCCTCCCATTAGGACTGCTTTGGTACATCCCGCTGGTTCAGAACAGTGTTAACTGACACTAAGAAAGGAGAAATTATATCTGTCTTGATAATGTTCTTTACTTTAGTCAACGTGACTGTCCTGAAATACTGCCTGGGGTTCTGGGTATGCTTTGTCTTTTTTTCTTTTTTATTTATTATCCTTTCAAAATATTTAACAAGAATAAACTTGTCAAAGCAATACAGCATAAATCATAATAACGAAAAAAATGATTTCACCCAAACTTAATTTAGATCAAGATATCTCAATCATTAGGAAATACCATGAAAAAACCCCCATTCATATCCTAAGTTCAATTTTTTGCTTCCTTAGACCCCAATACTCAGGGGGGGGCTTAATGAATAGAGAAGATTATATAAGATAAACAATTACTAATTAACAATGCAGCAATTCCTCGAATATTTTTTGAATGATGTTATTTTTGCAGTTGTTTCAAGTCCAGAAAAGATTTTAGCTGTTCTGGTGAATAGAATATATATTTTGTTTCACCCAGCTTTACTGCACACTTACATGGGTATGCTAGAAGAAAAGAATCCCCCCCCCCCCCCCCAAAAAAAAAAAACTCCACAGTTCTTTTCCTCATAGCTAAGAATATTTTCCTTTTTTGCTGTGTTTGTTTTCTAACGTCAGGGAAAATCCACACTTTCTCACCTCCGAAGAGGGTTTTAGCGTTCTTAAAATAAAATCTCATGACTGAATTAAGATCCTGTTCGAATACAAATGAAACAATAAGTGTAGACCTTTCAGTTGTTCCGTCTATAGATTGTTTCAATAGTTCTGAAATATTACTCAAATCTACGTTTGCTTTTGCTGCTACTCCCATCCCTCCTTCTTCCTTTCTGATACTCTGAATATAATACAGTTTGTTTATAGGAGGTATTGCATCTAAAGGAAACTTAAAATTTTCGTTCAAATATCTTTTAAACAATTCCATTGCGGTACATCCAGGAAGTTTAGGAAAATTTAAGAGGCGCAAATTCAAACGTCGATTAAAGTTTTCTAATTGTTCGATCTTTCAACGTATATCTGTACTATCTTTTACTACCGTGTCTCTAAATACTTGCAATGATTCGACATCTTGTTGTAAATCTGTAACTTTAGACACCAGTTCTTGTTTTACCGAATCTACCGTTATCTTCAGCTCTTCAAATTTGAGATTAAAAGTTGCTACTTCATCTGATGTTTTTTTGCAATATTACATCCATTCTATTCAACATCGGCCATATTTTCTCCAGACTGACCTCCAACACTTTCTCACGGGGCACAGCCTCGGAGCTCGGCGTTTCTTGCTGTGCTAGTCCCTTGCATGGCAATCCTTTCACCGCACTTCCTGCGGTTTCATGGTTCATCCCCAACGCTGCCTTCGATGCCGGACATGGAGGTAACAACACTGATGGTGGTGAGAGGGAAATTTCTTCTCCCTGTGGGGGTTCCTCTTCTCCAGTCCTCCCCGCTATGGGATCCGTTTCCCTCAATTTCAACGAGGAAGCGGTGAGGAAGCGCTCTATGTTCGGCTGGGTCGGCGTGGAGGTTGAGGAGGGCGGGGGCACCACTCTCACATCCCTTTACGCTTAGTATGGGGCATTTTAATAAGGAAAAATCAAATTCTGTCTCCAGCTTCTCAGGAGCATTTCACTCAACATCCGACTACGCCACCATCTTGACACGCCCCCTGAACCCTGTTATTTCACCTGGCTGTTTTTCTTATTAGAAGTAATTGAAAAAGAGAGAGAGAGTGGTTAATGATTGGCAGCCATATGGGGTTCCTGTGAGATGGCTATTTCCTGGTATATGTAGGGTAGTGAGTGCCACTCTGTGGTGTTTTTCTCACTTGTTCATCATTGCAGCTGCAGTGGTTGATGGGGCTGGATGCATTACATAAAGGGACCTTATGCTGCTTGGGCAGATGCATACTGGATTGTTCCAGAGAGCAGCACACATAGCCAGTGATGCTACTGGTTGAATTTGAGTTTCTCTACCTCCATCTGCTGGGGATAACACTTGCTTGCCATACTAATATCATGCTTTTTACTGTCATGCTACCCAAGATCCTTCTGTAATACTAAATGTTTATTTCTTATACTTCTCCACCATTCATTATGTATTTTAAGCCACATTGAGCCTGCAAAGAGGTGGGAAAATGTGGGATACAAATGCAATAAATAAAATAAATAACACCCACTGGTTCTGAACAGTGACACTGACTAAAGGAAAGAAAGGAATAACTCAGTCATAAGTCTCCTTGTCATATGTCTTACATGGCCGTCATTCCCATCAAATTTCCCAACTGCTCTGGGGCCTCCAGAAATTCTTCAATGCTGTGATATAACCCCCATGGGTTCTGCCTCGGTGTCCTGCAGGCTTGCCAATCCCCATTATCACTACTGCAGTTAGCAGAAAGGAGCTAGCTGCTGTTGACTACTCATGCAGAGCAGATACTTCCTTCCTCTATCAGGCACAGAGATCATATTTCAATATACAGGAAGGATGGGGTAGGAGAGAATCCATTCATCCATGCTGGCCCAAATCAAATCTTTCACTTCAGTACTAGTAAAGCTATGACTAGCCACACTATGAAAAGGAGAAATTTGTCTTGCCTGATAATTTTCTTTCCCCAGAAGTGTCATCTGATTTCCCTAAACTGGTCCTAGAGTGCCTATGCCCCAGCATAATTATGGAAGTGATCTTCCTTTGCAGTTCTTCTCTGCTGATTTCATCCTGATGCTCCATAACACTTAGGTTAGTCACTCACAAGTACCACAGATCCGCTGCACAATCTAAACACAAATGCCAAGCTCTCTCCTAAACAGCTCTGAATGCTGCCATAAGAGCGGTATATCAAACCTTATTAAAATTGAAACTTGAACTGTATGGGGAACTCCAGTGACTAAGGCATGGGTGTCGCAGGATTGATGGAAGATTCCTGGAAGCTGGGGAGTTTCCTTCACAGGAATAAATATATAACTATTACCATACTGGGACAGACCAAAGGCCCATCTACTACTACTACTTAACATTTCTAAAGCGCTACTCAAATCCAGTATCCTGTTTCCAGCAGTGACCAATCTAGGTCACAAGTACCAGGTGATTAAAAAACAGTAAAATAGATCTCTTGCAGCTTATCTCAGGAATAAACAGTGGATTTCTCCAAGTCCACCTTAGTAATAGCTTATGGACTTCATTTAGGAGCTTGTTCAAACTTTTTTTTTTTTTTAATGCTGCTGTGCTAACTGGTTTTATCACATTCTCTGGCAGCAAATTCCAGAACTTAATTATAGGTTGACTGAAGAAATGTTTTCTCTGATTTGTTCTAAATGTACTACTTAGTAACTTCAAGGACTAGGGGGCATACAGTGTATTTTTCAAAAGAGTAAACAAGCAATTAACTACTAGACAACGACCTTGATGGTGAGATCACATCCACAGAGGAGAAAAATGTCTCAGTAGTCAGACTTTAAAAAGAAGAGGGTTTCTCTTGATCTCCCATTCCAGAGGTACTATAAAAAAATGAAAAGAAAAAGGCAAACCCTTGATTACTTTGTCTTGGTGGGTCTCTTTCCCCCCCCCCCCCCCCCCCGCCAGGATAGGAAAATTTAGGAACTGTTAATGTAGTTGTTTGATGTTTCCACTTTCTTACTGGCTAAGTGGCATGAGCTCTCTGCTATGCATACCATCTCCCAAAAGGGTCTGAAAGGTGAGCTGCTATCAAGTACCAGAAACATCATAGCTGTGGAGTTAGGAATGACCAGTATGACTCATCAGGGGATTTGCAAAAATATGGTTATGGTGGTGGCAGCTAGCAAACTCCTTTTGGCTGTAATACCAGGCTTCTGATTTAGCCTCAAAGTATGTGTAAGCAAGCTCCCCTTTAAGAGCACACAGGAGAAGAGAGAAACTGGCTAAGAACATATATGAGATGAAACTGCAGGGACAAACTTGGGAGGGCTAACAGTGCACTTCAGGGTGAAACTGTGCCTAGGCAGAAAGGAGGCTCAGGGCAAGCTGATTAATTTTCTTTGCAGAGGGTAGACCATTCAACAAGGAGGCATACTTTTTTTTTTTTTTTTTTTGGAAAGGGTTCCAAAGAGATGTCCGGAGGCCTACACTGAAGGTTGACATGTCTCGTCTTTGACTCTGGTGAGTGTTCATCTTTGCTGGTTTTACCAAGAGTGATCCTGCATAATTTTGGACTTGTAGGGCATGGGCTTTGCCAGTTTCATGGTGTCCCCTTGTCCTCAGCCACAAAAGTGGCTTGTCCTTCGAGGCGGCTGCTTTAAGTTTGCAGGCCTCAGTTTGCGGCTCCTCAATTGTTGCTACCTCCACAGTGTGCAGAAAGCAGTCTTTTTGGTGGCTATCACTTCAGCCAGAAGAGTTTCCGAGCTCCAGGCGCTATCATGTCGAGAGCCCTTTCTGCAGTTCACTGAGGCAGGAGTGTCTATTCGCACAGTGCCTTCCTTCCTGCTCAAGATTGTTAATCCAGTTTGTGTCAGTCACTTAAGTCCTGGAGTCCCAACACTTCAGGGGTTGTAAACTCCATTTTACTTCATGGTACCCAAATAGGAGAGAAAGTTTCAAGCCAATAAGATGTTAAGTATGCCATACTTTTGTGTGGAGACTTTGTGGTTAGTCATAATGACAGTAAGAAAAGGACTTTCCTGCATCGAGGGAGACCTGTCTGCAATAGGTTTGTGGTCCTGGGGCATCATTATCTGTCCAGGGCCATAAATGATTTTGCCAAGGACCTTCTCCAGGACTGTGGTGGTGGTAGCCACTTTTCCTTACAAACAGGGGACCTTTGAGCGTCATATCTTGATGACTGTTTGAGAGCCAAATTGGAGCAGTAGAGTCTCTTCGTGGCCAACTGGGTGATGTGGTTGTTGGTATCCTAGGCTGGTGGGACAATTTCTAAAAGAGCAAGCTAGTTCCCTCACAGACTGTGTAATATGAGGACTTGCTTTGACAGAAGATTGTTTAAGATGCTTATGGCATAGGAAGCGATTTCCAGATGGATCATCAACCTGGAAGATATCTCCAAATGCATGGAACTAAAGGTATCTTCCAGGTTGATGATAACCACCATAAAACTGGAACAGTTAAGGGCCAACATGTGTCTCTTGTAGAGAAGAACTCTGTACTCCATGTAATCTCCACATATTTAAGGACTACAGTAGACACACCACCCCTTTCTGAAGTAGTCAAGTGAAGCATTGCCTGGATGGTTTACCACAGAAAATACTTGAGAGGCAATGGAGCTGGCCCTTCAAAGCAGAGTCTGGTCATGATAAATGTAGGTCTGATGGAATGGGGATTCATTGCCAATACCAGGTGGCTGTAGGGCCTTTGGTCAAAGGCAAGTTTTAAGCTGGTCTCTACACAGACTGGAGACTGTGGCTATTCATTCTCCAGCACTCTCTGCCCATAATTCAAGGGGCAGAGGTTCAAATCCTGTTGGATAATTCCACAGTGGTGACAGATTGGTGGGGGGGCACCAGAGACCCATAAATGGCTTGGGAGGCAAGCCTTCTATTCTCCTGGTTGGAGTAGCATCTAAGATACATATTGACTGCCCATATTGCAGGTGTAGGCAATGTACAGGCTGACTTCAAATCTATACACTGTTGACTCGAAGAAGTTGAAGCCTACATCATCGCAGATATTGGACAAATTGAGCAGTCCCTAGATGGACATTATAAGAACCAAACAAAATGTAAAAGCTGTACATCTCTTCAACCAGGAGGGATTTTGGTATCCATGAGTTTGAATGCCCTAGTATAGCCAACTTTAATGAGACTTAAAGATCTGGATTTCTCATTATTTGCAAAGCATTTTGGGGTCTACAGCACTGCATCAGTGATCATATGGTCAGAATACTAAGAAGAAATTTTAAAACAATCCAGGAACTTAAGATGTTTTGAAGCAACATACTTTGCAGCTGACGAGAGAGACTTACTTAAGATCTGGGTTTCCTATATAAGCCGTAAATACTGCGTTGTCATCTTCTGATCCATCTCCCCCTTTATTCCACCTTCATCCCCCAACTACCTTTCCCCTTAAGACTGTCATTGGATTTCTTTTATGTTCAACTTATATATTCTGATATTATCTTTTGCTTATACTATCCTTATATGAGAAGGTTTTGGTCTCTGAAAGCTAGTCCAATAGAAAGGTGATATCTCTTATTCTACAGTTTTTGTTTTATTTTTTTCTTAAACTATAGAAATAGTAAGTAGTAGCAATATTGTATGTATATCAGGTACTGTCTAGAGATGCTTCCCTTCAGGGCCTTATAGGGAATGTTGCTTGGGGCAGTAGGTGGGATAATCACTTGTGATCAGATTTATTCCTTCCTTTGGAACATGTTTCTGCATACTGACTGGCTTTTTGTTTCCTCCCAGATAAATGCTGCATATCTCTTACTTTTGAAATGTAGGCCCTAAACTGTTTGGAGGTAATGAAAATGATAATGAAGTTTTATAGCTTGAGCTATGGACTTTGCCATTCTGGTATGCCAGCGTGGTCAAAGTGGACTTGGTTCACTGACTGTTAACTCACCAACTCTTGGTTTACTAAAGACCAGTTGAAGGAATTTAGTTTTAGTTTCTGTTAAGCGGTCTATGGTTTTTGTTAATAGGCATATGATCTTAAGTTTAACTGTGTCATTCTCTGAGCATCGTTGATCTGTTTAAATATGTTGCAAGGATTAACAGTTTGGACTAAAATGGTGACAGAAGCAGTGGTGGTTATATCGAGGTATTTTTCAAAGTTTGTATATTGAAAGTGTAAAATAAGTTTGCTTGAATAGATGCTCTCTATATAAAATGTTTTTCTTGCTGATGGTTTTCTCAAGAAAATGTTTTCTTTTCAGTAAATAGCTCCATTTTAATTTAACCAGTTTTTAAGACTTATAGATCTGTAAATTCAGCAATCTTCATTGGTCTTGTTGTTTTGTTCTACACTGTGTAAGTATATGCTAATGATTGTGTTAATTTGCCATGTAAACCATATAATGCCTACATACTGACTTGCCTCTTTTATTAAACTGTATTCACGCAGTGCTTTCTCCTTCATATGGTATGTACATTCAGAATGGGAACTAAGGGGTCATTTTACCAAGCTGCGGTAAAAGGGGCCCTGCAGTGGCATTGATGTGTGGATTTTATTTGCACTGAGGCCGCTTTTTACCGCAGTAGGTAAAAGGAGTTAAAAAAGAGGAAAAAAAAGGAAATGACTGTGTGGTATATTAAGCACTTGCCGTGTGCCCATTTCCTGGGGGAGCCCTTACAACTACCTATTTAGAAGGCGGTAAGGGCGCTAGCTCTAACCCTTTTTTCTTTTTTGTAGTTTCGGACATGGTGCATGGCACACACCGGAACTACTGCTGGGCTCCTGCGGTAGGGCCAATTTGCCATGCGTCATTGCCGCAGTAGCCCTACTGCGGCTTTGTGAAAGGGCTTCTAAGTGTTATGAAGTATATTCTTTCAGATTTCTAGCTCATACAACACAGGATAATGCACCACATCTATCCAGTTGTCATAGACAGCAGTATGGGGTAGGCCATGAAGACCATAACCCAATCAGTATTTACTCCCATGCAGTGTCAAAACTAGCAAGCTTGCTGGGGCAGGGGTAGAGGTTGTTTTGTTTTTGTTTAAGAAAGAGAGGACAGCAATGTTATACTATTCCTGCCAAGTTTCATTTGAAAATTGACCTGCTAGGTTGAATACCATTGAAATATGAAAAAGCAGTTTCAAAAATTGAGATCTCTCTTTTAACCTAAAGCAGTAACCTGGAAAGTGTCAAAATAACTTGCAGTGTGGGAATGTACCTATGACTGTGCTTGGAATGTTTAGACTTTTTTTCTTTTTTTTATAATCTTGGAACATGTTTCACTGTAGGGCTTTCTCAGTGGGACACACCCTTCTCTCTTGACAGAAGCTCAGCACATGATACTTGCAGTAGGGGTCAGAAATCTTACCCATCCCCACCCGTCCTCACAAGAATTTAACCCGTCCCTGCAAGACTTTAACCTGTCCCCACTCAGTCCTGCAAGAATTTAATGGTACATAAAAAGAAATTATGGTCAGCTCTCTGTCTCTCTCTGGGTTTGAGCTGCAGCACTGCAGGCAAGGACAGAACAGAAGTTGGGACTTAGAACACTCTGTTCCTTGTCCTCAAGCAGATGAATCCATTACGAATGGGTTGTGTCCACCTACCAGCAGGGGGAGATAGAGAGAGAGCACTGAAACCATAGTGTCTCTTGGCCAGCTAGCTCCATCTGCCTCTCAGTATTCTCTATCTCCCCAGCAGGGTTGGACGCAGCTTATTCAGCTCCTTCAGAAATCTGCCTGGGGTGGCTCCTGTGCTTTTGCCAGTTGTAGCAGGGGCGTTGTGGCTGGTGGTGCCCACTTTAAAGGCACATAGGTTCGCCCTTTCCCTGCCTTACTCGGCCCCCGATGTGGATGCAGGCATATAGGTTTGCCCTATCCCTGCCTTTCCCACACTCTTTTGTGTGGATGCAGGCACATTGGTTTGTCCTTTCCCTGCCTTTCCCACTCTCCTGAACCTCCGGAGTGCCTCTGTAGCTGTTGCCTCTAACTTTCCTCACAGCGTTAAAAAAAAAAAAAAAACGTGATGCGCTTTTTAGCGCTGCGATTCTGAGGCTTTCTTTTGTCTGTTCAGCGTGACCGGAGCTCTGGGACTCGATCTGGTGAGGTAAGAGAGTCTTGTAGCTCCTCTAGGGAGGGCCCACGATTGGGACGTTTTTTGGCGTGAATCCGCCATTTTGAATTTTCCGCCGTTTTCGGCGATCGCTGTCTGACTCCTCCTGATGTTACGCTTTATGTTTTTTGTTCTGGATTCAAAGTACTGGTAATTATAACTTATATTTACCAGTACTTTAGATCAGGAATGAAGATATAAAATGATAACTTTACAATATATTATAGTAAGTTTTTATTTTGAAGCTGGAGTCTGAATCAGTTTGAAGAAGAGTGACCAGAATGATAAAGGGGATGGAACTCCAATCATATGAAGAAAGGCTGAAGAGGTTACTCTTCAGCTTGAAAAAGAGATGGCCGAGGGGGGGATGTAGTAGAGGTCTGCAAAATCCTGAGTGGTGTAGAATGGGTAAAAATGAATTGATTGTTTTCACTCTTTCAAAAAGTACAAAGACTAGGGGACACTCAATGAAATTTCATGGAAATACTTTTAAAACAGGAGGAAATATTTTTCACTCAATGAATGGTTAAGCTCTGGAACTCATTGCTGGAGAATTTTGTAACAGTGGTTGTATCTGGGTTTAAAAAAGGTTTGGACAAGTTTCTAGAGGAAAAGTCCATAGTCTGCTATTGAGATAGACATGGGGAAACCACTGCTTGCCCTTTGATTGGTAGCATGGAATGTTGCTACTATTTGGGTTTCTGCCAGGTACTCGTGACCACTGTTGGAAGCAGGCCGCTGAGCTAGATGGACCATTGGTCTGACCCAGTATGGCTGTTCTTATGACTCTGACTGCGCCCAAAATTACTTCCGACTCCACGACTCTTACTGAGGCTTCATAGCCCCTTCAGGCTAGTTTATAAAACTCTCTCATGTGTATTCATTCTGGTAATCCTGAAAACTCAGCTGATTAAGTGTGCCTCCAGGAGACGATTGAAAAGCACCGTTTCAGTTTGTGGATTGAGTTTGTGGTATGGATTTTTGGGCTGAATTACCCTGGGTGATATAACGTCAATGACTCTTTAGCACAAATTTTACTTCCCTGCGTATGTTGGGGGCTTTCTTTTATAATAGTTTGGCAGGAGTTCTTCCACTTATGGAAGAGACCCACCTACTAATTATTAGGAAAATTGGTTCATGGAGAAGGTTTTTTTCTCCAGGCATAAGTAACAGTAAGAGCTGCCTTACATTAGTGAAATATGCTTGAAAATGAGTATGTTCTCATTGAGAAAATTATTTTCTAGCAATAATATTTTGAATGGTTATTCTCAAAGCTCTACATATTTGTCTTGTATTTATTTTCCTGGTAATATCCCTTACAAGAATAAAAATGGGGGAAAAACTGGCATTTTTCTGGGTAGGTAAACGTGCTGCTATTTTATAAGTGTGAACTGCTGCCCAACCTCTTCCTGTACAGTGGAGTAAACAAGGGTGTGAAATGAGGACCGCAGATTATACTGAGTTTATTCTGTAATAGATGGAAGTTCACACTGGTCACAAATTAAAACAATATTCTGTGGGTTAGGAAATAAGAGGTAACATCAGTAAAAGCAAGGATTTTTTTTTTTTGGGGGGGGGGAGTGGGAAAATGATTGAAATAGAAAATGAAAAGCCTTATTGACGCTGTACTGTTGCTAGTGTCTGCTTTCAGCTCATTTTTAAGAGGGTTGAAGTAGAATTTTCCAAGTTTGTAACTTTGCATAATTTGACAGATAACTTCAGGGTTTTTGTTTTTAAAGATATTTACCTGAGTAATGTTTCTACATTTTATAACTCTTGTGTTTTGTTAATAACTGAAGTATGCATTTCATTTTCTTATTGTATTATAGGTCTGGGTGGCTATCCAGCTGGCTTCCTGCGTGGTGTCCCACATCCATGCCATTACTTAAAGAAGCTGAAGAAAGAATTTTGAAACGTACGTATTTTTTTTCCCTAGTTTTATGATTTGAATCAACAGAAAGTGACTGTACATGAATTAAGCAGTAGCATCATACATAAGATATCTAGGAATTTGAAAAGCCTTCAATGACTTACTCATCAGGAAAAAAAAATGCACTCACCACTTTCCTTTTCCAAATACATTTCTTTCACTTCCCATTTTCCTCCTACATGCAACCCCTCACTAGAGCCTGACTGAACCCAGGATCTTTGATTTCTGCTGAAACCGAATCACCGACCGAAATTGGCTATTCAGTTTTAGTAGAAACCAAAATCGCAAGCAAAACTCCCCCCACTATGAACAAAAAAGCCCTCCCTGGGCCTACCATAGGAAGGCTTAGTGGTCTAGTGGTGTCTTTCGGGGGCAGGAACAAACCCCACACACTCCTGTCCCGTACCACTGCTCGCTGCTGTCTCTGCTGGTTCCAATCATAAAATGGCTGTTGGGACCTCACTCTGCAGCCATTGCAATGGAGCAGTGGCACAGGGGAGGAATAAGTGAGATTCGTTCCTGCCCTCAAAGAGGCTACTAGACCCCCAGGCTCAGGGAAGGCCTGTGAGTGGGATGGGGGAGAAGGGGTAGTGATTGTGAAGAGGGGAGGAGTGAGTTTTGGGTTTCAGCCAAAAATGCACATGCATTTTCAGCCAAAGCCCAAACCTGGATTTTGGTCTGGTTTCAGTGCCGAATCTGAAACCGAAATTCGGTCGGCCTCCACCCTATGCAGTCCCCTTCAGTCTTCTGTCTTTACTGCCTCTCCCCCTGCAGTAGTCCTTATTTCTCTCTCCACTGCCATGCATTGTTGTTGCCTTCTGGTTTGAACTCTAATTTTACTCCTGAAGGAATTCTGTACACAATTCTGCTTGGTATATTTGTTAAAATACAATAATATTACCTTCTCTGAGTAATAATTATAAACGGAACAGTTCTTAGTAAAAGATGCAAAATTTTAAAACTTTTTGATACTGATTCCCCCAGGACTACTATAGAGCTTAGAGGGCTTCTGGCTTTCAATAATTTGTTTCAGTAATCCACTGAATCAAAGGGGAGCTCTGCCTGCACCAACTTTGTGTAGCTGCCAGTAATTGCAGCAATACAGTAGAGTTAATAGTAATTGCTACAAATAGCAGCAGCTGAAAGTGCTACCTGCAATTCCTCTTGGGCTCCACAGATTGCTAGATGAAAATACTTTTGCTTGCTTGCCCAGCTTATCTCCCTTCCCACACATGTAACTTTATCCACCGCTTCTCTCCCAGAATTCCATCTCTCCATCTACCTCCAACGCTGTTGTCATTACATTGCACAGCTTTCCAAGTGTACAGTCGTGGTTGAAATGCTACTAGTGTCGCTTCTTTCCTATACTACACGGATCTTGTAAAGTGCCATCAGCATGGTACATAAAATCCTGTAATGTTCTCTCTCATGGTCTTGTGACCTTGGACTTAGGCACAATGTAAGAACTGCATAGTTCAGGAAGGTGGTGGTATCACCATTTCAGCCACAGCTCTTATCTCCTACCAGATTGGAGCAAATTCTGAACAACTACAGTTAAACTCTGTGCCCCAGGGGAATGTTGCCTATGTTCTGCAACGCACAGTTGTGTAAAATTCCCTCAGGAATACTAATCACAGCTATAGATATTTTCTTCCAGTCCTATTTTACTTTCTCACAAGCGGTGAAAATCTGGCAAGTGGATTTTCAATATCCTACTGATGGTAATCCTTTTGAATCACTCATTTGAACAATTCAAATCAAACTTGTAGGAAATATTGCATAAAGGTGTCTTTTTTTTTTTTTTTTTTTTTTTTTAGAACTTTAAGAATTTGCATTTGGTCTTAGAACTTAGTGATGCAGCAACTCTTAGATGGCAATAGGATTTGTGTTGCTAGTTCTGAGTTGAAGTCTGTGTTCCATAAAAGGATTTTCTATTTATCTCTTAATTTAGTTTAAGATTTCTTTACAGTATGTAGAATTTCTTATGTACTTGACCTTATCCACCTGTGACCTTACCTACCTGCATTATTATTTATCCTCCGTTTACTTATCATATGGTAAATGGTCTATGTATGCTGCCATTTAGAGAATACACATATAAAAATACTACCTTATAATTATGGAAAAGCTAGATCTAGCTGTACAAAACTTTGAGGTAGGTTCTTGGACAGTGCATCTGACTTTCTAATGTTGTTGAAAGGTTCAGGGAATGCAAGAGAGCCAAATGTTGGCAGTACTGTTGAGAAATGCATATGTATGTATATTTTTATTTGTTTTATTTTTGTTACATTTGTACCCCGCGCTTTCCCACTCATGGCAGGCTCAATGCGGCTTACATATTGTACACAGGTACTTATTTGTACCTGGGGCAATGGAGGGTTAAGTGACTTGCCCAGAGTCACAAGGAGCTGCCTGTGCCTGAAGTGGGAATCGAACTCAGTTCCTCAGTTCCCCAAGACCAAAGTCCGCCACCCTAACCACTAGGCCACTCCTCCACTATATATGTGTGTGTGCCCCCTTTTAACTTAACAGACTGAATTTATCTAACTTTGTGTGAGAGGCTACCCATTGGAGTGCTGTGCATTGCCAAAAGGAACAGTCCGAGAGTTCAGCCCATAGGCTGAGTCTTTGCATTAGAAGGGGACACTGCAGAAGCAACATCTGAGGAGGAGGGAATGGTGGTCTTTAAGGTGACACCTGTTAACCTTTCATGACCCATATTTGCAGGGTTTGAGAAGGGACCTGAGTGTATGGCCCTAGCCCAGGACTCACTCTAGTGACAGGACTAAACATAATTTGGGAGGGAATGCAAAATAGAAAAGTATTGGGTAGTAAATGAAGGCTCATAGATCCCAGCCCTGGTTCTGATTTGAGCTTGAAGTAGAAAGGAACAGGAGGATACTTCTGGATCAAAAAACACAAAACCTATGTGTGGAAAAGTTCTTGTAGGGTGGCATCAAAAGTTTTTCACTTTTCAAACTGGGTGAGTGGTTCAGGGGTAGAGTCATAGGATGGGGGTAAAGTTGTCATATTTTAAAAGTAAATATGAAGATGACACCTTAGAGAGAAGATTCTCAGCCGCTCCTTTTGTATTGCCTTTGATAATGCCTAAGAAGTGTTGTGAGAGGGTTTTTCCTGCAGCTTCAGCGGCTTCTAACCTAACCCCGAAACTTGTTCAAACTACACTTGAGACTTTTGTGACAATAAAATCTACCGGGGATCCATTGCAAGTGCAGGAGACAGGAGCGTCTGGTTCCCCACTTCTGGATAGCAGTGTTTCGCTGTCCCCCGATGTTTGAGAACTGCCGATGGATCCAGCTGGTCTGAGGGAGAAGGCCATCGAGGGAATCTTGTTGAGGCCAGAGGCAGTTGTTTCATCGATTTGCCTGCCAGCAGCTGATGCTCCTGTGGGAACCAGCACGCTCCAAAGAATCAGGAAGCTTATCCGTCATTGCAATTTTACAACCATCAGCTATTGCAGCCAGAGAAGAGGTAGAAATCCGTTCTAGCACGTTTGAAGCCAGAGCCAGTAATGTAGAGTTGTTTTCTCCAGTAAGACCTGCTGAGTTCACATTAGAAGAGACTAGTAAAAAAGCCCCGTTTCTGATGCAAATGAAACGGGGGGCTAGCAAGGTTTTCTTCTGTGTGCATGTGGGAGTGTGTGTGTCCCTGCCCTCTGCCCTCTCTCCCCTCCCCCCTCTGAGTCCTTCACTGCTTTGCTGTGTTTTCCTTCACTGACTGTTTGTGTTACAGAGAGGGCGGGGCAGACACTCATGGGGAAACCGGATATCTCTCCCCCTTCACACTTCCGGCTGGAGGCTTCATAGAACGTTGGTGTTGCCTTTTATATAGAAAGATTTGGAACACTATAGTGGTGCTAGGTAAATTACTCACAGTAAACAGTCTTTGGACCACGCTAAAATAATGGCTTTAGATTGGATTTATAAGAATCGCAACTATCTGTGCTACAAAATACTGTTCAAACTTTGGATACTGAGGTAAAATCTATGTCTGTCCTCTCAACTTCTTTAGTTAAAGGTATGCTAACTGTGGAATTAAAATTAGAAAATTTGGAGAACACAGTATGTAGGAGTAACTTACGTTTGATTAATTTCCCTAAAATTCCAGGAATCTCAGCTGAGGAGGTGTTTGAAAAATATATGTTAGAAACTTTGAAAGTACTTTCTCAATCATTACCTCCGATTTTCAAGATTTTTAAAAATTTACCTTCAGTAAAAAA
The DNA here is from genome assembly GCF_901765095.1 of Microcaecilia unicolor. NCBI lineage: Eukaryota > Metazoa > Chordata > Amphibia > Gymnophiona > Siphonopidae > Microcaecilia > Microcaecilia unicolor. The sequence goes on along the minus strand of NC_044031.1, from coordinate 264,588,165 downwards.
GAAAGAGACGTGGGAGCAGCAGATGGCAAGATAGTTTGTACTTAAGAGCTTTTCTTGAATCCTCTAAGGAAGGGGCAGGAATACCCTCTACACTATTGGTTGCTTTGATCTTGGACTATGATAGAGACTGGTTGCTTAAATTATATTTCAAGTATTTTATGTTAACTTTTTGTTCTTTGAAAGTCCAAATCTTCCCGGGTGTTACTAAAGTTACACAGAAAAGAAGACAGTTCCTATTGATGCGCCCCAGGTTTTTGACCTTGGGAGGGTTGTTCTTGAAATGTCCTTGTAAATATGCAATAAAGTACCAATCTCGTGGAGAGGTCACGTGACGCTATGCTCAGGAGCAGCAGCTAGTTTCTCTGCTCATGCCACCTGTCCATAAAACCTCTAATTTTAACATTGCAGACCTCAGATTTTTTTTGTTTTTCTTGCTCTACTAAAGGCTCTGTGGGAAGTGTTGCAAGGAATTGGCGATTAACAACTAATGGCGACTAAAAACCCTTGGAAAAAGAAAGACAAACAGAAATTACATGGTGACAAGATGGTGGCACCTGCTAGTCTGCCCAACTCTACTGTTAGCTCTGCGTGGGTAGTGGAGGTAACAACAGAAGTAATTGGGGCAATGGAGCATGTTTTGGATACCCGGCTAAGCCACATAGACTCGAAGTTAGACAACTTCAAAGCAATCTTGATCGCATCGCTGTGGAGTTAGCGACCTACCGACAACGCACTGGGGAGCTGGAAGACAAGATGGCGAAAGTGGAGGAGGCCCAGATTCATATGCAAAAAGTGTTGGATACTTACGAAGACAAATTGGAGGACCTGGAAAATAGATCACGCAGAAATAACTTGCTGTTTGTGGGGTTGGCAGAATCAGTGGATGAGAGAGATCTTTGGGGCTTTTTGGAATGCTGGCTACCAAAGCAATTATCACTATCAGAGTTGGCGGACCCACTGGTAGTGGAGCGGGCCCATTGGATAGGCTTACGACAAGGGGGCTTCCAGGCCTAGGGTAGTGATCTGTCGTCTCCTTAATTTTGCTCATAAAACTGCAATCTTACAAGCGATGCGCAGTGGCAAAGAGTTGCGCCACGAGAGTAAAAAATATATTGTGTTTTCAAGATTACTCCTCAGCTGTGGCCATGCTAAGAAGGAATTTTTTGCCAGTTTTTGCAGTTATACAATCGGAAGATCAAATTTGCTCTCCTATATCCTGCTAAACTGCGCATCTCACATCAAGGAGAGACAAAACTTTGTCTCTCGGTGGCAGGTGCCCAGGATTTTCTCCAACTACTGGGCTCCCCAGAGCAGAATGGTAGAAGCCCTAAACAATGATTTATCTTCTGAAAATGTGCTGAAAAGGACATTGTTGGCAGTTAACCTGACAATGGAGCCCTTGACTGTTGTCGCTGACTATTATGCTGCTGATTTGGGCCTGATTATCATCTACTGTGGTGCTTCAGATCCAGCGCTGGGCCTCAGGACGCTTTGAGCATTTCCAAACAGATTGGTGGTGTTATCGGAGTTTGTCTTATGACTAATGGAATATAACTTTCAGCTTTGGAATTATTATTCTTTTTTCTTCTTTCTCTTTCTCTCTTCTTACATCAAACGTACATGTGTGCATCAGATAATGTTCTTAGGGCAGGAGTTTGGGTGGAGGAAGTGTGAGTGGGTTTAATGTTATTTTCATTAGCCTATTATGTTCTACAGCCGAATGCTCCCAAGGCAAGCAAATCAATAACGGTCTCTGAAGTACCTGAGCCGAAAGCTCCCAAGGCTTGGAAGCAGGCTTCACTGGAACAGAGCTCTCAGGACTTCAAGGCTTGGAAGCGGGCTTCACTGGAACAGAGCTTTTAGGACTCCAAGGCTTGGAAGCAGGCTTCAGTGGAACAGAGCAAGAAGGAGAAAGCTGCAGCAATGCTTCAGGCAACGGCCTGACAATGAAACAGCAGATGCAACTAGCAGAGCCTCAGGCAGGCCTGAACTAAATCTGGGAATATTGCCAGAACACTGAATGCACACAGAGGCCAGCTTAAGAAGGGCTCAGCACTGACAACATCACCAGCTTGGCTTTCACCACACTTACAGTGACCCCATAGGTCACAAGCTAGAACTGCAGGTAACGCTAATGGGTCTAGATGGAATAGGGCACTAACGAGCTAGGCACGGACGTTGACGACTATGACAACAAGTAGCTGGCAAGATCCCAAAAGAGTAAAACAGATTTTATGCTGCTTATCCTAGAAATAAGCAGTGGATTTTCCCAGGTTCATCTAAATAATGGCTTGTGGACTTTTCTTTTAAAAACCCTGCTAAGCTAACTGCTAACCTCATTCTCTGGCAATGAATGCTAGAGTTTAATTACATGTTAAGTGAAGAAATATTTTCTCTGATTTGTTTTAAATTTACTACTTAATAGCGTCATTGAAAGCCCCATAGTCCTTGTATTTTTGGAAAGAGTAAACCAGTGATTCACATCTCCTCGTTCCACTCCATTCAGTATTTTATAGACCTCTATCAATCTCCCCTCAGCAGTCTCTTGTCCAAGCTGAAGAACCCTAGCCTCTTTAGCCTTTCCTCATAGGGAAATTTTCCCATGCCCTTTATCAGCCCACTTGAAATGGTACAAAAAGCACAAAGCAACTGCAAGCAAGTAAGATTGCATCAGACAAGGATACTTCTGAGATATTTTCCACCAAGCTTTCTCAATTTCATTGTCTTCATGGATGAAAAAATATTCATTGCTACTGATTCGCCAAAATGATCAAATTTACACTAGTACATCAGAGAAACATTCTGGCTAGTCACTTTCTTCATACTTCTGCAGTTCAGTCATGGTGTCTGGTGGAGTGTTGGTGTTCCTCACAACATCCGTTCACTTCGTTGAACCATGCGCAAAAGTAGACATAGATATTAATCAAGATGATGTGCTGCTATTGCTGGACCTGCATCCAGATATTCGTAAGCTTGTGAGTATTTGATCTTTCTTCAAGAAAGTGCATAGGCCCACTGAACTTGAGAAATCGTGAAGGTACATGACAAATGCTGGACTGCATCCTGCCAACACTCTAGTCATTCAACAGCCCAGATTTAAATCCAGTGGATTACAAAGTCTGGACAGCAATGCAGGAAATAGTGCACAAGATAAAGATTAGAAATGTTTAAAAAACTCCTTGATCACATGGGAAGGACTTGATCAAAAGACAGTGGCATACGTCTTCACTCTTTTGTGTCTGCTCAGAGAGGATATTTTGAACAAATTCTGTGAGTGGAATTAACATTATTTACTTTGCAGAAGTGACTTTGTGTTATCTAAAAAGGTTTTAGTTAATGCTTGCAGTACAACTTAGGTTTTGTTCCAATTTTTGAGTCTTGTATTTTACAAGGGATGTGACACAGCATTAAAGTATGGTAACACATATTACTGCCTTGTTTTCAATATATTTCTGCATGTTTACTGAACATTAAGTAGGTGACAGTAACTCATGTTATGAGGTAAAGTGCTTGGATTCTCTCTCCCCCCACCAAAAAAAAAAAAAATTTTGGACAGCCTCTGTGGCAATTTACAGTAATGTCCAGAGGGTACAATGAAATTTGTAAACTCAAAAATCAAAAACACTGTAAGAGTGCAGATATTCAATAGAAACTATGCTCAAACCAACACTCTGTCTCTGTATCTTAGACTGGGCACTTTGATCAAAAATGTATAGATATATTATTATATATAAAAAAAAATAGCCTCAAAAGTCCAGGGTACCTTTTAAATTAGGACACCACTGTATTGGCTAACATCATAGGCTCCTCCTCCTTCCGAAAAAACCAACAGAATAAAAACTTCCAAAATCAATTTCAAATGGAAGAAAAAATCTGTAGTTAAAAAACAGAAGAAAGGGTGATAACTTTTAATTTATTAATCAAAGTGCTCAAATCTAAACTCTATTGCTCAGAACTTGAAAAACTTAAGTCCATAAAACAGGATTATAACTTCAGCCCGTCAGGGAACCCCACGTTTCTAACTCAGTCTCTAAGAGAAAAAAATCAGCTGTTTAATATATCCTTAATTTCTCTGATCCACCAACAGTTATGTAGTCATCATATCTCAAATTATTCTCTGTATTCTTTCATCATAACCAGCTTAGTGTCTCTTAAATCTACATTCAACTTAGCTTTCGATGACTAAGTAGGACGCGATGACTCCATTATTTCCACTACTGTTTCTGGCCATGGGTGCTCCTTATGTATGACGGTCCTGAAGAAGTCATAAATCTCCCGACCGGATCACTGACACTTTATCGTGTACTGAAAATCTTCAAATTCTGTGTCCTTTCCAAATCAGGCTTTTAATGTCTCTCAATTTCTCGACAGAAAAGGGACCCATCTGTTTCGCGATATACTTAGTCATCGAAAGCTAAGTTGAATGTAGATTTAAGAGACATTAAACTGGGGGGTCCTGGGGAAAAAAGCGTTCCAGACTGGATTGTATCGCTGAGGTAGGCGGGGGAACTAACCTCAGCGTCCATTTTCGTTTTGAATGAGGCATAGTTTGGAGGAAAAATAGGAAAGTTTTGATCTATCTAGCTGTAGCGTCTTACAAATCACCCATTCTCGACGCCATCTTGACATGCCCCCTACACGGACATCAAATTGCACATTTTACTTATTCCCAAGCTGACTGACTGTTGAGGGTCATTTCAAGGCTCACAGTGTCAGAGCCATGGTGACGTTAGTAGCTCACTTGAGCTCAGCCTCTTACTGAGATTTACAAGTTCAATGTGGTCTTTAGGGCATACATTCACATCTCACTATTGCCTTGAACAAAACGCCCAACACGACAGTTGGTTTGGACAGACAGTCTTGCAGAATTTGTTTGGGATATAGAATCCAAGTCTACCTTCCTAGTTTTTTTTTTTTTCAATTCCAGGCTGCACTCTCATAACCAGCATTTGTGCAGTTTCAGGTTAATTGACTTCTTTGACCTCGCTGTTATCAGTTCATATTGTCCTAATGTTGTTTTCTGTGAGTCTGGTAATTAAGAATTCCCACATGTGAGAATTAGCTGGCCTGCTTGTCTTTGGAGAAAGCAAAGTTACTTACCTGTGGCAGGTATTCTCTGAGGACAGCAGGCCACTTATTTTCTCATACACTACAACCTTCCCTTGGAGTTGTCTCATTTAGCTATGTTATTATAATAATTGGTCCCATGTTCACTAGTTGGGTTGGACGGCACCCATGAATGCGTGCGTGGTGGGAACTCTGCCTTGAGCTCTTAAAGATACAGTACATTGAGCAGCGTTTCTGCGCCTTGAATGACGTCAACCACATGTGAGAATAAGTGGCCTCTTGTCCTCTGAGAATACCTGCCACAGGTAAGTAACTTTACTTTATTAAAAGTGCAGTATTTCTTGTGGTTCAGAGAGAGAGAGCTTGAGATAATTATGTAGGATCTCTGAGGGAGAGGAATAGATAATAGGTAGCATGCATGGGTATAATTTATACGCCATTATGGGCCTTTATCTGCCTTTATTCTATGTAAAGCAATTCAGCTCCTGCTTAAAAATGCAACTGAGTTATGCTGATAAGCTCCCAAGGTTTCTCATGTTGGTCTTTTTTTTCTCTCTCTCATTCTATTCCAAACAGTTCATTCAAAACTCTTACAGTGTAACCATTCAGTTCATTTTTATATAAATATCCTTATCTCCAGTATCATACTAGGCAATTCATAACCACTTAGATTATACTTTGTACTTTTTCTTTTGTCCTGCCTTTGGTTCCATACCACAATACAAACACGTACACAAACTCTCACCAACACCCCCCATCCCCCAAGCATGCATGCACGCACATGTAGATGAGGTTGGAAAGAATTCCATAAGCCAATCTTCCCATGCCGCCTTCACTTGTGGTTTGAAAACTATTTTAGTTGTATCTATTTCATTAATTCTTTAGAAAGTTATGGAACTAGAGGTCAACAGGAGTAAAACTACATTCCTTTTTTTAGAATTTTATTCTACTGGAAATGATGAACTGAAGTAGAATGAAGTTGTCTGATGATCAGAACTAACTTACTGTTTCTCAGCATCTTATGAACTTAAAACTCTGAAAACATGCTGTACAATGTAAACTTGTAGACTGCTCATGATGTGTTGTGTACAACTAGGTAAAATGTACTTTTTCCTCTTCCTATAGGTATCACAAGTCCTTACAGTAAACAGCATGTTCTGATATCAGGTGGCAATAAAATTTGGACATTGATATTCACTCAAACCTTTTCAAACAAAACACCACTTGTTCTCCTGCATGGGTTTGGAGGGGGAGTTGGACTTTGGGCTCTCAATTTTGAAGAACTTTGCCAAAACAGGGCTGTGTATGCATTTGACCTTCTGGGCTTTGGACGCAGCAGCAGACCAGAGTTCCACACTGATGCAGAAAAGGCAGAAAACCAGTTTGTGGAAGCAATAGAAGAATGGAGGGTGAAGATGGGTTTGAAGAAAATGATTTTACTTGGGCACAACCTTGGTGGATTCCTGGCTTCTTCTTATACGCTGAAATTTCCTTCTCGGTAAGTATAGATAATGTATGTGAATAAGTATTGCTTTTGTTTTGTTAAATATGTAGGGTCGTCATATTCACTGAAGATTTTTTTTTTTTTTTTTTTTGCATTAGGGAGTGTAGTAGAAACATCTCTAAACGTATAACAAACTGGGCTCAGTTTGGATGAAAATTAGGTCCATAAGCAGAAATTCCCAGCCCACTAAAACTGGAAACATTGATCTAACCCTGATTTGTTACTATATGCAATACATGATACTTAAAAGTAGTAGTTCATTCTGCATCACAGGGTCTTTCTATACAGCGTGAGTAGAGAGCTGCTTTTAAAAAAGCCTTTCCCTTCCTTTCAGCTGGTTAGGCGTTTGCCATTCTACTTTGCAACCTGTTTCTCCAGTGTCCTTATGCATAAAACTTCTAAAGGAGTGGAAGGAGTAGCCTAATGGTCCGTGTACTGTACTGGCTTGAGAACCAGGGGGACTGGGGTCAGTTCCCACTGCAGTAACTTGTGACTCTGGGCAAGTCACTTAACCCTCCATTGCCCCAGTTACAAAATAAGTACCTGTATATAATATGTAAACTACTTTGATTGTAACCACAAAGGCCTATCCCCTTTCCTTTCCCCTGTCCCCATTCAGGTATGTATAGTTCATAAAAACTCACAGATGGTTGGATTGGCCGTTCAGGCTTCATCATTGATTATTTGCCTAGTATGTGGCCACTTAATAGCTGCATAAGTTTTGAATAGTCTTCATTGAATGTGGATTTTCTTGTTCATTCTCAACATTTATTTACAATTAAAGTTTAGGGCAGGGAAGACTAAGTTAAGGGTTAAGTTTTTTTGTAAGCAGCCTTTTCAAAATGTTGCTTCCTTGTCATCAAGCAGATGAAGCCATTACATATGGGTTATGTCCATCAACCAGCAGGGGAGATAGAGAGCACTCAAACTTTCACAGTGCCCTCTTGGCCAGCTAGCTCCACTGCCTCTTCAGTATTCTCTATCTCCCTTAGCAGGGTGGCTGCAGCTTGTTCGAGCTCCAGAAAAATCTGCCGGGAGGTGGTTCCTGGCTTGCCAGTTGTTAACCGGGGTGTTGGAGGCTATAGCAGCTTCACTTTAAAGGCACATAGGTTAGCCCTTTCCCTGCCTTACCCATACCTCTGTGGATGTGGACATATTGCCTTGCTTTCCCTGTCCTTACCCACCCACAGTGGATGCAGGCATATAGGTTCGCCCTTTCCCTGCCTTTCCCACTCATCTGAGCCTCCGGAGTCTTCAATACCTCTGCTTTCCTCACAGCTTAAAAAAAAAAAAAAAGTCGCGTCTCGTTTTTAAACGCAGAGACGCTGGAACAGAGGTTTTTGACCTGATTTTCAGCAGGATCGTAGTTGTACACTAGATCCTTTGAGTTAAGAGTGTTTTCCAACTCCTCCGGGGTGGGCCCGCGATCGGGGCGATTTTGGCGCGAAACCGCCATTTTGGATTTTACCGCCGTTTTTCGGCGATGGCTGCGGACAATGTAAAGCGCTGTTCCACTTGTGGCAAGCGCAAATCAGCAGCAGGGCTCTGTAAATCGTGCTGTATTGGTGTAGGAGCCGGCCCGAGCATGGCGAGCGATGTTTCTTCCCGCTCTGAGCTGGCAGAGGGCGCCATTTTGCTTACACCGCATGGCGCGGCCTCCGTGGACACGGAGAGACCTGAGCCGGGTGGGGCACCTCGAGATGAGGTTATTTCAGGAGTGGCTAGCACCGGACAGGATTTGGGTGCCCAGGGTGAGATTTTCTCCCCGGATTTTGTGCTTTTGCTGCATAAAGCATACATGATGAAAAGAGCCCTTCCTCAAGGGTCGCCTGAGGCTCCTCTGATTGCCCCCCCGATGGATTCTGGCCTGGGACTGCCCAGTGAGGCTTTTTTCCCGGATGCTTGGCCTAAAGATAAGCGCAGAAGGGTTAATTCCCCTTCAGATTGTGGTGCACCTTCCCCCCCCCGTGGTCGGGGTGTGAGGATTCGGAGAACTCTGACAGACGTTCTTGGTCTGAGGAACCAGAGTCAGGTGCGGATTTACCACAGGATCTGGATGATCCCTCCGCGGTGAGGATTTTCCACCGTGATGAGCTGCCAGCGCTTATTTCAGATACCCTGCAGGCCCTCTCGATTGAAGATCCTGACAGTGGCATGGCCTCCTCGCGTAATCCCAGGATGGCTAGTACCAAGAAAGCTGCTCGGGCCTTCCCTTTGCATGACTCCATCCTAGAGCTTGTTTCGGCTCAGTGGGCTGACCCCGAGGGACCTTTGAGAGTTTCCAGGGCTATGGGGCAGTTATACCCTCTGCGTGAGGGACATATGGCTCGTTTTCAAATGCCTAGAGTGGATGCCCTAGTCACTGCGGTGACAAAGAGAACTACCCTCCCTGTTGAAGGAGGTGTTGCCCTGAAGGATGTTCAAGACCGTAGGCTGGAAACAGCGTTGAAACGGTCCTTTGAAATTGCAGGTCTCACTGTTCGGGCGTCTGCATGCAGCTGTTATGCTGTGAGAGCCTGCCTAGCTTGGCTGCAACAGGCAGTGGCTCAGCCCGGAGATGGAGCAGAGCCCTTCTTGGATGTGGCTCCGCGGATGGAGGTGGCCTTGTCCTTTCTGGCTGATGCCCTTTATGACCTTGTCAGAGCTTCGGCTAAACAAATGGCAGTAGCAGTGGCGGCTCGCCGTCGTCTGTGGCTACGACACTGGGCAGCGGACATGGCCTCTAAGCAAAGGTTGGTGAAGTTGCCTTTTCAAGGACTTCTCCTATTTGGTGAGGAGTTAGAGAAAATTGTGAAAGGCCTGGGTGATCCAAAACCCCAGCGCTTGCCCGAAGATCGGCAGAGACCTTCCTCTAAGGGCCAGGCGGTCCACTCCTCGTACAGACCTCGCTTCCGTGAAGCTAGAAGGTACCGCCCGTGGCGTTCTGCTGGGTTCACTTCACGTGCCCGTGGTCAGCAGAGGAACTCCTTTCGCTCGGACAAGCGTTCCGCAGCCGGTGGCTCAAGACCAGGAGTTCAGGGGCGACCCTCTCAATGATGGTGCGCCGGCCCTCTCCTCGATGCCTGTCATCGGAGGACGGCTTTCCCTCTTTGTCGAGGAGTGGGCCAAGATTTCCTCAGATCAGTGGGTTCTGGACCTGATCAGAGATGGATTCAGAATAGAATTCAACGCCCCAGTAAGAGACGTGTTTGTGGAGTCCCGATGCGGTTCTGCCGTCAAACGGGCGGCGGTGGAGGAGACTTTACAAGGTCTGATTCAGTTAGGGGCAGTGACCCCGGTGCCTCCCGCCGAGCAAGGCTGCGGCCGATACTCCATCTACTTTGTGGTGCCGCGAAAAGGTGGGTCCTTTCGCCCTATTCTGGACTTAAAAGAAGTGAACAAGTCCCTGAGAGTGCGGCATTTCCACATGGAATCCCTGCGCTCCGTCATTGCGGCGGTTCAGCCAGGAGAGTTTCTCACGTCTCTAGACCTGAAAGAAGCTTACTTGCACATACCGATTTGGCCCCCGCACCAGAAGTTTCTGAGGTTTGCGGTGTTGGGAAAACATTTCCAGTTCAGGGCCTTGCCTTTTGGCCTCGCCACAGCTCCCCGAACCTTTTCGAAGGTAATGGTGGTAGTAGCTGCTTTTCTCAGGCGAGAAGGTATCAGGGTTCACCCGTACCTAGACGACTGGTTCATCAGAGCAGACTCTGCAACAGAGAGCTTACAAGCTACAGCCAGAGTGGTCTCAGTACTGCAATCTCTAGGCTGGGTCGTCAATATGGCCAAAAGTCACCTGTCCCCTTCACAATCTCTAGAGTTTTTGGGGGCCAGGTTCGACACAGTCTCGGGCTATGTGTTCCTACCCGAGCTAAGGCGGTGCAAGGTTCAGAATCAGGTCCGTCTGCTCCTGAGGATGCCCCGCCCGCGAGCTTGGGACATTGTCCAGCTGCTGGGATCGATGACAGCCACGATGGAAGTGGTACCCTGGGCGAGAGCGCACCTGAGACCTCTACAGTATTCCCTACTCCGGAGATGGTCTCCTATTTCTCAGGATTACCAATGCAGACTTACTTGGCTCCCTGCGGCCCGTCTCAGCATGGAGTGGTGGCTCTCGGACAGCATGCTGCGGCGAGGAATGCCGCTGACGCTCCCCGTTTGGTGCCTAGTGGTAACAGATGCCAGCCTGAAGGGCTGGGGCGCACACTGCAAGGGGAAGCATGCCCAGGGTCTATGGACACTCGAGGAGTCGGAGTGGTCCATCAACCGCCTAGAGTTGAAAGCGGTGTTTCAGGCGCTTCTGGCCTTTCAAGTGACCCTGGAAGGATTGGCTGTCAGAGTGATGTCGGACAACACGACAACGGTGGCCTATATAAATCGACAAGGCGGAACAAGGTGCAGAGCACTAGCCGCGCAGGCCGAACTGATTTGCCACTGGGCCGAGCTGCATCTTCAGTGTCTGTCGGCAGCTCATATTGCAGGTCAGAGCAATGTGCAGGCCGATTATCTGAGCAGGCATCAGATCAATCCAGCAGAATGGAATCTGGCAGACGAAGTTTTCCTGCAGATCTGTGCCAAATGGGGCAAGCCCGTGATGGATCTAATGGCGACAAGTGCCAATACCAAAGTCCCGTGCTTCTTCAGCAGATGGAGAGATCCTCGCTCGGCGGGGTTGGATGCCTTGGCTCAACCCTGGCCTCCAGGTCTACTTTATGTGTTTCCCCCATGGCCCTTGATAGGGCGCCTGCTCTTGCGGATTCGGCTGCACCCAGGAGAAGTGGTCCTCATCGCCCCGGATTGGCCAAGGAGACCTTGGTATGCAGACCTCCGACAGATGCTCCTGGAGGCTCCTCTGCCGTTACCTCTGGTACCGAACCTGTTGACTCAGGGACCGGTAGCCATGGAGGACGCCGGCCGCTTTGGTCTTACGGCATGGCTATTGAGAGGGCGCAATTGAGGGATAAAGGTTATTCCAATAAAGTTATTTCCACTCTCCTGCAAGCCCGCAAGCGGTCCACTTCCGTGGCTTATGCCAGGATTTGGTGCCTGTTTGAGTCTTGGTGTGCTTCCAGAGCCATTGCTCCAATGCGGGCTCCTGTCTCGCCGATTCTGGACTTTTTGCAGGAAGGTGTACAAAAAGGCTTGGCCTATAATTCCCTGCGGGTGCAGGTGGCAGCGTTGGCCTCCCTTCGTGGTAAGGTGGAAGGCGTGTCTTTGGCTGCTCACCCAGATGTGGCACGGTTTCTTAGAGGGGTGCTTCGGCTCCGACCTCCAGTGCGAGCACCCTGTCCAGCTTGGAACCTGGGGCTAGTTTTGAAAACCCTGCAGGTATCTCCTTTTGAGCCGCTTTGGCGAGCATCGGAGAAAGATTTGACACTGAAGGCCGTTTTTCTGGTGGCCATTACCTCGGCGAGACTGGTGTCAGAGCTCCAGGCGCTGTCCTGTAGAGACCCATTTCTGCAATTTTTAGAGTCCAGAGTCACGGTTCGGACCGTGCCTTCCTTTATGCCTAAGGTGGTTTCAGCCTTTCACCTACACCAGCCTATTTTCTTGCCCTCTTTTTCAGAGGAAGAGTTTCCAGAATCTTTTGGGCAGCTGCACCTTTTGGATGTGCGCAAGACTCTGCTGCAGTATCTGCGAGTTACTAACTCTTTCAGGACTTCTGATCATCTGTTTGTTTTGCTATCCGGTTCTCGCAGAGGGTCTCCAGCGTCTAAAGCCACTATTGCCCGCTGGCTCAAAGAAACTATCTTTTCAGCTTATCTGCTGGCCGGCAGGGTTCCGCCTGTAGCCTTTAAGGCACATTCTACTAGAGCGATTTCTTCCTCTTGGGCTGAAACTGGAGCACTATCTCTTCAAGAGATATGCAGTGTAGCAACATGGGCTTCTAAGCTCTCCTTTGCCCGACATTACAGGCTGGATGTGGCTGCCAGGAGGGATGCGCGTTTTGGTGCACAAGTGCTAGCGCGTGGTGTGGCTTGTTCCCACCCTATCTAGGGATTGCTTTGTTACATCCCATACGTAATGGCTTCATCTGCTTGATGACAAGGAAGGGAAAATTAGGTTCTTACCTTGGTAATTTTCTTTCCTTTAGTCATAGCAGATGAAGCCATGAGCCCTCCCTGTATGATTGTCTGTATGCTGTGAATCTGTTTTTCAGGTTCTGTTCTAATTTCCTGAAGTTCCTTCCTTGGGAGAAAGTTGGAAAACAATCTTCAGGATTCATGTTCAGTTTAAATTTAGGAGGATGTGTTCATTCCCTCCAGCATGTTTTTTTTTGGAGGATGTGTTGATTCTCTCCAGGAGGCGTGTGTGTTCCCCTCCAGTTCTATAAATAGGAGGATGAGTTCATTCCCTCCAGTGTGTTGGGAGGATGTGTGATTCCCTCCAGGAGGCGCGTGTGTTCCCCTCCACTTATACAATAAGGAGGATGAGTTTATTCCCTCCAGGAGGATGTGCATTCCCTCCTTTATGAGTTCATGCCCTTGTGATGGGCCATCGTTCGCTGTGAGGAAAGCTCTTGTGATTCCCATTGCGGTTTGCCATACTGCTTTAGAAGCTTCAAATACTGAAGAGGCAGTGGAGCTAGCTGGCCAAGAGGGCACTGTGAAAGTTTGAGTGCTCTCTATCTCCCCTGCTGGTTGATGGACATAACCCATACGTAATGGCTTCATCTGCTATGACTAAAGGAAAGAAAATTACCATGGTAAGAACCTAATTTTCCCTTGAAGGCTGCATAGTCTCCTTTATAATCTTCATTAAGTAGAAGAGCTTTTAGGTGCTTTCTAAAAGTACAACAATTTTCCTGCAACCTGAGCTCCTTGGGTAAATTATTCCATTCAACAATACTTGCCACTGAAAATTATCTTTTGTAAGTTGTGAACAAGGTGATATTGCGAAACATGAACCATGTTGAGAACGAGAAACCAAAGAAAGAGAAGAAAAGCAATAAGAATTGCATTTGTGGAGAGTTTTAATTATGGTGGGAGTTTTCATCACAGAAAAGTGTTGGATCGGTACCAGTACCAATTGGGAACATTTTACCACAGCGCCGGGGATAAATTGCCATTCCAAGTTAAGTGAAATCAATAATAAATAAGGAGTGTCATAATGTTGAGAGTTGCATACTTAAATAGAGTGTGTTAAAGGATAACAATTAATAGAGGGAGGTAGGAATGGATAATGGTGCGCTGATGACGGTGATATTACAAACAAATGACTCTGGTCGAAGTAATGCACCAAAAACTGAGCACTTATCACTAAATTTAGAAGATATTATAATTTAATTTTGTATGAAATATATATGAGAAATTTTAGGGTTTCTTTATTGGCTAATAGTTAAAATTTAATGCCAAGAAGTGCAGAAACCCTAAAGAGATATACTGGATAGAAGGGGTAAGATTGGTAAACTTGACTTGGGAGAGGGACCTTGGGATGATGGTGTCCAAGGATTTGAAGGTGAAGAAACAATGCGACAAGGCGGTGGCCGTGGCTAGAAGGATGCTAGGCTGCATAGAGAGGGGTATAACTAGCAGAAGAAAGGAGGTGTAACTCCTCTACAAGTCGTTAGTGAGGTCCCACTTGGAGTATTGTGGTTAGTTTTGGAGGCTAAGTATGTAAAAAGACGTGAAGTGGTGCAAAGAAAAGTTACAAAAATGTTAGGGATTTGTGTTGCAAGACGTACGAGGAAAGACTTACTGACCTGAATATGTATCCTGGAGGAAAGGAGAAATGGGTGATGTGATACAGAGGTTCAGATATTTGAAAGGTATTAATCCGCAAACAAACTTTTTCCAGAGACAGATAGGTGGTAGAACTAGAGGACATGAATTGCAGTTGAAGGGGGGCATACTCAGGAATAATGTCAGAAAGCATTTTTCACGGAGAGAGTGGTAGATACTTGGAATGCCCTCCTGAGGGAGGTGGTGGAGATGAAAATGGTAACGGAATTCAAAAATGCGTGGGATAAGCACAAAGGAATCCTGTTTAGAAGGAATGAATCCACAGAAGCTTAGTGGAGATTATGCAGCAACACTGGTAATTGGGAAGCAAAGCCAGTGCTGGGCAGACTTCTATGGTCTGTGCCCTGAAAATGGCAAGGACAGGTATACATATCACATACAATGAGTTTATATTGTTGGGCAGATTGGATGGACCATACATATCTTTATCTGCCATCATCTACTATGTTACTATAAGATTGGATAGCTTAAATCTTTTATATTGTGTGTTAGTCTTATGAGTAGTATAAAATCGAGAGCATTATTAAAACATTTTTTCTATATAGTAAAAGGTAGAAACCCATAGGAAACTTTGCTAAAATATAGAGAGTATTAAAGAATTATTTGTTTGTTACTTTTGTATCCCACATTTTCCCACTTATTTGTAGGCTCAATGAAGAACAGCTTTTTAAGTTAAGTAATCTATTTTTGAAAGATATGGCTTTCTGATAAAAAGTGATCTGTGGTCAAGAAAAAAAAAAAGTAATAAAAAAAAAAACTTGGATCAATGATGAATACATGCCTACTCTGTTATGTTTGGCTTGATAAATTGAGCCATAGTGGTGGAGTGATGCGCATCTGATAGATCTAATAGTGCTACTAAAAATAATTGTATTGTTTAAAGAATTTTTTAACTTGATAGGAGCTGGGTATTCTGATTGGGATTTATATGAGCCCCCTCCTTTGAAGAAAGTTAGTGATACTGCTATTAAAAAGAGGCATGGCATCAGAAAAGTTGCAATTTCTGGTGAAGTTCGATCACCTGACACTCAAGCGGCTGATGATTATCCACAAAAGTTAAGTTATCATCGGTGAAGGAGGTTATGTTCCAGAGCAAATTTACAATTACGAGTCAGAACTTTGCTATTGCATGCTTCCTGAGCAGACAGTAAATCTGAGGGAAAAAAAAGGCACAGGGTTTCAAATTGATGAAAGACAGAGTGACTTTGCTGTTTTGTGTCAATAAGACTGGCACACAAAAAGTAAAACTTTTGTGCATAGGGAAATCTAGGTCTCCCCAGACCACCAAAACTTACAAATGCTAGCATTTTCTTACCGTCGCAGTAAAAATGCGTGGTTGACTGCTGACATTTTTGAGGAGTGGTTTCACAAACTTTGTGCCATCCGTGCATGCACATTTAAGGAAGAAAAAGTTGGAACCTAAAGCACTTCTGCTACTGGACAACTGCCCAGCCTATCCCTTGGGAGAATACCTTATCTGCCGTGATTGGAAAATTAAGGTCAGTTACATCCCAAAAACCACCACCTCCAAGATTCAACCTTTGTACCAAGGTGCCATTTCAACATTCAAGATGTATTATTGCAGAAATTTAATAAAACTGATCATTGATGAGGAAAAATTACCATAACTGAATGTCTTTTGATCTAGCAGTAAAGGCATGGGATGTAATAACAATCTACAATTGAAAAGTGCTGGGAGAGAGGGTTATATGAAACATTTGCACCGGAAACATGGGAACCAGAAGACAAGTTGGACTCTGAAGAGAAGACGGAAGTTGTATGTCAAGAACTGTTCGCGCAGTGTGATATTGAGGACACTGTGGAATGGATTCATATCAATGATGAGTGCCCTACATATGATCGTCTAAATGGCTAGACAATTGCAGCAAATGCTTTGTCGTCATGCACATACTAAAAATCAATTTCAGGACAGCAGTGATGAAGATGACTCTCCACCTCCACCACCAAAAATTACATTGGCTTTAGTGGCAATGGATACTGTTCTTCAATGGCTGCATTCTGAAAATGTGGACATGATTCATATTCTGCATTTGAAATCGATTATTGAAACTTCAAAACGGTCAACTCTGGACTCATTTACTAAACCAGGATGTTAATTTTAGCCTGTATTTTCTGTGTTGTGACCACATTCACTTTTAATGAAACTTGCAGCCTTTTACTGAACTGGAGTGCGGATGCCAGTGTGGGTAACAGACCCGATATAAAACATAGTAACATAGTAACATAGTAGATGACGGCAGAAAAAGACCTGCATGGTCCATCCAGTCTGCCCAAGACAAACTCATATGTGTATACCTTACCTTAAATTTGTACCTGTCCTTTTCAGGGCACAGACCATATAAGTCTGCCCAGCAGTATTTCCCGCCTCCCAACCACCAGTCCCGCCTCCCATCACCGGCTCTGGTACAGGCCGTATAAGTCTGCCCTCCCCTATCCTCGCCTCCCAACCACCACCCCCTCTTCCCCCCAACTGCTCCGCCACCCAATTTCAGCTAAGCTTCTGAGGATCTATTCCTTCTGCACAGGATTCCTCTATGCATATCCCACGCATGTTTGAACTCCGTTACTGTTTTCATCTCCACCACCTCCCGCGGGAGGGCATTCCAAGCGTCCACCACCCTCTCCGTGAAAAAATACTTCCTGATATCTTTCCTGAGTCTGCCCCCCTTCAATCTCATTTCATGTCCTCTCGTTCTACCGCCTTCCCATCTCCGGAAAAGATTCATTTGCGGATTAATACCTTTCAAATATTTGAACGTCTGTATCATATCACCCCTGTTCCTCCTTTCCTCCAGGGTGTACATGTTCAGGTCAGCAAGCCTCTCTTCATACGTCTTGGAACGTAAATCCCATACCATCCTCGTAGCTTTCATTTGCACCGCTTCCATTTTTTTAACATCCTTCGCAAGATACGGCCTCCAAAACTGAACACAATACTCCAGGTGGGGCCTCACCAACGTCTTATACAGGGGCATTAAAACCTCCTTTCTTCTGCTGGTCACTCCTCTCTCTATACAGCCTAGCAATCTTCTAGCTACTGCCACCGCCTTGTCGCACTGTTTCGTCGCCTTCAGGTCCTCAGATACTATCATCCCAAGATCCCTCTCCCCGTCCGTGCCTATCAGACTCTCCCCGCCTAACACATACGTCTCCCTTGGATTTCTACTCCCTAAGTGCATCACTTTGCATTTCTTCCCATTGAATTTTAATTGCCAAACGTTAGACCATTCTTCTAGCTTCTTCAGATCTTTTTTCATGTTTTCCACACCCTCTGGGGTGTCCACTCTTTTGGAAATCTTGGTGTCATCCGCAAAAAGGCAAACTTTACCTTGTAACCCTTCGGCAATGTCACTCACAAATATATTGAACAGAATGGGCCCCAGCACCGATCCCTGAGGCACTCCACTACTCACCTTTCCCTCCTCCGAGCGAACTCCATTCACCACCACCCTCTGGCGTCTGTCCGTCAACCAGTTCCTAATCCAGTTCACCACTTCGGGTCCTATCTTCAGCCCTTCTAGTTTATTCAAGAGCCTCCTGTGGGGAACCGTGTCGAAAGCCTTGCTGAAATCTAAGTAGATGACGTCCATAGCATGTCCTTGATTTAATTCTCCTGTCACCCAGTCAAAGAATTCAATGAGATTCGTTTGGCACGATTTCCCTTTGGTGAAACCATGTTGTCTCGGATCTTGCAACTTATTGGCTTCCAGGAAATTCACTATCCTTTCCTTCAGCATGGCTTCCATTACTTTTCCAATAACTGAAGTGAGGCTTACCGGCCTGTAGTTTCCAGCTTCTTCCCTATCCCCACTTTTGTGAAGAGGGACCACCTCCGCCGTTCTCCAATCCCTCGTAACCTCTCCCGTCTCCAAGGATTTATTAAACAAATCTTTAAGAGGACCCGCCAGGACCTCTCTGAGCTCCCTCAATATTCTGGGGTGGATCCCGTCCGGTCCCATGGCTTTGTCCACCTTTAGCTTTCCAAGTTGTTGATACACACTCTCTTCCGTGAACGGTGCTATATCCATTCCATTCTCAGGTGTACTTTTGCCAGTCCCTCGCGGTCCTTCTCCAGGATTTTCTTCAGTGAAAACCGAACAAAAGTAGCTATTTAGTAAATTGGATTTTTCTTCATCATTATCTACATAGCGGTTCGCTGTATCTTTTAGTCTCACAATTCCCTTTTTAGTCCTTCTTCTTTCACTGATATACCTGAAGAAATTTTTGTCGCCCCTCCTTACATTTCTAGCCATTTGTTCTTCCGCTTGCGCCTTCGCCAGACGTACCTCTCTCTTGGCTTCTTTCAGTTTCATCCGGTATTCCTCCCCGTGTTCCTCTTCTTGAGATTTTCTATATTTCTGGAATGCCAACTCTTTAGCCTTTATTTTCTCAGCCACTTGCTTGGAGAACCATATCGGTTTCCTTTTCCTCTTGCTTTTATTTACTCTCCTTACATAAAGGTCTGTGGCCCTATTTATTGCTTCTTTCAGCCTGGACCACTGCCCTTCCACTTCCTGTTTGTCCTCCCAGCCCATCATCTCCTTACTCAGGTATTCCCCCATTTTACTAAAGTCAGCACGCTTGAAATCCAGGACTTTGAGTTTAGAGTGGCCGCCCTCCACTTCAGCCGTTATATCAAACCAAACCGTTTGATGGTCACTGTTTCCCAGATGTGCACACACTTGCACATTTGACACACTATCCCCATTTGTGAGCACCAGATCCAGCATCGCTCCCTCCCTCGTGGGTTCCGTCACCATCTGTCTGAGCAGAGCACTTTGGAAAGCATCCACGATCTCTCTACTTCTTTCCGATTTGGCAGACGGAACCTTCCAATCTACATCCGGCAGATTGAAATCTCCCATCAACAGAACCTCTTTTTTCTTTCCTAATTTTTGAATATCTGCAATCAGATCTTTATCTAGTTCCTCTAATTGTGTGGGGGGTCTGTAGACAACACCCACGTGGACTGAAGTTCTATCCTCTCTTTTTAAGGTGATCCATATCGCTTCTTCTTTTCACAACGTGGAGTAAAAAATATGGACCCCGTCTTCTACATTATATCGGGTCAATGGTGTGTGAGTGTTAGTGGATTTCAGCCTTGATCATGTTACCAAGGGGCCTTAAGCAGTCCTGGGATTTGAGGAATGCATCCATCTTGGACTCTCCCTTGGTGATTGTCTTACGCCAGTGTAACCCAAGGATTGGCTTTTCATATTCCTCACAACCAAACTATATTAAGAAGAGCCTCCATTGTGAAGTTTAGCAAGGCTACAGTTTGGCGTTCAGTCCAAACATTTATCCCCCTGATGTGGCAGTATTTGGTCATCCTGCTCAGGTTCTTTTTGATCCTCCTGATGTGGCAGTATTTGGTCATCCTGCCTTTCAGATTCTTTTTGAGGGGTGGAACCCAGTTCCACACGCATTATAGTATTTTTGGTCTTTATTATAGTTGCCCTTTCGAAAATTAAATGCAGCTACAGTAGATTTCTTTTGTAGGTTCATTCCAGATAGTAGCTCAAACTTGATCATGTTAGGATCACTGTTTCCCAGGGTACCCAACATCGCCATCTCTCGCACTATGCCCTGTATGCCACCAAGAACCAGATCCAAAATGGCTCCCCTCTCTACTGGGATTCCCTAAATGTCCAGTTTCAATAGTATCCTTCAAGGATACTCCACTCTGAACCATGCACTCCTGGGCGACTGTCTCCTTTCCCCTCCATTCTAGTAATGTTTTGTCACAGTTCGAGGACTTTTTAACTTCTAGAACTTATTGTGTTACATTTTTGGGAAATTTATCAGAAAGTTGGTCATTACCTTCAGGTGTACCTCAAGGTTCACCCCTGTCACCGATTATGTTTAATGTTCGGATATCTTCATTGGGCAGGCTCCTGGAGAAAGAAGGATATTAGAACTACATATATGCGGATGACATTACTATTATATTTCCTGTTTTCACTGATTTACAAGATGTGTATACTGCAATTTCCTGCTGTTTTTCACTTATTTCCAATTGTATGTCTTCCCATTATTTGAAATTCTCTTGTTAAGAATTCTTTTTATATTATGAGAAGTTAAGGGCTGTTCGCAAAGTTTTATCAGTTGATCAGTTCAGACTTGTAGTTCAGTCCCTAATTCTTAGTAGACTGGACTACTGTAATATTATTTTTTTGGGACTGCCAAACTATCTATTGAAAAAAACTACAAAGAAACCAGAATGTGGCGATTCGTTTGATTTATTCCCTTAGAAAATCAGACAGAATTACAACTTATTACAGAAAACTACATTGGCTTCCAGTTGAGGCCAGGATAACTTTTAAACTAGGATGTATGTTGTGGAAAATTGCACAGGAATTACTACA
Organism: Microcaecilia unicolor; assembly: GCF_901765095.1. Lineage (NCBI taxonomy): Eukaryota > Metazoa > Chordata > Amphibia > Gymnophiona > Siphonopidae > Microcaecilia > Microcaecilia unicolor. The sequence continues at coordinate 264,567,487 of NC_044031.1, read as the reverse complement.
GCAATATTTAATATCTCTTGTACACTGTACGTTAGGAAGAAAGTTATATACCTCTTCTGTTTGATTTTCCAAGTCCCGAGGGTATCCCCGGGAAGAAATGTTTTATATGTCTGTTTGCGTATCAGGCAGCCAAACTTTGGAAATCTTTGCCTATCAATTTACGGTTTTTATTATCTTACTAGTAAAAAGGCCCATTTCTGACACAAATGAAACGGGCACTAGCAAGGTTTTCCTCGGAGTGTGTATGTTTGAGAGAGTGTGTGTGAGAGTGACTGTGTGAGAGAGAGTGAATGTGTGTGTGTGTGTGTGTGACAGAGAGATAGTGAGTGTGGGTGCGAGTGTGTTTGTGAGAGATTGTGTGTGCGAGTGCGTATGTGAGCCACAGTGAGTGTGAGAGAGTGTGTTTCACACAGATACAGTGTGTGTGAGACAGAGTGTGAGAGAGTATATGTACGATACACAGACTCTTTGTGAGAGCGAGAGTGTATGAGATCCAGGGAGTGTTTGAGAGTGACTGTGTGACACATAGTGAACGTGATACAGTGTGAGACAGAGTGTGTGGTAGACAGTGTATGAGAGTGAGAGAGACGCTGACTGAGAGAGAGAGTGTGTGTGTGACAGAGATACCTCCCCCTCCCTCTCTGTGGTGTCAGGACCCCCCTCCCCCCTCCGTCTCTGCTCCCCTCCCCCTCCTCTCAGGTCTCTGGACCCCCTCCCCTCTGCGTCTCTGGTCTCAGGACCCCCCTCCCCTTTGGCCTCAGGACCCCACCCCCTCCGTGGTCTCAGGCCCCGCCCCTGCCGCCACACCACCCCTGAGGTTGCAGCCACTCGCCCCTCCACTCCCCCCAGGGTGCCACCGCTCTTCCCCTCCCCCCCGAGGTTGCCGCAGCCACTGCTCCCCCCCCCCCCCCCCCAATGTTGTTGCCGCTCCCCCCCTCCATCCGATGTCAGCTCAGCTGCCATTTCTGGCCACTGCTGCTTCTCCTGTGGAGCAGCAGCAGCCGGTACAAAAACAAAAAAAAAACAAATTAAACCTGCAAAATGCTTTTAAAAAGGAAGCGGGGCATCGCAGGCAGCCATAGGCTGTCAGCTCTGGATCCACTCCTCCTTTCACCTCTCACATCACTGTCCCTGGAGTTAGAACCCCGGAGGAGCACAGCGACGTGAGAAGAGGAGCGGCTGCAGAGCTGACAGCCAATGCCTGATGGCTGCCTGCGGTGCCCTGCTTCCTTTTTGAAAGCATTTTTTCGGGTTTAAGTTACTTTTTTTTGTTTTTGTACCGGCCGCTGCTGCTCAACAAGAGAAGCAGCAGTGGCCGGAAATGGCAGCTGAGGGCGGACGGAGAGGGGGACCGGCTGCAACCTCGGGAGGGGGGGGGAGTGGTGGCACCCTGGGGGGGGAGGGGGGGCAGCGACCTCGGGGGGGGGGGGCGTGGCGAAGGGCTGAAACTGCTCCTCCAATGTTCCAATGTTAGGAATGCCGCCAGAGACATTGGAACGTTGGGAGTGCAAGATGAACGCTCAATGAAGCTGCCTGGGGCCGGGCCCGCACTGCTGTTGCTTAGGCTCTCTGGATGACGTCATCCGAGGTTTCAGTCCCAGGCACAGCCAATCAGAATGGAGGCACGGGCCCAGGCAGCTTCATGGAACGTTCATGGTGCAAATTATTATATAGGATGATATGTTTAAGAAGGGCCTTAAGACTTTGTTTTCTAAATATATGGATAGGAAATAGTGAGTTTCAGTTTTGTTATATTTTCTTTAAGTATGTTACATTCTAGGTGTTTTGTGGTCTCGAGTCTCTGTAATCCACTATGAACTATGCAAATGGAATTAGTGGAATATAAGAAAAACAACTGTATATTGATCTAAAAGCTGCATTTGTGCCTACACTGTATCTGCCATCTACTTTGAAATTTAACTTACAGGAAGGTGTAGACAGTTGTTTATTGTTTTACAGTGTGTTGCTGCCTACTGTTATAAATTAAGGAAATTGATCATTTAGTGGAGATTGGAACTAAATGGTATCATTCAGGGTTAAGGAGGCAAATGCGCCAGCTTGAGCGGAAGTGGCGGAAGAATCCCTCCCAGCAGTTGAGAGAGATGTAAAGCTGCGAGAAACTTTTACTATGCTGAAGTGTTGCACAGCAAGAGAGGTTGTATTAATAAGAAATTAGATCAGGTTGACAATAATCCTCATCATTTTGTCAAAGTTGTAAATTAATTGACATCACTTGGGTTCCCTTCTTGTAATGAGTCTTTGAATTCTTTTGGGTTTGTGGACTATTTTAATAGCAAAATAGATGAGTTGATTGCCACTAGGTGTATACTAAGAACTAGCAGTGTTGATTTAGAGATTTACACATAGTTTAATCTCGTGTTAGAATCTGTTGAGGCCCTTTTGTCTCAGTTCCACTCAGTTAGACTTTGAGGTAGTTAAATATTTTAGGAGTTTGCATTCCTCAGCTTTAGTTTTGTTTTCAGTTTTGGTAGCTTTGATAAATGTTTCTCTTCATACTGGGATTGTTCCTGATGATTTGAAAAAAGCTGTCGTCATGATGGTCTGGAAAATCTGTCTGAGAATAGAGACCCCTGGGCCCAGGATGAGAATGATTATTTTATTTATTTGTTGCATTTGTATCCCATATTTTCCCACCTATTTGCAGGCTCAATGTGGCTTACATAGTGCCGTAGAGGCGTTTGCCAGTACTGTTGTTAGCAGATACAAAGTTATATTGTGGTCAGATGAGGTGGGGTCAAAGGAGTGAAGATTATAGGTTGTCCAGTACGATCATTAGTTACTCTGTGTTGCTTGGTGCAGGGATCTGTGTTGGATCAGTGGAATAGGCCTTTTTGAAGAGGTGAGTTTTGAGTGATTTCCTGAAGTTTAAGTGGTTATGGATTGTTCTCACAGCATTTGGGAGTCCGTTCCATAGTTGTGCGCTTATGTAAGAGAAGCTGGATGTGTAAGTTATTTTGTATCTTAGTCCTTTACAGTTTGAATAGTGTAGGTTTAGGTATGATCGTGATGTTCTGATTCTGTTTCTGGTTAGTAAGTCTACTAGGGCTGTCATGTATTCAGGTACTATGCAGTAGATAATTTTGTGTACCAAATTTTGAAGATGGTCCGTTCTTTGATTGGGAGCCAATGCAGCTTTTCTCATAGGGGTATGGCACTTTCAAATCGTGTTTTGCCATATATCAGTCTGGCTGCTGTATTTTGGGCGGTCTGCAGTTTTTTTGTGAGTTGTACTTTACATCCTGCGTAAATTATGAGGAGCTGCCCTGTAATTTAATATAACAGTTAAATCAGAGGAGACAAAAGCTTGCAGTTAGATGAAGTTTACAGCAACTAAAATAATAATTACTGGAAATTAAACCAGTAACTGGAAATAGAAGCTAGAAATAACACACATTTCTAAATCAACAGCTGATGAAGAACACGGAACTAGGTCATGTCCCTGATCAGTAAATTTAATTATAGCCTGTTTTTAGGAAATCATAGCTTTGTCAGCATTAAGTGACCAAAGATCCGCTGCCTGAGCAGATAGTTGACACGTGAATTGGAAAGATAAATACGGGTGGTGGTCAGACTTGTTGCTAATAGGCTGGATGGACAACTGTTGATACATCCTGATATTTGAACAGTTTTGCATGATTCTGCTGAACTTTCATAAGAATGAGTAATGCTTTCTGCATGATGCTGATAACATGTGATTGGTTTCTGAAAGTAATGATGATGTGGCATTGATTGCTTACCAATAAAAAGAAGAGGGCTGAAGTGTATCTCGGCTAGTATCCTGAGGACCCTTCGCGCTCTATGTGACATGCCGCCACCCCACCCACTTTGCAGGGGAAGCCAATGGAAGGGGCGTGATTTTTGTGCCCCAGCTTCCCTTACCCTGTACAGCTGCAACATCCACACATAGTTTGCTTTGGCCCTGTTTGGTACATGCTTCTGTGACCAGCAGGCTTGATTATTATAGTTCATTATATCAAGGTCTTTCAAAGACTTCAGTTGGTTCAGAACACAGCAGCTTATTTTGTGACATAGGACAAGAAGTTTGATCATATAACACCTGTTTTGAAAGGATTGTATTGGCTGCCAGTTTCAACCACGATTACATTTAAGATGCTGTGTTTGGTGTGGGGTTTTTTTTTAAGCTTTTTATCTAGAAACCCCAGTGTATTTAAGGGACAAATTATCCAAGCAACAGTACTTTTGATTGCTGTGTTAATTTTCGCTGTTTATTTTAACTTCCATTGCTCCAAGTTGTGAAATTAACTTCCACAAGAAACAGAACTTTTTTGTTGCATTGGTCCTTTCTTAATGGAGCTCTTTACCTGCAGAAGTGAGCATTTTAACAAGTTACCTTCGATTTCATAAGGTTCTCAAAACATGGATTTTCGAGAATGGCTTTGCTGGATCATAAACACATTAAGTCAGTTTCTGACTGTGATGATTTCTGATGATTTATTTTGATTTTGGTTAAGCAATTATATTGTTTGGTTTTACTTGTTAGAACATTCATTCTACTTTTTCCTCTTTTACTGTAAACCACTTTAAAACTTAACTGTATTAAGTGGTATATTAAGTAATCAAATCAAATCCCAAATCACATCGTCAACCTTTTCAGACCTTTAGAGCTCATCGGTTGCTCTCCTGAACACTACTGAGAGTCTAGCCTTCCTCCCTCAACCAAGAGCAAACAACATAATGTATCTCTACTCAGGTTTCCAAATCTACCTAGGTATCTGCTCATCAGATGTTTCGCCTACTCTGTCACATAGCATCAACAGGCCATGTAACACCATTTGCTCATCTCCAATTCCAAATTTGTCAGTGGACACTCTCCTGTCAGTTGACCCAAGCCATGGGATTGCTCTCAGTTCATATTCAAGTTACTCCTTAGCTGCACCACTCTTTACAGTGGTGGATGGTGACCCAGAATCTCACCAGGGGACTTCCGTTTCAGCCTCTTCCACATCACAATTCCTCACCATAGAAGTCTCCATGGTGATCTCCACATACAGGTTTCTTGGTCCCCATAGGAGAAATGACATCATATCAATCTTTTGGAATTATGTGCAGTTTGGAACACCCTCAGAACCTTCTAGGACCGCATACTCTATCAGATTATAGTCGTTGTCACAGACAACCAGGTTGTGATGTATTTACATGAACAAACAAGGAGGAACAGGTTCTTACCACCTCTGTAGACAAGCAATACAGATATGGACTTGGGCAACTTCTCAAAAAACTGCTCTTACAGAGATGTTATCTAGCCAATTTATCCTTAAAATCGAGCGTGGTACCGGAAGATTGGAGGGTGGCCAATGTAATGCCGATTTTTAAAAAAGGTTCCATGGGAGATCCGGGAAATTATAGACCAGTGAGTCTGATGTCGGTGCCGGGGAAAATGGTAGAGGCTATTATTAAAAACAAAATTACAGAGCACATCCAAGGACATGGATTACTGAGACCAAGTCAGCACGGCTTTTGTGTGGGGAAATATTGCCTGACCAATTTACTTCAATTCTTTGAAGGAGTAAACAAACATTACTACTACTATAAATCACTTCTATAGCGCTACCAGTCGTACGCAGCGCTTTACAATTGAACATGAAGAAGACAGTCCTTGCTCAAAAGAGCTTACAATCTAAATCAGGACAAACAGACAGGACCAAAAAGGAGACGGGAAGGACAGACAGAAGGACACATAAGGATAAGATAAAAGTTACAAGTCAGGAGTCGAAAGCAGCATCAAACAGGTAGGCCTTTAGCCCGGATTTGAAGGCAGCCAGGGATGGAGCTAGACGTAATGGCTCAGGAAGCCTATTCCAGGCATAAGGTGCGGCGAGATAGAAGGAGCGGAATCTGGAGTTAGCGATGGAGGGGAAGGGTGCAATTAGGAGAGATTTGCCTAGTGAACGGAGTTCTAGGGAAGGAGTATAGGGAGAGACGAGGGTGGAGAGGTAGTGAGGGGCTGCAGAGTGAATGCATGTGGACAAAGGGGAGCCGGTTGATATTGTGTATCTGGATTTTCAAAAGGCGTTTGACAAGGTACCTAATGAAAGGAAATTGGAGGGTCATGGGATTGGAGGGTCATGGGATAGGAGGAAATGTCCTATTGTAGATTGAAAACTGGTTGATGGATAGGAAACAGAGAGTGGGGTTAAATGGGCAGTATTCACAATGGAGAAGGGTAGTTAGTGGGGTTCCTCAGGGGTCTGTGCTAGGACCGCTGCGTTTTAATATATTTATAAATGATTTAGAGATGGGAATAACTAGCGAGGTAATTAAATTTGCTGATGACACAAAGTTATTCAAAGTCGTTAACTTGCGACATGATTGTGAAAAATTACAGAAGGACCTTACGAGACTGGGAGACTGAGCGGCTAAATGGCAGATGACGTTTAATGTGAGCAAGTGCAAGGTGATGCATGTGGGGGAAAAAGAACCCGAATTATAGCTACGTCATGCAAGGTTCCACGTTAGGAGTTACGGACCAAGAAAGGGATCTGGGTGTCGTCGTCGATAATACACTGAAACCTTCTGCTCAGTGTGCTGCTGCGGCTAGGAAAGTGAATAGATTGTTGGGTATTATTAGGAAAGGTATGGAAAACAGGTGTGAGGATGTCATAATGCTGTTATATCGCTCCATGGTGCAACTGCACCTTGAGTATTGTGTTCAATTCTGGTCGCCGCATCTCAAGAAAGATATAGCAGAATTGGAAAAGGTGTAGCGAAGGGCGACTAAAATGATAGTGGGGATGGAACGACTTCCCTATGAAGAAAGACTAAGGAGGCTAGGGCTTTTCAGCTTGGAGAAGAGACGGCTGAGGGGAGACATGATAGAGGTATATAAAATAATGAGTGGAGTGGAACAGGTGGATGTGAAGTGTCTGTTCACGCTTTTCAAAAATACTAGGACTAGGGGGCATGCGATGAAACTACAGTGTAATAAATTTAAAACAAATAGGAGAAATGTTTTCTTCACCCAACGCATAATTAAACTCTGGAATTCATTGCCGGAGAACGTGGTGAAGGCGGTTAGCTTGACAGACTTTAAAAAGGGGTTAGACGGTTTCCTAAAGGACAAGTCCATAAACCGCTACTAAATGGACTTGGGAAAAGTCCACAATTCCAGGAATAACATGTATAGAATGTTTGTACGTTTGGGAACCTTGACAGGTGCCCTTGGCCTGGATTGGCTGCTGTCGTGGACAGAATGCTGGGCTAGATGGACCCTTGGTCTATTCCCAGTGTGGCATTACTTATGTACATCAAACAAAATGCTGTGGCAGAGAAATTGAGCAAAGTCCTCCAACCTCATGAATGGTTCCAAAGCATGCCTGTAGTTCGTCAAATATTCGAGCAGTGGGGAACCCTAGTGATAGACCTCTTCGCTTCTCCTCAGAACAAGCTTCCCTGTTTTTGTTCCAGACTCTGTGCTTCAAATCATGTAGCCCTGGATGCCTTCTTGCTCCACTGGGGAACGGACCTTCTATACACTTTTCCCTCACTGCCTTTCATAGGGAAAAGCTTCTCAAACTTCATTGAGTCCAAGGGACCGTGATTCTAATTGCTCCCTACTGGATACATCAAATCTGGTTCTCTCTTCTCCTAGAGTTATCGTCCAAAGAACCATTTGAGGTTGGATCTCTTTCCAATCCTAATAAAACAAAATGAGGGGTCCCTCCACTATCCAGACCCCTACTCTCTGGCCTAATGCTTCATTCCTGATGACAGATTTAGGTTCATTAAACCTTCCAGAAGGAGTCTGTAAGATACTCCTAGCCACAAGGAAACCACCGATACAGAAATGGTACTGTTTTCAAGGGGAATAGATTTTCCCTCTGGTGTGCAGCCAGAGCACTTGACCCTACTAGGTGTGCTTTCTGATTTCTGATCTCAAAACTAACACAGTCAGAGTACACTTGAGTGCCATTAGAGCTTTTTTACTCTAGAGTTGATAACATGCCAATTTCTGTTCATCCCCTGATAGTTAGATTCATGAAAGACATATTTCATAACAAGCATCCTATCAGGCTACCTCTGGTGGCGTGTTCTTTGAATTTCTTCACATTTAAGGCAGTGTTCTTAATAGCACTTCTGCCAAAAGAGTCGGCGAACTTCAAGCCCTTGTGGCCCTTTTTTCCCCACATGCATCACCTTGCACTTGCTCACATTAAACGACATCTGCCATTTAGCCGCTCAGTCTCCCAGTCTCGTAAGGTCCTTCTGTAATTTTTCACAATCATGTCGCAAGTTAACGACAGATCGATCCAGCGGAGTGGGAACTAGCAGATGATGTATTCCTGCAGATATGTGCCAAATGGGGCAAGCCAGTGATGGATCTTATGGCGACCAGTTCCAATGCCAAAGTCCCGTGCTTCTTCAGCAGACGGAGGGATCCTCGCTCGGCGGGGTTGGATGCCTTGGCTCAACCCTGGCCCCTGGGCTTGCTGTATGTCTTCCCTCCGTGGCCTTTGGTAGGGCGAGTGCTCCTGCGGATTCAGCTGTATCCAGGAGAAGTGGTGCTCATCGCCCCGGATTGGCCCAGGAGGGCTTGGTATGCGGACCTCCGACAGATGCTGTTGGAGGCTCCCTTTCCGTTACCTCTGGTTCCGCACCTGTTGTCACAGGGTCCGGTGGCCATGGAGGACGCCTGCCGCTTTGGTCTTATGGCATGGCGATTGAGAGGGCGCAATTGAGAGATAAAGGTTACTCAAATAAGGTAATTTCCACTCTCCTGCAGGCCTGTAAGCGTTCCACTTCCGTGGCTTATGCCAGGATTTGGCGCCGGTTTGAAGTCTGGTGTTTCAAGAGCGCTTTCTCCGTTGCGGGCTCCTGTCTCGCCGATTCTGGACTTTTTGCAGGATGGTGTACACAAAGGCTTGGCCTATAATTCCCTGCGGGTGCAAGTGGCAGCATTGGCCTCCCTGCGTGGCAAGGTTGAAGGCGTGTCCTTAGCTTCTCATCCAGATGTGGCACGGTTTCTTAGAGGGGTGCTTCGGCTCTGTCCTCCCGTGCGGGCACCTTGTCCAGCTTGGAACCTGGGGTTAGTATTGAAGGCCCTTCAGGGGGCTCCCTTTGAGCGGCTTCGGCGTGCTTCAGAGAAAGATTTGACACTGAAGGCCGTCTTTTTAGTGGCCATTACTTCGGCGAGACGGGTGTCAGAGCTCCAGGCGCTGTCCTGTAGAGACCCTTTTCTGCAATTCTCAGAGTCAGGGGTCACGGTTTGGACCGTGCCTTCCTTCATGCCTAAGGTGGTTTCAGCGTTTCACTTAAACCAGCCTGTTTTTCTTCCCTCCTTTGTTGAGCAGTTTCCAGATTCATTTGGGCAGTTGCACCTTTTGGATGTGCGCAGGACTCTGTTGCAGTATCTGCGAATTACAAATTCTTTCAGGACCTCTGATCATCTTTTTGTGCTGTTTGCAGGTCCTCGCAGAGGGTCTTCAGTGTCTAAAGCCACTATTGCCCGTTGGCTCAAAGAAGCTATCTTTTCAGCATATCTGCTGTCTGGCCGGGCTCCGCCTGAAGCCTTTAAGGCACATTCCACAAGAGTGATTTCCTCTTCCTGGGCGGAAACTGGAGCACTATCTCTTCATGAGATTTGCAGTGCTGCAACATGGGCTTCTAAGCTCTCTTTCGCCCGACATTACAGGCTGGATGTGGCTGCTAGGAGGGATGCGCGTTTTGGAGCACAGGTGCTAGCACGTGGTGTGGCTTGTTCCCACCCTATTTAGGGATTGCTTTGTTACATCCCATACTTAATGGCTTCATCTGCTTGATGACAAGGAAGGGAAAATTAGGTTCTTACCCTGATAATTTTCTTTCCTTTAGTCATAGCAGATGAAGCCATGAGCCCTCCCTGTATGATTGTCTGTATTGCAGTGATTCTGATTTTAGGTGCTGTTCTTGTTTCCTGAAGTTATATTCCTTCCTTGGGGAGTCGGAAAACAGTCTTCAGGATTCTTGTTACAGTTATAGGAGGATGAGTTCATTCCCTCCAGTTCATGTTTTAGGAGGATAAGTTAATTCCCTCCAGGAGGATGCAAGTATTCCCTCCGTTTATACAAAGTGGAGGATGAGTTTATTCCCTCCAGGAGGATGAGTTGATTGTTAAGGGGCCATCGTTCGCTGTGAGGGAAGTTCATGTTATTCCCATTGCGGTTTGCCATACTGCTTTGGAAGCTTCAAATACTGAAGAGGCAGTGGAGCTGGCTGGCCATGCGGCACTGTGAAAAGTTGAGTGCTCTCTATCTCCCCCTGCTGGTTGATGGACACAACCCATACGTAATGGCTTCATCTGCTATGACTAAAGGAAAGAAAATTATCATGGTAAGAACCAGGGCCGGTCTTAGCAAGTGCGGGGCCCTATGCAGACCAAATTGGTGAGGCCCCATCCTAGCCCCGCCCCAACCCTAGCTCCACCCCATTGATAAGATTATTCCATTTTTAGAACATTTTTTATTTATGAAATTTCAAATAAAGACAAATGAAGCTAAACTTGTACAAAAAAACTGATTGAAATAATAAGCACAATGCTATCATGAAACCTCCCCTCCCCAGAAATTATTCAGTTCAAGTCCACTACAATTAGTAGCGGGCCCAAGCCGGGGGTGGATGCCTTGTCGGTGGTGGCGGGAGCGGAGTGGCCGAGCCGCGGGAATGGGGATCATCTCAGGCGACTAAGGCAAGCAGCGGCGGAGGTCGGAGAGGAGGCATGAGCGAGGCAGAGTTGAGGTGCCGTGCGGGGCCCCCTTAGGTGCTTGGCCCTATGCGGTCGCCTTGGTCGCCTCTGCCTAAGACCTGCCCTGGTAAGAACCTAATTTTCCCATTTTAGCATTGCCCAATTTGCCAGCTTTCCTAATCTCTCTAAACATTTCTTCATCTGTCTGTTCGTTCTGTTCCGGCAGATGGTAGTACATCCCTGCAAGAATACTCCTTCCCTTCACACATGGAATTTCTATCCATAATGATTTTACACTACTATCTGTTTCATGTGGAATGTTTATTTTATTTGACTCAATTCCCTCTTTAACATAAAGCACAACCCCCCTCCAATTTGATCCTATCATTGCGATACAGTTTGTATCCTGTTAACACAGTGTCCCATTAATTGTCCTCTTTCCACCAAGTCTCTGAGATGCCTGTTATATCTACCTCATCATTTAGAGCTATATATTCTAACTCTTCCATCTTATTTTTTAAGCGTCTAGCATTTGTATACAGGCACTTCAAATTGTGTTTTTGCTTTTGATCTACAAGCTTCGTAGAAGTTGAAGGGGATTGTGTGCATCCTTTATCCTGCTCTCTCATTAAGCACACCTGGCTTACTTTTCAGCATTGTTGAAACCTCTCTACTAGGGTTCCCCTAAGTGTCCTGTTTCCATAGTATCCTTCAAGGATTCTCTACACCGAACCATGCGCTCCTGGGCGACTGTCAGCTTCCCCCCCACCCCCAATTGTAGTTTAAAAACTGCTCTATCTGCTTTTTAAAAGTTAACGCCAGCAGCCTGGTTCCATCCTGGTTAATGTGGAGTCCATCCTTTCGGAGCAGTCTCCCCCTTTCCCAGAATTTCACACAGTTCCTAACAACTCTAAATCCCTCATCCCTGCTCCATCGTCTCAACCATGCATTGAGACTTCGGAGCTCTGCCTGCCTTTTGGGTCCTGCGTGTGGAATGGGGAGCATCTCTGAAAATGTGACCCTGGAGGATCTGGACTTCAGCTTTCTACCTAAGAGCCTAAATTTGGCTTCCAGAACCTCCCTCCCACGTTTTCCAATGTCATTGGTACCCATGTGTACCAAGACAGCCGGCTCCTCCCCAGCACTATCTTAGATCCTGTCTAGGTGATGCTAGAGGTCCGCCACCTTCGCACCAGGCTAGCAAGTGACCAGATAATCCTCACGTCCACCAGCCACCCAGCTATCCATATGCCTAATGATCGAATCACCAGCTACAACAGCTGTCCTAACCCTTCCTGCCTGGGTAGAAGTTCTTGGAGACATACCTTTGGTGCGAGAGGATAGTGTATCTCCAGGTGGGCAGGTCCTGTCTACAGGAGTACTTCCTACTTCTCCAGGGTGGTTCTCTCCTTCTAGAGACCTCCCTCCTCCAAGGCGCACAGGGGCTGCCAGACTGGAGGTGGTATTTCTGTACAACATCCCTGTAGGTCTCTATTTACCTCTCTGTCTCCCTCAGCTCCACCAAATATTCTACTCTAGCCTCAAGAGAATGGACCCGTTCTCTGAGAGCTAGGAGCTCTTTGTATCGAGCATACACATATAACCGCTTACCAACTGGGAAGATAATCATACATGTGACACTTATGCAAAAGACTGGATAGCACCTCTCTCGATGCTGGACTGCTGACTCCATCTTAGTATTTTTGAGTTGATCAATAATTTAAAACCTGCTAAGGCATTAAGGATATTAGCCTAAAATAAAAATATTTCTAGTTTATATGGTATTTTGTGTGATTTATTTAGTGTTTTCTTTTAGGAAGTAATGAAATGTAATTAAAACTCTGTAAGAGCACTCCTTGCATGTTATCCAGATTACAATAACTGACTATAAATGAAGAGTTGTGCTAGGGGTGGGTGGGACGAAGACTAAACTAGGTCCTGCAGTGCGCTAGAGGCTATCTGTTAAAGCTGTGGTACAAAGTTCAAGTTTTAAAACTATGGGGAAAAGAATGTGGAGATTAGTTGATGAAGTTTGCTTTTTTATATTTTTATTCTGCCTATCAATGATCTACAATTTCTCCTTTAAACCCCAACCTTTAAGTTCCCAAAGCACAAGGCAAAATAATGTTCACTTAAGAGAAATGTTTTCTTCTCTCAGGACTTCTCATTATTGGCGCACTGAATGCGAAGACAACCAAGGGAATAGAATGGGCTTCTTTGCATTTAGTATGCTGCTGATCAGTAGCACAACTTTTGCTAAGTTCATTTTTTTGTACTTGACTTACTTGGTATGTAAACCATTGTAAATGATTTTGATCAGAAAAATGACATAAACACCTATAAATAAATCAAAATACTTATGTATGTGTATGCAGTATAAAATACATTTTGCATTCATATTGTCGATGTTAAATCCCTTCAATTAAAAAAAAAATTCAACTTGTATTAGATGTAAATATATTAGATGTAAATATCTAATCTCACACCTTTTCAGCAACTACTTCAAGACAAGCTATATTAAAGTACACTAATATTTCCCTGTCCCTGGGGGGCTTACAGTCCAAGGGCTTGATTTTTGTAAAGGCACTACTGCATTAGCATGTCATGTACTGCAACTCCTATGTTATTCAGTGGGATTTATTTATTAATAATATGCGTTAAGTGTTAGAACCCGCTGACAGAGTAGCACAGTTTAGTAAATCTAGTCTTAAGTTTTTATACCAGAGTGTTAAGTGACTTGCATAATAAGTATTAGTGGGGGGTACATCCTGGCTTCCCTGATTCTTAGTGCACTGCTCTAATCACTAGGCCAGTGGTTCTCAAACCTGGTCCTGGAGGCATCCCAGCCAGTCAGGTTTTTAAGATATTGAATATTCATGACAGAGATTTGCATGCACTTCCTCCACCACATGCAAATCTCTGTCATGAGTATTCATTGTGGGTATCCTAAACACTTAACTGGCTGGGGTGCCTCTAGGACCAGGTTTGGGTACCAAATCTCTAGGCTATTCCTTCACTCCACATTCTTGTAGTCACCCATTTTGAGATCAGAAAAGGGAATAGAATGAAAAGGCTAGCCAAGCAGGCCAATGAATACAATTATTTGCTATTCAGAGCTGGAGCAGGGCTATACAGAGGCTAATAAAAGTAGAATGTAATGAATGTTGATATATCATATGCCATTTCAGGACTATGCTTGTCTAAGTAGCAGAATGCATTAGCTGCTTAATATGTCTTTGTATAAGGCTTATTACTCCTTTATGGTTGCTGCTACTAAAATGTAATTTTACAAAGTAATATATGCCCATCACATTATTTATTTATTTATTGCATGAAAGCATTCTTCAGATTCAAGCTGTCAGTGTCTGTCACATTTGATCATTATTTGGTGTCAGTTTTTAAGTTTTGACTGAATTATGCAGTCAGGGGAACATGTCTGCTAATCATCAGTTTGAGCCCAGCTTTGACGTTACTATTGCATCCACTGTGAGGTGATCCAGTAGGTTTTTGTCAGACTTTATCACCACATAGATGATAAAATTGTCTTTGCTCTTTTATTTGTGAATAGCTGGTTGGAGAATATGACATAATATTGATTTCTTCATTTTTAAGCCTTAAATAGTATCTAATTACTTTTACTTCTTGGTGTTACTAGAAATTAAGTGACAGAAAGTTTGCACAGGTTAATTAATGGTTGCTAAAACCAAGTCTCAATGTGCTCTTAATTTTAGAAATAGATACTGAATATATGTATATATATATTTTTTTCTCTTCTATATTTTAAATATATTTTTATGAACAGGGTAAGCCACCTTATACTAGTAGAACCCTGGGGGTTCCCAGAGAGGCCGAGCAATGCAGATGAGCAAAGACCAGTTCCCGTATGGATTAAAGCAGTTGGAGCCATGCTGAGTCCGTTCAACCCTTTAGCGGGGCTCAGGCTTGCTGGTCCTTTCGGTGAGTATTAATGGCTTTATGAAATTATCAATTACACATCACTTAAAAAAAGCTCTTGTTGGATAATTCTGTGTATGTTATAAATTTAAAATATATTACTAATGGACTTTCTTCCATTTTGAATCATCTGAGGTTGTGGAAGGAATACAGACCTAGAGAGATCTGAAACAGCAGTAACTTTCTTTACTCCTGTTCCCCCACCATATCGAAACACCTTAAATGCTATCCGATAATAAGCTGAGAAAATTGTGATCCAAAATAATGAGCTAAAAACGTCAACAGCCTTTTGGATATTGATTTCTAAACCTATGAACTTGGGAAAAATGTAGTTTTCTATTTAAAATTGGTTGGATTACTTATATGAGAGAATAAAGTAGGTTATAAGTAATAAATCCAATCCAATATATGGAATGTTTTTATCTGTGTGACTTAAAAGTTCATAGACATTAAGAACAGTTCAGTAATAGGGCATTTGCACTTACCTGCCACTTGTGTGTAAGTGTACAGAATACTCTTCCACGGACAAGTGTACAGTTATGCACATAAGTGGCTAGAAACACCTAAGTGCTGGTCTGTAAGGGTATGTGCAAGAGGCGTAGTGTGTAAATGCACGAGGGGCATTCACAAGGGGGAGGCTGCCACTTGTGTATATATCTTATAGATTACAGTAGGTTACATGCACCCTTGCTAAATTTGGGAGCTTGCAGTTACACTAGGTGTATGGCTGTGGGTGCCTAAATGTAAACATGCCAATATTAGGTTATGCTAGTAGTCTATAATGGAATCAGAGCACCACTGTTCAGCATAAGGGCACCTAAAAGGGAGGTCCTCATTGTGTTTAATCATTTGAATTTGTCTACAGTTGACTGTTTCATAAGAAAAGTGTTGTTTGCGCATCTGATCTGGAAGGCAAACATCTCAACTAAATTATCAAGAATGGTGCCATTTTCAAGGAATGAAATGCATTGAAAGCCTTTCAGATTGCAAGGCATGAAAATAAAAATCCTTTCCTAGTTTTTTGAGCAACTCAACTGTTTTGGTGTTTTGATTTCATTGTTTGATTTAAAAGAAATGGGGAAAGTATATAGAAACTTCATGAATGTTTTCCAACATAGATTTGTGGGAGTGATAGCATATATTCCATATAAAATTTAAGAATGTTACACTTCACTATGGGGTCCTTTTACCAAGCTGCAGTAAGAAGGGCCCTGCGGTAGCAGTGGGGGCTTTTTTGTTGCACGCTAGGGCCCTTTTTACTGCAGCGGGTGAAAAGCTCCTAAAAAAGACATGGTCATGTGGTAAGATTATTCTTACCATGTGGCCATGTGGGGGGAAGCACTTACCACCACCCATTGAGGTGGTGTTAAGGACTTCCGTGGTAACCGCGCTGGAAATTACAGAATTATTTTCCATAGCACTGGAAATGGCGCACACCCGAGGCAGAACTACTGCTGGTGGCCACGTTGGGCTGGCGGTAGTTCCGGTTTGCTGCGCAGCAACCCTTTAGTAAAAGGGCCCTTGTGGGTCGTCTCTTCCCCCCCCCCCCCCCCCCATTTTTTGAATTGACTTCTTTAGATTTACCTCATGTCTTCATTTGTAGCTCAAGACAAGTGAGATTTATGTAGGTAGAGTGGGCTTACAATCTAAGGGACCCTTGTACTAAGCTGTATGTTAGGTGCTGTCATGCACCTAATGCAGCTTAAAATGGAGTACTGTGAGATGTGCTCAGGTGTCCTATGGTAATTGCTAAATGTGTACACATTAAGAGATTTTTTTTTTTTTGAGGGGACCTGTTGGGGCGTAGAGTGGGCATTCCTACGCTAACCAGTCGATGCATCTACATTATAGCATACTAACTGGTCAGCACAGGGATAATGCGTGAGCCTTTTATCACCTACAAAATGGGTGGCAGTGCATATGTGATAATTTTTTAAAATAGATGCATGAGGAAGACCATTAATACAAAAAAAAAGCCATTATTACAGCAGTGGTAAAAATGGGCTTAGCATGCAGGAAAGACCCGCAAAATGATAAGTAGATAGATAGTAGATAGAAAAGGGTGCGCTATGGCCAATTTTACTACAGCTTAGTGAAAGGACCCTTAAGTTGATACCTAAAGGCTCCTTGTACTAAACTGCGCTAATGATTTCTGGCGCAGCAAATGTGACGCAGCCCATTCAATTTGCATCGCATTTGTTTCGTGAGATTCGCTAGTGCTATTTAGTAAAAGGGGCCTTAAGTCAATAGACGGTGAATTAACTTCCTAAAGTCTCATGGATTGTTAGTGAGGATTTGAATTCTGCCATTCATGTTTCTCAAGTCTGCTCCATCACTAGGCAGCTACTCTAGCAAAATGCAGTAAATTCCAATGCATGTAAAGAAGAATAAACAGCTAAGTGGAAATCTTCATTTTATATTGGCTATCTTTAACCTCAAATTTGCATCTTTAACTTTGAATCGGAGGAGTGATTTGCCTGAATATTACAGACAGTTGAGCTAATCTATATTGTGTTGTCATTTTGATCTGCAGAACAATACAAAAAGGCATGACCAAATAGCTTTCATTCCAACCGTTTGTAAAATCCACATTTCCAATCCAGAACATAGAAAAATGTGGGCAAAGACCATATGGTCTATCCAGTCTGCCCATCCATGCCATCTATTCTCCCTATCATTCCCTTAGAGATCCTATGTACTTTTCTCCACCACTTCTCCCAGGAAGCCATTGCATGAATTTACCACCCTTGCCATGAAGTAATTTCTTATGTTACTTCTCAGTTTATCCCCTTTCATCTTTATCCTGTGCCCCCTCATTCCAGAGCTTTCTTTCACTTGAAAGTGACTTGCCTCCTGTGCATTTATGCTGCATAAGTATTTAAATGTTTTGATTACATCTCCGCTCTCCAGTCTTTCTTCCAAAGTAAATGTATTGAGATTTTTAAGTCTGTCTCCATACGCTTTAGATACTGACCATTTTAGTATCCGCCCTCTGGACCGACTCCATAGTTTTTTTTATAGCTTTTTAAAGGTGCGGTCTCCAGAATTGTACACAATATTCTAAATGAGGTCTCACCAGAGTCTTACACAGGCATAGGCACGACACAAATGAGTGGCAAGTGCCACCCCCCAAAAAACAGCTTGCCACCCCAGTTCACGCTGATCCCCTTTCCCTCACGCTTTCCTTGAAAGATGAAAAAAAATCTTTTCAGAGTGCAAAGATCAATTCAATGTATAATTCAATTATCTTTGGTATCCTAGTATTCTAAATTGTTGAAGATGTGTAGTGCAAATCTTTGCTTGGTGTTTTTATTTTGCATTGTTCATAGCTGTAATTTTCTCTCATTTTAGTTTCATAACTATATCAAAATAACTTTAAAAATGTTTTGCTAAGCATTCTTACATTTTGTTTTTTTCAGGAAAATGTTGTTAATCTATTTTATACATGATCTCTCCTGATCTTACTTTTTAAATTGAACACTGGAACACTAAAATAAATGATCTCCCCCCCCCCCCCCCCAAAAAAAAAAATGAAATTAAGTTAGACACAGGCGGTATTTAATTTGACAAAAAGAGCTGAGTTAGAATGGCAAGATAGTCGCCACTAGATGTCACTGTTTTGGGAATAGTGAGACTGCTGCCTCCCAGGAGCTGTCAGAGCTACCTCCACAGCATTCCTAGCACTGGCTGGCACAGAGAACCAAAACCCAACCTGGAAACTGAACTCGGGCCTTTTATATAGCAATGACACCTAATGACCTGACGGTTCAGTTAATTCTAAATGGTTGGGGGGGGGGGGGGGGAGGGTTGTATGATACCCAAACAGTTGCAGTTGAAGTTTCATGGCTTTGTTACTCCATAGATCCCAGTTCTAACTGAGCTGGAAGCCCAAAGCAGGAAGAAACTGTCAGACCAAAAAATATTAAAGGGTGAGTGAACTAAATCATTGACTATCCATTTTTGATTTCTAGCAAAATTTTGGGACTTAGATAATTTTAAAACAAAAGTGAAAAATATAATTTCTCATAACTTTGATGCTTGGAATATGAATCATTATAATTTGCATACCGGTATTGTGTGTACAGAACTGCTTTATTACAATTCACTTAGAAGTCTTCTAGGACCCACAGTTGGAACTCAGCATTGATGATGGCCTAAAATATGTACAAAACATGTTATGATTCTGGTATTTTAGGATTCTTGATTCTAAAGATTTTGTGAAATAACTTTTGGGTCATGTTTTTGGATTGCAAGACAGTGTTCATGAGGCTTGCAGGTCTGGTACAAATTTGTGTTGCTTGCCATGATAGACCTTTCATAAGCTATCGCTTTTGAATGAATGCAATAACCAACTATTGGAAATTAATTTTTCCCCTCTCTCTTTTCTTTAGGCCTCAGCCTTGTACAGCGTTTGCGGCCAGATTTCAGACGAAAATACTCTTCTATGTTTGATGATGAAACTGTGACAGAATATATTTATCACTGTAATGTTCAGTCACCCAGGTATGCTAAGACTTTCTTAAAGTACTTCAATGGCTTCTGTTCATGTAATTTTGATTTCTTGTCCTGATGTACTTAATGGTATTAAGTCCTAGTCTGAATGAACAATTAATGCCAGTGTGATTCAGTGGCAATTCAACAAAAAATAAAATTAGAAAGAAAAACCCACCATGCCAAAGCTTTTTTTCAAAACTGTTTTTTTTTTTCATTAACTTTTTCTGGCAATGCACGTTTAAGGTTCAGTGGCAACCATAATCACTTATTTGCTCTCTTTGCCAGATGAGATTATCAACAAGATCCAGAGGTTTATTTCAGTGATGTACCAGATTTGATGTTCAATTTCCATCTGATAATATTTGGAAACTGATGCTTTTCTGAAGTCCAAATTAAGCACAGGAAGCTGAAAAGTATTTTGAAATGAGTTGGAAAGGGGAATTATAGATGCAGGCTGGATTCTTATGCAGTTCATTGCTTCCTTCCATTCCCCAACAATCAGCACTTCTTCCTTCTCTCTCCATAGCTTATGTTATCTCCCTCCCTTCGTATCCCCCTTTCTGCTTTTTGATTCTCTCATGTGTACAAAGCTGTTTACCCTCTCTTTTTTTCCTTTGCCATCTGTACTTCTCTCTCCTTCAGGGTTTCAGCCTTCTTTTGAAGGGGGAAGAGGGAGACATTCTGTTGCTGCCTTTTTGTTTATGAGGACAGTGAACCCCTTGTTTCAGTGGTGTTGGCATTTACTCTTGTGTCTTCTGTTAGCAAAAAGATTGCACTGTATTCTGACAAGGTATTAGAAAGTGGAAAAAGATTGCATTGTGATTTTTTTTGCAATGTACAGCTAGAAACTTTCTCCCTTTCTGGCAACAATACAGACACCAATTTGATAAAGGGCACCATTTTTTTGATAAAGGGCATATTTTTTTGCCAGCATATATGCCGACATCTTTTCTGTGATGGAAACAAATGTGCTCCACAGAACAATTTAGTCACGGAACTTAAAAATTATAATATAAGGCTAAAATGTCTTAAAGCAGTGTGGCTCATTGGCAGTGTTGTTGTGCATCACTATGTGAAGGACTTGAGTTTGATTACTGAATCAGGTCAGCTGGGACTGGGATGCTGCAGAGGAAGTATTCTCAACTGCTAAGAGGAGGGAGGTCTTGCTTCTCATGCAAGAAAGACACATGGGCGCCCCTTTCAATTATGCCCCTCCAAGTTTTCCTGAGAATGTCCTTGCGGGACTTCCCAGCGAAGGGGTGGGGAAACCCATATTATCGAAACATGGAGCTGTTTCCACCACAAGTGTAACAGGTGGGAGGGGGATGGGCCTGGGTCCGCCTGCCTGAAGTGCCTCGCACCCACTAAAACTGCTCCAGGGACCTGCATACCGCTGTCATGGAGCTGAGTATGATATTTAAGGCTAGATGTAACAAATAATTTTTATCCTTCAATTATCTTGGACCAAATCCTGTTAAGCTATATGAAGTAATATGCACATGCAACATAATTGTCAATCAGTGTAGTGAATATAAAATTAGCATACCACTCCTCCACACTAATTATTACTACCCTAGACCCATTTTTGTTCTGTTCCAGGCTGCACTCTCAGTTGTTTCTTTGTAGGTCAATCTTTATGTCCTTGCCGTTGCAAGGCCCAATTGACCTTCTTTGTTGTTTTGAGTGAGCCTGGGGGCTAGAGATACCCCATCAGTGAGAACAAGCAGCCTGCTTGTCCTCGGAGAAAGCGAAGATACCTGTAGCAGGTATTGTCCGAGGACAGCAGGCTGATTGTTCTCACCAATCCGCCCACCTCCCCTTTGGAGTTGTTGTTGTTCTTTATTTGCTTTTTGACATAACTGAGGTGGGAACGGACACGCGCGGGCGGGAAGATGGCTGCGCATGCGAGTGCGTCTGTCCCGCACTCCGGAAGCTGTCATAAAGTTTGTTTGATTTTTACTGGAAAAATCTCCGTTCCTGGGCCGCCGTGGACGCCGACCCATCAGTGAGAACAATCAGCCTGCTGTCCTCGGAGAATAACTGCTACAGGTAAGTGTCTTCGCTTTCTGGACCCTCCTTGGAGGTTCAGGGTGTGTGTACATCATTAGTGGAGGGGAGAAAGGGATCAGGATTAGGGATCTAGGTTTTTCACTCTTTCCCTCTTCCCCTTTCTCAGAGCATGGCAGTACAGTTTGTTTAGTCAGTCAGGCTTAGGGCTGTTGACTCCATGTTTCTGTGAGAAATGTTACATTTTGAGGCTAGTGCAGGCCTCTCAGGTTTCTCTCGGTTTCCATGGTAATCCTGCACCCTCTGTGCTGCCCTGGTGGCATTTGCTCTGTGTGTACTGTAGGTTACAGGTTCAAGGCTGGTTTTATCCATCCTATTAGAAACTGTGGGCTCAGCTAGGTTTCCAATGGGACATACTATATTTCCTTCTCTCTTACATTCTTGCATGACTGGAACAGTTATCAGTACTCTACTGTACTAAAGATTTCCCTTCTTTCTCTCTTTGCACACTGATACTGGCCACATAGCCTCAGCTACCCCAGTATCTGCAGGGTACCCGGTACCTCTAATTGCTTCTATGGCATTTTTGGCATCTTTTCATGGTATGGGGTACCTAAATTTCATGAGGAGTGGTCCAGGAACTACTTTAGTGTAGAGGTAGCTTAATGTTGCAATCAGCTGAGAGTAAGCACAGAGCTCTAGGGGTGCTGCTTCATGACCCACTGTAGCTTGCTATCTGTAGGGTGCAATGGTGCAACAGCCATATTCTGCTACATCATCTGGTTCTGGTTCTCTTCCGCACTTGTTAGCTTTGATGCGCAGCAGTTATAATGCACAGTCACACCAGCCAATTCTTGTCCCTATCTGCAAGAAGTTAGCGCTGGCTTAGGCATCAGACCACTGATGTGGCTTCCAAATCACATTTGGCAATCTGCCTTTTGGAAGTAATCTTGGGACAGGAGAATATCTAGGGCAGTTGGGTAAAGACCTGAGGGGCTTCCAAGTCTCGGAGATTGGTAGGGGATGAGTTTAAGGATGATTTTTAATCCTCTAGGTTTTGTGGGGCCAGGAAAACCACTTTCTGGTTTCCACTTCCACTACAACAAGCCACCTGGCTGCTGGTAGAATGAGCTCTGTTTCAATTCTAGATCGGCAAGTCTCAGTTTACTCCTTAGGCAGGACTCCTGTACTGGTTTCAGGAAGGAATGGACCAAGATTACCTCAACTCAAGTGTCTTAGTTTTTCTATCGCACAGTTATAACCTGGACTTCACTACAGATTTTTCTTGGAGTCTACATGCAAGCTCAAACACTGTCAGGCAGTTCTTGCCACCTTGCCAATGTTTCTTCCTTTAGGCACAGTCGAGTCTGTCCCCAGTTGCAATTGGGGAATGGGAAGTTGTTCCCTTTGCTTTGTAGTTCCAACCAGGGAGCTTCCTTCCAGCTGAGTTTGGATGTCATAAGAGTCTAGGGTGTTTATGGTTCAACTTTTCACAATGGGAACCTTGCAGTGTGTAATAGTTTTGTCTGGTGGGGAGAGTTTTTAGCCTCCCTCTACCTCAAGGAAACGTACTTTCATATTCCTAGAGCTCCTTCAGAGGGATCTTAGCGATTTATGACCATGTCATTCAGCCTTTCCACTTTGCCGAATATATTTTTGCAAGGTCATGGTGGTAGTGGCAGCTTTCCTTCATGAGGATGGATTGCAGGTTCATCCATACCTCGTGACTGGTTGATTTGTGGCTCTCTCTATCGAGACTCTGCACATTTTAACCAAAATACCTACTCATCTTCAGTCCTTAGGATTGGTAATCAGTGCCACCAAGAGTCAGTTGTTTCCAGCACAAATCTGGGCTTAACGGGGAGTGCTGTTCCATATAGGCTTGGGAAGTCCTTTCTTCCTTTTGCTCCTCAGCAACAGGTGCCAACCCAAGTCAGGTTTTACTTTCCTTACCGGGTCCAGGATATGGGAATAGGTTCAAGTTATGGGCACAAAGTTCTCTTTCTTGGACATTCCCCCATGGGCCTGATTCCGTATCAGACCACTTTGGGGGTTCCTCCTCTGCTTTGGTACCCATCTCTATGGTTCCCTTCAAGCCAATTTAGTCTCAGTGGGTGATTTCAACACAGCCTTCCACTGATATTTCAGAACTTCTCTCTCCCTGGAGGTGGCTATCTGCAGCTTGTAGGCTGCTAGGGTGTTCCTTAGCTGGCGGCAACAGATTTCGGATCCCTTCCAGAAAGGCAGACAGTCGACTGCCTCCTCACTTGCTAGATGTAGAGTCGAGGCAGGCTTAGTTACCAGTTTTCTTCTATGATTTGTTTCGGGCGTCAAATAAGCAGATGTTTTGGGCGTTCACAGCCTGTCGTTTGATGTGGTTGTGCTGCTGGGCGGTTAATGCAGCATCTAATGGTGGCTGGTTCAGCTCCCTTTTCAGGGCAAGCTATTGTTTGAGGACTCCATGAAGTTGGTGGAAGATCTGGGTGACTTATAGACTCAGCGTCTTCCTGAGGACATGTCTACAAATTCTTTTCGGTCAGATCAGGCTTGCCCTTATCTTTACGACACCAGGACTATCGTCTGGGGCAGCCTAGTTTTCTTTAGCAATCCAGCCCAGGCAGGTTCTCAGAACTCCCGACTTCATCCATTTGACATACTCTGAATTTCTACTGGTGACAGGGCACACAGTCCTGTCTTTTTTGCATATGGTGGTTTCTGCCTTCCATCTCATTCCACCTTTGTCTCTTTTCTCTTTTTGGACATTCACCATATACTCCTATATGGTTTGGAAGTGACCAGCGAGTTCTGTTGGTCAACTCTTTGCTTCTTGCTTTGCTCGTGACCAAAGGAAGGTAATGCTCTTTCCAAAGCCACGCTGGCTCGCCATTTTTAGATTGGCAGATGCTGGCATAGCGGTTTTGATGTCAGGAGGAGCAGACCTTTTGTAGAATAGGCGTCAGTGTGAAGCTGAAGAGCTGTTCAACATAAGCGCCATTTTATTCAAAATCCTTTAAAGGGAGCAGCTGCTCCCCTTGCACCCCACCTAGCTACTCATCTGCATAATGGGGCAGGGCCTGGGATGACCCACTGAGCAGAAGTGCCTTCCTACATAGCCTTATGCACTGCTAAAGACTGTAGCGGTCTTCTAGTGCTCACCATTTTAAGATTAGCAGATGCAGCGGTGGCAGGATCAGAAGCAGACATATTCAGAACCTGGAGAGCCTTAGGTATATAGGAAGATGGCAACTCCTTACGAAACACCCACACTGTGGTAGGATAATCAGATTCC
This sequence comes from Microcaecilia unicolor, assembly GCF_901765095.1. Classification (NCBI taxonomy): domain Eukaryota; kingdom Metazoa; phylum Chordata; class Amphibia; order Gymnophiona; family Siphonopidae; genus Microcaecilia; species Microcaecilia unicolor. Next base: position 264,543,044 of record NC_044031.1, on the reverse strand, counting down.
TGACCTGCTGCATACCCTCATGCTGTCCTGTGGCTGGTCACAAGAAAGGGGATCTGGCTTCAAGAGCCGCAGTGGCCGTTGGCTGAGAGAAGCAGTTTCTTCAGCTGGCCTCTGTATGGAACAGTCTCTCCAGTTGCGGGTGGCAGCGCTTTCTTCCAGAGCACAGTTGACTTCCTTTTCTGAGTCCTGTCTGGCTTCCATGGCTGCCCTTTGCAGTTCGGCTACTTGGTCCTCTGTCCTGCCATGGATGACTTTTGCAGATTGCCCACTTGATCTGTTGTCCTTCCCTTGCCAGGTTTTGCAGGCTTGGTGTGGCAGCACTAGGCATTCCAGATTTGACGTGGCAGCGCATGTAACCACGGCCTGTAGATCATTGCTCCAGTCTGTTGAGGTTGGTAGTACTCCACCCCACTTGAGGACTGCTTTGGTACATCCCACAAGTCTCTGGATTGATCTGTGGGACGCTATGGAAGGTAAAATTAGTCCTTACCTGATAATTTTCTTTCCATTAGTCCCAACAGATCAATCCAGAGGCCCACCCTTTGTTGTTCTGGGTTGAGTGTTTTCTTCTAGTTGCCTCAGCTTCATCAGATTCCTTCATTTGATTTTTGGCTACAACAACAACAAAAAATAGGCAAAACAAATCAAAACATAAAGGAAACCTTCTGTTACCCTCCCGCAGGAGCGGTTGAGGAGCTTACATGGGCTTTATGTAGACAGGAGAGGACTTTCTCTTTCGTCTTCCACTGCTTTGGTATCGACAATACTGAAGTTAAGGTGACTGCACATGACCACATATAGTAAACCTCTGAAGTTCTCTCTATCTCCACCTGCTGGTAGATGGACATAACCCACAAATCTCTGGATTGATCTGTTGGGACTAATGGAAAGAAAATTATCAGGTAAGGAAAAATTTTACCTTTAATTTGGAAATCATTATATGGCTTAAATTCTGAGGGACTTGTGGATTTGTTAATGGTATCGTCTGAAAGTCGTAAGTTAGGCTTTCCTAGAGCTTTATGTCTAGGTTTTCCTTCATCTAAAAATGTACTTATAATTCTCCAAGGACAAGCAGGCTGCTTGTTCTCACTGATGGGTGACGTCCTCGGCAGCCCCTCCAATCGGAATCTTCCTAGCAAAGACCTTTGCTAGCTCTCGCGCACCGCGCATGCGCGGCCGTCTTCCCGCCCGAAACCGGCTCGAGCCGGCCAGTCTTCTTTCGTCCGCACTCGGTACGGCTGTGTTTTTGTCGTGTCGAGCCCCGGAGAGTCGACTTCGCGCGTCCATTATCTTAATCGACGTGTTTTTCTTCGGAAAAGTTGTATTTTCGTTCGGAAAGTGCTCCGAAAACCCCCTTGGGTTTCGTTTGCCCCTTCCCGTATTTCCAGTTTTGCCCCGGTAAGTTTTCTTTCGTCGTCGGGGTAGGCCTCTTTTCGGCCTCGGTCGAGATTTTTTCTCCCTTAAAGTTTTGGTGCTCCAAATTCGTCATTTCGGATTTTGACTTCGCCGGCGTGATTTTTCCGCCCATGACATCGAAGCCTTCCAGCGGCTTCAAGAAGTGCACCCAGTGCGCCCGGGTAATCTCGCTCACTGATAGGCACTCTTCGTGTCTTCAGTGTCTGGGGGCTGAGCACCGTCCCTCAGGACTGTAGTCTGTGTTCCCTTGTTACAAAGGCGGACTCAAGGTAGCGAGATTAGCCCAGTGGAACATTTTGTTCTCGGGCTCTTCGTCGGCATCGGCACCGGGGTCATCGTGTGCATCGACGTCATCAGCGTCCAGACCTTCATCCTTGGCTGCCAGTGCATCGAGTGCATCGAGGCATCGGCCCTCTGCATCGGCGCCGAGACATCGGACGACTGCATCGACGTCGGTGGTACCGGGACCTCGTCTGCCTGATGTCGTCGGACGGTGGTGCATCGTAGTGGAGTGCAGGTGAGGGCTGTCCATTCCCCTGCTGGTGGCGGTGATCCTCGGGTGGGTCTCCTCCTACCCTGAGGGCTCCTGCGGTACAGCCCCCCCGAGATCGACCCTCTTCGGTCTCGGCCCCGAGGAAGCGACGGATGGATTCTACGTCCTCCTCGTCGGTGCCGGGGAGCTCCGGTGACATGCTTCGGAAGAAGTCGAAGAAGCATCGACACCGGTCCCCTCCCCGCGTCGGCACCGAGAGCTCTGGGTCGCCGAGGGATTCGGCACCCAGCAGGCATCGGCACCGAGAGGACCGCTCACCCTCTGTTCAAGAGGTGTCGATGCGCTCCACTCTGGACAGCCCGGAACAGCCTCCACGCCCGGAACAGGTTCTGACGTCGACGCCTGCATCGACCTCTATGCCTTTCTCTGCAGCCGCTCTGAACGAGAGCCTCCGGGCCGTTCTCCCAGAGATTCTGGGAGAGCTGTTGCGCCCTACCCCTCCGGTACCGGCGGTGCTTGCGCCTCCGGTACCGTCGAGCGTGGCGCCGGCTGGCCCATCGCCCGGGGTGAGGTCCCCGACGTCGGTACCGCGTGCGGTGCCGACTGCGGCCACCTCCCAGGAAGGCTCCCCGACTACGTCGGCGGAGGGAGCTTCGCCGATGCGGGCGAGGGAGTCTACCTCTCGACGCCCCCATCGTGGACGTGGCTCCACGGAGTCGAGCCGGGCGCGGTTGCAGACGCAGGTCCGTGAACTTGTGTCTGACACCGAGGGTGAGGCCTCGTGGGAAGAAGAAGAAGATCCCAGATATTTCTCTGACGAGGAGTCTGAGGGTCTTCCTTCTGATCCCACTCCCTCTCCTGAAAGACAGCTTTCTCCTCCCGAGAGTCTGTCTTTTGCTTCCTTTGTCCGGGAGATGTCTACGGCCATCCCCTTCCCGGTGGTTGTGGAGGACGAGCCCAGGGCTGAAATGTTTGAGCTCCTGGACTATCCTTCTCCACCTAAGGAAGCGTCCACTGTTCCCCTGCACCATGTCCTCAAAAAGACATTGCTGGCGAACTGGACCAAGCCTTTAACTAATCCCCACATCCCCAAGAAGATCGAGTCCCAGTACCGGATCCATGGGGACCCAGAGCTGATGCGCACTCAGTTGCCTCACGACTCTGGAGTTGTGGATCTGGCCCTAAAGAAGGCTAAGAGTTCTAGGGAGCATGCTTCGGCGCCCCCGGGCAAGACTCTAGAACCTTAGACTCCTTTGGGAGGAAGGCCTACCATTCCTCTATGCTCGTGGCCAAAATTCAGTCTTACCAGCTCTACACGAGCATACACATGCGGAATAATGTGCGACAGTTGGCGGGCTTGGTTGATGCTCTTCCCCCTGAGCAAGCCAAGCCTTTTCAGGAGGTGGTCAGGCAGCTGAAGGCGTGCAGAAAATTCCTGGCCAGAGGAGTTTATGACACTTTGATGTTGCGTCCAGGGCCGCTGCTCAAGGTGTGGTGATGCGCAGGCTCTCATGGCTGCGTGCCGCCGACCTGGAGAATAGAATCCAGCAGCGGATTGCGGACTCGCCTTGCCGTGCGGACAACATTTTTGGAGAGAAAAGTCGAGCAGGTGGTAGAGTCATCTCCACCAGCGGGACACCGCATTCGACAAGTTCTCCCGCCGGCAGCCTTCAGCTTCTACCTCTACAGGTAGACGATTTTTCGGGGGAAGGAAGACTGTTCCCTATACTTCTGGTAAGCGTAGGTACAATCCTCCTTCCCGACAGCCTGCGGCCCAGGCTAAGCCCCAGCGCGCTCGCTCTCGTCAGCAGCGTGCGCCTCAGCAAGGCCCCGCGGCTCCCCAGCAAAAGCAAGGGCGAGCTTTTGACTGGCTCCAGCAGAGCATAGCCGACATCCAAGTGTCAGTGTCGGGCGACCTGCCAGTCGGAGGGAGGTTGAAAGCTTTTCACCAAAGGTGGCCTCTCATAACCTCCGATCAGTGGGTTCTGCAAATAGTCCGGCAAGGATACACCCTCAATTTGGCCTCCAAACCTCCAAATTGTCCCACCGGGAGCTCAGTCTTACAGCTTCCAGCACAAGCAGGTACTTGCAGAGGAACTCTCCGCCCTTCTCAGCGCCAATGCGGTCGAGCCCGTGCCATCCGGGCAAGAAGGGCTGGGATTCTATTCCAGGTACTTCCTTGTGGAAAAGAAAACAGGGGGGATGCGTCCCATCCTAGACCTAAGGGCCCTGAACAAATACTCTGGCCAAAGAAAAGTTCAGGATGCTTTCCATGGGCACCCTTCTTCCCCATGATTCAGGCAAAACGATTGGCTATGCTCTCTGGACTTGAAGGATGCCTACACACACATCCCGATACTGCCAGCTCACAGACAGTATCTGCGATTTCAGCTGGGCACACGTCACTTCCAGTACTGTGTGCTACCCTTTGGGCTCGCCTCTGCGCCCAGGGTGTTCACAAAGTGCTTGTCTGTAGTAGCAGCAGCACTTCGCAGGCTGGGGGTGTACGTGTTCCCATATCTCGACGATTGGCTGGTGAAGAACACTTCCGAGGCAGGAGCCCTGCAGTCCATGCAGATGACTATTCGCCTCCTGGAGCTACTGGGGTTTGTGATAAATTATCCAAAGTCCCATCTTCTCCCAGTGCAGAAACTCGAGTTCATAGGAGCTCTGCTGGATTCCCGGACGGCTCGCGCCTATCTCCCAGAGGCGAGAGCCAACAACTTGTTGTCCCTCGTCTCGCGGGTGCGAGCGTCACAGGCAGATCACAGCTCGGCAGATGTTGAGATTGCTGGGCCACATGGCCTCCACAGTTCATGTGACTCCCATGGCCCGTCTTCACATGAGATCTGCTCAATGGACCCTAGCCTTCCCAGTGGTATCAGGCTGCTGGGGATCTAGAAGACGTGATCCACCTGTCCACGAGTTTTCTCGAATCCCTGTATTGGTGGACAATCTGGTCCAATTTGACTCTGGGACGTCCTTTCCAAATTCCTCAGCCACAAAAAGTGCTGACCACGGATGCGTCTCTCCTGGGATGGGGAGCTCATGTCGATGGGCTTCACACCCAAGGAAGCTGGTCCCTCCAGGAACGAGGATCTGCAGATCAATCTCCTGGAGTTGCGAGCGATCTGGAACGCTCTGAAGGCTTTCAGAGATCGGCTGTCCCATCAAATTATCCAAATTCAGACAGACAACCAGGTTGCCATGTACTATGTCAACAAGCAGGGGGGCACCGGATCTCGCCCCCTGTGTCAGGAAGCCGTCAGCATGTGGCTTTGGGCTCGCCGTCTCGGCATGGTACTCCAAGCCACATATCTGGCAGGCGTAAACAACAGTCTGGCCGACAGACTGAGCCGGATTATGCAACCTCACGAGTGGTCGCTCAACTCCAGAGTGGTGCGCCAGATCTTCCAAGCGTGGGGCACCCCCTTGGTGGATCTCTTCGCATCTCGAGTGAACCACAAAGTCCCTCAGTTCTGTTCCAGGCTTCAGGCCCCCGGCAGACTAGCATCGGATGCCTTCCTCCTGGATTGGGGGGAGGGCCTGCTGTATGCTTATCCTCCCATCCCTCTGGTGGGGAAGACTTTGTTGAAACTCAAGCAAGACCGAGGCACCATGATTCTGATTGCTCCTTTTTGGCCGCGTCAGATCTGGTTCCCCTCTTCTTCTGGAGTTATCCTCCGAAGAACCGTGGAGATTGGAGTGTTTTCCGACCCTCATCACGCAGGACGAAGGGGCTCTTCTGCATCCCAGCCTCCGGTCCCTGGCTCTCACGGCCTGGATGTTGAGAGCGTAGACTTTGCCTCTTTGGGTCTGTCAGAGGGTGTCTCCCGCGTCTTGCTTGCTTCCAGGAAAGATTCCACTAAGAGGAGTTACTTCTTTCTATGGAGGAGGTTTGCCGTCTGGTGTGACAGCAAGGCCCTAGCTCCTCGCTCTTGTCCTACACAGACCCTGCTTGAATACCTTCTGCACTTGTCTGAGTCTGGTCTCAAGACCAACTCTGTAAGAGTTCACCTTAGTGCAATCAGTGCATACCATTACCAGTGTGGAAGGTAAGCCGATCTCAGGACAGCCTTTAGTTGTTCGCTTCATGAGAGGTTTGCTTTTGTCAAAGCCCCCTGTCAAGCCTCCTACAGTGTCATTGGATCTCAATGTCGTTCTCACCCAGCTGATGAAACCTCCTTTTGAGCCACTGAACTCCTGCCATCTGAAGTACTTGACCTGGAAGGTCATTTTCTTGGTGGCAGTTACTTCAGCTCGTAGAGTCAGTGAGCTTCAGGCCCTGGTAGCCCAGGCCCCTTACACTAAATTTCATCATAACAGAGTAGTCCTCCGCACTCACCCTAAGTTCTTGCCAAAGGTTGTGTCGGAGTTCCATCTGAACCAGTCAGTTGTCTTGCCAACATTCTTTCCCCGTCCTCATTCCTGCCCTGCTGAACGTCAGCTGCACACATTGGACTGCAAGAGAGCATTGGCCTTCTATCTGGAGCAGACACAGCCCAATAGACAGTCCGCCCAATTGTTTGTTTCTTTTGATCCCAATAGGAGGGGAGTGGCTGTGGGGAAACGCACCATATCCAATTGGCTAGCAGATTGCATTTCCTTCACTTACGCCCAGGCTGGGCTGGCTCTTGAGGGTCATGTCACGGCTCATAATGTTAGAGCCATGGCAGCGTCGGTAGCCCACTTGAAGTCAGCCTCTATTGAAGAAATTTGCAAAGCTGCGACGTGGTCATCTGTCCACACATTCACATCTCATTACTGCCTGCAGCAGGATACCCGACGCGACAGTCGGTTCGGGCAGTCAGTTCTTCAGAACCTGTTTGGGCTTTAGGATCCAACTCCACCCCCCGAGGGCCCTGTTTGTTCTGTTCCAGGCTGCACTCTCAGTTAGTTGGTAAATTTTTTAGGTCAATCTCAGTTATGTCCTCGCCGTTGCGAGGCCCAATTGACCATGGTTGTTGTTTTGCGTGAGCCTGGGGGCTAGGGATACCCCATCAGTGAGAACAAGCAGCCTGCTTGTCCTCGGAGAAAGCGAATGCTACATACCTGTAGAAGGTATTCTCCGAGGACAGCAGGCTGATTGTTCTCACAAACCCGCCCGCCTCCCCTTTGGAGTTGTGTCTTCCCTTCTCTTTGCCTTGCTACATATGAGACTGGCCGGCACAAGCCGGTTTCGGGCGGGAAGATGGCCGCACATGCGCATCGGCGCGCGAGGGCTAGCAAAGGCTTTTGCTAGTGAAGATTCCGATTGGAGGGGCTGCCATGGACGTCACCCATCAGTGAGAACAATCAGCCTGCTGTCCTCGGAGAATACCTTCTACAGGTATGTAGCATTCGCTTTATTCTCAGTTCAAGGGGCTAGACTGGAATTCACTGCCTTTGGACTTAAAGCAGATGCTGTCTTTTCCTCATTTTCAGACATTTCTAAACCTACCTTTTTGAACCTTAATTTTGTAATGCTTGGTTATTAAGGGGTTTGATAGAAATATATTAAATGTAATATGTCATTTTTATTTTGTATATCACTCTTTTAAGAGAAGGGTTTTTCATTAGAATCTTGTAAACTGCCTAGAAGTCCATCGAGGATAATATGAGCGGTATATAAGACATAATAGTATAGCTTAGCATTATTCATTTTGACTTAGTGTGGAAGAGGAAAATGTATATAAACTGATCATTCAAAACATCATTTTTATGTTCTAGTGGAGAAACGGCTTTTAGAAATATGACCATTCCCTTTGGATGGGCACAAAGACCAATGCTGCAGAGGATTGATCAGGTGCATCCAGACATTCCAATCACTGTGATTTATGGAGCACGTTCCTGTATAGATGGCAATTCTGGTAGTACTGTCCAGTCACTGCGACCAACATCATATGTGAAAACAATAGTAAGTATTTTTGCAGAAATAGTAGTAATATGGTGCTGCTATACAGGTTCTTTTGGTTTAGCTATAGTCTTAACCAGATAAATCTGTTTAAAGAATGGATCCACAGAGAAAATAGTCAAACAAATGAAAGCTGACTTTAAACATTGAGAACATGTGGTTGGAACATAATATTTTCACAAGTATCAAGGGTTTGAAATAATGCCTTCCAAACAATTATGTTTTAAGTAACATAAGAACATATGCATTACCATACTGGGACAGACTGAAGGTCCATCAAGCCCAGCATACTGTTTCCAGCAGTGGCTAATCCAGGTTACAAGTACCTGGCATGATCCCAAAACAGTATAATACATGTTATGCTGCTTATCCTAGAAATAAGCAGTAGATTTGCACGCAGTGCAGCCAAATCTCTCTCATGCATATTCATTGTTGGTATTCTGAAAACCTGACTGGCTAGGGTGCTTCCAGGACCAGGCTTGGGAACCACTGACTTATGGACTTTTCTTTTAGGAAGTTATCCAAACCTTTTTTAAACCCCTGCTAAGCTAACTGCTTTTACCACATTCTCTGGCAACGAATTCCAGAGTTTAATTACACTTTGAGCGAAGAAATATTTTCTCTGATTTGTTTTAAATTTACTATTCCATATCATCATGCTGATCAATCCATAGACTGGTGGGTTGTGTCCATCTACCAGCAGGTGGAGATAGAGAGCAATCCTTTTGCCTCCCTATATGTGGTCATGTGCTGCCGGAAACTCCCCAGTATGTTCTCTATCTCAGCAGGTGGTGGTCACACACAGCAGCAGCTCTGGCTAGGTCTCCAAGCCTAATTTTTAGGTTTTGTTGAGTACCTGGGGTTGAGGGCTCTTCTTGAGCAAGTGCAAACCTGGTGGTGCCAGGTCCCTCCTTTTCTCCCCCCTCCCGCTGGATCCGTTGAAAAAAAAAAAAAAAAAAAAGTTTTGGACGTCCTTAAGGGCGTTTATTTCAACGTTTATTTAAACGTTTATTGCAGCTACTCACTGGGACACCAGTTGTTACAGCTCGGAGCGAGAAGCAGGTAATTTTTACCTTTTTTATAGCGGGCAGGGGGTTCCCCGATCGATCTCCACGTGGCCTATGGCGTCAGAGGGCGCGAAGAATCGCTCCCCGGACCGCGTGTGCGCTTCTAGAGGGGATGCGGGGGTCTTAAAGTCTGATTCGCCCTTGTTGGGTGTCAGTTTGGAGGCCGGTCAGTGTCCCGGTTCTTCCTCCGGTGCGGCGGTTTTTCCTGCCATAAACACCCATCCCCCGCTGCTCGCCTCCGCCATCTTGGCCGGCCACTCTGCTCGGACGGCTTCTTCTTGGGCCGCCCTTGAGCTGGGAGACGTTAATGCCATGGCCGCCCTTGATTTGGGCGACGGCAAAAAAGCGGCTAAAGTTAAGCGCCGTTCTTCCCGCGCGGCTCCCTCACGGAGTGTCGCGCCGGACGCCATCTTGGATGCGCAGCATGTTTCTCCCCCGCTCTTGCGAGCGCCGGTTGAGGGTGCGTCTAGGGCTGTGCCCCAGGCTGCTGAAGTGCACAGTCTGGGGGGTTTCTCCCCCGAGTTTATTTTGCTGCTGCATCAGGCCTTCCTTATGCAAAACGCTGCCCCTGCTCCCTTGTCCGATAAAGGGGTTGAGGCCCCCGGAAGTAAACGCCCTCGGGTGGATTCCCAGGCCTTAGAGGACTCTGTCTCCTCTGATGTAGATGAGGGCAGCGTATCTGAGTTCTCCCAACGGTCCTTTGGGGATTCCTTGGAGGAGACGGATTCCCGCTCGGATGGAGCGGATGACCCCTCTGCAGCGCGGATCTTTCGCTCAGAGGATTTGCCCAACCTGTTAGCGCAGGCCATGAGCATTTTGAAGATTCCCTCTCCAGAGGACGTCTCTCCCTCAGCCCCTGTTAGCTCCGCCCTTAATGCTGGGGACGAAGCGCCCGCCTAGAACCTTCCAGGTGCATGATGCCATGCACACCTTAATTTCGGCTCAATGGGATGTCCCGGAAGCGAGCCTCAAAGTGGCTAGGGCTATGTCCCGCCTCTATCCTTTGCCTGAAAGTGAACGGGAGGCCTTTCTTTGCCCTACTGTGGATTCTTTAATCACTGCGGTGACTAAGAAAACGGCGTTGCCAGTGGAAGGTGGCACGGCCCTAAAGGACGCCCAAGACAGAAGATTGGAGGCGGCCTTAAGGTCGTCCTTCGAGGCGGCTGCCTTAAGTTTGCAGGCCTCAGTTTGCGGCTCCTATGTGGCCAGGGCGTGCCTGACGATTGTGCAGCGGGCTTCCCCCTCGGATCCTTCCTTGAGGGCTGATTGGCCGGCCCTGGAATCGGGCTTGGCTTATTTGACAGACTTACTGTATGATGTCTTGAGAGCCTCAGCTAAAGGTATGGCTCAGACAGTCTCTGCGCAGCGGTGGCTTTGGCTGAAGCATTGGTCTGCTGACCACGCCTCTAAGTCCCGCCTGGCTAAGTTGCCTTTTAAAGGCAAGCTGCTCTTTGGGGTCGAGCTGGACAAAATTGTGACCGATCTCGGCACGTCTAAGGGCAAGAGGTTACCAGAGGTCAGGGCTCGGGCCAGTGCTCGCCCCGGTAACTCCAGAGGACGGTTTCAGGAAGCCCGTCGGTACCGCCCGGGCAAGTCGGGCCCCTCTGCCCCCTCTTCCTTCAAGAGGAACTTCTCCCCCAAGCTGCATTCCTTTCGCAGAGACCGCCGTCCCGGAGGTGCGCCCTCCGGTCCTCCCCCAGGGTCTCGTACCCAATGACGGGGTCCTGGTCCATGGCCCAGTGCAGATTGGAGGACGCCTGTCCTCGTTTCTGGGCGAGTGGACCAGGGTAACTTCAGACGCTTGGGTGCTGGAAGTCATCAGAGACGGCTACAAGCTAGAGTTCTGCCGACCCTTAAGAGACGGGTTTGTACTCTCCCTGCAAGTCTCCGGTCAAAGCTGTGGCAGTGCAGCAGACCTTGGACAATCTGATCCGCCTGGGTGCGGTCGTTCCGGTGCCAGAAAATCAGCTTGGCAAGGGACGTTACTCCATTTACTTTGTGGTACCAAAGAAAGGAGGTTCTGTACGGCCTATCCTCGACCTCAAAGGGGTCAATCGGGCCTTGAAAGTGCGGCACTTTCGCATGGAGACTCTCCGCTCTGTTATAGCGGCAGTGAAGTAGGGGAGTTCTTGGCATCCTTGGACATCAAGGAAGCGTACTTGCATATTCCCATCTGGCCTCCTCATCAACGCTTTCTGCGTTTTGCAGTCCTGGGCCGACACTTCCAGTTCAGAGCCCTGCCGTTCGGGTTGGCTACTGCTCCGCGGACCTTCTCCAAAGTAATGGTGGTCATCGCGGCCTTCCTGCGAAAGGAAGGAGTACAAGTCTATCCTTATCTGGACGACTGGTTGATCCGAGCCCCCTCTTACGCAGAGTGCGGCAAAGCTGTGGACTGGGTGATTGCTCTTTTGAGCTCCCTGGGGTGGATCATCAACTGGGAGAAAAGCCAGCTGCGCCCGACTCAGTCCCTGGAGTATCTGGGAGTTCAATTCGACACCCAAGAGGGCAGAGTGTTCCTGCCGGACAATCGGATTGTCAAGCTTCAGGCTCAGGTGGACCAGTTCCTAGTAGCCTCTCCTCTTCGGGCTTGGGACTATGTGCAGCTGTTGGGCTCTATGACGGCCACGATGGAAGTAGTGCCCTGGGCCAGGGCTCATATGAGACCACTACAACACTCTCTGCTGCAGCGCTGGACTCCAGTGTCGGAGGATTATGCTGTGCGCCTTCCCTTGGACCCAGCAGTGCGCAAGGCGCTGAGCTGATGGCTGAGGACAGACAAGTTGTCTGCAGGAATGCCTCTTGTGACCTCGGAGTGGATTGTCGTCACGACGGACGCCTCTTTGACGGGCTGGGGAGCCCACTGCTTGGGAAGGACAGCGCAGGGGCTCTGGTCTCCTGCAGAGGCAAAGTGGTCTATCAACCTCCTGGAACTCAGAGCCATTCGGTTGGCGCTTTTGGAGTTCCTCCCGGTACTGGCGTTGAAGCCAGTACGGGTCCTGTCGGACAATGCCACGGCTGTGGCCTATGTCAACCGCCAGGGAGGTACCAAGAGCGCCCCTCTAGCCAAGGAGGCCATGAACCTATGCCAGTGGGAGGAAGCGAACCTGGAACAGCTGTCAGCGGCCCACATTGCCGGAGTCATGAATGTCAAGGCGGACTTTCTCAGTCGCCATACCTTGGATCCCGGAGAGTGGCAGTTATCGGCTCAGGCGTTCTTGGACATCACGAAGCGCTGGGGCCAGCCGAGCCTAGATCTGATGGCGTCATCGGCCAATTGGCAAGTGCCACGCTTTTTCAGCAGAGGACGGGACCCTCGATCTCTGGGAGTAGATGCTCTTCTCCAACAGTGGCCGACACAGGAGCTTCTCTATGTGTTGCCGCCCTGGCCCATGTTGGGCAGGGTGCTAGACTGGGTGGCAAAGCATCCGGGCCGGATAATCCTGGTGGGTCCAGACTGGCCCAGACGTCCCTGGTATGCGGACTTGATCAGGCTCTCAGTGGACGACCCTCTGCGACTGCCAGTGGAGCAGGGCCTGTTGCATCAGGGTCCCGTGGTGATGGAGGATCCCTCCCCCTTTGGTCTTACGGCCTGGCTATTGAGCGGCAGTGTCTGAGGAAGAAGGGCTTCTCAGACAAGGTCATCGCCACTATGCTGAGAGCGAGGAAGCGCTCTACTTCTACTGCTTACGCCAGGGTTTGGCGTACCTTTGCAGCGTGGTGTGAAGCAGGCTCACTTTCTCCCTTCACTGCTCCAATTTCTTCAGTGTTGGCGTTCCTGCAAGAAGGTCTGGAGAAAGGCCTGTCGCTCAGTTCCCTTAAAGTCCAGGTAGCGGCTCTGGCTTGCTTCAGGGGCCGCCTGAAGGGTGCTTCCCTGGCTTCGCAGCCAGATGTGGTGCGTTTTCTCAAGGGAGTTAATCACCTGCGCCCTCCTCTGCACTCAGTGGTGCCTGCGTGGAATCTCAACCTGGTGCTAAGAGCCTTGCAGAAACCGCCTTTTGAACCCTTGTTGAGGGCATCTCTGAAAGACCTGACGTTGAAAGCAGTCTTTTTGGTGGCTATCACTTCAGCCAGAAGAGTTTCCGAGCTCCAGGCACTCTCATGTCGAGAGCCTTTTCTGCAGTTCACTGAGGCAGGAGTGTCTATTCGCACAGTGCCTTCCTTCCTGCCCAAGATTGTTTCTCGCTTCCATGTGAATCAGCAGCTCTGTCTCCCTTCCTTTCGTAGGGAGGACTACCCAGAGGAATACTCTGCTCTCAAATATCTGGATGTGAGACGAGTCATCATCAGATACTTGGAGGTGACCAATGATTTCCGGAAGTTGGATCATCTGTTTGTCCTGTTTGCAGGTCCTCGTAAGGGTCTGCAGGCTGCTAAGCCTACAGTGGCAAGATGGGTCAGGGAAGCCATTGCAGCGGCTTATGTGGCCGCGGGGAAGGTGCCGCCTATCCAGCTGAAGGCTCACTCCACTAGAGCTCAGGCGGCCTCGATGGCAGAGGCCGGGTCCGTCTCCTTGGAAGAGATATGCAAGGCGGCAACTTGGGCATCGACCCATACCTTCTCCAGGCATTACCGCTTGACTGTGGCTGCTCGGGCAGAGGCCCGGTTTGGAGCTTCAGTGTTGCGGTCAGGGATTTCAATGTCCCGCCCTGGGTGAGTACTGCTTCGGTACATCCCACCAGTCTATGGATTGATCAGCATGATGATATGGAAGGTAAAATTATGTATCATACCTGATAATTTTCTTTCCATTAATCATAGCTGATCAATCCATAGCCCCTCCCAGATATCTGTACTGTTTATATTCTGGTTGCATTTCAGGTTCAAGTTTAGTCTTCAGTTCCTGTTCAGGAGGACTTCGTGTTCAAGTTTTTTCAATTGGATTCTTCAAGAGTTGAGACGAGTTTGTGTTACAGTGAGCTGCTGCATTCCTCTCCCCTCCGTTTTACGGGGCTGGATTGAGACCTAAATTCTGCCGGCGCTCCCTCCCGCTTCGTGCGGCTGTAGGGCAGCTTTGTACCCCTCCCGCTTCGGCGGTGTTAGGGTCAGTCAGCTCCTCCCGCGGTTGCGGTTGCAGGATAAGCCAGATCCCCCCGCATCGACGGGGTGGTGTCCCTCCCCCGCTCCGCGGGGATGAGCTGGACGGATTCCCCTCCCCCACTTGTGTGGGGATGAGCTGGGTTAATTCCCCTCCCCCGTTTCGGCGGTGGTGAGCTGGGCAGAGTGTCCCTTGGTGGGTGTAATTCTCTAAGTGCTGAGTCCTGCGGATGGAGCTTGGATATCGACATATAGGGAGGCAAAAGGATTGCTCTCTATCTCCACCTGCTGGTAGATGGACACAACCCACCAGTCTATGGATTGATCAGCTATGATTAATGGAAAGAAAATTATCAGGTATGATACATAATTTTACCTTTTGTAGCTTCATTACATGTCCCCTAGTCCTAGTATTTTTGGAAAGAGTAAACAAGTGATTCATGTTTACCTGTTCCACTCCGCTCATTATTTTATAGACCTCTTATCATATGTCCCCTCAGCTGTCTTTTTTTCCAAGCTGAAGAGCCCTAACCGCTTTAGCCTTTCATCATAGGGAAGTCGTCCTACTACTACTACTATTTAGCATTTTTATAGCGCTACAAAGCATACGCAGCGCTGCACAAACATAGAAGAAGAAAGACAGTCCCTGCTCAAAGAGCTTACAATCTAATAGACAAAAAATAAAGCAAGCAAATCAATTAATGTGTAGAGGAGAGGAGGGTAGGTGGAGGCGAGTGGATACAAGTCAAAAGCAATGTTAAAGAGGTGGGCTTTCAATCTAGATTTAAAGATGGTCAAGGATGGGGCAAGACGTAGGGGCTCAGGAAGTCTATTCCAGGCGTAGGGTGCAGCGAGACAGAAGGAGCAAAGTCTGGAGTTGGCAGTAGTGGAGAAGGGAACAGATAAGAAGGATTTATCCATGGAATGGAGTGCACAGAAAGGGGTGTAGGGAAGGACGAGTGTGGAGAGATACTGGGGAGCAGCAGAGTGAGTACATTTATAGGTTAGTAGAGGAAGTTTGAACAGGATGCGAAAACGGATAGGGAGCCAGTGAAGCGACCTGAGGAGAGTTGTAGTATGAGTAAAGCGACTGGAGAGGGGAGAGGTGACTAAGTGGGAGGCCAGCAAGAAGTAGATTGCAGTAGTCTAAACGAGAGGTGACAAGGGTGTGGATGAGGGTTCTGGTAGAGTCTTCGGAAAGAAAGGGGCGGATTTTACGGATGTTATAAAGAAAGAAACGACAGGTCTTGGCGATCTGCTGGATATGAGTAGAGAAGGAGAGAGAGGAGTCAAAGATGACCCCAAGGTTACGAGCTGAAGAGATAGGGAGAATGAGAGAGCCATCAACAGAAATAGAAAACGGGGGGAGTGGGGAGGTGGGTTTGGGGGGAAAAATGAGAAGCTCGGTTTTGGTCATGTTTAATTTCAGGTGGCGTTGAGACATCCAGACAGCAGTGTCAGACAAGCACGCTGAAACTTTGGTTTGGATGCAAGGTGAGATATCAGGGGTAGAAAGGTAGATTTGGGAGTCATCAGCATAGAGATGGTAGAAAAAGCCATGGGATGAGATTAATGAACCAAGGGAAGAAGTGTAGATAGAAAAGAGGAGGGGACCAAGAACAGAACCCTGCGGTACGCCGACAGGCAGAGGGATAGAAGTAGAAGAGGATCCACCAGAGTGAACACTGAAGGTGCGGAGGGAGAGGTAGGAAGAGAACCAGGAAAGGACAGAGCCCTGGAATCCAAGTGAGGACAGGGTATTGAGGAGTATGCTGTGATCGACAGTGTCAAAAGCGGCGGAAAGATCAAGAAGAATGAGGATGGAATAGAGACCTCTGGAGTTAGCCTTAGTTATGCTGTTGCTGTTTGCACCCTTGTGTAAGTGTTCAGAGTGTTTAAAAGTGGATCAACACTCTGAGCAGTTACACAAGGGTGCAAACAGCAACAGCACAAGACCCTGCATTGTACAGAAAACGCCTAAGAGATAAGTGTCACACTTTTTCATAAGAATTTTAAGGTGATATTCATCTATATCGAATAAGAGACAGGCAGGTAGGCAGGAACAGTGCTGTGATGGTCTAGGGTTGTTATGCTGCATGCTGTTACCGCGTATCGTGGTAATTAGGCACAATAGCAAACACTGAGCACTGCATATTAAAAAAACCAAAAATATTAATAAATGATAAAAGTGAATATTTGAAGTGTAGTAGGTGAATTACACACTGGTTTGAAGAGTAAATCCATATTACAACATCTTAACACCAGTTTCTATTTCATTGAACCCTAAGAGGAGTAGTGGCAAACCCTTTGTAGTCAGACCAGTGTAGATTGTATTACAGTAATCCAGTCTTGATGTTATGCCATTCATAACTGAGACGAGGCTTGCCTTCTCAATGTAAGGAGACAAGCAGCGTAGTTGTTGAAAGTGGTAGAAGCTGCTCTTGAAGGTTCCTTGGATTTAGTTCATATTTCCCAAAAGAGGTTTTGATATATTTTTTGAGATGCAGTGACCAGAATTGCACACAGTATTCGAGGTACAATCGCACCATGGAGCGATACAAAGGTATTATAACGTCCTTGTTTTTGTTTTCCATTCCTTTTCTAATAATACCTAATGTTCTATTTGCTTTCTTAGCTGCCGCCGTCGCCACACACTGATCAGAGAGTTTCAAAGTATCATCAACGATAACACTTACATCCCTTTCCTTGTTGGTGACTCCTAATGTGGAACCTTGCATCACGTACCTATAGTTTGGGTTCCTTTTTCCCACATGCATCACTTTGCACTTGCTCACATTAAATGTCATCTGCCATTTGGATGCCCAGTCTCCCGGTCTTGTAAGGTCCTCTTGTAGTTTTTCAAAATTCTCTTGCAATTTAACAACTTTGAATAACTTTGTTTCATCAGCAAATTTAATTACCTCACTAGTTACTCCCATTTCTAGATCACTTATGAATATGTTAAAAAGCAGCAGTCACAGCACAGACCCCTGCGGAACCCCACTGAACCCTTCTTCATTGAGAATACTGACCATTTCACCTACTCTCTGATTTATATCCTAACAAGTTTTTAATCCACACTAGAACACTACCTCCTATCCCATGACTCTCCAATTTCCTCTGCAGTCTTTCATGAGGTACTTTGTTAAATTTCTTTTGAAAATCCAGGTGCACAGTATCAATCGGCTCACCTTTATGCACGTTCACTCCTTCAAGAAAATGTACTAGATTGGTGAGGCAAGATTTCTCTTCACTAAATCCATGTTGGCTTTGTCTCATTAATCCATGCTTTTGAATATGCTCTGTAATTTTGTTCTGTATAATAGTCTGTATCATTTTGCCCAGCACCGACATCATGCTCACCAGTCTATAATTTCCCACATCACCTCTGGAACCTTTTTTGAAAATCAGCATTACATGGCCATCCTCCAATCTTCCGGTACTTTGCTTGATTTTAAAGATGGATTACATATTACTAACAATAGCTTTGCAAGTTCATTTTTCAATTCTATCACTACTCTAGAAATATAGAATCATGACTGCAGATAAGGGCCAAATGGCCTATCCAGTCTGCCCTTCCTCAATAACCACTAGCTCCTCATTTTCCTAGGGGATTCCATGTGCCTGTCCCACTCTTTCTTAAGTTCCGATACAGTCTTCATCTCCACAGCCTCCATGCCACGCATCCACCACCCTTTCCGTGAAATAGTATTTTCTTAGAGCTTATTTCATCTTAACTTCATTCAATGCCCTCTCATTCCAGAGTTCTCCTCCATTTGAAAAAGGCTCACCTCCTGTGTGTTAACACCACTGAGGTATTTAAACGTCTCTATCATATCCCCTCTCTTCCAGAGTATACATGTTGAGGTCCTTGAGCCTGTCCCCATATGTTTTATCACAGAGACCATTTACCAATGTGGTAGCCTCCTCTGGACTGACTCCATCCTGTTTATATTTTTCCGTGGGTGCAGCCTCCAAAATTGCACGCAGTACTCCAAATGAGTCCTCACCAAAGACTGTCATCTGTTTTTACCTGCTGGTCATCCCTCTCCTTATGCACCCAAGCATCCTTCTGGCTTTGACTGTCACTTTTTCTACCTGCTTGGCACCATCCGCGCAGCCACACATTTAGCTCCAGGATGCGAGCTTCCCTCATTCGGCCTTTACTTTTGACAGGAAGAATCAATGAGAACATCACCTGTGCACCTAGGTACTTTACCTTCTGACCCAGAGCCATGAAGTCACGTTTGAAATGTTCAGTAGGATACCTAGCAGTATCATTTGTGTCCACATGGATTAGCAGCATAGGATAGTGGTCAGTAGGCTTGATGAGTCTAGGCAATCTTTCCGCTACATCCCGAATCTTGGCACCAAGCAGAAAGCACACCTCCTTGGACATCATATCAGGTCGGCAGTTGGGCACCTCTGGGATGAATACCATCCAGTCCAGGCAATTTTCTATTCTTCAGTTTGTCAGATTTCCCCATTACGTCTTCCAGGTTTACAGAGATTTGATTCAGTTTCTCTGACTCGTCAGCTTTGAATACTATTTCTGGCACCGGTATCTCTCCCAAATCTTCCTCGGTGAAGACCAAAGCAAAGAATTCATTTAATCTCTCCACTATGGCTTTGTCTTCCCTGAGTGCACCTTCGGTCACCTAGCAGTCCAACTGATTCTTTTTCCGGCTTCTTGCTTCTAATATACCTAGAAAAGTTTTTACTATGTGTTTTTGCCTTCAACACAATCTTTTTTGTATTCTCTCTTTGCCTTTCTTATCAACGCATTGCATTTGAAAATAATAAGAAACAGCATAAGGAATGGCAAGTCAGTCAGATCCTTCCATTTTCTGAAGGATTTTCTTTTAGCTCTGATAACTTCCTTCACCTCACTTTTTAACCATGCTGGCTGCTGTTTGGCCTTCCTTCCTTCTTTTTTAATACATGGAATTTAACTGGCCTGGGTTTTCAGGGTGGTATTTTTGAACAGCATTAATACCTGATGTAAATTTTTGACCTTCACAGCTGCTCCGTTTTTTATTTTTCACTATTGTTCTCATTTTATCATAGTCTCCTTTTTAGAAGTTAAATGTTAAGTACATTTGATTCTTTAATTGTTTATTCTTTGCATGGATGCCACAATAAAAACTTTATTACTCAATATATGGAATGAGTATGAAGTGCTCATAATTTCACATTTATATCAGAAGAGCAGATGATATGAATACTCCACTTGTGCCTTTTATATTGTAACCTACTTTAATACTGCATGATTGTATGGTTCTCACATGTTTGATTATTGTATTGATCCACTTTTCAGACATAACATTGATCAAGGCTGTTTGTTGAAAATTTCAACTATCAGATTCTCCATTATGTAGAAAGGACCCTGCAACGGTCGCATCAGCTGGCACTGAAAAAAGGGCCCTGTAGCTTGGGGCCAGCAGCTAGAGAAGACCTTAGGGTTGACCTCATAGCTCACCTTTCTTCTTTACAGCAGCTCTACTCCAAAGCAGGTCACTTGTGGGACCAGTTGCTAGGAATCCACAGTGGCGGCAGGCTGGCTGTCATTGTGGTGCTTATGAAAAGCCCTGAACTTTATTGCTACCTAATAGCCCGTTTCCAGCCCCAAAACAGCTCTGCCATTAATATTGCATACCAAAAGTTTGATTCCTCTATTAAAGTACCAGGTAGCATTAGTTTAATAATCTATTTCTCTGTTTGTTCATAGTTTTTAACTGGTATGTTTTGCTCATTTCATAATGATAGGCCAGTTCAGTAGCATCTTTTTCTATGAAATAGTCTTTGTCAGAATGCCTGACCCAATAGAAGAATTATCAAAAGTAAAAATCATTGTGACTAACTTTTAATATTTATTTTAGGCCATTCGTGGTGCGGGTCATTATGTGTATGCTGATCAGCCAGATGATTTCAACCAGAAAGTACTAGAGATCTGTCATACTGTGGATTGAATACATTGGTCTTTCTCTGGAAACATCTTCTTGCTGGCAAGTTTGAGACAGCAGTATCCTGTGATAGGAGGAAACTATGATACAAGACAAGAAGAGGAGCTTGCCCTGTCTACACTGTTTTGCACATCTGGTGCTTCAAACAAGAAGTTACTTGTACTCTTCAACCACAGTGCCTTTTTTAGGAACAGATTTTAGCAGAAACATTTTGTACAGCATTGCATCTCCTGTTTTTAGATTCATCTTTATATTTATATACTTAGATTGAACAAAAAGAAACTATTTACATACCTGATATTAACAGATACAAATTGTATTTTTTTTAACAGGAAGATTTTTCTCTTACGATTTACTCTGCAAAGTTGAGCAAATGCACCTTAATTGCATTTAGGGCCCTGTTTATTAAGCTGCGCTAGCGTTTTTAGCGCGCGCTAAACTCTAGAATCGCCCATATGTTCCTTTGGGCGACTTACATTTAGTGCATGCTAATTATTAGTGTGTGCTAAAAAAAATGCTAACCCGCCCTTAGCGCTGCTTAGTAACAGGGCCCTCAGTGAAAAACTTTCTATTGTCTACCATTTTTATATATATATATATATATATATATATATATATATATATATATATATATATATATATATAATTAGGATATGTGTTCCTACTGTAGTATCGTTTGTAATAGTGGTGAATAGTATTATACCAGGATAAACAGATTTCACCAGAGGTTTTTTTTTTTTTTTCTTAGTGCTAGAGAAAAGGGATAGGAATTTAGATCATGTACTCACCACAAAAGAGGCTTTGAAAAACTTTTTTTTTTTTTTAACATTTATGTGAATCAGCAGTTTTAAAAAAATATTTATTGAGAAACTTGTAGAAAACAAATAATGCAGCATGGAATAGAACAAAACAACCTGGAAAAAAAAAAACAATTTTTAAAACATGCATGATCAGCCAAAGACCTCCAAGATAAGTATTTTTCTCTTAGAAATGTGCATGAAAAACACAAGGTAAAAATACTAAGGGGCCCTTTTACTAAAAGTTAGCACATACTAAAGGCCGTGAGCTCTATTTTATAGCTGTGGGCCAGCTAACAGATATTAGCGTGCACTAAGGTTTAGTAAAAGGGTCCCTAAGTTATCCTTTAAGTTGATGAAAAGCTTCCAGCTCACATAACATCAGGACATCTGCCTTTAACGTTATAGGTAAGTTCTATTTGTGGACATCACACATGTTTTGAAAATACCAGTCAGTAGAGGGTTAATTGGATGAATTCCAGTGATTTATAGATTAACTGAAATCCCTTGTTAATGCTAAGTAAATTAATGTTTAACTGAGATCGCAATAATACAACTTCTGATCACATAAATCCAAGTTTATTTCAGCTCAGTAGACATTAATTATCTGTCATCATTATCGAACATTTATTTTTCTCATTTCATTTATTGTTGTATGGACAGTTCATAATGTGGGAGTTCATCACTGCTGAAAGCAGTGCAGTGGTGAATTAGCTCCAAAATCAGCGCATAACAATACATTTTATGTGGCCCTTTCTGAACACTAATAGTGCTCAACAGATATTGGTCCCCTTCTGAGAAAATGTGTATGTGACACTTTCTGAGAAAATCTTATGCAACACAAAGACATAGGAAATATGCGGCACTTATTTGGTGTGGGGAAAAAATGCAACTCTTTGGTGATCTTTTACTAAGGTTTAGTGCATGCCATCTGCGACAGTGCCCATAGGAATATAAAGGTAGATAACTATCATTATATACTAGATTAATACTGCTGAATAACACATTTTAGTTAGAATTAGGGCTGAATTTTGGTTAAATTTTTTAATCGTGATGAATTGCACAATTAAAGGTATTTTATTTATTTGGGGCCCGATCTTCAGACCATGAGAGTTAGCCTGGCTAACTCCCGTGGTCAGTGCAGAACCCGGATATTCAATGCCGACCTGTTTTCGGTAACCGGCATTGAACATCCGGGTTATTTTTGGCTGATTCAAACTTAACTGGCGAAGCTGATATTCAGCACTGGCCGGATAAGTAGGCCTGGTATTCACATGGCCAAATATGGCTGCCAAACTTAAGCTGAAAATCGTCAGCTGCTAACTGAATTTTCAGCAGGTCATGGCTGGCCATGTCCCACTGAAAATTTGTGGATAGCCAGTTAATGGGGCTTTTAACCAACCATGTGATACTGGCCAGTTAAATGCTTTTGAATATTGGAGGTTTTTTGTTTATTTCCCGCTGCAGCTCCTCATGACTCTGGGCAAGTCACTTAACCCTCCATTACCTGAGGTACAAAATAAGTACCTGTATATAATATGTAAACCACTTTGATTGTAACCACAGAAAGGCAGAATATCAAATCCCATTCCCCTTGCCTAAAGGACTGATAATCTCCCTCCCTCCTACCCCCAGATCCAGCATCTCTCCCTTTCTCTTCCTTCCCAATCTTTCCTTTTCACCCTGTTCTATTATCTGTTTCTTTCCACCGGTTGCCCCTCCAGTTCTGCTCGTGGGTCTACAACTCACTCCCCTCCCCCCACTGATGATTCGGCATCTGCCTCAATCTCAATTCCCCCTGCCAGTCTACCTTAAAGGTTGTCTTCTATTGGTCCTTGACACATACATGGCCTGCTCCAAACCTTTCCCTCTGGCCTTTCCTGCCTCTTCTGACATCACTTCCTATTTGCATGGGCAGGACACGTCAGAGGGAAAGCTTCAGAGCAGGCAGCGTATGTGCAATGCTGCTGGGACCAACAGAAGACCACCTTTAATGTGGGTGTGGTGGGGGAGGAGAAAGACAGGGGTTGGGAATGGAAGAGAGAAGAGATGGTTGGAAGAGACAGTTGATACAGCAACATGAATCTTTTTAAAATCATGATTAATAATGCATTAATTGCAGAATTAGCTGCGATTTAATTTGCAGCCCTAGTTGGAATATAATTAAACGTGTTCATGCTTTTGAGAAAATGTTATGCCAGACTAATTGCACTCAACAAGAGCTTTTATTCACAATACAATCAATTTTTTATAATAATAAAAAAAAGCTTTAATGTGAAAGGAATGCAATACTGCACAAGTAATTTAGAATGTCACTTGCATCATACAAGCTTACAGCATTTATAATTGGCTGGAGGAAAGGGTAGTGATAGCACGTTGGAGACCTGTGTTAATTTTTCCTATTTTATTATTAGGGATACATGATAACTGAAATTTGGGAAGCTAATAAATTTGGCAGCACAATAATAATGGGAGAATCTCAATTACTTATCCAATACTGACAATAAATATCATATCAGAACATGCTACAGAGATCAAGTTTATTCATTTGGGGAGGGGGAGTGGTGACTGCTTTATAGAGAAGTTAGTCCAGGAACAAGCTAGAAGAGGGAAGCTATATTAAGCATGGTCCCAAAATATGGAAATAGTGAAACTTGGAATTATGCAAGTGTTAGTTGCAGTGCAGGTTATCATGAGCATATTAAAAATCATACCCACATACCTATAGGGGTATCTGTATAGCTTTTTATGCAGCCTTTTTAGTATAATCAAATTGGCTCTGAAAACATCACATAATGTATGCACTAGAGAGTATGTGACACTCTTGTGAGTGATTGATTTCATCATAATTTTGTTATGAGTTGAAGTGTTGCATTTTTTCTTACGCTAGATGAGTGCTGCATTTAAGATTCTCTCAAAAAGAGCCAGATATGTGGTGTGAGAAAAAAAACATTTAAGTGTCACCTAAATCTCGCACAGTTGCTATGTGCTGGTTTCTGAGTCACTATATCTGGTGATGATGAAGTCTCACTGAACTCATTTGGAGGTTTTGGCTGCCCTTACAAAAAATTCTCAGGGCAAGAGAACATTCATAAAAGCATATATAAAAATAGCATGAACAAAACAATTTAAAATGCAAAAGTAAAATACCAACAGTAGTGAGAGTAGCATGTAAAATACTTTTTTTTTTTATATAGCTTTACTGACAAGTTTTGATGTGATTCCCATCTTCTCTGTCTATGAGTACCATGAGTAAAAGATTTTAGATACTGCATTTCTTTTCCCAAACTATTTTTTAAAATATATTTAACCTAAAACCAGTATTGGCTTTCCAGGTAGATTTATATTTCCCCAGGGTATCCACTATTAAGTCAGTCATTGTGTGGCTCATCAAAATATTAGCTCAGTCCTTTAATCAATATTTTAAAATGTTTTAACTCCCTGCCAGAGATTTATAAAACTGTCTTTCAATCAGCCTTTTCCAAATATAAAGCCAGGTAAGTTGATCTCGTATCTAATTTTGAATTATTGCATAGACACAAAAGATTTATAGAAGCTAGCTCACTATAACAATCTTCAGATCTATTGAAAAAGAGTAGAAAAATACCCTGGAAAGTCATAATGGTTTCATAAAGGAGAAGGTTAGTTGTTAAATGAGACACATGTGAAATGCTAAAGCATATGTTGAACATTGTCAAAATTGTAGGATGATTGAAGTGTAAGTTTTGTTTTTCTTTATTAACTTTACCAAGTTCACAGCATTAATAGCACATAGGAAACGGCAAATAAAAATCATATTCCCCAATCCAATATCCCCCTCCCCCTTTCCCCTGCAATAACCAGCATAACACTGGATAGCAATAATATAGCAAAGTCATCAGTCACAGTCTTAGTAATTAGTTGGCAAGGTCTCATTATCTTAGTATTGTAAAGCATTCAGTAACCCACTGCATAACTTGGAAGTCAAGAAGTCCAAAAAGGGAGTCCAGATGTGAATAAACTTTGTGCATCCACTTCCTAAAATAATCTATCCATGCACAAGAGATGGTGCATCTGATTTCTCCATAGTACCAGAGAAGGCAACTCGGTGGATCCATTGTAGCAGTATACATCACTGTGCTATCAGACAAGATTTCTAGATAAAATATGTTTATTGCTTTCCGATTCCAAGTCATCATCTAGATTCAACAAACATAGTTTTGCAGTATGAGATATTGTCTGCCTTATAAGCTGTTCCAAATAGATCCATAAGATTTCCCAAAATTTAGTAATCACCAGCCAGGTCAACAAGCAGTAAAAACATGTCCCATTGCCCTGCCACACTTTTCATAATTTGCTGAGTGGTCACTACATATCTTTTGTACCCAGGTTAGACCCGTATAAAGCTGTTCCAAATAGATCCATAAGATTTCCCAAAATTTAGTAATCACCAGCCAGGTCAACAAGCAGTAAAAACATGTCCCATTGCCCTGCCACACTTTTCATAATTTGCTGAGTGGTCACTACATATCTTTTGTACCCAGGTTAGACCCGTATAAAGGTGATGCATAATTTTAAACTGCATTTCCCTGAGCACTGTACATAGTCAAATCCACCACCCCAACCCAAAAATTCCCCTGATGTATAATCTGGTGCTAAATCATGTACCCATTTCTGAACCATGTGTTGGAAGGGAGCAGGCTGAAATTCTGCAACATATGTTGTATAATTACCACCTTATAAGTCCTTGTGTTCTGGGGCCAATATTGTGCAAACTCGTTGCAAGTCCACACAGCAGTATAGTACTGCACTAAGTTCCGCACATAGTGTGAGACTAGGATATATTTATAGCGATCCACCTTGTACAACTTGAAAGTAGCTCACTATGTCTCAGATGAGGACATATGAGCACTCCCTTCCTGTCTTCAGTTGACCAAGAGGTCTAAGATTTTTTTTCTTTCCGTAACCAGAATCCCATACCCTCAACCCCTGAAGTTTTAAGTTCTTCATAATCTTCACAGCCCAAAGGGTCATGACAGTGTTTTTACTTTTCACCCACCTATTCCTTCTCTAAACAGTGGATGCAATTAGTCTGATTTTCATTAATATGTCTCTGTACCTTATACTGGTAATGCAAGCCCTCTCTTGATATTTCAGTACAAGTAAAAGATCATGTTCAAAGCACATAGACTTACAAAGTTACATAGGTTACTATCCAGCTTATTTTTTAAGGAGAAGGGCGCCCATCTTCCGACACAAATCGGAAGATGGGCTTTCTTCTGCTAAGGGCAGCCAAATCGGTATAATCGAAAGCCGATTTTGGCCAGCCTCAACTGCTTTCCGTCGCAGCGACAGCCAAAGTTCAAGGGGGCATGTCGGCAGTATACCGAAGGCGGGTCGGGGGCGTGGTTAAGAGATGGCCGTCCTCGGCCGATAATGGAAAAAAGAAGGGCGGCCCTGAGGAGCATTTGGCCGACTTTACTTGGTCCCTTTTTGTTCACGACCAAGCCTTGAAATGGTGCCCGAACTGACCAGATGACCACTGGAGGGAATCGGGGATCACCTCCCCTTGGTCCCCCAGTGGTCACCAACCCCCTCCCACCCCCCTGGTTGGTATCCTGGCATGTGAGGGGGAGCAGTGCACTAGGAATGCTGGCTCCTCCCACAACCAAATGGCTTGGATTTGGTCATTTTTGAGATGGCCGGCCTCGGTTTCCATTATCGACGAAAACCGAGGTTGGCCATCTCTAAGTCCGGCGATCTCAACATTTAGGTCGACCATCTCTAAGGTTGACGTAAATGTTGAGGTTTGGCTGGCCCCGACCATATTATCAAAACGAAAGATGGACGCCCATCTTGTTCGATAATACAGTTGGCTCCGCCCCTTCCCTGGACCGTCCCCGGAGGTGGGCACCCCCATTCAATTATGCCCCTCTATGTAACCTTGTAAGTCTCTGTGCTTTCAAAATGAGCACCTTAATATTTCTTTAAAGTCAGATGTTGCTCCGTTAGTATTATTTCAAACATAAAGAGAAATTATGCAAGGTCATTGATCTTGTTGATGTTGATCATGCACTTGCCAACAAATCCAACTTTCATGCATTGCTTCCAGGGGCTAATACAGAGTATAGAAGACTTAAATCAGGACAAATGTTGTAGGGCCTCTCAGCTACTGTCTTGTGGAGCAATATGGCAATGCTAATTGTACACTCTGATGAAAACTATCCCCTGCATATGCAAGCTGGCATTATCCCCTCAACTTACTAGATACCCATATCTCTGAATTCTCCAGTGAAGTGCTACAGTTCAGACCTCAAGCAAGCAAACACAGCGAAGGTGACTTCAACGATGATGCAAAACAAAACGTCCAACGGACTCGGAGTTCACATCAGAAACTTTATTCAAAGTGTATATAATGGACTGAATATATTCACTTTGAATATAGCTTCTGATGTGAACTCTTTGAGTCCGTGGGACGTTTTGTTTTGCATTATCTTTGGTGTTACCTTTGCTGTGTTTGCTTGCTTGTATTGACCTGTGCGAGGGTCTCTTGTTCTGTGCTTGTCGACAGTTCAGACCTCTACACCACCCTTTCAGTATTTTCAAATGAACTATTAGGTCCATGAATCTTGGACTTTGCTCATGTATACATGAGCATCTAACTGGAAGAAACATCTGCCTAAGGTACCTTCTGTGTTATAATTCGCTGCAGGTTCAGCACAAGATATACTTAAACCAGAACCCAGCCAGTCAAGTTTTCAGGACACCCACGATAAATATGCATGAGATAGATTTGCATACAATAGAGGCAGTGCTTGTACATTTTCTCTCATGCATATTCATTGTGAATATCTTGAAAACCATGGCTTAAACCCAATACTTGTTCACAATAGTCTTAGCCCTTATTTGTATAGTAACTAGTTTTCAGTGATATATAATATTGTGGTCTCTTACTTTAGGGTTGGTTGTTTTTGTGTTTGGGGGTGTGTTAGTTTCCACATGTCCCAGGAGCACACTGAAGCCCCTTCCAGCTCTGAGCTGAGTTCTCTCCAGTATTCTTTGTAGAATCTCTCTCGTTATATATATTTATTGTTTCATTAACTATCATTATGGTATTTTGTGTTTTCCAACCAAGTTCTTGAGCCATATCCAGTAAATCTGGGCTTTGTGGTGATATGTTTGCAGATATTTTGATAGACATACTTGTTTGGATAGTCTCTTGAGACCTGCGTTAGCTGTAACATGCAGCACAATATTTCATATGTTTAAAAATCTTACTCTTTTTTATTACTTTTGACCTACAAATTAATACATAATATTTGAAAGCTGCAGTTTGTAATTACTCTATGCAGTGTTAATTGGCAAGGAGTATATGGTTTCTAGAGTAACCAAAATATGGAAAAAATTGGATTCTTGAACCAAATTTATGATATTTCAATATTCAATTTGAATATCCTAAAAACAGACCTATCAGTGTGTCTCCCAAGATCAGAGTTTATACCCCCGCTGTTTAGTGTTTGTTTATAGGATAGTGGAAACGTGTACAATGCTGATCCTTGCTTATGACAAATGTCGGTTTTGGCAATGCAAGGTGACCTGATTCTTAGCATGAATGTGTACAGATATACTGGATGTATGGCCATTGTAGATGGTCTGGTTTTCAGGTAGTCATTTGTCCTTGATGACTGGAGTTCTGTTTCTCTGGGATAAATTGTTCTGAAGATACTATTATTTTACAATAAGAGTTTTTGTGTCAGTTAAATTGGCATCTACAGCTGAAGGATTAGGATGGTTTTCAGATCATCTAGTAAGCAAAACCTCTGAATGTGATCCTATGAAAGACTATGCATTGAATGCTGGCTACTATATTCTTATGTCTATCTCACGTCCCATCTCCAAAGAAATTTTAGTCCACAGGAATTCAGATTTGCTACTGGAACCTAGAATTCCTAGCTGGAAAGTTCTTAATGGCGAGGGCGTTCACTGGTAATTAATGCTCCATCTGTATTATGAAAAGTAATATGCATTCTGGTTATTGAGCTTTAAAAGTTGGTCACATTTGTAAAATCCAGCTTGCTAGGAAATGTCTGTATTCTAACCACTTTGAATTTTCTAAAGGAATGTGGAATGCTTTAGAATAGGCAAGTGCCAATTAGACATCCTAAAATAGTTTACTATTCTTAAAACCATAACTTTTTTTTTTTTGTGATGTGCAAAAATTTACTCTTTGGCACAGAAAAAGGAAAATTCACCTGGTGCTAAGCAGTGGAAAACAGAATTAAAAAGGATAGTGTTGCTATTTTGACTCTCTTCAGGTGTTAACAGCCTAAATGTTAACCGCTGATACAGTACGTTAGCATGATGATAACTAAATAGTAGAGATATGTGCAGGCAAAAAATTATTTGTCCTGATTTTGGGGGGGGAGGGGGGAGAGCGGGAGTTTCTTAAGGGTGCTAAGTAGTTGGTGCCAGTTTTACTACCTGCAAACCATAAGCACAAGCCCCAGTTAATGGCAACTGCATGTTAAAACAGCCAGTGCAGTCAATATCCCCCGTTAACTGCTTAGGGCAGGGTCTGGGCAGAGTTTGAATGTGGACTGCACATTGCAGTAGGTGCATGATAAGTAACATGCGCACACTGTGCAATGTGCAGTCAGAGTGGGGGTACATAAGACATTAGCTGTGTCTGTGCTAAGTGCGCTTGACAGTAACATGTAATAGAGAACTTGTCTGTACAGAAACTGCTGGTGGCATGCTGGACACACCTTCCAACACTTCACACAGCCTTTGTACTTATTGTGTGTTATCTTTGGCTGTTAATGCACAGCGCGCATTAAGGGGCCCTTTTTACTAAGTGGCGGTAAGCCCACCACGGGCTTACCACGTGCCAATCTGGAGCTACCGCCGCCCCAACGCAGGCACTGGTAGTAGTTCTATCCCCCAGCACGCAGCATTTCTGGCGCTAGCAGAAATATTCAAAAAAATATTTATGCAGGTGTTTACCCGGTGGTAATCGGGCAGCGCTGTGCGCTACCTGGTTACCACTAGGTTAGCACAGGAGTCCTTACCGCTGCCTCAGTGGGTGGTGGTTTGTGCTCCCCCCCCCCCCCCCCCCCCCCCTTACTGAACAGAGCCACAGAACAGTGTCATATTTATAGCTGGTCACCTACAAATGAAATATGAGAGTAGTACTTGAATAAATGCTACACATGAAGCAAAACAGTTTGAAACTTTCCATACTGTACTGTAATGACATCTCAAAGTCTACTAAATATTTATGAATAGTATTGTAGTTTTTGAGGTGCTGAGAAGCATTTACTCAAAGCAGAATGTTTTTGTAACTTTGAAAACCAAACTAATTAAAAAAAATTAGGTTTACATACATTTTTTATTGAGAATTTTTAGTTTGAAATAAATAGCTTACTTGAAACTTGTCCATCAGAAAAGTACCTAGCATTTGTATGTTTAAACCTAGATTATCTCCTAAATATAGCAGAAAGGATTTGTAGTATTTAAAATATATATATTGTTAATATTTATGCATAGCCAAATTTGTTTAAACTGCATTTAATTTCAGTTCAGTTTAGCCATATGATTTGGAGTTGGACAATACTGGTGTTTGACAGCTTTTGTTTTTAATAAGCCTGGTATTGCTGTAACTGGATGAGAATGCAATAAAACATTATACTTTGTTACTTTGAAGAAAATAAATGTGATTTTCTGAATGCATGCAGAATATGCAGTCGTTGCAAGTGGATGATATCGGTTGGAGCGCAGGTTAGAACATTTATTCTAAAGTATGTGTGTGCAGGTCTCCTGCACACATATATGAGGCATATTTTCAAAGCACTTAGCCTTCCAAAGTTCCATAGAAACCTATGGAACTTTGGAAGGCTGAGTGCTTTGAAAATATGCCTCTATAGTGGTCTTGTGGAGCTCCTCCCTTGTGTATGTGTTATTTCTCCGAGGACAAGCAGGCTGCTTGTTGTCACATGTGGGTCGACGTCCGCGTCGGCCCAGGAATCGGCATTTTGCAAGCAAAATATTAGTTTTGCCAGCGTCTTCTGGCACGTGCAGCACGCACCGCGCATGCACGGACTGATTTCCCACTGGTCGCTTGAGCACTTTTCATTTTTTCTTTCTCCGCGTTGAGGTGCAGCAGCGTTCGTTTCTGCTCCTCTTCAGGCCCAGGAAGAGTCTTCACTGATTGCGAGTTTGTTTGCTTCTATTTCTTTAATTTTTTTCTTACAAGATTTAAAAAAAAAAAAAAGTTCCCGTAGTTTCCTTTTAGGTTTTTCACCTATTTCAAGTTTTCTTTCTTTTTCATTGCGGACGGCCTTTAGGCCGCCCAGTCGGGTTCTCCCCTTTTCTCTTTTGTGCTTTTTTCTGTTTTTTTAGGCACAATTGCATCTTTTGATTTCGCCGAAGCCGTTTTTCCTTCCATGTCAAGCGTTGTACTTGGTGCAACCGGACTATCTCAGGTAGCGATACCCACGCCTGGTGTATTCAGTGCCTTGGGCCCAACCATAGCCCAGCCGCTTGTAGTCTGTCTCTTCGTATGAAGAAACAGACCCAAGCGTCTCAAGAGGCCCAACAAGAAAAACTTTTGGGGGCTCAGTCAGGTCCTTCGACGTCAACATCGGCATTGGTACTGAGGTTGACGGTGTTGACATCGAAGGGAGCATCAGTCTGCTGTCCTCGGAGAATACCTACTACAAGTAAGTATCTTCGCTTTCCTTTTTGGAGGGGGGGGGGGGTCATCCCTTGTTTCTTCATTTTGTGATGAGTGTCACAGTCCCGGTGCATGGTTATGGGAGGGTGTGTTATTTTTTCCCTTTTCTTTCCAATGGCCTCCCTCAGTTTGCTTATTCCCTCTTAGGCTTATTCCTTCTGAAGCTTAGCTAGGAGCTTCATCTTCTATTGGTGGATCAGTCGGCTTTATTTTTCCAAAAGTTTAGCCACATGATTTTTTTTTAATCACCCATCTTTTTATTGGTCTCCTAAAAAAAGGCAGCCAGCAGCTTCATGAGCTAAAGCCATGATCATGTCCATCAGTGATCTCCCCACAATATATTCATGTTGGGTTTGAGTGCTAAACATTAATCTTCATAATAGGCAAAGCATAGGAAAAAGTATTTCTATTCATAGAAGTCCAGTTTAGCTGCTCTAGTGCTGTCTTTAAAGGATGCTGGACTGGATGCTGGTGGTGCATTGGCTTTGGAGAGAAGCATTGTGCCTGGTCAGAGACTACACCTAATAGAGTCTGGACAGCTGGAGTATCCTCTAGCTTCTACTATCAATGAAAGGGCAGGTTTTTGCTTTATTAGTGTCTGTGTCAGTTCATCAGTCTGGAGTATCTGGTAAAGACTTATACGCAGCAAAATTGCCCCTATCAATCTGCAGTGTTGAAAGTAGATAAATGTAAAAGTACGTAATAATTAATTGATATTGAAGTTACTTCATTATTACATAGCATAAAACAGCCTCCTAGACTATGATACAGAAGCATCAAAGTATTAATAGCCATGTTTTTTCTTTTTATTTATTTTAAATAAATCATACATGTGGCATAAGGCAATAACAAGTTCATATCAATGAGATAGGAGAGAATAAAGGAAAACAATTTCATGGATGCGAGGGGCAGGGCCTCTCAGAGACTGAGCCGGTCCTAGGGCAAAGCCGCCCCTGGGGCCCCCACCGCCGTCTCTCCTGCTCTCAGGCTGCTGGCGCCACAGTTTCCGCCCGCCCACCCCTAGCCCCGTCGACAGCCCCCTCCATCTGCCACCAGGCCCCCTGCATTCAAATCGGCAGCGCCTCACCTCCGTGTGAAAGCGGCTGATCGCCTCCCTTTGGACCCTCCCTGTGTCCTGCCCTCACAAACAGGAAGTTATATCAGATGAGGGCGGGACACAGTGAGGGAAGGCCCAAAGGGAGACGATCTGCCGCTTTCACACAGAGGTGAGGCGCTGCCGATTTGAATGCAGGGGCCCCGGTGGCGGACAGGTGAGACCGTGGACTACAGCGCCGGTGGCCTGGGAGCAGGAGGAGAGAGATCCTGGCGCCGGGCCGCCCTTGGAGGCTTGGGGAATTTTGTCCCCTTGCCCCCCCCCTAGGCGGCCCTGGGGAGGGGATGATAGGGGCAAAGGAGGATTGCTGGACATGGGAGGGGAGGGCAAGGAAGAAAGGAGAAATCACTGGACATGGAGGGGAGGGCAGGGGAGAGAGGAGAATTGCTGGGCATGGATGGATGGAGGGGGCAGGGGGGAGAGGAGAATTGCTTAATATGGATGGAGGAGAGGGCAGGGGAGAGAGGAGAGTTGCTGGATAAGTAAGTAAACCTGTTTTTAAAATAGCATTGTTATGCCTGAGCTCAGTAAGTTCATCCTCCGTGCTTAAAACAAAATTCAGAGCAAAATCCATCCTGAAAATTTAAGACTTGAAGAGCTTATCTTCTTCTTCTGCTGGCTTCAGTGCTTGCACATTTCAGACTTCAAATCTAAGCTGCCAGAAGATCAGGTGACCAATATATAAGATGTGCTGCTGTCCCCTTGTTGCAGGAGTGTGAGAAAAGGATCTTGGGGGAAATAAGATGGAGCATTCTGCCGGAGGGTGCTTGCCAGCGTGATGTCAAGTTTGAGGCCAGGCGTAGTGACCCCAGTTTGTCCTGCCATAAGGATCGTTTATTATACTCGGTCTACTGCCCTTTTGGAACAACAAATCAAAGTGGCTCAGAATGGGCATAGATTTGGGATATTGTCAAATAAAACGGGGGTAAGGGCTCTGTGTACCAGCATCTAGTGACACCCTACCCTCTCCCTGCAATCAACCTTGACCTGCTTGAGCCAATGATATTTAGAGGTTAACATTCTCCTTTAAATCAATTTCCTCTAGGACTGACTGTATATCTATATTTATATAGTGGGTCCTTTAAAAGCAACCAAAGCTTCTAGAAAAGGTGTCAAATTAATTTGCACATTTGGCTGATGATTTTTTAAATTGTTTTTAATGTGTGCACAGCCAAAAGAGGATGAGTGTTTTTGGCAATTAATTTCACTTCTATCACCATTGCATTAAGGAGTAGCAAAGATAACTGGTGAAAGATTACTGTGGCCAAAGTTCAGCTCTCTCTGTCAGCTCTCTGACCTTTGCTCTGTGTCTCTTTTCTTTCACTATTTCATTTGAGTGGTGTTAGGTATCAGAAACGGGAGGCATGGATCCCAGATTTTGGAACCCACAAGGAGTTGCTCTGTTCTCCTTCCTATTAGCAAAACAGAAAGTATAGGTTCAATTTACCTAAATTCAACTGTCTGAAATTTTTTCTGTAAGAATGGACTTCATTTATGGCAGGGCTCTCAATCCAGTTCTTGGGATATACCCAGTCAGGTTTTGAAGATACCTATAATAAATATGCATATTAAACCGGCATTGTATTCAGATTTATGTCATGCATATTCATTGTGGGTATCCTGAAAACTTGACTGACTGGTCCCAAAAACAGCTGAGCTGGAACCAGTTCAGACCCAATCAGATACAAGCCAGGGTCTGACATCACCTGGAAACTCTAGTCCCCGCCCTCTACACCTGCCCAGAACTGCTATTGATTGGCTATTACTTTGTTGTTGTCAGGCTCAGCTACCTCCCCAGCCTGAACTGCACCTTAACTGAGTGCAGGCTCACTCCCTCTCCCCTCCCAATCCACAATGGCCCTATGGCACAGTCTTGTTCCCTCCCTCCTGTTGCACCTCTGCTGGGCTCCTGCTATTAAATTACCATGGGAGATGCAGGGGGCCAGCTCTCTGCAGCGCTGCTAGTGCTTTCTGCTCCAAGCCCACCTCCTCTGATAATAAACTTCCAGAACTGGTGTAGGAAACACTAGTGCTGCTGCAGAGAGCTGGGTCCTGCGTGTCTCCCATGATAGTTTATTAGCATGGGCCTGGCGGAGGTGCACAGGGGAGGGAGTGAGACTGTGCTGCAGGGCCACAGTGGATGGGAGGGGAGAGAGAGAAATTAGGCAAGACTGGATGGATGGAGATGGAGAAAGAGAGATGGAGCTATACTGGATAAAAGGAGGGGGAAAGACAGAGGCTATGGGCTGGGGGAGAGAAATTGGGCAAGATTGAAGAGGTGGGGAGAGAGAGAAATGAGGCAAGACTGGATAAGAGGAGGAAGCGAGAGAGTGACAGATGGGGTGATACTGAATGGGGGGGGGGGGGGAGACAGAGGCTATGGGCTGGAGAGAGTGAGAGAAATCAGGTAAGACTGGATAGGTGGGACATAAGAGTCAACTTTTCAAAATGATTGGGGTTAAACCCAGTAGAAATTACCCCTAGGAAGGACCTTGTGTGACCCTGTGGAAGTTTGCTTGTAAACGTACTAGATTCTGTGGTCTAACTTGTTAAGAATACTTGTTACTTTGTAGTAGTTTTAAGAACTGTACTTTATTACTTTTACTTGAGTATTTTTCTTCTTTTTGGATGACTTTCTACTTTTACTTCACTACTTTTGAAGCCAGTACTTTTACTTTTGACTTAAGTACTTTTAAAAAGTAACGAACCCATCTCTGCCGAGGAGTCCCATTGAATTAGCAGATCCAGCTCAGATGATGTACAGTATGTAGGAGAGAGATGTTGTTAACAACCGGAAGCTATTGGTTAGATACAGTCATAAGCTGCATACTCTTGGTAAAAGCTCAGGGTTCCACATAGGTGTGGATGCTTCTGAGGCACAGTATTTTGTTGGGATAAATGGGCAAAGGAGAATAAAGCTGTTACCCACGTCCAAGATTAGACAGTGATTAGTTGTGATTAGGTCTTTCCTATGAGTATGGCGTTCTTTTTCTTTACTTAATTGTATTATTTTGTTCTTGTTAACCATTGTGACCTGACAAAGCTAGGTGGTATATAAATTTTTAATAATAAACATAACCATAAACCTATATTAACACCAACAAGTAAGATTTCACATTGCACTGTTGTTTATGGAAAAAACATGTTGTCTTCTCTGTTGACTTAGGGCTTTGAACAAGTGTCCTCTCCTGCAGCGTGTCAAAGTCTGTAGTCTCCTCCTTTGTCTCTCTAGGGGGCCCTTTTACTAAAGGGTTGCTGCGTGGCAACCTGGAACTGTCAACAGCCAATGCAGGTGCTGGCGGTATTTCCATCCCCAGCGTGTGCCATTTCTGGTGCTAGTAGAAATATTAAATATTTTATAAAAAATATTTCTATAGGTGGTGACCTGGCTTACTGCTAGGTTAGCAAGGGAGCCCCCACCGCCTCCTGAAATGGTTGTGCAGCAAGTGTGAACTTACTGCATGGCCATTTCTTTTTTTCTGCCTTTTTACCTGCTGTGGTAAATTCCTGGCACGTGGCCAAAAATGGCTGCCACCGCTAACACAGGGTCCCTTTTACTGTAGCTTACTAAAAGGGCCGCTAGGTCTTCCAGACAAGGGTTGGTCTTCCTTGATCAGCATGTGCTGTATTTGATCACAATTGTGCCATTTTGTGATAACCAGGAAGACTTTATGGGTGCTCCTTTTTGGCATATGTCAGAGCCACTTCTAAAGGCAAAAATATACATATAACCGCTTTGAATTTTGACAAGAAATTTTACATACTTATGTATAAAAACATTTAATTATATTGATGTTACAGACATTTTAGTGTTACTAACTAGTGATTTTTGCATGTTAAAAATGTTTGAGCTATTACATGGTAAAATAACGTCATTCAAACAATACAATTAGCAAAGTGTCAGAATTTTGCAGTCATTGTGAATGCTGAAAGTGTCCACTCTCAGCTTTAACACGGGCCTTCAGTCATTTTGGGAAGTTCTTAACAGACTTGTCAATCGGTCTCTGTGGCAGGCGGTCCCAGATCATCTGCAGCGCTTCCTTAAGTTCAACAATTGTGGCTTTGGGTGGAGCTTGTGATAGGCCACCAATTTGATCCCCAGATATGTCTCAGAGATGATATTAACAGTGAGCTGGTACCCCCCCTTTTTTTGTTTTCAAATAATGGTAGTTTTACAGTGCAAACATTTTTTTAATGTGTGAAAATCGCTGGATGATCAGGCTAAAAAGTCTATAACATCACCATATTCAAAGATAATATCATTCTACTCAGCATATAAACAGAGATAGTAACAACAAATAAAGCTGTAAAATTTACGTTTAAATTCCAAGCAGTTGCTGAGAAAACAGCAAAACACTCAAGGTTGTTTTTTTTTTTTTTTTTTTTTGCTGGCCTTTATTATTGAGCTACCAAACAAGTTTAGAATATGTATTATCTGTATTAGATGTACCTAATGGTTAGAGCAGCAGAGTGAGAACCATGGGAATCTGGT
This sequence comes from Microcaecilia unicolor, assembly GCF_901765095.1. Taxonomy (NCBI): domain Eukaryota; kingdom Metazoa; phylum Chordata; class Amphibia; order Gymnophiona; family Siphonopidae; genus Microcaecilia; species Microcaecilia unicolor. The sequence goes on along the minus strand of NC_044031.1, from coordinate 264,506,064 downwards.
TCAAATCCTACTGCCACTTGGACAAGTCACTTAACTCTCCATTGCCTCAGATACAAACATAGGGGTATGTTTACTAAGGTGCGTCAGCATTTTTAACGCACCTTTAAAGTTAAGGTGCGTTAAATGCTAATGCACCTATACATTTCTATGGGCATGTTAGCGTTTAATGCGCATTAACCATTAACGCATGTTAACAATGCTAACGTGCCTATAGCGCACCTTAGTAAACATGGGTGTTACACTGTAAGCCTTCTGGGAGCAGGAAAATACCTACTGTACCTGAATATGCATAGTAACTTAGTAGATGATGGCAGAGAAAGACCTGTATGGTCCATCCAGTCTGCCCAACAAGATAAACTCATATGTGCTGCTTTATGTGTATACCTGACTTTGATTTGTGTCTGCCATTTTCAGGGCACAGACCGTAGAAGTCTGCCCAGCACTAGCCCCGCCTCCCACCACCGGCTCTGCCACCCAATCTCCGCTAAGCTTCTGTGGATCCATTGCTTCTGAGCAGGATTCCTTTATGTTTATCCCACGCATTTTTGAATTCCGTTACCGTTTTCATTACCACCTCCTGTGGGAGGGCATTCCAAGTATCCACCACTCTCCGTGAAAAAATACTTCCTGACATTTTTCTTGAGTCTGCCCCCATTCAATCTCATTTCATGCCCTCTAGTTGTACTGCCTTCCTATCTCTGGAAAAGGTTCGTTTGCGGATTAACTCACCTTGAGCTAAATCCAAATTCAAAATCCAGTATTGGACATACTGAAAAACCCTACAAAACTTCCCCAAGACTTAAAGAGTGATTCTACTTTAAAAATAATATTTTTATTATTTATTTATTAGGATTTATTTACCGCCTTTTTGAAGGAATTGACTCAAGGCAGTGTACTGTAAATAAATCAAATATGAGCAGTAGACAATTACAGCAGTAAAAATATTCAAATAACAATATAAAGTATGGCATAGTATACATAGCACTAACTTCCAGAAGGGTCTACCTAAGAAAACATTACAATAGTAACCATTGCAGTGGGCAGTATAATATCATTATACCTATCTGGAAAACTAAATAAATGGATTAGTAAAGATCATTCAATCCCTTTTCCACACATGCAGAATATAGACAGACCCTCACCAAGTACAGAATAAGTAACCACAAGCTGAAAGTAGAAATAAGCAGTGGCGTAGGAAGGGGTGGGGCGGTCCACCCCGGGTGCACGCCGCTGGGGGGTGTCGGTGCCTCGCTGGTTCCTTGCTCTCTCTGCCCCAGAACAGGTTACTTCCTGTTCCAGGGCAGAGAGAGCAAGGAACCAGCGAGGCGCAGACACCCCCCCAGCGGCGTGCTCTCGGCGGATTGGCCCTCCCACCCGCCCCTCACCGCCTTCCAGGTATGTTCTCGCGGGCGGTGGGAGGGTGTTGCGCTACTGAGGGGGGAGGGTGCGTCGCGCTGCACCCGGGGGGGGGGGTGCGCAGCGGCGACCCGCCCCGGGTGTCAGCTGCCCTCGCGACGCCACTGGAAATAAGTATACAAAAATTAAACTGAACTCCCAGGAAGCTGGACTCTGCATATAATGCAACACCACAGAAAGAGAAAGTGATGCATGGCCCCCTGTGCTGTGCAAATAAAGTCAGAAGATGTAACTTTCAAAATCTAACACATTCCAATCACTACATTACAAATTAACAAGCAAAATAAAACAAAAATGGAAAATAGAGCAATACCTTTTCATTGGACTAATTCAAAACATTAACTTTAAGAGGCCAAAACCACCTTACTCAGGTCAGGTTTTTGGCTTCTGAAAGCGAGTAAAAAAATGTATTGAATTAGTTCATTGAAAATTTTCTATTTTTTGTTTTATTTTAATTTATTAACCTTTAAACTGGACTAACAATGCTACAACACTACTCTTCACCCTAAATAAATAATACAATTCTTTTCTCTACCTTTGTTGTCTGGCCACTTTTTTCTAATTGTGTAGGTCCCAGCAGTGGCGTAGCCAGACTGCCAATTTTGGGTGGGCCTGAACCCAAAGTGGGTGGGCACAAAATTTTCTCTCTACCCCCCCCCCCCCCCCCAGCAAAATTTAGTCACACTCAGATGCATTTGTCACATAGGGTAAAGTGCTGCTTTTCAGTGCATCCAATTTCAGACAATTTATTTAATAGCCTAATCCTTTTCAGTGAGCTTTCAGAGGCCAAAACCTCCTGCCTCAGGTCAGCATAATGCTGTTACGGTATCCTCTCCTGACCTAAGGAAGGAAGTATTGGTCTCTGAAACTTTATTAACACCATATTACTTTATCCTAAATTAAAAATACAATTATTTTCTTTACCTTTGTTGTATGGCCATTTACTTTTTCTCATTGTGTTGCTCCCAGTCTCTAGATTCTGCTTTCCTTCGTTTTCGCTTAACTCTTCTGCCAGGGTTTCCTGGCCATTTGTCATTTTTCTCTCCTTTTTCTTTGCTTTCTTCAATATTTTTCTGCCTCTCTCTGTGTCCAGATTTAATTCATTCTTACTATCCATTCTTTAATTTCCTTCATCTACTTATGGCTTTTCATCTTTTTCTCACTCTTGTTCTCCCCATGCCCCTTCCACTTATTCTCCAATCTTTCACTACTCCCCCTTTCCATGCAGCAGCTCTCCTCTTTCTCTCCCCATCCTTCCAGTGTCTCCCCTCTCTCTCCCCATCCTTCCAATAGTCTCCCCTCTTTCTTTCTGCATCCTTCCATCGTGTCACCTCTTTCTCCCTACCCTTCCATCCAGCGTCTTCCCTCTTTCTCTCCCCATCCTTCCACCCATCTACCCTCTCTCCTGATCCTTCCATCTAATGTCTCTCTCTCCCTCCTTCTAACCAGTGTCTATCTCTCTACCCTTTTCTGTTCAGTGTCCCTTCTCTCTCCACATCCTTCCAGTCTCTCCCCTTTTTCTCTGCATCCTTTCATCCATCTCCCCTCTTTCTCTGCCATCCTCCCATCTGTTTTCCCTCTTTCTCTCCCCATCCTCCGTTTTCCCTTTCTCTGCCATCCTCCCATCTGTTTTCCCTCTTTCTCTCCCCATCCTCCTTTTTCCCTCTTTCTCTGCCATCCTCCCATCTGTTTTCCCTCTTTTTCTCCCCATCCTCCATTTTCCCTCTTTCTCTGCCATCCTCCCATCTGTTTTCCCTCTTTCTCTGCCATCCTCCCATCTGTTTTCCCTCTTTCTCTGCCATCCTTCCATTTTTCCTCTCTCTGCTATCCTCCCATCTGTTTTCCCTCTTTCTCTCCCCATCCTCCGTTTTCCCTCTTTCTCTGCCATCCTCCCATCTGTTTTCCCTCTTTCTCTGCCATCCTCCCATCTGTTTTCCCTCTTTCTCTCCCCATCCTCCGTTTTCCCTCTTTCTCTGCCATCCTCCCATCTGTTTCCATCTTTCTCTCCCCATCCTCCGTTTTCCCTCTTTCTCTGCCATCCTCCCATCTGTTTTCCCTCTTTCTCTCCCCATCCTCCGTTTTCCCTCTTTCTCTGCCATCCTCCCATCTGTTTTCCCCTCTTTCTCTCCCCATCCTCCGTTTTCCCTCTATCTCTGCCATCCTCCCATCTGTTTTCCCTCTTTCTCTCCCCATCCTCCGTTTTCCCTCTTTCTCTGCCATCCTCCCATCTGGTTTCCCTCTTTCTCTCCCCATCCTCCGTTTTCCCTCTTTCTCTGCCATCCTCCCATCTGTTTTCCCTCTTTCTCTCCCCATCCTTCCATTTTCCCTCTTTCTCTCCCCATCCTTCCATTTTCCCTCTTTCTCTCCCATCCTGCTATCCATTTTCCCTCTCCCGATTCAGGCCCACCAGCCCCAGCTCCCATTGCTGGCCACTGCTGCTTTTCCTGATGAGCAGCAGAGCCGGCGCTACAGAAAGAAGAAGCGCTCAGCTGACTGAGCTGAGCGCCAACGCAAACGACAACTCACTCGACGAGAAAAAATGTTTTTTAAAAAACGCGGCACCGCAGGCAGCCTCGAAGCATTGGCTGCTGGCTCTGCAGGCTCCTCCCATCTCGTACGTCACTGCCCCTGCTTCGCTCCAGGGGCAGTGACGTAAGAGACGGGCGGAGCCTGCAGAGCCAGCAGCCAATGCTTCGAGGCTGCCTGCGGTGCCGCATTTTTTTAAAAACATTTTTTCTCGTCATTAGCAACGCGTTGGCGCTCAGCTCAGTCAGCTGAGCGCTTCTTCTTTTTGTAGCGCCGGCCCTGCTGCTCATCAGGAAAAGCAGCAGTGGCCGACAATGGGAGCTGGCGCTGGCGCTGGGCAGGCCTGGGCTGAAATTGGGTGGGCCTGGGCCCACCCAGGCCCACCCGTAGCTATGCCCCTGGGTCCTAGGCTTTGGTTATTGCTTTCCTGTCATCTCTCAGATCTCTTTCCAGGATGTCCTGTTCATTGTTATTTTTCTCTCTCCTGTCTTCTTCACTTCGTGCACTACATCCATCTCTGACACTAATCTTTTTCTTTCAGCATTCTTCTATTTTTCTACCTTTCTATTCATTCAGATTTCATTCATTCAATCTCCCTTTTTTTCACTGCATCTACTACATTTTCCCTCACCCAGGCCCTCCCATTCCCCTTCTTATTATCCAGTCTTTAATTTACTTTTGCACCTCTCCCCTTGCCATCCAATGTCTCTTCTCTGTATCTCTCTCCCCCTGCCAAACAACATTGCCTATGTCTCTCTCTCCCCTCCCCCCCCAGCATAACCCCGTATTTCTCTGTCTCGTCTCCTTCATCATCCTTATCCCATCTGGCATTACTCTGTTTCTGTGTCTCTCCTCCCCATCCAGCATCACCCCATCTCTCTCTCTCTCTCTTTCTCCATCCAGCATTATCCCATTCTGTCTCTCTCTCTCCCTTCTCCCCATCCAGCATTACCCCATTCTCTCTCTCTATTCTTCCCAATCCAGCATTACCCTGTTTTTTCCTCTTTCTCTCTCTGCCCCTTCCTGCAGCACCACCTGCTTTCAATCTATCCCCTCCAGGGCCACCGAGAGGGGGGGACAGGGGGATAAAATTCCCGGGACCCGGGCCTCCAAGGGGGGCCCGGCGCCACAGTCCCACCACGTCAGACGCACAGAAGCCCTGCAGAGTACAGCGAAGATCAGCTGAGAGGAGTGTGTCTGTGGGCTGCGCACGCCAGAGTCAGAAGACAGCACTTCTGCTGGCGGGGGTTTGGGTGGAAGGGGCCCGGTCTGGTGGTGGAGGTGGGTGGGACTGTGGAGCCGGGCCCCCCTCAGGGGGGGGCGGAGACAACCTGGGGTGGCAGTGGGGGCGGGGGCGGCCTGGCCCCGGCTCTCGGCGGGCCTGATCCCCTCTTCCTCTTACAGTCTTCCTTAGTTGGGACAGGCTGGAAGCAAAGGCAAAAGCAGTGTGAAGACATGCAGGACCAGTTTCCTGCCTGCCTTTCTCTTGCTCTACAGGTCACATCCGTCCGAGGCAGGAAGTTTACATCAAGGGGGCCTGATTGTCAGAGCTAGCAGTGGTGAGCACAGGAAACTGGTACCACGCATCTTCACATTACTTTTGCCGGTGCCACTGCTGCAGACCTGGGAAGAGACTGGGCTCTGTAGCGGTGGCAGTGGGAGGTGAACTAGGAAAGGTCACAATTGGGGCTGGGGAAATTTAGCCTCCCCGAGCCTCTTATTGCCTATGATCATCAACCAGAGATTTAGCAATTTTAAGTACTGTATTGTACACACATTTTCAGAATAGCCACTCTAGTAGTTTGTTTCCATCATTTTCAGTTACATTTGTATTTATTTATTTATTTAACTGAAACAAACTGCTAGAGTGGCAATTCTGAAAATATGTGTACAATGCAGTACTTAAAATTGCCCAAACTCTGGTTGAGGATGTTGCAGCCCTCTAGGGGTAATACTGACATCCATCTGGCCCTCTCTGTACAAAGGTTGCCCTCTCCTGACATAAAAGATCATGTGAAGCCACACCCAGGTCTGAAGCGCAGAGACATGTGAGAATGACAACTCCTGTGAAACAATTTTGGCAAACACTACTGACCTTTACTGTGCTTTTCCTTATAACAGCAAGATTATTTGTTCAGTTTTTAAGTTGTCTGTTTAATTAACACTCTAGGCGGCCACCACTACATGCAATAACAAAGATGAATTAATTTAGAGTGGAAGAACAAAGAAAAGAATTCTGATTTCTTTCTGGTAGGTGTTTGTCTAAAAAGTCCTTCAGAATAATGATTAAGGTTTCTTAATTGCATTTTTCCTCCACTGATAGCAAAGTTTAAAGTCATTGTGAGACAAATATATAAGCATATTTTATATTTATTACATAACACATATGCACATTTTTTTTTAATACCTACTGCACTGACCTCTTTTATAGCATGTTTCTTCGGTTGGGAAGCTAAGAATTTGTTTTTCTATTCTCATCCTGAAGGAACCTCACTTCTGGCCTTCAATATTGCACATCAGTCTCAAAGCAGTAGTGAAAAATTTTTACCAAGGTTGAGCATATCTTTTGTTTTCCAGCAGATAAAATATATTTAGAGCACTGGTTGCACAAACTTTTACTAAGATATGTGATGTGACAGCTACACAAAGTCACATGGAAAAGGCGGGGGGGGGGGGGGTAACCAATAATTTTTACTTATGTGTCTGCACAATGTTAAACAAGTTACAATATAAACACATATTTTAATACATCCAAAAGCCTACAACTCTTAATCTATAAAAAAAAATAATAAAACACTAGAAAAGATACTCAACAGTAAGAAATTAGCAAAAACATTCAAATACCATTAAAAAAAATATCTAGTCAATATACACTGACCACTGCAGGCAGAATTAGGTGCCAATGTTCAATGCCAGGCCCTGTCTCCATCCCCATCCCCTCCCCACAGACTCTGTCTCCATCCCCATCCCTTCCCTGCAGTTTCTGTCCCCATCCCCATGGGCTCTGTTCTCATCTGCAGAAGCCTCGAGCACTTATGATTTTATATTTAAATCTTTTTATTAAAATATAAAAAGGAACAATATGCTGTGCAACTGTTGTGTATAAATTACAAATAGAAAACAATAATAAGAACTAGCAGCTATGATAACTCTTCCACCACCACCACCCTCTACCCTTCCAACCCCAATAGCTGACTTCTACTACCTCAAGGAATCCTAATCAACCCTGTTAAGTTGTCCAGGGGTACAAAATACAACCTACTACTACTTATCATTTCTATAGCGTTACAAAGCATATACACCATACACAAAAGACAGTCCCTGCTCAAAGAGCTTAACCTCTTCTGTATGCCCTAGAAGAGAGAAATATGCCCTATGAAACGCTGCTATGATTTTTAAATCTGTGGATGAATAAGAAGTCATCAACAATCTCAGGATTCAGTCTAGCTCTCCTGTCTTCCACAGTCCCTCCTGCAATGGAAGATGTCTTGTTAGAAGATGTGCTGGTAGCAGGATATACAGGATCCCCCATGCAAATTTTGTTAGCTGTGGCCAGCAAGTTTGCTTGTTTTTCCAAAAATAAAAATATTGTCATCTGTATCAATCAAACATAAATAACAGTACAGTTCATTAACAAGTTTCAAAGAAGAAAGTGACAAGGGGGCAAAGTTTGTCTCAGTCCTCACGGCCTCTGTCCCCGCCCCGTCTCCATGGGCTCTGTCCCTGTCTCCATTCCTGTGGTTACCATGGGTCCTCCCCATGTCATTCTCTAGCCAAGAGAGAGCTGACCGGATATTTGCAGGTACCATTCCCTGGCTTGTCTGATTTCTTTAGGGTTGCAAAGGAGGTGGGGGAGGGGAAACAGTGGGCACCGGTAGCTTGTTGCCTTGTTCTCTCGGATAGGGTTTCCCTTTTCCATTCCCAGTCCTACACTTTCTTGCTGGTTTCACACACGGAAGCCTATCATGGAGGTGATTAAAAAACAAAACATTTACAAATGTAAAATTAATCTACATTTAAAAATGTAGTGCATTTAGCTATTAAAAACGTTGTAACAGCAATCATTTGAAAATGTAAAACGCAAAACTCTTCCCCTTCTCCAACGTCTCACAAATAAATTTAACACGCTCATTAAAAAGGTATTTAATTTAAATTTGTAATTTCATTTATTAAGTTTCTGTTCCATTGTACCCACAAAGATCTAGACAGATTACAAATTGATAGGTATATAATCACAATACAGTATTGCTTGAAAACATATTAGATTCTGTGGTCCAACTTGTTAAGGATACTTTTACTTTGAAATAATTTTTAAAAAGTAGTAGTTTAAAGTTTTGTTTTTTTACTTTTACTTGACTATTTTTTATAAGACTCTATTTTTACTTCACTATTTTTGAAACCAGTATTTTTACTTTTTACATAAGTACTTTTGAAAAGTAGCAACCCCATCTCTGACTGTTGGTTAAATGCCACTGTACGTTGACGGCAAGCCCACTGAGCGCGATTTAGCAGGCTAAAGCAGGGCCGTGCCTAGGGTCTCTGGCGCCCCCCTGCAGCCTATCAGTTGGTGCCCCCCCCCCGCAGACTATCAGTTGGCGGCGGCGGCGCCCCCCCCCCCCCCCGTGAAAATGATCGCTCACCACTTGCCACACTGACAGGAATTGTCAGCAATATTCTTAGAAACAAATTGCTATACATTGCAAAATAAGATAGCAGATGTAAATTCTCAAAGTGGACATATTCCAAACACTAAAATGAAAATAAAATGATTTTTTTTCTACCTTTGTTGTCTGGTGACTTTCTTTTTCTGATCATGCTGGCCCAGTATCTGATTCTGCTGCTATCTGTCCTCTTAACTCCGTTTCCAGGGCTTCCTTTCCATTTATTTCTTTCCTTTCCTCCTTTCTTCTTCATTTCTGGTCCTCAGCTTCTGCCTATTTTCTTCATCCATGTGCAGTTTTTCTCCTCTCTTCCTTTTCCCTCATTTCATCTCCTTCATCTCTCTTCCCTCCCCTCTATGTCCAGCAATTTCTCCTCTCTCCCTGAGCCCTGCCCTCCCAATCCATGCCCATCCATGCTCCTCTGTCCCCTGCCCCCTCCATTCATCCTTTTCCAGCAATTCCCCTCTCTCCCTGAGCCCTGCCCTCCCAATCCATGCCCATCCATGCTCCTCTGTCCCCTGCCCCCTCCATTCATCCCTTTCCAGCAATTCCCCTCTCTCCCTGAGCCCTGCCCTCCCAATCCATGCTCCTCTGTCACCTGCCCCCTCCATTCATCCCTATCCAGCAATTCCCCTCTCTCCCTGAGCCCTGCCCTGCAATCCATATCCATCCATGCCCATCTGTCCCCTCCATTCATCCCTATCCAGCAATTCCCCTCTCCCTGCCCTCCCAATCCATGCTCATCCATGCTCCTCTGTCCCTGCCCCCTCCATTCATCCCTTTCCAGCAATTCCCCTCTCTCCCTGAGCCCTGCCCTCCCAATCCATGCCCATCCATGCTCCTCTGTCACCTGCCCCCTCCATTCATCCCTAACCAGCAATTCCCCTCTCTCCCTGAGCCCTGCCCTCCCAATCCATGCCCATCCATGCTCCTCTGTCCCCTGCCCCCTCCATTCATCCCTTTCCAGCAATTCCCCTCTCTCCCTGAGCCCTGCCCTCCCAATCCATGCCCATCCATGTTCCTCTGTCCCCTGCCCCCTCCATTCATCCCTTTCCAGCAATTCCCCTCTCTCCCTGAGCCCTGCCCTCCCAATCCATGCCCATCCATGTTCCTCTGTCCCCTGCCCCCTCCATTCATCCTTTTCCAGCAATTCCCCTCTCTCCCTTCCATGACCCCCCCTCGCATCCATGCTCCTCTCTCTCCCATGTCCCAGCGTGGCCCGCCCTCTTCTCCCCCCCCTTCGCATCCATGCCCCCCCTTCGCATCCTTGCTGTCATTTCTCCCCTGCCCTCCCGCTCCCATTGTTCAACTGCCCACCCTCTTCTCTTCCCCCAACATCCCTTTTCTTTTTTCTTTTTAAATTTACCTCTGTGGTGGCGGTTCCGGCAGCGCAGCGTCAGGGAAAGAGGCGGCGCTCCCGACGTCTAGCCTTCCCTTCGCTGTGTTCCGCCTTCTTCTGACGTCATCCTTGACGTCAGAAGAAGGCGGAACACAGCGAAGGGAAGGCTAGAGACGTCGGGAGCGCCGCCTCCTTCCCTGACGCTGCGCTGCCGGAACCGCCACCACGGAGGTAAATTTAAAAAGAAAAAGAAAAGGGATGTTGGGGGAGGGCGAGCGAGGTGAGCATGGTGCGGCGGTGCCCCCCAGAGGGAAGCGCCCCCCTGCCATGCTTACCTCTCTTACCGGGTTAGCACGGCCCTGGGCTAAAGCCTCCCCTGCCCTCTTAAATCACTTTGAATATGGGTCCCATGTGTTTATCATGAGGAGGGGTAGCCTGTTCAGAGTAGTGGACTGAGAATCAAGCAAAACCAAGTTAAAGTCCCACTGTTACTCTTTGTGATCCTGGGCAAGTTTATTTAACTTATCGGTACCTCAGGTACAAACTTAGATTGTGAGTCTTCTAGGGACCAGGAAATATCTACTATACCTGACTGTAACTCACTGGAAAAGGCATAAACTAAATCCAAATCCTCTCCCCTCCCCCCATCCCCAATCAAATTCCAGAAAGTCTACAAAATCAAACTCCTTAAATTAAGAAAAAGAACCTACAAAGCTTACTGCAAATTATCAGCCGAATGCTATATAAGCAACACAGAACTGAAACTGCTTTAGCACACCATCGCTGCTGAGCTGTAACATCCCAAGACTCAATTTTTGTCAATGTATGATACCCTCAAGGTGTGCTCACAATCCTAAAAGTTCAAAAAAGGTGGCTCAACCCCATATCAAAAAAAGCTTATTTTATTTTGTTGCACCCTGGAGGTCATGAGTTTGCTGCTCTCTGCTTTTACCTCTTGTTTGTCGGTGGGGTACACAATAACTAGCTACTTCAGCCTCAAAATATCACAAAGTCTGCAACGCTCAGAGTATTTTTTGATGGAATCTGCAGTTATGCACAGACTGACAATATGTGGTGTAGAACTATGAAGGATAGATTTTGGAAAGGCGGTAGTGGTAAAATAGAACTTAAGTTTCTTCAAATCAACACCAAAGTCAAAACAAGTGGCAAATGTTATAGGTGACTCTCAGAAAGAGACCAAGACATGACATCGTTCAGCATAAACAGTGAGTACATTAACCTTGTTTAAGGGTACACATTGCACTAATGGTTAGCACAAGAATGTCCAACCTCAGAAGTACGTAAGTATTGCCACACTGGGACAAATCAAAGGTCCGTCAAGCCCAGCATCCTGTTTCCAACAGTGGCCAATCCAGCTCATTAATACCTGGCAAGATCCAAAAAAAGCTCAATACATTTTATGCTGCTTATCCCAGAAATAAGCAGAAGATTTTCCCCAAGTCAATTTAATAATGGTCTATGGATTTTTCCTTTAGGAAGCCGTCCAGACCTTTTCTAAACCCTACTAAGCTAACCACCTTTACCACATTCTCTAACGAGTTCCAGAGTTTAATTACAAATTGAGTGAAGAAAAATGTTCTCCAATTCATATTAAATTTACTACTTTGTAGCTTCATCGCATGTCCCCCAGTCCTAGTATTTTTGGAAAGAGTAAACAAGGGCCGCCATCTAGTTGGGTTTTCAGGATTTCCTCAATGAATATACATGAGATTCTTTGCATGCATCAGCTCCATTGTATGCAGATAGATCTCAAGCATATTCAGTGTGAAAATCCTGAAAACCTGACCTGGCGAGAGCAAAAGGTTGGTCACTCCCGGTTTAGCACATCTACTGAATCCCCTGCTATGCACGCCACTGTTGGATCCAATGAGGTGTATACAGAAAAGAAAATTGAAATGTTCACTTAACTGAACTGCAAGGACTTCGTGGACCAAGCTTTCATGGCCATGTCACATTTATGTAATTACAACATACTAAGAGGTATAGCTTCTACAGATTAGTCCCTGTCAGCTCCTACAGGATGTGTGCACAAGAGCTACATTCTGTGTAAAGATGTGCTCTTAACTGCTAGTTAATGCAGACATTTTAGTTTGAATGTCAAGTATGGTTAAATGTAAGTTGTTTTTTATTTCTGTGCTGCAGCCATACAATAGCCTGATGGAAAAGGAAAAAAATACATAAAGAATGTCTTCTTCATCTTAACTCTGTGTGGGTGTTTTTCCTTCCCCAAGGGGCACATAAGAATAGTCTTACTGGGTCAGACCATGGGCTATCTAGCCCAGTATCCTGCTTCCAACAGTGGCCAATCCAGATCACAAGTACTTGGCAGCAGAAGCGGAGCCAGGATGAGGCAAGTTGATGGCATGGGGGGAGTGACAGCGGACTCGCACTGGTGCATATTTTCAGTGCAACAGGATGAAAAAATAGGCACCGGCAGAACTCCGTTTTGGGGGAGCAGCTGCTCCCCTGGTGCCCCACCTAGCTACGCCACTGCCTGGCAGAGTCCCAGAAAGTGGAAAGATTCTCTAGAGCAAATGATCAGGACAAGAAGTAGAGTGTGTGGTGTTCATAAATGTGGGGCAAATGATGCTGATGGTGACACCTTTACAGCTAAGTGAATGTCCTATGTCTTTGGCTACACCACTTCAAATGGACAATAGTCCAATTGAGATTTCCCACTTACTAAAAATCTTAGGTATTATCATTGATTGCCGCTTAACTATTATCCAAAAATCAAACATATAAACGGCGAGTGACCGACTCACTTGCAAATGTGCAGTAGAGACTTCCCTCTCTGTCCCACCCCCGCATCAATACGTGATGACGAGGGCGGGACAGAGAGGGAAACTACGCCGCCGAGGTTGATACCGCACCCTCCCCCCCCCCCCCCCCCCCCACACACACCCGGCCCGGGCCCTCTCTCCGCTACTAAACTTACACATCCATTCGCCGGAACGCAGCATGCACATCAGCTGCAGTGTGTCCAAATCACAAGGGGGAGGGAGGTGTCAGGGGCATGCTGGCAGTGGGATTTCAGCATTCTTAACACTTGGACGTTTTTCTGCTATAATGGAACAAAGCAAAAACTTCCAGGGCAAAAACCTAGACATTTTGGGCTAGACCTATTTTAATAAAGACAAAGTCACAAAATGGTGCCCCAAATGACCACTGGTGGGTTACATTTCAGACACCATTCAGCAGGTGGTGCTAATCTGCTGAGACTGTCAGAGAGGCGGGGCTCAGGCCAGGAGGGCTTTAAACGCCCTGACTCAGTGAGAGAGAGAGAGACCCCAAGTGCAGAGGATCCAAGAGTGGCAAGTAGGGCTGCAGTACCCAGGAAGATCCTGGGGAAAAAGAGTGGTCTTAGTGTTACCCCATAAGCGACAGAGCAGAAGAGGATTGAGGTAGGACAAGTTTGTCTTACAACCTGGTAAACAGTGTGACTTGGGAAGTCAGTGAAAGTGGAACAGTGGGGATTCCAGGTAGTTGAGTTGCCTGGGGTGATCAAGCGTGTGCCTTGGGCCTACAGGAGCAGGCATCGGGAGAGAAAACTTGTGACTATAAGAAGTGACTGAAATGTGGAGAGAACAGGTTACACATTTCTCTGCATGTAAATAAATATTTTCCTTTCACCTTTAACCCCTGACTGGCTGTATTTACTGAAGGCCTCTTGCACCAACTCAGCTCACTCAACCACAGTGAACTTTGAGGATTGTAGTTTGACATGCTTTTAATGTATGCATGATCCTGCTTATTTTTAAAAGCTTTTTGCACTGGGAGATAAAGGCAGAAAAGGATAGGGTTTGCTATACTGCCTTTCTGTGGTTACAATCAAAGCAGTTTGTATATTATATACTATAAGAGGGAAGTAGGAGCTATAGAGAAACTGCACTAGTTCTGCCACCTTTCCCTCTTATTTCATCAGAGAAAATAAATAAGCAGAGAAAATTGGATGCAACTAAAGGTTTCCCCAGTAGAGGGCACTGGGACTCGGTTAAGACAAGGGGTAGAGGGGAATCCTGATTGAAGGTCCAGAAACATAGAAATATGATGTCTGATAAAGGCCAAATGGCCCATCCAGTCTGCCCATCCTCCTTAACCCTTAACTCCTCCTTTTCCTAAGGAATCCCACATGCTTGTCCCATGCTTTCTTAAACTCTGACACAGTCCTTGTCTCCACTGGGAGGTCATTCCACGCTTTCACCATCCTTTCTGTAAATGAATACGTTCTGAGATTCCTCCTAAGCCTATTTCCTCTTCATTGTATGCCCCCTAATTCCAGAGTTTTCCTTAATTTGAAAAAGGCTCTCTTCCTGTACATTTTTGCCCCTGAGATATTTAAATGTTTCTGTCAAATCTCCTCTTTCCCCCCTCCTCTCTTCCATCGTATACATGTTGAGGTTCATCAGCCTGTCCTTATATGTTTTATGTCCAAGACTGCTTACCAACTTTGTAGCTGCCCTCTGGACCACTCCATCCTGTTTATATCTTTCCGTAGGTGCGGTCTCCAGAATTGCCCACAGTTCTCTAAAGGGGGCCTCACCAGAGACTTATATAAGGGCACCATCACCTCTTTCTTTCTGCTGGTTATCCTTCTCCTTACGCACCTAAGCATCCTTCTGGCTTTGATCGTTGCTTTTTCTACCTGTTTGGCAACTTTAAGGTCATTAGACACAATCACCCCCAAGTCCCTTTCTTCCTTTGTACACAGAAGCACTTCACCCCCTATATTGTACTATTCCCTTGGATTCTTGTGACCCATGTGCATGACCCTGCATTTTTTAGCATTAAATCTTAGTTGCCAAATATTGGACCATTCCTCAAGCTTTGCTATATCCTTCCTCATGTCATCCACACCCTCTGGGGTGTCCACCCTGTTGCAGAGTTTGGTATCATCCGCAAAGCGACAAACCTTACTATACAGCCCTTCCGCAATATCACTCACATAGATGTTAAAAAGAGCCGGCCCTAGGACCGATCCCTGCAGTACTCCACTGATAACAGCCTTATCTTCGGAGCAAGCTCCATTTACCACTACTCTGTCTCCTTCTGTTCAACCAATTTTTAACCCAGTCAGTTACTCTAGGTCTGTGCAGAACCAGGTCAAAAGCCTTGCTGAAATTCAAGTACACCACATCCAGAATCCCTCCCATGTCCAACTGTTTGGTCAACCAGTCAAAAAAAATCAATCAGATTTGTCTGACATGATCTACCTCTAGTGAAAGCATGTTGCCTCAGGTCCTGCATTCCATTCAATTCGAGAAATCTCACAATTCTCAAGTGTTTCCATTAGTTTACTCACCACTGAGGTCAGACTGACAAGTCTGAAATTCCAAACCTTTTCCTTACTTCCACTCTTGTGCAAAGGGACCACATCCGCCCTTCTCCAGTTCTCAGGGACCACATCAGACTCTAAGGAAGCATTGAGGAGGTCACTCAGCAGAGCCACCAGAACTTCTCCAAGTTCCTTGAGCACCCTCGGATGTATCCCATCAGGCTCCATCACTTTGTCTACTTTTAGTTTGGCTAGCTCCTCATGAACACTGTCCTCCGAGAACATCCATCCCCTTTTGCATTTGTTTTCTGCGGTCCTACCCCTGGCCTTTCATCCATGAACACAGAACAGAAATAATTGTTAAGCAGTTCAGCTTTATCCTTATCAGCTTCCACGTATTCTTCCCCTTCTGCTTTGAGCCTCACAATGCTATTTTGGCATTTTCTCCTGTCGCTTACATGTCTGAAAAATGTCTTATCCCCCAATTTTACCGTATTAGCTATCTATTCTTCCAGCTTCACTTAGCTTATCCAGGTATTCTCACCTGTCTTCTTCTTTCTGAGTCATCGTATCGTATGAAGGCTAACTTCCTTTCCCTTACTTTTTTGGCTACTACGTTCAAGAACCAGAGCAGCCTTTTCCTCTTTCCTTTTCCTCTTTTCCATAAATGTTAGTTGCCTTTAAAATAGCTCCTTTCAGTCTTGTCCACTGCTGTTCTACTTCCTTCAGCTGTTCCCATCCTGCTAACTCTTCCTTGAGAAATTCCCCCATCTCGGCAAAGTTAGTTCTTTTGAAATCCAGGACCTTCAATCTTGAATAAGCTCTCTCCTCTGTTTTAATATTGAACTACATCATTCGGTGATCACTAGATGCCAAATGATCTCTCACTGTGACATCAGAAACATTCTCTCCATTTGTAAGCACCAGGTCCAGAATGGCTCCAGTGAGGAGACCATCAGTTATGAGGCAGTTTGTACCTGTGCTCCCAGATTCAGATGAGGAGATGGAAGTCCAGTATATGTAGCAGCATATAAAGGTATTGACAAGTAATGCCTCAGTAAAGGAACTCAGATAATAAGATAATTTACCTTTTTGTTCCTTCTGTTTTCTGGCAGAAATGGGGAGAGTAACATAATGAAGTCTGCTTAATTGTGATTTAAGAGTTTTGGGTCTGCCGATAGTTTGAGCCCTAGGCTTATTAAAAGAGGGCTAAAACTCTTCTATTTGGGAACTATTTTTGTTTTGTTTTTTTGCTTTAAGTGCTTGGACTTCTGGCACATCTTCTTCTTAAGACATAAGGTGGGGGATGGGAGCCAAGCTTATTTATGAGAAAAGCCAAGAGGAGATTAGCCTAAATGCTGAAAGACTGAATTAAGACTGCCTAGAACCATGAGATGAGAAACTGGACTGATTTTAGATGGAAATAGCTGTTGAACATTAACTTTTTGCATAAAGCTTCTCCCAATTTTGATGAAGGTTATTTCTGGGGGGAGGGGGGTGTTCTCTCAAGAGAAAAGAGAATGATTTGAACTGAGAGATAACAGATCTATTTTATGCCTAGAGGAGAGGGGACAGAAGGACTATTCCGGGACTACTACCCCTGATTAAAAAAAAAAAAAAAAAGAGAGTCCTCATGCTTGATTCTGATAATAAAGGGAAGCACTGGAAAGAGAACTTCCCTATGAATTTCTTTTCTGTAGGAGTAGTTCTGGCTCCTTAATACCTCTTGTTGAAAAGGAGTCAGAGCAAGAGGGCCACCTCCTGATTTAAAGGAGAAGGAGTCTTTGGAAGTTTCTGCCTTGGGGCCCTGACCAGAGAGGAGGGGCTGTCCAGAGGAACCCCAGATGTCACTTCTGGGTGGAAGGGAAGGATGTTACAAGTTGGTACCAGGAGTGGGGCCTGAAGAGCCTCATGAAAGGAGTGAAGAGATTGGGATTCTGTCTGGTTGCCGCTAGAGAAGAGGTCATTTGTTTGCAAATCCAGCTACAGGCTAGAGGGAGTTCGAGAAGCAGAGGACCTGGATGAGCTTTGCCCCAGCCTACAAGTGTTCCAGCGGCCTCTGAAGTTAAGAAGTACCTAAGGGGGCAAATACTGGATTGGTAAAAGCTAGGGAGAAGGGGAGGTGGCTAAAGACCAGAGCGGGCAGTGCCCTGGTATTGAAAGAAAAGTACCACACTTGGTGGGGTTTTTTGTTTGCTTGTTTGATTTTCTTTCAGACCCACCAGATGGATCTGGCTGAGTCTCTAAGGTGGATGGTGGAGATGATGCAGAGGTCAATATGGGTCTTAAAGTGACTGACTGGGTTACAAATTAGTTGAGTGGATAGTGGTAAATGAAGTTCATTCTGACGAAAGGGATATTACCTTGTAGTGTGCCACAAGGATCGGTTCTTCCTTGGATTTATTTTAAAGCATTTTTGTAAGTGATATTGCGGAAAGTTTCCCTCTTTGCGGATGATAGGATGGAAATAGTAGAGAAATGATCAAAGGAAGATGATTTGATTCAATATCAAAAAAGATTTTAATGCATAAATATTATATCCATTTATAACAGTCTGTGGCACATAAATTAAAGACTCAACATGGCTGTGTTTTGGAAACAATGCCTGTGTCAGGAGTCACAATCTATAAATGATAAGAATAAATATAAGTACATCAATTACAAAATTTTTGGAAATGAATAAATACTATCAGTCAAAAAAATTAAAAATATACAAACATTAAAAATGTAAATATATGCACAAAACCATTAGCACATAAAAGTAAACATCATAATAAATGAATTGAAGATATTTAAACTATGGGACATAAATATAAATACATATAGTTTAACACTTGGATAGATTCAAAATACAAACAGGAGTGACAAGGAGACTGAAGCCTCTATCCAAACTTATGCTCCATTCAGATACAATTGATTCTGAGACTCTTGGCCAAAACATACATTTAAGCAATTGTGCATTTCATACAGATGCATGTAAATGAACAACTTTATTACATTTAATAACAATGTGATTTAAAGAATGAATGAAAGAATAAAACAAAAGTAAGGTAAGACTCGGGTGAGATTTTTGAATTTCTCTAAGTTGCCGTTGTTATTGCCAGTAGACATGCTGAGAAAATATCTGAGGAAGATTCTGCAATTGACTGAACAAATGATACCTCCAATTGTGAGAGCTTATTATGTATCTGTGTCAGGGAAATCAGATCAGAAAGAAAAGGGAGATGAGCATAAGAATGTTTTGGAATCCTCTATTGATGTATTAACTTAGAGAGTGACTTTTGCATTAGAGATGGACTGTAACCTTGTACTACATCTATTCTTCAGACACCTGCAAAAGCAGTTTTTGGGATCTATTATTTGAGTATTTCATAACTTTTCTAAGGCAACACAGAGAAGAAGGCAGGGGTTCTTGGCTATGAAGCCTAGGACTCTTGCGCTAGGCACTTGCTTCTTGTTAAAATTTCCTTGTAATTGTTCTGTTTTTTTGAGGGTAAATCTTATTTATTTTTTAATCCCAAACAACTCTTAGATTTTTTTAAAGCACAGAGAAGGGCTGAAAGCTTTGGGTATATCTCCACAGGTATAAATGCTGTTATTTGACTGCAGGATAATTTCAGAGTTAGTCTCTGTTTTTGTTTAGTTTAAGTTTCCTATTGATTATTTTGTGTGTTGTAACCAACCTCTTTAATTTTATGGATGAAGTTGTTAATTTCATTTTTTTCAGTGATTATTGTATTTTCCTTATAGTATTCTCATATGTTTCCTTCAGTTCTTAATTATGTGAATATAAGTGTATGCAAAATTAGAAATAAAGAATAATAAAAAAGATCAATAAACTATTTTAAAGTAAGGGATCAGGTTACTAAAAGATTGTCTCATTATGTGTCTAACTGAAAAACTGTTTAGTGAATCAGGTCCTAAACTTACACCCCACTGGAATGATACCAGGACCACATTCCATTGAAGATGGGTTGGGTGGTGTTTGGTCTGCCATTCCCTGAAGTGATCTACTGAGATTTCCTCCAATTTAATTCCTTAAGAGACTGCAAATAAAGGTAGTCCAGTAATCACCCGACTCAGAATCCTTTGTCCACATTAAAGGTTCTTTCTAGCCTAGGCTGTTGACTCATTGGTAGCACTGTGTGATGCCTTGCAGAAGGTCTCTGATTTTAATCTCAGACTAAGTCTTCCATACACAAGATCAGCAGGGGCTTCACAGATAGTAGAGGCAACATTTAGAGCTCCTGGGGGTTCATAGTTATCAACAAGAGTAGCACCTGGTAGCAAGATTTAGAACCTATGGTAAAAAGTTCTAGAAGGATCTGTGGTATATACCTCCTGGCTTGTGGACTTTTGCTGTAATGACCAGACTAGGAATAGTATACAGTGGGGGAAATAAGTATTTGATCCCTTGCTGATTTTGTAAGTTTGCCCACTGACAAAGACATGAGCAGCCCATAATTGAAGGGTAGGTTATTGGTAACAGTGAGAGATAGCACATCACAAATTAAATCCGGAAAATCACATTGTGGAAAGTATATGAATTTATTTGCATTCTGCAGAGGGAAATAAGTATTTGATCCCTCTGGCAAACAAGACCTAATACTTGGTGGCAAAACCCTTGTTGGCAAGCACAGCGGTCAGACGTCTTCTGTAGTTGATGATGAGGTTTGCACACATGTCAGGAGGAATTTTGGTCCACTCCTCTTTGCAGATCATCTCTAAATCATTAAGAGTTCTGGGCTGTCGCTTGGCAACTCGCAGCTTCAGCTCCCTCCATATGTTTTCAATGGGATTAAGGTCTGGTGACTGGCTAGGCCACTCCATGACCCTAATGTGCTTCTTCCTGAGCCACTCCTTTGTTGCCTTGGCTGTATGTTTTGGGTCATTGTCGTGCTGGAAGACCCAGCCACGACCCATTTTAAGGCCCTGGCGGAGGGAAGGAGGTTGTCACTCAGAATTGTACGGTACATGGCCCCATCCATTCTCCCATTGATGCGGTGAAGTAGTCCTGTGCCCTTAGCAGAGAAACACCCCCAAAACATAACATTTCCGCCTCCATGCTTGACAGTGGGGACGGTGTTCTTTGGGTCATAGGCAGCATTTCTCTTCCTCCAAACACGGCGAGTTGAGTTCATGCCAAAGAGCTCAATTTTTGTCTCATCTGACCACAGCACCTTCTCCCAATCACTCTCGGCATCATCCAGGTGTTCACTGGCAAACTTCAGACGGGCCGTCACATGTGCCTTCCGGAGCAGGGGGACCTTGCGGGCACTGCAGGATTGCAATCCGTTATGTCGTAATGTGTTACCAATGGTTTTCGTGGTGACAGTGGTCCCAGCTGCCTTGAGATCATTGACAAGTTCCCCCCTTGTAGTTGTAGGCTGATTTCTAACCTTCCTCATGATCAAGGATACCCCACGAGGTGAGATTTTGCGTGGAGCCCCAGATCTTTGTCGATTGACAGTCATTTTGTACTTCTTCCATTTTCTTACTATGGCACCAACAGTTGTCTCCTTCTCGCCCAGCGTCTTACTGATGGTTTTGTAGCCCATTCCAGCCTTGTGCAGGTGTATGATCTTGTCCCTGACATCCTTAGACAGCTCCTTGCTCTTGGCCATTTTGTAGAGGTTAGAGTCTGACTGATTCACTGAGTCTGTGGACAGGTGTCTTTCATACAGGTGACCATTGCCGACAGCTGTCTGTCATGCAGGTAACGAGTTGATTTGGAGCATCTACCTGGTCTGTAGGGGCCAGATCTCTTACTGGTTGGTGGGGGATCAAATACTTATTTCCCTCTGCAGAATGCAAATAAATTCATATACTTTCCACAATGTGATTTTCCGGATTTAATTTGTGATGTGCTATCTCTCACTGTTACCAATAACCTACCCTTCAATTATGGGCTGCTCATGTCTTTGTCAGTGGGCAAACTTACAAAATCAGCAAGGGATCAAATACTTATTTCCCCCACTGTATGTACGTATGTATGAGGATTTATTTACTGCCTTTTTTGAAGGAATTTACTCAAGGCATTATACAGTAAGAATAAATAAAACATGAGCAATAGACAATTACAGCAGTAAAAACATTCAAATAACAGTACAAAGTATGGCACAGTATACTACTTACAATGTTGACACAATACGTAATAGAGCATTTTAATTGACAGTGTAGGGTATAATGTATGTAGCAGAATGCCACATTAGGCCTTTCCTATACAGGTACAGGACAAACATTTGAAGTCCCTGCTCCAGGGTAGAGCCTATCAAAACTAATGAAGGGGAGTTCTATTCTGGAGAAGAAACCCAATAGAACTGAAGCTTTACTTTTTGGAGGGAAGCATAAAACCAAGAGTTTAAGAAGGAGTTTTTTTCTCATCCCAGAGGTGTCCAGGAAGGAGAGATATTTAACAGCACAAGGAGAGTTTCCCACTTTGGAGCCCATAGGAATCTTGGCCTCCTGCTTTAGAACTCCACATGGTGGGTTTCCCAGTTTGGGGCCCACAGGAGCCTTCACTCCCTGCTTAGGGGCTAAGGAGAAAGCACAGGGATTATGAGACTAGTTCATAGCAATCCCCTGGTGCTTAGAGAAAGAGAGGCTTGTTCCCACATGAGAATAAGGAGAATCAGGAGTTGCCAGCTTATCACACTACTGTCCCCTGAGACACAGTGCCCTGAAGAGGGATCAGAAGAGAGATCTGGTCCCATCTTCAAAAGAGAAAGATAAAGAGTGAACCTGCTGCTAGTCTACAGTCCTGATGGGGAAAGGATTGGAAGCTGGAGAGTTATGGGGCAGGAGCAATTGGGCATTGCTCCTGCTGAAACCTCCCCTAGACCCCTGGATGAACCCCTGAAGACCTCCCAGACCACTAATGAAATTTAAAGGTAGCCCCTGGGCGGGGGGCTGTGTGGGGTGGGTGAGCTGGTCAAAGGGTTACTGGGAACCTGGAGAAAACCAGCTTTGCAGGTCCGGGAGCATCGGACCTCAGCTTTGCGGTCTGATGCTCCTGGGCCACGAGAATGATGCTGTTTGTGAAGTGGCTCGCAAGCAGCGTTATTCCTCTAAAACGGAATTCAGCAATCTGCAGTACTGAGATCCTGCAGGATGCTGAATCCTGTGGGGCATCAAGGTGTGGTAAAGGGTGAACTTTTACCACACCTTGATGAATCCTCCCCTAAATGCAGAGCAAGGCAACAAGTAGAGAGGCCTAAGGATCATCAGTATCCTCACAATCACTAATACAACCACATTTTATTATCATAATTATGAGCCTCACAATCATTCTTGGGCTTAGCCTAGTAAAGGACACTGAGTGCAGAGGAAGGTGCTAAATAGAGAGAGTGGAAGGGCTGCAGGAGCAGGCTCAAAGCACCAAAAGAAGGGTAAAGATGAACAAACAGTGGCATGAGAAGCCCAAGACATTGTGAGCGGCTAAACCAAAAGAGGAACAAAGCAGCACTAGCATGAAAACTGTAAGGGGTAAATTTTATTAATGTTTTTGTATATAAAGGCCTTTTATATAATTACCTTAGGGATTATGAACATAAAAGTATGTGTGGTGCCAAGAAAGTGCACACTTTTACACAACTTGTATAAGTGTGCCCTGGTGTGCAGTTTGGGCATGAGTTACACGTGTAGTTGAAAACAATATGCATGCATAGTGTACTTTATGAACTAATATTTGTGTCTTCATCTTCAATCTAGCTGCAATTTCTGCTGGTTTGTTCCTACTATTTTATAGAGACACATAGCTGTACACTCCTGGGCTCATTTTCAAAGCACTTGGACTTACAAAGTTACATAGTCTAAGTACTTTGAAAATACACCTCCACATGTCTTTGTAAAATAGGCTAAAATAGGTGCCTATTTAGCCTTTACATACAGGCAACCTCTTATAAAATTACCTTCTAATGCATTAGAAGAGGGAAGTACTTTTGTCTTTTTGGTTTTGTTATGTTATTTTACACTCATATATTACTTTCCTTTCATTCAAATCCCTTACACAATTCATCTGAATCAGTAAGTTGTTTAAAGATTTTCTGCAAACACTGCTGTGATCCAAAAAGGGAGTTCTCTCCTGGCTTTTGCTGATATCTCCCACTGCTATTAACACACTCCATTGATTTTGCCTTTTTTTCTGTCCCTTCCCCAAAGTAACTAGAGATGGGAACTAGTAGTATTGGCAGCTCATCTATATTAACACCCAACCCAAAATTATCCCTTTATTTTAGCAGCTGGCTCCTTGTATCTATTATCTTAGTTCTATCATGATCACTATTTATTTTTATTACATTTGTACCCCGCGCAGGCTCTATGCAGCAGGCAATGGAGGGTTAAGTGACTTGCCCAGAGTCGCAAGGAGCTGCCTGTGCCTGAAGTGGGAATTGAACTCAGTTCCTCAGTCCACCACCCTAACCACTAGGCCACTCCTCCACTCTAACACTACTGTTGCTTGTGCCTGGGCCAAGTCTATACTAAGGAAAACTAGTCTTTCTTCTAATATCTCTTCCTTTGCCATGTTTGAACTAAGCCCACAGCAAAGATAAGAGGCCACAGAAGTAATAGAAAACAACAGAGACATCTTTTTAAAGGATTTGTGTAAGAACTTAGCTGTTCGATACAAAATCATAACAGAACCTGAAGTCACCATGAAGATTCAACCATTGAATCCCAGGAGCCCAGAGAGAAGAAATCCAAAAAGAAATGTCCATGCTAGAAAAAGGAATAATAGAAGAGCCTCACAATGAGTGATCAAGGTCTAGAGCATTGATTGCCAAACATAAATGTGTGCAGAGGGTCTGGAATTATTTATGTTCAGTAAATGAGATGCTGACTCATTACCTAGGGTGGATGAATTGATTGAGAAGTTTCTTTTAAGCCAAGTATCTAATTATATTAGTCTTTACATGAGGCTACCAGTAGACAGGTATAAGAAAACATAGCTTTTAACATCACAGAAGGATTACTCTAGTATACCATCTTTCCTTTTGGACTCGATAGTGCACCAACCACTTCTTAATGAATATTTTACAGGAGGAGGAGCTAAGATGGTGCCAGTGCTAGACACTTCATTATGAGATCCATATCTGTGGTAGAGTCTAAGTGTTAGGCTACCTCACATCCATACAATTATGGGTAAATGTAAAGGGAAAACCTATATATCCTGTTCAGATACATTGATGGTTAGCAAAAATATATAAGGGAATGGGGTAGATACCACACTGTTCATGACAGAGTGATTATGAACAATGTGCAAATCTGAAAATGGACAAAGATTGGGCAAAGAATACACACTAGGATACTAAGGTAGCTCAAAAAGGTTCTGGCAGTCCAATAGATATTTGAAGATGGGAGAGGTTCCATTGGGATTGGAGAAGAGGCTCTGGTCCCTGTTCACAAAAGCAGTGAAAGAGAAGAGGCTGGAAACTCACCCAGCTTACCTCAGTGGTGGAAACTCACTCATCTAAGTGGTGGAAAAAGCATATGAGATGAGTGAGCTGGAATGAGAAAATAGGCAAGAGTTGTTTACTTTTTCCAAGATAATTAAGACGAGGGGATGCTCCATGAAACTAATAGCACATTAAAAACAAATCAGAGTATGTTTCATTTGGTATCAGATCCCATGGTCAAGGCAGTTAGAAGAGGTGGGTTTAAAAGGGGTTTAGATAAGTTCCTGGAGGAAAATATGAATAGCCATACTGTGTCAATGGTCCAACCAGCCTAGTATCCTGTTTCCAACAGTTGCCAATCCAGCTCACAAGTACCTGACAGAAACTTAGTTGAAATAATGAAAAGGAGTGTTCTAATCGAGCAAAATTAGTGGAAACCATGTAAAACTACTCAAAAAGTCCTAAACATCAACAGGGAAAACTCTCTGAAGTAAATCTAGTTTGGAGGCATCATACAGCAATTATATCAGCTATGAGATTTCCTATAGCCCAAAGCTATTGCAGATCTGCAGCACCTCATACGCAATAATCATCTGCCTCCAATGCTGAAATGTCTATTTTTATTATTTTATTATAAACAATCTTTGAAACAACTTTAAAAGTCAAAATCATCAACCCCAGTACTTAACTGACACAAAGCTGGCACAGCAGTGAAGGTAAGCAAAGCTCCCGAAGCAGACTATAAAAAGAGCACGGCATTTCGGTTCCACAGAGCCTGCTTCTGGGGTGATTTCAGACCAGGTTGCTGAATGCTGAAAACAGAGAAACAATAATGAAAAAACATTTTTGAAAAAAAGATGTTGAAAGTTTTAACATAAACTTAATGCCACCACTAACAAATGTAGGCACTGAAATAATGGAGATATGTGGCCATATCTTCCTGCATGACACAGTAGGCGTGCAGTCATGTTCTGTAGTGATGGCAAACGTTTTACGTTCACTTGAGTAATTCCTGCAAAAGCAACATTACAGTAATCAATTCTGGAGCAAGCATTAATGTATGTAAGGCTTCAAAGGATAGCTTCTCATGGCTCGAATCTGACGTAAAAAGAAAAAACATATTTTAAATAATACTGTTGATATATGTTGAGTGAAAGTTAAATGCATATCTATAATAACTCCTAAATACTTGAAGGATGTCATTGTTGGAACTGGTAGACCACATGAGGTGGGGGTGAGTGACGGAACAGGGCCAAGGCCAGTAAGCTGTAGTCTTGCATGGATTTAGCACAAGCCTATGGTCATGAAGGCAAGTAGAAACAGCACCTAAACAGGATTGTAAAGGCGATAAGTCCAGGGAATCTGCTTGAGTTGATTTCAAATTGATCAAGAAAATGTTTCTTCAAACCAGTGCGAACTATAAGATGCATCTATCAAAATGAATACTATCACATGGGAATATATGGTATAGCATGTTTATCTGTCTGCTAATGTACAGTAGTTTGTTAATCTATAATATTTACCTTTTTAGGTTTCTTCACCCTTTATGTTCCTCTCCTTCCTCACATACCCTGAGCTCTTTTCAACTTTAATCCCCTCTTACAACTCCCCCAAATATATTTTCTTTACAGTAGGTATAGGAAAGCTTTCATAAACTGCAAAGCATAGAAATGAAATCCTCACTTGCTGTGTTGTCTCTTATGTCAATGATAATTTTCCAGATGCTTCATTCAACAAAAAATATTAAAAGAGCAATGCAGGGGGAGGGTGGCTGTCTCAGTTTCCAAGGAACCCAAGCTTGTGTGATCTATATTCTGATGGCACTGTCACATTGCAGAACTGTAGCGAGGCATCTTTGAATGTCAGGCAGTCGTAGACGACAATATTGACACTAATTATTAAGGGTACAGTAATTGGTACAGAAAAGGTTGAGATCGTGGAAATAGATGACTTGTGGTTGCTTGCTGTAGAAGGACAGTCTCCTAATTCAAAAGATTTTTATTTCAGTCAAAAAATAAACAAACAAATAATGATGGTACAATGTAATTGTATTAGATGCATTTAGAGTCGCCAGAGAAAAAAACAGAAGCCAATCCTGACAAATCCACATGATAGAAGGAAAATAATTGAGCTGAGTTCTGTACATCACTGGGGAAGACAATGGCAAATGACTCTGCTAAAAGTCTATCATGCAAGTGGTGGCTCTTGGTACTTGCGAGGGACAGGCAAGCTCTGCGGGACTCCAGGGAAGATGCCTGTCTCTACAGATTGAAAATACAATATTGAAGCACCACCCTCCCAGTCAGTGGCGTACCAAGGGGGGGGGGCGGTGGGGGTGGTCCGCCCCGGGTGCACCCCGCTGGGGGTTGCCGCAGCGCGCTTCTGTCGGCTCCGAGTTCGCTAACTTCGCTCGTTTGCTGCAGCTCCCTCTGCCCCGGAACAGGTTACTTCCTGTTCCGGGGCAGAGGGAGCTGCAGCGAACGAGCGAAGTTAGCGAACTCCACCAACTGCGTATTTTTGAAGGAAAGATAGAAGAGGAATTGTGAAGCTGAATTCCTGTAGGTACTTAGTAATCATCCCTATGAAATCATTTGGAATAAAGAAACAGCTCTTGCCCTTCGGTTTGCTGAATAGGAAGGATCTTCCATTTCATGATAAATTAGAATTTTAACACCAGTAGGAAATCCTGTTCACTCCAACCTTGTCCTTCCTTGTAATTTCCTACCGGCGCGCGCTGCGGCACCCCCCCCCCCAGCGGCGTACACCTGGGGGGAGGGTGTCATTTCGCCGGGGGGGGGGGCACATCGGCGATCCGCCCCGGGTGCCATCCAGGCTAGGAACGCCACTGCTCCCAGTAGCAGCAATGCACTTGGAGAACTCATGCTCAGCTGACAGGAAACACTGGGCAGGATGGGTGGTGGTGGGATGGAAAGGCCTGATATTCCTGGAGTGTTTTAAAGTTCCTTTCATCACCCTACTATAAGGTCATTGTCTGCTTTCTGGTGTCTGTTCTTATGAATTGATTTTTGTCTTTAACATATGTCCAGTTTCACCAGTATAGCATCACCCTTGATGCTTTTGCACTGAATAATAGAGGAGGAGCATGCTGAATATATTTCCCATGTGGGTACTGTGGGGTCTTGTGATATGTGCTGTCACAGTTTGCTGTATGGTATATTTCAGGGACTTTTGTTATGCTCTTCTTTCAGAGTTCCTGTTAAAGCTTGTTTTGTACTAATTTTTGCTTCAGCTTAAGTGGTTGTTGGAAGACCAGTACTGGCAGAACAGGGAATATCTCTCTCAGGGGTCCTGTTACCAAGGTGCGGGGACCGTTTCCCCCCCCCCCCCCTTACCAGGGCCCTTTTTACCGCAATAGGTTTAAAAAAAAAAAACCCAGCACACATGGCCATGTGGTAACAGAACTCTTACCACATGGCCATACGGCAGGGAACCCTTACCGCCAACCCATCAAGGTGGCGATAAGGGCTCCCACACTAACCTGGCAGTAACTGGGCAGCACATGGTAATGTCCGATTACTGCTGGGTTATCGCTGCACAAGCCATTTCTCGGGATTTTCTTTTTCTCCAAGAAATGGGACATGCTCGGGGCGGGACTGTCGCCGGCAGCCGAGTTGGGCCGGTGGTAGTCCCGGAAGAGTGAGCGACACAAAGTGGCAGATAGATTTTATAAAAAAACAAAACGTCCAAATTGCTATTTTGAAACCCATTTTAAAGATGTTTTTCTATGCAGTTCATAGTAGTGTGTCCAAATCACAAGGGAGTGTGCTGGGGGCAGGATTTGGACATTTGTGAAACTTGAACATTTTTCTGCCGTAATGGAAAAATACAAAAACATCCAGGGCTAAAAGTTAGACATTTGGTCTAGACCTGTTTCATTCACATCTAAGTCACAAAAAGGTGCCCTTAATGATCATATGACCACTGGAGGGATTAAGTCATAACCGTCCCCTTACTACCCCAGTGATCATTGACTTCCTCCCACCCCCAAAGCTGTGAAAGAAACAGTACATACTAGCCTCTATAACAGCTCCAGATGTTATAGTCAGTTCTATTAGAGCACCAAGCAGGTCCCTGGAGTAGCCTAGTGGTTGATGCAGTGCACTATAGAGAAGGGGACCCAGGCCCATCTCCCACTCTAACCGTTACACTTGTGGTGGACAGTGTGAGCCCTCGAAAACTCACCAAAGACCCACTGTACCCACATATAGGTGACACCTGCAGACATAAGGACTATTGCAGCGATGTACATTGGGAACAGAAGGTTTTTGGTGGGTTTTGGAGGGCTCACTGTACTATATAAAGGGGTAACTGTGAGATGTGAAGTCCACTGCAGCGCCCACTAGGCAGCCCCACTGCTCTGCTGGGATGTCTGGCCAGTCTACTAAGAATGCTGCCCCCCCCCCCCCCCCCCCCCCAATATATCCCAATGGCTTGTTTTTGTGCATTTTTCATTTGGATTTCTTTGAAAATGGTCCAAAAAGATAGACGCACTGAGCAAAAAACAATTAGCAAATAGCCATTTTTGAAACAAAATTGGATTTAGACATGTTATCGAAAATGCCCCTCCACATGAACAGATTAACCTACCTGCTAAGGTGGCCAAAAGTGATGTCCACAAGGCTGGAGCAAAATAAGGCATTAAAAAAAAAATCAGCAACAGGCAATGCAAGAATATCTGCTTCAACAAGATGGTGGCAGTAGATCCCCATGAATGGGCTCTCGTGGAGTGAGGAGGCAAGCCTGGAGCAAGAGAAAAACACAAAGGCAATATTAAGAAGTATCAGAGAGAGAAATTCAGAACTCAAAAAGCTTAAACTCGATTCAAATGGAGCTGGGTGGGATGAGGACTGAATTAAAAGAAATGATTGAATGGACTAAGTAGAACAGCAAGTTTCAGATGCCAAGAATAAGCTGAGGGTTCTAAAGCAGGATTCCAGAGCTCAGGGTGAAATGCTAAGAGAATTTTATTAAAGATGAGCAATATGAGAATTGCTGAAGGAGATGAAACATATGAATTATGGAAGTGCCAGAAGGCCTGGGAAGGCACTCTTAGAGTCAGGGCTGGTGGAACGCGGTAAGCAGGGTATGCAGGGCAGGGGGGCGCTAACTTTCGGGGGTGCCTGGCTTTAGCCCTTCTCAACTGCCCTGCTTTTTTTTCACTGCCTCCGCTCTGTCTCTAGTCAAATGGGTCTGGTGCACCGGCACCGTGTACTCCTCTGAGTCACAAAATTAACTACTTCCGGTTTTGTGAAACCAAAAGTAATTAATCTGTGGCTCAGAGAAGCACGCATTGCTGGCATGCCAGACCTCTTTGACTAGAGGCAAAGCTGGAGGTAGGGGCTGATCCAGGGGACGGATGAGAGAATGGAGCTGGAGCTGGGGCTGGGGCTGAAAAAGGGAGTAGGTGGGAAAAAAGGAGGGAGGAAGAAGAGAGAAAGAAAATGCTGGACTGGGGCGGACCGGGGCGGAGTGGGGCACAACGGAAGAGGAGAGGGACATAGTTTGCAGGGGGGCGCCAAAGACCCTAGCACTAGCCCTGCTTAGAGTGACTGCATAAAGAAGTGCTGTCAGATGATATTGTGATCAAGAGAGCACATAGAGTTCCAGGTAGACCACTGGTCCCAAGATGGAGACTCTGACCTTTCCTGGTAAATATTTTTAATTATAAGGAGCTCATTCTCACATGAGCAAGAAAGGCAGCATTATAATATACAAAGACAATCAGATATGGTTCTTTCAGGATTTCAGCATGGATATGAACAGAAGATGATAGCAATTCAGAGAAGTAAAAAAAAGAAAAAAAAGCTACATTTGCATGACATACACTTACGGCCAGATTCTACATTGTACATATAACACTTTAAAAATCTGCATGGAAAACATTTCCACCTAAGCGTATTCTATAAGTGGTGCCTAGATTTAGGCACAGTATATAGAATACACTAAGGGGTATGTTTACTAAGGTATGTTAGTGTTTTTGCGCCTGTAAATTTAAGGCGTGTTAAACATTAACACACCTATACATTTCTATGGGCACATTAGCATTTAATGTGCGTACACCATTTATGTGCGTTAAAAATGCTAACATGCCCATAGCGCCGCTTAGTAAACATAGCCCTTAGTATATATCCTAGCATCTAAATCTACACGTACCCATTTACACCAACGAAAATGTGGTATAAATCCCGGCTCATAGATTTAGGTGCAGAGGGCCATATTCTATAACAACACGCGTAAATTTTAGAACGCCCACAAAATGCCCATTTCCCCGCCTATAACCATGCCCCTTTTTGCCTGTATTTTGTTCGTATTCTGTAGGGCAGAGCTGACGCTAAAATACTTATAGGGGGTAGACCCTTGAGACAGCTCGGTCTCGGGCGAAACATATGTCGGGCCTTTGACCCCTGGAGTCTGAAGACAGATGGACTTTAAAAGATAAATTGAAAGCTAAGTTGAATTAAAAATTAAAAATAGAAGTTTTGAACTATTGAATAGTGGACCGATGAAGATGTCTGATGTTGTATCGTTGCCATTACAATAAATATGATGGCAACGGACATCGCTGAGGTCATTCGAGTTATGAGAATTATCTAAATGATTTAAATGATTTATATTATCTATCTATGAAGTGCTGACAGTTGGATATACTGAAGTTAAAATCCTTTTTGCCTGTGCGCATTATAATTTATGCGCAGTGCGTTACAGCACTTAGGGAGTTAGGGCTAGATTCTATATATGGCGACTGAAAATCTGCATGAAAAAAATGCACCTTGGCATATGCTCTAAAGTACATCTAAATTTTAAAGAATAGGCTTGAATTTCAGAGCAGTATATAGAATATAGTGGAGGAGTGGCGTAGTGGTTGGATTACCAGTCTTGCAATCCAGATGTGACCGGTTCAAATCCCACTGTTGCTCCTTGTGATCTTGGGCAAGTCACTTAACCTTCCATTGCCTCAGGTACAAACTTAGATTGTGAGTTCACCTTGAGCCAGGGGCCTAGCTACATGGGGGCATGGGCCCCCACAGATTACACCCTGGCCCCCTCTACATCTGACCCCCCCCCCCCCCCCCGCCGCATCAGGTACCTTGTTTGCTGGACCCCACCAGCCGAAGAGTTTTCTTCAGCGCCGGCCAACTCCGGCGTCTTTGTTGTGGGATCATCTGTTTCTGATGCCTTACGTCCTGCACCGTGCATGTAGCCCCGTGCAGGACGTAAGGCGTCAGAAACAGATGATCCCACAACAAAGGCACCGGAGTCGACCAGCACTGAAGAAGACTCTTCGGCTGGTGGGGATTGGGGACCCCCGCCAGCAAACAAGGCACCTAATGTGGCAGGCGGGGGGGGGGGGTTGCGGTCGCGGTGGCGGCGGCGGAGGGTCCAAAGTAGTGGCGGTGGGGGTTGGGTTTGCAGTTGTGGCGGCGGCTGGGGGTCCAAAGTGGTGGGGGGGTGGCTATACAGTGCCCCCCACCTCGGGCTCTGGCCCCCCCTCTTGTCGAGGTCTGGCTACGCCCCTGCCTTGAGCTACTACTGAAAAAGGTGTGAGCAAAATCTAAATAAATAAATTCTAATTAATGCCAATTAGTGCTGATAATTGCTTGTTAATATCTACTTGACAGAACTGATTAGCTACTTAACCAATTAAGTTATAGCATTGTTATATAATATGCTTCAATTTCCACACAGAAAATAAGGCACAATATATGGATAGAATTAGAGGGTTAGCCTTGATGTACCCAGTATGGCTGAAAATATGGTGGAAAGGAGAAACAAGTGTCTTCACAGATGTTTAGGAGGTTGAAAAGGTTTTGTCAGTTCACTTCCATAATCCTACCACTGTAGCTATGGCTATAACTGCCATTCCATGTAGGTTATCCTAGTGCTTTGTTACCATCTTGATGGTGACACATGGGGTTTGCTTACTCCTCTGCTTGAGTTTTCATGCTCATTTTTGGGTTGTGCTTGGAAGAGTAATATCCTGCAAACAGGTGACTCTGTAAGGCCAATTTTGCAAAAGCTGGTGAGGGAAGAGTTGAAATGTACTGGAAGGTATTCACAATTCCTCCGATATTTCTGACAAACACAGAGCCTTTTGTAAAATATGTAGAAGGATGCTAGCAGATACAGGGGAAGCAGCAATTTGGAAACAATGTGGGCCAGAGTCTATATAAGGGGCCTAAAAAGTCCACACAGTAAACATTTCCACCTAAGCGCGGTATATAGACTATGCGTAGTTGATAATCCAGTGCCTACAACTAAAAGCCTCTATTTACACCAACAAAAATGTGGCGTAAATCCCTCAGAAGCGGAGCTAGGATGAGGCAGGTTGACGGCATGGGGGAGCGAGAGCGGACTTCCGCCAGCGCTGGCGCACATTTTCAGTGCAACAGGACTAAAAAATAGGCGCCAGCAGAACTCCATTTGGGGGAGCAGCCGCTCCCCTGGCGCCCCACCTAGCTACGCCACTGAAATCCCTGTGTGTAGATTTAGAGGCAAAGGGGCATATTCTATAACAGTGCGCTTATATTTTGGAACACCCACGAAACACCTATTTCCCCACCCATAACCATGCCCCTTTTTGGCCCCACACATTAGAATTTAGGCGCTATGCATTACAGAATATGCTTAGTGGGTTATGTGCACAAATTCTAATTATTGCCAATTAGTGCTCATTATTGCTTGTTAAGTGCTGTAAAAATGCCGCTTGGTTAGTTAAGCCAATTACGTTACATACGTTGTTATAGAATACGCTTGGATTTCAGCGCAGAATGCTAGGCACGATATATAGAATCCAGTGATATGTGGACAATCTGGCTGTCCCTGCCCTCCTGCACTGTAACTGCTGTGAGGGCCTTGGCTTGGGCCTCCGCAGCAGCTGCCTCCCTGCTCCTGCTGTAGCAGTTCCAGACCAAAATCCAGTTTGGCCTTCTTGAATGCAGATGCGACAGCTTCTGCAGCGGCACTGGTGACAGAGCTGCCGCTGCCCTCTCTTTCTCTTCTTCTAGTCTAATTCTCTCTAGCTTTGGAGTGGTCTTTTGTTGGCTGAAGGAGTCAGGTGTCTTTGTTTTTGTTTCAGAACGCACCCTAGCAGCAGCTGCACTTGTGAAGGAATGATTTCAATGCACTGTCTTTTTCAATTTTGAAGACCTTGATGTTTGTTTGGCAGCATAGGATTACTGGGAGGTATTCTCTTTTGGAAGTTCTGCCACCAAACTCTTTTGTACCTGGTCTTTTTTTTTGTTTGTTTTTGGTTTTGTTTTGTTTTTCCAAAAAAGTATTTTGTTCTAGGCTCCTCTCAATGTTAGTTTTAATTAGAAAATTGTGATACTCTTCTGACTTCTGCTGGTAAGGCTTTTAATTAGTCTGTAGTTGTGATCTGTATAATGCATTCACATACATTATTAGACACCCAGCTAAACTAGTAGCCTAACATCCACAAGGAAGATTTGCGTTTCAACTGTGTATTGCAAGAATAAGCAAAACCATAACATTGCATGCAGTAGCTGGAACTCAGAAAGTCCTTTTGCCAGAGCAGGAGTGCCCTCAAGCTGAATATTCACAATTGCCAATACTGCAGCAAAGTGGATATGCAGTGTTTGAAGCAAGAGTTGATTGTAGAGGTGGAACTATGTGGGGAATAAACTGAGGAAGTTGAGAAGTCAGGAGTAAAGGAGTTTGAAAAAAGATGATTGGTCACTGGGCTTACAAAGTTGGGCAAAATGTAAAAAAAAAACCCCAACAAAGTCTGCTTTTCAAGGGAGGAGAAGGACAGAGCAATACTGCATGCTCTGAGCTAAAATGGAGATTCTACCTTGCAAGGAGGTGGGATCAAGAAGAAAATCAACAAAGCTAGAGAGCAAGGACTGGGATCAGTGCCTGAGATTAGGGCACAGTGCATGTTACTAACAGGCAGATGATCAAAAGCAAATGCCGGTGCTAGAGGCTGTTAGTGCCATAGTAGCGCCGGCGTTTGCTACTGCCCCATGATCAGAGCCCTCGAGCGCATGAAACAACATGCTCGAGGGCTCTTAGCGCAAGTAACATGCAAATGCATGCTAATCAGCGCTTAAAGCATTCATCCCCAATGATCAGCATCCAGCGCGCCAAAGATTGGGTCGCTCGCTGTATCAAACCCTACGCCAGCTTCGAGCTGGCGTTAGGGTTTGCAGATCATTGGGGAGGAATGGTGAGCCCTGTCCAGTATGCATTTGCATGCTGGCAGGCCCCCATTCACCCCCTACAGCAAACCTGCCAGCGCGGGCAGTTGAGGACATCCAAAATTTGGACGTGTCTGTGGCGGGGCAGTTGAGGACGTCCAAAATTTGGACATTTCTGCAATGGGCAGTTAAGGGCGTCCAAAATTTGGACATTTCTGCAATGGGCAGTTAAGGACGTCCAAAATTGGATGGTTCTACGAGAAAGACGTCTTTCTCATAGAAACGTCCAAATTTTGGACGTCGTCAACTGCCCCGTCGCTATACCTCCGACACCCCCTTGAAATTTGGCCGTCCCTGCAACAGGGCAGTTGAGGACGTCCATCTTCCGATTTAAAGATGGGCGTCCTTCTCTTTTCATTGGTCTCCAGCCAAGACCTGTCAAAGAAGTGCGGGAGGATTGTTCTGAGCGCATGCTCAGGCATAATTCTCCCGTACTTCTACCCCATAATCAGAGATAATTGCGCTGTTTAAATTTGCATGCATTATCTCTAATAGCGCCCCGCGCTGTTCCAGCGCTATTTTAGAGCACTGCTTGGAACAGCGCAGGGCTTTTGATCATCTGCCTGTAAGAATACTGGTGCAAGCCTCTGTATCACTCCATGGTGCGACCTCACCTTGAGTATTGTGTAGAATTCTGGTCGCCATATCTCAAAAAAGATATTGCAGAATTAGAAAAGGTTCAAAGAAGAGCCACCAAAATGATTTAGGGGATAGAACTCCTCTCATATGAAGAAAGGCTTAAGAGGTTAGAACTCTTCAGCTTGGAAAAGAGAGGGCTACGGGGGGATATGATTGAGGTTTACAAAATCCTGAGTGATGTAGAATGGGTAAACATGAATCGATTGTTTATTATTTCAAAAAGTACTAAGACTAGAGGACACTCAATAAAGTTACATGATAATACTTTTAAAATGAATAGGAGGCTGTGGTAACAGTAGTTAACAAATTTGTTTAAAAAAGATTTGGACAGGTTCCTGGAGGAAAAATCCATAGTCTACTATTGAGAGAGAAATGGGGAAGCCACTGCTGTCCCTGGGATTGGTAGTATGGAATGTTGTTACTATTTGGGATTCTTCCAAGTGCTTGTGACCTGGATTGTCCACTGTTGGAAGCAAGATGAGGGCTAGATGGACCATTGGTCTGCCCTAGATTGGCTATTCTTATGTTCTTCTTACCCAACTAATAACCACAACCCAACCTGAAACTATTACCTAGAAAGCCACATCATCCACCCTCATAAGCATATGCTCATCACAATGACAGGACTCAGCTAAGTTTGGAACAGATATGAAATAGCAGAAAGGTTTCCTGACACTTGTGGATGAAGGCTCATAGCACAAGCCGAGTTTTGGTTTCAACTGCAGTGGAGGAGTGGCCTAGTGGTTAGGGTGGTGGACTTTGGTCCTGGGGAACTGAGGAACTGAGTTTGATTCCCGGCACAGGCAGCTCCTTGTGACTCTGGGCAAGTCACTTAACCCTCCATTGTCTGCCGCATTGAGCCTGCCATGAGTGGGAAAAAGTGTGGGGTACAAATGTAACAAACTTAACTAGAGGAAGAAACTGCAAACTCAGAACGAAAGAAAGATCATCTCCCCATTTCAGATGTTGCATTATATCAATTGCTCCCAAAATAGTTACCCAAATGAGGAAGAGGACTCTGCCAATAGAGACTAGCTCTAAGACAGAGGTGCTTATTGTTAAGATGATCACCTAACATACACACTTGTTTTCAGGTGATGCTAAGATCTATATAATTGGGAAAATCATTCTCGTACCCTACAGCAACATGTTATATACAGTCAGGGGCCAAGATTTGCTTTTCCCTGGAGTTTCAGTGTATGAAGACTGTATAAGTACATAAGTACATAAATACATAAGTAGTGCCATACTGGGAAAGACCAAAGGTCCATCTAGCCCAGCATCCTGTCACCGACAGTGGCCAATCCAGGTCAAGGGCACCTGGCACGCTCCCCAAACGTAAAAACATTCCAGACAAGTTATACCTAAAAATGCGGAATTTTTCCAAGTCCATTTAATAGCGGTCTATGGACTTGTCCTTTAGGAATCTATCTAACCCCTTT
The DNA here is from genome assembly GCF_901765095.1 of Microcaecilia unicolor. Classification (NCBI taxonomy): domain Eukaryota; kingdom Metazoa; phylum Chordata; class Amphibia; order Gymnophiona; family Siphonopidae; genus Microcaecilia; species Microcaecilia unicolor. The sequence goes on along the minus strand of NC_044031.1, from coordinate 264,469,112 downwards.
TTAAACTCCGTCAAGCTAACCGCCCGTACCACGTTCTCCGGCAACGAATTCCAGAGTCTAATTACACGTTGGGTGAAGAAAAATTTTCATTTCTTTTTTTTTTTTTTTAAGTATCTTTATTGGTGCCTGGGCAGAAGCAATATTTTACAGTACCAAACAGATTGTAAAGAGTTGAAAAAGGAAATTTAACATTCTTCAATAATAACAGCACATTGCTTAACAAAATGCGAAATTACATTATATGAACAATAATCATGCTTCCCACTGACTTTTTAAATCAAACCCTTCCATCCCCCCTCCCTCTCCACTACCTAAATACTTCCAGATGGTCTCCCAACTAATGAACCGGGGGGGGGGGGGGACCTAACCCCACCTCAGAACCCACTGAAAAGTAAGTCTTCCATAGTTGTCGGTACATCTTTTGCCTCCGTGAAGCGGCAAAAGAATGTTGAAGTTCCACCCACTCTGCCATTTCCTTTTTAAAACATTTAACTTTGGCTGTTTTGAGAAGAAAAGGGCCAAATCTATAGATTCATCTGTAGGGAAGGTTTTAAAACATCTCCTATAGGGCCAATGCTGTCACTGATCGCACAAAGTGCTTTTGCGTATTAATTTCACAGATCCAACGTGCTATACACACGTGAGTAAATCGTGCTGAAGAAAGCATCTTTCTAGTTTTCATTTAGTTTTTAATAATCATTGGTCAGTAATCAAGGGGAGAAAAAGAGCAATTGCTGAATACATACACTTGTTAAACACATCAAGCTCATCTGATTTTTCTTTATTGTCAGGGAATGTTATGTCTTCATTATCTCCCTAATTAGTATCTTAGTACTGACCTGATGAAGGGAGAAAAAAGCTTTTAAAAGATAATCAAAAATATAGTAAGCTAGTCCAGTAAACTTGTTTGGTGATTTTTATTTCTGTGGAGCCAGGTAGACTAACATGGCAACCGCACTAATGTAATCCACTTTAAATGCTCATAGTATGCTCAAGGATGGCCAGCAGGGGGAGCCCTGCACACACTTTCACTAGCTGGAGCAAACTGATCCTCATCTTGCTAGGACCTCAATCTTCTCCCTGATCTCTTGTACTAGGGTAAAGAACTGGAGGAGTGACAGGATTCATAGTAACATAGTAGATGACGGCAGAAAAAGACCTGCACGGTCCATCCAGTCTGCCCAACAAGACAACTCATGTGTGCTTTGTGTATACCCTACTTTGATTTGTACCTATGCTCTTCAGGGCACAGACCGTATAAGTCTGCCCAGCACTATCCCCGCCTCCCAACCACCAGCCCCGCCTCCCAACCACCGGCTCTGGTACAGACCGTATAAGTCTGCCCAGCACTATCCCCGCCTCCCACCACTGCCTCTGGCACAGACCGTATAAGTCTGCCCAGCACTATCCCCACCTCCCACCACTGCCTCTGGCACAGACCGTATAAGTGTGCCCCGAACTATCCCCGCCTCCTTACCTCCAGCCCCGCCTTCCACTACCGGCTCTGCTATCCAATCTCGGTTAAGCTCCTGAGGATCCATTCCTTCTGAACAGGATTCCTTTATGTTTATCTCACGCATGTTTGAATTCCGTTACCGTTTTCATCTCCACCACCTCCCGCGGGAGGGCATTCCAAGCATTCCTCCTTCCAGTTATTTTACTGCTAACTGCAAATCAATAAACTCGGGGTCCAGTTTATCTACGGTTCTGTTCTATGCCCATGGGAGAAAAAAATGTGATAAGACACTTCCATTGTTAGGATTTTAAAACGGTGACAAAAATATTTGCTTCTGCACACGTCACTGACCTGGCTTTACAAACTGTGTTGGCAGCTCCAAAATAAAATAGACTGAAAAATACCCCCACAGGCCGTCAGAAGGAGAAAGGCCACAGATCCATGGAGACAGTGAGAAAGGAGAAAGGATACAGAGCAGTGCTTCAAAGTTTTGTGGAGGCTAAAGGGTCATGGATTTGCTAATACAGCCTTTCTGTGGTACAACCAAAGTGGTTTGCATTTATGATATGCAGGTACTTTCTGTCCCTGGTGGGCTCACAATCTAAATTCTTGTACCTGGAGCAACAGAAGATTAAGTGATTTACCCAGAATCACAAGAAGCTGCAGTGGGAATTGAACCAAGTTCTCAAGGACCAGCCCACAGCACCAACCATTAGGCCAGTTGTTCCCAAACCTGGTCCTGGAGGCACCCCAGGCAGTCAGATTTTCAGGAGATCCACAATGAATATGCATAGGGTTACCATACTACCTGGACAAGTCCTCTTTTTGAGGACACAGCCGGGGAACCAGGCAGGTTTTGCCAGCCTGCCCATTTGTCCGGATTTGTGGACAAACAGGCTGGCAGGCGGGCGGAAAGGCAGGCGGGTCTCAGGGTGTCCTATCCTCCTCTCCCCTCCTTTACCTTAGTGTGGTGCCCTGGTAGTCTAGTGACCTCTTTGGGGCAGGAAAGAGCCCCCTCTTTCCTGCCCAGCATGTCTGCAGACATAGGCGTAGTTTGACTGTTTCATTTGGGGGGCCAAAGAATGGGCGGAGCATATTAGCATATCATTTGCATATATACATATGCAAATGAATATGCTAATATGGAGGAAGGTATTGAAATTTACAGGCAAAATATCACAGATGCACATTTCAAAAAGCTGACACTTTTCAATTAATAAATTATGAATGAAATACTTTTATCTACCTTTGTTGTCTGATCATTTAGTTTTTCTATTCACTTTGGTCCCAGTGTCTTCTGTTTTATGCAGTGTCTTCTTTCCAGTAGGCTTCCCTCTGCTCCCCACCTCCCCAGTCCCATCCATCTCGTGCTCCTTCCCTCTGCTCCCCACCCCTCCCAGTCCCATCCATCTTCTGTTCCTTCCCTCTGCTCACCATCCCTCCGTCCCATCCATCTTCTGCTCCTTCCCTCTGCTGTGCCTGACCTCTCCCAATCCCATCAATCTCCTGGTCCATCCCTCTGCTCCCCACCCCTCGCAGTCCCATCCATCTCTTGCTCCTTCCCTCTGCTCCCCACCCCTCCCAGTCCCATCCATCTTCTGTTCCTTCCCTCTGCTCACCATCCCTCCTTCCCATCCATCTTCTGCTCCTTCCCTCTGCTGTGCCTGACCTCTCCCAATCCCATCCATCTCCTGGTCCATCCCTCTGCTCCCCACCCCTCGCAGTCCCATCCATCTCTTGCTCCTTCCCTCTGCTCCCCACCCCTCCCAGTCCCAATCATCTCTTGCTCCTTCCCTCTGCTCCCCACCCCTCCCAGTCCCATCCATCTTCTGTTCCTTCCCTCTGCTCACCATCCCTCCGTCCCATCCATCTTCTGCTCCTTCCCTCTGCTGTGCCTGACCTCTCCCAATCCCATCCATCTCCTGGTCCATCCCTCTGCTCCCCACCCCTCGCAGTCCCATCCATCTCTTGCTCCTTCCCTCTGCTCCCACCCATCCCAGTCCCAACCATCTCTTGCTCCTTCCCTCTGCTCCCCACCCCTCCTAGTACCATCCATCTTCCCTCTGCTCCCCACCCCTCCCAGTTCCATCCATCTTCCTTCTCCTGCCCCCCCCCCTCCCCGCGAGGTCCAAGATCGTGACTCCGTTTACCCCCTCTCTTCCTCCCTCCCTCCGGCGCAGGCAACAGTCTTCTTCAGCTTTTTTGTGTTCCTGGCAGTGGTAGCGTTCTACACGCTGCCTTCGGTCTGCCCCGGAAGCCTTCTCTTCAAGATCCTGTTCCCACCTATGCGGGAACAGGAACTTGAAGAGATAGCTTTGGGGCAGAGCCGAAGGCAGCGTGTACATCGCTACCGCTGCCAGGAATGCTGAAAAAGACTGCTGCCTGTGCCGGAGGGAGGGAGGAAGAGAGAGGGGTAGACGGACACGCTCCTCTCTGTCCGCTTGGCTTCCCTGCCCTCTCTGTCTGCGTCCCGCCTTCCTCTGATGTCAGAAGAAGGCGGGAGCAGAGAGAGAGGGCAGGGAAGCCAAGCGGATGGAGAGGAGCGCGTGCCTGCATGTGTTTTTTTTTTAACTAATGGCGCGGCGGCGCCTCGTCGTCGTTTGGGGGGGCATTGCCCCCCCTCGCCCCCCCAGTCTACGCCTATGTCTGCAGACCTTCTTTCTCTTGACACCAATTCAAAATGGATGCTGAGAGTTCAAGCAGCAGCCTTGTGAGACTTCCGCAGAGGTCCAAGGTCACTGCTTGAACTCTCGGCAGCCATTTTGAATCGGCGCTGGGAGCAAGACAGTCTGCAGATGCACTGGGCAGGAAGGAGGGGGCTCTTTCCTGCCCCGAAGAGGTCACTAGACCACCAGGGCACCATACTAAGGTAAAGGAGAGGAGGGGAGGGGTAGAGAATGGAGTCATGTGGGTGGAGAGAGGCCAGAAAATTGGGGAGGGGATCTACATGGGGGAGAGAAAGATAATCTGGCTTTCTTTGGGGGGGTCAAAGTGACAGGGAGCAGGGTGGGTGTGATGTAGGGTGGGGGTGTGAAAAGGGGCAGGGCATGATGTGACAGGGGGTGGGATGGGGTGCGACAGGGGGCACGTGTCCTCTTTTTTTTTTTAGGGCAAATATGGTAACCCTAAATATTCATGAGACAGATTTGCATGCATTGCCTCCACTGCAGGCAAGCTCTCATGAATATTCATTGTGGATATCCTGAAATCCTGACTGGCTGGAGTGCCTCCAGGACCAGGTTTAGGCTACTCCTCCAGTCCAGGGAGCTTTTAGGCCAGTCCTGGATTTGTAACAACCTCATTCTGATGCATTCTGGGACCTGGAGCTCTGCTTTTAAAGAGTAGAATCAAGGACAATAAATACCATACTATTTTGAGATACAAGTTCAAAACCAGGTCTGATCAAAAATCTTTCTTCAGGAACTTGGTAATGGATCAGCTCTGTGAGCTTAGTAACTGAGGGGAATTTGTGTGTTTTCTTTCTTCCTTAAAATCTCAATTTTCTCTTTTCATGTTTTTTGTGTATTCAACAAGCCCAGAGAGGATGCCTGAGAAACACGTTTGTTTGTTTTACGTATTTGATATAATACCAGGATTAGGTCACAGCAGTTAACAAAGTACTAAAAACACAGAGAGTAAAGGAAAGGAACGCCATATCAAAATAGGAAAGGCCATCAAACACAACTCAGTTACACAGAACAATAACTGAATATGTCCCACCTAAGGGGACCACAAAACGACACATACCAAACCAGTCCACACCGCAGTCCAGGCTCATGGAGTGAAACTGCAAATGCAAAGTTTAAAAAATGAATCTTCAGAAGCGACTTGAATTTGGAAAAAGAGAGCTTGGGTCTCAAAAAGGGAGGTAAATCATTCCAGAGGTAAAGGAGAAGCTTGTCATAGTTGTGTAGCTCCAAGAGGGCTTCCTGGACCCACTTGTCATCTTTTTAGAATCCTATAACTGCTCCAAAGGCTGAAGAAATAAGAACTGCTTACAGCCACAGGTATCCTGCCAGGTCCATGCCAGAAGCCCTGACAAGCAGATGATCAAAAGCCCTGTGCTGTTCCAAACAGTGCTCTAAAATAGCGCTGGAACAGCGCGGAGCTTTACCGCACCGATGATCAGAGATAATTGCATGCAAATTTAAGCACGCAATTATCTCTCATCATGGGGTAGAAGTGAGGGAGAATTGTGCCTGAGCATGCGCTCAGCATAATCCTCCCGCACTTGTTTGACAGGTCTGGGCTGTCAAAAGCCAAAACCTGTCAAACACAGGCCCCAACTACCCCTGCCCCAAGCAACGGGGGCTGGAGGTCCGGTGGACCTCTGATCCCCCCCCCAGGTTCAGGGAGGGCTGGAGATCCAGTGGGTCTCCAGCCCCCCCCCAATCTCCTCAACAAACAGTCCCTGGTGGCCTAGTGAGCGACCAACCAACCCTCCCCCCCCCCCCCAGCGACAGGGGGGCTGGAGGTCTGTTGGACTGCCGACCCCCCCCAAAGGTTCAGGGAGGGCTGGAGATCCGGTGAGTCTCCAGCCCCCCCCCTAGTCCCCCAGCAAGGGGTCTCTGGTGGTCCAGTCCCCCCTACCCCCCTACCCACTTACCTTGTGGGTTGGAGGAGAGAGGGTAGCCTGCCTCCCTCCTCTTCCTGCGACGCCGCAAAATGGCAGCGCCCAGCCCTGTCCAGTGTATCCTGGAATGCGCTGGGTGGGGCTATACACCATATAAGGGAGAAACTTTTTGTGGCTGTAAGTAAACTATTTACTTCATTCACAGGACCATGACTTGCTCTGTGGTTTATTGGTTCGCTGGTATTTTCCCATGTACTGCTTCTATAAGTGTGAGGCAGCCTGATCAGGGCAACAGGAGAACCTTAACAATAAATACATAGGTTAACATAAGAATTGCTAAACAGGGCCTGAGGAGAGGTCCCTGTCCCCCAACATCCTGACTCTGGCTGCAGCAAGGGAGTATACAAGAAGCAGGTAGACATTTCAATTTCTAGTGCTCATGGTTTAGGGCTGCGCTGAATCACCGGCGACATATTTTTTATGTTCTATTTTTATTTCTTAATCAATATCAAGCATCTACAGCTTCCACATCCTTCTTTCTTTCTTTCTTTGAGGAAAATCAGATTAAGGCAAAAGCTTTGCTTTCTCAACTGGGTCTCAGATGCATGGAAATGAAGGAATACCGAATGGAGAAACCCATTCTAAGCAATACGCTTCACAGCCACCTGATCGGAATGAATAATGAGCACTTGGAAACGCCTGCCGAAGTCCCAATCCTTAGGCATAGCTTCCAGAACTGTATGAGTGAGCAATGCTAACAAATGACTTGTTATTCAGACGCCACCGTACAGTATTAAGCTTTTTTTGTGAGTGTGTGTGTGTGCTTCTGCTAACGTCACTTGCTAGTGGCGTGCTCTGTCTCCTGCCTGCTCTCCATTTCATTCAATCTGTGTTCTATTTTTGCAGCAGATGACGGGAAATCTTTAGCATGCAGACAGCCTGTCACAGGTGGCCTAACTGCGCAGAGGATGCAGACACGGCCCCACCCAGCCAGAACAGCGTCTTGCTGAGCACGGCACCTTCATATCTTGCTCAAGAGACCCTGCGCAGTGTCCACTTGACGGCGTACTATCCAAAAGAACGGAAGTTAGAGGACATTTTAAAAAAGAAGAAGGCAGAGCTGCTGAAGACTAAAAGAATGCATCTGAAAATGTAACCTATAACAAATACATAGAGAAAATGACAGAGGTGTAACAGCTACAGGGTATTGCTGATGTGCAAACAGGAACATTGGATATGAGGGAAAAGGGGCAAAATCCTGTGTGGGTTTGGAGCTTTACTCCTGTTACCCGGTTACTGCCAGGTTAGCGTGAGAGCCCTTACCGTCATCTCAATGGGTGGCGGCAAGGGATCCCCACCAAAATGGTCATGTGGTAAGTGGTTCACCTACCGCACAGGCATTTCTTTTCCCCATTAAATATCTGGGGCTAATTCTGCAGTAAGCATTTCAAAAAATGTTGACCACTGCGGCCTGCATATGGACCGGTATATTTTTTAAATGAGATGTTGCTTCAACAGCACTATCAATAACAACAGGAATCTTGTGCTCTGTTGCTTGCAACTGTCCCATCAGCAAATCGTGCAGCATTTACATCCCCAGAATACACCTGCAGCACAGAGTAAAGGGATGAAATAATCCTCTGCTTAACACTTCCCGACATTTCATAGGCCTGTGCTCTCTAAGTGCAAAATATGCTACTGTGTCCCCTTTTCTGAATCATGTGGAGAAGCTACGAAGGACCCCCTGCTCTAAAGTTAGGGCATTTCTGAAGCTGGTAGGTTTAATCTGCATCCCAGCCCTGGATTATGCAGAGCATATACAAAAACATGGACTGATGAGACAAAGTCAGCACGGATTTAGTGAAGGGAAGTCTTGCCTCACCAATCTAATGCATTTTTTTGAGGGGGTAAGCAAACATGTGGACAATGGGGAGCCGGTTGATATTGTATATCTGGATTTTCAGAAGGCGTTTGACAAAGTGCCGCACGAAAGACTCCTGAAGAAATTGCAGAGTCATGGAATCGGAGGTAGGGTATTATTATGGATTAAGAACTGGTTGAAAGATAGGAAGCAGAGAGTAGGATTGCGTGGCCAGTATTCTCAGTGGAGGAGGGTAGTTAGTGGGGTCCCGCAGGGGTCTGTGCTGGGTCCGTTGCTTTTTAATGTATTTATAAATGACCTAGAGATGGGAATAACTAGTGAGGTAATTAAATTCGCCGATGACACAAAATTATTCAGGGTCGTCAAGTCGCAGGAGGAATGTGAACGATTACAGGAGGACCTTGCGAGACTGGGAGAATGGGCGTGCAAGTGGCAGATGAAGTTCAATGTTGACAAGTGCAAAGTGATGCATGTGGGTAAGAGGAACCCGAATTATAGCTACGTCTTGCAAGGTTCCGCGTTAGGAGTTACGGATCAAGAAAGGGATCTGGGTGTCGTCGTCGATGATACGCTGAAACCTTCTGCTCAGTGTGCTGCTGCGGCTAGGAAAGCGAATAGAATGTTGGGTGTTATTAGGAAGGGTATGGAGTCCAGGTGTGCGGATGTTATAATGCCGTTGTATCGCTCCATGGTGCGACCGCACCTGGAGTATTGTGTTCAGTACTGGTCTCCGTATCTCAAAAAAGATATAGTAGAATTGGAAAAGGTACAGCGAAGGGCGACGAAAATGATAGTGGGGATGGGACGACTTTCCTATGAAGAGAGGCTGAGAAGGCTAGGGCTTTTCAGCTTGGAGAAGAGACGGCTGAGGGGAGATATGATAGAAGTGTATAAAATAATGAGTGGAATGGATCGGGTGGATGTGAAGCGACTGTTCACGCTATCCAAAAATACTAGGACTAGAGGGCATGAGTTGAAGCTACAGTGTGGTAAATTTAAAACGAATCGGAGAAAATTTTTCTTCACCCAACGTGTAATTAGACTCTGGAATTCGTTGCCGGAGAACGTGGTACGGGCGGTTAGCTTGACGGAGTTTAAAAAGGGGTTAGATAGATTCCTAAAGGACAAGTCCATAGACCGCTATTAAATGGACTTGGAAAAATTCCGCATTTTTAGGTATAACTTGTCTGGAATGTTTTTACGTTTGGGGAGCGTGCCAGGTGCCCTTGACCTGGATTGGCCACTGTCGGTGACAGGATGCTGGGCTAGATGGACCTTTGGTCTTTCCCAGTATGGCACTACTTATGTACTTATGTACTTATGATTAACTACTAAAAAAAATAAGCCTGTGCTTAGGGCACCAAGGAAATGGGGTACCACAGAGTTTTTTTTATTCTAGCTATCATACCCTTAATTCTTTCACTGCCATCTGCTACACCCATTAACCAACATTAATTTCAGTGCTTTTATAATCATTATAAATATATATAATGTTTTGTTTTGTACAATAATGATATTTCTCAGCATTTATTGAGTCTTAATGTTCTGTCAGTTAAGCAATGGAAAGGCCAAGGGGCGCCACTGTTGGACTGTGCTTAGGGCATCAGTTGGCCTTAATCCGGCCCTGCTGCATCTTCATTTAAGGCAGTGGCGTAGCCACAGGTGGGCCAAGGCCCATCCAGTTAGGGCTCAGGCCCACCCAATAGTAGCACACGTTTAGCGGTAGCTGTTGAGGATCCCAAGCTCCTCCAGCTGAAGACTTCATCCTGATGGTAAGAAAAATGCTGCTCTCCACGATACTGGCACCTGCGCATTCTCATTTTTCAGCGCATGCCTGCTGCAGGCTGCCAAGATGGAGAGAAACATTGTCCCGCCAGCTGAGATACTTTTTGGGTGCCCACCCACTTCTTGCCTAGGCCCACCCAAACCTGCTGTCTGGCTACGCCCCTGATTTAAGGGCCAAGTTTCAGAACTCTGTTCAAGTAAAATATTGTTGGAACATCTACAGGTATATGAAAAATTGCATAATGAAGCCTCTAAACAATATTAAGAGCTGCTTTTCCAGACTTGTGAACACCACTGTATACAGGAACTGTCTGAAACCTGGACATGAAGCAAAGGGCTACAAAGGTAGTAAGTTACCATATGTAGAAATACTGCCCCCCCAAAAGTAAGGTCATACGCCTGTATGCAGAGCAAATCAGGACAACAGAAATGAAGACCTTCTCTCGGGGGCCCATCTTAAATCCACCGAAAGAGGCCCCGTTCCTGTGCCCCAGAAAGTCAGATGGAAGATTGCACTGATGATATTGACTATGGCTGCATAGAAGAATGGATAGACCTAAGACTAAGGCAAACCAGCAAGAACCAAGAAGAGAAAGACAAAGGCCAGTGAGAACTCCAGGACTGCTGAGGGGCAAACCTGGGTCCAGGGCAAATAATCTTCAGGGCCCCTCCACTGTCTCCCACCGTTGCCTCTGCTCCCCCTGCTGTCGCAGCTGCAGCAGGGAATGAGAGAGAGTGCTCTGCTGGCTATAGGTCTTCTGCAGGGGGGAGGCAGCTGAGACAGAGGGGAGTGGTGGTGTTGCCCCCTCCAGTCCACCCCTTGGTCACCCCCAAAATTGGAGGGCTGGTTTCAGACTTGAGCGGAAAAGGATCTCTGTAAAATTGGGCAAGTTGTGGAACAAGGAATCTTAAAAACGTTTGTACAGCTTCACGACAGGTTTCATTTAAGGCTGTGAGATTTTTATACATATCTACAGCTTCAGCACTCCAGAGGCAATTCTGTAGAAGGGAGCCAACATTTATAATGATCTAGAGATGGGAATAACTAGTGAAGTAATTAAATTTGCTGACAACACAAAGTTATTCAAAGCAGGGCCGCCGAGGGGGGGGGGGCAGGGGAGACAAAATTCCACGGGCCTGGGCCTCCAAGGGGGGCCCGGCACCGCACTCCCCGATCTCACCCACCCTCGGATCCGTTGACCGTCTGCCACCGGGCCGGGCCCCCTGCATTGAAATCACAGCGCCTCACCTGTCACCTCGCTCCATGACTGAAAGTGCAGCCAGCAGCGGCAGATCGGATTCACCTCCTTTCAGGCTTTCCCTCCCTGTTCGCGCTGCTGAGTCAAACGCTGGCAGCCTTTCTATCCCTTCGCTGGCAGGCAGTGGAGAAGGAGGACGGGCTGGGAGAAGGAGGATGGGTTGAGGGAAGAAGAATCGCTGGACATGGGAGAGGGGAGGGAAGAGAATCGCTGGACATCATGGGAGGGGAGGGCAGGGATGAGAGAATTGCTGGACATGGAGGGAAGAATCACTGGACATGGATGGGAGGGGAGGGCATGGGAGAGAGGAGACATGCTGGACATGGATGGCAGGGGAGGACAGGGGGCAGAGAAGAATCGCTGGACATGGATGGCAGGGGAGGACAGGGGGCAGAGAAGAATCACTGGACATGGATGGGAGGGGAGGTCAGGGAAGAGAGATTCGCTGGACATGGATGGAAGTGGAGGGCAGGGGAGAGAGGAGAATCGCTGGACATGGATGGCAGGGGAGGACAGGGGACAGAGGAGAATCGCTGGACATGAATGAAGGGGAGGGAAGAGAGGAAGGAGATGCACATGGATGGGAGGGCAGGGAAGAGAGGAGAAATGCTAGAAATGGATGGAGAGGAGAGCAGGAGATAGAGGAGAACTGCTGGACATGGATGGGTGGAGGGGTTGGCGGGGAGAGAGGAGAAATGCTGGACTTGGATGGAGGAGAGGGGAGAGGAGAATTGCTGGATATGGATGGATACAGGGGAGGGAAGAGAGGAGAAATGCTGGACATGGATGGAGGGGAGGAGAGGAGAAATGCTGGACATGGATGGCAGGGGAGGACAGGGGACAGAGGAGAATCGCTGGACATGGATGAAGGGGAGGGAAGAGAGGAAGGAGATGCACATGGATGGGAGGGCAGGGAAGAGAGGAGAAATGCTAGAAATGGATGGAGAGGAGAGCAGGAGATAGAGGAGAACTGCTGGACATGGATGGATGGAGGGGTTGGCGAGAGGAGAGGAGAAATGCTGGACTTGGATGGAGGAGAGGGGAGAGGAGAATTGCTGGATATGGATGGATACAGGGAAGGGAAGAGAGGAGAAATGCTGGACATGGATGGAGGGGAGGAGAGAGGAGAAATGCTGGACATGGATGGAGGGGAGGAGAGAGGAGAAATGCTGGACATGGATGGAGGGAATGAGAGAGGAGAAGTGCTGGACATGGATGGAGGGGAGGAAAGAAAAAAGAAGAAGATGCACATGGATGGAGATGAGGGAAAGGGAAGAGAGGAGAAAAACTGCACATGGACGGAGAAAATAGACAAAAGCTGGATCCACGTAATACCTCCTCCAGTCAATTCCACGGAGGAGGACCCAGCTGGCAGGAAATGAAGAAGAAAGGAGGAAAGTAAAGAAATAAATGGAAAGGAAGCCCTGGAAACGGAGTTAAGGGAACAGATAGAGAGCAGCAGAATCGGAGACTGGGACCAATATGGATTAAAAAAACAAAGTCACCAGACAACAAAGGTAGAAAAAATCATTTTATTTTCATTTTAGTATTTTGAATATGTCCAATTTAAGAATTTACATCTGCTGTCTTATTTTGCACTGGGTATACTGGAGCTGTAATAGCTTACAGAAATTATTTATAATGATAAAAATCACGTATTTTTCTCCTATATTATTATAATATTTTCATTGATGTCTGTTTATATGCGCCATGGCCGGTATAGGGTCTGGCTAATGTGGGTGTGGCTATCATAGGGGTGGAGCCATATGTGACCCCGCCCATAATGAGTGCAAAAAAAGCACTGGGAACGGGTAGCACGTGAGACATTACTACTAGGTCAATGGGTGGCAGTAAGGTCTCAGGCTGGAAATGGACGCACGCTGGTTTCAATTTTAGCGCACATCCATTTTTGGGCCCCTTAAAAAAAGGCCCTTTTTCCTAGACATGGTAAAAAATGGCCCAGTGCGCCCCCAAAACACACGCTCGCACTATCACAGGCCACTTTTTACCGCAGCTTAGTAAAAGGACCCCAAAATGTTTCAATATGTGACAATTTTGATTAAAAATATTTTTGACAACTATTTGAGGCCCTTTTACCAAGCTGCAGTAAGTACTAATGTGTGCTCATCACAGTTTAATATGGCATACCTTGGGGTACACTTGTGACATTTGGGCATCTGGGGGCATGTCTGGGGAGTGGAGAGTGGTTGTGTCCATAGCACAGCCACATTTCTGCAACCTGAATAGCCCATGAACCCTTAGCATCTACAAAATGGGTGGCGGTAAGGGCCTATGCAGAAATGGCCACACGCCAATGGCAACGTTAGTATGTGGTCATTTCATTAATGCAGAAATTTTTAAAAATAGCTATTTTCTAGCCATGGCATAAAATGGCCTTTGCACACAGGAAAGACCTACGTAAGAGCGTGCTTTAGCCAGTTGTACAAGGGCCCCTTTGTGTGTTGTTCATTTATGGGCCCTTTTACTAAAGGGTTGGTGTATGGCAAATGATTTGCCATGCATCAATCCTGAACTAACGCCGGGCTATTGCAGGAGCCCGGCAGTAGTTCCCACCCCCCAGCATGTGCCATTTCCGGTGCTACAGTCATTTTTTTAAGATTTTTGTAGTGCCAGAACTTAACTGGTGGTAATTGCTAACAGGTTACTGCCAGATTAGCGTGGGAGCCCTTACCACCATCTTAAGGGTGGCAGTAAGGGCTTCCCACCAAAATGGCCATTTGGTAAGTGGTTCACAGTCATTTCTTTCCCCCCAAAATGTACATAAGTACATAAGTACATAAGTAGTGCCATACTGGGAAAGACCAAAGGTCCATCTAGCCCAGCATCCTGTCACCGACAGTGGCCAATCCAGGTCAAGGGCACCTGGCACGCTCCCCAAACGTAAAAACATTCCAGACAAGTTATACCTAAAAATGAGGAATTTTTCCAGTCCATTTAATAGCGGTCTATGGACTTGTCCTTTAGGAATCTATCTAACCCCTTTTTTAACTCCGTCAAGCTAACTGCCCGTACCACGTTCTCCGGCAATGAATTCCAGAGTCTAATTACACGTTGGGTGAAGAAAAATTTTCTCCGATTCGTTTTAAATTTACCACACTGTAGCTTCAACTCATGCCCTCTAGTCCTAGTATTTTTGGATAGCGTGAACAGTCGCTTCACATCCACCCGATCCATTCCACTCATTATTTTATACACTTCTATCATATCTCCCCTCAGCCGTCTCTTCTCCAAGCTGAAAAGCCCTAGCCTTCTCAGCCTCTCTTCATAGGAAAGTCGTCCCATCCCCACTATCATTTTCGTCGCCCTTCGCTGTACCTTTTCCAATTCTACTATATCTTTTTTGAGATACGGAGACCAGTACTGAACACAATACTCCAGGTGCGGTCGCACCATGGAGCGATACAACGGCATTATAACATCCGCACACCTGGACTCCATACCCTTCTTAATAACACCCAACATTCTATTCGCTTTCCTAGCCGCAGCAGCACACTGAGCAGAAGGTTTCAGCGTATCATCGACGACGACACCCAGATCCCTTTCTTGATCCGTAACTCCTAACGCGGAACCTTGCAAGACGTAGCTATAATTCGGGTTCCTCTTACCCACATGCATCACTTTGCACTTGTCAACATTGAACTTCATCTGCCACTTGCACGCCCATTCTCCCAGTCTCGCAAGGTCCTCCTGTAATCGTTCACATTCCTCCTGCGACTTGACGACCCTGAATAATTTTGTGTCATCGGCGAATTTAATTACCTCACTAGTTATTCCCATCTCTAGGTCATTTATAAATACATTAAAAAGCAACGGACCCAGCACAGACCCCTGCGGGACCCCACTAACTACCCTCCTCCACTGAGAATACTGGCCACGCAATCCTACTCTCTGCTTCCTATCTTTCAACCAGTTCTTAATCCATAATAATACCCTACCTCCGATTCCATGACTCTGCAATTTCTTCAGGAGTCTTTCGTGCGGCACTTTGTCAAACGCCTTCTGAAAATCCAGATATACAATATCAACCGGCTCCCCATTGTCCACATGTTTGCTTACCCCCTCAAAAAAATGCATTAGATTGGTGAGGCAAGACTTCCCTTCACTAAATCCGTGCTGACTTTGTCTCATCAGTCCATGTTTTTGTATATGCTCTGCAATTTTATTCTTAATAATAGCCTCCACCATTACCTATTACCCGCTGCATTAAAAGGATGCCTCAGCACGCATCAAAAACATGCGCTGACGCTAGTACAGGCCTCCTTTTACCGCAGCTTAGTGAAAGGATCCCGTAAGGTTTTAGACACATTTTTTAATGCTTGGTTTTGCTTTGATATTTGATTCATATGTTGTGTGAATCTTGAGTTGGTTCTTTTTGTACAGCACACACACACCTGATCCCTGCGGTTTCTACCTACTGCATGTGACATCTTACATATTTTGCATCCATTGTTTGTGAGTTTGGAGAGAGAGAGGAGGAGGGGAAGAAGAAACAAGTGAAATCAAACAAACAAAAAGATCACATTTTTTTGAAAGGAAGCAAAGGCATTTTGCATAAGTCTTTCTGCAGTACAAGTTGCAGATATTATCTGATAGCAATTTTACAAAATATAGATATGGAAACATATGGATATACGCAATCTAAATTCTCACTGTAAAGGAGTCCTAAAGAGATCCTCACTGGCATAAATAAAATAATATATAGCCAAATATTTTTACTTGCCTCCTGAGCAGAAGATGGAATGGATTATTTAATATCAATGATACTTAATAAGCATGTTTTTTTTAAAAAAAAGAATATGGTAATTATCATGCAGATCAACATTTCTGTCACTTCTGAGTTTGCCTGACAGCAGAACCTCACCGGTCACGCATAGGAAGGGACTCGGACCAGAAAATAGCATTGGGAGGTCTTCCCAGGGGAGGAGTTGGCTTACTCAGTAATGAAAGGGCAAGACCCCTCCGGAAGCTATTAGGTTGACGATGATTCATCATTCTTTTGGTGGGTATTTTAATGCACTGCTGAATGAGGAGAATGTTCTTTTTTTTTGTTTGTTTCAGAATGTAAAAAGAAGCTAGTTCCTTTCAAGGTCAACACTGGGAGAAGTATAAAAATATCAGGATCAGGATACATGAAAAAATTGTAAACCAGTTAATGAATATCAAAATCTACGGGCAATCCTCCCTCTAATTTGACTACTTGAATATCTTATTATTTATTTTTTTATTTTAGAATTTATAAGTCTATAAGGCAGGACATCAGCAAATTGTATCACAACGGGTCATAGGGTCTCTTATAACACACAGGGCTCTGTTTACAAAGGCGTTTTAGCGTTTTTGTAGCATGCGCTAAAATTAGTGAGCGCTGTGTAGGTACCCATAGGAATATTGTGGGCACCTACATAGTTAACGTTCGCTAATTTTTAGCACGTGGTAAAGAACGCTAGTGCACCTTTGTAAACAGGCCCACTGTTATTTCAGATCCCAACCTCTTTGACAAGATTCTATCATCTGTCCCGCCATAAAAATTAACAAACTGTACCACCACTAGTGTGAATAATAAAATGGCTTTTGGTTGGCGTTGGGTACGTTTGAATTATTCCAGTGCTGAATTCTACAGCAGCAGATAAATTATCAGTTTACATTCATTTGTACATATTCTTTGAATAGGAATAATTATACAAAGGCTTTTTGTTTTGTTATTGAGTTTTTTTGTGAAATTATTGCTCACAGTAATGGTGGTACACTTTTGTTAGTTTTTATGGCAGGACAGATGATAGAATCTTGTCAATGAGGTCGGGATCTGAAATTACTGTGTGTTGTATGAGACCCTTTGACCCGCTGTGATACAATTTGCTGATGTCCTGCCTTATAGACTTATAAATTCTAAAATAAAAAAATAAAAATAATAAGATATTCAAGTAGTCTAATTAGAGGGAGGATTGCCTGTAGATTTTGATATCCATTAACTGGTTTACAATGTTTCCATGTATCCTAATACTGATATTTTTATACTTCTTCCAGTATGGGGATAACCTTCTTCACTAACCATGCAAAGCTAAAGTGAGAAGCCATACAGACCCGCACCCCTCCCCCCCTTATACTGGCTCCTACCTACATAGTGATGGGAACATTGGCATCAGCAACCTAAAGTACAGGTAGATGCCCAAAGGGAGACCAGCTTTACTCCACTGCCCATCTCCACATCCCTGCTGTATATGTTGCAGAAAGGTCACCACACCACTCTTCCCATGGCCACCATAGCTCACATCTCACCTGTGCCCATGTAATGTATACCCCCCCCCCCCCCCAATCAGTGCCCCCAATCTGCCTGTTGCCATCTGTCACATCCTATGTGAGAAGCATTGCACAATGTGTCTTAAAATTAATAATGTATGTGAAGGCAAGAAGGCCAGTCATCTGAACCCCGTCTCTACTAACTTGTGTTTTGTAGGCAGTTCAGCCTACACCATGACCAGGAGTCGCTCCAGTGCCGGTACCAGTGCGTCCAGAGGGAGAACCCTGTGCTGATCCAGCACATGCGGGAGTGCCTCCAGGGCCAAAGTAAATACCACAAACAGAGCACTCCTATAACTCCCAGATCAAGGGCTGAGGATGCAGCTACCCTTCCTAGAATGTGCTTGTAACCCCCATATGTGTTATACCCCATCCCCAACCTATGAGATGACAAGGAATGGAACAGGGAGGGGGCAAACCCCTTGCTCACCCTCCCCCAGCCACCAATACAAAAGGACTCCACGTGGTACACACCCCTACCTAGAACATTGTAGTTGCTACAACAGGGGAAATAAAAGAGTTACCACAAACCCCCACAGTGGGAATGGAACCTATGACTCCTGCATTTAGGGACCCAAGCCCTAACCTCTACACCAAACTGCCATCTCACAAAGGAGTATTCAAGGAGGACAGTACACTGACCACACAGGGCCCTCATCGCATCAGTTGCCCCCCAAATGGAAGCTCTCTCATGCCCACTAACACCCACTCATTGAGTATACCAGTGTCGTCCAAAAGTCCATATGGTGCCCTGTGAGACATCCCTTGAAGCCTCTGCTGGTATTCCCTGAAATATCTATATTATGTTGGGTCCACAGACCTCGCTATGGGACCTCCCACCTTTGTGTAATCTTCTCACCATGATGCAAAGAACTGCATTCTCCTGAGGGGGGGGGGGGGGGGGGGGAGGGTCCAAGCAGAGGTGGCCAGGAGCGGTGGCTATGACAGCCTCCCCTGCCGTCTCCTAGCCATCTGTTGGACCCATAAGCATGGGGACACACACACACTCCCTGTCGACAATGGAAACAATGGCCCCATGTGTCCAACAATGCAGTGCCATTCTACCTTCCAGCCAGTGCCTGCCCACCCAGGGTCCTCTAGTAGGGCCAAAACCTATCTGGCATGGTCATAGCTAGACCACTCTCTGGGGGACTAACCCGTCTCATCCCATTGCTTCCAGGGTTCCTTGCTATGTCATCTCATTGGTGCCACATCTCAGACATGTCCCCCAGGTAACCACAACTGCCCAAAGTTGTCCCTGTCTCTGCCTCCTGACAGCCACTTACACCACTTTGAAAGCCTTGTAGGATGTCTTGATCTCAATTGTGTATCTTTTACACACGCAGGGCACCCTCCAGCATACCGGTATGCTGCAGCCGTCCTGCCTCAGCCAGACCAGCCTGCTGCTGCTCCTTCCTGCCTCAGTCAGCACAGCCTCCTGCCTCCATTCTGCCTCAGCAGAACCAGCCTACTACCACCACCCAGACTAGCCTGCTGCCCCTGAAGGGACACTGGAAGAGGTTAAGAAGGAACCTGGGCCGTGGGAGTTGCCAGGCCCCCATCTGGATTAATAAGACAAAGCCAACATGGATTTAGTGAAGGGAAATCTTGCCTCACCAATCTATTACATTTCTTAGAAGGGGTAAACAAACATGTGGATAAAGGCGAGCCGGTTTATATTGTGTATCTGGGTTTTCAAAAGGCGTTTGACAAAGTACCTCATGAAAGACTCCAGAAGAAATTGGAGAGTCATGGGATAGAAGGTAGTGTCCTATTGTGGATTAAAAACTGGTTAAAGGATAAAAAACAGAGAGTAGGGTTAAATGGTCAGTATTCTCGATGGAGAAGGGTAGATAGTGGGGTTCCTCAGGGGTCTGTACTGGGATCACTGCTTTTTAACAAATTTATAAATGATCTAAAGATGAAAGTAACTAGTGAGGTAATTAAATTTGCTGATGACACAAAGTTATTCAAAGTTGTTAAATTGCGAGAGAATTGTGAAAAATTACAAGAGGACCTTACGAGACTGGGAGACTGGACATCTAAATGGCAGATGACGTTTAATGTGAGCAAGTGCAAAGTGTTGCATGTGGGAAAGAGGAACCCAAACTATAGCTACGTAATGCAAGGTTCCACGTTAGGAGTCACAGACCAAGAAAGGGATCTTGGCGTCGTTATTGATGATACATTGAAACCCTCTGCTCAGTGTGCTGTGGCGGCTAAGAAAGCAAATAGAATGTTAGGTATTATTAGGAAAGGAATGGAAAACAAAAGTGAGAACGTTAAAATGCCTTTGTATCGATCCATGGTGCGACCGCACCTCGAATATTGTGTTCAATGCTGGTCGCCGCATCTCAAAAAAGATATAGTGGAATTAGAAAAGGTACAGAGAAGGGCGACAAAAATGATAAAGGGGATGGGACGACTTCCCTGTGAGGAAAGGCTAAAGCAGCTAGAACTCTTCAGCTTGGAGAAAATATGGCTGAGGGGAGATATGATAGAGCTCTATAAAATAATGAGTGCAGTGGAACGGGTAGATGTGAATCACTTGTTTACTCTTTCCAAAAATACTAGGACTAGGAGGCACACAACGAAGCTACAAGGAAGTAAATTTAAAATGAATCAGAGAAAATATTTTTTCACTCAACGTGTAATTAAACTCTGGAATTTGTTGCCAGAGAATGTGGTAAAGGTGGTTAGCTTAGCGGGGTTTAAAAGAGGTCTAGACGGCTTCCTAAAGGAAAAGTCCATAGGCCATTATTAAATTGACTTTGTAAAATCCACTTCTTATTTCTGGGATAAGCAGCATAAAATGTATAGAAGTTTTTCAGGATCTTGCCAGGTATTTGTGACCTGGATTGGCCACTGTTGGAAACAGGATTCTGGGCTTGATGGAACTTTGGTCTGTCCCAGTGTAGCAATACTTATGTACCCCCAGCTGCAGGAGCATGAGGGGGGGGGAGGACTTTTGGAGGGACATGCCTCCATTGGAGGAGGAGGAGAAATGTCAGTGCCCCCCACCCCCCACCGCTGAAAGCCACAGTTGGTGAGGCCAGGCCTGCATTCTCTGGCCCCAGCCAGGAAGACCTCCATCTGTAGCTCCTCCAGCAAGTTGCTGTGACACAGACAGGCTTGCTGCAGGAGCTGCAGGCCCAGCAAAATATCCTGGCGCAAATGTTTGGTCTGCTACAGCCCCTCACACAGGAGCGCAGGCACCCTCAGTGAGGGCCATGGACATAACTCCTTCCATGTTTTGTTTTGGTTAGTGTGAAATAGAAAAAGGTTTTCATATTTTTGCATACAAAGGTCAATGTCTTTTATACCAGCCTGGAACTTTGGTATGTCCTTTCTCTTTCACATACAAATTTTTGTGTTATTAATTAGCCACGAGTACTTAGGTTGATAAGGACCCTTGTGTGACGTCGGCGCGTCAGTTTACCACAGCTGAAGCACCCTTCTACCACAATGGGTAAAAGGATATTTTATTTTTTTTAACGGAAATGGCCATGTGAAAGTTAAGCACTTGCCACATGGTCAGTTCCTGGTAGAGC
The DNA here is from genome assembly GCF_901765095.1 of Microcaecilia unicolor. Taxonomy (NCBI): domain Eukaryota; kingdom Metazoa; phylum Chordata; class Amphibia; order Gymnophiona; family Siphonopidae; genus Microcaecilia; species Microcaecilia unicolor. Next base: position 264,448,291 of record NC_044031.1, on the reverse strand, counting down.
CCTTTCTGCGTCCTATAGGGCTCCCATTGATAATCTGGCTGTAAAAAAATTAAATTATTTTTTGAGCACCAGAAATGCGCAGCACACACCAACATTACTGCCAGGCTCCTGTGGTAGCCTGGTTGTAAGGTCAATTTACCGCACACCATTGCCATGGTAGTCCTACTGTGGCTTTATAAAAGGGCCCCTTATTTATATCTAAGTTATTCATTGAAGTTTTTAGTTATCAACAACTGAAGTAATTTTGCATTGTCTTATGGTTTTGCTGTCCCCACAACTTTTAAGTGACCACCTACTTCACGTAGTGGAAACACCAGCCCTGATCACACTTTTTCCATAAATATTTTGTTTGTGTTGCACCAAACGTTTGCTACTATATGGACAGTAGTTGAAGCTGTAGTATGAAGAAGGGCCGGATTACGGCCAAATGATGCCCTAAGCACAGCCTGACAGTGGTGCTCCTCAGCCTTTCCACTGCTTAACTGAAAAGATATTAAGACTCAATAAGTGCCGAGAAATATGATTATTGTATGAAACAAAACATATATAATTTATAATCATTAGAAAAACATTGAAATTCATGTTGGATAATGGAAGTGGTAGATGGCAGTGAAAGAGTTGAGCATGATAAGGGCAAAAAATCTGCGGTGCCCCCTTCCCTTGGTGCCCTAAGCACAGGCTTATTTTGCTTAATGGTTAATCCAGGGCTGGTATGCAATATTGCAACTTAGCACAGAGGCCCCTTAAGTAGCAGAACCTGCAGTGCCTCAGAGCATACCGTTTTGGTATTTAAGAGGCTGCTCCCATTGTGATGTGTTGCTGTAATTTAATTGGTTGCTTATTATGAGATGTTAGTCCAAGCTTGATTTTTTTTTTTTGTTTTAAGACTGACAAGAGTGGTGCTGGGTAGCAGGTGAACACCTCCATATCCAGACCTTTGAGTCAGTCAGTGTACCTGAGCAATACAGGCACAATCCACAAGCAGTTAGTTGGCTTTATATATCTTTTATGTTTTAAAAAAATGATTTATGCAACAAACAGAACACAAAAGAAAATAACATCAAAAATCCAGGATCCTTAACATTTAATATTGTCTCTGTCTGCAATAAAGAAAAAAATACCATCAAATTCATGTATGTTGATGACACAAAACTAAAGGCACCCAAAGTTTCTTACACATAGGAAAGCTCCGTCTCTTAACAACAGCCAAAAAACGTGGTTGGAGACATGAATGATTTTTTTTTTCAGTTAAGTGCATAAAGTGACACACTTACACAACAGCACTTCTCACTGCTCTGCACTGTGTCTTCTTTTATCCTCTCTGCTGTGCAGAAACAGCTTCACTGTACTATATTTACCAGTTCGAACGTTGACCTGTTTTAAGACTGAAGGTACCTCCCTTCCTGCCTACTATGCCGGGCACCCAAAATTGGGTAGCCAGGTATCCAATTTTGGGTGGGCCTGAGCCGAAAGTGGGTGGGCATGACTATCTTAGCCCCGCCCGGCATCTCTCCCTCCCCCCTCACCAGGAGATCACATCTCCACTCCTCTGACCCCCCCCCCCCCCCCATTCAGTATCTTTAAATCCTTTAGGTATTTGCCAGCAGCGAGCAGCAACTCATTCCCCTTGCTCATGCCGGCTCCAAGTCTTCTCTCTGACGCAACTTCCTGCTCCCACGAACAGGAAGTCGTGTCAGAGAGAATGCTTGGGCCTGCATGAGCAAGGGGAATGAGTTGCTGCTGGCGAAGAACTAAAGGATTTAAAGCTATAGGGGGATATCAGAGGAGTGGAGTTAAGTGACCCCCTAATCTCCTGGAGAGAAAAATGCTTGGAGTCTTCATCTGGCAAGGCTTGGGGATCCCTGCCAACCACATCGCTGCTGTGCCACTGCTGAGTGGGCCTGTCCAAGGTGAGTGGGCTTCTGCCTACCTGGGCCCACCCATGCCTACATCACTGCTATGCCCCCCTCCTCCACACTCACCCACACTCTCTCCAATCCCTACTTCCTGCCGAAATTCACCTGAGGGATAGTGGTGAACAAGTGTCTGGCAGAATGCACAGCCACTTAACAGTGTGGGGATTAAAAGGTTTGCCCCAACTTGGCAAAGGAACAGCCCTGGTGGTGACAGCAAATGATCGCGGGGTATCTGTATCTTATACGTTGGTGATGTTTAGGTACATTTTAGGGATTCTAAAAACTGTACTTCTTACTTGTGAATTCCAGAGCCAGCGGATCTGCTTGTGAAGAACTGCTGACCCTGGTTTTTCTCGGCTTGTTCTCTGGCATTAATGCACATGTGCTCTGTCCATAAATATATTATTTTGTGTTCCTGCCAGCACAGACTAATAGGGCTAATGCTTCCTGAGGAGCAGCCCAAAGCTGCATTAGTCGCAGATGTTTGATTGATTTAAAACAAAGAGCCAGACCGCCAAACTGTTCTATACGGTTTCTCTTCCTGTCACTTTGCCTGCAGGGTTATCTCTGAGATGCAATTAAGGTGCTTAAAAGTACATTTTCAGGAAGATGCAGAATTGATGAGAAGAGCCGCTCTATGCCAAGGATGGATGCCTCAGACCTGTTCGAGCTGCTCTGGGGGGGGGGGGGGGGGGGGGGACGTCGAGGCTTGCCCCCTTTTCTATTGGCAAGTGGAGTTCTGCTCCTTCATTTGGGAATCTGCTCCAGATGTGCTCCTTTCACAGCATTATAGAGAGTACAGTAGAGGCGCTGCCCCACCGCAGTCTCCCTGGTCTGACTAATGCAGCATGGGAAAATTATAATATAAGCAGATACGTTCACTGATTCCCCCTTCCCTCCTTTTTTTATTAAAGAGATTTTAGTTTTGTGCCGTTTTTAAATGAATTGGGAGCTTTGCATGGGTGTTGCTAATTCTTTTTTTCTGGGAGACGGAGAGCAGGATAACAGAGCACAAATGGAATAAAAAGAGTCAGTATTTGAAGTGATTTAACCCCTAATTTTGTTTTTGTAATCCAAGGCAGTGTGATCATATATATCTTTTTCTAGTGGTAGCTCAAGATGAGTTACATTCAGGCACACTAGCAGGCTTATTTTCGAAAGAGAAGGACGCCCATCTTGCGACACAAATTGCAAGATGGGCGTCCTTCTCACAGGGTCGCCCAAATCAGCATAATCGAAAGCTGATTTTGGGCATCCTCAACTGCTTTCCATCGCGGGGATGACCAAAGTTCACGGGGGCGTGTCGGAGGCATAGCGAAGGCGGGACTGGGGCGTGCCTAACACATGGGCGTCCTCGACCAATAATGGAAAAAAGAAGGGCGTCCCTGACGAACACTTGGACGACTTTACCTGGTCCTTTTTTCTTACGACCAACCCACACAAATGTGCCCTAAATGACCAGATGACCATCAGAGGGAATCGGGGATGACCTCCCCTTACTCCCCCAGTGGTCACTAACCCCCTCCCACCCTCAAAAAATAATTAAAAAAATATTTTTTCTAGCCTCTATGCCAGCCTCAAATATCATACCCTGCTCCATGACAGCAGTATGCAGGTCCCTGGAGCAGTTTTAGTGGGTGCAGTGCACTTCAGGCAGGCGGACCCAGGCCCTTCCCCCCTACCTGTTACACTTGTGGTGGTAAATGTGAGCCCTTCAAAACCCACCACAAACCCACTGTACCCACATGTAGGTGCCCCCCTTCATCCATAAGGGCTATGGTAGTGGTGCACAGTTGTGGGGAGTGGGCTTTGGGGGGTGGTTTGGGGGGCTCAGCACACAAGGTAAGGGAACTATGCACCTGGGAGCTTTTTCTTAAGTCCACTGCAGTGCCCCCTAGGGTGCCTGGTTGGTGTCTTGGCATGTCAAGGGGACCAGTGCACTATGAATGCTGGCTCCTCCCACGACCAAAGGGCTTGGATTTGGTCGTTTCTGAGATGGGCGTCCTTGGTTTCCATTATCGCTGAAAATCGGGGACAACCATCTCTAAGGTCGACCTAAATTTCACGATTTGGGCATCCCCGACCGTATTATCGAAATGAAAGATGGATGCCCATCTTGTTTCGATAATACGGGTTTCCCCGCCCCTTCGCTGGGACGTCCTGCGAGGACATCATCAGGAAAACTTGGGCGCCCCTTTTGATTATGCCCCTCCATGTATTTCCCTGTCCCTGTGGGGGCCCATGATCTAATTTTGCACCTGAGGTAACGGAGGGTTAAGTGACTGGTCTGAGATCACAAGGAGCAGCAGTGGGATTTGACCAAGGCACCCCTAGATTTTAAACCCACTGCTCTAACCACTAAGCTACTCTGCCTGCATCTTATACTGTGGTAGATTAGCAGATCTTAAACCACATAAGAAACACATGGCCCTCTCTTCATTTTACAAATGTTCCCACTACCACTATCCAGCCTGACTGCCTTTGACGGTGAAGGATATTATAGCACTTCTTCTGCACTGTATTGTAACAACATTTTAACAGCTGAATACCAATGAACACATCATCTGATGACTTTGTGTCACCATGAGTAAGGTACTTTGCAAATCCCTAGCAAGATGCCTCTCACACAAGCAAGGATAAAGTACAGGAAAGCCACCCACATAATTAGTGCAGATGCATTTTCTGCTGGAGCTTTCTTCTGGTTGATTATGTGTTTAGAGATGCTTTACTCCTCATGTCTTAAAGTAATTAGATTACTGATCTGATCCCTGCATACCCCCCCCCCCCCCCCGTTCTTTTTGTTTCGCTACTGTACAACTGGCAACGGCATCAGAGACACATTTTGTTATTTAGAAATGAGTAGCTAAATCTGCTGCTTCCTTTGCTCTGTGTATTAGATGTTTGGCATGGCACCAAGTGTTTAATTGCTTTTTAAATATTGACCTACTAAGTGCTTTAAAAAAAATCTGGAAACATATATGTCGCTATATGAATACTCCACTATGGATGCAATACTAGAACTGGGCATCTCCATTTAGGCATCCTGAGGCTGAAAGATAGAAGCCTGTTCTATAATGGAATCTAGGCACTGAGGTTCTACTATAGATTACTAATGTAGCCCAGTATCAGAGTGCCTAAAATCTAGGTGCTTAGCTTTATGCCAGCCATACTCTGGTGCAAGTGCAGGCAACTAAATGCAGCAGGGAGACATGTAATCTGCAGTTTTCTGTACGTCATGCGCATAAGTGGAAGCCCCGTCTATGTCCCTTCTTTGCTCTACACCCCCTTGGAAATATGTGCTGTGTAAGCAGTGGTGCACCTAGCTTGGTTGCCACCCAGGGTGGAGTACTCCTCTCCATAGGAGCCAACTTTTCAAAATGATTGGGGGTGCTGAAATATATATATATATTTTTACAGGCAGTGCGTTTCCCCCTCCCCCCCCCCCCCCCCGTACCTTAACATCCTGTCTGCTGCAGTCTTCACCTGGGCAGTAGCAGCGCCACTTATAGGCTGCCTGCAACCTGCACAAGGACTTCTTCCCTGAACAGTCCCACCCCTCAGTCCCCCTGTACTGTGCAAATATAAAGAGATGCAAATTTCAAAAACTGACATATTTCAATCATTATACTATAGATTAACAAATACAAATAAAACAAAAAAATGGAAAATCTGATAATATCATTTTAATGGACTAAATACATTTTTCAATTAGCTTTCAAAGGCCAAAACCTCTTTCCTCAGGTCAGGACAGCGTACTGCTGTTATGATATTCTGTTCTGACACGAGAAAGGAGGGTTTGGTCTCCAAACATTAGTCAAAAATGTATTAAAATTAGTCCAATAAAGATTTTACCTTATTTCCATTTTCTGTATTTATTAATACGGCTACCACACTACTTTATCCTAAACTAAAAATAAAATTCATTTTCTCCTACCTTTGTGGTCTGACCATTTACTGTTTCTAATTGTGTTGGTCCCAGCCTCTTGTTTCTTCTTTCCTCAATCTTAATTCTCCCCCCTTTCCATCCAGCGTCTACCCCCTCTCTCTCCCCTTTCCATCCAGCATCTATTTTCTCCATCCTTGTGTAGTTTCTCTTCTTTTCCCTTTCCCTCATCTCTGTTAGTATGCATCTCCTTCCTCTCTCTTCCCTCTCCTCCATCATGTCCAACATTTTTCCTCTCTCTCCGCCCCTTCATCCATGTTCATCTCACTTCCTCTCTTCCCTCCCCTCCATCCATGTCCAGAATTTCTCCTCTCTCCCCTCCATCCATGTCCAGCAACTCTCCTCTCTCCCCTGCCCTCTCCCCCATCCATATCCAGCAATTCTCCTCTCTCCCCTGCCTTTCCCTTCATGTCCAGCGATTTATCCTCTTTCCCCTCCCTCCCCTCCATGTCCAGCAATGCTCCTCTGCCCTCCCCTCCATGTCCAGTGACTTGCCCCAAACCCCACCTGCCCCCCATGAGTTCCAGTTCTAACCCCCCCAGCCCGACCTGCTCACCCTCTTCTCTCTCAACAGCCCTCCTTGTCTTCCTGCCACCTAGCATTTAAAACTCATTTTACCTGAAGTCGTGACGGCAGTGAAAGAAGCAGAGCAGGCTCGCCTTCTGCCTTCCCTTCCCTCTCAGCGTCCTGTCCTCATTTCCTGTTTCCGCGAGGGCGAGATGCTGAGTTGGAAGGAAAGGCTAAAGGTGAGCCTGCTCTGCTTCATTCATTGCCATCATGGCTTCAGGTAAAATGAGTTTTAAACGCTGGGCGGCAGGAAGGCAAGGAGGGCTGTGTGTTGAGGGAGAAGAGGGTGGGCAGGTCGGGCTGGGGATGTTGGAACCGGAACTTTGGATGCGTTGGATGACTGACGGGTCGCAAAATATTGGGGGTGCTTGAGCACCCACAGAGTTGGTGCCTATGCCCCTCTCCTCCAGGCGTGTTACTCCCTGCCCTCCTTCTCTTCAAATAGTAAAGGGGGTGCACTGTGCAGTCGAGCAGCTGTCGGCTCTGCCCAATCTGATGTAAACTTCCTGTTCCGGGGCAGGGGACCGGCAGAGCTGACAGCTGCGCAACTGCTCAGTGCACCCCCTTACTGGTTGTAGCCAGAGTGAACCGCACCCACCGTCCCACCCTGGGTATGCAACTGTGTGTAAGTTAAATGGGTATTTGCTTAATAGTACTTGAGTATATAGATATGCACTTCACTTGCTGCTACACTAGCATTTATTGTCCAGATAGGTCCCTATGTTCATCAGAGAAAAGTCTTCTTGAAGTACCACTTTTCAAACAGATATGACTTGAGGAGTCCCGGGCTTCTATTTTTTTGTGTGACTGGACCAATATTATGGAACTCATTATCCACTGAGTTGAGGTCATCACCTAATTATTTGACTTTCAGAAAATCATTGAAGGCCTTTCCATACCATGATATTCTATAATTGTTTTTTTTTTTTTTGGGGGGGGGGGGGGTATTTTGCTTTCAAATCTGTTGATACTGAAGACCTATTATGATACCTTATAATTTTGGGTGTATTGTTTTGTGGATATTTTTTGCTTACATGTTATTGATGGATTTAGATTGTATTATTGTTTTACTGTGTTATGTTTATTTTACTGTGTAGGTTTTAATGTTGTAATCCACCTAGAATCTTAAGATAGTGAAAACTATAAATAAACTAAATAAATGAATACGTGCTAGTACTGTAAACATTTGCATGTGTAATGTGTACATAACTGTGAGCATCTATAGAACTGACCTTTGTACATATAGCATTACACGTAACAAGAAGAGGGCAGGGTTGAGCTGTTCTGCAGGCAGGGCTGCAACTATGGGGTTGATATTCAAACGGGATTTGACTGGGAAGGATTAAAATCCAGTGGCGTAGCAAGGGGGGGCGGGAGGGGGTGGTCTGCCCTGGGTGTCAGCTCAGGGGGATGCTCCCTGCCAGCTCCCCCCCCCTCGGCGCATCAACACCCCCCGACCAGCTCCTGCACCCTACCTTTAAAAAGAATGTCAGAATCTGAGGCGAGGCGCAGCCCCTCGCGCCTGCCCTGCACGTAAAAGAAATGTGGACCGTTGGGCCTTCTCTTGCTCTATCCGTCCCGCCCTTGCGGAAATAGGAAGTTGCGTCAGCGGAGGGCGGGACAGATAGAGCGAGGGAAGGCCCAACGGTCCACATTTCTTTTACGTGCAGGGCAGGCGCGAGGGGCTGCGCCTCGCCTCGGATTCCAACATTCTTTTTAAAGGTAGGGTGCGGGAGCTGGTCGGGGGGGAGGGGGGTGTCGATGCGCCTAGGGGGGGGATGTCATCGTGCTGCACCCGGGGGGGATGCAACGGTGAACCGCCCCACCCCGGGTGGCAGCCCCCCCTGCTACGCCACTGTTAAAACCCACTGATATTCAGCAGCACTTAACTGAATTGTGCCACTAAGTATCACCACTGATACAATTGGTCCACAGGAAGAGTTGGGGCAGCACCAGGAGTTGTAAGTGCTCAGATAACGGTAAGCAGGGGCGTAGCTACAGGTGGGCCTGGACGGGCCCAGGCCCACCCACGTTTGTTCTAGGCCCGCCCCAACCCAACAACATCGCTGCCGGGAGTGTTGCCTGCCTGAAATTCTTCTCCCCGCTGCTGCATCGGTCCCTGCAGCATTCTTTTTTTTCGCCCGTCGCCAGCAGCGCTACGATTCACAGAGGCCGCTCCGCTCCCCACTGCAGCGTCCATCCGGCCCTACGAAAACAGGAAGTGCATCTGAGAGGGCCGGATGGATGCTGCAGTGGGGAGCGGAGCGGCCTCTGTGAATCGTAGCGCTGCTGGCGACGGGCGAAAAAAAAGAATGCTGCAGGGACCGATGCAGCAGCGGGGAGAAGAATTTCAGGCAGAAGTTCTTCGAGAGTTGCTGCACAGGGGGGTAAGGAGTGAGGGAGAAAGTTGGACGTGGGATGGGAGGGAGAGATGCAGAAGAAGAGAGAGGGAGAGAGAGAGAGAGAAAATGTTGGACATAGAAGTAGGAGAGAGGGTGACATGTGAGAGTAGGACAGGGGCAGAAACAAATGTTGTGCCCATCCAATTTGGGCTCAGGCCCACCCAAAATTGGCTGTCTGGCTACGCCACTGACGGTAAGCCAGCAAAAAGATTGTCCTAACTTTATCCGGCCACTTATCTAGGTACTGGTCTGAATACTGAATGGTACCCAGATAAATCTCTGTGGTCAGAGATACCAAGATATACTTCGGCACTGAATATCTGGGTACAAAAAGCCTGTGGTGGCTGCTATTTAAAAAGATGCTGACCGCTGATGCTGAATATTGACTTGTATATATACAGCTGATACTTTTAGCTAGCACAAGGAGAAACTAAATCTAACCTGGGCCATATAACTTACATACATTGTCGGTATTCCAGAGATTCTACATATTTGTATAATCATACTTCTAACTTACAGTCAAAGCAAGGGTCCTCTCTACCCTACCTTTAAAAACTTTTTGCACTGATTTGAATGTAAAGTTCTGAATGAATCTCCAATACTCCCACATCTGTAAATCTACAAAAATTGGGGAGTTGCTGTGCAAGTTCTTTATCAGACCCCTGTGCAGGTACCTCATGCTGATATGTAAAGCATAACGACTTAAGCTATACACCAAAAACCTCTGAGGTTAGTGGAGCAATATCCAAGGCAGCAAAGTACTAAAGAGCTCCACTCTAAAATTAAGAAAAAAAATGATAAAGGCTGCACATTAATTGCAGTTAATGCTGCGATTAATGCGTTAATTATTACTAATGATTAATTATATGCTGCTCGCCTTCTGCCTCCCTCCTGCACCTCCCTTCACTGTGCATGGTTCGGCATTGCTCTCTGCCCTCCCAGACATGCCTACAGCTCTCCCTCCCCTCCTGGATCTGCCCGCGGCTCTCCCAACCCCACCCACACCCAGTGTACCTTTTTAATCAGCAAGTCTTCGGCACCTACAGGCCAGCAACAGCCATGTACAAAGGCTGCCTGTGGCCTGGGCCTTTCCCTCTGATCCGGCCTGCCCCTTCTGACACAACTTCCTGTTTCCAGAAGGGGTGGACAGGTCAGAGAGAAATGTCTGGTGCAGGCCGCAGGCAGCCTTTGTGTACGGCTGCCACTGGCCTGCAGAGCTGAATACTTGCTGTTTAAAAAGATATGCCAGGTGAGGGGGGAAGGAAGAGGGACATTCGCCCCTCTCCCCCCCACCCCCCATCTTTCAGGACCTACAGAAGGAGTGTGGACTCCATCTTTACATGTGTAGCCCTTGGAAGGTCCAGCAACGACATTCACCCAAGGGGTCTGCTACAGAAACATATAAATAATTTATACTAGGATAAAAATACAAATTGGGCCAGAAGAGGAGAAGCTGAAGCAGGAGATGGACAATCTGATATGCCGGACAGTCCAGATGGCACCAAGCAGGAGATGAACAAGCTGATATGCTGGACAGTCCAGATGGCACCGCTGCTTTACTATTTGCTCAGCCCGTGTAGCTCTTGACAATATCGTACTTTTCATCAGCTCTTCTTGCTGGCCTGGATTATGTCTGTGCACTTTCTGATGTACGAGAGAAACAAGATCTCCCTGAATGGAACATAAAATCTGAACTTTTAAACTTCTGTCTAGTATAACCTTTCTAGCACCAAATAGAGGCTAAGCCACAAATCCTTGTCTAGTACTCATAAAGGTTACTTTCAAACGGAGGTCTGTGTCTGCACAGCAGCAGAAATAGTAGGGATGTAATCATTTTCTGTTCGGATCATTCAATCACCCGTTCTGTTTGGGGTTTTTTGGATTCCAATGATTTGTTTCATTTATTTCCATTTGTACTATAATAGTGGTGTTTCCCATCCATTTGCAATAAAACTTGAGTGAAGGGACAGTCTATTGGTTAAAGCAGTGGGCCAAGGTCCATGTCCCACTGACGCTCCATTGCTCCAGGTACAAATTTAGAACATCATTTACCTTGAGCTACAGGAGCGTAGCCAGACAGCAGATTTTAGGTGGGCCTAGGCCAGAAGTGGGTGGGCACCAAATGTTCTCTCCCTCACCCCCACATCAAAAAAAAGTCTCAGCTGGTGGGAAAATACTTCTCTCCAGTCTCCACCTTGGTAGTCTGCAGCAGGCATGTGCTGAAAACTGAGCATGTGAAGGTGCCAGTATTGTGGAGAGCAGCATTTTCATTACCATGTGCTATTGTTAGATGGGCCTGAGCCCTAAATGGGTGGGCCGGGTCCCACCCAGGCCCACCTGTGGCTACGCCACTGTTTTGAAAATACTTTTTAAAAACCTACTGGCAGGTATCTGTAACATAGGCAACAGAACTACAAAGCATCAATTTATTTATTTATTTGTAGCATTTGTATCCCACATTTTCCCAACAATTTGCAGGCTCAATGTGGCTTACATTTGCCGTAATGGCGGTTGCCATTTCCAGGTAACAGAATTACAAATGGTAATGTTTTAAGTTGCATACATACATGGTAACATACATGTAACATAACATACGTGAACAGATCATGGTATAGATATATATCATGTGCATATATATGTTAAGGAAGAATAAATTATGGTAATACATGAAAGTTCCTGAGTAAGAAATTGGAAGAATAAATTATAGTAATACATGAACGTTCCTGAGTACGAAATTGGGTTGTATCATTCTTTAGGTCATCGACTATGGAGAGACCATATTCGACATAGAGATTGAAGTGGTTATGCTTATTCATTAGTGGTAAGGAGGTTGATCAGTCAAGTGATAAGATTTCAATTATGTCTATGTCGTGTAAAGTCTTATTTTTTGGTGTTTAAGATGGGTGTTTATGGTATGCCTTCTTGAACAGATCTGTTTTCAGTAGCCTTTGGAAGATAGTTAGGTCTTGCGTTATTTTTATGGCCTTCAGTAGTGCGTTCCATAGCTGCGTGCAGATGTATGAGAAACTGGTCGCGTATGTGGATTTATATTTTAGTCCTTTGCAATTAGGGTAATGGAGATTGAGGAATGTGCGTGCTGATCTCTTTGCATTCCTGGTAGGCAAGTCTATAAGGTCTGACATATAGGTCGGGGCTTCCCCGTGAACGATTTTGTGGACCAGGGTGCAAACTTTGAACGCAATTCATTCTTTTAGTGGGAGCCAATGTAGTTTCTCTCTTAGGGGTTTGGCGCTTTCGTATTTCGCTTTCCCAAATAGGAGTCTGGCTGCTGTATTTTGCGCTTAACTTGCTGTATAGGGCGCTTAAATTAATAAAGGGCACTTGCAAATTCAACTCAGTTACTCCTCATTTACAGTGTAGGTGTGGCCTAATGGTTAGTTCAGCAGAGTGCGAGGTTGGAGAATTGGGTTCAATTCCCACTACAGTGACTCTGGGCAAATCACTTAATTTTCTGTTCGGATCATTTTTGGATCAATCACCCATTCGGTACAAAAATACCGCCCCAGGTACAAAAATAGCTTTCTGTAAGTAAACACTTTGATTGTAACCACAGAAAGGCAATTTGTCAAACCCTCCACCACCCCCCTTCTCTTCCCTCTTCTTAGAGAATCCCACTGGCTAACCATCAAATTTTTGTATTGCATTTTTTGAAATATTACATATTTCTCACTGTAACAAAGGAAACAAGAAACAAAATGGAGAGAGAAACACATACAGGAAATATACCTTCTATATAACCCCCATCAAGAGGGAGGAAGAGGATCATTGAAAAAAAGGAAATAAAGAAAAAGAAAATTTTATGAACAATTCTTAAACTAATGAGACTGGAAAATGCCATTAGAAATCCATAACTCCAACCAACCAATATTACTTATGGCCATGCTCCTGCAAAGAATTCTCCAGATGTGAAGAGTCATAAAATTATATATTGTGTCCCCTGATAAGTGATATAACATTTACACAGAAACCAGAAGAAAAAGGAAGCACTTAAAGCTAATACCTGACTCTTCAAAGCTAAAAAGGCTTTCCTTAATAGCAGGGTATTCCGAGACACATCCAGAAAACTCTGAATGGTTTTCCCACAAAATAGCATGGTCTTCTTTTTAAATTAAGCTCTCAAAACTGCTAATTTATCGCCTTCATGTAAGAATGTTATCCTTTTGGCCCTAGCAGCAATGAAATCTGCAGAATCCTCCAGAATTGCAGTCAAATCTGTACTGTCTATAGGACCCAATACTGCTTGGTCAATCTGCTGATCTTCCCAAGGACATTTTCCTCCTAGATATATAACAACACTTAACCAAAGTCAATTCATCTGCATTTGGCAATCCTAATACTTCCTTAAAGTACATCCTTGCCAGAATCTCTGCCGAAAAGTAATACATTGTAAGGAAATTAAGGAACCAAATGTTCCTATTCATCATAATATTTTCCATCATCTCAATCTTGCGATACAAGAAAAGACTAATTTTAATAGCAGAGATACTGGTATTCTGCAAGGAAGAAATTTTATTCTCAATATTATTCACTTGAGAGGAAACATTATCTATTTTAATATCCACCTGTTTAAATTTAGAAATCGATTCAGTGCTAAATGTGCACAGTTGAGGGACTACACTCCTCAAAAGTCAGAAGTGCGTTGAAATCACAACGTCACATGTTAAGGGTGGGATCTGGGGGTTCCTAACACTTGGATGTTTTCTGCCATAATGGAACAAAACAAAAACATCCAGGGCTATAAGTTAGGCATTTTAGTCTTGACCTGTTTTATTAACGAATAAGCCACAAAAAAGTGCCCTAAACGACCACTGAAGGGAATCAGGGATGACCTTCCCATACTCCTCCAGTGGTCACTAACCTCCTTCCACCCCCCAAAAATGTGAATAAAAATATTACTTGCCAGCCTGAGATGTTATATTCAGGTCCATTAGAAACAGCCTGCAGGTCCCTGGAGTAGTCTAGTGGTGGTTGCAGTGCACTGCAGACAGGTGGACCCTGGCCTATACCTCCCCCTACCTGTTACACTTGTGGTGGAAACTGTGAGCCCTTTGAAACTCACCAGAAACTCACTGTACCTACATATAGGTGCCCCCTTCACCCATAAAGAGGGATCTTGGGGTGATAGTATCTGAGGATTTGAAGGCGACGAAACAGTGTGACAAGGCGGTGGCCATAGCTAGAAGGTTGTTAGGCTGTATAGAGAGAGGTGTGACCAGCAGAAGAAAGGGGGTGTTGATGCCCCTGTATAAATCGTTGGTGAGGCCCCACCTGGAGTATTGTGTTCAGTTTTGGAGGCCGTATCTTGCTAAGAATGTAAAAAGAATTGAAGCAGTGCAAAGAAAAGCTACGAGAATGGTATGGGATTTGTGTTACAAGACTTATGAGGAGAGACTTGCTGACCTGAACATGTATACTCTGGAGGAAAGGAGAAACAGGGGTGATATGATACAGACGTTCAAATATTTGAAAGGTATTAATCCGCAAACGAACCTTTTCCGGAGATGGGAAGGCGGTAGAACGAGAGGACATGAAATGAGATTGAAGGGGGGCAGACTCAAGAAGAATGTCAGGAAGTATTTTTTCACAGAGAGAGCAGTGGATGCTTGGAATGCCCTCCCGCGGGAGGTGGTGGAAATGAAAACGGTAACAGAATTCAAACATGCGTGGGATAAACAAAGGAATCCTGTTCAGAAGGAATGGATCCTAAGGAGCTTAGCCGAGATTGGGTGGCAGAGCCAGTGGCGGGAGGCGGGGATGGTGCTGGGCAGACTTATACGGTCTGTGCCAGAACCGGTGGTGGGAGGCGGGGCTGGTGGTTGGGAGGCAGGGATAGTGCTGGGCAGACTTACACTGTCTGTGCCCTGAAAAAGACAGGTACAAATCAAGGTAAGGTATACACAAAAAGTAGCACATGAGTTTATCTTGTTGGGCAGACTGGATGGACCGTGCAGGTCTTTTTCTGCCGTCATCTACTATGTTACTATGTTACTATGTAGTGGTATGCAGTTGGGGGTGGTGGGTTTTGGGGGGCTCAGCAGAGAAGATAAAGGAGCAACAGTGAGATGTGTACCTGCAGTGCCTCTAGGATGCCCCATTACTCTCCTGGGATGTCTGTATGGCCAGTCTACTAAGAATGCTGGCTCCTCCTACATCCTGATGGCTTGATTTTGTGTGTTTTTCACTTGGATGTTTTTTTTTTAATGGACAAAAAAAACGCACAGAGCGCAAAAACCTCTAGCAAATAGCCATTTTCAAAACAAAAGATAGATGTTTTTCTGTTTTGAAAACGGCTATATTCCCCACTTGAATTTTGGATGTTTTTAGCAAAACAACCAAAGTTAGACTTAGAACCAAAGCACTGGAAGAGAGGTAAAGTGGCACCCACATCGATAGTGCTATTTTTGGTTTATTTTCTATCAAGCTTCTCACTATGGAGTCTGTCTGCTTTGCAAACACAAAAAAAGGGGAAAATAAAGCTTCCATAGCAGTCAAGTAAGAAAAAAAGGTGGGGGGGGGGGGGGGGGAGGATGGAAGACTCCAAAAGGAGAAGTTCCAGGATAACCAAACCAAAAAAAAAAAAAAAAAAAAAAAAGAAGTCTAATGCTTCTAAAACATACAAAGATTTATTCTCCAATATTGAAAATGCATAAACAAATCCTACCCAAGGTGCATTGATAATTCTGACCTAACATGGGCCATTTTTTGGCTACTAGTCTTCTTCACGGGTCCTGTCAGTGATGCATAGGTGGAGCGCAGCGAATACCCTTCTAATAAAGCATTCAGCAAAAAAGTGGCTGAGCACGCTTAATGCAGCATTGTTTGGAGTGGCAGCATTAAACAATCGTACTTTTTAAAAGCACTTATTCAGCTGCTTTATTGCAAGGATATTCTCTGCACTCCACCTATGCATCACTGACAGGACCCCTAAGGTTGTAATACGGTCCGTGTTGGGTCAAAATTGTCAATGCACCTTGGGTCAGATTTGTTTATGCACCTTGCATTTTCAATATTGGAGAATAAACCTTTTAGAAGCATTGGACTTCTTGTTTTTCTGGTTTGTTTTATGCTGGAACTTCTTTTGGAGTCTTCCACCCCTCCTTTTTTTCCCCTTGTCTGTCTGCTCTGCACCATAAAACCTGATTCTCTTCCGAGACACATGCTCGCTGCCTAGCCCCTCTGTTTCTGAGACTTGTGTGTGCTCTTTGCATTCTAAGTATCTAAGAACATAAGAATAGTCATACTGGGACAGGCCGATGGTCCATCTAGCCCAATGTCCTGCTTCCAACAGTCACCAATCCAGGTCACAATACCTGGTTTAAGAGGGCAGGAGGAGTCTACATAGGTGCTATTTTATAAAGACATATAGGTGCCTATGGTGCTCATTTTTGAAGCAGATGGATGTCTCAAAATGGCCAAAAAAGTGTCCACCTGCCAAAAATGTCCAAATTGTGATTTTTGAAAGGCAGAATTTGGCCGTTTTACACTGCAGTTAGTCTAAATAGCAAGGGTGTGTGTTGGAAGCATGGAATTAGAAAAGGTACAGAGAAGGGCGATGAAAATGATAAAGGGGATGGGACGACTTCTCTAAGAGGAAAGGTTGAAATGGCTTGGGCTCTTCAGCTTGGAGAAAAGACGGCTGAGGGGAGATATGATAGAGGTATATAAAATATTGAGTGGAGGACAAGATGGCGGCGTGAAGCGAATGCAGTCAAACAGCCCCGTTCCTAACCTTCACTCTTCGATTCGTAAGGAAATTTTCCTACTTACCTATGCCTAAAAGGAGGGGTAAGCAGCGCGTTGGCCCCGCTATGCCTGCGATTCCCATGGTTGGACCTATGGACCGCTTTACTGCGCCCGGACCTTTTTTGGGGCTGGAATCCTTGCTGCTGGAGATGAGTGAGGCACAAGAGAGAGTCAGCGTTTCTGCCGACCCTGAAGCCGCTATGGAGAAACAGTCTTCGGAGGAAATACAGATTTCTTTGAGTAAGTCTTTTTTGCCTATTAAACCTTCCACCATTACCTTGGACACTATATGGGAAGCTCTTTTAAGTTTGGAAACTTCATTTTCCCAAAAATTACTCTGCAATGCATTATACTCAAGATCCATCGGAGAAAATATCCCTGCTGAAAACAAAAACTTTAAATATGGAAAAACAGATTGACTGTAAGGTTATTAATATTCAGTCGATCCAACAAACTCAAGTAAATTTGATTAAAGAAAATTTGATATTGAAATATAAGATGGAGAATATGGAGAATCAACAGAGATCTAAAATATTAAGATTGATAAATTTTCCTAAATTACCAGTTGTTGCTCCTCTTATAACTTTCAAAAAGTATCTATCAGAGAAATTGAAAATTCCAGAACAGGCTTATCCTCCAATCTCTAAAATATATTATTTGTCATTATATAAAAAGAAGAATGCTAATCAACCAATTTCTGAAGAAGCCGGTTACATTTGACACTTTAAATTTAACACAAATTCTTGAAGACGATAATGCTATTAAACCAGTTACCTTGATTGTGACTTTTGTATTACAACCGGATAGAGACTGTATATTGAGACAATTTTTCCGTCATAGAGAAGAGCGCTTTCTGAATTGTAAAATTAGAATTTTTCCAGATATTGTTAGAGTAACCCAAAAAAGGCATCAACTTTTCCTTAAACTCCACCCTCGGGTGGTGCAATTAGGTGGTTTATTTTGGTTGAATTTTCCTTGTAAGTGTGTATTAAAACTTGACTCAGTGAAATATGTTTTTTATGATCCTACGCATTTAATATCTTTTTTGGACTCGAAGACTGTTGTAACTCCAGTTTTGCAGCCTATAGCAATATCTTCTCCTACTCCGTAATATAATAATTTGGTCCGTGTTTCACTTCTAATTTTCATTTAAAATGCTATAACGATATTTCATGGAATTGTACCTTGTTGTTATGACCCGGTAGTAGTGAGCCCCTGTGCCCCGACTGAGCACAGCAGAGATGGAGTGACACCGCACTCGGTCAAGCAGCCAGACAACCCCTAGCTTCACCTGGGAAGCGACCACCGTTCACCGGATGTTGAGCTCCTAGATGCAGGTGGCCACCAGGACTTCTGGAACCGGCGGGGTTGCACAGCCACTGACCAGGCTGGCAGGAAACAGACACAGTCCAGAACTAGTACTCCAATAGGCAAAGAATAGTCAAAATCAGTCCAGGGTCAAGGCAGGCAGCAAACAAGCGTAATCCGAGAAAACTAGCCCAGGTCCGGTACACAGGAACAGAAGTTAGTCGGCAAACAGCACTCCAACAACAACCCCTCAGAACAATTGAGGCCGAAGCAATGAAGGCCTGGAGGCAGTGCTTTAAATAGTGAAGGAATCAGGCTAAAACATGTGCAGCTGAAACAAGATGGCTGCCCCCATCAGCAGAGAAACCCAACGCCCAAATATGGGCTTCCTTCCTGCAGCCAGACAACCCCAAGATGGCTGCCATAAGCTGAGATGCCCATCCCAAGATGGCCGACCTATCCTGGAGAACCATTACCAAAATAGTCGGCCGGTGAATCGGCCGCGCAGGCCTGGAACCAGGTGAGGAACGTAACACTTGTCTTCTTCTCTTAATAGTGGACTAGAGAATAGATAATAGTGTAAATAGTTGCTTGTAAAAAAATTATTAAGTAATATGATGTTCAATATTACCTCTATCTTTTCTGAATCAAGTTTATTTTTGTTTAAAATTGTGAAATTGATAAAAATAAAATAAAATATTGAGTGGAGTGGAATGGGTAGATGTGAAGCGTCTGTTTACACTTTCCAAAAATACTAGGACTAGGGGGCATGTGATGAAGCTACAAAGTAGTAACTTTAAAATGAATTGGAGAAAATATTTTTTCACTCAATGTGTAATTAAACTCTGGAATTCGTTGCCAGAGAATGTGGTACAAGCAGTTAGCTTAGTGGGGTTTAAAAAAGGTTTGAATGGCTTCCTAAAGGAAAAGTCCATAAGCCATTATTAAAATGGACTTGGGAAAATCCACTTCTTATTTGTGGAATAAGCAGCATAAAATGTATTGTACTGTTTTGGGATCTTGTCAGGTACTTGTGACCTGGATTGGCCACTGTTGGAAACAGGATGCTGGGCTTGATGGACCTTCGGTCTGTCCTAGTATAGCAACACTTATGTACTTATATGTACTTATGACTAGGGCAGACCCAAAATTAGGATGTCTTTCAGAGATAACAGAATGGGAAGAAATGTTGAAGGCAAAAAAGAGGACGTTTTTACCTAGACCTGTTTCAATCATGTCCAGGGTATTAAAAGGTGCCCTGACTGAGCAGCTGACCACTGGAAGGATGAAGACATGACTCCTCCTTCATCTCCCAGTGGTTACTGATCCCCTCTCACCCCCTAAAAAGTGAAAGTGACAGTGGATACCAGGCTGTATAATAGCTTCAGGTATTATGGCCATTGCTAATAGAGCAGCAAGCAAGTGTAGAGTAGCCTAATTATCAGTGCAGTGGGCTTTAAACAATGGGATCCAGGTGTAACTCCAACTTTAATTTTTTCATTTCTGTACAAATATGTGAGTCCTCCTGGAACTGAGCCCCTCTAATTGTTTTTGTGAGGATGATAAGTACTGTGTAGGTGCTGCCAAGCAAGCCCATCTTGTTGTTTGTCACATTTACTGAATCCCCTATTGTAAATGTCACCTAATACCACTGCCATACTGCAGACCTGCTAAGTCTACCACTTTGAGCAGGACACTCCCACTGTCACGGGTCATCTTGCACACTCCCACTGGGGTGTGGCGATCTCCCACTCAGCAGGTTCCTCCTCCATTGGCAGCAGGAGATAGCTTAATAAAACATCATCTCCTGCTGCCATGGAACCAATCTCGCAATAAGAGCTGCAAAATCTCACAGTTCTTATTGCGAGACTGGTCCCACAGCAGCAGGAGATAACATTTTACTACTGCCCAAGAGGGAAGCTGCTTGTTGCTGCCAACCAAGGTCCATGAGGTAAAGTGGGCGGGCATTGGGGATGTGACTGGGTGGAGTTAGGGGCTTGGCTGGGAGGAGTGGGGTGGAGCTAGAAGCGTGACTAAAATCACCATTTCGGTGAACTGGCCCTCTTGGCAGCTCTGATACTGTGAGGGGCCATGCTGGCTGTTGTGTGAGTCTCTATGATCCCTCTAGGAAGTGGAAGGTGCCCTTGGGTAGAATGCACGCACCTCTTCCTGTTGTTGCTGTGAGTAATAATAAAGTAGTTGAGACTGTTTATCTGGCCAGAGAGTATCTGAATACATTGCACATACTTTTCTCTGCCTTGACTTTTCTGGATTTTCAGTATGAGAACTGAGTTGTGATTTCAAGGCATAAGATATTCCATAAGGTTGGGGCCAATACACAGAAGCAGGAGCTTTGGGTGTAGTCCAGTCTAAGATGGGATGGGATAGTTAAAAGGTTGTGTTGACATGAACCAAGCATCCCTAGTGGAGAATATGGAATCAGCATGCCTGATCTGAAGAATGGAATACCAATATAACAAACCTGATAGAGGATGATCACTATCTTGAATAGAATCTACTAATAAACTGGGAACAATTGCTCAGCTTGAAAAAGAGAGGTTGACATGATCATACTTTTTCCTCCCCAAAGAGTAGTTTGGTAACTATATTTGGAATCATTTGGAGTCTCCTTAACTGAGTGACATTTAAGCCCTGGTACAACAAGGTACAATTGAGACATGACTAAAGCAAGACTCAGCATACATAATAATAGCAGATCAAAAACACACCAAAAACAAATGTATTTGCTTTAAATCAAGAAAGCATTTTTGTTACCATTAGAGATTTGAGAATTAACTTTGAGATCCTTATACCCTGAACGGTGGAAAGAGTTTCACCAAATTGGCAAGCCTCTTTGGAGAGTCATGCTGCATTGGATTCGGAGTTGGATTTTGAATTGTTAACTGGATATGGATTACACACTCATTCGGACCTGGATAAAAGTACACCAAATCTAGAGCTTTGTTTTGTTGGGATGGGGATGGGGGGGGGGGGGGGGAGATGGAATATATATGCATACTCATTTTGTTCTTCTGTTTTCTATTATGCTTTTGATCTTGTTCTCAGTTAAAATTATATTACAAAAAACATTGAGGTCTTTATGAAACAAGCTCCCAGCAGTGAATAAATAGGAACTTAAACCTACTGTGAGGCAGGTGCATTTATATGAGTGTATGCTTTATGTGTGAACACTCATAGTTTACAAAATACACATGGATGTTAGAAACACACCCCTATTCTGCCCAAACTCTGCTCCAAGAATGTCCATGCATGTTCTGTATAAAAGCGTGCGTGCTCTTGCCGGAATGTAAACTTGTACTCAAATGATCACCTAAGTGATTTTATTACAGCCATTTTCACATGTAAAACACACTTTGCTCATGGAAAATGTTTTCTAATATGATCCCTGTACCCCCAAATTCTATAAATTATGACCAAATTTAGGTGCACATTGAGCTATGGGAAGCAATTCTGTGATTCCTTACATTCGTGGCTATAGATTTCCAACGGAGGATACCATATGCTTCAACCCCGCTCTGACCCCTGACACAGGCACATGCCAAAACACGGCATTTTGCCTCTGCTTGTTTGTTCCATTAGAGGCCCCCTACACTGTTTCTGCTCCATAGAATATGGTCAGTCATGGCTTAATTGGCAATAACTATCAGCAATTTTAGCAGTTGCATGCCTACCTGATGTATGCCTAACTTCTCTCAAAGGGGATGTGGCCAAGGGAGAGGCATGGGTGGGTCATGAGTGTTCCCAGGATCTAGGCGTGGAGCTATAGAATACTTCCATTTCCCTGCCCAACCGACAGTAGCCAGGCCCGCAACCGACAGCTTCCGGTTCCGTGCCCAACTGACAGCTTTTGCAGGCACAAATGGTTCTACCTAAACTTAGGTGTGAAAAGGACTTAAGCTAGTATTCTATAAAGAGAGTCCCACACACAACTGTCTTTACAGAATTCCCCCCCCCCCCCCCCCCCCAATACTGAAAACCATTTAACCACCCAGGAAAGACTCCTGGCTGGTTAAGTGGCACTTAACTGGCTATCTAGCAATATTCAGCAGGAGAAAGCTGGCTATCCTCTAATATTCAGCGCATTGCCAGCTACTACTACTACTACTACTACTACTATTTAGCATTTCTATAGCGCTACAAGCTAGAAATAGAAGACCTTATCTTTGGCCATTTTCAACTTAACTGGCCAGTGCTGAATACTGACTTGGCCAGTTAAGTTGAAACCAGCCAAAAATAAACCGAGTATTCAATGCCGGTCATCGGAAACGGTCTGGCATTGAATATCCTGGCTCAGCACCAATCGTGAGAGGCAACCCGGCTACCTCCCATGGTCTAAATATCGGCACCCTTGTGGTTAGCATGCATCGAGGTGCCTAACTTGGGGTACCATTTACTGAATCTACCTAATATTGCTTATGTTGTGCTATATGATATTCTTCCGATCATAAAAAATTATGCATACAGTGAGCTTTATCATCTGTTAGTCAGATGTTTATATGCCTGTGTGTAGTAATTGTGCTCCTTCTATAAATTAGCATCAGAGGGTTTTTGTCTTGTCTTACTGTCCCTGCATCGTCAGCTGGCTCATGTGCATCAAAAGTCCAAGAACAAAACTGTTTCCTCTGGCTGGCTGTGCATGAAGTTGATATATGACTAGTTTCCTGTATGAACGACTGTAATTTTGTGAAATGATAGCAGTATTGATTCGAGGAAGAGTTTCACTTTACAGAAACCATCAGGGCAGAGGAGCCAAATGGAACCTTGGAGTGAATAATATAGCTTTTCACTTCATCACTTTTATCTGTTTTCCTCTCCTCCCCCACCTTCACTTAACAACCCACATCTCTCCTGCTTTTTGTCCCCTGACTCTGATCTTTACCATGTAAATTCTTAACTGTGAACATAAGGTTGCAGTTCCATGCACACGTGAACTCCAAAATTAGAAACATTACTTTGGGTACTAATACAATTTTGTATGACTCCAAATTTTAGTAAATACTCACCTATCTTGCATAAAATAATTTGTTACTCCTGGCGGAATTCTACACCACTGTGCAATGCAGAATTTGTGCGGAATACCCCATCTCCACAGACTGCGTAGCATTTTGTGCAGTCTGCTAGTCACTTTCTGGGTATCTCCCTCACTCCCATCACACTTACCACTCCAGTGCAGCAAGAGGAGGAACTGCACAACTGCAGGTCGGGCTGTTTCCTCCTCTGCCGCCTTGGTCCATGACAGTTCCTTTAAAGCTGTGTGGCTGTATGAAGGCCCGTGTAGCTCAAAGGAACAGTTGGGCCCAGAACAGCAGAGGAACATGAAACAGCCTGATGTACGGCTGTGCAGCTCCTCCTCTTGCTGCACTGGAGCAACAAGTATGCAGGGAGGGAGGCAGGGGCAGGGAGTGTGTGTGTGTGGGGGGGGGTGTCTGTAAAAAAATGTAGATGGGGTGTGTGTGCGCAGGGGGTGAAAAAAAGATGGAGTGAGTATGGGGGCTGGAGAAAGGTTGATGAGGTGCGGGTGTGTCATGAGTATGGGGTGGACGTCTGCAGAAAAGCAGCTAATATGATAAGAAAATATCATTATGTCTGGATTTGGATGAAATTTAGTAAGCACTTCTTCCCTTCAGTTTTGTGGTTAGATTTCCCTCAAGCTATGGATTGTGATATTTTACCATATTATATAACTTTTCTCTTATATTTTTCTCTCTTTATGTGAGGCCTCCATTCTGAACATTTCTAAGAACTAGCTCCAAAAGCAATCTGAAACGTTATTCAGATTTTCATTTCATGCCAGTGAAGAGAACAGGGTTAAAACTGTGGAAAGGTTCTTCTAGTGAATCAATAGTGAATGTAAGTAAATTGGGGTGCTGCTGTACTGATTCCTATTTAAACCCCATTTGCAGGCCTCACATGATGCCTCTTAAGTCTCAGTTGGCCTCTTACAGTTCAAGTGAGGCAACTATTGATCATGGTTTTCCCTGTTTGTACAGTGTTCATAAGGACTGCCAAGGAGGTAACAGATTTCTTAACTTGTTTCAGTGATGAGGCCACACAATATAGCCTATCTATTGCTACTGGCACTAATTGGTCACATTTCTTTCCTGAGGTTTAGTGAGTCAAGCTGCAGTGCACTGTTAGGAAGGCAGGACAGAAAGTTGCTAGAGAGAAGTCCCAGGAAACTGCTCTGCAGGCAACTTTAATCTCAAGGGTTCCAAACAAGAGTGGTGAAATCTTCATGAACTGAACTGCACTTTCAACAGTGTATCCCTTCTGAAGACTGTGAAAGTCAGAAACACCAAAAACCCAAAGCGCCATTGGCAACCCTCAGAAGCTGAGAAGTTTGGTAAAAGTCCCAGTGGGTGTAATTCCACATGATGTATTATGATATAGCCAGATGTCACACCCCCAAGACTTGCCTTTGTATCGTTCCATAGTGCAACCGCACCTCAAATATTGTGTTCAATTCTGGTCACCGCATCTCAAAAAAGATATAGTGGAATTAGAAAAGGTGCAGAGAAAGGCGACGAAAATGATAAAGAGGATGGGACAACTTCCCTATGAGGAAAGGCTAAAGCGGCTAGGGCTCTTCAGCTTGAAGAAAAGACGGCTGAGGGGAGATATGACTAGGGGTCATTCAATGAAGCTATAAAGTAGTAAATTTAAAATAAATTGGAGAAAAGTTTTCTTCATTCAGTGTGTAATTAAACTCTGGAATTTGTTGCCAGAGAATGTGGTAAAAGCGGTTAGCTTAGTGGGGTTTAAAAAACGTTTGGATGGCTTCCTAAAGGAAACGTCCATAGACCATTATTAAAATGGACTTGGGGAAAATCCACTGCTTATTTCTGGATTAAGCAGTATAAAATGTTTTGTATTTTGGGGGGATCTTGCCAGGTGTTTATGACCTGGATTGGCCACTGTTGGAAACAGGATGCTGGGCTTGATGGACCTTTAGTCTGTCCCAGTATGGCGATACTTATGTACTTATGTAGGAGGAAACACACTACTGACTGAAGGCTAGTGTCTACTGGGATGCTTTACCAACTTCGCAGGTGATCAAATTTGCAGATAACATAAAATTGTTCTGTTGCTCATTACAAGGGAGACCTTGTGAGACTGGGTATCCAGATAGGGAAGAATAGTCCAACCTATAGCTACATGATGATAATTCCACATTTAGAAGATACTACCCTTAAAAAGGGTCTAGTTGTCATTGCAGACAATATGTTGAAATCCTGCACTGTGTGGTGATGGCCAAGAAAGCAAACAGAATGTTAGGAATTATTAGGAAGGGAAAATAAAATAGAGAATATGTTTAGATTAAGATTATTAAAAGCTTGATGTACAACCCTTCAGGGGAAATCAGAGTGGTTTGCAAACAAACTAGAGCCAGAAAGGAACTATACAATTAATAGAAAAGGGATAGCACAGCAAGCAATCACAAAGCGGAGGGATAGCGGGTTACTCCAGAACAGGCAGTCGAGCCAGATCAGCCAAGGATTAGGTGAGGGAAAGCCAGAGAGAACAAATGAGAAGAATCTGAAAGCATGAGTAGGATTGTTCATTGCGGAGCTCAACAGGGAGAACATTCCAGAGGGAAGGAGCAGGTAAATTGTGTGCAACTCTGGTCACCGCATCTCCAAAACAGATATAGCAGAATTAGAAAAGGTACAGAGAAGGCTGACCAAAATGACACGTTCCTTGCCTCAAAAGAATGGGATAGAGTAGGAGCCGTTGGTTTGCAAAGAGGCCATAGGTGAGGCATAGAGTAGACAGAGCCATGAAACAAATTGCCCTGTGAAGCCCATATGTTCCAATACCGAGAACATGAAAGGCCATTGCACCCTATCGAATGCTTTCTCGGTGTCTAGGGAAAGAATGAGCGTGGACTGTTTCTCACCATTCACCTCATGTGTGAGTACCCTCCAAGTATTATTGAATGCCTGGCGCCCCACAATGAAACCCGCCTAATCGTCATGAACTAAATGTGGTATCACTCTCTGAAGCCTTTTGGCCAGGATTTTTGTAAACAATTTGTAGTCCGAACTCAACAATGAGATCGGGCGATATGAGCCACATTGCTGCGGATCTTTTCCTGGTTTCAGCAAGATGGTGATGTATGCTAGGCGCCAAAAATATGGCAGCTCTGGCAGGCACTCCAGCTTGCCGAAAGCACGAACCATCAGCAGGGCAAGAAGTTTGCGGTAACATTTATAAAACTTATTGGTGAACTCATCTGGCCCCGGTGCTTTCCCAGTGGGCATATCCTGTATGGCCTTCAAGACTTCATCTAGAGTTATTGGCGCTGACAATGCCTCCCCCTGGGAGATCGTTATTTTTGGGAGTTGTATTTCCTTTAGATATTCCTGAACCTCCAGTACTGTGGATGAGATATCAGGGCGCTACAGCGTTTTATAAAAATTTAAGAAGGCTAACTGAATTTCTTCTAATTGCAAGCATCTCTTCCCTGTATCGTCTAGTATCGTATAAATAAATTTGCCGGTGAATTGTTTTTATAGTTTATGTGCCAAGAGTCGGGATGGTTTATTTCCAAATTCAAAATGTGTTTGCCTAACTCTCTGTAGGTGTTCTGCTATCTCTGCTAGCTGGACCTCACGGAGCTCCAGCTGGACAGCATGGATGCGCTCCTCGACCTGGGGGGCAGATGGGCCCCGTTGGCCTTGAGTGGTCAAAGTGGACAGCTCTGTATGTAGTTCTTGGGATTGGGACTTTGCCTGTCGCCTTATATGAGTCCACAATTCTATAACCCTTCCACGTATTACTGCTTTTAGGCCTTCCCATAGTATCACAGAATTAACCTCTCCATTATCATTGAGTTCCACATAGTCTTTAAGCTCTTTCTCTAAGCATGAGATAGCCAGGGGATCATCCAGGAGACCATCATCAAACCGCCACTGGGGTCGCGGGGGGGATAACACATTAAGCTCCATCTCTAGAATAAGGGGAGCGTGGTCAGACCACGTTTTAGGGTGGATCTGTATATCCTTCGTGCTTAGCAGTAGATTAGAGGGGCCCAACCACATGTCAATACGAGAGTGAGAGTGATGAACTGCAGAGTAGAATGTGTAATCGCGAGTGTGGGGGTGCAGCCGGCGCCAAATGTCTAGCAGGTGCCATCTCCCCATAAAACTATGAAGCTTAAAGCGGTCCTGTCGGGAATATGCTATACCCCCTGTGGAGTTATCCAGCTGCGGCTGTAGGGTAAGATTGAAATCCCCTCCCATCAACAAAGTGCCCTCCACGTGTTTGGAAAGAAGCCCTGAAAGTTCCTCAAAGAAGGCCCCCTGATGCTCATTGGGGGCATAGATATTTAGAAGGGACAATACCTCTATTCCCACCTGTAAGACCACAAGAATATAGTGCCCCCTCTTATCGCGAACTATATGTTTCACCTGCCAAGGGTATTTTCTGGAGAGAGCTATCAGCACCCCCTTTTTTTTCTTTCCATGTGACTAGAGGCAAAATAAAGGTGGTAGTATCTACTATGCCCACACAGGTGCTCATGAGTTGGGAGTAAGTGCGTTTCTTGTGCAAAAGTCACATCTGCATGTAGGCATCGGATCTCTTTAAAGAGAAGTTGACGCTTTACTGGTGAATTTAATCCCTTAACAGAGGCGGGGCTGGTGGTTGGGAGGCGGGGTTAGTGCTGGGCAGACTTATATGGTCTGTGCCCAGAAAAAGACAGATACAAATCAAGGTAAGGTATACACATAAAGTAGCACATATGAGTTATCTTGTTGGGCAGACTGGATGGACCGTGCAGGTCTTTTTCTGCTGTCATCTACTATGTTACTATGTAAGTGTAAGAAAGGTAATATCATTCATGTCATATCTTTTACATTAACCAAGTTAGTGCAGATTGTTAAAACTTGTAACATTACGTTAAACATCTGAGGAGTTGCCACCATTCCAGTAGAGCAATATAACCCCCCTCCTGCAACCCGTCCCACACCCAACCCCCCTCCCTTCCCTCCTTCATTACTCTGGCACCTCTCCTTCCCAAACATGAGGGCACCTTAGAAGGAAGTGACTCCCACATTTCTGTCAATCAAAGCTTCAGACTTTTAATCCACCTGTGGCAATTAGAGTTCCCAGTCCATGACTCACCAGGACCGATATTAGTACGACTTCCAAACGTCGCCAGGAGGCCTATGCCTCTAGTAGATCTCAGTCCGATTAAATCATATCCAATATGATCACAGATATTTTAATGCCTTCGCCTTAAGGCTTGCAGATTTTAGAACAGAGTTTGACTGCTGGCGCTGTAAGTGGCCCTTTCACGCCGTGACCCTCTGCCAAAGCGGGCGAGCCTCTTTTGGTGGGGTTGAGGAACGGTTTGTGCCATTCTCTTTACCAGCAGCTGCTTCTGGGAATATTCCTGCCGCCTCTTTGATTGTTTGGATCTGATGTAACTTGCCTTCTTTATAGAATCTCAAGGCAAATGTGTAACCCCATCAATATCGAATTCCCTGAGAGCGTAGAAACTGAGTAAAGTGTTTGAGTTCTGCCCGCCGTTTCAGCATAGACCCTGCTAGATCTTGGTATATTTCAATTTGATAACTGTCCCATTTGAAGTCTGCTATCTTACGGGAGTCTTGCATGATTTTTTCCTTTATCTTGAAATCTGAAAAACAGGCTATCAGGTCACGAGGTTTATTGGATCTTGGGGCCCCCAGGGACCGGTGTGCTTGCTCTATGCAGATTTCTGCGGGGTCTAATGTTATCTGAGTATAATGGCGAGTCGGGCAGGCCCCAAAAGCGTATATTACAGCGCCGGCTCCGGTTCTCCTAGTCTTTGATTTTATCCCATATTTGACGTGCCTCAGCCTATGCTTCCTTGCTCTGTTGTGCTAACGTGGTGAGTGACTCCACATGCTCTTCAAGTCGCTGTTCTGCCTCCTCCACTCAGTGTCCCAGCACCCTGGTCTCACATCTCAAATCCGCCCCTAGGATAGCCAGGTTGTTGCTCGCCGCTTTTAGGTCCATCTTTATCTCCTGCAGCCATTGCTTTATCTCTTGTAGGGGCTTCGGGTCCTGCTTTATAGATCCACTAGAAAGAAATAACAGCAGCAAACTCTAGGTGGCTCGTTGTGCCTTAGGATCTGGCACTCGCGTTTCCCTGTCGTCCACGTGGGCTGATGCGTCAGGCCCCGCGTATGCGAACCCGGATAAATCCGGCTTAGATGCCTGGGAACTCATCTGATTGTGGTTGGGGAGGATTTCTAATACTAATATGTTTCTATGTTTGTTCTGATATATTATCTGAGTACAGCAGCCGCGGTGATACTTGTTTTTGCTCAAAGGCTGGCCGGAGCTCTCTGCCTAGGCAGCTATCGCGTTCGGTGACGTCACTTCCTCCTCACCCGCTTGGATTCTTTACTGATAGTAGCGGGTTATAAATACCCAGAATGGAATATTATGAACTCCTGGGCAAATTCATTCCAATTGAAACTAAACTCTGAAAAAACACACTGCCTTATCCTCTCATTTCAACATAACAAGTACAAACCCACAACCATAAACACCCTAGAACACACCTTCCCTACCTCGGACAGCCTAAAAATACTTGGCGTCACAATTGACCAAAACCTTACCCTTGAGAGCCAAGTAAACTCCGTAATAAAGAAAATGTTCTATTCAATGTGAAAACTTAAACAATTAAAACATTTCTTCCTGAGGGAAATCTTTCGAAACCTAATACAATCAATGGTCCTAAGCCATGCAGATTACTGCAACCCAATCTATGCGGGATGTAAAGAACAACTTGCAAAAAAACTCCAGACCGCCCAAAACACAGCTGCCAGGCTGATATTTGGTAAATCACGCTTCGAAAGCGCTAAACCCCTCCGAGAAAAGCTGCATTGGCTCCCAATCAAAGAATGTATCATCTTCAAAATCTGCACCTTTGTCCACAAAATTATCTATGGCATAGTCCCAGGATACATGACAGACCTCATAGATCTACCAACAAGCAACATAATCAGATCATCACGATCATACCTAAACTTACATTATCCAAATTGCAAAGGACTTAAATACAAAACAACTTACGCATCCAGCTTCTCCTACGTAAGCACACAACTATGGAATGGACTCCCAAAAGCTGCAAAAACAATCCAAGACCATCTAAACTTCAGAAAATCACTAAAAATCAACCTCTTCAAAAAGGCTTACCACACCGATCCAACGTAAATCCCCACACCCAGCAACACAACACAACTAATGATCGTACTGGACAATACACAATCTTCATTCTCTTCGACCTTCACGGTGCCTGACACACATCTACTTCATTCGACCACAATTCAACATTGTATTTGTTATTCAACCGACTGGCGGACGCCTTTACGGTACCATGTAAGCCACATTGAGCCTGCAAATAGGTAGGAAAATGTGGGGTACAAATGTAACAAATAAATAAATATTCATTGTCGGAATCTTAATACTTTAAAGTTTTCCAGTCTTTAATTCTTCCTAGACTAGATTATTGCAGTCTCAAGTTAGCTATTTGTTTAAATCACTCGTTCATCATTTACAGTTGGTACAGAACTCAGCGACTGATCTTTGGATTATCTCGACTTGAATCACTTCAATCTTATTACTCCAAACTACGTTCATTATCAGTTACTGGAAAATTCAGTTTAAATTGGATATTCTCACTGGGGAAATTTTTGATTATATGCTGAATTTAGTATCCTTTCTACAAACATCTTCTTCTAGATATAATATTTCATAATCTTTTTCAACTAAGATTTCCAATGTATAAGAATTTTTAAAATCAATCCAACATCATACATTGTCTATTCAATATCAGTTAGCTAACTTGTGGAACCAGCTTCTGTTGTTTCTCAGGACTTGTACTCAATATCTTCAATTTAGAAAACATTTAAAAGCTTTCTTTTTCTGCAAGGGCGGGTTTAGCTAATGTCTACTTTACGTTATTAGTTTGTTCTAATTATTTGTAGCTCCTGGATTGACTGGTCCAGCTCTTGATTACGGTAATCCGTCCTTGAACTTAATAGGTATAGGTGGAATACAAGAACTGGCATAACATAACATATGATAGAGGTCTAACAGGCTACACATATGTTTGAGAAGAGTAAAGAAAATGGTCCTTAGCTACTGTAATTCTGTATCAGTGGAATACTGTTTATAAGACAGTGTGACCCAGCATGCTGCATGGGGGGATGTGCGTCAGAAAACATGTAGTAAATATACCTGGGAAGAAATCAGCTTTTCCTCACACTTGCCATCTCTCATAACGATGATTCAGTCCTGTTGACTCAGAAGTCAGCTGAGATGTACAGGCTGTTTTCTTAACAACGGGTAGGGCTAAAACACAGGAAGAGAAAATAGTATTTATTGAAAGAGTACTTTCTCCTTAATGTGACAATTTGTGCTGAGTGCGGCAAGTCCAGCTGCCTTTTACCCTGCATCTCAGCAGCAGCTTGGAGTGCTGATGGGGAGGAAGAAAGCTTTCTTGGAGCAAATGCCTTATTCCAAATTACAGAGAAAATAGATACATAATAATGTTAATTTCTGCTCCTAGCACTATGCATCCACAGGAGAGTACATGAACCTGACTTCTGTCTGACAGCATTGTTGTCTAATTGGGCAGTATTCATGCTGGTGTGAATTCATCCAGGAATGTGATGGTCAGGTGGCGTTTGGCCTGTGGCCCTGAAACCTGTACCCGTGAAAAACACTTGCTGCCTGTTGGAGGTTGGGTTTGCTCAGAAAGATCTAGCGGAGAGAAATCACTGAATACTCAGGTGTGAACTGGTACGGT
Source organism: Microcaecilia unicolor (assembly GCF_901765095.1). Classification (NCBI taxonomy): domain Eukaryota; kingdom Metazoa; phylum Chordata; class Amphibia; order Gymnophiona; family Siphonopidae; genus Microcaecilia; species Microcaecilia unicolor. The sequence continues at coordinate 264,416,563 of NC_044031.1, read as the reverse complement.
CCGAGGAAAGATGAGGACACAAGAAGAAGCCCCGACCTATATGTCAGACCTTATAGACTTGCCTACCAGGAATGCAAAGAGATCAGCACGCACATTCCTCAATCTCCCTTACCCTAACTGCAAAGGACTAAAATATAAATCCACATACGCGACCAGTTTCTCATACAACTGCACGCAGCTATGGAACGCACTACCGAAGGCCATAAAAATAACGCAAGACCTAACTATCTTCCAAAGGCTACTGAAAACAGATCTGTTCAAGAAGGCATACCATAAACACCCATCTTAAACACCAAAAAATAAGACTTTACATGACATAGACATAATTGAAATCTTATCACTTGACTGATCAACCTCCTTACCACTAATGAATAAGCATAACCACTTCAATCTCTATGTCGAATATGGTCTCTTCATAGTCGATGACCTAAAGAATGATACAACCCAATTTCGTACTCAGGAACGTTCATGTATTACTATAATTTATTCTTCCAATTTCTTACTCAGGAACTTTCATGTATTGCCATAATTTATTCTTCCTTAACATATATATGCACATGATATATATCTATACCATGATCTGTTCACGTATGTTATGTTACATGTATGTTACCATGTATGTATGCAACTTAACACATTACCATTTGTAATTCTGTTACCCGGAAATGGCAACCGCCATTAAGGCAATTGTAAGCCACATTGAGCCTGCAAATTGTTGGGAAAATGTGGGATACAAATGCTACAAATAAATAAAATAAGAAATGAGAAATGTTTAGTTCAGTAAAACCCCAACAGTATTTGAAAAGCTGGGGAAAGCCATGGAATATTAGTTGAGTTCATCCTTGTCAGATTACTGTTAAATGGAATGCAATTTGAAGGGCCAATATTCAGCCAGGATGGCAACGGATTAAACACCAGCCCTGATGTTTACCTTAGTGAGTATTTTCACAAGGGGGCATAAATGAGATTGCTTGAGTTCAAGAATCTGCTATCACCCACTGTTTGTAGAGGTCCAGACCCTTCAGCTCTAGAAAAGGCTACCCTAGCAATAGGAGCCAGCTTTTCAATTCAGTAATTATTACCGTGTGTATAAAAAGAAAAGCAAAGTATGGAAGGGTCGTGAACACAACTTGCAGGGTCGTATTTAAATGTAGAGCATTGCAGATAATGCACACACTGGGAGGACTCATGGACAAAAGACCCACCAGTTTCTTTTCATCCCAACCGCAAATCATCCCCACTAGCTTACCCCACATCACCTTTCTTCTCCCATTCCCCTTCAGCCCATCTACCCCTTCCAGTCCAACCTGGCCCATCCATACCACCCATATTCTCCCCTCCCAGCTAGACATTACATACGTGTTGCCATATGGGGACAGACCGAAAGCCCATCAAACCCAGCAACCTGTTTCCAACAGTGGCCAATCCAGGTTACAAGTACTTGGCAAGATCCCAAAACAGTACAATACATTTTGTGCTGCTTATCCTAGAAATTAACAGTGGATTTTCCCCAAGTCCATCTTTATAATGGCTTATGGGCTTTTCTTTTAGGAAGCTAGCCAAACCTTTTTTAAATCCTGCTAAGCTAACTGCTTTTACCACATTCCCTGGCAATGAATTCCAGAGTTTAATTACACGTTGAGTGAAGAAATATTTTGTAGCTTCATTGCATACCCCCTAGTCCTAGCAATTTTGGAAAGAGTAAACAAGTAATTCATGTCTACCCATTCCACTCCACGCATTATTTTATAGACCTCTATCATATCTCTACTACTATTTAGCATTTCTATAGCGCTACAAGGCGTACACAGCGCTGCACAAACATAGAAGAAAGACAGTCCCTGCTCAAAGAGCTTACAATCTAATAGACAAAAAATAAAGTAAGAAAATCAAATCAATTAATGTGTACGGGAAGGAAGAGAGGAGGGTAGGTGGAGGCGAGTGGTTACAAGTGGTTATGAGTCAAAAGCAATGTTAAAGAGGTGGGCTTTCAGTCTATCTCCCCTCAGCTGTCTTTTCTCCAAGCTGAAGAGCCCAAGCTGCTTTAGCCTTTCCTTACAGGGAAGTCATCCCATTCCCTTTATCATTTTCATCACCCTTCTCTGAACCTTTTCTAATTCCACTGTATCTTTTTTGAGATGTGATGACCAGAATTGCACACAGTATTCGAGGTGCAATCACACCATGGAGTGATACAAATAAATGCATTGTAATGTCCTCATTTCTGTTTTCCATTCCTTTCCTAATAATACCTAACATTCTATTTGTTTTCTTAGCCGCTGCTGCAGAATGAGCAGAGGGTTTCAACGTATCATCAACTATGACACCTAAATCCCTTTGCTGGTTGGTGATTCCTAATGCGGAACTTGCATCACGTAACTATAGTTCAGGTTTCTCTTTCCCACATACATCACTTTGCACTTGCTCACATTAAATGTCATCTGCCATTTGGATGCCCAGTCTTGTAAAATCTTGCAATTTAACAAGTTTGAATAACTTTGTGTCATCAACAAATGTAATTACCTCACTAGTTACTCCCATCTCTCCATCATTCATTTGTTCTTTATAATAGTCTCTACCATTTTGCACGGCACCAGCAACAGGCTGACCAGTCTATAATTTCCTGGATCACCTCTGGAACCTCAAATCTTCCCTCAAATCTACCCTCAAATCTTCCAGTACCATGCTTGATTTTAAAGATAAATTACATATTACTAACAATAGTTCTGCAAGTTCATTTTTCAGTTCTATCAGTTCTCTGGGATGAATACCATCCAGTCCAGGCAATTTGCTACTCTTCAATTTGTCAAATTGTGCCATTACATACATCTTCCAGGCTTATAGAGATTTCATTCAGTTTCTCTAACTCGTCAGCTTTGAATACCGTTTCTGGCTCTGGTATTTCTCCTAAATCATCCTCAGTGAAGACCGAAGCAAAGAATTTAATCACTATGACTTTGTCTTCCCTGAGTGCCCCTTTTACCCCTCAGTCATCTAGCGGTCCAAATCCGGACAAACAGGCAGACTGGCAAAACCCACCCGGTTGCCTGGCCATGTCCTCAGAAAGAGGACATGTCCGGGTAAAACTGGACATATGGTAACCCTACCCCCAGGGCTTTTCTCTCTCTTCTACTCTAGCTCTCTGCCAGAATAACAACTGTTTTAACCTCTTCATACTGCAGGCTGCACCACTGTGAGTTACTCCCAGCTGTGCAGGGTGCTAGCTGACACGCCTCTCTCTGAGGCTTTCTTGATTCATCTTTCCTGAGCTGAAAGTCCATTTTTAAGGAATCACTCCTCCTATCTATCATTTCCCTGTCCTATCTATGTATTTTAGTTCTTTTCCAACTCTTTTATATTTAGTTTTTAAACCACTCTGATTACTTACTTGAAGGGCAGTATATTAGGAAGCTAAATAAACATAACCATGATATTTCGCTATGCTTGATTCTTCCTTAGTGCCCTGGCAAGCAGCACCTGCTTGCTTGTCGCAGTATATTCAGCAGTACAATCCATTTAAATAGTGCCACTAAATATACTCCCAAGTAGCGACCACACTGGCACCATTCAAACAGATAACAAAGCAGCTTCTTTGAAAATCCCCTAATCTAGCTCCTTTTTAGGGGGACAAAATCAGATGTCTTACTGAATTAAACAGCTTGATATTATGTTTATCTACTCCTACCCCAGCTGATATAATATTTAACCATCTCTCTGACCTCAGGTGCACCTTTCTTTAAATTAGTCACCTTATTTCCTAACTCCTCTTACCTATCTGTATGTTCCATCTTTGCTTATACCCTACACTGTCTATTAAAATATTCTATTACGCATTGTGTTGACATTGTAAGTAGTATAGTATGCCATACTTTGTATTGTTATTTGAATATTTTTACTGCTGTAATTGCCTATTGCTCATGTTTGATTTATTCTTACTGAATACCGCCTTAAGTGAATTCCTTCAAAAAAGTGGTAAATAAATCTAAATAAATAAATAAAATAAATTTGTAGAATTTTTTTAAAATTCATGGATAGGCAAACTATGTATTTGTCAGCTGCTAATTGAGCTCATAACTTGCTCTGAAAATTGGGTCCTGACTTATACAATGATGTTAGTTGGTGCTTTAGCCAAAGAAAAATGTATAATCTTTGTAAATTCAAATGCCTTTTACTAGGATAAAGGTAAAAATGGATAGATATAGGAGCTAACTTTTCAAAATTATTGGGGGTGCTAAGCCCAGCGGAAATAACCCCTCCCTGGACACATACAAGGAATTTTCTCAATATTGGGGGTGCTCAAGCACCCACAGCACCCACGGAGTCGGCTCCTGTGGATACAGGGGTAATATACAGAATATCCCTCTCTGGTTCACCATAGAAAAATTTCTACTGAAACCTACTCCCACTTACTTAATGCCTACCGTCACACTATCACCTACTAATAAAGTAGTTAACATGCACACTTGTCTCCTTGAAATAGACAGCATTTTGCAGTGTCCTTTTTCTACCTCACTTATAACATCTCTATGGCATAACCCTAAAATACCATTAATAATTCTACTTGTTTCTGGAAAAGCTGGACTTGATATGTAACTTTTGTAATTTTGTAAGCCGCATTGTGGGAAATTACAGGGTATAAATGTACTAAAATAAATAAATAAATATATGGTCACTTGCTGACATGTGTAATCCTACCACTAAAAAATTAATGTCATCTGCATACATACAATCTAAATTTTTTTAATCCCCTTTTTGTTACTATCAATGGTTACAATTAAGTCACTGCCTAGCTACTTCTAAGCTAACTCTCCAGCTTCACAACAGCCAACCATCAATACTCGCTCTAGCACAATCTATGTTTTACAAAGGACATGTGTAGGGGCATTTTCGAAAGAAACGTCCAAGTTGCGATTTGGATGTCTTTGCAAAAGATCAAAATCCGGGGGCAGGGAAGACCGTATTTTTGAAAAAAGATAGGCATCCATCTTTCATTTCAAAAATACCATCAGAGACGTCCAAATCCAAGAACGTCCTTAAATTTTGACATCTCTAGATTTGGACATCCCTAGACATGGACGTCTTTGACTTTCGGCGATTTTTGAAACCAAAGACGTCCATGTCAAAAACACTGGTCCCCCTGACATGCTAGGACACCAACTGGGCACCCTAGGGGGCACTGCAGTGGACTTCATAAAATGCTCCCAGGAACATAGTTCCCTTACCTTGTGTGCTGAGCCCCCCAAAGCCCACTACCCACAACTGTACACCACTACCATAGCCCTTACGGGTGAAGGGGGGCACCTATAAATGGGTACAGTGGGTTTTGGAGAGCTCGCTGTTTCCTCCACAAACATAACAAGTAGGGGGTATGGGCCTGGGTCCTCCTATCTGAAGTGTACTGCAGTACCCACTAAAACTGCTCGAGGGACCTGCATGAACCTGAGTTTGACATCTGAGGCTGGCATAGAGGCTGGCACAAAATATTTTTAAAGATGTTTTTTGAGGGTGGGAGGGGGTTAGTGACCACTGGGGGAGTAACGGGAGGTCATCCCTGATGGCCTCCGGTGGTCATCTGGTTATCTCGGGCACCTTTTTGTGGCTTATTCATAAAAAAACACGTCTGGGTGAAAACGTCCAAGTGTTCGTCAGGGATGTCCTTGCTTTTTTCAATTATGGGTCAAAGACATCCAAGTGTTAGGCATGCCCAAGTCCCGCCTTTGCTACGTCTCCGACACGCCCCCTTGAAATTTGGATGTCCTTGCAACGGACTGCAGTTGGAGACGTCCAAAATCGGGTTTTTATTATACCGATTTGGACGTCTGTGGGAGAAGGACGTCCATCTTCCGATTTATGTCGAAAGATGGATGTCCTCCTCCTTCGAAAATGAGCCTGATAGCGTCCTCTATCTATAAAATGCTGCTGAAATCTTTCTATAAGGCAAACGACTCTATTGTTGAATTCTGGGAACTTGAAACTGGTTTTTGTCTAGATAAAACAGCTCGAAACCATCTTTCACACACAATTCTGAAACCGCTTTCCTTAGTCAACATTCTACAATCAATGTTCTTTTTTTTATCATAAGACGAATTGGACTTTTTGAAAAGTTCATACTGCAGGGCTGTTGTCCTCCAATACTTGCTGGCATTGCAAACTGTAGACTGGAACTCTACTTCATATGATATATGACTGCTCCCTTCTATAACCCTTTTGGTCTTCAGTATGGAACACCATCAAATCTATTTTTCACTTGGACATTCGTTTATCAGCTCAAATAGTTATTTTCAAATCAGCTGCTATCACAGTCAAATGACCTGATCACCCGCATTTTTTGTGGCAATCTGTATTATATTATCACAAACTGGAGATCACAGCAGCTGAGATCACTGGTGTCACTGGGAAAAAACTACTAGTTTGATCTTTACTAGAAACATATTTAAAATCCCTTCATTTGAAAAACCTTTTACCTTAACTATCTATCCTGTATGGTAAGCAGTTATCAAATATAGGAGCCCTTTTACTAAGGTGTACTGAAAAATGGCCTGCGGTAGTGTAAACGCGGGTTTTGGGCACACGCAGATCCATTTTTTAGCGCGTCTGCAAAAAATGCCTTTTAAAAATGTTTGCCGAAAATGAACATGCAGCAAAATAAAAATTGCCGTGCATTCATTTGGGTCTAAGACCCTACCTCCAGTCATTGACCTAGGGGTAAGGTCTCTCGCATTAACCATGCGGTAAACACCTATGCGGGTCAAGTCAGAGTTACCACCCAATTTTCGCCGTGTGCCAGAAAAGAAAATATATTTTCTGGCACGTGTAGTGGATGCGCCGTAAAAATGAAATTACCACAGGGGCCACACGGTATCTGGGTGGTAACTCCGAATTGGTGAGCGTTGGGCATGCATAGGCGCCTACGTGGCTTAGTAAAAGAGCCCCATACTGTTTCCTCTTATTCCTTCTTCTCTTTCTTTTTCTGTTTTTTTTCCTTTCTTAAGCTCCACCTTTGAATAGTGCTGACAATACTAGCTCTTTATTTCATTTATATGAGACCTTTATTTTGTTTTTTGCTCTTGTATTTTCGTTTCTCATATTGAAGTGTTGATTACCCTTTTTTTCTCCCTTTCTTTGTGCATCAACAGTGGGACATGTTCATGTTGTTAAATGTTGACATCTTGTTTACTGAAAATTAATAAAGTTTTCAGGGGGTAAAAAAAGGAGTAATATACAGAAACATTTCTTACACAAAAGATAATAGATGAATGGAACAACTTCCCAGTACAGTTGGTAGAGATGAGGACAATATCTGTATTCAAGAAAACATGGTTCAAGCACAGAGAATCTTTAAGGGAGAGTAAGGGATTTTAGAGCTTGGTATAATTCTTGTTTGCCTGGAGAACATCAGGGTGGGTTACTTTAAGTAATTTTAGAGCTTCTTTGTGGTCAGGACCAGGACCAGCAAGAGCTTGGAGGCCAGTTGGCACAGTAATCCACTCACTCAGCACTCTCCTTTCATCCAATAAATCAATCCCAGCCAGAAGTCACAGTTCTGAACCAGAAGGTTTACTTAAACTTAGATAATGCAAGGAAAATACAGGACAACTTCCAGCATTAACTATATACAGTCAGTAGTAGAATAAAGTAGTTTTAAACATTCTAGCTAGAGATGACCTAGTGGTTAGGGTGGTGGACTTTGGTCCTGGGGAACTGAGGAACTGAGTTCAATTCCCACCTCAGGCACAGGCAGCTCCTTGTGACTCTGGGAAGTCACTTAACCCTCCATTGCCCCATGTAAGCCGCATTGAGCCTGCCATGAGTGGGAAAGCGTGGGGTACAAATGTAACAAAAAAAAAATGTCCTCTGTGGCTTTACTCTCTCTGGGCCCCTCCTCCAGAAGAGATCTGCTCTGGTAAATCTCTGTTAGATAGTAGGGCTCTCTGAGCCTTCAGGTACAAAGCTCATGTAGGTGGTCCCTTCCCCAATAGACACACTGCTGCTGCTGGGGTTCTGTGCCCTAATCAGGGCTGGACAGATAGGTCAGTGCCGGATAAACTTCTACGGTCTGTGCTGCGATTGTGGCTAGAGAGATTTGGATGGGCTGGAGTGGGGCTTTGATGACAGCTTCAGTATTTGGAGAATAAGGCTAGTGCCAGGCAGACTTCTATGTTGTGTGCCCTGAAAATGGCAAGGATACATCAAGATCAAGTATACATATGCAGTGTCACATCCGACCTTACACTATGAGTTTATATTGTTCGGTAGGTCTTTATTTATTTAATTTATTTGTGACATTTATATCCCACATTATCCCAAACAAATTTGAGTTCAATGTGGCTTACAATAAACAGTATAGGATACATGACAAAGAATAATGCATAAGAAAGTAATTTGTTGTAAGAATCCAATTTTATAATACAGTATCATAAATGTACTAGGATAGCTATGGATATTTAACATTTAGAAAATCTATTATAAATGAGAAATTGTACATGAAGCAAAGAGAAGTTTAATAGCAGATAGAGTAATAACCAATTCAGGTAATGATTAGTTGTTTGAGATATGGTTGTTCTTTGTGAGGGTTTGTTTGAATAGGAACGATTCGAGGATTTTGCAGAATCTAGTATATAGTAACATAGTAGATAAAGACCTGAATGGTCTATCCAGTCTGCCCAACAAGATAAACTCATTTTACATGGTATGTAATACTTTATATGTATATCCGAGTTTGATTTGTCCCTACCTTTCTCAGGGCACAGACCGTAGAAGTTCGCCCTGCACCGGTTTTATTCTCCAAATACCGGCGTCGCCACCCAATGTCTGCTAAGATTCCATAGATCCATTCCTTCTAAACAGGATTCCTTTGTGTTTATCCCACGCATGTTTGAATTCCATTACCGTTTTCATCTCCACCACCTCCCGCGGGAGGGCATTCCACGTATCCACCACCCTCTCCGTGAAAAAATACTTCCTGTCATTACTCCTGAGTCTGCCCCCCTGCAACCTCAATTCATGTCCTCTAGTTCTACCACCTTCCCGTCTCCGGAAAAGGTTCGTATGCGGATTAATACCTTTCAAATATTTGAACGTCTGTATCATGTCACCCCTGTTTCTCCTTTCCTCCAAGGTATACATGTTCAGGTTGGCAAGTCTCTCCTTGTACGGTTTGCAACGCAAATCCCATACCATTTTTGTAGCTTTTCTTTGCACTGCTTCCAGTCTTTTTACATCTTTAGCCAGATACGGCCTCCAAAACTAGGACACAGGTAACCTCAGTTACCAATCAAACCAATTCTGAAAAAGCCCAGCGTAGCTCACAGCTCCCAAGGTGAAGTGAAGTTCTGGGTTTTTTTTTTCTGTAACTACATAGTTGTACACAAATTCAAAACGAGAGATTTTTATATGAACCTGGCTGCAGTGTTTTGAGCTGTTTGGAGTTTTTTCAACAGGTACTCTTTACAGTCAGAATATATGGCATTACAATAATCGAATCGGGATAATGTTAATAATTGTACCAATAGTCTGACTGTTTCTGATGAGAAATAGGGTCTGATCCTTTTTAGTTTCCAAAGAGACCTGAAAGATTTTGTGATTACTGAGTAGAGGAGTGTGGTAGCCGTGTTAGTCCACTGTTAAGGTTATCAATAGAAATCAAACAAAATAAAACATGGAAAAGAAAATAAGATGATACCTTTTTTATTGGACATAACATAATACATTTCTTGATTAGCTTTCGAAGGGTTTCCGATCTGACGAAGAAGGGCAACCTTCGAAAGCTAATCAAGAAATGTATTAAGTTATGTCCAATAAAAAAAGTATCATCTTATTTTCTTTTCCATGTTTTATTTTGTTTGATTTCTAGTGATTACTGAGAAAACTTGCGTATCAAATGTTAAATGTTTGTCTATAATTATACCTAGAATTTTCAGATTATTGTCAAGGGTGAATGAAGTGTTGTCAATTGTGAAACTGTTGTAGTTGTTTTGGTCAAATAGATTGGTAATGACCATGAATTTAGTTTTTTCTTTATTTAGCTTTAGTTTGGATTCTGAGGCCCAGGTTTCCATCACATTTAAGCCATGTTTTTGCCTTTTGCAAGATGTCTTGAATGTTCTTTCTGACGGTTATGTATATGGTAACATCGTCATCATATATGAATGTTTTGAATCCTGCTGTTTCTAGTCTGTTACCTAGTGGTGACACATTACATTAAACAGTATGGGCGATAGTGGAAAGCCCTAAGGGATGCCACAGTCGGTGACCAAGGCGAGGATAAGGTTCTTTTCATTTTCACTTTGTAAGAGTTTGATTTCAGGAATCCTTGAAACCATTTGTGGACTGAGCCACATGCGCCAAGTTGTCTAGTATATTTAGTAGGATATGATCTACTACATCGAATGCACTAGACATATCGAACTGTATTATTAAGATCTTAGACCCTATGCTAATTTCTTTTCGGAGATTTGATACCAGGGTAGTAAGGACAGTCTCGGTAATATAGCACGGTCTGAAACCTGATTGCAATTTGTGTAGCAGGGAGAAATGTGAAAGGTAGGCCATAGTTTGTGCTGCTACTATTCCTTCCATCACCTTTATCATCAAAGGAATGGAGGCTACTGGTCTGTAGTTGTTACATCAGTTATGGTGATTGAATTGGTTGATTTTTAATTTGAGGACTCCTCTGATTTTATCTATTTTTTGTTCGAAAAAAGTAGCCAGTTGCTCTGCAGTTGGTGGGGACTTAGTGGTTGTGGTTATTTCTTTTGTGGATAATAGGCTTTTTATCAGATTGAAAAGTTTACTGGTATTAAGGAAATTACTATCGATTATTTTGTTACTAGTATAAAAGGCCCGTTTCGGTAGGCAATGAAACGGGCGCTAGCAAGGTAATCCCCCCCCCCTGCAGCGTCCTTCCTGTCTCCCCTGCCCCCCCTGCAGCCACCCATCTGGTCTCAGGACCCCCTCCCCACCAACCCTCCTCTGCCCCTGCAGCCACGCATGTGCAGCGGCCCTCCTCTCCCCCTGCCCTCCCTGCAGCCACCCATGTTCAGCGACTCTCCTCTCCCCCTGCCCCCCTGCAGCCACCCATGTCCAGCAACCCTCCTCTCCCCCTGCAGCTATCCATGTCCAGTGACCCTCCTCTCCCCTGCCCCCCTGCAGCCACCCATGTCCCCCTGCCCTCCCTGCAGCCACCCATGTCCAGCAACCCTCCTCTCCCCCTACAGTTACCCATGTCCAGCGACCCTCCTCTCCCCCTGCCCCCCCTGCAGCGTCCCTTCTGTCTCCCCTGCCCTCCCCTGCAGCCACCTATCTGGTCTCAGGACCCCCTCCCCACCTCCCTCTTCTCTGCCCCCCCTGCAGCCATCCATGTCCAGCGACCCTCCTCTCCCCCTGCAACCACCCATGTCCAGTGACCCTCCCCTCCCCCTGCCCCCCTCCAGCCACCCATGTCCAGCGACCCTCCCCTCCCCCCTCAGGCACATCAACCCCCTTGCCACCCTGAGCCGCCAATATTAACGCTGTCCGGCCGCTGCTGCGTCTCCTGTTGAGCAGCAGCGGCCGGTACAAAAAGAAAAAAGCCAAAAAAGATTTTAAACCTGAAACATGGCTCCATAGACAGCCATCTGGCATTGGCTGTCATCTCTGCAGCCGCTTCTCCTCTCCCCTCTGACATTGCTGTGCTCCTCTGGGGTCTTCCTGCAGGGGCAGTGACGTGGAGGGGAGAGGAGGAGCGGCTGCATGATGACAGCCAATGCCAGATGGCTGTCTACGGAGCCGCGTTTCAGGTTAAAAATCTTTTTTTGACTTTTTTCTTTTTGTACCGGCCGCTGCTGCTCCACAGGAGAAGCAGCAGCGGCCGGACAGCGTTAGTATTGGCGGCTGCGGGTGGCGAGGGAGTTGATGTGCCCGAGAGGGGGGGTAGGGTCTTGGGTGATGCGTCGAGGGGGGGTAGGGGCTTGGGTGCTACGCTGGGGTGGAGGGGCTTGGGTGTTGTGCCGAGGGGGAGGGCACTGAGAGCTGATTGGTAGGCAGAGGAAGGAGTAGGGAAACACGCTCCTCTCCCTGCCTGACTCGCGGTTTTGCAGGGCAGGGGCTTGGGTGTTGCACCGAGGGGGGCACACTGACAGCTGTTTCCCAGGCAGGGGGAGGAGTAGGGAAACACGTTCCGCGTGTTTCCCTACTCCTTCCCTTGCCTTGGAATCAGCTGTCAGTGACATCACTGACGTCAGTGCATTCTAAACTGCCTAGCAGACCACCTCCGAGGGAGCCACAGTCCCAGGAACATTAGAACGTTGGAGGTGAGAATTATTATATAGGATAGTATTGAGGTTTTTCAATTTCTATCTCCTTTTTATATGTTTTGATGGCAATTTTCCAAGTTAATTTGTTTTCATTTGATTTGTCTTTAGCCCATTTTCCCTCCAGTTTTCTACCTTTTTTTTTTTTAAAGAAGGATAGATTGATTAAACCAAGGTGAAATTTTCTGGGTTGGTTTGGATATAGATTTGAGGGGCGCTATGTTATTTAAGACATTTTTGCATAGGTCATTCCATTTAAACATGAAGTTGTTATTGTCTGTTGGAGGAAGAGCAGGATTGCTCAAGACGTTAGACCAGAAGGTCGTGGTATTTATTTTTCCTCTAGTTTTGTGAGGAGTCATAGTACTTTTACTTTTCATTGATTTTATATTTTCCCTCCAATGAAGGGAGAACTCAAGTCTACTGTGAACTGACCAGGGAGTTTGAGTCCAAGTATGGTTACTTAGATGAAAGTTGTTGTTGTTTGCAAATGTATAGGCTAATAGATCAAGTAAGTGACTGTTATTGTGAGAGGTATGGCAGAATGGTTGTGTGAGTTGCCAGTAGTTTAAAAAATCAAGTACATTTTTTATATTACTGTATTACTGTCACCTGCCGTCATCTAGTTACTATATTATCCTGCTTATAATCGAAAGAGAAAACGCCTATATTGCGATCCAAATCGGGAGATGGGCGTCTTTCTCCCGTGGGCAACCAAATCGGTATAATCGAACGCCGATTTTGGGCATTTCCAACTGCAATCCGTCACGGAAACGGGTAAAGTTGACGGGGGCGTGTCGGAGGCGTGGTGAAGGCGGAGCTGGGGCGTGGTTATCGGCCGAGGAGAGATGGGCATCTTTAGCTGATAATAACAAAAAAAAGGCATTTTACCGCGATTTTGGGTCACTTTTTTTTTACTCTTTTTTTTCACGAACAGGTCCCAAAAAAGTGCCCCAACTGACCAGATGACCACTGAAGGGAATCGGGGATGACCTCCCCGGACTCCCCCAGTGGTCACTAACCTCCTCCCACCAAAAAAACCCCACTTTAAAAACTTTTTTTCCAGCCTCTATGCCAGCCTCAAATGCCGTACCCACCTCCATGACAGCAGAATGTGTTCTATCCTGTGACAGCCTTTCCCTGGTTCTGATGTGGCTCTCGGGTGAGTGTGACACCCTTTCTGTTATGCGCACTGCAGAGTCACATCAGCAATGCATTGTGGTGGGTGTAGGGTATTGGGCTCCGTGATTCCACTAGCTTGTGGCAAATGCTCACAATGTTGGTAGTTGGTAGGCTCTACTCCCATGGTGCTTTTCCCTCTGCTTACTGGGTCAGAGTGTGCCCTGTTTTGTTTCCGGTAGTCCATGAGGTAGTGGCCATTTTTGTAAGCCAGTTTTAGATCCCTTTCACGTGTTAGCCACATTATAGAACTTAGTTCTTCCCTTGAATGTGGCTGAAAGAGGGCATTGTACACCATCCTGCCAGCTCTGACCTACTGCTCATCTCAGTACCAGGGAGACTCGTTGCCAGTGGGGCACAACCTCTGATCTGCAGTTAACTGTGAGTAAGCGTGCTTATTCCAATAAAGGACATTTTCGGAAAGATTAGTCTTCAGGTGTCAACTGGTGTGCCAATGTTATATAGCAGCAACAAGTCCTAGAGGCCTGCGTGTATGCAGGTCCCTGGAGCACTTGTAGTGGGTACCGCAGTGCACTTCAGCCAGGTGGACCCAGGCCCATCCCCCCTATCTGTAACACTTGTGCTGGTAAATGGGAGGCCTCCAAAACCCACTGTACCCACATGTAGGTGCCCCCTTCACCCCTAAGAGCTATGGTAGTGTTGTACATTTGTGGGTAGTGGGTTTTGGGGGAGGGGGTTGGGTGCTCAGCACCCGTGGTAAGGGAGCTATGCATGTGGGAGCATTGTCTGAAGTCCACCGCACTGACCTCTAGGGTGCCCAGTTGGTGTCCTGGCATGTCAGGGGGGGGGGCGAGTGTACTACGAATCGTGGCCCCTCCCACGACCAAATGGCTCGGATTAGGACGTTTTTGAGCTGGGTGTTTTTAGTTTCCATTATCGCTAAAAAAAACAAACACCCAGCTAAAAAACGTCCATTTTTTTCAAAAATACAGTCTGTCCCGCCTCTTCACATACCCGTTTTCGGACATAGACGCCCATGGAGATAGGTGTTTGCGTTCGATTATGCCCCTCCACGGTTCTCTGTCTTGTTGTTTCTCCTGGGACCCTCCTCTGGTCCCGCTGGCTTTTTCAGGCTTGATCTTGTTACTCTTTTGCCCTTCTTTCTTGGCACAATTTGTGGTGGAGGGTGGTTTCTCATTCCAGGTTCTCCTTGTGCAGATTTAGTAGCTTTGTAAGAAGCACTTCAGTCCTTCTCTCCAGGTACAGTGACTTTGGTAGCCAGAGACCCTCTTTCCACCTAGTAGATGTATATTACTTCAGAAGGCAAGAGTCAAGCCTCTTCCTCTTGCTGTAGTGCTAGAATGGCTAGGAAGTTAGAGCTAAAGTTAAGACTATTGACACTTGACTTGGTATTTCTACCAACCCAGTTTCCCACTAAAGGGTGTCTCTTCCTACCACTGTCCATCACAGATAGAATAATCAACCCTCTGTTCAAGAAGCTGTGAGAGTATTCTAAGTCAAAAGGTCAGCACTTAACTAATTTCGTAGAGCCAATAGAAGTCTCTGTTGTTCCTTAGGGCAGAACCTGAGGGTCTCTACATATAGACTCAAAGACACCTTCAAAAAGAATGTGGCAAATTGGTGAGGCAAGACCTCCCTTGGCTGAATTGAGGCTGACTCTGTCTCATTAAACCATGTTTGTCTATGTGTTCAGAAATTAGTTTGCCCAGCACTGATGTAGTTTCCCAGATCACCCCTGGAACCCTTTTAAAAATTGGCATTACATTTGCAACCTTACGATCTTCTGGTACCATGGACAATTTTAATGATAAATTAAAGATTAGCAATAGTGGATTTGCAATTTTATTTTTGAGTTCTTTCAGTATCCTGGGAAGTATACCATCTGGTCCAGGTGATTTGTTATTCCTTAATTTGTTGATTTGGTTTATTACATCTTCTAGGTTCATTGAGATTTCTTTCCATTCCTGTATATCATCACCCTTAAATACCATATCTAGCACAGGTAGCTCCTTTACATCCTCCTCAGTAAAAAACAAAGCAAAGAATTAATTTAGTCTCTCTGGGCAGAAGCGATCCTCAGACACTCCTGTCCTTCTAGTGCCAATTTCAAAATGATGCCCCTAGCTTTAGTCTCTTCCTACTACTGCTAAGGGTCATGTTTCCATAAAAGGAAGTCTGCAACTGGTCACTGATGAATAGAGGATCAGTCAGAGAAGGAGGTATCCCTGAGAGATCCTAGGGTTTAAATTTCCTTTTCAGAAAGTGTAATCTGGATATCATGTATGCCTATTTCCTGTTGGATCTGAGATACCAGGGTTCACAAGTAAACTCTTTATATTTTTAACAGCCAAATCTGATTGAAAGTTTGCTTTATTGATGTGACTGTGATTGCACCTGGATTGGTTGATGTGAGCTTCCACAGAGAAAGACACTCACAGATATCTCCTCGGTATAGTCAGCAGCATGGAATGTGTGGTGGTCTCCCTGTCAGACCCTCTGCCTACAGGATAGGATACCGCAAGGTTATATTTTATTTATGTATAGTTCATTTGTAGCCCACATTTTCCCACTCATGCAGGCACAATGTGGCATATAAAGAAGGTCTCATGCATAGTAAGCATCACTAATTTATATGCTCAGCATGAGCTTTGTTGGTGGCAGGTCTGATAATGTGGAACAAATTGCTATTAAGAGTTGAGGCTGGAAGACAATCTCCTCACCTTCTGGAAAATAACTAAATGTGTAATTCTGTGTGTATGTATATATATATATATATATATATATATATCCTACTACATAAATGAAGAGTGACTGACATGCCGCGCATGCGCAGAACAGCGCAGCTGTTCTGCACGTGCGTCACAACACAGGTCACTCCCATCCTGTGTCCAATGTTGACGCCGCATTGCTCTAGCCTCTGACCGACGTGCCCGGTTTGTTCAGAGCCTGGGTGAACTTGCAGGTCTCCAGATGGAGCGTATGACACATCGCGGGGGGGGGGGGGGCAGAAGGCCAGTTACCAACTGCCCCAGCGGCCGGGATTGCCGCCCCCACCGAGGTCACTACCGCTCCCCCCTGAGGTCGCCGCCGACCCCCCTCCACCCGGGCCCTCTCCATTGAACTTACAGCGCCTCATCTCCGAAAGCTCAGCAGGCAGCGGCAGCCCCTCCCTTCGGCCTTCCTTCCCTCCCTGTGTCCCGCCCTCGCCGAAGTTACATCACACGAGGGCGGCACACAGGGAAGGAAGGAAGCCCAAATGGGGGCGATCTGCCCCTGCCGCTGCCTGCTGCGCTTTCGGAGGTGAGGCGCTGTGAGTTCAATGGAGAGGGCCGGTGGCGACCTCGGGGGGGGGGGGAGGGGGGAGTCGCCCTGGAACTGGGAGGAAGAGGGAGAGACATAATTTATTATCAGAGGAGGTGAGGCTGTAAGCATTGACAGGGAGGGAGACAGACGATGTGTATAAACAGAGGAGGGAAGGATAGATGAGAGACAGTCTGTAACCACACAGGGAAAAAGAGACAGGGAAAATAGAGGAGCAGCTATAGAAATGTTAAATAGTAGTAGTAGTAGCAGCAGTAGCAAGAGGGAGACACATCATTTATTATCAGAGGAGGTGAGGCTGTAAGCATTGACAGGGAGGGAGACAGAGGATTTGTATAAACAGAGGAGGGAAGGATAGATGAGATTAACCACACAGGGAAGAACAGAGACTCTGTATAAATAGAGAAGCTGCAGTAGTGAGAGGGAGAGACACCATTAATTATTAGTGAGGAGGTGAGGCGATACACTGTAAGCACTGTCAGGGAAGGGGACAGACGATGTGTATAAATAGAGGAGAGATGGCAAGATGAGAGACAGTCAGCACAGACTCTGCATCACTGCGAAGTTACCCATTCCAGGAGGAAGACCTCTTTGGCCAGTCCTGTATTTTTGCCATTTTTATTCTGATGCATGATGGGACCTGCAGCACTGATTTCAATGGATAAAATCATGGACTACAAATACTATACTGCTTTGGGGTGTAAGTTTAAAACCAGGACTGGCCAAAAAGTCTCCCTCATGGAATGACTAACTTGGCAGCTTTGTGTCCGTGACTGCGCATAGGGATGTCTCTCTCTCTCTCTCTCTGAACTCACTTTCACAGACACTCTCTCTCTCTCTCTCTCTCTCTCACACACACACACACACACACACAGACACACACACACACACACACACACACACACTCTGTCTCTCTCTGAAGTCACTCTCACACACTCTCTCTCTCTCTTTCACACAGACACAGACACGCTTTGTCTCTATCTCTCTCTGAACTCACTCTCACACTCTCTCTCTCTTTCACACAGACACACACACTCTCTCTCTCACACACACACAGAGTGGGACAGTGACGCCGGGAATGGATCCCAGGCACGCCGCTCACACACACCACACATACAGTGAACTCATTGAAGTCCAACAATACCGCACCATACCCCATATAGGTTACAGGAAGATGTATGGGGGGGGGGGGCAGGCGACTCAAAAATGAGACCCGCTTTGCTGCCTCAAACAACTGGCTATAGGAAGTAAATGACTCTCCACTGTCACAGGGACTCCTAGCAGCTCTCTCTCTCACACACATACACATATACACATTCTCACTTTCTCTGTACCCCCAACTGTTCCCTGCACCCTTTCAAGCACTACACATTACGTTCACCAAATTTTACATTATATGTCAGAAATAAAAAATCTTGCCCGTTTTAATGGACTTAATGGCTTGTATAGATAGATAGATAGATAGATAGATAGATAGATAGATAGGTGCATATGTTGTCTATTATTGTTTTTATTATGTGTTTTTATTAGGGCTGCAGCTCGATTAAAAATTGTAATCGTGATTAATCACACAATTAAAGGTGTTGCATTTATTTATTTATTTCCTACTGCAGCTCCTTGTGACTCTGGGCAAGT
The DNA here is from genome assembly GCF_901765095.1 of Microcaecilia unicolor. Taxonomy (NCBI): domain Eukaryota; kingdom Metazoa; phylum Chordata; class Amphibia; order Gymnophiona; family Siphonopidae; genus Microcaecilia; species Microcaecilia unicolor. The sequence continues at coordinate 264,398,156 of NC_044031.1, read as the reverse complement.
CACTTAACCCTCCATTGCCCCAGGTACAAAATAAGTAAACTGCTTTTATTACAACCACAGAAAGACAGTATATCAAATCCCATCACCCTTCCCTTGAGGATTGATAATCTCCCTCCCTCCCACCTCCATATCCAACATCTCTCCCTTTCTGTTCCATCCATCCGTCCCTCCCTCGCTCTCCCTCTCTTCCTTCCCTCCTTCTCCTGTTTTCCCAGATCCATTATCTTTCTTTCTTTCCTGAAGTCCATTCTCTCTCTCCCCCCCCATTCCTTCCTCCCTCCCTCCCTCCCATTGTCCAGCACCTCTCCCTCCCTCCCCTCCACCTCCATGAGCAGTGACAAAAACTTGGTGGTGAGCAGCACCAAACTCTTCTCATGGCTGCTGCAGCTCACTGCCTTGGCCATAGCTTCCATCAGTGGCCCCTCCAGTTCTGCTCGCAGGTCTGCAGCTTACTCCCCTTCCTCCACCTGGGATTCAGCATTCCCCCATTCTCAATCCCTTCTGCCAGTCTATCTTAAAGGAGGTCTTCTGTTGGTCCCTGGAAGTGGCAGCATCGCACATATGCTGCCTGTTGTCTGCCCTGAAGCTTTCCCTCTGGCCTGTCCTGCTTTCTCTGACATCACTTCTTTTTTCTGCATGGGTGGGATAGGTCAGAGGGAAAGATTTGGACCAGGCTGCAGACAGCATATGTGCAATGTTGCTGCTAGCAAGGGCCAATGAAAGACCACCTTTAAGGTAGATTGGTGCCAGGGGTGGGTGATGTTGAAATGCAGGTGGAGAGGGAAGATGTCGGATTGCACCAAGAACAGGGGTTGGTAGTGGAAGAGAGAAGAGATGTTTGAAGGAGCCAGGAGATACTACAATGAAATAAATGTTTTCAATCCAGATGAATTTTTCTAATTGAGATTATTTTTTTTAATTGCAGCTAATGATTAATGCATTAATTGTGGAGTTAACTGCGATTAAAGTGAAGCCCTAGTTTTTATATCATTATTTTATGTTTCCGGTGTTGTAATCTGCATCTACCATGAAAAGAAGTTTCTCCTGGATTAATGGGCCATAAGTTTCTGTTAAAAAATAAGCTCATTCTCTAAAAGGAATCATGGCTGTAAATAAATTGATTTCTTTAGCAAATGCTGCATTATAAAATCGTTGAAGGAAACGCTTGTGTTTCTTACTAGCTGGGGCCGTCATAAAAGCTGGGTCATCTCTTAGACCAATAAGACAATATTTTGTAAGACATGTTGTTTGCATAAATGTTTCCGCAAATCTGTTGGTGACAATGTAATCAGCGGCACATAGTGTAAAGCACAAACAATATTTCCTCAGATAGTCAGCTGCATGCAAGGCTGTATACGTTGGCCTCCAGTCAGCTTCTGCACTCCTTTGAAAGAAATGTCTCCAACAAAATACTAAAACAGATTATAAGTCAAATTACAAGTAGCCTGCTTCCATTTATAGCATGTACCATGGTTTGTGATATGGGAATCTGCAGTAACAGCTGTGAAGTTGTTTTTGACAAATGTATATTACAGCATCTAAAAAAAAAATAGTCACCCTGACTAAGAAAAATAGTACTTACATGTTGTCCTTGGTCTCTTGCTTTTGAACCAAGTGGCCTGCAGATAGAGAAGACAATACCTTACTGTGGTAGTGTGGATTAAAGGCTGGCTACAGGATCTCACAAAATGTGGCAAAGGTTGCAGGTAAAAGTCAAAGCACTTTATTTATGTACACAAAGGAAAATAGCCAGTTCTGTTTCCTCACAGGCTTGATACTTCTAATAAAGTTTCTTCAAGTACAGTCACAGTTCCAATAGCCTGTCCCTGACATGGCTCCATAGTTCTGTAATATCCTGTGGGATGGGTATTACTAAAGTGATGGATTTTTTCAGAGCCCTGGGGGGAGGGAGATCCCTGCTAAAGGGCTAGAGTAATGGATGTCCCTCGGTGGGAGGAGGCCCAGCCCAAGGAGAGTGGTTTTGAATAGAATGCTGGAGAAAAGAGTTGCCCTTGTAGAGAAGGATAAGGGGAGAGGAGTTGCAAAGGGGATAAAGGTTGGAGTTATGCCCATAGAGGGGTTGTCTTTGGTTGCCTGATGGTCCCCTGCTAAGAAACGAGGAGAAGGAAAGGGAATCTTAAGTGAGGAGTGAGATCACTGGCTGTAAAGGAGGGTTGCGGCTCCAGAAAGTGGCAATTGGGATACTGTATGTGCTACGGGTGGGCAGAGGAGAGACCCAGTCCGAGAGCAGGGGATTGGAGCTAGGGAGAGCTCAGTCCCAGAACCAGGGTAGATCCAGTGGGAGTCACCACTGGAAGAGGATCAGAACAGAGGAGGGTCTGAGTCCCCAGAGATTGAATTTGTGCTGAGAGGAGGAGAAACAGCCACTAAGAATAGCACTGTCCTACAGGATAGGCATGAACAGGTGAACTATATATGTGTACATATTTGGTGCCTACAAGGTATCCCTGTAAATATACCTGAGAGGAGAAGTGAGATAGGCATTCCCATGAGGAACACCATAAGGACTGGATCTAAGTTGGAGTTTATATGCTGTTTGGACTACTTAATAAAGGTTTGATGTACAGCCTGTTGCAGAGTTGGAAGAAATAAACAGTTTGAGTTTGCATAAGCTGTGACTACAGTGTACCTTTGAGCACGAGGGTACAAGTACCTCCCAAACCCCCAGATTCCTATTCTGGACCACTCCCAAGCTCGACTGCAGGTGAACTGGAATGGATGAGTGAGGTGAGAGTGGCCCTGAATGTGAAACTGAACAACTGACTAAACTCTGCTTTGAGGCCCAGGGCTGGAGCTAGCACAGGGGTGAGACCCAGGTTACAGTTCCAACAGCCAAAGGATAATTGGGTTACCATGGCAATCTTCAGTTACCTCATATGCAATCCCTGGACACATAGACTTGAGGCTTCTTACAAGAAGCCGCGTACGTTGCTTTTGTCTTCTTGTGTTCTACTTGCAGGTTAAGCTCAACCCTGGATCTGGAATGGACGATCAGAGACCTAAAGGCCTAATAGAGCTCTTTGTTTGTTTGTCATGTGGTCTCCATGTTTATATGTTTGTTTTATGTTATGGGGTACCCAGAGAACTATAAACAGACATTCATAGACCCTCCCTACTAACAGTCCCTCCATTAGTTCACATTGTCCAAGAAAGAAATGTATTATGTCCAATAAAAAAGGTATCTTATTTTCTTTTCCATGTTTTATTTTGTTTTATTTACAACATAGGGAAAGGGGGGGATGGGATTTGATATGCATATTATGCACAAGTACTTATTGTGTACCTGGGGGCAATGGAGGGTTAAATGACTTGCCCAGAGTCACAAGGAGCTGCAGTGGGAATTGAAAACAGTTTGCCAGGATCAAAGCCTGCTGTACTAACCACTAGGCTACTCCTCCATAAGCATCTGAGCAGGGACCACACCTCTTTCCTGGAACTCCCTTAGGTACTGCAGCCAAGCCAGAACACACTGGGAGGATCCTCACTTGGGGGTCTCCCCTCCTGTTGCAGTGTTGCCAGATGGCAAACGTTTTTCCAGACCAAAAGGAGCCAAAAAAGAGTCAAATTTTATTAATATTAATATGGTCAATATGAAACCCTCATAATCATCAGCATAATCATAATAATCATTAGCATAATTCATAATCCAGCAGCATAATCATAATCAGCAACATCATCGGCATATCATAAATAAGTAAAATAGATAGCTAGAAACTCTGAATGTTGAGCACCTGATTTTCATAACATGATGTCTGTTTTAGTGGCCCTTTACCAGGAGAAAAAAAAAAATCTCTGCAGGAATATAATTTATTTATTTGTAACATTTGTAGCCCACATTTTCCCACCCATTAGCAGGCTCAATGTGACTTACATAATACTGTAAAGGCGATCGCCAGGTCCGGTAGATGTTAAATAAATACAGTATAAAATAAGGGTCAAGTAAGGTTAGGATATACAAGTACAATAAGGGTCAAGGAAATAATATATAATGTCCAATACGATGTAAGGTTTTGATGCATTGCAGAGTTGAGGCATTTAAGTTGGGTCAGTAGGGTAATACCTGCTAGGGTGTCCCTATAACCAGTCCCTCCAAATGACACACTGATTACCATTTATAACAAATTACTACTCTACTTTGAAAAGTTATTGCCTTATTATATTTACTCTGTGTACATTCGTTTACTGCACAAGCTGGCATGTTTCAAAATATAAGAAAATGCTAAAACAATAAAAAATGACAACGTGGATGCAGCAGCTCATCATAGGTTTGTTTGCTCTCTAGCCCTGGGTGGGTGCCTGCCTTCTCCGAACTTCCTAGTGGTCTAGTGGGGCAGGAAAGATTCCACTCTTTCCTGCCCGCTGCACTGCCACTGATTCTGCTGCTCACTCCCGTCTCCCACTTTGTTTTAAAAATGGCTGCCAACTGAGAGCGTGAAGTCTCTGTCGGCAGCCATTTTAACAACAAAGCAAGAGGCGGAAGCAAGCATCAGCATCAGCCACAGTCGGCAGAACAAAGGGCAGGAAAGAGTGGGGATCTTTCCTGCCTGGCTGTCCCACTAGACCACCAGTGCTGAGGTATGTTTGGGGAGGGGAGGGGACTAGGACAGTGAACGACAGTGACACTGAGGCCAGGGATCCCTCCCAGTAGGGATTCTCCAGTCCCCACGATGATGCGTTCATCGTCCTTGTTGGGCCCCTGACCCTGACCCTCTGGTCTGGCTCCCTCCCCCCCCCCCCCCTGCCTGGACCCTGACACCCAGTGTGCACTATAGCACACTTTCTTTTCCTCTCTGGTGCCGGGTCCTCATCCTGATGATCTTCTCTCTGATAGTCGAGCTCAGCAGATCATCAGGCAGGGAGCAGGGACCCACAGTACCACCAGCCAACGACATGATCGCAAGACTTCTGGGACACTCAGGAAACTCAGGACGGGACGGCACGCACCAAGTATTTAAAGCAGGCTAGATCCTGCCTCCCTTGCCATCTTATTGGTCAAAATTTGACCAATAGGATTGGCAAGGTGAAAAATCCACCAACCCGTGGGCCCCCGCAGGAAAACAGCCCAAAAAACTGCTACCCGCGGCTTTTGCATTTTTCCTTTGGGGGCTCACGGGAAACCGCACAATTCCATGGTTTTACCTCAGAATTAGCAACCTTGCTGTTCTGCCAGAGGGCTTCTGACTTCCTGCTCTGTTCTTGAGCCCTGTCCTCCTGGTCAGATAGGCTAGCATCACTATCCTTAAGGTGGTTCCACTTCAGTGAGGGATTGTTCTTACGGAAATCCTGCCTTGTACCATCCACTCCCAGGATACCATACTTTCCAGCTGTTGCCACTTTGCATATGTCTTGTTCAGATGCAGATTCCAGAAACTTTATTAGCAGACAGTGCTGAGAAAACGTTTCCCTCTCTTGAACCCACTTCCCCTGAAAATATCCCTCTCCCTTCATTTCAGTAGGGATTTTTTAATCCAAGAAGCTTCCCCCTAGTAGCTCATAGATCTATATCACCTAGAGGGGCATAATCGAACATCACCGGCGAAATAGGTCGCCGGTGATCCATTTTGGCGGAAGCGCAACAGCTGGCCGGAACCATATTTTTGAAAAAGATGGCCGGCCATCTTTTTTTTTCGATAATACAGTTTAGCCAGGCCAAATGCCAGAGTTCGCCGAGTTTGAGATCGCTGGTTTTGTTTTTCAGCGATAATGGAAAAAACTGCCGGCCATCTCAAACCCTGCGAAATCCAAGGCATTTGGTCATGGGAGGAGCCAGCATTTGTAGTGCACTGACATGCCAGAACACCAACCGGGTACCCTAGGGGGCACTTCTAAAAATGTTTAAAAAATACACAAATAGCTCCCAGGTGCATAGCTCCCTTCCCTTGGGTGCTGAGCCCCCCAAATCCCCCCCAAACCCACTCCCCACAACTCTACACCATTACCATAGCCCTTAGGGGTGAAGGGGGGCACCTACATGTGGGTACAGTGGGTTTTGGGGGGTTTGGAGGGCTCAACACTTGGCACCACAAGTGTAACAGGTGGGGGGGGGGGGGGGGGATGGACCTGGGCCTGCCTGCCTGAAGTGCACTGCACCCATTAAAACCTGCTCCAGGGACTTGCATACTGCTGTCAGGGAGCTGGGTATGACATTTGAGGCTGGCATACAGGCTGGTAAAAAAAGGTTTTTATTTGTATTGTTTTAGTGTGGGAGGGGGTTGGTGACCACTGGGGGACTACGGGGAGGTCATCCCCCATTCCATCCGTTGGTCATCTGGTCAGTTGGGGCACCTTTTTTAGGCTTGGTTTTGAAAATAGAAGGACCAAGTAAACCCGGCGAAATACTGATGAACGCCGCTTTTTTTTCCATTATCCGCGAAAGCCGGCCATCTGTAAGCCATACCCATGCCCGCCCATGTCCCCCCTTTGCTACGCTGCCGACATGCCCCCCTTGAACTTTCGCCGGCGCGGCGACGGGAAAGCGGCGATGGTGTCAAAAAAGTCGCTTTCGATTATACCGATTTTGCCGCTTTTGAGAGATCGCCAGCCATCTCCCGATTTATGTCGGAAGATCGCCGGCGATCACTTTCGAAAATAAGCCTGCTAGTCATCTCCCTACCTTTCATGATGCTCTAGTTTTATCTTTCTCTGTAAGTACATTTTTGGAATTCTGCTGAGCTGGTCTGGAAGAAAATGAGTCCTTGTGTGTAATCTTGTTAGATAAGTAGGAGGTGAATATTTGAAGCTACTTTATAGCCTTCTTGTATATTTATAAGTGATAATGTTTATCCTCTCACGCCATGGCATTAACTCTGTTGCTTTAAAAGAACACTACAATGGTGTTTGTTGGTCCCACCAAGGTTATTGAGCATGAACGCAACCTCTTTTACTGACTTCCGCTATGTAAACCATACTTGGAGGCCTTCCACCACTACAATTACTACTACTACTACTACCATTACTTATCATTTCTATGGCAGTGCTAGATTTTAGGGATGCACTTTTGTTTAAAAACAAATAGGAAATTTGTTTAAAAAGAAATAAGAAATCCGTGAAATTTCATATTTAATTTTGTTTTGTGTTGAAATTAAATGAAAAACGAACATGATTTAATTCGGTTTTTTCTTTTTCTTTTTTTTCTTTTTTCAAAATCGTCCCTCTCCCCCTTAAATTTTAAAAAGTCCTCTCGGTCCCTGGACCCTCCACCTCAGCCATGATGTTAAAAGGGGGAGGAGCCATTCCCAACTGCTCCTGTCCTGCATGTGTTGTATTTCATGGTGGTGCTGGATGACCTGATGAAGCACTACCGAAGGCCATAAAAATAGTGCAAGACCTAACTATCTTCTGAAGGCTACTGAAAACTGTTCAAGAAGGCATACCATAAACACCCATCTTAAACACCAAAAAATAAGACTTTACACGACATAGACATAATTGAAATCTTATCACTTGACTGATCAACCTCCTTACCACTAATGAATAAGCATAACCACTTCAATCTCTATGTCGAATATAGTCGACCTAAAGAATGATACAAAACCAATTTCGTACTCAGGAACGTTCATGTATTACTATAATTTATTCTTCCAATTTCTTACTCAGGAACTTTCATGTATTACCATAATTTATTCTTCCTTAACATATATATGCACATGATATATATCTATACCATGATCTGTTCACGTATGTTGTTACATGTATGTTACCATGTATGAATGCAACTTAACACATTACCATTTGTAATTCTGTTACCCAGAAATGTCAACCGCCATTACGGCAAATGTAAGCCACATTGAGCCTGCAAATTGTTGGGAAAATGTGGGATACAAATGCTACAAATAAACAAATAAATAAATAAAATAAACAACCCCTTCCCCCACTAATGAATGTAACAGTGTGAAACAATTCAACTTTTTTATTAGTCTAATGTCACCATACATGAAAGAGTGCCCTATTTATTTCCTTACAAAGTGATTTTTTTAACTAGTTAAACTAAGCTTGAACTAAGAACAAGGAACCAAAATACTTGCCTCCACTGTAGTTATGAAGCAGCCTCTTTTAAATATGATCAGACTCAGTTATATGTCCTGAATTCATTACCATCAATGGAGAAATGGGTTAACTCCAGGAAAAATATAAACCCATATTTCCATTGATGGTTATGAATTCAGAATATATAACTGAGCCTGATCACATTTAAATGAGGCTGCGTCATGCCTATAGTGTAGGCAAGTAGTTTGGCTCCTTGATCTTAGTTCAAGCTGGCATCAGAGTAAGCATATAACAATTCCTTCTCCTGCGCCCAGACATAGGCAATGTTGGATGATGGACCCTAAAGAGGCTCACAGAAATTGTAACAAAGTACATCTTTCATTCTGAGAATCCAAGCAGTGGTTTTATATAATTTTCCCAACATATGCAGAGTGTCTGAGCTGGTTATTTTTATTCAATAATTTAAGAAATATCTGGAAATATGGGTAAACACATTGTTGGGTATACTAAAGGATGGTTTATCCTCCAACTGATGTTTTCATTTCATTTGTTTTTTGTTTATTTTTTACTTTTATGTTTATACTTATGTTGCTGATTATGTACTTTTAGGATTTTGATTTATGTGGGGGTTTTTTTTAGTGATTGTTTTATGTATTAGATGATGTATGTCTTTTTTGTTAGCCCTTCATATTTATAGATAGGCAGAATGTAAGATTTTATAAATACATAAAAATTGTACATAAAGTTGGAGGTGATATATTACATTAGCCCAATAAAATGCTGTGACAAGCTTTTGAGAGTTTCCTATCTTAATTATATTAGGGAAGAAACAGCACAGTTCCACTGGATATAAATAGTGCAGAATAAGCATACGCCATTACAGCTTGGTGAAAGGGCGTGGAGGCAGAGAGAAGATGAGACACTAATATATTACTGCTAAAAAGCTTTGTATCTGATACTAGATGGAAAAGCCACTGTCTCTATTGAATCCTACTGTGCTGCTTTCAAATGGGTGAATATTTAAACTCTGTGGTCAGTGTTTGTACTAAACATCAGCCATGTTTAAATTATTCATGGATACTGAGCACTGCTATCTGGATAGTGAGTGTTGCTGAATATTCGTGCAGAGTGGGGAGTGACACTGGATATCCAGATAGTGAGTGATGCTGAATTTCTACGCAGTGAGGAGTGACTCTGGATGTCCAGATAGTGAGTGACACTGAATGTCCATGCAGAGTAAGGAGTGACTCTGGATAGCCAGATAGTGAGTGACACTGAATGTCCATGCAGAGTGGGGAGTGACACTGGATATACAGACAGTGAGTGACACTGAATGTCTATACAGAGTAGGGAGTGACACTGAATGTCCCTGCAGAGTAGGGAGTGACACTGGATATCCAGATAGTGAGTGAGCTGAATTTCCATGCAGAGTGGGGAGTGACTCTGGATGTCCAGATAGTGAGTGACACTGAATGTCCATGCAGAGTGGGGAGTGACACTGGATATACAGACAGTGAGTGACACTGAATGTCTATACAGAGTATGGAGTGACACCGAATGTCCATGCAGAGTAGGGAGTGACACTGGATATCCAGATAGTGAGTGAGCTGAATTTCCATGCAGAGTGGGGAGTGACTCTGGATGTCCAGATAGTGAGTGACACTGAATGTCCATGCAGAGTGGGGAGTGACACTGGATATACAGACAGTGAGTGACACTGAATGTCTATACAGAGTATGGAGTGACACCGAATGTCCATGCAGAGTAGGGAGTGACACTGGATATCCAGATAGTGAGTGAGCTGAATTTCCATGCAGAGTGGGGAGTGACTCTGGATGTCCAGATAGTGAGTGACACAATGTCCATGCAGACAGGGAGTGACACTGGATATCAAGATAGTGAGTGATGCTGAATGTCCATGCAGAGTGGCAAGTGACACTAAATATCCACGCAGAGTGGGGAGTGATGCTGAATGCTCATGTAGAGTGGCGAGTGACACTAAGAGGGGCATAATCGAAAGGGGTGCCCAAGTTTTCCTGAGGACGTCCTCGCAGGACGTCCCGGCGAAGGGGCAGGGAAACCCATATTATCGAAACAAGATGGGCGTCCATCTTTCGTTTCAATAATACAATCGGAGACGCCCAAATCTTGACATTTAGGTCGTCCTTAGAGATGGTCGTCCCTAGACTTGGTCGTTTCTGATTTTTGGCAATAATGGAAACCAAGGACACCCATCTCAGAAACGACCAAATGCAAGCCCTTTGGTCGTGGGAGGAGCCAGCATTTGTAGTGCACTGGTCCCCCTGACATGCCAGGACACCAACCGGGCACCCTAGGGGGCACTGCAGTAAACTGCAGAAAAAGCTCCCAGGTACATAGCTCCCTTACCTTGTGTGCTGAGCCCCCCAACCCCCCCCCCAAAAAAAAACCCACTCCCCACAACTGTACACCACTACCATAGCCCTTACGGGTGAAGGGGGGCACCTACATGTGGGTACAGTGGGTTTGTGGTAGATTTTGGAGGGCTCACATTTACTACCACAAGTGTAACAGGTAGGGGGGAGATGGGCCTGGGTCCGCATGCCTGAAGTGCACTGCACAAACTAAAACTGCTCCAGGGACCTGCATACTGCTGCGATGGACCTGAGTATGACATTTGAGGTTGGCACAAAATATTTTTATATTTCAACTTTTTTATTGATGACACTTCAAGAAATATCTCTTTACATTCTCATAACTAATATAACTTAACATACTCTTGAGAGCACTAGAGCAATACAACCAAGAAACATATCTTCAACATTTTCCACTTACTTCCCCCTACCTATCCTACTCCCTCCCTCCCTCCCTCCTTCCTACCCCTTATTTCCCAACTTTGGTATGCCAACAGTTTTTATTGTTAACAAATCCAGTTACTCTTTTCCATTAGCAGGTCATACATAACAATATGAGTACATACCGACGGTCATCATATTGTTACAAGTTACCTCCCCTTCCCCTGCCCCTTATTAAACCCTTTAGTCAAAGGCCTCTAACCCGAATTAGTTACAAGATCTGTATAAGCCCTCATCCCGGGGAAGTCTTAGGGCCTGTGTTCTGATGGCCCCCTTCCCCCATTCCGGAGAGCGTCGTTCTTATTGTGGCTGACTTATACTGCTGAACACCAATCAACCTTATACACTGACTATAACAGGACCTGATAACATTTATGTATGGTTGAGTGTTTATACAAAAACCACCTTAGCTTAACTTCCATGGCCACTTAAATTAAAACAACCCGGCCTTCTCCCTCCTATCCTCCCTCTCTACCCACCAGTGGCGTAGCCACAGGTGGGCTTGGGTGGGCTGGGGCCCACCCACTTAGGGCTCAGGCCCATCCAACAGTAGCATATGGTAAGGAAAATGCTGCTCTCCACAATAGTGGCACCTTCGCATGCTCAGTTTTCAGCGCATGCCTGCTGCAGATTATCAAGGTGGAGACTGGAGAGAAGCATTTTCCCAGCATCTGAGATATTTTTTTGGTGTGGGGTGGGGGAGAGAACATTTGGTGCCCACCCACTTCTTGCCTAGGCCCACCCAAAATCTGCTGTCTGGCTATGCCCCTGCTACCCACCCTTTTATATGCCTAAAGATATAAATGGAAAAGGGACTTTTTGTTCCCCCTCCCCTCACCCACCCTACTTAAAATCCCCCTACAAAAAAAAAACAAAACCCAATATTATGGAGACTTCATAGACGGTTGAGGATAAAACTATGGGCTTTGGGTGCCAAGGACTGTATATGAGGTTCCCAAATCTCCAGGAATGCCTTCTTTCTTTTGGGGGAGGATCCCACCTCTCTCTCCATCATCAACAGCTCGTACAAGCTATTCCTCCAGTGCCAGAAATCCGGGGGATCGGTATGTACCCAGGCCTTTAGAATTAATTTCTTACCCACTAGACTTGCTTTCCTTATGAACTGCCGAGCCCCCCTAGTTTGCAGCGCAAATAACTCATACTTATCTAAGAGTAGACCCCGCGGAGTAAATGGAATCCCACCCTTTAAAACAGACTCTAAAAAACCCCACAATTTGCCTCCAAAAGTTCTGGATCTTGTAGCATTCCCAAAGGGAGTGAAATAGTGTACCTTCCCTCTGCCCACACTTGGAACACAAGGAGTCAACCACTCCTCCAAACTTGGACACTTGATATTTTGACATGTATGCCCTATATAAAATCCTGTATTGACACTCTCTCAAGGTTGCATTTCCCGACAATGTGGGAATTCTGGCCGATAACTTCTGAAAGTCCAGTTGCAAGTTCGGATGCTTCAGGTCCTAGGCCCATTTCCCTAGAATGCGTCCTGTGTCTCTACCCCTACTTAACTCCCCTAACGCTTTTTGTAGTCCAGATACCAATAGAAGTCTCCCAGGCACGGAGGCACAAAATATTTTTAAAGTTCTTTTTGAGGGTGGGAGGGGGTTAGTGACCACTGGGAGTAAGGGGAGGTCATCCCTGATTCCCTCCGGTGGTCATCTGGTCAGTTCGGGCACCTTTTTGTGCCTTGGTTGTAAGAAAAACTGGACCAGGTAAAGTCGTCCAAATGCTCGTCAGTGACGCCCTTTTGTTTCCATTATGGGTCGAGGATGCCCATGTGTTAGGCATGCCCAAGTCCCACTTTCCCTATGCCTCCGACACGCCCCCCGGGAACTTTGGTCGTCCCCGCGATGGAAAGCAGTTGGGGATGCCCAAAATCGGCTTTCGATTATGCCGATTTGGGCAACCCTGTGAGAAGGATGCCCATCTTCCAATTTGTGTCGAAAGATGGGTGTCCTTCTTTTTCGAAAATGAGCCTGAAAATGTCCACGCAGAGTGGGGAGTGACATTGAATGACCATATGGAGTGGGGAGTAACGCTAGATATCCAAATAGTGAGTGACACTGAATGTCTACGCAGAGTGGGGAGTGATGCTGAATGTCCATGTAGAGTGGGGAGTGATGCTGGATATCCACATTGTGAGTAACGCTGAATGTCCACACAGAGTGGGTAGTGATGCTATGATCCTAATAGCATCAATATTGTCTGCTACTCAGATATTTGTACAGTTAACTTTGTGTCAGTGTGTTTGTGTCCTAAAGCTATCTGATTTGTTATATGTATAGCAGACTGAATACTGCTGTTATCTGGATAAAAACCCGATAATCCCACTCTCTGCCCTTGCCCCACTCTAGCACTCTGGATAGCAAAGATTTTCAGTGGCATGATCCAAATCACGCTGCTAAAAAGCATCAGATAGGCCCACAGAGCAGCACTTAGGCAGCAGATATCAGACCCATAGTGTTTGATCATCCTCATTTCAAGTGTATTCCTGAAGTTCACTTGTAATTACTTGTTAAGGGAGTGGTCCTCCTTATTAAATATTTAAAGAGAAAAGTAAATTGATAGCTGAATACATGAACATTTTTCTATTATGTCTATCCTGCTTATTTTCGAAGGAGATGGCCGGCCATCTTCCGACACAAATCGGGAGATGGCCGGCCGTCTCCTAAACCCAGCCAAATTGGTATAATCGAAAGCCGATTTTGGCCGGCTCCAACTGCTTTCTGTCGCAGGGTCGGCCAAAGTTAAAGGGGGCATTTTGGCAGGGTACAGAAGGCGGGACTGGGGCGTGGTTACGAGATGGCTGGCTTCGGCCGATAATGGAAAAAAGAAGGCCGGCTCTGGCGAGCACTTGGCCGGCTTTACTTGGTCCATTTCTTTTTAGGACCAAGCTTCAAAAAAGTGCCCCAACTGACCAGGGGACCACCGGAGGGAATCGGGGATCACCTCCCCTTACTCCCCCAGTGGTCACCAACCCCCTCCCATCAAAAAAAAAAATTAAAAATCATTTTTTTGCCAGCCTCTATGCCAGCCTGAAATGTCATACCCAGCTCCATGACAGCAGTATGCAGGTCCCTGGAGCAGTTTTTAGTGGGTGCAGTGCACTTCAGGCAGGTGGACCCAGGCCCATCCCCCCCATACCTGTTACACTTGTGGTGGTAAATGGGAGCCCTCCAACCCCCCCCCCTCAAACCCACTGTATCCATATGTAGGTGCCCCCTTCATCCCTAAGGGCTATGGTAGTGGTGTACAGTTGTGGGGAGTGGGTTTGGGGGGTTCAGCACACAAGATAAGGGAGCTATGCACCTGGGATCTATTTTTGAAGTCCACTGCAGTGCCCCCTAGGGTGCCCGGTTGGTGTCCTGGCATGTGAGGGGGACCAGTGCACTACAAATGCTGGCTCCTCCCATGACCAAATACCTTGGATTTGGCCAGGTTTGAGATGGCCACCATTAGTTTCCATTATCGCTGAAAACCAATGCCGGCCATCTCTAAAGCCGGCCCAAATGTTGAGATTTGGCTGGCTCCCACCGTATTATTGAAACGAAAGATAGCCGGCTATCTTGTTTCGATAATACGGTTGGGACGCCGCTTTATGGGGCCGGCCATATAGATGGCCTTCCCCGTTCGATTATGCCCCTCCACGTGTCCTTAATTTCTGGCTTGTTTCACCGACCTAGTATCCTTCAAGTTTTTTCCGCTGGATTGTGTACACTATATTCTGCAATATTATAATGCATAATGGACATTTGGCCAGCAACATACTTAGTTGGTGTTCATGCTTCCTACCACTAATCACCATGCAGAGTAGAATGACATATTTCAATGCTGTGTAAGGGGGAGGGGAGGGGAAGGGAAATGGGGTGGCACAGTTATTTTGTATTAACTCAAATATGAAACATTTGTGAGTTCATATGTTTTATGGGAGTTTCCTCTTACTATGTAAGAGGCTTGTTCACACTGTTGGTTTTGCAAATCTCTTGCACCCTTATTCACTAAGAGATAACTCCCGTAACACATATTAACACAAAAATACTGTACCACTCAACCAAGGAATCTACTGGAAATGAAACAATATAGTAACCAAGGCCATATCCCCTAGTTGTGGATATTTGAAGAGCTGTGTTTATATTATGTTCTACACTTACTTATTGAATAGGGTACACTTTTAGGGGTGAATTCTATAAATTACGCCTAAAAAAGTTGGCACCAAAAAATGCTTAGGCAGTACCCTATAAGCTGTGCCTAATGTTAGGTGTGGTTTATAGAATAACGCTTAAGGTTGTGTATAAATTTAGGCGTGTCAATTTGCACCAATGAAAGCATGATGCAAATGCTCCCACCTAAATGTACACGTGGAGCGCCCTTATTCTATAATTGCACATGTAACTGGAATCCACACCCCCTTTTCCGGGACCTGCATAAAATTTAGGCACGGATTACCTGCCTACATTTATGTGCATACACATTAATTAATTTCAATTAGTGCCAATAATTGCTTGTTAAAAAGCCAGTTATTGGCACCGATTGGCTGGTTATTCAATTATATTGTCCACCCAAATTTGCATGCACAATTTTTGGCAACCTTTAGAGAATTAGTGGGTTAGTGCAAATATAGGGGCCAGTATTCAAAGCTATTTAAGTGGGCAAAAGAGGCTCCTTTTTGTTTAAATCATAGTAACATAGTAAATGATAGCAGATAAACATAGTAACATAGAAGATGATGGCAGAAAAAGACCTGCACGGTCCATCCAGTCTGCCCAACAAGATAAACTCATATGTGCTACTTTTTGTGTATACCTTACCTTGATTTGTATCTGCCATTTTCAGGGCACAGACCGTAGAAGTCTTGCCCAGCACTAGCCCCACCTCCCAACCACTATCCCCCGCTTCCCCCCGCCGGCTCTGCCACCCAATCTCGGCTAAGCTTCTGAGGATCCATTTATTCCAAACTGGATTCCTTTATGTTTATCCCACGCATGTTTGAATTCCGTTACCATTTTCATCTCCACCACCTCCCGCGGATGGTGGAGATGGACCTGCATGATCCATCCAGTCTGCTAAACAGAGAGGTGGGGAGGGGGGGGGGGGGATCTACAGAAGGTGGGGACATGGGGGGATGCTTCTGGGATGGGGTAATTTTCTTGGCAAGGGGGCCAGGAGGGGGTGCTGCTCTTGGCTGGGGGTCTAGATTCAGGGGAAGGGAGCTGAATTTGATGATCCTGTTTTGCAAGTCCCAACTGAATCAGGACCTATATAAATCCAGGCAGCCAGCATATGTCCAGCCATTCCCAAATATTCAATCCTGGTGCTCAGATATGGCCCAGCATCGAATATTTGTGTCTAATTTAGCCAGCGATGGTCAGAGCTTAAAAAATGCTGACTGCCGTTGGCTGAATATTGACTAGACAGTTCTTACTGATAAAAAACCATAGAAGATGTGGTCTCAGGTTGCTACAGACCCAAATTGTGAGTAAGGATATGTGGAAGGTGTAGTTTTTTAATTTCCCTAAATTCATATAAATGTGAGAACATTAACCACGGTCAGAGATTTAAGCTTGGCTAATTTCCTCACAAAAGGTGTGAAATAGGAAAATTTGTCACCTGCACGGGGTTTTTGCAGCATTAAGGGGGGAAAAGTGAAGATTGGGGAAAGGGGTCTGTAAAATGCATTTTCTGACTGTTCCTATTGAGTACTATGGAGACAAAATTCAAGGAAGTGGACTTTATTCAGTGGTGGTGAGGAGGGAGGGGAGAGAGCAAGGGTAAGGGATTCTCAAATGCACAAAGCCCAGTTTCCACTATTTTCACTTTTGCTGTAAATATTTTCACACACCTCAGCACCCAAGAATATAAAACGTTACCTGTCATAGTAGTTTCCGGACCCCAAGTTTACAACATTATCAACAATTGACTTAGCACTGTTTTTTAAAATAGAAATGGGGCACAGCTTTACTTAATCTCCTCTCTTCCCCTAACCAGTCCGGACCTTAGTCACTGTTTTTCTTCCATCTCCTCCATGCTTCAGCTGTCCATTGCTTCTCCAACACCATGCTTACCAGCACTGCTACTGCTAATGTCTCTGGAAATACAACCTGCTGAGAGAGACAGAAAGGGAGAGGAAACCTGAAAATTACTAAATCAATAGCTAGTGCAAGCCTTTCTGGTCTATGTTTGTAAAGAGATCTCTGCCTAGATACAGTGCTACACATAGGCCTTCAAAGCGAAATGTGCCTATGAGAGACCCAGGGCAGTACAGAACTGTAAATGAGATACTGAAATCCAGCTAATGCTTCCCCACATCCATCCATACTGTTTTTCAGCATGAAAAGAACCAGATACTGCAGTGAAGGGGAGGATTTGCAGGTTAGAGGCTGGAGCTAGGGGGTCACCTCGCTGTGGATATCTTTCTGCCTCTGTCAGCTTCACAGGCCGCATAAGATGTGAGCATCAGTTCCAGTTATGCGTTTCGTTATTTTCATTCCATATTTATCTGGCTCCATTAAAACAGCAAGATATCTTCCCAGAGTCATAGCAGACAAACATAGCAAGAGGAAGGGGGGCAAAACTGATTGCTCAATTCACAGAAAGTACATTGCAAAAAATGTTGTTGTTTTTTTAATTGAAATTTTAAGCTAATCAATGTGAGTGACTTCTAGCTGTTAGGGGAAAGATTGTTCTATAGAGAAGGGGCAAAGACAGAGAAAGTTGTGACATTGGTTCTTTTTATAACGTCATTAATGATTAGGGGCTTCTGATTTTAGGTTTTAACCAATGAACACTGACAAAACACCCCAATGCAAAAACATTAAAATAGTTGTTTATTAGATAAACACTAGAAAAACACCACTTCCCCTAGATCTCTTCCTTGTCTTGTCTCGTATCTTACACTCAGTTCTTGTGCTTTTTCTGTGCTGATGACTTTTAAGTGATACAAATATACATATTTGATTTCACTGTAAAACGTATCCAGTAATAGTGCTCATGTCACAAAAATACCGGGAAATATTGATTTATTGTACCCATGAAGAACTCCTAATTAGCTTGAAAATAAACACCTAAATTTACAATTTTACAAACACCTCTGGTCGATAATCAAAGTGATTTAAGCAGGCAGGAGGGGCTTCTGCCCATTTAAATTGTACTTTCCAGGTTGGCCACTGATATGCGATGACATTTAACCAGGCAGTGCCGCTGAAGATTGGCTCTGATCAGCAATCTTTGCAGTGGGCCAGAGAGAAGTGTTCTGGGGGTGAGATCAGGGAGGAGCTGGCAGCTATGTGGGTGCTGTTGCCTGCAGGAACATAGCAAGTCCGGATTGTGCCCTGTGCGACAGGACCCCAAAACACTGCTGACACGCCCCTGCCCACTTTGCAAGGGAAGCCAATAGAAGGGGCATGATTTTCATACCCCAGATTCCCTTGCGCCCTGTGCAGCAGTATCACCCCCACATAGCTTGCTACAGCCCTGGGTGCCCACATAGCTAAGCGACTGCATAAAAAGTAGTCCCAGCTGTGGTCACTTAGCTATGTGGGTGCCGGCATTGACTATTGGCTGGTACCCACCAGGTAACAGCCAACATTCTTTAATGCGCTACACTCTGCCCCCCAGCTCCAACACTCCCTCCCAAAAAATCCCCCCGAGAAAAAGGGAGAGGGAGAGACAAGCAGGGATCACAGTGGTGGCACAGATAAGCTTATAAAGACAAGAAATGCCATACTGGGTCAGACCAAAGGTCTATCAAACTCAGCATTCTGTCTCCCACAGTGACCAATCCAGGTTACAACAGGATCTCAAAAATAGATCCAGTCTTTCTGACTCATTCCCAGGGATAAGCTTGCCTTCCCCAGGTGCCAAAAAGCATAGTTGCAACTCTGTCATCTAGTAAATCGCTGATGAACTTAACCCTGCAGGCAGAGCTGGTTAATGTCCATACGTTAAAGCCTACTATTTTGAAAATGCAATCTTTTCTAAAGCCACCAGATGGCACTGTTCTGTTTTAGGAGTTGAATCACTGTGTGTTAGTTTGGAGTCGATATTCAGCTTTAATCAAGTAGTAGGACTTCTCTCCACTTACATAATGCTGATTAGCTCCCCACATCATATTCAGCAGCACTTATCTAGATAGTGCTGCTGAATATCTTGTGTGGCCACCATAGCACAATATGGATAGCCTTGGGGTGGTCCGAGGCTGAGCCAGAAGTTATCTGGGCCCGGCTGATATTCAGTGCCAATATCTGGATATCTGTCTGGGAACCAGGGCTACATATTTAGCACTCATAACTGGCCCAGATAGCTATCTGGGTACTGGTACTGAATTTCAGTGGTACCTGGATAACTTTGGGACCTGCCAATGACCTGGATTTCCAATGACGCTATCCAGATATGGGCCAGCATTGAATATCTTGGTCTAATTCATCCAACGGCAGCCAGCATTTAAAAAACCTCTGCATGATGTGGGTTGAATATTGCCTGGTTTAGTTTCAGCTTAATGAACTTTTTCTGATGCTACTCACTTCCTGTGTCAAGTGATAGATAAAGTGCCCATATACAGTACTAAATAAAATTCTGATTCAAATTCCTCCTGAGCAGGTTTCAGATGGAGGATTTTGGAACAGTACAGTTGACCCTCTCTGTAGAACTAGGAGGCGAACTTATTAAGTTACAGTGGAATTTGAGCTGCACATCCTGTCCTGGAAGGAAGCAGGAAGCTCTGTGTATCTCTGTTCAGCAGGAATGGGAGAATAGATTGTAATGGATTTGTGAGTCATTGGGAACCTTAGCTCAGTGTTTGTCATGGATTCTTCTGTCTACCCAGGCTTCTCGGTCAAGTTCAGTTCAACACCTTCATGTCCACATACCAGGGACATATAACCTATTCTGCTCTGCAACAAGGACAGGGGGTGGCTACTAAAGGAACCCTGAATGATTTCAGGTGAGATAAAGAGTTATTACAGATTATTTTGGATAAACAAGGAAGCAATTTCCCATATGTAGACAGAATATAGATTTTGCCTGCTACAAATAGCTCAGTGGTAACTGCTAGTGATCTTACAGTGTTACATTGATGAACTTTTGACTTTGAAGGTTTTCACATCTTCCGGAACAAGTGATTTTCTCTCCTGCATGACTGATGGTAGGAGAAGGATACACACTTTGGAGAGTAATGATAGTATAACGTGAGCTGATTATTTACAATATTCTGATATTTGGACAGCTCATCCCTGTGGGAATGTAGTAGTATAAATACCAAATCCAGTGGGAGTAGCCTTGTCTTTGGCTCCCAAACCCCAGCCAAGTATCATTACAGCTAGGGGACAAGGCTTGACTCTATCCTCCCTTCATAATATCCATCTAAGTAATAGGAAAAGCATCTATCTTTCTCTCCTTCCGCTCCCATCACAGCACTGATGTCTTCCATTTCTTTCTCTCCTTCCAGCCTCGTAGCACCCGGTATTGTTCCCCCCCCTCCCGAGTCCTCCAATCCCCCGAGTCGTCGGCAGCCTCAGTGAGAAAGCAGTACACATGCTGCTTTAGACCTGCCCCTGGAAGCCTTTCTTTCTCCTTCAATTTTCTGTTCCCGCATAGGCAGGAATCTGTAGGAGAAAGAGGAACTTCCGTGGCAGGTCTAAAGCAGCGTGTGTACTGCTTTCTCACTGAGGCTGCTGGCGGCTTGAGGGATTGGAAGACTGGGGGGGCAATACTGGGTGCCACGGGGCTGAAAGGAGAGAAAGAACTGGAAGACTCCAGTGCTGTGGTGGTGGTGGCAGCAGTGGCGGAGGGGCTGGAAGGATTTCATCTTTCTACCTAAGAGCCTAAATTTGGCTTCCAGAACCTTCCTTCCACATTTTCCTATGTCATTGGTACCCACATGTACCAAGAAAACTGTCTCCTCCCCAGCACTATTTAAAATCCTATCTAGGTGATATGTGAGGTCTGCCACCTTCGCACCTGGCAGGCAAGTGACCAGGTGATCCTCACACCCACCAGCCACCCACCTATCTATATGCCTGATGATCGAATCACCAACTACTTTTCCCTCCTGGACAGAAGCTCCTGGAGACACATCCTTGGTGTGAGAGGATATTGCATCCCCTGGTGGGCAGGTCCTAGCTACAGGATTACTTCTTACTTCACCAGGGTGATGCTGTCCTTGTAGGAGACCCCCCTCCTCCAAGGCAGATGTAAATTCTCAAATTGGACATATTCCAAACACTAAAATGACAATACCATTTTTTCTACTTTTGATGTCTGGTGATTTTGTTTTTCTGATCATGCTGGTCCAACTCTCTGGTTCTGTTTCTCATTAGCTATGCTCTCAACTCAGTTTCTAGGGCCTCCTGTCCATTTGCTATTTTTTATTTTATTTTTTTTCAAATTTTAATACAATATTCAATAAATCTTGAATAAAATACATGAAATATGCAACATCATCATAGAAAAACAATAATACAAAGAGAAATAGAAAAAAAACTCTTATCGACCACAATTTAGGAATTGATCCAAGAAAAAGAAATTAAATTATAAGCTAATATAACATAGCCTATTCTCTAATTGTTAAACAAGACTGCACCATGCTCTGTTGACTTAATCCAAGCTACTATACAGTGTTACATTCAGGATTAAATTTTCACAATTACACTCTCTTTGCTTAATAAAAAAATCCTATAACTGCTTAGGTTCAAAAAATTGATATTGCTTTGTTTGATACAGTATCCTACAAACACAAGGAAATTTCAGTTGAAAATTTGCTCCTAAAGCTACTACCCTAGGACGCTGTAAAAGAAATAAGTTTCTTCTCTTTTGGGTTTCCCTGGATAAATCTGGGAAAACCCTTACTTTTGAACCTAAAAATAAAGAATTCAAATGTCTCAAGAACGTCTGAGTACAGCATCTCTATCTAATTCTAATGCAAATGTCACTAACAAAGTAGTTCTTTGTGTGACAACCTCCAGAGATGATTCCAGGAACTCAGTCAAGTTCATTACACCTTGAAGGTTTAAATTGTCTGGGTTTTTCCCAGTAATTTGCAAATAGTATGCCCTTGTAATAGGTGGTAAAGAATTTTCAGGTAGTCCCAGGATTTCTACTAAATATTTCTTAACCATATGTACTGGTGACACAAGTGGAGATTTAGGAAAGTTAATAATTCTTAGGTTAAGTCTCTTTGATTGATTCTCCAAATATTCCAAGCGTTTAGAGACAAAGTTCCTTTCTTTAATCAAAGACTGCTCCACGATTTCCATTTTTTCAAGTTTGCCAGAGAGGATTTTTACCTCTGCTGCTTGGAGATCATTAATTTGTAATTGTTTCAATGTAGACCCAGCCAAAACCCTGATAGTTTCAGAACTCTTTACTATCATAGTTTGTAAAGCAGAGAGAGTTGTGGAATTTAAATCCCAAAGTGACTCTAATGTCACTACAGCAGGTCTTTCCAACTTCCCCTCAAAAACCAGTGGAGATGCTTTAACAACTTGTTCCAGGATACTCACAGTCACAGCAGGAGTAGAGATTTTCTCTGGAATATTCAAGCTTACAGCAGTTTGTTCCAGCTTCGAGCAAGTTCCCTCCATGAATGCTCCTTTCACCTGACAGGATTGAAGCAACAGGACTCGCCACAAAGCTCTCTCTTCCTGGTTGGGGTGGTGCTGTACGTGGGACAGGGCTCAAAGAAGCCCCGTCGACACTGTCGGTCGGCTCCAAGGGGCGGACTCCAGCAGCAGGAGTAGAGGTCATACCTGAGCCAGACGCAATTCCAAAGTGTTCGAGCGTCGGCTGTTGGAGCGGGGGTTTATTGCCTGGGGCAGAGGGAATCTCCCTGACTTTCCCTCGTCTCTTACCCATATGAAACAGCAGGTAAGAGGCTCTTTCCAGAGTCAGCTTGAGCATTATTCAGAACGTGTCTGTCAGTGCAAGTCACACCGTCGCCATCTTGGATCTTGTCCATTTGCTATTTGTGTTCTCTCCTCCTTTCTTCTTCACTTCCTGCCCTACATCCATCTTTAGCACTGCTCTTTCAAATTCAGCTTTTTTCCATTTTTTGTATCCATTTCTCAATTCTAGTTATCATCTGTTCCTTTCACTCCATCCATGTGCAGCAGCATTTCCTTCCTCTCTCTTCCCTTTCCCTCCCCTCTCATCCATCCATGTGCGGCATATCCTTTTTCCTTCTGTTTTCCTCCATCCATGTGTATCACCATCCTCTCTCGTCATCTCCATCCATAAGGACTGGTTAAAAGCCAGATCCTCCAAATCTGCTCAATACCGTCTACAATGGGGTCTGCGGAGGATCCAGCTTTTACTTATGTGCTGCCCCAGATCATGTTATGCCTTGGACATGTTGCTCCAACTTGTCCTGTACTACTCCAGATCCGCTGCAGCTTTGGTCTGACCCAGATCCTGTGCTGCCTTGGCTGGATCTTGTGGCTGCTCTGGATTCTCTACTGCTTCAGTCTGTGCTGGATCCTTTGGCTGTTGTGGCCACTTTTCTACCCTGCCCTGCTCAGCTTCAGCAGGGCTTATCTTGCCCAGGAGCTTCAGCATTTTGTTATACTAAAGTTGGATCCAAGGGTCTCTTCAGGATCCAATTTTTCAGCAATAAAGTCAGATCTGGAGGAGACCACCAGAGCCAATAATGGTGAGGAAGTCACAGGATCCAGGGCAGATTGAGGCAGCAGTGAATCTGGGGCAAAGCAGAGCAAGTTGGAGCCCCATGTTTGAGGCAACAGAGTTTCCAGGGCAGTGCATAAGTAAAAAGCTGGATTCTCAGATGGAACTGGTGGAAAATTTGTGGGAGTCCTTAGGTACAGGGGGGGGGGGGGGGAAGGTATCTCAAAGCTTTACCAATATATTAGGGGGGAGACAATGTTCAAGCTACCATATATGAAGGCATGGGAAAAAGACTTAAATAATAAAATGAGTGTGAGAGAATGGGAAATGATATGTATAGAAGTGAAAAAAGCATGTGTCTGTGTTCTAATAAAATAAAATGCTTATAAGGTGTTTTTTCGCTGAGTAGGAATGCTTGTGGATGGTTGAGTTTCTTACCCATCTATATGCTACAATTTTGCCGTACCCTTCACTATCAATTATAATGTTCTATTACGAATTGTGTTGACATTGCAAATAGTATACCATGCCATAATTTGTATTGTTAAGTTGATTATTTTTACTGCTGAAACTGCCTATTGCTCATGGTTGATCTATTCTTACTGTACACCTCCTTGAGTAAATTCCTTCAAAAAGGCGGTAAATAAATCCTAATAAATAAATAAATAAAATTATTATTATTAAAGATTTAATTTATTTTGTCATTAGATATTTTAAGGATTATGTATGTGTTGTTTTAGACAACTGCTGAATTAATTTGCATGTTGATTTTAATTTTGTTTTTTTGTATGTTTGATCAACAGTGTATTGCAAACCCCTGACGCAGCCTTTTGAGGCGAAACATGGCCACATCGGGTAACTGAAAATAAATCCATATAGCTATTCATTCCTTAGTCTGCTTTTTTTGTTTCACAATGGTGAAACTTGTTCAGACATAGAGGTTCTGAAGAATTCCAGAAGTAATTCTAGCCAAAAAGTTGGGGAAAAGGTTGAGCAGCACTGTAAATTCAGAATGTTTTATTAGTCTGTGTGCAATTAATACTCAAAGCACTTTAAACCATTTTTAATTGTACAGCTGTACCTTTTAAATCATTTTGCCTGTGATGGTTTTTAACAAACATTTTTAAACAATTTTTTAAAGTTCTTATGCAATAAAGCTTTTAAACAACAGAAAAACTGGTTTCAATGTTGTGCAATTGTACTGCTGTTATACTGTAACATCACACAAACTCAAAGACAGCTTCCCATTTCTCACTTTTTTTTGTGAATCCCCCAAGTGGCTGGTTAAAGTGGGAAGCCTTTACATCTTGACAAGAATTCAACCAAGTTGCAGTAACACCAGTCCACCACTAGTGGCTTTACATTTGATTAGATTCTTGATATACCACATTTCTATGATACAACAAAAGCAGTTTACATATCACATACAGGTACTTTCTCTGTCCCTAGTGGGCCCACAAAGTTTTTGTACCTTGGGCAATGGAGGGTTAAGGGCCTCTTTTATCAAGCCACACTAGCGGTTCCCAGTGTGGCAATGCTGACAAAGTCCATTCACTTTGAATGGGCTCTACTAGTGCGGCTTGATAAGAGGCCCTACATGACTTATCCGAGGTCACAAGGAGGTGTAGTGGTATCATGGTCCAGGGTCCCAACTTACCTCCTGCTCCTGAGCGTCAGGCCCCGTGGCATTTTCAGGGAGTTGGTGGCCTGTCAGTCCAGGTGGGCCGCCTGTATGGCCGTCACTGGTATTCTGTCACTTCCCTTCAGCCAGACAGTCTGCGCTTATGTTGCTCTCCTGGTGACAGCTGATGTCAGCCTCCTTAGGCACATGTGAACTGCTTGTAAAGGGGCAGCAGCAGCAGTTCTGGCACTTGGAGGTATACCCCACTTCCTGTCTAGGGGGTACATTAGCGAAGTCCTCACCAGTCTCCAGTGCCTTTGCAACAGGTTCTTCTGCTTGTTGCCTTGTCTCCAACCCTTCCTTGACGCCTAGCTTTGCCTTGTCTCTAGCCCTGCCTTGCCATCTAGCCTTGCCTTGTCTTTAGCCCCTTCCTCCTGCTGTGCTTGCTTCACCTCCAGGTCCTGATCCGTCAGGCCTGCCCCCAAGGGCTCTTTTCAAAGCCACCTCCAGGTCCTGATCTGTCAGGCCTACCCCCAAGGGCTCTTTTCAGAGCCACCCCCTGGTCCTGCTCCAGTCGAGCCTGTCTCCCAGGGTTCTTCTCTGACTCTCTAGCTAGCCCGGTTCTCTTAGGCGTGCCTTGCCTGCTGCCTGTTGGGGACACTTGACTTTCAGTTCGGGTCCCCATGTTCCCTGACTGTGGTCCAAGGGCTCATCATCCTAAAACTGTGACAAGTGGAAATTGAACCCAGTTCTCCTGGCTGTTAGCACACTTCTTAAATTGCCATCTTTAGGGGTCATTTCAAAAAGGAGTTTCTGTAGGTAAAACAGTGTTTGACATGCAGGACTGGCTTCTTCTAAAATAGTGTGCAGTCTATGCACTTAAATGTATTTGTATTCATTCCATATATGCACAATTTAAATGGCCTGGGCAGAGGCATTTCCAGGGACACGGACTGGAGTGGCATTTGGAATTATGTATGTGCATCATATTATTAATCACTTACATCTGCACACAAAGTAATGTAGGAAATTTGTGCATAGTAAATATCTGATGTAAATGTGCATGTGTACCTTCCACGGGCTAATTGTCAAGGGGAAAATATACAAACACTTTCCCTTCCAAAACTGGTGCAATTAATGTTCATACCTGCTGCACAAGTGGAGACCTGTTACAAAAATGATCCCTTTATAACAGGGTGTCTGTTGAACAAAAGCAACACAGGTGCCTTTATGTCCTTATAAAATAGGCTCTTGTAATGATGCCCAGTAGCACTCTGTCTATAAATTTTTAGCTATAATATTCTACTTCAGGTATGCTGTACTATTTCCCATCCCCCATCTTTCTTTACTATCAGCCACATGCATGAATTTCTGGCTGGTCACAAACTCTGATGGGACCTCCCGTTGCTAGGGCAACAGCTACCTGGTATAACTTGTTACAAATGTAATTTACTGAGAAGAGGTATAGCAAGGACACCAATTGCAAGTCTCCAGCACATATGAAAGACCCAATTACAAGTCTCCAGCACATATGCAGCACCTATGATTGGTCCAGGGTAGAGGAGAGGTGGATGCTCACCACAGCCTATAAAACCACGCTGCAGACAAAGAAACTCTGAAAAACTAGGCATGCCTGGAAAGAGAGTTTCAGATCCGTCCAATGGCCTATTTCTTCCCGAAGGGGGTGCTCTCCCCCCTTCATAAAAACAAATTCTCTATAGCTAAGAATCTTTCTTTCATTCATTCTTTCTTTCTTCCTT
This sequence comes from Microcaecilia unicolor, assembly GCF_901765095.1. Taxonomy (NCBI): domain Eukaryota; kingdom Metazoa; phylum Chordata; class Amphibia; order Gymnophiona; family Siphonopidae; genus Microcaecilia; species Microcaecilia unicolor. The sequence continues at coordinate 264,371,301 of NC_044031.1, read as the reverse complement.
TCTTTCCACTGTTGGCAGGGTTGCGGTTAAGCCGCAGAATTGGGCATGTTTTCGGGAACGGCTGTGGGGAATTTTCGAATCGCGTGGGTTGTGGGGATTTGGGCGGGTTTTTGAGCGGCCGCGGTGTGCGATTGGGTGGGTTTTCGCAGCCACCAATTGGCCGGTTTTCCCGCTGCCGGGGCTTCTATTGGTCCAATTTGGTCCAATAGAAGCCTTTCAGGGGCGGGGTTGACGTCAGGGGTGATGTCGGGGGCGGGGCTAGTGATGCGGGAGGCGGGGTTAGTGATGCGGGAGGCGGGGTTAGTGACGTAGGGTGCGGGGTTTGGTGACGCGGGGGGCGGGGGTTGGCTGCGGGCGGTTTTTGGGCGGGTTTACAGCTGGTTTTGGGCTGGGAAAATTTTTCCCAGCTGGCAACCCTGTTTCTTTCTCTTCTTTCTCTCTGTTCTGTGACCTTTGTATGAGGAATACTTCCCTTCCTCCTTTTTCTCTTCTCTATATAATTAGTCTGATTACTTATAATAACCAGAGGTACTGATGTTACATTTTGTAAGTTTGTTACAACTTGCAACTGATATCTGATGCTGTGCTGGTGGGTGAGTAAGAATAAAAGACTTTTTCCTCTAATTCCTGTCCAATGTTTAGAGAATAGCAAACAAATGTGCAGCCTAGTACAACTCAAATTCTCATGCACAGATTTTCACTTGCTCTGAAGGTATAAATAAATGTGTGTACTCAGGGCTGCCGAGAGAGGGGGCAGGGGGTCAAAATTCCCCAGGGCCCAGCATCCAAGGGGGGTCCGCCCGGTGCTAGCATTACTCTTCTGTTCCTGTGTGTGGGCAGTGCCACAGAGCAGAGTACTTCCTTCCTTTGGACATGGCAGGAAGGAAGGAAGGACTCTGCTCTATGGTGCTGCCCACACACAGGAACAAGAGAGCAGTGCTAGTGCCGGGCCCTGGGGAAGTTTGCTGTGCACACGAGCAGGACAAGTAAGCAGGGCGGCAGAGCAGCGGGCCTGCCCGGAGAGGGGGAAAGCCCAGAAGGGAGCGGGTCCGGAAGGGGGAGGGCCCGGGCGTGTTTGCCCCGGGCCCGGCTGTGTCTCTCAGCAGCCCTGTGTGTACTCTCGTCATGCACTCAGGTATTTTTATGACATTTATGCATACAATTAAATTTAATAAAATTACCCTCCCGCCCCCAAATTCTATAAATGGTGCTCAGAATGCGTGTGCAAATTTGGGCGTGCGTGCAATTTAATTGAGTAATGAGCCAATTAGTGCCAATAATTGGGCACTATCAAATACATTTTTTGGCACTAATTTTGCACGTGCATCTTGCTGGACACTATTCTCTATGTGTGTAAATTTTTCAGCGTGCAGCTGAAAAGGGATGTGGCCATGGTAGGGGCATGGTTGGACCAGGGGCGTTCAATAAAGATGTGTCTGTGTATTCATTTTGTGTCATACATGCTAACTCTCCAATCTTATTTTTAGACTTTTGGCATTTTGCATTCAGGACATGTTAATGTATTCCTTTATCACTATTCACACCCTGCTTCATATCAGCAGTTGATTTGGTTATTTTGGGATTATTTAGATTTGTCTGCTTTCCAGTTTTTTCCTCTGAGCTCATTCGGCTCCTTCCACATCCCTTCAAGATACTCTTTTTTTTCCCCTTCTTTAATGGTGTCCTTTGGAGATGTTTTGGCCTTGAACTGTGCACCCCCTAGTGACTGTTGGTGTTTAAAGTAGAGCAATAGCAGTCAATATCTCCACCTACCACATATATTACTGAACATACAAGGGGAACCTTGTCAAAAAGCATTTATGCTGTACACTGCATAGGATGTCATTTAGTTCCCTGAATTAAGAAGTCTCGATTGGTTGTGCCATGCCTAATGTTGAAAAGTGCTGTAAATTAGCCTTTTCACCACTTTTGGTAGACTTTCTATGAATTATTGGCATTTCATATGTTTAAAAAAAACTCCTTATTGATAGTAGAATCCATGTATGTGTACAAATTAGTAAATTTAAAACAAACTGGAGAAAATATTTCTTCACTCAACGTGTAATTAAATTCTGGAATTTGCTGCCAGAGAATGTGGTAAAAGCATTTAGCATAGCAGGGTATAAAAAAAAGGTTTGGATAGCTTCCTAAAAGAAAAGTCCATAAGCCATTATTTAGATGAACTTGGGAAAAATCCAATGCTTATGTCTAGGATAAGCAGGATAAAATATATTGTACTGTTTTGGAATCTTTTTCCATTTAATATATCAGCGGTGTTCGATGCGGTTGACCACACATTGCTACTCGAACGCCTGGACCAGATAATAACAGGGACTGTGCTCAAATGGTTCAGTGAATTCCTTTCAAATTGAAGCTATTCTGTCAAGCAAAACAACCAACTTTCCAACTACTAGTCTCCTAACTGTGGTGTTCCAAGGGTTCTCCCCTCTCCCCTATCTTGTTCAACCTCTTTATGTCATCCCTTGCTTCAATACACCTGGGTCTTAATGAACTACTATTATCCTATGCAGATGACATCCTGCTTCTTTTACCAGTGACAGCATCAAACAAAGATACAACTCAATCTGTAGCGAATGGCATGACTGATGTTAGCATCTGGGCTCTAACCAATAAACTGAAATTGAATGTGCAAAAAACCAAGGTCCTGTGGTTCTGAAATCAGGGAGTTGAGGTCCCATCACCAATATCTTTGTCCAATGGTCAAAGCTTTGCAGTCGAGTCTGAAACCCTCTAGGTGTCTTGCTTGATTCTTCACTCACCTTCTCTTCTCATATTAACCAGCTACGGAAGAAAACACTATTCAAAAAGCCTTTGCGTTACTAGTCCAAATGTTAGTCTTACCTCACTTGGATTACTGTAACATTCTATTTCTTCGTATTAAGTGTCAATATCAGACAAAACTGCAAATCATACAGAATATAGCTGTTAGACTAATATATAGATTGAATAGATATACTAGTGTTTCAACTCACCTTAACAAACTGCACTGGCTTCCCATAGCAGAAAGACTCAGGTTCAAAATTGCTTGTTTAGTTTTTCAAATGTTACAGGGTTTCACCTCTGAACTGCTGACTAAAACCACTTCGCTACGTTTGGTCAAGTCTAACAGACTGAAAGAACAACTGATGCTAGCGTCACTGTTTCAAAAGACAATTTGAAATCAGAAAATTTTCAGCTCTCTATTCCCTGTAATATGGAATTCTCTACCTATTGCCATCAGAACAAAAACAGTTACCTTAGATTCAGGCAGTGGCGTAGCTACGTGGGGCCATGGGGGCCTGGGCCCCCCAAATTTGCTCTGGGCCCCTGGTTTGGCTGGTGGGGGTTGGTGTTTTCACTGTGGCTGGGAGCGGCGGGGGGGGGGGGGGTGAACTGCTCCCCTCGCTTGAAGCAGACATCTCTCTCAGCACGGATGCAAGGAGTCCTCCGATGATGCTGGCAGCTTTGCTTGGTGATGTTCCCAGACTAGCATGCCCCAAAGAGGGACTACCAGTTCCAGGTGCAGGGGCAGACCACAGCAAATGACCACCGAGTGTAACAGTGCAGGAGAGTGCTGCTCGAATTTCCGTCGGTGATAAAGGTACTGGCGTGGAGGAGGTGATGGAGCGAGGCAGTGAAAGTATCCAGGTCGGTTCAATGGTACAATGCAAGTCCCTGCTGCCTGCAAAACCTGCTGTCATAACTTTAGAGACAACATGGGACGCCCTGATGAGTTTGGAGAATCTTTTTCTAATAAGATTTTGACTCTTGCGACTCAAACCCAATCACTTCCTGGAAGAGTTGCTGATATATAGTATAAAATACAGCGTTTGGAGTCCTTTGAATCATCAACTAAGTCTGAAACTGAAAAACGTAAGGAGGGACAATTTGCTTTAATTAAAGAGAATTTGATACTACAGAGAAAACTAGAGAATTTGGAAAATCAGCAGAGATTGAAGACATTGCATTTTATTAATTTTCCTAAATTGTCAGCTGTAGCTCTTTATTACTTTCAGAAGATATCTAGCTGAAATTTTAAAAATACCAGAACAATCATACCCCTCTGTGTCTAGAATATATTACTTGTTACCTTATATGGTAAGGGATTTGCGTGAGAATGGTAAGGGATTTGCATTACAAGACGTATGAGCAGAGACTTGATGACCTGAACATGTATACTCTGGAAGAAAGGAGAAACAGGGGTGATATGATACAGACGTTCAAATATTTGAAAAGTATTAATCCGCAAACGAACATTTTCCGGAGGTGCGAAGGTGGTAGAACGAGAGGACATGAAATGAGATTGAAGGGGGGCAGACTCAAGAAAAATGTCAGGAAGTATTTTTTCACGGAGAGAGTAGTGGATGCTTGGAATGCCCTCCCGCGGGAGGTGGTGGAAATGAAAACGGTATCAGAATTCAAACACGCGTGGGATAAACATAAAGGAATCATGTTCAGAAGGAATGGATCCTAAGGAGCTTAGCCAAGATTGGGTGGCAGAGCCGGTGGCAGGAGGCGGGGATAGTGCTGGGCAGACTTACACGGTCTGTGCCCTGAAAAGGACAGATACAAATCAAGGTAAGGTATACACAAAAAGTAGCACATATGAGTTTATCTTGTTGGGCAGACTGGAGAATTCCTTTATTAAATGAAAGCGGAAAATCAAATTTCAATACATTACACTGTGCAGTTATAAAGCCAGCCCCTCTATACTTTTATACAAAAATGCAAATTTTACACAAAAAACCGTCCCCCCCCCAACCCCCCCCCCCAAACCTTCAACTCAACTTCAAGCGTACATGCTTCCACCAAACCCCAAAGGTCTTTACCCCCACCTCCACCCGTTCCCATCGGGCCACTTCCTGGACAGCTCGGACAACGTCCCAGGAGACCTGCTCAGCAGACCTGCACTCCTGGCCCAGGGACACCCCGCAGCGAGCCATCCATAGGCAGTATCTGATGATAACTGAGATTAGAAAGGCGGTACCTGGCTCTAGCCGCCCCGTCTCCCCCTGCCTCCCATACACCCAGTCCGCATAGGTGTAGGACGTGAAGCTGGGGATGGCCAGCAAGGCAGCCACTCTCCGGCAAACCGCTACGGAGAATGGACACTCCTTCAGGAAGTGGTCCATGGTCTCCAGCCGGCCAGCACACTCCCCCCTCGGGCAGTCTCGGTCCTGCTGGTTCCTACACCGAAGGTTTGCCCTAACATACAACCTGCCATGTAGGGACAGCCAAGCAATGTCCCTGTACTTGTGTGGGATGCGTTTGGATGAAATAAAACGCAGGCCCTGCCTCAGCACGGGCTCTGGAGCATCCCTAAGAGCCAGGGGAGAGGAGAAGCGTTGGGAGCGAACCCGCTCCACCCAGATCTCCCTCTGCCCTGCCCTAACTTCCTCCCATGTAATGTCCCACAGCCGAACCAGCTTTACCAAAGATTTATAGTAGCCTACCCCCTCCGGGAACCCTTTCCGCAACCGTCCCACCCTACCTCCCCCCAACCAAGGACCCCAGAATCCCTCCCACCACTGGACAACACTGTGTACCCATCCTGGGGCATTCAGACCCCCCGCCCGCCCCAGGTTAAACTGGATGAAGAGGGAGGAGAATAGCAAGACTGGGTTTACCATTCCCACCCCCCCCTTCCTCCCGTGACCGGTAAGTGAAATTACGTCGAACTGGGTTCATCCTGTTCCCCCACAGGAGTTGAAAGAACACGCTGTAAATTGCCGTGAAACAGCGTTCCGGCAGGAGACAGATGTAGCTCAGGAACAGGAACATGGGGACCACCTGGCTCTTCAGCAACCGGACCCGGTCCTCCATGGGCATCCGCCACCCCTTCCAGCGGTCCACCTTCTCCCTCGCCTCCGCTATCCTTTGTTCCCAATTTTCCCGCCCGTAATCCCCTCCCCCAAAATACACTCCCAAAACCCTCATTTTCTCTATCCCATCCGGGAACCCTCCACCTAAATTAAACCGCCGTCCCTCTGGCCCCACCCACAAGCTGGTGCTCTTGCCCAGGTTTACCCGAGACCCCGAAGCCTGGGAGTATGCTGCAAGGATCTCCTGCAGCCTCCTCCCCTCCCTGCGATCCGCCACCCAGACGGTGATATCGTCCGCATAGGCGATGACTCGCAACACATTCCCTTTGCCTACCTCCACTCCTCTGAGCCCGTCCTCCCCCCCCCCTTCCAGCCTCCTCACCAGGGGATCAATGGCGAAAGCGTACAGCAGGGGGCTCAACGGGCACCCCTGCCGCACCCCCGCCGAGATCCCCACCTCCACCCCCCTCCATCCATTCACCAGGGGAAAGAATCGCGCCCCCGCATACAATAACTGAAGTTGCGCGATCCATTCCCCCGGGAATCCATAGTGGTCTAGGACCTTCCATAAAAAACCCCACTGCACTCGGTCGAAAGCCTTGTCCTGGTCCAAGGCCACGACCAGCCTGCCCTCTCCCACCCGACTACGTTCCAGACCCTCCCTCACCCAGGCCACTGCCTCTAGCACCCCCCTTCCCGGGACCCCACACCCCTGCAGGGCTGCCAGCACTTCCCCGGAGATCTTCCTCATGCGGGCAAGGAGCATGTGAGCGAAGATCTTCCGGTCGGTGTTCAGAAGTGCAATCGGCCGCCAATTTGCCACATCCTGGGGGTCCTTGCCTTTGCTAAGGAGGACCAAAGCTGATGCCCCCATCGACTCAGGCAAGGATCCCCCTGTTCGTGCCGCCTCCCAGATTGCCAACAAGACTGGCGCCAACTGATCCCTAAACCGCTGGTAGAACTCTGCCGGGAGTCCGTCTGGCCCCGGCGCCGTCCTGCGCCGCAAGGCCCCAATGGCCTCCTGTACCTCCCGCAGCGTCCACGGCCGCAGCAAGGCCCGAAGATGAGGCCCCCCCTTACCCACCCCTGGGGTTTCCTCAATGTACCTCGCCATGGCCTCCTCCCCCAACTGTTGGTCGAAAAAGACCCGCCCAAAGTGGGTCCCCACCACCTGCAAGATACCTTCCCTAGACTGCTGGAGCGTCCCCCCCTCATCCCTTAACCCCTCTACCACCCTCCTCTCCCTTCTTTCCTTACAGCAGTCATAAGGGTTCGGGCTGAGCAGCTTCCCGAAGTCCCGCTCATAGACGAGGGAAGAGTACCGATTGTATTGTACCCGTTCCACCTCCTGCTGCAAGGCCTCAATGTCCTCCCTCTTCCCTCCCCTGGAAATCAATTGTCCCTTCGCTTCCTCAGAGCAGTTCCTAGCCGGGTGACCTCCCTCCCCTGCCTCCTCGCCTGACGGAGAAAGAACCCCCTGGTGCGGTGTTTCAAAACTTCCCACCAGTCTCCTAGGGAAGGGAAGACACCCTGAATGGATACCTGGTCTGCCAGAAACTCCAGATACTCCTGGTACAACACCCCCTCCCTCAACCATTTCTGATTTAAACGCCACAATCCTTTCCCCAATCCGTGAATCCCCCCTCCCCCCAGCTCGACCAGCACCATCTTGTGGTCTGAGAAATCAACCTCTACCACCCTTGGTGCCTTCCCACACGCCCCTCCCCGAACTAAAAACCGGTCGATTCTACTTCTACAAGTGCCCCGGGCAAAAGTGAAACCCTGCGTCCCACCACCAAACTCTATGTGCGCGTCCACCAATCCCGCTCCCTTCATGATCCCTGCTAGCCGTACCCCATCGTAACCTACTTGCGCCGCCCTCCCCCCCCCTATCCTCCTTCCTCAGGACTGTGTTAAAATCCCCCCCCCAAACTAGCTGCCGTGAGGTGTAAAGGTACGGCCGAATTTTCCCAAACAGTGCTGCCCTTCCCCGTTTGCTTTGCGGCCCGTAGATGTTAATCACCCGCAAAGCCACCCCCCCGCAATCTCATATCTAACACCAGACACCTCCCAATTCCCAGCTCCACAACCCTCTGGATCTCTACTTTAAATGTTTTGAAGAGGATGCCTATCCCCCCATACCGTTCCCCTGCCAGACCCCAAATAGAGGGCCCCCATCTCCAGGCCTGCTTTGCCCGCCGAACCTCCTCCAGCGTTCGCAGCCTGGTCTCCTGCAGAAGAAAACAGTCCGCCGCCACGGCAGAGAGGCCATCGAACGCCAAGCATCTCGCCCTCTGGGAGGCGACACTAGCCACATTAAGTGTGGCGAATGTTAACAGCAGTCCAGCCATAATTGTGCCGTTCCATACCCCCCGCCCTCCTGGCTACCTTCCCTCTGCTCCATACTACCTCCAGGGATCCCTTCCCCTTCACCCTCCCCTTCCTCGTCCGCCCAGTCCCGGACCCCTAGCTCAAAAAGCCCCCCCCCATTCCTTACTTTCTTCCTCCCCTTCTTCCTCTTTTCTTCGCCCACCTCCCTCCCTCCTTGGGAGTCGTCCACTGACTCTCCCCCCCCTGCCTCCTCTCCCGCCCCTTCTGCCCCTTTTTCGACCCCCTCCATCAATCCTGCCTCCAGCCCATCCTCCCTCTCCTCTCTTGCCTTCATCCCTGCCTCCTGTCCTACCCTCCTTTTCTCCCCCACCCTCCCTTCAGCCCCCCCAATCTGCCCCCCACCTCCCCGACCTCCTCCACTACCATTTCCTCCTCTTCGTCCCTCAAAACCTTCTCCCTCTTCTTCTTCTTCCTTTTACCCGCTGTTCCCTTTCCAGCGTCTGCCATGCTGTCCAACCCATCCTGCCGGCTCATCCCATCCTCTCCTTCCTCTCCTGCCAGTTCGTCACCCCCTCCCTCATCTTCCAATCCCCTAAATCTGTTCTCTACTTCTATCCCCATTCCTGCCTCCCCTCCCCCTTCCTCCCGTACCCCCGTCACCTTCCGTTGTTTTTTTGACACCCGCGTCCAACCCTCATCTGCCCCGTCCTGCCGCTTCCGCCCTTCCCCCAACCCTTCCCCACCTCCCACTCCCTGTCCCTCCGCAGCTCCTTTCCCCCCCCCCCCGGGAACCTGATCTCGCCCTACATTCACTCCCCCCCTCTCCCTCTGAACTGGACCGCCCCCTCCCATGTCCTCCTCTCCCCCGTTATGGGAGGCCCAAGGGCAAGCTCTGAATGCATGCCCCAGACCCCCACACAAATTACACCGGATAGATGCACAAGACTCCGTAGGATGCTCCTTAGACCCGCACTTCCCACACTGCCGTACTGGGCCACGACATACTAAAATGTCTGAATGACCCGCACTTGTGACATTGCCGCGGCTGCCCCTTGTAAAAGCAGAGGATCCGATCCCTGCCAATGAACGCCGCGGAGGGAATGTGCTGGGTCACGTGTCCTGCCTGCTTCAGCCTAACCTGCGCACACCATCCTCCCGCCCACACCCTACTGGGGTCAGGGAGTTTGGACAAGGGGGTACGCAATTCTGCGTACCGCTGTAGCCAGAAGGCCAGGTCCGCCCCTGAAATGGATTCATTTCGGACCAGCAGGGTTACCTGCACCAGGTCAGGTCTGCTGATCGGTACGGCCCTAAAGTTTCTCCAATCCCCTTTCCCCCTTACCCCCTCGTATTTCTCCCAGAAGACCTCCATGCCTCGCTGGGTCAGAAACTAACATCATACTCTGGGATATTCACCGGGTGGATACAGGCATAGAGGTCCTCTGGGAGAAATCCTAAACCCAGGACCAACTTCAGGGCCTCATCCCTACTTGGCATCCCCCCCCCCCCCCACCCACCTTAACTGAATCACATTCCTCCTTTTGGGAACCTGGCCCCCCCCCCCTCCCCCCCATCCTTCCCCAATGTTTCCTGCCCCCCATTCCCCCTGCGCCCGCCCCTCCCACCTACTACCGCCGCAAAGGATGGAGCACCCCCCCACCGTCCCCCTCCTCTATCTCCTGCACTGAGACCCCCCTGCTCCTGCTGCGCCGTACCCCCCCTCTCTCTCTTACCTCCCCTCTCAGCCTCCCTCCCTTCTCTCCCTTCTATCAGCAGACTTTGCACATCCCCTGCCTTCACAGTGTCCTTCTGTACCATTTCCCCTGCAGCAAAAAACCTGCCATTGTCCCCTTCAACACGTTCGCTAGAGACAGTGAGAGCAGGTTCCCCTAAATACTTGTTCCCCCCCCAATGCCCTGACCCCCTCCCCCGCCCCACCGAGCCAACCCTCCCCTCCCGGCCCGAACACTCCCCCCTGGCTCGCACCCCTGCAGCCTGGCCAACTGCAAAGTCAAAGGTACCAGTCAAGTTTCCTTCTGGCGCACACTGCAAGGCAAACACCTCCGCTCCTCCCCCCCTCCTTCCCCCCCGGAACCTGCTCTCTGTGCTGGGTCCCTCCTTGCAACGTGCTGCTCCAGCTTTCCCTGTGCGGGCCCGCTGTTTTCCTGGGAACTGGTCTCCCCTCTGGCGTCCTGCTTCGTTGGGACTTCCTGCTCTGCCGTTTTGCAAAGTAAGAGTGGCTTCCCGCACTCCAGCACCACTCGCTCTCCCAAACATGGGGAATCCTCCTGCGCTGTAGCATTCTCCTCTGCGGCCATCCCTTCTCCTCCAGCCCGATTGGCTGGCGCCTCCTGCTCCAATGTGCTGGGCGGGCATGGCATCCCGCCACCCGGCAGCGCAGTTCCTTGCCATTCTGAACCTTTTTGTGGGGAACACTGTGTGGCCTCCTGTGCTTTCTCTATGGAAAACCACTCCTTGTCTTCACCTGCCTTTCTTCCTGCATTCTCCTTTAAGAGGCAGCTCCCTGCTGGAACATCTCCACTTTCAGTCCTTAGCCCTGCTGCAGGCTGATTGGCTGGAACATCCTGCTCCTCAGAGCTTCGTGGGTGAGGCCTCCCAGGCATTTTTTCCTTGCCGTCTGCTCCTACTACAGGCAATGGGAACAGGACAACCTCCTCTTCTCCAGGTAAGTTCTCTGTTTCAACTTCCACCACCACTTCTGTGGAAAAAGGTTTCTCTCCTGAAATTGCAGCCTCAGTTTCAACAATGTGAAAAGTCTTAGTGTTAAAGTTTTTTTCCTGTTCTGTTCTCCCACACTCAGGTGCTCTCAATGAGGCTTCCACAGCCCCACCTTCAGTCCTGCTTACTCCAGAAGCTGCCTGCATTGGCCCAGACTGACTAGCAAGGCATTGCATGAATTTCAATGTATTTTGGGTGCTAGTTCCTGGCAGCTCCCCTGATGCTTCAATGTTCTGGGGTCCAAAGACTGGGCTGATTCCTTCCTGCTCTGTTTGTTGCTTCCACTGTACCGAGGCTGACGGGGCCTGTCCCCCCGAGGCCATCCTGTCTCTGTTGATATAGAGTTCTCTCAGAGGATTTCCAGGGCCTTTCCTCAGGGCCCTCAGCAGCTGTTCTTTTCTCTGGAGAAGCCTAAGCAGCCTGGTTTCCTCTTTCATATAGGTCTTGCGATGCTCTGCTGGGGCCAGCCTGCTCAGGGCTTTTGCCATTTTGACTCGCTTCCCCAGGTCCACCACCTCCTTCTCCGTACTTTTAATTCTCTTCACCATTTTAATTATGCCACTGGCCGGGTCCTCTGGATCCTGGCAGTAGTCCACAAGCTCTTCCTCCTCTAGATCGTCACTATCCTCACTGCCTTCCTCCTCCACCTCCGGCAGGGCCTCTTGACAGATCTCCATTACCACTCTTTCCTTCTCAGACCAGCTCTTCTCTAGGGTCTCCGCCAGCTCTCTCCCCCCCTCACCTGCTGGACGTCGTGCGGCCGTGAGGGGGGTACCAGTCCGGCTTCCTCCCTTGGAGTCTGGCCCTCTTCTATCCACAGGGCTCCTTTCCCTCCTCCCTGCGGCACTGCAAGGGAGGAGACCGCTTTTCCTGACCCTCTGGTCCCTGAGCCCAAGAGGCCCCATGGCCTGGGCCTGTCCTGGGGAACGCTCCCCAGAGGCCCTCCACATCCTTGGGGAGGGAGTTAGGCCTCACTCTCCTCCCACTGGAAGTCTGCAGAGCTCTCTGAAACACCTCCTTCCACCTCAGCAGACTGGATGGACCGTGCAGGTCTTTTTCTGCCGTCATTTACTATGTTATGTTACTATGTAAACCTTCTGAACAATTAATAGCAGAGGGATTCAAGGTACTTATTGATAATTTGAATTTAACTCAGACGATAGAAAACGAAACTTTGGCTATCTAGACAGCTATCTTGATTGTGAACTTTGTTCTGCAACCAGCTCTAAATAGGATTTTGAAGATTTTTTATTATTTTTTTGCCATAGGCAAGAACTATTTCTGAATCATGAAATTAGAGTTTTTCCTGATATCTCTAGACAAACTCAACCTGGGCGTCAATCTTTTTTGAAACTTCGTCCACGTGTTTTGCAGTTAGGGGGTATTTTATTTTACGTAATTTTCCTTGTAAATGTGTAATGAAGTTACAATCAATCAAACATATTTTCTTTGAACCTTCTCATCTTGTGACTTTCTTGGATTCTAAGCAGCTTTCTACCTCCCCCTCCCCCTACCTCCACCATTGTCAGCACCAATAACATCTAGCCTGTAACGAATATATTGCTTGGTTTTGACTTCTTGCTCTTTTTTCTAGTTAACCTTATTTCTTTGTATTGTGCTTTGCCTCTCTCTATCCCCTTCTGGACTTGAGATTCAATTATCACTTTGTTGATTTCCTTATTTTTCTCCCGTTTATCCTGAATTGTATAAGGCGAGGAATAAGATACATTTCTTAGTTATATTAATTTCCTTCTTTTTATTTCATGTATTCCTCGCCATGTGATATTGTTTTTTTTTCGGGTCAAGAGTTTTCTTGTAAAATTGTTTAAAATGATTAAAAATAAGAATAAATTTTAAGATGGCATGAGATGGGGAGCCAATGTTCCCTTTTCAGTAAGGGAGAATTGTGATCCTAGCATTGCGCATTGTAGATTGAGTTTGATAGAAGTAGACTAGATATGTTTCAAGTGTTTAAGGGAATGAAGGAGGGAATTGCAGTAATCAAGACGGGAGATAATTAGAGTCTTAAGAAGTGAGGTAGGCAAAAAAGGTTTGATTGAACAAATCTGAAAACAGCAAATAAGGAAGAACAGATGTAGGTTAGGGATAAGTAAAGGATGGAAGAAAGGAAGCAGCCAGAGGGGGAAGAAGAGATAGATAGAAGGGGAAGACACTGAGTGAGCTGGAGGGGAAAGGACAAGCTAGGCAGTGGATAAGGGAAAAGATGGAAGGTGAGCTGGATTACTGAAAGGAAGTAAGATGCAGGTAGAAACTGAGCTGGGGAGAATGAAAGATAAGGAGAAAAGCCAGCTGGGGTTAGAGAGATTGAAGGTATTGCTATACCTTGAAAGAGGCTTCCAGAAATGGAGGAAAGAGATTTTAAACAAGAGAGAAGCTGGAGAAATGAGAGGAAGATAAGAATGTGAGAATTTTGAGACGAGATGAGACAGAGATAGACCAGAGATGCAGGAGACCAAGGAAAGCAGGAACAAGCTTAGGCTAGTCAAGGTTAGGCCCTGCATTCACTATGATTTGATGCTGAATGATCCAGTAAAGCTTGTTATGGTTCCTGGCAGGCAGAAACTCTGCAGCTTTAAGCAGCAGCAGCTGACACGAAGCTGGCGGTGTTCTGGATTTATTTCATTTGCACCATGGCTGTCTGACAAATCATTAGATTTCTGCTGACACATTTATGGCTTCGCTTCCAGCCAGTCAGAGAGAATCACTTATATAGATACGGTGCTCTCTCGAGCGTCCTTGCAAAAACAAAAATGAGAAACAAAATCATACTTGTGGGACAGGATAAAGTCAACCTGAGTGGAGAATCCTCTGCGAGACAGCTTATGCCAAAGAAATCTCTTCTTTTTCCTTATTTCTCTCTCTCATTTTTGGTTGCTATATGTAGTTCTTTATAGGCACACTAACATTATAGGCTTTTGTCTCACCTAGAATGTAAACCACACTGAACCCTGGAAAGAGGATATTAGTGGTACTATATCTTTCTTGAGATGCAGTGACCAGAATTGAACACAATACTCGAGGTGCGGTCGCACCATGGAGCGATATAGCGGCATTATAACATCCTCACATCTGTTCTCCATACCTTTCCTAATAAGACCCAACATTCTATTTGCTTTCCTAGCCGCAGCAGCACACTGTGCAGAAGGTTTCAGTGTATTATCACTAATCCGCAAACGAGCCTTTTCCGGAGATGCTAAGAGAGTAGAACGAGAGTACATGAAATGAGATTGAAGGGGGCCAGACTCAAGAAAAATGTCAGGAAGTATTTTTTCACAGAGAGAGTGGTGAATGCTTGGAATGCCCCTCCCGCTGGAGGTGGTGGAGATGAAAACGGTAATGGAATTCAAACATGCGTGGGACAAACATAAATGAATCCTGTTCAGAAGGAAGGGATCCTCAGGAGCTTAGCCGAGATTGGGTGGCAGAGCCGGTAGTGGGAGGCGGGGATAGTGCTAGGCGGACTTATATGGTCTGTGCCAGAGCCGGTGGTGGGAGGTGGGGCTGGTGGTTGGGGTGCGGGGATAGTGCTGGGCAGACTTATAAGGTCTGTGCCCTAAAAAAGACAGGTACAAATCAAGGTAAGGTATCCACAAAAAGAGGCATTTATGAGTTTATCTTGTTGGGCAGACTGGATGGACCGTGCAGGTCTTTTTCTGCCGTCATCTACTATATGTTACAAACATTGATTTGATTTTGTTTCAGGTAATATAAAGTGTGTGCATTGATCTGATTTGAAGAGAACCCACAGAAACAGCAATGTTTCACTTTAGTAGCATCATACCTTAAGAGTCAGATTTAAGTTTCAGATCAAAAACATACATAGTCTCCCTCCCCTTTATACAAAATCAGCTTTCTTGCACAATTTAAAAAGAGAAGCTGCCCAGATAAGCTAGCTCTTCTGGAGCCTGCACTGCCCTGGGAAGGCAGAGGGGGAGGATATCCGATAACTGATCACAAAAAAGTAAGCTCAGCACTGGTGCATGACTCAGCTCAGGAAACCTGCTGCGTCAGAGCAATGTCTGTGATGGAAAAGACAATGCGTGTGATGGATCAATGTATCAGCGAGTGATCGGGAAATATGTGATGAAGAAGGCACACTTAATAAGCAGACAAATAAAGATCACCTCATCTTCACGAGCAGCATTATTCCCTGAAATGGTTGTTCCTGGGGAGCTGACCATTTTGGATAAAAGCCATTAATAAGTCAATGTATCAAAACACTGCTTGTAATGTTCCATTCTACCGCATTGCCCTGGCATATTGTCTCTATTGGAAATCAGGAAGAGTGCCTGTTTACTGTCAGAAATTAATGCAATAGTCCTGCAACATTTGCTGGAGCAAAGAGTATTTGTTGTGGGAGAACAGCAAAGGACATAAATAGCTAAATATGTGTGTGGTCTGGGTTTTTATGGGGGGGGGGGGGTAGTGGCCTAATTGAACTTACAGCTCAGCCACAACCAGTCCCAGCTTGGTCTATAACATCATAAGCCTTTATTCTTAACTGCCTAGGATTCTGTATCCTCCATTTTTCCTTCTCTCCCCTCCTGTCTAGGTCAGCCATTACAGCAACAGGTCTCTCACTGTGAGGAAAACCAATGCGGCTCTCTTTAGAAACTAGAACATGCACACTTCTAAGTCAGTTAATAAGTGGCACTGATCCATGATGCCTCGGAATCCCTCTCCTGAACACTTTACAAATTCTGGTGTCAATATTTAGCATAGTTTAAGCAGGCAAGAGAAGCTCCTGCCCGTTTTAACCAGGCTGATCAGGCTGAGAGCAGATATCTAGAGGCACTTAACTGGACACAGGAGCAAATTGAGGGTGGTCTGGGCACCCGGGTACAGAGGGTGGTCTGGGCCCCCTGCCCAGCCACCGCCCGACACCATCCTACCGCCAGGCTGCTGCTGCCCCTACCACCACAGCCAATGCCCCCCGCTACCCCAGTCCTACTTGAGTGGCCCTGGTGGTCAAGTGGTCTCTGCAGGGGAGGGGGGAGTGAACATGTTCTTTCCTGCCCGCTGAGCTTCCACTAGTCCCCTGCCTGCCGGCACCGCTGTGTTTTCAAAATGGCAGCCAAGACTTCCCATGGTAGTCTCACAGGTCTCGATAGTCTCGCAAGACTTCCACAGGGAGTCCCGGCCACAATTTTAAAAATACGGTGGAATAGCGGCACCACAAAGGGCAGAAAAGAACCTGTTCTCCCCTGCAGAGGCCACTAGATCACTAACGTCTTTAAAGGTAGGACCGGGGAGGCTTGTAGTGTGCAACGGGCATTCAGGCAGAGCCTCTGGGCCCCTTAGAGACTCTGGGCCCTCGGGCACTGTCCAGTAGCACGAATGGTCAGTCCAACCCTGACTGGACATCAGACTGAATATCAGTTCTGGCCACTTTGGCGGCTCTCCAGGTAGTGCCGGGGTAGTCCAGGGCAGAGCTGGAAGCTCTCAGCCAGGTCAATGTGGTTAAATCCCAATTGCAAAGCCCTATTCACTCCTGCTAACAAAATCTTCTGGTCATCCCCTCCCACTATAAAATTAGGTTGGATCTCACAAGGACCTGCTTCAGTTGAACTTGCCCCAACTTTGTGGAACAGCTTACCTTTAGATATAAGAATGGAATCCTCTTTCAATAGATTCAGATCCTCTCTTAAGACCTTCTGTTTTTGTCAAGCATTCTTCCAGGGATATTTATGAACCATACTTCCCTAGGGTACTCCTGTGATATTACTCCTGCTTTCTACTAGCTTGTTTCACGGGCAGGTGTGGCATGGCCCTCAACTATCTCTATTCCCTTTCTGCCTACTGTCTGTATCACAATTAATTCCCTATGCCCAGACCCCCCTCCCCTTCCATTCTATCTTGTTGTATACCCTGATTTTATTTATCAAGTATAACCCATTAAGATGTTTTTAAATTATTTGTAGTATATCAAATATATAAGAACTATAAACCTATAAGTACATTCGTTCTACAGCTCCTCATTATCTCTTCTCTCCTATGTCTCCCTACGCCCCTCCTTGGGAACTCATCAGCTGTCACTCTTACTTGTGCCCTTCTCATCCACTGTCAACTCCATTCCTTTCACCCCGGGGTGCCGTATGCCTGAAATAGCCTTTCTGATTTGGTACAATATAGTCCGTCTGGCTCTATTCAAATCCAGGCTAAAAGCCCACCTTTTGAGGTTGCTTTTAAATGCTAACCCCTTATTCATCTGCTTAATACTCATGTTGTTTTAATCATTCTATTTTGCTAATAATTAATAGGGACCTGTCCCTCCAGGAGTTAAGGCTCCGGAGCCCAGATCCCAGTCCTAGTTCCAACTATGCTGGAAGTCCAAATAAGTAGGGCAAGATTGCTGGGCTTAGTTCCCCCTCCCCCTCCCCCTCCCCAAAAAGGTTTTGGTCTTGATCTTAACACCTATAAAACCTTTGACAATATGTATACCCGTGTTATTTTCAAAGTTTGTTCATTAGTCCATTTAACGGTATTAGGACTAGCCCCAGGTTACATACTTCAGCTCATTGAATTACCACCTAGAAATTCTGAGGTTTCAGTTAGACCTTATATAATGTTGCACTATCCTTACACCAAGAAGGTCAAGTATGAAAGTATTTGTAGCACTTTTTTCGTATCAAGCCACTTTTTGGTAGAATTCATTATCGATGATTATTAGATCTGAATTGAATCATAATCGTTTTAGAAAAAATGTTACAAAACTCATCTTTTTAGTAAATTTGTAAATGTCTGTTAACAGGCAAATTGCTGTTGTTGGAAAATTGTAAATGGATAATCAATAGCTATTTCCCTTTGATGATGTATTTTTCCTAGGCATGCCTAGCCTCTTGCTTGTAAACTGCATCAAACTCCTTTGGGGTTATTGCGGGATAGAAATGTTGAATTGTATTGTATCTTTTATCCTCCCCTAAGCATGCTTTCATTTACCTTCACTTCTCAATTTCCTTCCTCTTACATAAACAAAAATTGGTACGACTCGCTGCTCTAATTTCATGCACACACAGCAGTGGGAGCAGAATAGTTTATGCATCCAGTTTTTCAACATCTTTATGAGGCCAGTCAAAAAAATCCCTAAATTGTATAAGAATGCAGATTATGTAAATTTACTAATAGCTTGCATCTTATTCCATGCTGTTAAAAGCACTTATTAATAGCTGGGTCAATATTTAGCCATTGTGGTCATCTTTTTCCAGACTGAATATTGCCACTATCTAGATAAGTTCCGAGACAACCCTGGTTTTGTCCATACCCTGCCCTCACACTAGCTACATAAAGCTAAGGTATTCAGTCCATCCAAATATTTAATGCAATATCTGGATGGTGCCTATGAATATCCTGGTTAGCATCACATATCCGACTAGCAGTTGCTGCTATCTGGATAAGTGCATTTAAATATTGATCCAATCAATTTTTATCTCCGGTAATATTCTTGGCGGATCTTCTCTTGGTAATTTATGAAGAGTAATTGCTCTTCCCTGTACTCCTAGCTATTTATATATACAGTGGGGGAAATAAGTATTTGATCCCTTGCTGATTTTGTAAGTTTGCCCACTGACAAAGACATGAGCAGCCCATAATTGAAGGGTAGGTTATTGGTAACAGTGAGAGATAGCACATCACAAATTAAATCCGGAAAATCACATTGTGGAAAGTATATGAATTTATTTGCATTCTGCAGAGGGAAATAAGTATTTGATCCCCCACCAACCAGTAAGAGATCTGGCCCCTACAGACCAGGTAGATGCTCCAAATCAACTCGTTACCTGCATGACAGACAGCTGTCGGCAATGGTCACCTGTATGAAAGACACCTGTCCACAGACTCAGTGAATCAGTCAGACTCTAACCTCTACAAAATGGCCAAGAGCAAGGAGCTGTCTAAGGATGTCAGGGACAAGATCATACACCTGCACAAGGCTGGAATGGGCTACAAAACCATCAGTAAGACGCTGGGCGAGAAGGAGACAACTGTTGGTGCCATAGTAAGAAAATGGAAGAAGTACAAAATGACTGTCAATCGACAAAGATCTGGGGCTCCACGCAAAATCTCACCTCGTGGGGTATCCTTGATCATGAGGAAGGTTAGAAATCAGCCTACAACTACAAGGGGGGAACTTGTCAATGATCTCAAGGCAGCTGGGACCACTGTCACCACGAAAACCATTGGTAACACATTACGACATAACGGATTGCAATCCTGCAGTGCCCGCAAGGTCCCCCTGCTCCGGAAGGCACATGTGACGGCCCGTCTGAAGTTTGCCAGTGAACACCTGGATGATGCCGAGAGTGATTGGGAGAAGGTGCTGTGGTCAGATGAGACAAAATTGAGCTCTTTGGCATGAACTCAACTCGCCGTGTTTGGAGGAAGAGAAATGCTGCCTATGACCCAAAGAACACCGTCCCCACTGTCAAGCATGGAGGTGGAAATGTTATGTTTTGGGGGTGTTTCTCTGCTAAGGGCACAGGACTACTTCACCGCATCAATGGGAGAATGGATGGGGCCATGTACCGTACAATTCTGAGTGACAACCTCCTTCCCTCCGCCAGGGCCTTAAAAATGGGTCGTGGCTGGGTCTTCCAGCACGACAATGACCCAAAACATACAGCCAAGGCAACAAAGGAGTGGCTCAGGAAGAAGCACATTAGGGTCATGGAGTGGCCTAGCCAGTCACCAGACCTTAATCCCATTGAAAACTTATGGAGGGAGCTGAAGCTGCGAGTTGCCAAGCGAAGCCCAGAACTCTTAATGATTTAGAGATGATCTGCAAAGAGGAGTGGACCAAAATTCCTCCTGACATGTGTGCAAACCTCATCATCAACTACAGAAGACGTCTGACCGCTGTGCTTGCCAACAAGGGTTTTGCCACCAAGTATTAGGTCTTGTTTGCCAGAGGGATCAAATACTTATTTCCCTCTGCAGAATGCAAATAAATTCATATACTTTCCACAATGTGATTTTCCGGATTTAATTTGTGATGTGCTATCTCTCACTGTTACCAATAACCTACCCTTCAATTATGGGCTGCTCATGTCTTTGTCAGTGGGCAAACTTACAAAATCAGCAAGGGATCAAATACTTATTTCCCCCACTGTATCTTCCTGTTCCTTATATTACAATAATAAGATAGAGAGATGTTGACGTCCATTTGCTCAATTTTCCTCAATGGAAGGTTGCCTTAGCACATTTATCTACATCAAAAGTCATTCTGATGTCATCTGAAAAACTTTCTACTATGCAGAATTGTCCTGCTAAATGTTGGTCACTGGAACTATAGAATTTCAAGTCATCTACATAGAGTAGGTGTGGTATTACCTGTGGATCAGGACCATCTTTAGCGGCTTCCGCACAGCACTGCTGACACAGCCTGTTCAAAGTGAATGACTGTGCCGGCACTAGCGCACTGCCAGCTGTGCTAGTGGCTTAGTAAACCCCAGCGTTAGGATTAATGCTAAATCTGTTGCTTGAGGAGTTAATACAAGTATTCAGGGATGAGATGCCATACAAAACAAAATCGATGACCAGGAATCTCCCTGAAATATTCCTTGCTGGATCTTGATGTTAGAGAAGATAAACTGCCCAATTTCATACTTCAGATGGAGTATAGTTTGCCACATTTCTTGGTAAAGCTAGGGACTCATGTTCAAGGTACTTAGACTTACAAAGTTCCATAGGTTACATTCAGGGGCATAATCGAACGGGGTGCCCAAGTTTTCCTGTGAAGGGGCAGGGAAACCCTTATTATTGAAACAAGATGGGCGTCCATCTTTTGCTTCGATAAAACAGTCGGGGACGCCCAAATCTCAACATTTAGGTCGGCCTTAGAGATGGTCGTCCTTAGAGATGGTCGTCCCCGGTTTTCGCCGATAATGGAAACCGAGGACGCCCATCTCAAAAACGACCAAATCTAAGCTATTTGGTCATGGGAGGAGGAGCCAGCATTCATAGTGCACTGGTCCCCCTGACATGCCAGGACACCAACCGGGCACCCTAGGGGGCACTGCAGTGGACTTCACAAATTGATCCCAGGTGCATAGCTCCCTTACCTTGTGTGCTGAGCCCCCCCAAACCCCACAAAAAAACCCACTCCCCACAACTGTACACCACTACCATAGACCTAAGGGGTGAAGGAGGGCACCTAGATGTGGGTAAAGTGGGTTTCTGGTGGGTTTTGAAGGGCTCACATTTACCACCACAAATGTAACAGGGAGGGGGGGATGGGCTTGGATCCACCTGCCTGAAGTGCACTGCACCCACTAAAACTGCTCCAGGGACCTGCATCGGCTTTCGATTATGCTGATTTATGCTATACTGAGATTTCTGCCTTTCTTGCCTTTAGGCTTAAAGGCATTAGCTGGTCTTTAATTCTATATATAGCAGGGGTGTAGCCATGGGTGGGCCCACCCAGTTGGGGTTCAGGCCCACCCAGCAGTGGAGAGCTTCAATTTCGGCAGCGGAGGGAGCAGGCTGAGGTCCGATCCTGCTTCTCCTCCCTCTCTCCCACAGCGCTTCTCAAATGCTGCCTTCCTACTGCCGCCACGATGTAGCATCTTCCTCCCGTCTCAGCACTGCAGCAGCGGAGCAGCGGTAGCGATTCATACTGCCTCCTGCTTCGTTCTAACCCGGAAGCGTCTCCTCTGCCGCGTCCCGCCCCCATTATTACAACTTCCTGTTTTCCATGGACAGGATCTTCTAGCCACACCCCTTGAATATACGCCACGATGACGTGCGTGACCCGGCCATCCAATAGCAACGCTTTAAAAAGAAAGCAAAGAATTAGCGGATTCCCGCCCATACATATGGTATAAATACCCTTGACAGCTCAGACCAGTCAGTTTTATTTTTTCCGCGATTGACAGCGACCCGGTTTTTACTATTTACTCAGTTAGTCAGTCAATTAATTTAAATTTATCACAGATACACATTTTAGATGTTTGAGGTGTTTAGGTGAACATCACGATACCAAGTCCTGTTTTGCTTGTAAAAATATGTCTCAGAAATCTTTGGACATTAGGGCGTTTAAATTACAACAGTATCTAACAGCGTCTCAGTCTGAAACTCGATCGGTCAGCTCCTCTGACAAAGCTTCACCACATATGGCGGCCACAACAGCAGCAGCTTCAACGCTTCAGGATGTGGCCATTCTCCCTGCTCTCCCCCTTGCCTTAGTGCCCGGGGATCAGGAGGCGTCCATTCCTGCTCTCCCCCTTGCCTCAGTGCCCGGGGATCAGGTTGTTTCAATACAAAATGGACAGCAGACTTCGAGGAGAGAAGTCACTGACATCGAGGTCAGTTCTCGAGATCGACGTCGGCATCATAGATCTTCGAGATCAGCTGATGCTCGACGTCGTCATGACAACCCTCGACGTCGTAAAAGGTCAGCCAGCTCGACTTCGAGCAATGGATCCATGATCGATGCCAGGCAGGTTAGTGCACGGCACCATCGACATTCCTCAAGATATGAGTGTTTTCCTCGAGGCAGAAGCACTGTCCAATCCAGTTCTTCTTCTTCTTCATCTGCTACTCCTCAGAAAAAGCGATGCAGAAGGCAGGCTCGATCACCCTCCCGCTCTGTTAGATGCAGGGGATCGACTCGGTCTATTTCTCATGCCTCCTCTAGAGGGCGTTCTTCCACTTCTTCCACTACACAATTGAAAATAGTGGATTTGCTAACGAAGTTGTTAGAAAACCAGCAAAAAATACAGCAGCCTGCAGTTCATTCTGACTCAATTTCTCTACCTCATTCACCTCAGAGACAGCAATTATGTGCCTTTTCTCCTTCACCTTTGGTGCAAGACGAATTGTCAGTGAAGTCATTAGTAAATTCACCACCTCCTTCAGTGGATTCTTCGCATCATTCACACAAGACTACCACAGGACAAGATTTACCTGTGCTTCCACCTATTCCTTCCACGTCTCAGGAAGAGACTCTTCCTGTTCAAGATGAGTCTTATACAAAATTTTTACACAAATTAGTGACTACTTTGCATATACCCCTTACATCTCAAGGGGAGATTTCTGAAGGTAAAAGATCTGTCACTAAATATTTAAATTTAGTCAAGCAATCAATAGCCTTGCCTATACCGCAGGTGCTTCAAGATCATCAAAAATTAGTTTGGTCCACACCTTATTCAATTAGACCTACACAAAGGTCGTTAGATAATAAATATAAGGTTCAGGATTCTCTGGGTCATGAAAAGTTGCAACTTCCTCATGCATCTTTGCTAGTCAAATCAGCCATGAGACGAAGTAAGTTACAGAAAGATATCACCAACCATCCACCACCAAAAGATTTGAAATTTATGGACATTCTAGCACGGAAAACTTTTCAGTCTTCCATGTTGTCAGCACGTATTGCGATTCACATGTTCCATCAGATTGAATACCTTTATACCATCATGGAAGACTTATCTAAATTACAATCATTGATTCAGCAACAGAACATGCCACTTTTTCAGCAAATTCTGCTGAATTTAGAAGACAGTTCTAAACAAATGATCCGAACTATTCATGATCAGTTTGACACTTCGGTCAGAACTGCGGCTACTTCTATTGCATCCAGACGTTTGTCATGGCTAAGAGCGTCGGCATTAGGAGAAGATGTTCATGACAAGGTAGCTGATGCTCCTTGTCTTGGGGATTCTTTGTTTGGAGATAAAGTAAAACAGTTAATTGAGGGTCTTAAAGAGGACTGTACAACGTTAGATACGTTAGAGCAGGATAAACAACAGCCTTCAAAATCAAACTATAAACGCTTGCCTTATTTTAATACTAAGAATAGATTTTTTCAAAGGAAATCTTTTCCTCCTCAACGGTCAACTTCTCATTTTAAATCTCAGTATCACCGATACAATTTTCATCCTAGACCGGTTAGAGAAAGGCGTTCTCAGAAGCCTATTCAACCACATCAGACGCAAAAGCTTACACCATTTTTTTGACCCTTCCCAGACCCAACATCCGGTGGGGGGCAGGATTCAACATTTTTTTCCCTGCTTGGAGATCAATAACAACAGACAAGTGGATTCTGGAGATTGTTCAACATGGTTATTCTCTGGTATTTTCACAAACCCCACCTTTTCGATCATCTACACATCTCCATGTCCCCAGTTCTCAACTGTTTCAATTACGTCAAGAAGTATGCAGACTTCTTCAACTCAATGCTATAGAGATTGTACCTGCTCACGACATAAACAAGGGCTTTTACTCCCGATTTTTTCTCATTCCCAAAAAAGATGGAGGTCAAAGAGCGATACTAGATCTCCGGCATCTCAACAAGTTTCTCCCAAAACAACGATTTCGAATGACATCGTTACAAGTCATTCTCCCTCTATTGAATCAGGGAGCATGGTTTTCAGCCATAGACCTACAGGATGCTTACCTACATATTCCTGTTCATCCCTCTTCAAGACGATTTCTTCGGTTTGTCTGTCAAGGGCAACATTACCAGTACAAAGTTCTGCCCTTTGGTCTAACATCAGCTCCAAGGGTGTTCTCGAAGTGTGTCATAGCACCAGTGGCTCAATTACATCGACAAGGAATTGTCCTTTTCCCATATCTCGACGATTGGCTGATTGTAGCACAGTCTTCTCAGCAGAATCTTCAAGATTTACAAACTACCATTGTGCTTCTCGAAAAGTTAGGTTTAGTGATCAATTACAAAAAATCACATTTGATCCCAACACAAAGATTGACTTTCATCGGAGCGGATCTGGTGTCATACGAGTCTCTAGCGAAGTTACCGCTCCTTCGAGCTCAATTGCTTATCCAATTAGTTCACTATCTTCAATCACTGAAAATCATAACAGCTCGGGTTCTTCTCATTCTGTTAGGTCATATGGCATCAACAGTTGCAGTACTTCCACTAGCACGTCTGCACATGAGACCTTTACAGTGGTATTTAAAGAACAGGTGGATTCAGTATCAAGATCCACTTACTTCAAGGATTCTTCTATCCTCCCGAATCAAACGTCAGCTCTCTTGGTGGACACATCAACACAATCTCTTGGTAGGAGCGCCTTTCCAGTCACCTCTTCCAACAAAAGTTCTTACCACAGACGCATCCAAAGTGGGATGGGGAGCGCATATCGACCACTTCTCGACACAAGGCTGCTGGACCACTCAAGAGAAGAGTTATTCCATCAATCTTCTAGAATTGAGGGCGGTCAGATTAGCTATTCAAACTTTTCACCATCTTCTTCGATCCCAAGTGATACAAGTTCGTATAGACAATCAAGTAGCAATGTTTTACATCAACAAGCAAGGAGGTATGGGTTCTCTTCATCTATGTCAAGAAGCTGTCACACTCTGGAACCTAGTTCTCTCCCTCAATTCGGTGATTCAAGCAATTTATCTACCAGGTCGGGAGAATCAGATTGCAGATGTGTTAAGCAGGAGTCTTCAACCTCACGAATGGTCACTGAAGACCATAATTATTCACGATCTGTTCCAGATGTGGGGCTGGCCTCTAGTAGATCTTTTTGCCTCCCCACAGAACAACAAATGTCAGAGATTTTGTTCAAGGTGGCCTGCAAAGAACAGAATAGCAGAGGACGCATTTGCTATCCGTTGGACAAATTCTCTGTTTTATGCATTCCCTCCAATCCCTCTTATTCCAAGAGTGTTGCAGAAAGTTCTCCAAGACAAATCATCACTCATTCTAATAGCGCCGTATTGGCCGAGACAGGTGTGGTTTCCTGTGCTAACCCAGTTAACTATCCGACCACCACAATTTCTGCCTCTAGTTCCAGACCTTCTTTCACAGAACAATGGTCAGCTTCTACACCCAAATCTCAACCACCTCCAGCTCACTGCGTGGTATCTTCAAATCAATCATTAGTTTTTTCTCAACCAGTTCTTGCAGTCTTGTTGGCTTCCAGGAAGCACTCGACTCGAATGGTTTATGCCTCAAAATGGAGAAGATTTTGTCATTGGTGTACAGCACATCAACTTGACCCAGTGTCCTGTTCAATTTCTTCCTTATTGGAATATTTCCTTTCTTTATCTAATTCACAACTAGCTGCATCTTCAGTAAAGGTACATGTTGCGGCGATTTCTGTTTTTCATGATTCAATTGATGGTTGCACTGTCATGTCACATCCCATCACTAAACGATTTTTGAAAGGGTTATTTAACCTTAAACCTCCGATTCAATTACCTCCAGTAGTTTGGGATTTGAATTTAGTTTTAGAAAAACTTATGGAACCTCCTTTTGAACCTCTTCAAGAAACAACCCTTCAATATCTTACTTGGAAAACCCTGTTTCTTATAGCTATTACTTCAGCTCGAAGAATTGGGGAATTACATGCACTGGTATATTACAGTCCTTATACTCAAGTATTACATGATAAAGCGATACTACGTCCTCATCCGAAGTTTCTGCCAAAGGTAGTTTCTTCTTTTCATATAAATCAATCTATTGTTTTACCAGTGTTTTTTCCTCCTCCACATCAATCTGTTCAACACAGTAGGTTGCACACATTGGATTGTACCAGAGCATTATCCATTTATTTGCAACGTACATCAAAGAGTCATAGACCTTCACAGCTTTTTTTATCATACAATAGTAAGGCTCAACAGCCAATATCAAAACGAACTTTATCATCATATGTGACTCAGTGTATAAATTTTTGTTATAAACAGCATTCATCACATCCTCATGTTACTGCTCATAAATTACGTTCAATGGCGGCCTCTACTGCATTTCTACATAGAGCACCTCTTATTGATATCTGTAAAGCAGCTACCTGGTCCTCTCTGCATACGTTTTCAAAGCATTACTGTTTGGATGCAGCTTCACGGGCAGATTCATTGTTTGGACTGTCAATACTGCGGGAGGCTATGTAACCGACAACTGTCCTCCTCCTCCTATCACAGGTAACAGATCTCCAACATGGGATTTACTTTATACTTCATGTTAATGATTGCATGTTTTGGTTACCTGTGTTGGCTTGGGAGTCTTCAAGGGGTGTGGCTAGAAGATCCTGTCCATGGAAAAATCTTAGTTTCTTACCTGTAACGGTAGTTTTCCGTGGACAAAGGATCTTCTAGCCACACCATCCCTCCCTACCCTCCCTGGTTGTCGTAGCTATATTATTAAACTGACTGGTCTGAGCTGTCAAGGGTATTTATACCATATGTATGGGCGGGAATCCGCTAATTCTTTGCTTTCTTTTTAAAGCGTTGCTATTGGATGGCCGGGTCACGCACGTCATCGTGGCGTATATTCAAGGGGTGTGGCTAGAAGATCCTTTGTCCACGGAAAACTACCGTTACAGGTAAGAAACTAAGATTTTCTGCTGGGGCAGGACGCAGGTGCGCGGCAGAGGAGACGCTTCCGGGTTAGAACGAACCAGGAGGCAGCATGAATCGCTACCGCTGCTCCGCCTCCGCTGCTGCAGTGCTGAGACGGGAGGAAGATACTAGATCGTGGCGGCGGTAGGTAGGCAGCGTTTGAGAAGCGCTGTGGGAGAGAGGGAGGCAGAAGCAGGATCGGACCTCAGCCTGCTAAGGGTGGTGCTGTGCCCCATTGAAGAGATGGAGAGTTGGGGGAAGGGCTTCTTAAGATAGATGCTGGAAGGGGGGGCATGAGGTGGAGAGGGGCGAGAGAGAGAATTGTGGGACAAGGGGGGTAGTGGGGAAGGAGAAATGGTAAATGTTGGACTTAGACAGGGGGTGGTGAGGAGGAGAAGATAGATGGTGAAAAATTGGACATGATGGTGGAGGGCAGGAAGAGATGTTGGATGGGGCACAAGGGAGGGGGAGAGGCAGAAATGTTGGGCATGGCAGTGGAAGGGAGGAAGAGAGAAAATGCTGCATGGGGGGAGAGGAAAGAGCTAAAAATAAGAAGTAAATATGTCAGAAGCAGGTGTAGTGAAGGTAAAAGAAGACAAATGGACAGCAGCCGCACGAAAGAGAATTAGAAGACAACAGACAGGAAAGCAGAAAAGAAACTGCAACCAACATGATGGAAAAATACAATGTCCAGACCACAAAGGTAGAAAAAAGCAATGTATTTTGAATGTTTTAAATGGAATATGTTGGCTTTGGGAAATCTACATAGC
Source organism: Microcaecilia unicolor (assembly GCF_901765095.1). Lineage (NCBI taxonomy): Eukaryota > Metazoa > Chordata > Amphibia > Gymnophiona > Siphonopidae > Microcaecilia > Microcaecilia unicolor. The sequence goes on along the minus strand of NC_044031.1, from coordinate 264,343,319 downwards.
AAATGTGTTTGTATCGTGTTCAGGAGAAAGGAAATGCATTTCTATTTTTATTTCTCCAGTGTTGAAGTACATGCTAAGTTTAACTTTTTGGGGTTCCGAGTTCAATTTTTGTCTAAATATTTTTATTTCTGATACGTGATCCCTTGTTCTGTATTTGGTGAGGGTCTGTTGGTGTGACAGTAATGGCGGGTTGGGAAATCGGAGGGCAGGCAGGGAGGAGAGGGGATCAGGGAGGGGGCCCTAGCATGTCTAACACCAGTTCTGACCCTTGCTGTATAGCTGATAGGGATCCCAAGCCTCCCCAGCTGAGGACTTCCTCCAAAGACGGCCAGAACTTCCTTCTACCAAGCTCTGCTACTACTACTACTACTACTATTTAGCATTTCTATAGCGCTACAAGGCATACACAGCACTGCACAAACATAGAAGAAAGACAGTCCCTGCTCAAAGAGCTTACAATCTAATAGACAAAAAATAAATAAAGTAAGCAAATCAAATCAATTAATGTGAACGGGAAGGAAGAGAGGAGGGTAGGTGGAGGCGAGTGGTTACAAGTGGTTATGAGTCAAAAGCAATGTTAAAGAGGTGGGCTTTCAGTCTAGATTTAAAGGTGGCCAAGGATGGGGCAATGCTTGAGTCACTGACAGCTAAGCACGCATAGGGTGCTGGCATCAGTGGCTTACTGATGTTGCTGCTGCCTGCCAAGTTTGGTAAAAGGGAGTTCTGGCCACCTTCAGAGAAAGTCTTCAGCTGACAGAGCTTGAGGATCCTTATTAGCTAATGTATTTATATTTTGCAGTAGGGCAGGGCAGAGAAAATATTGTGCCCACCCACTTTAGGCTCAGGCCCATCCAAAATTGGCTGTCTGGCTACGCCACTGATATATAGCAAAACTTAAAGGAGATATTTTAAGAGCAACAAACCTTTTTGTTAGGAAAGTCAAGTAAAGAGGACAAGGATGCCACTATAGATCTCAAAAGGCTTGACGTGACTACTAGGCAGACTAATCCTGAGCCACTATTAAGTGGGGGGAAGGAAGAGATTAATTATTGAGGAAGTCTAAGGGAGAGTTGAAAAGGCAGGATGGGGTTTGGTTAGAGTTGGGCTGCTGTAGTACTTGCCTGAAAGCCTGAGTACTAGGCAGACTACCCTCAGGCCTATGCGGTTAGGGGAAAGAAACAGATAAATAAATTGTGAGGGAGAAAGAATTGGAAAGACAGGAAGATAGAGAGATGATTTCAGAGGAGAGAAATAGAAGGACATGATGTGGGGGGGGGGGGGGGGGGGGGGGAAGAAAGGAAGAAATGAATAAGTAGGAAAGAAGAGAAAGAAAGAAAGAAGGAATCTAAGGGCTTTATTGAAGGGATGGGGAAACAGAGAAATGCATACCGGGCAGGGGACTTTGGGATGAGAGAGAAAAATGATCTTATTTTAAGCAAAGATTCATATTTCCTTGCTTAATGTTATTACGCAATTCATAAATCATAGTACACCAACCTTTCAATCTTTCCATCTCCTTTTTATTCCTTAATCTGCACAAGGCCCCTTCCTGCTCCTGTTCATGAAATGGTGCTTCTATCTATGGGAGCCAAGAGCTTAAATCTGACCCTGGTTTACACCTGAGGCAATGGACGGGTAGATGACTTGCCCAAGATCACAAAGGAGCAGCATCAGGATTTGAATTGGGCTTCCCTGGTGCTCAGCCTACTGCTTTAAGCATTAGGCTGCTCCTCCACTCTCCCCAAGTCTGTGCATACCCAGTGGCGTAGGAAGGGGGGGCGGTCCGCCTGGGTGCACGCCGCTGGTGGGGTGTCGAACCACCTTTCCCTGCAAAGGTTATGTTGCTGTAGCTGTGTGTTGTAATGTCACTGCTTTCATTGTAACTTTGTTCTTCCCCTCACTCTGCAACTCTTATTTAACCAGATTATTTGCTTTCATTTTATACCCAGAATCCGAGACCCTAACTGTGCCATTAATGCTTCCACTTGCCTTAAGAGACAGTAGACCTGGGCCAGTGCCATACTGCAGCCAATGAAACTGTGCTGCATGGTTAGCTGTCCCTCCCTGGTACATATATCCTGAAGCTGTAATCCTCAGGTGGCTTCTTTCATTGCAAATTAGCCAGGCTTGGCAGTGGATCACAGACTGCACTTAGGCATTACTTTATTTTATGCTTCCTTTTTCCATTATCTGCTGAAGAGGAAGTATGTCTAATCCCCCTCCCCCTCCCCCACACCCTCTGCCTCCTCTGCCAATCACAGGTTGTCTGCTCTCCAGCTCTTCCTTTTTATCTTGTCCCTGCCTTGACCTTTATCCCTTTCACAGCAGTGTTTTCTTTTATGCCTTACTCTGGGGTCAATGCAGAAAGCTGTGCATTAGAGCTGCTAAGTCAAGTGCACAGCTTTCAACATGAGCTTTCTACAAAAACTTACCGATGAGCATGGGGTATAGCAAAAGTGTAGGAACTTGCTCCTTTTTGTTTTATGGAATGCAGTGGTTATTATAAAAATGCACTTGCCTTTTTTATTACTGCTGTTTCACAGAGAGATATTGAATGACCACCCTGTCCCTGATCCCTCTGATTCCCCACAAAATAGCCCAGGTGTCTAGTGACACCCACAAACCCCTGTGACCCCCCCTGTAGCCCCCCTTTGACCTTCTTGTATAGTCCTTGAAGAAGAGGCAAGAGTGATGCTGTCTTCAAAAAGTGTGGTGCATTCTGGGCGCCCCATGAAATCGAGATTCATGGGGTTTGAGGATGCTACTAGACACCAGGGCTACTATTGAAAGGGGGTCCACTGGATATCAAGCTATTTTGGGGGGGGGGGGGGGTTGGGGCTAGAAAGAATCAGAGGGTCAGTGGGTGGGGTGTCAGAGGATCATGAGGGTCATGTCAGGGGGAGGGACTGGAGGGCCCAAGAGGGCTATTAGTTTTACTGCCCTAATGTTAGTGCTACAGAAAGGCGAGCTAACCCTTCTACGCCTCCTCCAACCTGGTGTTCAAGTTCCCGTGTTGTGTTTGCCTTAAAGTCTTCTGCATCGAGATGGAATACCTATTAGTGTGCTAGTGTCTACCACATGAGTTAACTTCTGGGATGAACCCTTTTTTTCCATCGTGCATGTGTGAATAGACCACTCGCTAATTGCGGGCTTCTGCCTATGGTAGCTGTCTGCATCAATCCTTTTGTGTACTGGGTCTTCAAAAGAACATCTCCCATTCTACATGCACAGCACAGCTTGTTGGTAAAATGAGGCTTAGTGCTTAATTAAAATGAAATGCAAATACAAAATCATAAATTAAAAGCAAAAGCTGAATCATTTTTGCAAACTCAAAACTAAGCTGAAACAAAATTTCAATGGAGCACCTGTGGTGTGTGTGTGTGTATATATATATATATATATATATATATCTACTATAATAAATCGCACCCTCAACGTTCTGAGGACACTGACGTCACTGAAGTCACTCAGACTCCCAGAACGGTTCGTGGATTCATGGTGGTGAAGCCACCCCACAGACCCGTGCCCCGCCCTCGCGTCAAACGTCATGACGTCGAGGGCGGAAAAAAAAATTTCACTAAACGGATCGCACCCACGCACGGGGAGGAGGAGTAGGGAAACACGCGGAGAGTGTTTCCCTACTCCTCCCCCTGCCGACCCACCCGCGGAAAGGGAAACCACCTCCAAAGCTCCAGAGTCCACAGTTCCGACATCCAACCCCCCCCCCCGCCCGCGCAGAAGCCCCGCCCACATAATGGTAGATCCGCCCCCCCGACCCAACCCGACCCCCCCAAACCTTCAGGTCAAAAGAAGGCGGTCCAACACCCCCCCCCCCCCGCATCAACCCCCTACTAAGCCACCCACCTTCGCGTTGCTTTGCCGGCGAGGGACCCGAAACCCCGCCAGCACAAGTCCTGTCTGCTGACTACGGCGTCATCTTCGGCGTTGTTAGCCTGTGCAGGCAGCCAGGGCTTCTGTGCATCTGACGTCCTGCACGTGCAGGACGTCAGACGCACAGAACCCCGCCCTGCACAGGCTAGCAACGCCGAAGATCGCTGGAGGAGTCTGACTCACTCAGCACACACACAGGACTTCTGCTGGCGGGATTTTGGGTCCCCCGCCAGCAAAACTACGCGACGGTGGGTGCGATGGCCACGGTGGGTGGGATGGTGGCGGCCAGGTGCATCGCCGTGGGTGGGATGGCGGCGGGAGGGGGGGCATCGCGCGGAGGCGCTTCATTACTTCTTCTTCTTCTTAAAAGCAGGATCCTCCCTCCCCCTCCAAAAACTGAACCATACAACACACACACACACACACACACACACACACTCTCATCCTCATCTGGCACCGCTTCCTTACCCCCCCCCCCTCCACACTTACTTACTCACTCTCATTTGGCCACACTTCTTCAACACCCCCCCAACACACACACACTTTCATCTGCCAGCGCTTCCTGAAACCCCTGCCCCCCCCCCACACACTCACTCATGTGGCTGTGGTTCCTGACCCCCCCCCCCCCCCACACACACACACACACACACTTACTCTCATTTGGCCACACTTCAACGCCCCCCCCCCCCAACACACACATACACACTCTCTCTCTCTCTCTCTCATCTGGCAGCGCTTCCTGAAATCCCTGCCCCCCACATACACACTCACTCACTCATGTGGCAACCCCCCCACCACACACACTCAGTCTCACATATCACACCGCTTCCTGAAACCCCCCCCCCCCCCACACACACATACTCTCACTCATCTGGCAGCGCTTGCTGAAGCCCCCCACCACACACACACACACTCATGTGGAAACACTTGATAAACCGCCCCCCACACACTCACTCACTCATCTCGCACCACTTACATACCCCCCCACACACCCCTCTTCTTCCAAGCTGAAACCCCCTACACACACCCCCCCACACACACCCCTCCAACACACACATACACACACACTCTTTCTCACTCTCATCTGCCAGCGCTTCCTGAACCCCCCTCCCCCCCACATACACTCTCTCTCTCTCATCTGCCAGCGCTTCCTGAAACCCCGTACACACACATACACAGACACTCACTCTCTCTCATCTGGCAGCGCTTCCTGAACCCCCCCCCCCCCCACACACACACACACACACACACACTCTCACTCATCTCGCAGCGCTTCCTGAACCCCCTGCCCTCCCCCCCCCACGCACACACTCACTCAGTCATCTGGCATCGCTTCCTGAACCCCCCCCACACACACACACACTCTCTCACTCGCATCTGGTAGCGCTTCCTGAACCCCCCTCTTCTTCCAACCTGACCCCCCCCCAACACATCCCCCCTCCCCCTCCTCCAGCACACCAATTGCTTGGGTGCAGTGGCGGGAATCTCAGACACCACAGACAGAGGGGAGAGGCCTGACACCAGAGAAACACAGGAAGGGAGGTATCTCTGTCACACACACACTCTCTCTCTCTCTCACATACAATGTCTTTCTGACTCTCACTCTCACACACTCTGTCTCACACTGTATCACATTCACTCTCTATGTGTCACACAGTCACTCACACACTCGCTTGGTCTCATACACTCACTCTCACAGAGAATCTGTGTCTCACACACACTCTCTCTGTCTCGCACACACACACACACACACACACACACTCTCTCTCTCACACTATGTCTCACATACGCACTTGCACACACTCTCATTCTCACACACACACTCTCTCACAGACACACTCACACCCAGACTCACTCTCTCTCTCACACACACACACTCACACTTTCACTCTGTCTCTCACACAGTCACTCTCACATACACTCTCCCAAACATACACACTCCGAGGAAAACCTTGCTAGCGCCCGTTTCATTTGTGTCAGAAACGGGCCTTTTTTACTAGTATATATATATATATATATATATATATATATATATATATATATATATATATATAGTATATGGTAGGGAGAATATATATACGTATGGGAAGTTGTGCATGTGCCACTGGTTCTGAATTTTAGTGTACTTATCGTTTACAAATGCAGAGCTCTATGTTTTCAGGCTGCTCAGCAATTTGGGTAAGGTACTGCACATGATCTCCTTGCTACCTTTACTTTCTCCATGGTTCTCACTTGGGTAGACCTGTCTTAGTGTCTCATTTTTGCAGCTGATGCCCCATTTGATAAATGTACTGTACTAATGTGAAATTTGATCTGGCAAGGCTAAAAGACAAATACTGAAACCAAATTAGGCCTTAAGTGAAAGTCTGAAAAGAAAATCATCCTGCCTGCTGCCCTGTTTTGCAGTGTCTGTTATTTACCATATGTAGTAGCAGGCTGCAAAAAGGTTGGTGCTAGGGTTTCTGGTACCCCCCTGCAGCCTATTAGTCGGCGCCCCCTACCTATCCAGCATCTTCTCTCTCTCCTTTCTCTTCCCAACCCCTCCCCTCCCCCTGTTTAGCACCTTCTCTCCCCCTCCCCTCAGTGAGAGGAATACAAATTCCTCCACTACCAGACACCTGCCCCCAGTGCCTTTTCTATAGGAAAAATGGTACTGGTACTCATTATGGTTAATCTTATGGGTGGGATCACTATCCTGCTTATAATCGAACAAGAAAAACGCCCAAGTTCCGACCTAAATCGGGAGATGGACGTTTATCTCACAAAAACGAATAACGCGGTATAATCGAAAGCCGAACTTGGACGTTTTCAACTGCACTCCATCGCGGAAGCGTACAAAGTTGACGGGGGTGTGTCGGAGGCGTGGTGAAGGCGGGACTGGGGCATGGTTATCACCCGAACAGAGATGGGCGCCTTTCGCCGATAATGGAAAAAAAGTATGCGTTTGTAGCTAGAATTTAGGGCAGTTTTCCTGGACCCTGTTTTTTCACGAATAAGGCCCCAAAAAGTGCCCTAAATGACCAGATTACCACCGGAGGGAATCGGGGATGACCTCCCCTGACTCCCCCAGTGGTCACTAACCCCCTCCCACCACAAAAAATGATGTTTCACAACTTTTTATTTTCACCCTCAAATGTCATACCCACCTCCCTGGCAGCAGTATGCAGGTCCCTGGAGCAGTTGTTAGGGGCTGCAGTGGACTTCAGGCAGGTGGACCCAGGCCCATCCCCCCTACCTGTTACAATTGTGCTGCTTAATGCTTAGTCGTCCAACCCCCCCAAATCCACTGTACCCACATGTAGGTGCCTCCCTTCACCCCTTAGGGCTATAGTAATGGTGTAGACTTGTGGGCGGTGGGTTTTGAGGGGGATTTGGGGGGCTCAACACATAAGGGAAGGGTGCTATGCACGTGGGAGCTCTTTTACCTTTTTTTTTGTTTTTGTAAAAGTGCCCCCTAGGGTGCCCGGTTGGTGTCCTGGCATGTGAGGGGGACCAGTGTACTATGAATCCTGGCCCCTCCCACGAACAAATGCCTTGGATTTATTTGTTTTTGAGCTGGGCGCTTTCATTTTCCATTATCGCTGAAAAACAAAAATGCCCAGCTCACAAATTGTCGAATAAAACATGGACGTCTATTTTTTTCGAAAATACGGTTCGGTCCGCCCCTTCATGGACCCGTTCTCGGAGATAAACGCCCATGGAGATAGACGTTTTCGTTCGATTATGCCCCCCTATGACTCCACCCTTTCAGTAGCCACATTCCTTTACCAGCCATGGCGCATATAAACAGGCATCATTGAAAATATTACACCACTATAGGAGAAGAAAAATAATGTGATTTTTTTATTATAAATAATTTCTGTAAGCTCTTACAGCTCCAGTATACCAAATTAGCACACAGACCAGGGCAGAAATTTGGGTAGGGGTCCCAGAGCTTACCAGCAGGCTATTCCTCCTTCAGCTTCCAACAGGCATGGGGCCACAGGGTGCCACTGGCTCACAGCAGTAACTATTGCCATGCTTTTCACCACTAGATGGTAGTACATAGTGACCAGTAGCAAAATACACAGTTCATTAGGTGCCATCATACATTGTAAAGATAAGAAGGCTATACGGTCAGTAGATTTCACAGTAGAAGTTAAAATAAAGAAAATGAAATACTGTACACATCTGAATCACTAATAGCCAGTCCAGCAGGGAAAGGGGTGTGGCTGCACTGAAGAACTGCATGGTGGGAAAAGCATATGGAGCATGCCTTATAGAATAATTTCCAATCTTGTGTATATGATTTGTTTGTGTATCTGAGATTTGTACTTGTAAGTGCATTTCTTTTGGTTGTGTAGGTGTGTTTGTTGAGTTTATCTGTGCATGCGTTTGTGACAGGGAGAAAAAGAGGGGAGGGGCAGATTGAAAAGAGCAATTCTGTAAATGCTATGTTTCAGTGTATCAAAATTTCTATGCTGCAGAAGCTGAAACTACTTCTATAAAAAAAAATGCATTTTGGCAGGGGAAGGGGAATTTTCTCTGGAATCTCTGGTCCAGTATAGCCCAATGTCAATTTCTCTTTGTGCTGGTTTTTGCCCCGTGCCAAATTTGGTCCTATTTTGTTAAATTTTGAGAGATTTTATTTTCTCCATGACAGTCAGACAGATGTTCTTGATGCCTTATTTGCAATTTCTCACCAACATCCCTTGGGTTGGAAAGAATAAAAAAAAATACTCAGAAGTCATATAACAAAACTAGAATACCATAACAGAATCAACAACTAGAACTGAAACACCAACAATCCTACTTTTAAGAAAAGCCACCAATCCAAATACCACCAGTTACTCTTGGGAGTTACTGTTGTTGATCCTTAATATTACACACTATCAGCATACGTCACTTTCATCACACGTGCAAATCATAGACAGACCTCACAGAATACATGACAAGAAATTAGAAATAGAAACATGCCCAAAAAAAATTGAAATAGAAACCTCAAGAAACCAGGCTGCATGTAATGCAACACTAGAGATAACAGAAAGAGAAATGCCTTTCTCCTGTACTGTGCAAAATACAAAGACATCAACGATGCATATTTCTCAACCTGACAGAAAAAGTAAAAGAATTCCCAGAAAAGAATGAGCAGGAAACGTTATCTAATCCTGGGGGGAATGAGAAACAGCAGCTACAGCAAGAAAATATGTCCTATCCTTCCACGGAGGCAGGAATGTAACCCAACCACCGAGAATACTGAACATCACCAAAATCCTGGTGTCACCGTTATTGTTTCACTCCTATTTTATTTATTTAAATTTCCTTCTACTACTGACCTTTACTAGGTTTTATGAGAGTCATTTTCTTTTTTTTTCTCCCCCATTATTTATTTTATGCATTTCAATATATATTCAACAAACATACAGTATTTGAATAAAGAAATAAAGGTAATTATAATACAAATACAAATATATTCTTTAACAGGCAATATACAAAAATAATTTAGTTCACAATAATTGGATCTAAGATGATGGAAAATAAAAAGAGAAGGAAATTTAAAACTAAAGGGATAACCTTTCTTATTTGGGTCTCTCTAGTCAGGTCAGGAAACACCCTGACCTGACAGCCCAAAAAAAGGTACATCTTTTTTTCTTAAAGAAAAGATGAAATAACCAGTCCCGATCAGAAGAAAGAGCCAAAGTTCTCAACGAAGTGGCCTGCACCACTGATTCAGTCTCAGGAGACTCCAATATGTCTGAAACATTTAACATATCAGTCTCTTGTCCTTCCCAGTTGGTAAATAATACATGTGAGAAATAGGTGGTATAGACTTTTCTGGCACCAAAAGCACCTCCTTAAGATAATGGAGAAACATTTCTCTTGGAGAAATAAGTGGTAACTTAGGAAAACTGATTATACAAATATTTGAACTTCTAACAGCATTCTCCAGATTCTCCACTTAATGCCTCCAACATGGCATTTTCATTAATTATCATTGAATTAGTCAATTGAGAACTGCATAAGAGTAGCCATACTGGGTCAGACCAATGGTCCATCTAGCCCAGTATCCTGTTTTCCAAACAGTGGCCAAGTCAGGTCACAAGTACCTGGCAGAAACCCAAATCGTGCAACACTCCATACTACAAATCCCAGGACAAGCAGCTGCAAGCTTTTTATCATTTGGCCATGTTCCTCCAAATTTCTTGACTTGCTTCTGACAATTTGTTATAGTCAATAAATTATTTTGGATACCAATGTTCATAGAGGCAAACTGTACTGAAAGAGCCGTACCAAGATCAGAGAACACAGTCCAAATAGTCTCTAAGGTAAACACAGGAGGCTTTTTGAGAACTATTTCAGATGGTACAGCCTGTAAAACAGTACCCTTTTCCACAGGCAATCCAAGGCCCATTCCTAGATCTGCTGAGTCATCCCCTGGAACCAAACTCCCAGCTTGCTGGAGGTGGAATATCCACTCCCCTTTGTGTTCCGGGAACCTTTCCTCATGCTAAGGAGGACTCCAGCAGCTTCAGCTGTGACTTCATAGCCGGGACTTCGGGACTCACCAAGAAAGGCTGTAACAGGGGTGACTGCAAGTCGGACATCAAAGATAACTCAGAGTCAAAGATACATGCCGCCCCTCCTGGCAGCAGCGTTGAAGCAGCCGACGATAGAACCAACTGCCAAAGACATCGAATCTGACCGCCGAAGGTAAGTATCTATCGAACCTGAGAGAGTCAAAGGTTGTGGTTGAGGCTCTGAGGGAAAGAGCCTCACCTTTCCCTTTTTCTTTACCGTCATGAATGGTAGTCAGAGAGCACTCTATGCTGCTGCCGTCATCTTGGCTCTCCCCCCTAAAAATTATTTCATTTTGGGTTACTTTTAATTGGATGGCCCATAATAAAATGTAAACACTTGATGATTATCTCTATCCAGGAGGATCAATTGAAGGAAACTTGAATAAGACCTTCCTAATATAGGAACAATGATAAATTTTCTGGTAAGTGTCCCCACCTAGGAGACCTTACCCACTGAAGGGTGAGATGTTAAATGCTATTGGGGGCAATTCTATAAAGTGGTACCTCCTTTTGGGAACCACGATGAAGCGTGGGGAGCACCAGTTCTATAATGGACTCAGGGTGCTTTGATTCCATTATAGAATACTAGCATAAATGTGCTTCAGGGTGCCCAAAAGGAAGGCATCACTCAATGTACGCATCTGATAGCATTGTGTAAAAAGCACACATTGATGGTGGATCGTCCTTTTAGTTGTCTACAATTTAACATTTGGACGGATTGTTTTCATTTTGATAAGTCAACAAAGGTACTTGGTGTAGAGCTAGATAATATGCTTAACAGGCAATCTCTTATCAACTTAATCATTAAGAAGTGTTTTTTTTTCCTTCTTGAAAAGGTTGTGGTACATCAAGAAATATTTTACCACCTTCAAATTAATGATTCAATCTTTAATCCTTTCTAGGGTCGATTATTGTAACAGTGTTTTTTTTTTTCAATTTGTACCAAAGCTTCATTGTACATAGTCTACAGATAATACAGAATACAGCGGCCAGGCGGATTTATTCTCTGAATCGATTTGATTCATTAACACCATATTTGTTTGATTCGCACTGGCTGCTGGTGGAGTAGAGGGTGCAGTTTAAATTTGGAACTCTTGTTTCTAGGATATTGCATGGTGAGGCCCCATACTATCTTGTAAAAGTGGTTAATATTTCTACCAGTTGTAAGTAAGTCTGATCGTTTAAGAGGACAATGTCTATTACACTTTCTGTTGGTATGTAATGTTAGATTTAAGGGATTATTGTCTACTTCTGATTTTTATAAGGGTTTTCAGGATTTCCCCAATGAATATGCATGAGATCTATTTGCATGCACTGCCTCCATTGTATGAAAATAGATCTGGAGAAGGCCGAGATTGGACACCCCTACATTAGAACTTCGATTGATAGGAAATTATTTATATTTTTAGGAAGTCACTTATAACTTGTTTTATTTCAGAAATATTTTCAATGCATAGAAACTGGTCCTTAGTTGATGTTCTTTTATCTTTACTGTACCTATTAGCTGATTAATGTGTAACATCTGAACATGTAGTTCATTTTTATTTAATATGCAACCTTCTTGAAACTATTTATGGGATTAGCAGGATAAAGTCCAGTATAATGTAATGTAATATGACCATGGGCCACCTATGCATGGCCCATGTGTACACCCCTTTTGCAGGTGCATTCTAAAGCGCTTACGCACTACCTTACGGAATAACACATAGTGCATTAGCATGCATAACTGCCAATATAGGTGCCCCCTCCCCCTGTCACCTACAAGGCACAAGTACCTGCTGCACACCATATAGAGAGCTGGCTTGAAAATCTTTAAGTATGGTAGATAATAAGGAGTATAATAAGGACATTTTTTGTTTTTGACATTAGCCCTCTCCTTAAGTCACTTCACTGGCTCCCTATCCGTTTCCGCATTCAATTCAAACTTCTCTTATTGACCTATAAGTGCATTCACTCTGCAGCTCCCCAGTACCTCTCCGCTCTTGTCTCTCCCTACGCCCCACCTCGGGTACTCCGTTCTGTAGATAAATCTCTCTTATCCGTCCCCTTCTCCTCTACTGCTAATTCCAGACTCCGTTTCTTTTATCTCGCTGCACCTCACGCCTGGAATAGACTTCCTGAGCCTGTATGTCTGGCCCAGTCTTTGGCCGTTTTCAAGTCCAAACTAAAAGCCCACCTCTTTGACGCTGCTTTTAACTCCTAACCACTACTCACTTGCCCTGTCCTTTTATCCCCACCTCTTTATTCCCTTGCCTCTTAGTTGTTCTGTTTGTTTACCTGTCTTATTTAGATTGTAAGCTCTTTGAGCAGGGACTGCCTTTTCGTGTATGGTGTACAGCGCTGCAGATGCCTTGTAGCGCTATAGAAATGATAAGTAGATAGATAGATAGACATTTTTTTGACTTGGGTCCAGGTTAATGGCGCATGCAGCCAATGATTCCCTGGGGGGTAAGTATAATGGAATCTTGCTACTTTTCTGGATTCTGCAGATACTCATGACCTGGATTGTCCACTGTTAGAAACAGGATCCCGGGTGGATTTCGTGGAACCACATCATCTCCTTGATACATTTCAATTTGGATTTAGAGCAAAACACAATACTGTGACATTTTGCTAATATCTATGCTTGACGAAATTCAACTGGGTTTTGAGTGGGGTTAATATCATTAGATGTAGCAGCCACATTTGACAATGTAAAACATAATATGCTGCTTCATCGTTTGCAGCCTTTTGAAATTTCTGGTAAAGTACTGCTATGCAAAGGAGCCAGCTCTGTGAGTGCTGCTGGTGCTTGGGCACCCCCAAGATTGAACTATCTCCTAAAGTTTGACTGGGAAGGGGTAATTTCCTTCATGTTAAGCACCTCCATTTATTTTGAAAAGTTGGCTTCTCTGCTGCTAAGGTTTAAATATTTTCTAACAGATCATCGATTTCAAGTGATTCAAATTACCTCCAGATCTGATTGGAATGTAATCAAATCAGGAGTGCCACACGGTTCATTTTTGTCTGTTTGTTTTTTAAATTTATTTATGTTCCCAGTTTGTAAATAATTAGCAAATTTAGGTGTAGGTTATCAGCTATTTTCTGATGATCTACAGTTTAATTTTTTAGTTCCACCAAAGATTGAAGAAAGATTTCAAATGATTGAACTTTATATTAGAATTGTTAGGGCTTAGATGACTGGCAACTGTCTTTCATTGACTGTAGAGAAAACTAAAATTTTGTGGCTATCTGCCCTGGTGAGAAATACCCACTGTCAAGTTTTCAGTTTCAGAATGTTTCTCTTCCTGTGTTAAAATTCAGTTTGAAATTTAGGAGTTATTTTAGATTCCTCTTTATTATTTATTTTAAATCTCTTTATTGCACAGTTGCAAAACAGAACCATATCCACAAAGACTAACTAGAAGATTACATATCACTGTAAGAACAAACTATGAGATAGCAATAACTTTCATACTTTTCCACCCACCCCACCCCACCCCAAACCCCACATGATTGCTCATCCCATCCAACCACTCAACAGGCACCATCACCCAGTTCGAATTCTGCTTCTTGCTGTGAGTGAAAATGTAGTCAAAAAGGGTTCCCATAAAACAGCAAATCACTTCCCCTGGATAGAATCCAAATCTCCCATTCGCAGCATGATCATCTCTGACCGCCAATGAGTCACAGATGGAGAGTTCCTCTTTATTATTTAAACATCAACTTGCTGCTGTCAAAACTGTGTTTTTAAAGATTCGTTTGGTAATGAGACTTAAAAGCCTATTGCCTGCAAATAATTTTGGTATAGTGATGCAGAGTTATATTATGCCCCACTTGGACTACTGCAATGCCCTCTTTTGAGGTCTTTCACAAATGTTTTTGAGGAGTCCTTTTATTAAGTAACGGTAAAAGGTGGCCTGTGATAGTGTGGATGCATGTTTTTGGCACAAGCTGGGCCATTTTCACTGTGGCTGGGAAAAAGGTTATTTTTCAATCGGCCGGGAAATGGGCATGCGCCAAAATGAAAAGTAGCGTGTTCCTATTTACGGCCTGAGCCCTTACTGCCACTCATTGACGTAGTGGTAAAGGCTCACGTGCTACCTGCATGGTAATCATGCAGCATGTGCCAATGTGGTCACAATGCCGATTACCGCTGGGAACGCCCCTTGCATAGATAAGTTTGATAATGCAGAATAATAAATTTGATAAACAAATAGATGAACCTTTGGTTTCACCCAGTATGTCAATTCTTATGTTTGAGAGAAAATTCTGAGGAGCCAGCATTGGAATGTGAGAGGTGGAGAAAGCCAGCCTCTTGTTTCCCACCTTCAGTGGATTGCAGTTGGTGGTATACGCAGCCATTATAGATTTTTGTTCTTTAAAGGAAGAAAATTCTTAGTTGACGTTCCATTCAGAATGGGGAGATGGCAGTTGAAATGGAGAGAATAAAGAGTGGATTCTTGGCTAGCTCTACATACTGCAAGATACTAACCTGGTTCCAAGAGGATAGAGAGGTAGAAGGAGAGAGCTGCACATCTTTCATTCAGTCACAGAAATCAGAGGAGAATACAGCAAAGATCAAGCATTGGAAACAACTGTAATTGGTTGCTCACGTTAAGTTCTAATCTCAGCCTGGCAACTTGGATTCTTAGAAGGGTTGTTGAGCAGATGCTGTCATGAACTGACATCCCAGGGACATTTTCCTTCCACTTGATACTGGGGATATGCACTCATTTTCAGATGAATGTTAAAATATAACAAAGAAGGGTATTTTGGATTTGGATATTTTTAAATGAATGGGATAATGACAGGGGTGGAATGAGCTGAATCCCCATTTATGCACATTTGTTTTTGGCTCTATTGCAATATAGCTATAGAGGCAGACCCAGCAGAGCTGCTTTTGGAAGCGAAGAATGAAGAAGAATGAGTCCCTTCACTAAATCACATTGAAAATGTTTGACAAGCAGCTAAACAAACCTAGCCCTGCCGCATTTTATCCAAATCCCATATCTGATGTCAGCAGCTCATCAGGAAACTGAAATGATACTTAAGCAGGGTACCATTTTCTCTCCTGCTTTCAGGGACAGACGTTTAGAGAGAAGGGTTCTAGCGTCAGAACTCACTTTGCAGAAGTCAAAAGCTTGTAAAATAGAATTAAAGAAGTCTTGCAATGAGGGCAGACCAGGCTCTAAGAGAGAGGCAATAGCCATACTTTTTTTTTTCTATTAGTATCGAAGATAGCTGACTTTTCTTTTAAAAAGTCTCTCAGGATCTCTGGGTTATGAGATTAGAGCCAGATAGAGCATAGTGAGAGATAATAGAAAGTCAAATATGAAAGGATAAAGAGGCAGAGGCAGGCAGTTACTGCTTCTCTCAGTGTCAGACAAACATTGAGTTTTAAAATTGTGGGTCCAGGTAGCCTGCATTCTCAGAGAGAAAAGGAATCTAAGGAGCCCTTTTACTAAGCTGCGGTAAGCACTAACGTGTGCTTTCCACACCTTAAAATGGCCTACTGTGGGGCCCACTCAGGGGTCCCATGGTATGTCTTGCACGTGCGTGCGCTACCCATGTGCTAAAATTAAAATTTATTTTTTAGTGCTGGGGGAATATTTGGTGGCGGAGTGTGGGTGTGGCTATGCTAATCGGTTAGCACTGGGTATTGCCACATGCTAACTGCCGGGTTGCATAACTTTAGGCCTTAACCTCTCAGACTTCTCCTAATTTCACTTCACTAGAAACACATAAATTTGGCCTATAGTTACTTATATAGCCCAAATTTATGTTTCATTTGGGCCCGCATATTTTAAGGCACAAATAAACAACCCCATAAGCAGGTTGCACCTAGGTATCAGTGTGCCTTCTGCTCTTAACTGTGTGTCGATTTAGCTCTGCTCTCCAACTGGGCTAGGACTTACTCTAGCTGTTCCACGGTGGTGTGGATGCTTTCTGAAAGTCTTCAGGAATCTTACATTATCTTTCAAATGGAAAGTGCTGCTACAGAAATCATTCTTGCTTCTCACAGCTTAGCACCTGTTGGCAGTCAAACACAGCCTATGTAGAAAGCTTGAGAGATACAGATGTGAAGGTCCGTATGCAGCATGATCTAGCTCCTGACTCCTGAGCACTGCAGCCTCACAGAGCCGGAGCCCAGCCATCATTTCCCAGACTCCTATACACTGCTATCATCTCAAGATGTTTTTACTGTCATAAAATTATATTTATGTTCTTTACAGACAGGTAATATTTTGCTCATTTGTTTTTACTGACAGCTTAAGTATCACTGCTTGTCTCGTGTACAGATTTATCTGGTCAAAACGATGTTACATTAGAAGGATGTTACATTTCACTTTTGTGGGAAAGGGCTGGGTATACGTTATCTACCATGTGGGCCATTGTTAATATATAAGATGATGAGGCTACATAACTTTCTTTTTTTTTTTTTTTTTTTAACCAACATGGCTTGTTTTCTATTTTTTTTTCTATGTCTGCATCCTCAGTGACAGAGAAAATCCACACTGCTATATGAGTGACCTTGTGTTGATCATTAGCTCCATAGGCAGGAACTTACTGTTTAATGAGAAGCAGCGGTGCTTGGTTCAGCGTGGAATTCAAATGTTGCATAGCACCAAGACAAATTACAGAGCTGGAAACTGGATATAAAATATAGATATTCCCCCCAATTAGAAATAGCACATTCCATTCTTTGTAGCTGGCCATGGCAGAGGGGAGAATGGAACAATGCTATCGTAGACTGAACTTTATGTGAGAATCCAATGAAGAATTCTAAAAGTAGAACTTGGTTTCTCAGTAACAAGTGACAGATTGATCACAATGTAATGATTGTACAGTTGGGCAATTGATTGCAGTGCAAGCAGAAAGTCTCTCGCCTCCATACAAAAAAGAAATGAGAACGAGTACATATTTGAAAGGTGTCTGGCAATGAGTTGGCTTCCTTTACTTGCTGTGAGTGGCCTGTTCCAGTCTCTTTTCTTTTCCAGTTAGGAATTGTAGTTTCTGGGAAGCAAATTATTTTTAGTAGCTTAAAAATGCTGTGTCATCTCACCACTGCAAATGGACCTCAATCAATTTCACTCCTATAAACTGAACCAAGTAAGATGAATAATTGCAGCACTGAGGGAAAGATGCTAATGGAGAGAAGGAAGGTCATTTAACTACCCACTACAACAATAAAAGAAAGGGGGGGAGGGGACCACAAAAAGGTAAAGATACAGCCAGGAAAGACAGACACAGCTTCTAGCTTTTCTGTGTGCAGGGTTGCTGGCAGAAATGGAGCCACATGTCTCCACTGCTGGTCTTTAAGCTGTGTAGTGGGACAAACAAAAGGTTCCTCTATTTTACAACAGGTAAATTTGTGGGGCCCCTGCTCCTGATTCAGTGTAATAGAGGATGGGCCTAGGTGTCCATCACTGAAAGTAGTTGTATCTTTTCCAATGTTTTGGAAAAAAAAATATATAAGGCCATGTATTCTGTAGTTAATGGTCCCTTGTGCTAGAGTCCTTGGCTAAGTCTGGCCAACAGCTGCTGTGGAGTAATGGGTGGGAGGGCCCTCTGGGCTCCTAAGGAGCACAGGGGGAACAGTCTTGTGTCATGGCCGGCTAGGCCTAGAGAGGAGAACAGAGAATCCCCTTGGCTAGCTTGGCACCCTAGGGGGCACTGCAGTGGACTTTATAAAATAACTCCCAGGTACACATCTGACCATTGCTCCCTTACTTTGTCTGCTGAGCCCCCAAAACCCACCTAAAACCCACTACCTCCAACTGTACACCACTACCATTGCCCTTACAGGTGAGGGGGGCACCTATATGTGGGTACAGTGGGTTTCTGGTGAGTTTTGGAGAGCTTGCAGTTTCCTCCACAATTGTAACAGGTAGGGAGAGGTAGGAGAGGCTGGGTCCATCTTTCTACAGTTAACTGCACCCACTACTAGACTACTCCGGGGACCTGCGTGCTATTCTGATGGACCTGAGTATAACATCTGAGGCTGGCACAGAGGCTGGCAAGTAATGTTTTTCATCACATTTTTGGGAGGTGGGAGGGGGTTAGTGACCACTGGGGGAATAGAGGGAGGTCATTCCTGATTCCCTCGAGTGGTCATCTGGTCATTTAGGACACCTTTTTGTGCCTTATTCGTAATAAAAACAGGTCTAGCTCAAAACATCTAAGTTTTAGTCTTGGACGTTTTTGTTTTGTGCCATTATGGCTGAAAAACATCAAAGTCTTAGGAACGCCCAAGTCCCGCCATGACCACGCCCCTGAAACGCCCCGTGAGATTTGAACGGACTTCTGACGGACTTCATAGAAAAACATCTAAAAATAGGTTTCGAAAATACTGATTTGGACGTTTCTGGGAGAAAAACATCCACATGCAGACTTATGCCACTTTTTAGACGTTTTTCTCTTTTGAAAATGAGCCTGATAGTAACATAGTAAATGATGGCAGATAAAGACCTGAACAATCCATCCAATCTGCCCACTCTTATTATCGAATCATGATTAAACCAACAATAAATGTGATATAAAATGCTTGATCATTGTCTCTCATTTACATTTCTGGGACATAGACTGTTGAAGTCTGCCCAGCCTTGTCCTTAGTTTCCAAATACTGAAGTTCTCAAAGCCCACTCCAGCCTACCCAAATCCGTCTCGTCAATTGCTGGACGCAGACCATAAAAGTCTGCCTGGCACTGTCCTCACATTCCAAATTACAAAAAGATAGACGTTTGCTACTTGATTTTTGGACGTTTTCAGCAAAACGTCCAAAATCATATTGAAAATGTCACTCACAAACATATCACAAACATAACACCCCCATATCTGCTGTACTATATTCCACCCCAGCATTAAGTAGGATAAGTGCTTCCAAATAGCCAGGTCTTGCAAGATTTGAGAAAGGAATTCTATAACATGGGGCCACATATGAAAATGTGCTCTTCCAAGTGCCCTCATGTTGTACCTTTGTTAATGATGGGAGTGCTAATAGGGGATCTTGAACAGATTTTAATACCCCACCCCAAGGCAATAAACTATGATGCTAAAGATAATCAAGTCCATCTTCATATATAAGTACATAAGTAATGCCACACTGGGAAAAGACCAAGGGTCCATCGAGCCCAGCATCCTGTCCACGACAGCGGCCAATCCAGGCCAAGGGCACCTGGCAAGCTTCCCAAACATATAAACATTCTATACATGTTATTCCTGGAATTGTGGATTTTTCCCAAGTCCATTTAGTAGCGGTTTATGGACTTGTCCTTTAGGAAACCGTCTAACCCCTTTTTAAACTCTGCCAAGCTAACCGCCTTCACCACGTTCTCCAGAAACAAATTCCAGAGTTTAATTACACATTGGGTGAAGAAGAATTTTCTCCGATTTGTTTTAAAAAAACAATGTCAACGCTTTAAAAATAATTCTATAAACCCTTAAGTACAAAAGTAAAATCATCTCACAACGTAATCACTTGCTGCAGTTTAGAAATAGCTGTCCAAAGTGAGTCCAATGTTACAATGGGGGTTTTTAGCAATCTTATGTACTCTCCCATTCTCCATAAGTAAGGGAGCAACTCCAATGGCTCTTGTCCTGATACGAGCTCCCATTACCCTCACCTCTATAGACCCAGAGTTGAATTCTACCTCAGGATAATCCATTTGGTTTGAAGGCTCTGGTTCAAGTGCATGGGACCCTGAGGTGGCAAATGGTCATAAGGATTATGCAATACATTTGTTTCACTTGGAGTGGTTGTTCCTGCACCTCGTTCAACTCATCTTTAGTCAAACTGGAAAGACTGCTGTACCAACTGCCCATTGGACCCAGGATTAGGAAGCAAAGTACAGACTCATGCTTTATGCTTTTAGATGTGCACTCCACTGTTTATAGCAGCTGGGTCTGTAATTGTTGACTGAGAGGAGGAGGAGGAAGAGGAGGAGGAGAACAACAACAGAATCCTACCTGGACCAGCAGTTTCAGATATTCCCTGTAATGCCTCCTCTATCATCTCCTAGCAACACCGCTGACACCCCCCCCCCCCCCAATTGCACTTTCTTGAGTATCAGATGAAGTACAGTTTCCTTTAATAAAGGCCAAAAACAATCAGAAGACAAATAATTTATGCTATATCTGACAGACTGGATAATCTCATCCCCACATTCCTTTGTGAGTCATAAGGTATATTTTCAAAGCACTTAGACTTACAAAGTTCCACAGTAACCTATGGAACTGTATAAGTCTATCCAGCTTATAATTGAAAAAGAAAAATGCCTATATTGCGACCCAAATCGGGAGATAGACGTTTATCTCACAAAAACGAATAAAGCGGTATAATCGAAAGCCGAATTTGGACGTTTTCAACTGCACTCCGTCGCGGATGCGGACAAAGTTGATGGGGGCGTGTCAAAGGCGTGGTGAAGGCGGAACTGGGGCGTGGTTATCGGCCAATCAGAGATAGGCGCCTTTCGCCGATAATGGAAAAAAAATATGCGTTTTTAGCGAGAATTTAGGGCACATTTCCTGGACCCTGTTTTTCCACGAATAGGGCCCCAGAAAGTGCCCTAAATGACCAGATGACCACTGGAGGGAGTCGGGGATGACCTCCCCTGACTCCCCCAGTGGTCACAAACCCCCTCCCACCACAAAAATATGCCGTTTCACAACTTTTTATGTTCACCCTCAAATGTCATACCCACCTCCCTGGCAGCAGTATGCAGGTCACTGGAGCAGTTATTAGGGGGTGCAGTGGACATCAGGCAGGTAGACCCAGGCCCATCCCCCCTCACCTGTTACACTTGTGCTGGTAAATGGGAGCCCTCCACACCGTCCCCCAAACCCACTGTACCCACATGTAGGTGCCCGCCTTCACCCCTTAGGGCTATAGTAATGGTGTAGACTTGTGGGCGGTGGGTTTTGAGGGGGATTTGGGGGGCTCAACACCCAAGGGAAGGGTGCTATGCACCTGGGAGCTCTTTTACCTTTTTTTTTTTTGTAAAAGTGCCCCCTAGGGTGCCCGGTTGGTGTCCTGGCATGTGAGGGGGACCAGTGCACTATGACTCCTGGCCCCTCCCACGAACAAATGCCTTGGATTTATTCGTTTTTGACCTGGGCGCTTTCATTTTCCATTATCACTGAAAAACAAAAACGCCCAGCTCACAAATTGTCGAATAAAACATGGACGTCTATTTTTTTTAAAAATACGGTTCGGTCCACCCCTTCACAGACCCGTTCTCGGAGATAAACGCCCATGGAGATAGACGTTTTCGTTCGATTATGCCCCTCCACGTGATTCAAAAATGAGCCCTATAGGGACAGTCATCACCAATAAGGTCCAGAAGCTTTGGGAACAATTTTGTAAAACTTAGAGGGAAGGATCACGTGATGCTAGGCTAGCGAGAGGCAGCCGTAGAGAGGAGTCCCCCCCCCCCCCCCCCCATTTAACATCGAGCGATTCACGGGGTAGAACCTCTCCAAAAAAACCCAGCCTGGGTCATTTAAGGTGGGCAAAGGAGCACAGATCCTGGGAAGCTAGACCAGAGATTTTTGGAAGCGCTGATGGCGGTGAAATCGCAAAGGAAAGATGGAGCACAAGGCCGCACAGGAGATTCCAAGATGGCGGAGACTGGCTCTGCGGGCGAGCTGACGGTGGGCTCTGCAAGGGCGGCAGAGATAGCTGTGGAGGTCTCGGTGCTGCTGGAACTGACGGTGGACCGGAAACTGTAGCGTATATCTGATAAATTAGAGGCAATGGACGGCAAGCTGGAGGGGCTATGGTCTGATCTTACTACCTTTCAACAGCGATTATCGGATGTGGAGGACAAATGTAATCAACAAGACAGTCTGCAGCAGAAAATGCAGAGCAAGATTGAACACCTAGAGGCTAAGCTAGACGATCTGGAGAACAGATTGTGGCGAAATAATCTCAGGTTAGTGGGCCTCCCAGAAACTATAAAAGAGTCTGACCTGCGCAGCTTTCTGGAGACTTGCCAGCTTATAATTGAAAAAGAAAAATGCCTATATTGCAACCCAAATCGGGAGATAGACGTTTATCTCACAAAAACGAATAAATCGGTATAATCGAATGCCGATTTTGGACGTTTTCAACTGCACTCCGTCGCGGATGCGGACAAAGTTGATGGGGGCGTGTCAGAGGTGTGGCGAAGGTGGAACAGGGGCGTGATTATCGGCCGAGGAGAGATGTACGCGTTAGGGCGATAATCAAAAAAATAAAGGCGTTTTTAGCGAACATTTAGGACACTTTTGTTGGACCCTTTTTTCACACGAACAGGTCCCAAAAAAGTGCTCTAAATGACCAGATGACCATCGGAGGGAATCGGGGATGACCTCCCCTGACTCCCCCAGTGGTCACTAACCCCCTCCCACCACAAAAAAATGATGTTTCACAACTGTTTATTTTCACACTCAAATGTCATACCCACCTCCCTGGCAGCAGTATGCAGGTCCCTGGAGCAGTTGTTAAGGGATGCAGTGGACTTCAGGCAGGTGGACCCAGGCCCATCCCCCCCTACCTGTTACAATTGCGCTGCTTAATGCTTATTAGTCGTCCAACCCCCCCCCCCCAAACCCACTGTACCCACATGTAGGTGCCCGCCTTCACCCCTTAGGGCTATAGTAATGGTGTAGACTTGTGGGCAGTGGGTTTTGAGGGGGATTTGGGAGGCTCAACACACAAGGGAAGGGTGCTATGCACCTGGGAGCTCTTTTACCTTTTTTTTTGTTTTTGTAAAAGTGCCCCCTAGGGTGCCCGGTTGATGTCCTGGCATGTGAGGGGGGACAGTGCACTACGACTCCTGGCCCCTCCCATGAACAAATGCCTTGGATTTATTCGTTTTTGAGCTGGGCGCTTTCATTTTCCATTATCACTGAAAAACAAAAACGCCCAGCTCACAAATTGTCGAATAAAACATGGACGTCTATTTTTTTCAAAAATACGGTTCGGTCCGCCCCTTCACAGACCCGTTCTCGGAGATAAACGCCCATGGAGATAGACGTTTTCGTTCAATTATGCCCCTCTTGGTTAACTAAAGCACTGGGACTTCCACTAACTGAGGGGCCCCTAAGGATTGAGAGAGCGCACCAGTTGGGAGTGGTGCGTAAGGAGATGGCCCGCCCGCGAATTGTAATCATGAAAGTCCTTAATTATGCCCATAAACAAGACATTTTGAGGGCATTGTGACAGAAGGGAGCCTTACATTATGAGAACCAGTGAGTCTTGTGCTTCCAGGATTTCTCTGCGGCGGTGGCGGCACAGCGTCGACTATTTGTGGACACATGCAAAATGCTACACACGAAGAAAGTATAATTTGCTCTTCTCTACCCAGCTTGCCTAAGGATTCAGAATGGCGGTAAAACTAGTTTCTTCACGTTCCCTACTGAAGCTCTTAAATTTGCTAATACGAGTAAAGCCAGAGACTGATGCGCGATTGGTGAATGCCTTACTGGGACTATGAAAAACTCAGAGTCTTTGACGGTGGAGTCGATAGACTTGAAATACACCTTAGGGATCTGGCAAGCATTGAAATTGGATAAGGACTATTGGCACATTTGAACTTGTTGAGTGGTGATGAGGGCTCTGTATCTATGTTGATTGATTGTTGTGTGAATGGTGAGAGTGAGTCTGTGAAGAGCCGCAGATGGTATGGAGCCCTCGAAGCTGGAACTGTGTTTTGCCTAATCTTTAAGCTGCAGGAATAGAAACAGTCTTAAAGTACTGCAGAATACCCACACTCATGTATTAGGCATAGGGGGTCTGGGGTTGGTTTGCCGTGCGTGTTGCTTGGGGGGGGAGGGCTCTGGGTGATCAGGTTCTTAGAATATTGTGGCGGGGGGGGGGGATAGGAAGGGGGGAAGGGATAGGGGAGGTAGGGGGAGGAGAGAGTGGGGGTGTCATAGGGGGAGGGGTAATGTTTTTGTTAGGATTGGTTTGTGTTGTGTTTTTGGATAGGGGATTATTTTTTGCTATTGGAACGAACTCTGGGGGGACAGGAGGGATGTTGGCTTGGGAGAGGAGGGGAGGCCCGGGGGCTGGGGGGCACCCCTTCTATTTTCATAGTAGAGAGTTACTTTACCCAAGAGGGTACAAGAGGTGGGACCCTGCCTGGGGTCACTTAGATTAGTATCATGGAATGTGGGGGGAATCTCCTCGTCGATTAAAAGATCCAAAGCGCCACAAAGCGGATGTGGCTTTTTTGCCGGAGACACACCTTTCATCAGTAGAGCATGCCAAGTTCCAGCGGGGATGGGTGGGACAGGTGGTGGAGGCCCCAGCAGTGCAAAGGAAGGCAGGTGTTATGATCCTTTTCCGTAAGGGGTTAAGGGTGCTGATTAAATCCATCAAATGCAGTCCGGATGGCAGATATGTTCTGGTAGTAGCTGAGTTGGAAGGACAGCTTTTGGTCCTATGTAACGTTTATGCCCCCAATGTTTTCGATAGGAATTTCTTTTGCAAGCTTACTTAGCTTTTGGTGCCTTATCAGGAAGGGAATGTTATCTTAGGAGGGGACTTTAACTTGCCTTCTGACCCTCTGATGGATAAGTCGACCTGGGTCTCGGGGAGGATCCTGTCTCAGTATGCTAGGGGTTTGCCTTTTCTGTGTAATATGTTGGACTTGCTTGATGTTTGTAGGATTCTTCACCCTACACATAGAGACTAGATGCACACATCTTGGGCACACTTGACCCAGTCACGCATAGACTATTTCTTTGCATCCCGTACCCTATTTTCAAAGATTTCATCGACGGACATTGGGCCCTGTGAGATATCGGATCACGCCCTTATCTGGTTACAGTTGGAGGTGGCTAGGGGGACACGTGCAGGGGGGGAGTGGAGGTTCCCATTAGAATTGTGTAGAGACCCAGTGTTCCTGCTTTTCCTGAAAGAGAAATGGGCGGATTTTGCACATCAAAATGGAGGACATTCACAGCAATATGGTCTATACTGGGAAACCGCAAAAGCGGTGATGAGAGAGGAGAGATCATCTCGTATAGGGCCAGAAAATGGAAAATTAGAGATAGGATAATACTACATCTGGAGAAAACAATCCGGCAGCAGAGACAACATTATGGGAGTACCCGGATGGAGCTAAACGGGCTCTTTTGAATTCCCAGAGCGAACTGAATGAATTGCTTCATCAGCGGGCGATCAAGTCTAACATCTATTATAAATTTCAACTATTTATTCATGGGAATAAGGCAGGGGGGTTGCTAGCTAGGTTACTGGCGCGAGGCAGTAGAGAGCCCATGCACATAGTACAGGTGAGAAAGCTGGGAGGGGGGTGGTATAGAGATAGCAAGGATATCGTGACCCATTTCCAGAGATTTTATGAACTCCTTTATCAAGAGCCTAAGGATGTGTTGGACGATGGTGATCTCTATCTAGAGAATACCTTGTTACCTCGGGTCACTGCAGCACAGAAGTCATTTCTTAATACACCCATAGGAGAAGGTGACCTTTTATTAGCACTCCAACAGAGTAAACTCCATAAGACGCCAGGCCCTGATGGGTACAGTATAGAATTCTATAAACTGCTTTATGAGCAAATACAGTCACCTCTCTTGGGCCTGTTTAACTCAATGGCACAATCAGGTACTATGCCCGAAACCTTTAAACTTGCTAAAATGATAGTGTTTTTAAAACCAGACAGGGATCCGGGGTCTTATAGCCCTATCTCCCTCCTAAACTGTGATGCAAAACTGTATGCCAAGATATTGGCTAATAGATTATCTCACATACTGCTGGACTTAATATCCTCCCCACAGGTGGGCTTTGTGAAGGGCAGGACAGCAATTAGGAATGTTCGGGCACTTTTGGCCTCCTTGGAGGTTGTGGAGAGGCTTCATTTACCATCTCTATTAATCAGCTTTGATGCAGAGAAGGCCTTTGATCGCGTCATATGGTCATTCCTTTTTGTCATAATGAGGAAAGTGGGCTTGGAGGGTTTCTTTGGCGAGGCAGTGAAGGTCTTATATTCAGACCCTCAGGCATTTTTGTTTGTAAATGGAGAAAGGTCCGAGGCATTCCCTATATTTAGAGGTACGAGGCAAGGGTGCCCATTGTCCCCTTTGTTATTTGTATTAATACTAGATACACTTCTTAGGGATATTAGGTCTCACCCAGAGATTTCAGGAGTTTCCATTGGGAAATCTATGTTCCTGATCTCAGCGTTTGCGGACGATTTACTTGTACATCTTACACACCCTCAGAGATCTTTAACAGCGCTTTTGGAGTTATTTCAGGAATTGGGGGATTTTTCCGAGTTTAAATTGAAATTTTAAAAGACGCTGGCTCTTGCCTCTACAGAGCAGTTGAGACATGAATGGGGGGGAGGGCTTCCCTTTCCATTGGGCTCGCAAATCTTTTACATACCTGGGAATAAAGATTGGCATGAAAACAACGTCTCTATACCAGGCTAATATTGCTAGTTTGTTAAAACAGACCATGGAACATCTACATAAATGGAGATCTTTGCCTCTCACCTTGAATGGCAGAATTCACTTGTTTCATATGGTGGAGTTTCCGAGCTGGCTATATGTAATGCAGATGCTCCCCCTTCGTATCCTAAATAGGGATTTGCAGATGTTATATAAACATCTACGCACATCAATCTGGGGTGGTAAGAAATCAAAACTAGCAATACAGCTTATGTTGGGGTCCTGGAGGGTGGGTGGCTTGGGCATCCCTCACCTACGGAGATATAACCAGGCATGTTTACTGCATCACTTGGGGGACTGGCTCCTCCATAGAGAGAATTTTACTCCCAGGCAGTTGGAGGAGGACTATTTTAGTCTGTGTCACCTGTACTTTTTGTTGCAAGCCCCGAGTCTGACTATTCCAGCCTGCTTCCGGAATAGAGTTTTGTTGCTGCCATTACGGGAACTTTGGAAGGATTTCACCAGACGCTGGGGAGTAGACTCGGAGGTCTCTGATTTATTGCCTTTGCAGGGCAATCTAGCATTCTCCCCAGGCTCAGAGAATCAGGTGTTTCGGAGATGGGCGAGCAGGGGTATAACGAGATGAGAACATGTTTTAACTGCAGGAGGGACCTTGTTGAATCTGGGGGCAATGGGGGTTGGCTTTGACCTTAGCAACATGTTTGCGTACAATCAGCTGGCACATTATGTCTCTGGGCTGCGTGGCGAGGCATTGGGGGCAGGACATGGTAGAGGCGTTCAAGATCTGTTTGGTTCGGTCTCGGGGGAACGGCTCTTGGTTTCAGGCCTGTATAGGGTGCTAACAAGGTTGGCCATAAGTAAGGATAAATTGCATCTCTAGACAGGAGTTAAGTTATTCTATGTATCAAGCCCTCTATTACTTGCAAAAACTGCTTGTAAAATTACCCCAAAATTGTACCCAATAACATATGTATGATATATATTCTGGTTCCTTCTTTTATGCCAACACATCATGCATTCTTCAGTTTCTTGTTTAGCTAGAAGATAGATGTAAAAGGCAAGTGAATGATTTTTTAAATATTTTACCTCTTTGGATCTCCATTTCTAAAAGTGTAATTTATTTCCTTGCATACTAGATTAGGACAACAAAAATAATTCATCAGATTAAATGGAAAATAAATCCCATTCTGACACACGATCTTATGGCATCTAATTTCAATATCATTAGTGTTCTATTTAATTATAGAACAGTTAATGACTGTTTTAATCCTGTTGTTTTGTTTAATTAGGTTAAGGCTAAAACAGTGATAAGGCATTGCTAATCTGTAGCATGGTCATTCTTCTGTTTATCTATGAAGTTAGCTGCCTTGGCCAGTCATTCATATCAGTTTCATTTGACATCTTATTCTTTTTCTCTTTTTAATTTGTAATCTACCTTTACTCTGCATTGTGCTCTCTGCACCCTAGTATTTTGATGTATAAGCAAATGAGATATGTAGTACAGCAGGTGGGGCGGCCCATGGGGGACATGGAGAAATGTGGGATCATGTGCCGGGGGTGGGGTGGGGGTGGGGGTGTCTTAGAAATGTAAGCTCGTATTTACACTGGGTTTCCTCAGAGTGCTCAGTGGTAGACAACTAGACATTAGTACAGCACAGCAGACTGGGATGAGAGTCAATCAATCCTTCAGATCACTATTTTCAAAGTGAATTTGTGGGTAAAACATTGTCTGAAAGTTGGCCACCTTAACATGAAAACTTGTAGTCAAGTTGGCAGGAGGTGCTCCAAGGGGTACATTTAGGTTTGCCGACGATGACATTTTCAATTTTTCATGTTTAATACTTCATACACCAAAACAGAAAGCAGTGCTTGCCCACCTGATGGATGCAGCCGTTTGGGGCTGAGCTACAGTAGAGATGCACCATCTAGTGGTTTTGCTGCTACTGAGGGTAAAGAAAAGGCCCTGCGAGGCTCTGCTGGGGTCACATGTGACTTTATGGTCACATTGACACATATACACATGCACGCACGCATGGGGAGTGGCGAGTTGATCGGCATATGCGGGCACGTGACAGGCACATCCGACCCAGTGGAGCTTCATGTGGCCTTTTCTCTCCCCGCAGTATAGTTGGGGGTCGCTGGAATATGAGGGTTGCCAAAATGGACTGTGGGGGCTACATGTTGGAGACCACTGTGCCATATGGTAGGTGTAAATGTTATCACCTAAATTGGTGAAAATATTTCTTCACTCAACGTATAATTAAACTCTGGAATTCGTTGCCAGAAAACATAGTAAAAGAAGTTAGCTTATCGGGGTTTTAAAAAAGGTTTGGATAGCGTCCTAAAAGAAAAGTCCATAAGCCATTATTAAAATGGACTTGGGGAAAATCCACTGTTTATTTCTAGGATAAGCAACTTAAAATGTATTGTACTGTTTTGGGATCTTACCAGGTATTTGCGACCTGGAATGGCCATTGTTGGAAACAGGACGCCGGGCTTGATGGACCTTCGGTCTGTCCCAGTATGGCAATAGTTATGTACTTATGTATTTATCTGCCAATGATCCTAAGAAACAAGATGGCAAGCGATCCGCAAAATCCAATGTGGAGACAAACAAAGCAGATCAATCAGTGATATGGTTCAAAACTTTATTTTCAGAGATTCGCCCGGCACAGACTGTGTTTTGGCCACAAGGGCTGTGTCAGGGGCTAATAGTCCAAGCAGGACATGAGATTGAAACGTAAAAAACCAGCAGGGTGCTTTCCTCAATCAAGGTGAGGACATCAGCTCAATACACAGGGTAAGTCTGGTCGCATCTCCAGCAGCTGAGAGATGCGACCAGACTTACCCTGTATATTGAGCTGATGTCCTCACCTTGATTGAGGAAAGCACCCTGCTGTTTTTTTACGTTTCAATCTCATGTCCTGCTTGGACTATTAGCCCCTGACGCAGCCCTTGTGGGCGAAACACAGTCTGTGTCAGGCGAATCTCTGAAAATAAAGTTTTGAACCATATCACTGATTGATCTGCTTTGTTTATCTGCCAATGAGCCTTCTCTGGAGTAGCCCACACACTCCGGAATGCACTGCCAGAAAGGCATAGCTTGACGCAAGACTATCTCTGCTTTAGGAAGCAAGGGAAAACGGATCTCTTCTCCCAAGCCTTTAATCGAAAAAACATCTAACTAGCTAGTCATACACACAAGGACTAACACCTGCTGCATATACTGTAGTAGGACTTTCTTATCCACTCTCTGAGATCATTTTCACACACATTTTCTGACCCTACACATGCAATTTATCCTTAAGTTAAGCACCCTAATTTTGTTTTATCTAAATCATGCTACTCTGTCTTATCTTTGTGTTCCACCTCCACTTATACCCTATGCTGTTTATTAAGATGTTCTAATGTGTATTGTGTTGATGTTGTAAGCAGCATACTATCCAGCTTATTTTCGAAAGAGAAGGCTGGCCATCTTCCAACACAAATCGGGAGATGGCTGGCCATCTCTCAAGGTCGGCGAAAACGGCATAATCGAAAGCCGATTTTGGCCGGCCTCAACTGCAGTCCGTTGCGGAGCCAGCCAAATTTCAATGGGGTGTGTCAGCAGGGTACAGAAGGTGGGATGGGGGCGGGATGGGGCGTGGTACGAGATGGCCGGCTTTGCCCGATAATGGAAAAAAGAAAGCCAGCCCTAACAAGCATTTGGCCAACTTTACTTGGTTCCTTTTTTTTCAGGTCCAAGTCCCAAAAAAGTGCCCGAACTGACCAGATGACCATTGAAGGGAATCGGGGATCACCTCCCCTGACAACCCCAGTGGTCACTAACCCCCTCCCACCCTCAAAAAAACAACTTTAAAAACTTTTTTTGCCAGCCTCTATGCCAGCCTCATATGTCATACCCAGCTCTCTGACAGCAGTATGCAGGTCCCTGGAGCAGTTTTTAGTGGGTGCAGTGCACTTCAGGCAGGTGGACCCAGGCCCATCCCCCCCTACCTGTTACACTTGTGGTGGTAAATGGGAGCCCTCCAAAACCCACTGTACCCGCATGTAGGTGCCCCCCTTCACCCATAAGTGGCCTAGTGGTTAGGGTGGTGGACTTTGGTCCTGGGGAACTGAGGAACTGAGTTCAATTCCCGGCACAGGCAGCTCCTTGTGATTCTGGGCAAGTCACTTAACCCTCCATTGCCTGCTGCATTGATCCTGCCATGAGTGGGAAAGCGCGGGGTACAAATGTAACAAAAAAAAATAAGGGCTATGGTAATGGTGTAGAGTTGTGGGGAGTGGGTTTTGGGGGGCTCCTCACCCAAGGTAAGGGAGCTATTTTAATGGGGTTTTTTTTATTTTTAGAAGTGCCTCCTAGGGTGCCCGATTGGTGTCCTGGCATGTCAGGGGGACCAGTGCACTACAAATTCTGGCTCCTCCCACAACCAAATGCCTTGGATTTGGCCGGGTTTGAGATGGCCGGCCTCGGTTTCCATTATCGGCAAAAACCGAGGCCAGCCATCTCAAACCCGGCCATCTCTGACATTTGTCCGGCCCCAACAGTGTTATCAAAATGAAAGATAGCCGGCCATCTTGTTCGAAAATACGGTTGGCCCTGCCCCTTCGCAGCACCATCCTCGGAGATGGGCGCCCTTAGAGATGGCCGGTCCCGTTCGAAAATGCCCCTCCACGCCATATTAGAATATTTTTATTGCTGTAATTGTCTATTGCCAATGCCTAGCTTATTCATGCTGTACACTGTCTTAGGTGAATTTCTTCAAAAAGGCAGTAAATAAATCCAAACAAAAAATGAATAAATAAGAGGGGAGGGAGAAGGAGTACAAGAAGGCAAGAAGCAACGGATGATATGGATTCAGAGGCCTGGAGAGAGATTGGAGCTATATGGAGGAAAGTCGTGTTACACTCCTACCTGGCTGCGCCTGGTGGCGGCCATCTTGGTTGGTTCAGTTGTGGGGGCGGCCATCTTGGGAAGTGCAGTTTGATCAGCCTCTGAGGGCGGCCATCTCGGTGCTAGGCAGCCCCAGGAAGGAAGTACATATTTGGGCATAGAGCATCTATTCTGATGGAGGCTGCCATCTTGAATCAGCTGCACATGTTTTAGACTGATTCCTACACTATTTAAAGCCCTGCCTCCAGTCAATCCTTGCTTTGGCTTCTATTGCTGTAGAGGTTGTAGTTCCCGTCTGTGGTCTGTTACCGGTTATCCTGTATCCTGTGTTTTGACCCTTGGATTGTTTCCCGACTACTCTGCTGTGTTGCTGCCTGCCCAGACCTTGGACTGTCTCCTGACTACTCTGTTGTTTTGCCGTCTTCCTGGTCTTTGGGCTGTGTCAGTTCCCCCGCCTGTCTGGTTGGTGGCCGTACACCCCGCCGGTTCCAGAAGTCCTGGTGGTCGCCTGCACCTGGGGGCTCAACTCCTGGGGAATGGTGGTCGCTTCCCAGGTGAAGCTAGGGGTTGTCTGGCTGCCTGACCAAGCGCGGTGCTGCTGCATCTTCGCTGTGCTCAGCCGGGGCACAAGGGCTCACTTCCCCAGACGTAACAAGTGGAGAGTGAAACAGCTGGCTTCTTTGAAAAATCAGATGGTTTCCGTCCAGAAGGTGGGGATGCTTATACCAAGGAGAGCATAGCCCTCAACAATGAAGACGAAGCTCTGAAGAGTTTGCTCAGATGCAAACGTTTGAGTCTGATTAATTTTCTCAAAGCTAGGATTTTGTTACTTGAAGAGTTGTAGAAAATGTATTTTTTGAGACATATGGAAGATATCTCCAAGATATCTTACCTGTCCCGGGAAGACATAAGAAGAGTAGAGAGGAAGGAAGATATAGGAGACAGCAGTTTCCATGGATAGCTTGGATATTTCTACATTCTTAGATTCCTCCTGGTATTGACAAGGGTTTATGTTGCTGTTCCTGAGATAAAACAAGAATTAGGCATTTTTTTTCTGTATGGTAAATTCTATGGGGAAATGTCCTTGCTCTGCTTTGCCTTCATTGTTGCATATGGAAGGCTTCTTCAGATACAGAATACATTTGCATTTAACACCATGATGGTTCAGTATGCAGGGTCAAGAATTGATATTTTTTATATTAGAGTTCCAAGCTACATAATTTAACTGTAACAATTTTTACTGAGTGTAATAACCAACATTTGCAAAGTTTTCAGTTTTTCTTGTATATAGCCTGAGAATATAGGCTGTGCTCTTTTTTTCCTGGGTCAGCTGTCTGACCAGCATTCTGAATGAGGCAATCTTCCCACCCTACTTCCTGACCAGAGTTTTGAGGGGACCCTCCTTTTCGGAGCTTTGGGAGGGGATCATCTCATCCCTTTCTTCAGGTAGCAGACTGCCTTGAACAACCTGGTGACAAGAAAAATCTGGGCAGTGCAAAAGAATTAAAGTAGCAATAGCAACAGGGGAATTAAGACTCAAGGAACCATGAAACGTGGAAAACAGGAAAAGGACATTGATTGCAGAGAAACACAGCAAGAAAGTGTAGAAGTGAATTGATTTTTCACTCTTTCAAAAAAGTACAAAGACCAGGGGACACTCAATGAAATTACATGGAAAAACCTTTAAAACAAATAGGAGGAAATATTTAGTGTATCTGGGTTTTAAAAAGGTTTGGACAAGTTCCTGGAGGACAAGTCCATAGTCTGTTATTGAGATGGACAAGAGGGAAGCCACTGCTTGCCCTGGGATTAGTAGTATGGAGCATTGCCACGATTTGGGTTTCTGCCAGGTATTTGTGACCTGGATTGGCCACTGTTGGAAAGAGGATACTGGGCTAGATGAACCATTGGTCTGATCCAATATGGCTATTGTTATGTTCTTATATAAGGAGGCATCAACCCCACCAAGACACAGAAAGAGGGTTGTAATGGACAAACTATGCAGGAATGAAGCCTTCCAAGGAAGCAAGAAAGATGCTAAGCAGAAGGAGGAGGAAGACTGGCAATAGTAATTAAGGGGTCCTTTTACAAAGGTGCGCTAGTGTTTTTAGCAAGCACTAAAAATAAGTGTGTGCGCTAAATTATTAAAGACTTACTTATTCATAAAGGCGTACAACAAAGATTCCCCATAACGATTTGACTTCCTAATTATTCCAATTACAACTATTCAGGAACCCTCCTATCTGCTCATCTTAATTACATCCTCATGACTGAATATTATATCTTTTCCTGATATCATTATGTTATGTTTATCTTTCAATTCACTTCCAATCCAATATGATTTACTTGTGCACTCTTATTTGTAACAATTGTAAAATTATTATTCCGTTAATATGTTTGCTCTGATATTCTATGTACCCATCTGTATCCATATTCTGAAATTCTTATCCTATAATGTGTGTATGTTGTTGTAACATTTTGTAAGCCACATTGAGCCTGCAAATAGGTGGGAAAATGTGGGATACAACTGCAGCAAATAAATAAATAAATGCTAGAGACACCCATATATTCCTAAGGGTGTCTCTAGCATTTAGCGTGCACTAATCATTAGTGCGCACTAAAAATGCTACCATGCCTTTGTAAAAGACCCCCTAAGGGTACTGCTTGAATAGCAAAGCAGCCAGAAAAGTGACATGAATCACCCAAGACAGCCAAAAAGCGGCAAAGGATCCTACCCTAGCATGAACACTGCAAGGCTCAGATAGAAAGACAAGGGAGAGGCCAGCACAAAATTCCTTCTGGTAGAGAATCCAATGTATAAAATCTATACCAAATCTCAGCAAGGTGACTCTACAATTGAAATATGGTAGGAAAGAAAAGGAAGATAATACTGACTGCATGTTGCCTTGAGGTGCCCACGTGTATGCACTAGGGCTAGAGATGGTAGTAGTGATAGTGTAGACATTGAGCTACTACTGAAAAAGGTGTGAGCAAAATCTAAATAAATATATTGTGGAGGAAGATGAAACCACTGTTTCAGATAAATGCCATGGTGAACTTGTTCAGGGACCCACTGCAGCAGAAGACAAATCACAGAAATTAATAAAAAGAGGATTAACTACAATTAAGTGGACTCCTGCAGATAAAAAGGAGATAATGTACTGCTATCTTTGTGTTACAAACTCTATAATTAAACAATGAGGGTATACGGAGAGAGTCTGCCAAAAACTGGAAGCAGAAGGAATATTGCCACAGGAAAAAGCTGTAAAAAGCAACCAAAGCAAATTTAAGAACCTTAAATTTCATGACGAAGAAGGGCAACCTTCGAAAGCTAATCAAGAAATGTATTAAGTTATGTCCAATAAAAAAGGTATCATTTTCTTTTCCATGTTTTATTTTGTTTGATTTCTATTGATAACCTTTAAGAGTGGACTAACACGGCTACCACACCTCTCTACTTATGATTAAAGTAAAGAAGTACGTGAGCATTAACATCATAAAACAATTCAGAGCTTCTGTAGAAAAAGAAAGAGAAAGAGGAGACTTAGGCAGGGACATCAGAAGAAAGGTGTATGCAGAAGGAGAAAGAAGAGCCTTCTTGTATCAATCAAAATAAAAAAGGAATAACTGAAAAAAAAAACTGATGCGGAGAGCGAAAGAAAGTGCCTGAAAAGGAGCAGCAGATGAAAGGCTGAGGGGATCTAGAAAGGACAGGAAGAAGAGGGACTGATGCAGAGAGAGGGCTTTTTTTGAGGGGGTACTGAGTACCGGCACCTTTTTCATTGTCTGCTAAAATTGATTCATGGTCCCCAAGTTATAGTAAAAGAGCTCAGGCTCTACGCACCAATTCTGCCTTTTCATAGATTCTGTGACTGGTTGCAAGGGGCCTGGCTATTATGGGGTGGGTCCCTCAGTGACCACCCCCACCCCTAAAGGGTGGTCTGACATTTGATTACCCGCACCTTTTTTGCTAGAAAACACGCACTGAGAATATCAGAACAAAGATGAGAGAGAAACAGGAGTCTCAGAATGGAGTACTAGAAGGAAGCTGAGGTAGAGATGATCTGGAAACACAACAGACTTAGAAACATGGGGAAAGGCTAAGAAATCAACTGAAGAGGAAGAAAAAAGACAGGAGAGAGACACAGAGATTGATGAATTAATGGTTGAGCTCCTGGCCTATTCGGAAAGAGATGAATATGCTAGATTTCAGGAGAGGAAAAGGTTATCCAAGTTGAATTCAACACCTAGGGTAAAGAGAGAGAAGAAAAAGGCCACAATCTGAATAAAGGGACAGTCTGTTGCTATCACAGAAGTTAACTGAATACAATACTATGCTATAAAACTTATTACTGAGAGAATTTACTGATGAGGGCGCAGGGTAAGGGGAAAAAGGGAAAGATAACTCCTTCTTGGAAAACACACACTGAAGCAAAAATAAAATTACTATGCGCAGAGGTGCCCCGATAATGGGTACAATGAGAACCTACATCCTCACTAATTCACCTCGCCAACCCACTCAATTATTAACAACCAAACCCTATATCTACCCTAACCAATCTCTTCCTTCTTTTCCCTTCTTTAATAGCTACACATTATTAACTGTATCTGATATCCTGAAATGACAATATTAACAAATCTATGTAAGCCACATTGAGCCTGCAAATAGGTGGGGGAATGTGGGATACAAATGCAATAAATAAATAAATAAAATATCTAAAAGGATCAAGTCACCAAAGATAATGAGAAGGATCCAAAATATCAGACTGAAATGTGCTACATTAATAGAGGAAGACCTTAAATTCCTATGTTCCAATAATGAAGCACAAAACTGTGGAGATAGGAAAAGAACAGAGAGATATCAAAATAAACAATTTAGAAAGAACACAAACAGTTCTACAGGGAACTTGGGAAGTGCATTAGTACAGTGAAAATATTATGAACTGAAGCTGAAACAGAATCATTCTTAAGAAACATATACTTGGACCCAACAGAGCACAGCCAAGAAGCAGAATGGCTAACTAGTATATGGGACAATATAGTCTGGAGAAACTGGGACATTATGAAAACACACCCTATTTTTTTAAAGATCAGAATTTTTCGGTTGCCTTCTTAAAAAGCAAGAACTTAAAAGAATTGCTTAGTCTAGCAATACTACCTTTAAATCAAATGTGTGACAGAGATGGTTCTCCTAATCCTGTGGGCACTGGAAATGTGGCCGGTGCAAAACTTGTACCATGACTGAAGAATTTGTGAATCCTGCTGACGGAAAAAAATACAAATTACATTTTTTAACGGATTGCAGGACCGACCATGTGATTTACATCTTGAAATGTAGTTGTAATAAGATTTATGTGGGTAAGACCTTTACATCTACGGATTAATGAGCATTGCTTCAACGTGTCTAATATGAAGCAAGGAGCTCCATTAGTGGTGCATTGGTCAATAGCACAACATGGTTTTGATCATTTTAGCTGCTTTGCAATTGATTGGGTGTTTCCTGGTTGGGGAGGCGGAAATTTGTCAAGAACACTTTTACAAATGAGGGAGCAACGCTGGATTTTTTGTTGGAAGTCCTTGATGCTAGTGGGACTCAACAATCAGATTGATTGGATGGTCCTTTTGTGAACGAGTGACATCAGCAGGTTACATAGGCATATGTGATTGGCTGAGATGGACAGCGCTTTTACAGACAGATGATCAAAACCCCGCTGTTACAAACAGCGCTCCAAAAATAGCGCTGGAACAGTTTGGGGCGTTATTAGAGCTATGATCAGAGATAATTGCATGCAAATTTAATCACGCAATTATCTCTGATCATGTGGTAGAAGTGCGAGAGAATTGTGCCTGAGCATGCGCTCAGTACAATCCTCCCGCACTTGTTTGACAGGACTGGGCTGTCAAAAGCCCAAATCTGACAAACACAGGGGCTGGAGGTCCATGGGACCACCAGGCCCCAACTACCCCTGCCCTGAGCAACGGGGGCTGGAGGTCTGGCGGACCTCCGGTCCCCCCCCCCCCCAGGTTCAGGGAGGGCTGGAGATCCGGTGGGTCTCCAGCCCCCCTAACTCCCCCAGCAAAGAGTCCCTGGTGGCCTAGTGGGCGATCAACTAAATCCCTCCAGCAACAGGGGGGCTAGAGGTCCACTGGACCTCCGGTAACCCTGACAATCCCCCATCCCCAGGTTCAGGGAGGGCTGGAGATCTGGTGGGTCTCCAGCCCCCCTTAGTCCCCCAGCAAGGGGTCCCTGGTGGTCCAGACCCCCCTACCTTGTGGGTTGGAGGGTAGCCTGCCTCCCTCCTCTTCCTGCGACGTTGCA
Source organism: Microcaecilia unicolor (assembly GCF_901765095.1). Classification (NCBI taxonomy): domain Eukaryota; kingdom Metazoa; phylum Chordata; class Amphibia; order Gymnophiona; family Siphonopidae; genus Microcaecilia; species Microcaecilia unicolor. The sequence goes on along the minus strand of NC_044031.1, from coordinate 264,305,260 downwards.
AAATGGTGGCGCTCAGCCCTGCCCAGGGTATCCTGGGATGTGCTGGGCGGGGCTATACACCATATAAGGTAGAAACTCCCTTATATGGTATATAGCCCCACCGAGCGCATCCTAGGATACACTGGACAGGGCTGGACACCACCATTTTGCTGCGTCGCAAGAAGAGGAGGGAGGCAGGCTACCCTCCCTCCTCTAACCCACAAGGTAGGGGGGTCTGGACCACCAGGGACCCTTTGCTGGGGGACTAGGGGGTGCTGGGGACCCACTGGATCTCCAGCCCTCCCTGAACCTGGGAGGGGGATCATCAGGGGGGCACCAGAGGTCGAGCGGACCTCCAGCCCCCCTGTCGCTGGGGGGGGGGGGGAGTTGGTCACCCACTAGGCCACCAGAGACCCTTTGCTGGGGGAGTTAGGGGGGCTGGAGACCCACCAGATCTCCAGCCCTCCCTGAATCTGGGGGGGAACCAGAGGTCTGCCGGACCTCCAGTCCCCTGTCACTGGCAGGTTTGCTGTTGGGGGGAATGGGGCCTGCCAGCATGCAAATGCATGCTGGACAGGGCTCACCATTCCTCCCCAATGATCTGCAAACCCTAACACCAGCTCGGAGCTGGCGTAGGGTTTGCCACAGCCAGCGACCCAATCTTTGGCGCGCTGGCCGCTGATCATTGGGGATGAATATGTTTAACCCTGTTTAGCATGCATTTGCATGCTAGTTGCATTCAGAGCCCTCGAGCGTGTTGTTTCACGCTCTTGAGGGCTCTGATCATGGGGCATTAGCAAACGCCGGTGCTAACAGCCTCTAACGCTGGCATTTGCTTCTGAGCATCCCTCTGTTAGGAATTTAAGAGCACCATTTTGTTCTATTATAACAGCTGCCTTCCATGTCAAAGAATAATCAGTATGAAAGTAAGGCTGGGGAGATGCAATTTAAGTGACTCACAACTGTATGTGGTGAGCTTTAAGTTAATGGAATATTTTGTTGCAGGTACATCAGCACTTTGTATTTTTGGATCCCCTGACGAAGCGGAAGTGAAATGGGACCCGTCAAGATCAACAATTTATGAGATAAGTGCTCTTCTTTTTCCTGCTCACATGAGCAGTCAATATAAGTAAAAACATTTTTTGAAAAATATGTCAGTGTGAACATTTGAAGTGAAGTTTGCAATTCAGTTGTGATAGAGATTTTTGGCCAGTGATTGAAGACTGGTTTGGCAGCTGTTACCTCAAACAAAGTAGAGGATTTAACACTATGTCATAGATTTCTGAGGTCTTTTCCTCCATTTATTATGCAGTATATTGATGCATTTGGAGTCTACATAATCCACTTGTGGGCATTTTATCAATTGATACATTGGGGTGTGGAGTTTTCACCTAGTTTTGCATTTGATAACCTGCATATGGGATAATTTTGAAAAGGCACACATCAAAGCTGTGGAACAGCCTTTAGAAACAACTAACTAGTTGGATATAAGGTTACAAAGAGCCCAGCCCATATGGAATGACCAATTTTTGGCTCAAACAGTTAACTCTACCAAGATCTGTCAGATTGCACAAATCAATTTGCCAGGCAGCCAGACTTAACGCAATAGCTAATAAGAGGAAGAACAGTTCTTCCAAATAGAGATCCAAGCAGTGTTTTTAAAACTTACAGAGCATAATTTGTCTACCTACAATTTTTAAGCTGTTATGATCATATTGATTCCTTTCCATTAAGAAATATTTTCTCAGGTTCAGTGGCGTAGCAAGGGGGGGGCGGGAGGGGCGGTCCGCCCCGGGTGTCAGCTCAGGGGGGGGTGTGCTCCCTGCCAGCTTCCCCCCCCTCAGCGCATTGACACCCCCCGACCAGCTCCCGCACCCTACCTTTAAAAAGAATATCAGAATCCAAGGCGAGGCGCAGCGCCTCGCGCCTGCCCTGCACGTAAAAGAAATGTGGACCGTCAGGCCTTCCCTCACTCTATCTGTCCCGCCCTCCGCTGGCGCAACTTCCTATTTCCGCAAGGGCGGGACAGACAGAGCGAGAGAAGGCCCGACGGTCCACATTTCTTTTACGTGCAGGGCAGGCGCGAGGGGCTGCGCCTCGCCTCGGATTCCGATATTCTTTTTAAAGGTAGGGTGCGGGAGCTGGTCAGGGGGGGGTGTTGATGTGCCAAGGGGGGGGGATGTCATCGTGCTGCACCCGGGGGGGGTGCAACGGTGAACCGCCCCGCCCCGGGTGGCAGCCCCCCCCCCCCGCTACGCCACTGCTCAGGTTATTTCTGAGTCTATCCCCTTTCACCTTCATCCTATGCCCCTTCGTTCCAGAGCTTCCTTTCAATTGAAAGAGACTCACTTCCTGTGCATTTATGTCGCATAGGTATTTAAATGTCTCTATCATATTTCCCGTCTCCTGCCTTTCTTCCACAGTATACATATTGAGATCTTTAAGTCTGTCCCCATATGCTTTATGCCTAAGACCACCGACCATTTTAGTAGCCCCCCTCTGGACTGACTCCATCCTGTTTATATCTTTTTGAAGATGTGGTCTCCTGAAGTATATACAATTGTGTGGAGGAGTGGCCTAGTGGTTAGGGTGGTGGACTTTGGTCCTGCGGAGCTGAGTTTGATTCCCACTTCAGGCACAGGCAGCTCCTTGTGACTCTGGGCAAGTCACTTAACCCTCCATTGCCCCATTGAGCCTGCCATGAGTGGGAAAGTGCAGGGTACAAATCTAACAAAAAGTAAAATAAACTGTACCATTCCCTTAGGTTTTTGTAGCACAAATGCATGATCCTACATTTTTTAGCATTAAATCTAAGCTGCCAAATTCCAGACCACGCTTCTAGCTTTGCTAAGTCCTTCCTTATGTTATCCACATCATTAGGGGTGTTTTGTAAAGAGGCAAATCTTACCAGATAACCCTTCAGCAATATCACTTACAAAAATGTTTAAAAGAACCGGCCCAAGAACCGAACCTTGCAACACAGCACTGGTAACATCCTTTTCCTCAGAATGAGTTCCATTTACCACTACCCTCTGTTGCATTCCACTCAACCAGTTCTTAACCCAGTCAGTCACTTTAGGGCCCATACCAAGGGCACTCAGTTTATTTATTAGTTGTCTATGCAGAACCATGTCAAAGGCTTTACTAAACTCTTAAGTATACCACATCTAGCGCTCTCCCTTGATCCAACTCTCTGGTCACCCAGTCAAATAAATTAATCAGATTTGTCTGACAAAACCTGCCTTTAGTGAAACCATGTTGCCTCAGGTCCAAAAACTTTACTATTTGCTATTTTAAAAACGTTTCTAGTAATTTACTTACTGCAGAAGTCAGACTTTTTATCTGTACTGAAGGAACCTTAGAAAAGAGGTTGGGAACTACAGGCCAGAAAGCAAGAGGTTGGGAACTAATGACTTACTGGCCTGTAGTTCCCAACCTCTTTCTTTTGTGGAGAGGGACCACATCTGCTCTTCTCCAGTCCTCCAGGACCACTCCCAACTCTAGAGAAGCATTAAAAAGGTCAACCAGTGGAGCTGCTAGAACTTTTCTAAGGTTCCTTCAGTACCCTTGGATGTATGCCATCCAGCCCCTTTCACTTTGTCTGCCTTTAGCTTAGGCATCTCCTCACAAACACAGCCCTTTGAAAATCATTCAAGGACTACCACCCCTCCATTCCTATTTATGTTTATCTTCTGTGGTCCTGCTCCTGGTCCTTCAGCTGTGAACACAGAACAGAAATCTTTGTTAAGCAATTTTGCCTTATCTTTATCAGCTTCTACATATTCCTCCCCTTCACCTTTGAGTCTCCCAATGCCACTTTTGCACTTTCTCCTATCACTAACATATCTAAAAAATGTCTTGCCCCCTCATTTTACCATATTAGCTATTTTTTTCTTCCATTTTCATCTTTGCTTTGCTGACCACTTTACCAGCTTCTCATAGCTTTTCCAGATATTGCTGCCTGTCTTCCTCTTTCTGTGATCTCAGGAGACTCCCTGTTACCACTCTTATCTTGTATGGCATTTAATCCACTGAATACTCTTATTAACTCCCTGGACTACAGGCTTAGAAAGGAAGTTATCAACGTGTGCTACCATTAAGATGGGTTATTTTATCACAAGTCATGATATTTTAGTACAGGGTCTCATTGCATACAACGGGACCCTGTGCTGAAATAGCTACTCCTCTTTTTTTGACTTTGTCCTGTGTGTAGCAGATCTCGTTTCTCCACCTTGGTGGTTGTTTGTGTTGGACCACACCCTGAGGCATGTTGGTGGGAGCATCTGTGCTCTGCAAAATGTGAAGATGTTTGAAGAGATTTTATTGTTGAACATTTTCATTTCTACAGAAGAGAGATGTGTTTGCAAAGGCAAAGAAAATGTTTTGAAATTGGTGGAATCATTTAAATAAATATTTAAGACTTTAAGAAGTATTTTTTGTGCTATTTGGAACTGAATTTGAAACACTTGAATAATTAATACTTGGACACAGCTGAGATTTTGTTTCATAGACAAATGTTGGAGCACAAACAGAACCTGAGCACCCAGATCCCATTCTAGAATTTACGCGTAGTGCCCGATATTTTGTCACCTAACTTTTGGTGAAGTTTGTTCTATTCTACGTCTTATAGTCTGCTCAGTTTCCAAATAAGGATTCATGGCAGATTACATAAAAGAGAGCCTGAAAAGTACCCCCTATATTATAAGGATGAGATGAGAGATTAGGTGGTATATGCAGTATTGTGACATGCATCACTCTGACAGGTAATGGTTTGTATTCATCATACTTTTATTCTTATGTATGAGGCTCTGGTTTTATTTGGGCTGCTTCAAATACTTACTTTCTCATGGTTACATCGATTATGCTGACTCGTTTTACACATATTCACTTTATTTTCATGGCATCTTTTTTGGCATTGGCCATTTTTATTTTTATCTCTGTTTCGCCATATACAGATTACAAAGAGACGCTACAGCATCTGTAATTTATTACAAAGGTCTTTATCAAGACCATCCTATCTTGAGACTGATTTCTAGTACCAAGGATCATTTAAGACTCCTGAGGCAGGCCCTCGGCCGAAACACGGTACTGTGTCGAGTCTGTGAATAAAGAGTCTGTGAATAAAGTGATACCCTACACATCAGTATCTCGTTTCCCTGGAGTCATTGGTCCACTTCCCACTTTCCTTTACCATCTCTCATATTACACATCTTCTGTTCATTCTGCATTGACTAGTTTTATAGGTTCCCCTTTTTTTTTTCATAGTTCACCACTTTGTCTCTCCTCAGTTTTTCTTTTATTACTCCTTCCTTGTTTATTTACTTTATACATTTATATATTCCACCATTTATTTTTGAGGTCCACTGACAAAAGCATATATGCCAAAACACAGCCTGTGTTGGGATTTCATGTCAAGTGCACCTTGTATACTGCATGTGAGGATTGTATTGAGAGAATATCTTCACCTCTAATATTGTGTTCAATTCTGGTCGCCGTATCTCAAAAAAGATACAGTGGAATTAGAAAAGCTGCAGAGAAGGGCGACGAAAATGATAAAGGGGATGGGACGACTTCCCTATGAGGAAAGGCTAAAGTGGCTAGGGCTCTTCAGCTTGGAGAAAAGGCAGCTGAGGGGAGATATGATAGAGGTCTATAAAATAATGAATAGAGTTGAACGGGTAGAAGTGAAGCGTCTGTTTACGCTTTCCAAAAATACTAGGGCTAGGGGGCATGCAATGAAGCTACAATGTAGTAAATTTAAAACAAATCGGAGAAAACGTTTCTCACTCAAAGTGTAATTAAACTCTGGAATTTGTTGCCAGAGAATGTGGTAAAAGCAGTTAGCTTAGCAGAGTTTAGAAAAGGTTTGGACAGCTTCCTAAAGAAAAAGTCCATAGACCATTATTAAATGGATTTGGGGAAAATCCACTATTTCTGCGATAAGCAATATAGAATGTTTTGTACTTCTTTGGGAACTTGCCAGGTATTTGTGACCTGGATTGGCCACTGTTGGAAACAGGACGCTGGGCTTGATGGACCTTTGGTCTTTCCCAGTATGGCAATACTTATGTATTTATACACTTATGGCTGAAAGTCCGACTGTTCAGGCCAATTACTGATTGCTTGGAGCTTACTGGGGTCCATCTGTAACCCAGAGGCCGAGATGACGTACCCTAGAAAGGGTGTGGTTTCTTGGTAGAAAGCACATTTATCTAGTTTGGCATACAAGCCATTGTCTCTAAGACGCTGAAGGACCGTCTGGAAATACTTTGGATGTTCTGAATTAGAGGAGGAGAATATTAGGATGCCGTCTAGGTACACGATGACACAAGTGTAGAGGAGGTCTCTGAAGATCTCATCCACAAAATGCTGAAAGACGGCAGGGGCATTACAGAGTACAAAGGGCATGACTAAGTATTCATAATGTCCATCATGGATGTTGAAGGCCGTCTTCCACTCATCCCCCTCTCTAATACGAATTAGATGATAGGTTTCTCACAAGTCCAGTTTGTTGAAGACAGAAGCACCCTGGTGGCGATCGAAGAGTTCAGGAATGAGTGGTAGTGAGTATCGATTTTTCACTGTGATAGCATTCAGTCCACAATAATCTATACAGGGCTGTAGGCTTCCATCCTTTTCACTGATGAAAATGAACCTGGCTCAGATGGTCGAATGAAACCCTTTTGCAGGTTTTCTTGGATATATTCGGTCATGGCCTGTGTCTCAGGTCGGGAGAGGATATAGACTTATCCCTGAGGTAGCATTTTTCTGGGTAGTAGACCAATGGCACAATCGAAGCTTTGGTGGGGTGGAAGATTCTCTGCCTGCCTCTTGTCAAAGACATCTGCCAAATCCTGATAGATTCCAGGAAGACCGGATGGTAGAAGCTGGTTGCAAGGAAGTGTTGCCATCACAGGACAAACTGGAGTTAAGCAGGAATGGAAACATGATGGTCCCCAAGCCGTGATCTTGTTGCTGTTCCACTCAATGTGTGGTGCATGGGATTGTAGCTAGGGAAATCCCCAAACTAATGGATGAATGGATTTGGATAAAACGTAAAACTAGATGGTCTCATAGTGCAGAGCTCCCACTTGAAGGGAGAGAGGAGCAGAAGCAGAAGTTATGAATCTGAGTAACAGATCACCATGGATAGAGGAGATATGTAAAGCAGAAGTTAAGGGAACTACCGGAATCCGATAGTGTTGGACCAAGTTCCCATCAATGAAATTCCCGGCAGCCCCTGAATTGATGAGAGCTGAAACAATGATCTGGCAGGCATCCCACTGCAGGAAAACTGGGAAGACACATAAAAAAGTTGGGGAAGAAGGAAGGAAGGATGCCTATATGCTAAATAGTAGTAGTAGTCTTTTCTGGGGTGTTCTAGGCCTGTCTGTTTCCCTGCTTGTATGGGCACTTGGGAACAAGGTGCCCCAACTCTCTGCAATATAGGCACAAATTGTTTCTTCGCCAGCGGTTCCTTCCTTCTTCGGAGAGACGGTAGCGACACATCACTATGGGCTCATCAGCAGCTTCGCTAGGAGAAGTGTGTCCCCCAGTAGATGAAAGGGTCATTGGAATTGGGGTGCTAGCCATGGGAATTGGCAAAGGAACCCTTTTTCTGGGCCCGTTCCTGGAAGTGTATGCTCACTCTGATACACATTGTGATAAGCTCATCCAGGGCGGCAGGAAACTCTCATCTGGCAAGTTTGTCCTTAATCCTCCCTGCCAGACCCTGCCAAAATATGGCCACTAGTGCTTCCTGATTCCATGGGAGCTCCGAGGTCAGGATTCAGAAATGAATGGCATAGGCCCCAGTGGAGAGTGGACCTTGCTGGAGGTGAAGAAGGTCGCTGGCTACAGAAGAAAGTCATCCAGGCTCATCAAAGACCATACAGAAGTGCCTCAGAAAGGCTTATAAGTCAGAGAGGATTGGATCCTGATGTTCCCAGAGGGGTGTGGCCCAAGCCAAGGCTTGTCCTGAGAAAAGGGGAATTATATAAGTAATCTTAATTTCATCAGAAGGAAAATTACCAGGTTGTAGCTCAAAATGCATCTGGCACTGATTCAAAAACACTTGACTGGCTTGGGGATTTCCATCGAACCATAGGGGATCAGGAACTTGGATCATGGATGCAGCCATGGGCGGCATTGCCGGCCCTGAAGGCAGGTGCGTAGCCAGACTTCGGCGGGAGGGGGGGTCCAGAGCACGAGGTGAGGGGGCACATTTTAACCCCCCTCCCACGGCACCGCCGCCACCCCCCCCCCCCCCCCGCCATTTTTTAACCCCACCGCTGCCACCACCAACTTTGACCCCCCCCCCCCCCGGTGCCAACCCTTTCGACCCCCCCCCCCCTTCACGCCGCCACCAACACTCCCCTGCCATCGCCGTCAGGTACCTTTGCTAGCAGGGTCCCAACCCCTGCCAGCCGAAGTCCTCTTCTCCTGCGCGGCCGCATTGCTGATCTGCAAGGCTTCTATTTCTGTGAGTCTGACGTCCTGCAAGTACAAACGACAGCAGTGGCGGGGGAGGGTTGGCGGCTGGAGGGGGGAGGGTCAAAGGGGTTGGCAGTGGGGGGCTATGGCCAAATCTATGGGGGCCCATGCCCCCGTGGCCCCACGTAGCCTGAAGGACTCGGGCTCGGTGGAGAAGTGAGCAAGGCTGCCAACTGTGCACAAACGTCCTGTAGAACTCCAGAAAAATGTTGTAGCTGATTCTGCTTCTGTTGCAAAGCCTGAGCAAAGTCCAGAAGCATGGACTTGTCGGACGAGCTCGTGGCCTCAGCAATCTGTCACGTCCTGTCACACTAACTGAAGTGTGAGCCCTTGTTCCATCACCCAAAAGGGCGAACAGGCGGCCGACAAAGCCCCTGGGGTCTTCACCTGAACCAACCACCATTCCCTGAGGGTTGAGCCCTCAGTTTCGGGCAGCCAGCAAGACTTAGGGTCCTCAGGAAGGGGCTACAGGCACGGAGAAGATAGGATACCAGGCACAGGTCAGGTCATACAGTGGCCAAGGTGTAGTCAGGATACCAGGCAGGGTCAGGTCAGGAAGCGAGCAAGGTATAGTCAGGATACCAGGCAGGGTCAGGTCAGGCAGCGAGCAAGGTATAGTCAGGATACCAGGCAGGGTAAAGTAGCAAGCAAGGCATGGAGAGCTACCGAGAGGCAACTCACAGGAGGCAGGAATCTCTGGAACCTGTTACCAAGGATTTGGCAGGGCTGCGGAGATGGCAGAAGAGGAGCTGCGCGTCTGACATCAGGGCGTCATCTGACATGCCCTACGTCATGTGTGGCAGATCGGAGACATGCCTGTCCTAGTGCGGCCTGAAGCACGTGCCAGTGTGGGAGAAAGGGGAAGGCATCCACCGGTGCTGGGATGCACCATGCAGGTACAGGGGCGCAACAATAAGACGGCCCTTAAAACTCATTTATTTAAAACTGCTTTTTTGGAACTCTTGCTGAGCACTGTTTTTTGATGCACCAGGCAACTGTGACCTGTGTTCTGCTGTGGATATGTATGTGACTGATGTTTCATGGATTTAGTTTTAAACTGTAAACCATTATGTTATAATTTTATGAATAGTGGTGTATCAAATACATTTTAACTATAACCATTATTCTAATCTTTTATACATGTACAGTGATCAGCACATGAATGTTAGTGTTCATTCTACAGAATTTCCTTACCTCCTAAAAGTGACAGAAATCACATAAAGCAAATGTTTCTCTTTCATCTATTGAGAGCAAAGGGAGCCAGTGCTAGAAGGCACATACGCAGACACTGCCTGTCTGGTAGTAACATTATTTCATTAACAGCAGTACTAAAATGCTGGCAACAGGCAGAAAAAGTAGCAGCAGCAACAAGAAAAGGAAAATAGTGTGGGAAAAGACTGCTGGCTACCTGGCTGCCAAAACCATCTGTATCACCACCACCCTGACACCAGCGTCAAACATATAATTCCTGCTACGACTAAAACAACAACAAAAACCAAAAAGCAACCCATGAACAGGAACCTGCTGACAGGAATCTGAAGCAGGAAAATATTTTATTCCCTGACCTTTCTGTGTGAAACAGTCTTAATCATGTTTGTAGCCAAATTATCTGCATTAGAAGTGGACAGTTTCTTTAATCTAATCACAAAATTGCACCAAGAGAGGATTGTGGTGCCCTGAGCCAGCATTTGCTTGGATGTCCCCCCCCCCCCCCCTCCCAATTCAGCATGCCTTCCCACGCCAGTCAGCCAGCATAACCCCGACTTATCCACGGCAAGATTGATTCCCACTTACTCCTGCCCTGGTGGCCGCCTTCATCAAAATGGCACTGCTAGGGTGTTCAAACTTTCATGTCTTCAGCATCCTTCTTCCTTTCTGTTTCCTCCCTGTGTCCTGCATCCTTTTTTTTTCTCTGTTCCCTCCCTGTATCCTGCACCTTCTCCCCTTTCTCTCTTCCTGTGTGCAGCATCTGTCCTCCATCTCCCTATTCCCTGAGTCCAGCATACCCTCTGTTTCTCAATTCCCACCTTCCATGTCCAGAATCTGTACTGTTTCCCTTTTCCTTCCAATGTCCAGCATATGTGACCCACTGAGCGGAAAAGTAGGATACGTGACTTATTTATACCACAAGATAGAGGAATATCAACTGCATAATCATGCAAAATTTCATTATCGGGTATGGACTAATTACATCTTTTAAAAATGTTTATCAATAAAAAAGTAATTAACCCAAGAAATCACATGCCCCACTTTACGTACCTGCAGATTTTAGCTTTAGAATATGAAAAATATCAAAGTTGTGAAAAAAAATTTCTTAGTCCCATTCTATTGACCCTATAGTACACAAAACTTTCATAAATGAAAGTTGCAGTTCCAAACTTTAATAGCCTTTATCTTTGTTATTTGTAACCCCACTTTTCATACCTTTTTGCTCAACAGGTCCAATATCATGTTCATTTTCCTGTGTCCAATATTTCCTTACCATCTCTTTCTTTCCCTTCATATCCAGTATCTTCCTTCTTTCCCCCTGTCTCCATATGCTCCTTCTCTTTGTGACTCTGGGCAAGTCACTTAATCCTCCATTGCCCCTGGTACAAAATAAGTACCTGAATATATGTAAACCGCTTTGAATGTAGTTGCAAAAACCTCAGAAAGGTGGTATATCAAGTCCCATTTCCCTTTCCCCTCTCCATCTCTATATGTGTCCCATCTCCTTTGCCCCTATGTTTAACATGTCCCCATCTCTCCTTCATGTCCAGCATCTCCCCTCCACCATGCCCATTATTTTCCTTCCATCTTCCTATATCCTCCTATGTTCAGAATGTCCTATCTCTCAACTCACACTTTCCATATATCTACCATCTGCAATCTCTCCTGATCTCTCCCCATATCCAGCATCTGTACACTTTTCATATCTCTCCTCATGTCCAGTTTCTCCCCATTTCCCTCTCTGGTGTCTAGCATCTTCCCTCCATATGCCTATGTCCTCATCATGTCCATCTACCTAAACAACTCTGCTGACATCAGATCCAACATCTGCCCTCCATGTACTCTTTGACTCTCCTCCCTACCGCAGCATCTCCCTGTGGTCTTCCTATGTTCCCCCATGTCCAACATCTTCCTCCCTCCCATCTACCTTCAGGTCCAACCTCTCTCCCTCCACCCTGGGATCTAACATGTCTCCATCTCCCCTCTCCTCCACCCCACCCCCCCATAGTGCAGTATGTCCCCCTCCACTCACCTCTCCCCAGGGTCCAGAATGTCCCCTCCCCCCTGGGGTTAAGCAAGTCTCCACCCCTTCCCTTCTCCATGGGGTTCAATATGTCTCCATCTCTTCTCCCACCTTCCTATTGTCCAGCATCTTTCCCTCTCTTCCTTCACTCTGGGTCTGGGGCCAACTTCTCTCTCTCTCTCTCTCTCTCTCTCTCTCTCTCTCTCTAACTATTCCTTCCTTTCTTTCTTCCTTCCTTCCTTCCTTCCTCCCTTCCCTCCATTTGTCCAGCATGTTTCTCTCCCTCCTCTCAGTCTCCAGGTTAAGTATCGTCCTCCCTCTCACCCACCCATGGTCTGACAGTTATCCTCTCCATGTCTTCCCTCAGGATGCCAACAGCCCCCTGTGATGTAATTTCCTCTTGTTATAGGGACTGGACGCTGCAGAAGGAAGGAAGGCTTTGGGACTGGCACTGGCAGCCTCCGGAGGGGAGATGCATTTGTAGGTAGACACAGGGTGAGCTGAGGAAGTTTGAGAGATGGTGTTGCCAGACCTGGGGACAAAGGGATGGAGACATGTGGGAGGTGGGAGACACTAGCCGGAGGAGCAGGTGAGGGAGGCTCCTTTGAGGCTTGGCACCCTGAGCCAGTGCCTCACCTAGTCCAAATGTTGAGCCAGCCCTGGAGTGGAGGATAGGGCTACCAAATGTCTCAAAACATCTAAAGGTATTTAAAGCTGTCAGTTTTGTGAGTCCCTGTGCCGAGCAGTGATCCTGGGTGAGGGATTCGGCCCTGGATTCTGCTTGGCAGCCTAGCAACCCTGATGTTCACCTGAGGTGACCGCCGTTCCCCGGGGGTTGAGCCCCCAGGTACAGGCGGCTGACAGGACACACTGAGAGACCAGAGGCGGGGTGCCAAGAAGGCCTGCTGACGGAAAGCAGAGGGCACGGATCCAGGTGCAGGCCGTGGACCACGAGCAGGTAGCAGACGAGAGAGTAGACCAGGTCCAGGCAGCGTCGTACAGGCAGGCAGCAGACAAGAGAGTAGACCGGGTCCAGGCAGCGTTGTACAGGCAGGCAGCAGGCAAGAGAGTAGACCGGGTCCAGGCAGCATTGTACAGGCAGGCAGGCAGCAGACAAGAGAGTAGACCAGGTCCAGGCAGCGTCGTACAGGCAGGCAGTAGACAAGAAAGTAGACCGGGTCCAGGCAGTGTCATACAGGCAGGCAGCAGACAAGAGAGTAGACCGGGTTCAGGCAGCGTCGTACAGGCAGGCAGCAGACAAGAGAGTAGACCGGGTCCAGGCAGCGTCGTACAGGCAGGCAGCAGACAAGAGAGTAGACCAGGAACTAGCTGAATCAGGAGTCAGAAGCACAAACAAATACAGAGCAGAGGAACGATTACCGATTAGAAGCCGAAGCAATGCAGCATAGGAGGAACTTCCTTCAAATAGTGCTGGCATCTGACATCAGCAGGCACCAGCTGGGGAGGAGAGCAAACAAAGGACCAATGGCGGTGAGCGAAAGAGGAGGAGTAGCCTACCCACAGAGGAGACCAATCCCCGTGGAGCAGAGGGTGTGGCCATGCCCAGGGTAGCCTGTGAAATGGAGCGCCAGAAGGGCAGCGGTGCATACAGTGCCGGCGGAATGCCGTCAACACTAGTGCGAGCGCAGCGTCACCAGAAGGGAGGTCAGACCCGCTACGATGGCGGGCGTTCCTGTGCCGCTGGAGAGTCCCGCCGGACCGGAGCTGAGGGATGTGACAAAAGCAGAGTAGAGGAACCAAGGAGGGTGCAGGACCTGTCCAATGGGCTGATGATCAGAAGCAAACATGGGTGCTAGAGGCCAATAGCGCCATACTAGTGCCTGTGTTAGAAGAGAGCAGGAGAAACAACCCCTGACCAAGATCAAGAGAGAGCAGAGCTGTGAGCAAATTGGATTCCTTTTTTCATCATTTTTCACTGCTTTTGTGGACTGTATGGCTTTTTTTTTTCTTTTTGCCCTTCTTTTGTATGCCTTTGTTCAGCCATTAATTAGGTAGTTTTATATAAATGAAACCAGAATAAGGGAGGTTGATATTTAGGTTAATGTGGCTTGCTCATGCCCAGCCAGGGATGATTGAGGGATTTGTAAGCTACCCACCAGGTACCCTTTATGTATGCTCTGTGTGCATGGGAAGAGAGTGGGAGAAGAGATTTTGAAATTTGAGCCACACACCAATAATACTGTTTTGTATCTACCTCCAGGGTCACCCTCAACCCCACTTATTGGAGGACCAGCTACAAATAAAACAGGCTTAGTCAAAAAGACTGAAATCACTAGCTCCTATGAACTCTTACCAGATCCTGTGCTTTTGGATCTGGAATAGTGTAGTGAGTGGGCTGAACCATTTTGCTATGTCTTCTCTATAGAAGTGATCTCAATGGTACAGTCCTGGGTTTCATGAAGAGACTGAAGAGAAGGTTCTGGAAGAAGTTGGTAGTGGAGAGGGAGAAAGCCATCCTCTTGTCTCTCTGTTTGCAGGTGGCACCACACAGGGTGCCCCTGTGGCAATACACTTGGCAGCTCCTATAACTAGCTATTCTTGTTGTAGTATCTGGAGTGGAAAGCTTCCTCACAGTCAGAAAACTTTTCTTCCCTCCTAGATTGTCTCTAAGGGGAGGAAATACCTGGTTAAAGTTCTAGTCCAGACCAAGATTTTGAGCATCAAAGACGTAGTTGACATTTCAGTATAGCATCTTCATGAGGATTCTCAGCTAGCCTGGCTGATACACCAATCCACAGGACAGAAGAGGCGAAAAGAGCAAAGAAGAAGGGAGAAAAGAGCAAAGAAGAAGGGGAAAGTGCTTGAAGGCAAAGGTTAAAGGGTTGGAAGAGAGAAAGTTCACATGAACTCCTCCTTACTCCCCTTCTGTTAATTCACATTAGTCCTAGGTGACCAGAACTCAGAGGTTCTCAGATATTAAACCAAGCTATTTCTGCAGAGGCACTTAAATACAGCAGCATTATAAGTTGATTTTCAGCAAGATCTAGAGGGGCATAATCGAACGGGGCGCCAAAGTTTTCCTGAGGGCGTCCTCGCAGGATGTCCCTACGAAGGGGCGGGGAAAACCATATTATCGAAACAAGATGGGCGGCCATCTTTCGTTTCGATAATATGGTCGGGGACGCCCAAATCTCAACATTTAGGTCGTCCTTAGAGATGCTCTTCCCCGATTTTCGGCGATAATGGAAACCGAGGATGCCCATCTCAGAAACGACTAAATCCAAGTCATTTGGTCATGGGAGGAGCCAGCATTCGTAGTGCACTGGTCCCCCTCACATGCCAGGACACCAACCGGGCACCCTAGGGGGCACTGCAGTGGACTTCAGAAAAAGCTCCCAAGTGCATAGCTCCCTTACCTTGTGTGCTGAGCCCCCCACCCCCCCCAAAACCCACTCCCCACTCCCCACAACTGTACACCACTACCATAGCCCTTAGGGATGAAGGGGGGGACCTAGATGTGGGTACAGTGGGTTTGTGGTGGGTTTTGAAGGGCTCACATTTACCACCACAAGTTTAACAGGTGGGGGGGATGGGCCTGGGTCCGCCTGCCTGAAGTGCACTGCAGTACCCACTAAAACTGCTCCAGGGACCTGCATACTGCTGTCATAGAGCTGGGTATGATATTTGAGGTTGGCATAGAGGCTGGCAAAAATATTAAAAAATATATTTTTAGGGTGGGAGGGGGTTAGTGACCACTGAGGGAGTAGGGGGAGGTCATCCCCGATTCCTCCGGTGGTCATCTGGTCATTTAGAGCACATTTTTGTGGCTTTGTTCTAAAAAAAAAAGGACCAAGTAAAGTCGTCCAAGTGTTTGTCAGGGACTCCCTTCTTTTTTCCATTATAGTCCAAGGACGCCCATGTGTTAAGCACGTCCCAGTCCTGCCTTTGCTAAGCTTCTGACACCCCCCCCCCCCCCCCCATGAACTTTGGTTGTCCCTGCGATGGAAAGCAGTTGACAACGCCCATAATTGGCTTTTGATTATGCCAATTTGGGTGACCCTGGGAGAAAGGAAGGGGAAGGGAAATGAGACTTGATATACTACCTTTCTGAGGTTTTTGCAACTACATTCAAAGTGGTTTACATATATTCAGGTACTTATTTTGTACCAGGAGCAATGGAGGGTTAAGTGACTTGCCCAGAGTCACAAGGAGCTGCAGTGGGAATTGAACTCAGTTCCCCAGGATCAAAGTCCACTGCACTAACCACTAGGCTACTCCTCCACTCCCGATTTGTGTCGAAAGATGGACTTCCTTCTCTTTCGAAAATAAGCCTGCTAGGCATCTAACTATGGAATTAGCTGGCTGAATTCCTGCAGATCAACTAAGTCTGGCCACCTACTTTCACCTAGATTTAGCTGCTTTAAAAATGGGCTGTTTTGGGACCAGGCCTTGGTTGGGGGAGTGGAGGGAGCTTAACCAGCTATATAGCACAGATTTTAAGAATTATCCAGCTATTTAGCTATGCAAAAGTAGTTCCTACAATGGCAGACCTAAATCCAGGCAGCTTGATTTTGTACAGCTAGGTTTGGGAACACAAAACTGCAATCCTAGTTGAAAATCCAGTCAAAGTGAGATAGATGCTTGTTCAGCAAGACTACAGGGCCCAGCACCAGCCGAAGAAGGTAGGCAGTAACATGAAAAAGCAATGTCTTCCTGCTTTCCAGCTCATATTTGTGTTGTGCCAAGAAAGTGGGCAATCATATTAAGAAGTATACAGAAAGGTAAGAGACCGATACAACCATACCAAAGTTTGTTTTCAATAAAATAAGAACAAGTTTCTTCAGCCTTTCTGTAGCAATGGAAGGAGGCAGAAGGGAAAAAGCATGATGTATGAGGGAATGAAAGGTTGTATCCAGAGTTTGTTTCACCTTAAAAGAAAACAAAACACACATTTCTCGAAATGCAGGTATATCCTGACCCACTGCCATACCAAGACTGTGCAAGTGCTGTGGCTGCACAGAACACATAGAAGAAGGGATCCAAAACTTGCTCCCAGCTCACCATCTCATCTCATTGGTGGTGGCAAAACAGGGGGGAAGGAGGATGGGGGGGGGGGGAGTTGAGTCACACAAGGCACAATTATAGTTGGCACTGTCCTGGCCTGGCCAACATTTAGGGGTTTTTTTTGGCAGTGGTATGGATTTCAGGAGTAAAATCCAGTGGGAAATAATGAGAGATGACAAAATAGCTTTTGATGACTCATGAAGGTTCTCAGCAGAAGAGTCAGCAGCAGTTCCTGTTATCACTGTGTTGCTGATGCATAATATGGATATCCTCATCATCCTTTTTCTCCATTCTACCCCCCCCCCCCAACCCCAAAACCCATATTGCCCTGGATACCACTAACTGTTACATTTTCAAGTACTAATCTGCTTTTCAAAATGCATTTCACTACAGAAGCATCCGTAGCAGATCAATAAGCTCGCGGGATACGGCTGGATGGCGAGGCCTAACATGCAACTGAGCACTATTAAGGAGTCTTCATATTTCATTCAACTGTTCGCCTTCGAACAAGAGAGCATTATAAATATATGATGTCCCTAATACACCATTACAGCACTTACAGTAGACATTAAAGGAAAATATTTCTGCAGAATTTCCTTAAGTATAAAATGTATAGTAAGCCAGCCAACCCTAAGTGAGCATTGGGCATTTCAGCTGAGCAGTACAGTTGTGGAAGGGCTGGCTACATTCTAATGCTGGCTACCGCAGTGCTATCAACTTGCACAGAAGCCAGGATAAGAATTTACTGAAAACCCTTAGATTTGAAAAAAAGAACTAGGGCACTTTAATGCTATTTGTTCTGTTTATGACAGAAACGCTGCATATTATGCTGGTAAATTAATAAAGATCATTTATTTCCAGATTGTTTCTCTTTGTTCTTTCTGCATAAAAAATAGTGCATCTGATAAGTGTCACAAAGATATTCAAAAGCGCTTACACAGTCACAACCCACTGCTAATTGAATAAAGGGGTTTTTTTTTTCTTTAATTGTGTCCCTCTCGTGAAAACGTTTTGGCTGGACAACCCGATGACCAGTAGAAATGTATCAGTTTATATTTAGGAGAGGGCAGAGCCCAACATTTATCCATAGTGGTAACATTCAGGATAAATTTGGTGGGGTCACACGAACAGCAGTTCTAGCTTTAAATGAATAAGCTGTCTGTTTAAATGTAGGACCACGTATTCGGCTGTCCTACCTAAACGGATAGGCCTGCAGAATATCAAGCATGAAAGTAAGTGAATGAATTTTCCTTTTGTCATTATGCGACATCTGAGGCTCTCTATATTTTTAATATCAGTCTGATAATATATAATTTTATTTCAGCAGGGAGATTATTCATCAGATGCTTCTTTAAGTCTGAATAAAGTACAATTTGGTATTTATTTATAACATTTTTAGCCCACATTAGCCTGAGTAGAAACTCAGTTTCAATGTGGCTTACATGACAAACACTAGAGAAATGATATAAGTTTAGATTCATAAACAGAATGTAAAATACATCATATAAAGCTATTACAGTGACTTAAGGTAAACACGTATGTTTATGTTTATTGTGAGCAGACCAAGGCAGTTTATATAAAATAAAATTTGAAGAGAAACAAACACCATTATCTAGAAAGAACAGGATTAAACAAGTACACAAGTGCAACCTCATACATCAGTACAGGCGTTTCAGAGAGAAGGAAAGGAGGCACTGGATTACCCAGTAACTGTACATCCCACAGCTGCTGCTTCTGTTGCAGATATCCTGGGCTAGCTCATGGTAGGGTACAGACATATCCATTAATGTATGCAGTATGCTAAACCTTTGTATGGTCTGTTAGTCAAGCAGACTGAAATACTAGCTCCTATGGACCCTTACCAGAGTCTGTGCTGTTGGATCTGGAATAGTGTAGTGAGTGGGCTGAACCATTTTGCTATGCCTTCTCCACAGAAGTGACCTCAATGGTACAGTCCTGGCTAAAAGGTCAAAATCCCAAAAAAGAACAGAGAAGCCCAGAATGCACCTGTTCCATCCCAATTTCCAGGACAACATGTTTGTTGGTTTATCTGTTGAAACAAGGTCATAGACAGATGGATGGAAGCAAGGCAGTTGCTGAACAAAACAGAGCCCTGGCCTAGGCTGCTGAGCACCTCCTTCCTTTCTAAGCTAGCATGCTTGTGGTCTCACAGACTGAAAAGGGAAGAGTGGTACCCCTTTCTTAACATCTCTGGCAGTAGACGGATCGAAGCAGTGTCCCCAATAGATATTGGCTGGGTTCAATAAATATTGCTCAAAAATGGGCATCGGAAAAGATTGCACACCCTTTATAAAATTGCACGTAGAGCCTATTCCCATGCTCTAACTTGGGTGTCAGACTTACGCCTGCTGACACATAATGTAAATGCTGGTGCCCAAGCTGGGTGTGCTGACGCGTGATTAAGTAGCAATGCGTGCAACTTTTTAGACCGCCCCGACATGCTCATGCCCCTCCCATGGCCATGCCCCCTTTTGAGATGCGTGCTATGGGATGTATGTGCCCAGCATTATAGAATAGCACACAGCCAGATGTGTGCACAAATCCTAATCAGTGCCAATTAATGTCAATAAGTGGTTGTTAGCACCCTATCATTGATGGTTAAGAGCTCATTAGCCAGTTAAGGCTTTTGACTCCTAACCGCTACTCGCTTGCCCTGTCCTTTTACCTCACCTCTTTATTCCCTTACCCTTAATTGTTCTGTCTGTTTACCTGTCTTTTCTAGATTGTAAGCTCTTTGAGCAGGGACTGTCTTTTTTGTGTTGGTGTACAGCGCTGCGTATGCCTTGTAGCGCTATAGAAATGTTAAATAGTAGTAGTAGTAGTAGTTAAGGTTCATGCACAAATTTGGGCACCATGTATAGAATTTGGGGGACTGTTTTTTTACTTTCTAAACAAAGACCTAAAATTATGTTAAAAGGTGCAAACTGTTTAGTTGTTTTACCATATTATATATTCCAAAAAAGGTTTAGGGGTAATTCTATCACTTGTCACCTTGATGCCATGCACTGAGTACCAATTCTATCACAGCAGCTTGGTGCCAGGTCCATTATAGAATATTAATGTAAGTTGGCATCAATGTGCCTACATTTAGGTATACCCACTTACGCCAGGTCTATGACTGCTATAAGTTGGTGCACCTAAGTGTGCCATGCAGCATACACAACCTATAATATTCTATGAGGTGCATGTGTACACCATGCCCCGCCCATGCTCCACCCACATTACACCCCCTTGTGGTTATGCACTCCCTTATAGAATAAACCAAGGAGGTTTAATAAGACATGAGAAGGCATGAGCCTATTCAGCCCATTATATAGGCTGAAGCCAGTAGGCAGAGCTTTCTGCCACACTGAGTGACCCAAAACCTTCGCAGATGCTATTGAAAGCAATAACAAACGTTAGGTTTATATTGGTTTATATTGTTTTATTAAACCTCCTTGGTTTGAATTCTTTTTATTAGGAGGGGAGTTGGGGAGTTTTCAAGAGGTTCGTTTTGGGTATACCAATATGGTGACTGCGCAGGAGAGACGGCTTCAGCCTTATGATTTCATGCTGTTTCCTGTCTTATTAAACCTCCTTGGATTAAACACTTAGTGTACTTGTGCACGCAAGGCCAATTAAGGCACTACTTATGCACACAAGGCACATGTAACTGCATATGCCCAGTTATAGAATTGCCCTTTCAAAGCACACAGTTCTCCAAATATTTTTTTGTGATACTAGGGAGGCCATTTTAGAAGCATTTACATGTGGAAAGAGTGGCATTTACACAAATAGATCACATACATATGTAAATGATGATTACATATATATGTGATTTATTTGTGTAAATGCCGCACTTTGCACATGTAGAAACACAAGACGCAGATATTTCAAGGGACATGGAATGGACAGGCCAAACATTTATACATTATAATGGTAATACATGTATATTCAAACAAATTTCTCATTTGAATTTTGCATGAACTCAAAGCTACACATCAGATTTATACAAAGTGCAAGTTTCAACCAGAGCTTTACATGAGGGATTAAGGGAATAACTCTCCTTAATTGATCATTTTTAATTTCTAACTTCAAATTTAAAAAAGTGGTTGCATGAATTAATTGGCAGCACTTATATATATTGGTTTGTAAAATAAGCTCACTACAATTGTCCAATCGTCACTTCCACACAGAGGCATAGCCAGCTCTCTAATTTGGGGTGGCCCAGAGGTGAACTGGGGGGACTATGCATTCCCTCCCTCCCTTCCTAATTTGATTTGAGTATGGTATTTATGTTTATTCATATGCTTCACATTTTATCATAGTGTCATTTATGGTTTAGATTTTATGATTGTTATTTATTATACTAACCATTATTTAACTATTTGTTTTACCAGTACACATATTGTGAAGCAGCCCCTGGTGGGCGATACACGGCCAT
Organism: Microcaecilia unicolor; assembly: GCF_901765095.1. Lineage (NCBI taxonomy): Eukaryota > Metazoa > Chordata > Amphibia > Gymnophiona > Siphonopidae > Microcaecilia > Microcaecilia unicolor. The sequence continues at coordinate 264,284,087 of NC_044031.1, read as the reverse complement.
GTCGGGCACTCTTTCATATGTGATTCTATAGTAAAGATTTTTAATATCTTTATCGTGTCTGCTTCAATGTCTGCTATACTAAATACACATGCACTCCAGCGTAGCCGTATATATATTTTACAAAAGGCTCCACTTTCGGCAGAGCCTTTTGTAAAATACTGCCAGAATTATTACTACAACTACTATTTATCATTTCTATAATGTTACTAGATGAGCGTGGCGCCATACACAAACACTTAAGAGACAGTCCCTGCTCAACAGAGCTTACAATCTATTCAAGACAGACAAACAGGAATTGGAACATCCTGACTTGGACATTCCAATTGCTATTTCAATGTTCTATGCAAAATGACCCTTTTTAAAAACCTGTCAACATTATTTTGATGTATCATGACTTATAGGTAGTTTGCATCTATGTATTAAGCTAATTACATGGATGGACGGCAATATATCAAAAACGATGTCAAAAGCAGTATTTTTGGATTTCACTGTATTGTTCTTCATCATTGTGTGCTGTCATCTGGGTCCTTTTCGTATCACTTACAGAAACTTGAAAGGCCTTGTAACTTCTATTCACATTTCCCAGATGCACTCATACGATGTTACTTGTGTTCGGTTTATGTTATCCCCTAAAATATAAAGTACAGAGTCCATTTAACTCTGGACTCACTCCAATTTAATACTTAGAAAGATTTGTAGTCAACTTATTCACTGATGTTATCAAATGAAATTCACCAGATCCTATGCTAAAAATTAGGGATTTGCACATGCCTAATTGTTTTAGTTCTTTTTTGGTTCATTAGGGCTTTTGCCCTGATTTTTGGTCTTTTTTTTTTGTTGTTGTTGTTGTTGTTGTTGTTCTTGTTCATTTCAAACCAACAAAAAGAAGATCCAAGTCTCCCGCAGAGGTTGCATCTCCACGTGCCGCCAGATTGCTACAGTTGAGTTTTGCATGTGCGGGTGCAGAGAGCTCGTGCAGTTGGGCTGAATTATTGAAGCGAGGACTGGTTGAGCTTGTTGCTCAGTGTTATTTGCCACCAAAGCCTTTATGCCTTTTAATCCAAGAGAATTCTGGAGGCACATCTATATACGTCAATTTGAAGACCCCTGAAGAAGGCCGGTTGGCCAAAACACGGACTATGTAGGGTCCTAATAAACTTTTTGGTGCTCTTACTCTTTTGTGGTGTGGATCTGGTCTATTTTGGTTTTCTTCCGCTCTTTTTGTTTCCTTGTTCATTTCACACATTCATTTTAATAAGATTTTTTAAACAAGTTAGAACTTTTTAATGTGTGCTAATCAACTTAAACATGCGTTAATTTTTAGGTCAATCAATGTTAAATTTATTTAGGGGGGAAGTTATCAAACTGAATTAGGGCACTAACCCACATTATTTGCCCCTTAACATGCAGTAAAGGGTTCTAACGCTGGGTGCAGTGCCCTGACATAGCATGAAAGAAGACACCCCATTTTACATAATAATGACCCAGTGTGGCTATTCTTATGTTCTTATGATCACCTCAAACTACTCAAAACCAACTCAACTTTAGGAAATGACTTAAGACCAACCTATTCCGGAAGGCCTACCTCCTGGATCCAACATAAAACCTAAAGTACTGCAAAATAGCACATAAATGGACCACTATGGACTCTCTTACCTTTACCCGCTTCCCCTTTACACCCTATTCTTTCTATCCTCGCAGACTACTACAATCTATTGTATTTGTTTAATTACGGGATTGGCAATAGCCTTTTCGGTTTATTGTAAGCCACATTGAACCTGCAAACATGTGGGAAAATGTGGGGTATAAATGTGATAAATAAATAAATATGGTATTTTATATTTCTTATAAAGTAACATAGTAGATGACGGCAGAAAAAGACCTGCACGGTCCATCTAGTCTGCCCAACAAGATAAACTCATATGTGCTACTTCTTGTGTATACCTTACCTTGATTTGTATCTGCCATTTTCAGGACACAGACCGTAGAAGTCTTGCCCAGAACTAGCCCCACCACCCAAACACCAGCCCCGCCTCCCAATCTCAGCCAAGCTTCTGAGGATCCATTCCTTCTGCACAGGATTCCTTTGTGTTTATCCCACGCATGCTTGAATTCCGTTACCGTTTTCATCTCCACGTAAAGTTGAGGGATATGTGCCACTGCAGTAATTACTTTCCAGGATACTGTGATGTGTGTTGAGAGGCTGACCAGACTCAAGTCTACTATAATGGCAAAGTTTAAGTTATGGGATAATGCAACTTCATTTAAAAATGTCAGTGCTTCCTAGGTTTCCATACGTGTGCATTTGGCTTATGTTGATGCAGGACATACTGTTTACTTAGAAATCCATTATCAAGTGCACTCTAAGGCATTATTTAGGAGTATACCAGGCACTACTCATGCCTATATGCCTAGTGCCCCCCCATGTTAACTCTGGGCCCCCTCCCACCCCAAAATGTCAGGTCTGACTATGCCCTTGGCTGAAGCCATGCAAAACAGTGACAAAACTGCTTGGATATAAGAAGAACATTTTGTGCTCTGTTGTGTTACCAAAAAGTTTGCATCTAGAGCACACAGAATCCAAAGATGATTCAATATACTACTACTAATAATCATTTCTGTAGTGCTACTAGACATACACAGTGCTATACACATTATATGCAGGTACTTTCTGTGTCCCTAGAGGGCTCACAATCTAAGTATTTTGTACGTTGGGCAATGGAGGGTTAAGTGACTTACCCAAGGTCACAAGGAGCTGCAGTGGGAATTGAACTCAGGTTGCCAGGATCAAAGTCCACTGCGCTAACCATTAGGCTACTCAAAGAAGCTTTTATTACTAAAATGGATTTAACTTTAACTTGGAATGGCTAAATGTTGCATCTGGATCTAAGATTTAAAAAATTGACTTTTCTAAAGCATGTAGATCGAGAAGTCACATGGAATTCTGTAAAGAAGTTGCTGTCTTCCATAACTCTGATCAAAACTGTAAAGATGTCAAAAAACCACCATTCCCAAAGAAAAGGTGTTCAGTTTGCCACCTGATTTGATGATGAAGATGTAGGCCATCAAGACAGTGTTGATATTGAAATTTAATGCTACGAATCGGAACCAGTGTTTTCTGGAGAAAATAACATTTTGAACTGGTGGAAATTCCAGACATCCAACTATCCAGCCTTGCCAGCTTTAGGAAGAAAATATCTCGGAATGCCAGCAACAACTGTGGCCTGTGAACGTTTATTTTCTGTAACTGATCACATTATAGCCAAACACAGGGCAACCCTTACTCCAGAAAATGCCAATGAACTCTTATGTTTGAATAACTGGTTGAACTGTGAATAGAAATTTAAAAGGAATTATGACAGTTTTGAAAGTTTAAATGTTCAGGTTTACAGTACCATTAAAGTATTGATTATTTTCAGTTTCAGTATTACATTTTGTTTGAAACTACTTTTTATTGCCCTAAATACATGCTATGATTAAGCATAATTAATCATGCGATTAAACTTGTTAATACCATGATTAACTTTGATTACAATTTGTACACACACACACACCCCATTTACAAAGCCACACTAATGACTGCTGCATGGCAATGCCAACACAGTCCATTCAAAGTGAAAGGGCTGTGTCGGCATTACCACACTGGCAGCTGCTAGTGCGGCTTTGTAAACTGGGGCCTTAATTTTCACCCAACTCTAGTTAAGACGTGTTATTTTATGTTAACCCCAGTGTTTACTAAGTAGGTCTCATTGCATAAAATGGGGCCTGTTGTAAAATAGCACAAGATAATTTTTTTAAATGTATTTATTTACTGCATTTGTACCCCTCATTTTCCCACCTAATGGTAGGTTCAATGTGGCTTACAGGTTATTTAAGGGAAAACAGGTTACATGGTGAAAGGCAGTATGGAGCGATGAGTTCATGGGAAACAGTTGGTATAGGGCCTTGTGGGGTGATGGATCAAGTTCTGATCAATCTGAGATCATGGTTATACAGTGCTGATTGATAGTCTGTTTGAGCTACATGAGTTCATCAGAGAAGTGGGCTTTCAGATGTTTTCTGAATTATAGATAGTTGTTCGTGGATTTTAGGGCTGTAGATAGGGTGTTTTTTGGTGCAGATGTAAGCCATACTCACTTGTTCAGAATCCATGTTTTATCATTCCCACCTTAGTAATTCCCTTATCTCTTATTTGTCCTGTTTGCCTGTCCTAATTAGATTGTAAGCTCTGTCAGCAGGGACTGTCTCTTCATGTTCAAGTGTACAGCGCTGCGTACGTCTAGTAGCACTATAGAAATGATAAGTAGTAGTAGTAGTAGTATGAGGTTTTGTATTTCAGTCCTTGATATCCAGGGAAGTGGAGTGTAAGATAGGATTTCACATTTTTTGTTGCATTGCGCAGTGGTAGGTTAATTAGGTCGATCATGTATTATGGGGAGAGACTGAATATTATTCTGTAGTTCAGTTTGCAGAGTTTCCAGAATGTTCTTTCTTTGATGGGTAGCCAGTGTAGTCTTCAAAGCAATGGGTTTGCTCTTTCAAAATGTTTTTTCCCATAGATGAGTCTTGCCACTGTGTTTTGTGCTGTTTGTAATTTTTTAAGGGTTTGTTCCTTGCATCTTGCGTAAATTGCATTGCAATAGTCTGCATGGGTGAGGACAATGGTCTGAACTAGAGTGCGAAAAACGTCCCTTGGGAAATAGTATTTTATACATTTGAGTTTCCACATGGTGTGGAACATCTTCTTTGCTACCTGTTTGTCAAAGGATAATTCTTGCGGAGAAATATGGAATAGTGAGGCAAGCTAGATAATCAGGGAGACCTATTCTAAGGGCTTTAAATATTAGGGGCTCTGTTTACTAAGTTGTGCTAACATTTTTAATGCACGCTAACCTTGTAGATACCCATAGGAATATTATGGATGCCTACTTGGTTAGCGCGCACTAGCGTGGTTTAGTAAACAGGACCCTTGGAGTGCTATGAGCACAAAATACATGTTTATATTTTTTAAATAACTGACATGTAAACATTTACGTCCTGCACATACACACGTGCATGTTTATTTGCTGGCACACAAACCTTTATGTTGCTTTGCCGACCCCATTGATATTTTACATGTTTATGGTTATAAAATGGATTCTTCTGCCATAAACATCCATTTCTGGTTGTAATTTACAACAAGCTCTACACTGGCAGATCCTATTCTAAAATACAAGCAGAAGTTGACACATCTGAACCTGGGCATCTCAGTTCAGATTTGTACTTCCTTTCTAAAATGCCACTCCACGTGTAATAACTTGTGGTCAAATAAACAACCCAGTAAACTAGCTAAATATACCTTTTTCATGTCATTTTATAATGCACCTGTCATGTTTTGATTTGATTTATTTGATGTACCACATTTACACCAAAGCAGTTCACATGCATAGTCCTTTGTTGATTTTTTAAGGATTCTAATTATTCTTGTTAATCAGTATTGCTCTGTTTTGGTGTTATCTTTATTTTTGTTCTGCTTCTGGTGAATTAAAATATTGGTCAGAGATCTGCAGAAAAAGATCTTGAGTTTCTTTTTAATATGGTACACTCCTTGCAACAGCAGAAGACAGAATAATCCTGGTGATCACTTCATTGAAAACTCAAAGCGATACTTGGTCTGATGATGACACAGCTCATGAGTCACAATTGGAATACAAGATCAGTTGAATTATGTGAGTTAGGTTGAGTCCCTGATGCAGGAAATGAAGACACTGCTGTTATGGGAAGCAGAGTGCATCTTTCAAGCACATACTGCTGAAGGATTTAAAGATAGTCATTTTAGATGAGGTAACCTTTCATAAAATCATGTACCGGGAACTGTGAAGAGATACAGAAAAATGGGATCAGAGCTGATATCATTTTCCCATTTAATACTTAATATTTCCCCCTTAATTTTCCAGCTTTTTTGAGCTACCAAATTACCAGGAGATTGTCTCTTATGAATGATACTTTCTCAACATTTTATTTGATTTATTTATACCCAGCATTTGAACAAAGTAGCTCACAAAATATGGCGGAGAACTGACAACATACACAGACAACACAGTATGGAAGAAACAAAGACAAAACATAAACAAGATTAATATAATAATACATAATAAGTAATACACATATCAAAATTAGTATTAACAGATGTTAATACAGAAAAAAAACCATAACAATAAAACAGACTGATTTGCATGTTCTATAGCATTATATTATATACAATTCTATATGTGAGATTTAGGTGGGTTTGATACTGTTCTTATAAGGGCTCCTTTTACTAAGCTGCAGTAAGTAGTAGCATGCATCTTAAAAGGGCTTATCGCTGTGCCCGCTGAAGCATCCAGTGGTAAGTTCTGAATGTGGGTGGACAAACCATGTGCTAAAAATGTTTAAAAACTTTCAGGGAGGGGACACGTCTGGGAGCGGTGAGTCTGTGCTAATCGGTTAATGCGTCAACATTGATGCATACTAACTTGTTGGCACAGGCTTAGCACATGAGCCAGGAGCAGACTGACCATATGAGCAACCCGACAGTGGCCGAGGGCAAGGCTCTGAGGGACCCAGTCCCTTTCTTCCCTCATGCACACTACAGCCCCCCGAGCCTCAGTGGACCCTTCCAGGACCTACTTTGAAGGGCCCTGGTGGTCTACTGGCCTCTTCGGGCCAATAAAGAACCCCACTCTTTCTTACCCACTGCCACTGCTCTGTCCAGCATCAGCACATCTTCAAAATGGCTGCCAAGACCTGCAAGACTGCTGCAGGAAGTCTCAGCAGCCATTAAGAAGAAGCTGCAGCACCAGGTAGAGCAGTGGTGGTCAGCAGGAAACAGTGGGGCTCTTTCCTGCTTCTGAAGAGGCCACTAGACCACCAGGGTTCTTCAAGGTAGGCTCGAGGGCTGTAGTGTGCAGGGGGCATGCTGAAAACAAAGGTGGAAGTGGTGGTGGTGGTGGACCGGGGGGCCCTATGACCTTTTCTGCCTGGGGGCCCATATCACTGTCGTCTACCCCTGTCGTGAGCCCTTACTGCCTACAAAATAGGTGGTAGTAAGGAATCACATGCTAATTTTCGGTAATGTCCATGTGCTAATGGCAACATTAGCACATGGTCGCTAATTCGGAAAATGAAAAACTGGCCTTTTTCCAGCAGCAGTAAAAATGCCCTTAGCGCGTGGTAAAGACCTGCATAAGAGTGTGCTAAAGTCACTTTCTACTGCAGCTTTGTAAAAGGACACCTAAATCAGCTCCAGTTCAGGAGTGCCTGAACTGGAAATGCACCCTGTGCAACACGTCCCCTAGCATTCCCGCCCCACCCACTACATTGCAGCAAAGCAGGGAGGCAATGGATGAGGAACAATTTTGGTGCCCCTGCCTCCTTTGTGCTCTGTGCAGCCGCACCATCTGCACATACCTCACTGTGGTCCTGCTCCAATTAAAACAAATATGAAACAATTCTTTTTTATTATTATTTTATATTTATTAGAATTCTGAAAAATTTATAAGCATCCACTAGGTACAAAAATCTTAATAGAGGAAAATGCCACAATCATATAAACCATATTAAGTACAGACCAAATAAGAGTCCCCAATCACTTTAAACTACTATTAAAAGAGGGGGCAGAGATAAATATAGGTGGAGTTTAGCTAAGGAAAAAAATCCAAGATACTCATATAGGCTTAATCCAACAATCTTCCCTATTTCTATCCTTCTGACACAGACACTTTCTTTGAATCAAGAAAAGACCATAATTGGTCTGGGACATAGAAAAGATAAAATATTAACTAAACAACTGCAGGGATAATGAAGAAAAAAGTTAGCACCCAAGGACAAAATCTCTTGTCACCTACAAAGAAACAACGTATGTCCTCTCCTGTGTTGTATGAAATACAGCCATATTCTCTGTCCCAAAAAGAAGATTGTAAAGGCGCATAAGCAAGTTTAGGTCCTGTTTAAAAACACAACAGACTAGCCCCCTTGCAGGGCTGCCGAGAGACTAGGCCGGGCCCGAAGCAAGGCTGCCCCCCGTCGCACCCCCCGCTGCTGCAGTCCACTGTCTCACAGTCTCACCTGCCTTGCTCCACAGCTCCGGGCCCCCTTCATTCAAAGCGTCAGTCACAGATCACGTCTCTTCTGGCCTTCCCTCCTTGTGTCCCTGTCATATTCAAACGTCTGGAATAATTTTCCATCTGTTCTAATTTTCTGTGAAGAGTAACCTTGTCCCGAACCAAAGCATTAATGGTTAACTTAGGTGTCCTTTTACTAAGCTGCGGTAAAAGGGGGCCTGTGCTAGCATCAGCATGTGTTTTTCATGTGTACCGAGGCCCCCTTTTACCGCAGCGGGTAAAAGACTGTCTTTTTTGTTGGAAGTGAACCACATGCAGCGTGGCCATTTCAGGGGAGGGGAGCATGTTGAGGTGGCAGTAGGTGCTTCTGTGCTAACCTAGCGGAAACCAGGCAGCACACAGCACCGCCCAATTACCACCAGGTAAGCAGTGCTGGGCTCCTCCAGTAGCCCATCGGTAGTCCTGGATTTAGTAAAAGGGCCCCTTAACTTCCATAGTATCTGTCTCTAAAACGTCAGTTTGTTGGACATGATCATTTCCAAGAGCATTTTGCCTATGAGCCAGGTCAGAGACAGGAGTTACAAGAAAGCTTAAATCTCATGAACATTTGGAAATAGCAGCGTCCATTTTCAAAAGTATAGTCTAAATACCTTGAAAGGAGAGTTCAGATGTAGTGCAGTCACTTCTTGGAGATCCAAGTTGCACTTCAAGTCAATATTGTTATTTTGCTCAAAGTACCAAGCTGTTGCTGAGAGCCAGCCAGACCAGGAAACCCTGCTGGCATGCCTTCCAATGACTCCAAACCCTCAGAAACATTCCAACTCTTCAATGAGCTCTCCACCATGGCTGCTGCTACTGCACCCGACACTGATTAACAACGTAAGAATAGCCATATTGAGTCAGACCAATGGTCCACGTAGTCCAATATCCTGTTTCCATCAGTGGCCAATCTAGCTCACAAGTACCTGGCAGAAACCCGAATAGTAGCAACATCCCATGCTACTAATCCCAGGGCAAGCAATGGCTTCCCCCAGTCCATCTCAATTACAGACTATGGACTCTTCCTCCAGGAACTTGTCCAAACATTTTTAAAACCCAGATACGCTAACCACTGTTTGCACATCCCCTGGCAGCAAGTACCAGAGCTTAACTATTCTTTGAGAAGCCCACCCTTCCTGGTGACATGTGAGTTTGTGCAGGTTGAGTGAAACCTGATCCCTAAGTGGTTCCGGGTCTCCACCACCAGGAACTGCAGCAGGGGACAAACACACACACTCACTTTGGGAAGTCTCTGAGTGAAGGTGTCTATTCGGGATTGACAGGTGGCAAGGGTCAGAGGAACAATATCGTAAGTATGAACTTTACGCCTTCTTTTTGGCACCATAGCAAGACAATGGACAAGAAACCAGATGGTCTCGAACAGCACTCAGAGAAGCACCACCCCACAAACATGAAACAGATCTGCTGTGTTGAAAAAATCTTTGAGTTCATTTAGAAGCATCTACCTATGAAAATAGCAGCATTAGATCTGTGGACTGGCTACACGCACATGTGGCAATTTCAAAAAGTTGCTATTTACATGTAGATGGCTAGCTAATATATTATTCAAACACCTTTCTGACCTCACATGCAACTTTCTTTAAATTTGTCCCCTTATTTTTTACTGCTGTTACTTTATCTTATCTATCTGTATGTTCCATCTTTGTTTACTCCCTATGCTGTCTATTAAAATGTTTTATTGCATATTGTGTTGACATTGTAATGTAGCATTTTTGAAAGAGAAAAATGTCCAAAAAGTGTCATAAAGCACCATTTGGATGAATTTCTTCTCGAACCGTCCAAATCAGTATTGTCAAAACCCTGTTTTGCAGAAGTCTTATCTATGCATTTCATCTGCAGTGCTTCCAAATCACAAGGGGGCATATTGGGTGCATTTCAAAGATGGGTTTAGGGCGTGCCTAACACTTGGACAGCCACAATGGAACAAAAACAAAACGTCTAGACCTGTTTTTCTAATGAATAAGACACAAAAAGGTGCCCTAAATGACCACTGGGGATTCAGGGATGGCCCCAATGTACTCCCCCAGTGGTCACTGAGCCCCTTTCACCCTCCAAAAATGTGAATAAAAATGGTGCTCACCAGCCTCTATGACAGCCTCAGGTGTTATAGCTAGGTTCATTAGAGCAGCATGCAGGTCCCTGGAGTAGTGTAGTTGTGGGTGCAGTGCACTGTAGACAGGCAGACCGAGGCCCATACCACCCCCAAACCTGTTACACTTGTGGTAGAAACTGTGAGCCCTCCATAACTCACTAAAAACCCACTGTACCTACTTATACATATAGGTGCCCCTTTACCCATAAGGGCTATTGTAGTGGTGTACAGTGGGTGTTGGGTGGGTTTTAGAGGACTCAGAAGACAAGATAAGGGAGCAACAGTGAGATGTGTACCTGGGAGCATTTATATGACGTCCACAGTAGTGCCCCATTGCTCTCCTGGGATGTCTGGAGGACCAGTCTGCTAAAAATGCTGGCTGCTCCTCCATCCCAATGGCTTGATTTTCACTTGTACTTTTTTCCCCCCAAAATAGCCTGAAAAAATAAAAGCACAGAGCACAAAATCTTGTAGTATTTTTGACAACAACAGATATTTTGCTTTTTTGAAAATGGTTACATTTGCTATTCAGATTTAGGATGTTTAGCACAAAAACACCCAAGTCCGATTTAAACATCATATCGAAAGTGCCCCTCCTTGTGTATAATTTGATATTTTTACTGTTATAATTGTCTATTGCTTATGTTTGATTTATTCTTGCTGTACACCGCCTTGAGTGAATTCCTTCAAAAAGGTGGTAAATAAATCCTAATAAATAAAAACTTGAAATAAATATAATGGAAAAGTATTGCACTGGAACTCTTCTGTAGAACTCAATGACTTTACAATAGAATGCAGATATACTAGTCCAAGTGTTCTCAATCCATTGTTTGAGACACATACAACCAGAAGCGTAGCCAGGCTGAGGGCGTGGGGGAGCGGAGAGCAGACTGCCGACTGCGCAGCATGTTTTTTAAATGCAACAGATCGCGTAGCTAGGTGGGTTGCCAGGGGAACAGCTGCTGCCCCAAACGGACTTCCACTGGCACCTATGAAAATAGGTGCCGGTGGAGGTCCGTTTGGGGCAGCAACTGTTCCCCTGGTGACCCACCTATCTACGCCTCTGCACACAACCAGTTTGATTTTTAGTATATCCATAATGAGCATGTTTGAATATAGATTTGCATGTATTTTCCTTATTGTATGGAAATTTATCTTTTGCATATTCATTGCCAAGTATAGTAGTGAAAACCTAACTGGTTTCATGTGAACCAAGGACTGGCTTGAAAATTATTTCCCTAGTCAAATGGGCAGAGAAGTGAGAATTAAAGATGGCAAATACAAGATATGGAATAGCATTAGGTTGAGATACCATATAGTAGAGTGTGACATGGTACTGAGAAAGCAATAATACCATGGTAACCAGGGAAATTCCCTCAGTGATGGAGATGATATGCATGGTATTACCTTGGTCACCATAATCATGATTAAGATTTACCACTGGGATGGGGAGTGTTAAAGTGGTAATACCTCCATAACATCAGTGCACTGATTTGGAAGAACAGCTACTTAATGAACTCGGAAACATAAAAGAATGTTTTGCCATTTTGGCCAAGCAAGGTAATGGTCTGACCTGAACTAAGCCAGCTTGAAAAGTATCTTTTAGCTGTTCCAGCAACCAGAACCTCATCTGAAAGGACGTTCTTACTCACTGGACTTAACACAGACAACCAAAGAAACACAGATGAAGCTGGAAACGGTTGTTTAACTCTTATTTTTACATGGACTATAAGAAATGGTGAGCTATATAATCAGTACTTTTTTGATGGTTAAATCTATTTTTTTCTTCAGTCTATTTGTGATTTTTTTTTCTATCTTTAGGCTAGTGGAGAGGGGGAAAATATTGTGGGTATGGGGACTACTTTCATTACCGTGCCACTCTCTATCATATACTACACAGACCAATGAGATCCAACAAATATGAGTTATTTGGTGATTTTCTTTCTAGCATGGCTGCCTGAGCATTTAGGAGCATCACAGGTGCTTTTCTTGAAGAATTAAAACAAAAAATGCCCATATGTGTGTGTGTAGGGGGGAGGGTCATTTTATATTAACTGGTTGGCCATTAAATTAATGTATGTTGTGTGCACTGCACAATTCATAGAAGGTGCAGCGTGGTTAAAAGGTTTATGAGAATCAGATCAAGCAAAAATGGTACCATGCTAAAACTGTCTTGTTTCATGCTGAAGTACAATTTACTTTTAGCGCATTAGGACAATGTCTGCTGCCTCATCAGATCACTGAAGCACCACCACCAGACTGCCAAGAGACAGCACAATCATAGATTTTTTAAGTCAATGCTATCAAAGCCATGTCATGTAATAATAAAATCATGCACAGCCCTCTTTTTGTATTGCTTTATCAGCAATTGTAACACTGGTCCTCTGTTTCTCCATTGACTAAAATCATAATACTCCGTAATTTCTGCAAGAGGCCAAGCACCAATATAATTGCAATGAGTATTGATTTAAAAAAAATGTCTTGTATGGAAGTAACAAGAACAGTCCTTTAATTCTGAGCTGTTTCTCGATTCCAGGATGCACAGAGGCATGCAGTGAGAGATCGTATGTTTTTTTGCCACAGATATATAGATATATAGATATACATTTGCTGCATATGCTATTAATAATGCATTGCCTAATGATTGCCAGATCATTTTGCAAACCTTTTCACACCAATATATTTATTCTTTCAGGAAAGAAGCATTAAGCTTGCAAAAAAGCAACAGCTTGACAGATACTGCCCACTGAGCCATTCAGAAATGTTTTAAATGTTTACTTTTCAGCCCTAGATTTGAATCACCCAGTTCTGCGACTTAGGAAGCACATTTCTGGTTTTTGCAAAACTGATACATACCTTTCTTCCATATGCATATTTTATATTACATTCATATCATATGCTAAGAGTGTGGGTGATGTGTGTCTCAGTGGGGAAGGGGAAGACATCTTAAGGTTGAAATTAGCAAATAAAATGTTGAAAAACCAACAATCCAACACTTTTGCTAAATATCATCATGTATTGACAATGAATGAGACTGTGCTGCAGCCAAAATTATAAAACCACTCTTCCAAGACTGTATCAAATATAACTGTGGTTGATATTGTGGCAAATTTGCCAACTGCTCTGTTTGTGATGCCAGTATGGGTGTGGCTCTGGCCACCTTGATGGGCAGACTGGAGGGACCATGCAGGTTTTTATCAGCCATCATTTACTATGTTACTCATGTTCAAAGCACTTAGACTTACAAAGTTCCATAGGTTATTATGGAACTTTGTAAGTCGAAGTGCTTTGAAAATATGCCTCCACGTATTAATATTTTTTAAATTTATGGAACATAGTAGAGAAAGGGTGCTTATCTCAGACGTCTCACAAGAAGCCCCTTTTCCCTGCATTCCATATAGCGCACCTAGAGGTTCATGCCAAAATCAGCACGGATTCTATAACAATGCGGGTAACTTAACAAGCTTAATAAGCAAATTAGCGCTGATAACAGCACTTAACAAACAATAATGAGCACTAATTGGCATTGATTAGAATTTAGGCGCACAAGTCAAAAAACGTATTCTGTAATGATGTGCACCAAACTTCTAACATGCACAGGCAAAAAGGAGCGTGGTGATGGATGGGGAAATGGGCATTTTTTGGGCATTCTGAAATTTACGCACCTATTTATAGACTATGGCCCAGTGCGCCTAAATCTACACACTGGGATGTACACCATGTTTTTCTTGGTGTAAATAGATGCCTCTACTATGTCTACCTGCCAAAACACTACCATGTTTTCTCACTGTCATGGTACCCAAGATCCTTTAGTTACTACTAAATGTATATTTTCTTATGTAACTCTTATATATTTCTTAAATACTTCTTAATATGTTTGCTTGTTAATACACTATCATGTTTTATCATTATCATGCTACCCAAAATCCTTCAGTTATCACTAAATGTATACTTTTTCATGTACTTCTGTTACTCATGATGTATTGTAAGCCACATTGAGCCTGCAAAGAGGTGGGAAAATGTGGGATACAAGTGCAACAAATAAATAAAATTAAAAAAAATGCACATAGATTTAGGTGCTGAAATATCATCTAACCGTATTCTATAATCGCCGCCTAAATCTAGGCACCGATTATAGAATACGCTTAGTCGGCACCGATTTCAGCTCCAATTTTTTTAGGCACCATATATATAGAATCTCCCCCTTTATGTAAATTCTTAGGAAAATCCCTATTCTAAATCACTCAATACATTAGCAGGTCCATTTCATTATGCATGAGTCTCAATGTCCCGTCACTCTCGTGGCATTTGGATTATCTGGAATGGGGTAGAAAGTTCACATTAGCCATGCCTGTATACTGACATTACTGCAGAGGAAGAGTATAAAGGCCAGATTAGATGCCCACACTATCTCTAAATGTGCTCTTTAGAAAATGCTTAAACAACTGCCAGCCATTTAACTTCATAGGAATCAATTGGAAAGGCAGTCTTGTTCATTTGGCTAATCTCCAGATGATGTATATGTATGGATTATTTATGAGTCAAAGGCTGTTTATAAGAAAGGAGATATGTGAACTTTTTGTGATGCCTAGATTCCTGCTTTGGTACAGAAATTTGCATTATGTGGCTAAGGAGCACATCAACAGGCATTAGATATTTTTTCTCTCTGCAGGAAACTAGACAAGAAATGGAATCGGCTGGAAACCACAGGCACTAGCCAAGAGCAACATTTGATAAAGTGGACTCTAGTCCTCAAACGTTTACACCTGAAGAAATTTGTTAGTCTATAAGGTGCCGCCAACCTCTGCAATATATCAAGGGTAGGGCAGCTGAGGGAATCCAGCAGTGAGGGGTGTCTGCTAGGATTTACAGTGCCAGGACCTTAACTAATAGGATAACATCTCTTGTCTGAACTCAGTAGTAGCAAAGTGGAAACAGACAGAGCCGATCAGAGATAGAAACAGACAAATCTTTATTGTAGAGTTTGAACCTAGTGCAATGCCTGACACAGGCAGTAACGCATTACTGAGGAGTGAGAGCACGCCGCCATCTTCTGGACAATGGCTGCCTTTGACTTTGGAGTAAAGATTGAGCTGTTTTTTTAACCACTATGGTGCCATATTCATTTAGTCATTAATTTCTTAAGGTGTAAAATAGCAAATAGAACACCCAGTTGCAGTGAAGATTATAATATAGCCCCTGATACAGCCCTTTTGAGCGAAACATGGCCTGTGTCGGGCATTACACTAGGTTCAAACTCTATAATAAAGATTTGTCTGTATCTATCTCTGATCTGCTCTGTCTGTTTCCACATTGGAGTCTGCTGATCATCTGCCTTGTTGTTTTTTGGGACCCTCAGTAGTAGGCAGGCAAACCCATAGCTCACCAGCTGGACATTCTAACCTTGTCTAGAGAGAAAGAGAAGCAAGGAGTGATCTATTATAATCAGAGGGAGGAACAGGTTGTAGACAGTGGTGTGCTGGAGCAGGCTCTCACGGGCTCGCGAGAGCCGTTTGTTAAGTTTTTAAGAATTTTGTGAGCCGGTTGTTAAAGTAGGCCTCCCCATGGCTACTTTAACAACTGACCCCCAAAATGTGGGCTTGGGCCCCCTCCTGAATTCTCTTTTACTTTGCTGGCAGTGATGCTGGCCCTACCAGCCAAGTAAATAGACTGCTGCTGCTCCCTGCTCCTTGTTTCTGACTCTAAGCATCAGGCTGGGACTTTTCATGCAAGCGCAAGAAGGTTCCATCATGCTGCTCAGAGCCAGAAACAAGCAGCAGAGAATGGTGGCAGTCCATTTATTGGCTGGTGGGGCTCAGCAAAGGTATGCCTAGTGTGCCTGCACAAGGGAGGGGAAAGAGAGGCATGTATCCCCCCTCCCAAATTTCAGGGCCGGTTATGCCCGGAGAGAGAGCCCGTTGTTAAAATTTTACCAGCACACCCCTGGTTGTAGAGGAAACTCTACCTGACTAAAAACCCTACTTCAGTGTTGAAACCATGTCTTTGGCTTTTTCCTGATACTCCTTGGCCATTGATCCTAGCCTTCAAGCCTAAGCCTTATCATTACAGGTCAGACATAATTAAGACTGGTGCTGTGCTATTAAAGCCAACACTCTAACAGTTAAGAGTACATAGGTGTGATTTTAGATTCATCTCTTACAATGAAAGGTCATGTAAAAAAGATGGCAGGCACTACCTTTTATAAACTAAAAGCAATTAGACGTTTAAGAGATTTTTTTTTATCTGTTGATAATTTTAGAATGGTAGAATGTAACCCAAAAAAATCCCGTAGGACTTTACAGTTAGCACAGAATGCGACTGCTAGGATTTTGTATGGTCTATCAAGATATGATCACATTTCTTTGGCATTAATGAGACTTCACTGGTTGCCTGTGGGATAATACAATAGAATATAAAATTTTACTGCTCGTTTTGATAAATTTAATGACTTGTATGATCGCTGCTACATTAAATTTACATCAACCAATTAGACCTTTGAGATCTGCTTCAGTGAGCCTACTGGATGTGCTTTTATATCAGTTAATCCATTTAGAAAAGTACAGAGCTGGTCCAAAATTATGGAATAGTCTACCTCTTACTATGCAAGCAATAAAGAATTTAGCTCAATGTAAAAAAAAAAATCCTTGAAAACTCATCTGTTTCAAATTACTTTTAATATTGAGATTTGATAGATGAAGTAGTATTTAATGAAGTGGTTTAGAGATGATTTTAAGTTGTTTTAATTATTGATGTTATGTGATGTTTGTTTTTGATTTCTATTTATTAATACATAATTATGTATGTCATATTGTAAACCGCTGAAAATTTTAGAAATAAATAAATAAATAGGCAACAGAACTGCTTAAGTTGCTGCCCTATTGGAAATGGGCAGAGGAAACTGGAAACCCTTACCATCCTCTTGTATTACCAAAGAGAAGGAGAGACTGGTCTGTTTCTACGTATATTACAGCAAGGCAACCTGTGCCTAACCCCAGCTGAAAGCTATGTCTCCAAATATCTGCTATGAAAGATGAAATCAACAACCTCAGGAAGGAATTGGCTACAACTAGGGAAGCATCCATGATTACTCAGTTCCCAGCCAATTTACCACCAGCACTGCCACAGAGATTAAAGCAACAGCGGAATAGATGGGTCACAGTAGGCTTTGGTAGATTATGACCTGTGACACAGAGGCATTCACCCTTCTAACCATTGCCATTATATAATTCCTTTGCTGCACTGGAGCATTACGACACTCAGAAAAGAAGTACTGATTTGAAACCAGAGGCAAGGGATGTAACACAATTCAAGAGACATCCCCTAAGCAATGACAGATCGGTGCAAAGCAGAAAATTGTTACTGGTAGAAGACTCTATTATCAGAGGCATTAACTTTGGAACACAGTTCAAAGGACCCAACCTAGTAATGTGCCTTCCAGGATCCTCAGCTACGAGAAGTACAGACCAAATACTGAATGTGGTCAGAGAGGAGAGTAAGAATTCTAATACTGATGTTATAATCCACCTGGGGACAAATGACCTAGCCAACAATAACAAGTTCAGAACACAGGGAGTGTCCCAGAAGCTTGAGGACTCAAGTCTTCGGTTCGGATGGCAGCATTTTCTGAAATGTATTCCTACATGTGGGAAGGGAGATGAGAGACTACATAAAACAGAAGAATTCAATGTGCAGCTCAAAATTTGGTGTAAAGGAGAAGGTTTCAGATACATAGGAGGATGGGGCAGTACATGGCAAAATCATAGGCTGTACTGTAATGACGGGCTACATCTTTCTGTGATGGGAAAAAAGATCCTTGGAGAGACAGCATATTTATAGACGTTTAAACTAGAGGATGGGGGTGAGAAAAGGAAACAAGGGAATTCAGAAAGTCACCACCAGAAAAAACATGATGACAGAGGGAAAGGTCATGTAAATAATGAAAACCATCCTAACTCAATTTACACATGGAAAGCAATAAGCACAAATGCTCGTAGTCTAAGTAGAAAGGTTCAAAATCTTCAAGCCCTGATGTTTGAGGAAAACTTGGATATTGCTGCTATTACAGAGATATGGTTCAATGATTCTAATGAATGGGATGCGACCATACCAGGCTATAATCTTTTTAGAAAAGATAGGGAGGGCCGAAGAGGTGGAGGAGTGGGGTTTTATGTGAAAAATAATATCATAGCGGCTGAAATGCGGAGTACTTGTATTCACACGGGTATTCTCTATAGGCCTCCGGCATAAATGGAAAAACTGGTCAAGGACCTGATGAAAGATATTCATAAGCCTGGTATGAAAGGGGAGGTGCTATTGTTGGGAGATTTTAACTTGCCTGATGTGAATTGGAACTTCCCTTCGGCAGAATCGGAAAGAAGTAGAGAGATACAAAAGTGCCTTGCTCAGGCAACTGCCAATAGAACCCACGAGGGAAGAATCAACGTTGGATCTAGTGCTCAAAAAAGGAGGAAGTATTTCCAATGTCCATGTGGGTGTCCACCTGGGTAATAGTGATCATCAAACAATATGGTTTGATGTAAGAGCAAAAGCGGAGTGCAGACACTCAAAACTCAAAGTACTGGATTTCAAATGTACTGATTTTGTTAAATGGGGGAATACTTGAAGAAGATGCTGAAGGTAGGAGTAGGAATTGGAAAACTGGAAACACAGTGGTCCAAGCTGAAAACTGCTATAAACATAGCAACTGATCTTTACGCAAGGAAAGTAAACAAAAACAAGAGAAACAGGAAACCTATATGGTTCTCCAAACAAGTACCTGAAAAAATAAGGGCAAAAGAGGCTTCGTTCAAGAAATACAGAAGAATGCAATGAGAGGATCACAGAAAAGATTGTGGGATTAAACTCAAAGAAGCGAAGAGGTAAATACAGCTAGTGAAAGTGTGGGCAGAAGAAAAAATGACTAAAGACGTAAAGAGAGGTGACGTGGAGGGGCATAATCGAACGCAAACGCCTATCTCCATGGGCGTTTATCTCCGAGAACGGGTCTGTGAAGGGGCGGGCCTAACCGTATTTTCGAAAAAATGGACGTTTTTGAGCTGGGCGTTTGTTTTTTTTTAGCGATAATGGAAACTAAAAACGCCCAGCTCAAAAACGTCCTAATCCGAGCCATTTGGTCGTGGGAGGGGCCAGGATTGGTAGTACACTGGCCCCCCTGATATGCCAGGACACCAACTGGGCACCCTAGGATAGTGCGGTGGACTTCAGAAAAAGCTCCCACATGCATAGCTCCCTTACCATGGGTGCTGAGCTCCCAACCCCCCTCCCCCAAAACCCACTACCCACAAATGTACAACACTACCATAGCTCTTAGGGGTGAAGGGGGCACCTACATGTGGGTACAGTGGGTTTTGGAGGCCTCCCATTTACCAGCACAAGTGTTACAGATGGGGGGGGATGGGCCTGGGGCCACCTGGCTGAAGTGCACTGCGGTACCCACTAAAAGTGCTCCAGGGACCTGCATACATGCAGGCCTCTAGGACTGGTTGCTGCTATATAATATTGGCACACCAGTTTGCACCTGAAGACTAATCTCTCCGAAAACGTCCTTTATTGGAATAACCGCGTTCACTCACAGTTAACCGCAGATCAGAGGTTGTGCCCCACTGGCAACGAGTCTCCCTGGTACTGAGATGAGCAGTAGGTCAGAGCTGGCAGAATGCTGTACAATGCCCTCTTTCAGCCACATTCAAGGTAAGAACTAAGTTCTCTAACGTGGCTAACACAGGAAAGGGAACTAAAACTGGCTTACAAAAATGGCCACTACCGCATGGACTACAACAGAAAACACAACAGGGCACACTCTGATCCAGTAGGCAGGGGGAAAAGCACCATGGGAGAAGAGCCTACCAACTACCAACATCGTGAGACTGTAACACAAGCTAATGAAATCACGGAGCCCAATACCCTACACCCACCACAATGCAATGCTGATGTGACCCTGTACTGCACCCGACAGCCACATCTGACCCAGGGAAAGGCTGTGACAGGATCGAACACATTCTGCTGTCATGGAGGTGGGTTCGGCATTTGAGGCTGGCATACAGGCTGGAAAAAAAAGTTTTTAAAGTGGGGTTTTTTTGGTGGGAGGGGGTTAGTGACCACTGGGAGAGTCTGGGGAGGTCATCCCCGATTCCCTCCAGTGGTCATCTGGGCAGTTGGAGCACTTTTTTGGAACTTGTTCATGAAAAAAAAGGGTCCAAAAAAAGTGACCCAAAATCGCGGTAAAAACGCTTTTTTTTTTTCGATTATCAGCTAAAGACGCCCATCTCTCCTCGGCTGAGAACCACGCCCCAGTTCCGCCTCCACCATGCCTCCGACACGCCCCCATCAACTTTATTCATTTCCGCGACGGAGTGCAGTTGGAAACGGCTTTCGATTATACCGATTTGGGCGCCTTTGCGAGACAAACGTCTATCTCCCGATTTAGGTCGCACTATATGTGTTTTTCTCTTTCAAAAATAAGCTGGATAACCTCTTTTAGATATATGATGGGAAGAAGAAAAATTAGAAATGGAATTGCAAGACTGAAAGGTACTGAGAATAGCTATGTGGAGAGCAATGAGGATGAAGCGAACATTCTAATCAAATACTTCACTTCGGTATTCACGGAAGAAAATCCTGGAGAAGGACCCCAGTCAGCTGCTGAGAATATATCTGTGAATGGAGTGGATATAGTGCCGTTCACGGAAGAAAACATTTAGAAATGGCTTGAAAATCTGAAAGAGGATAAAGCTGTGGGGCCAGACGGGATATATCCCAGGATACTGAGGGAGCTCAGAGAAGTCCTGGTAGAGACAGGAGAGGTTCCACGGAATTGGAGATGAGTTGATCTAGTCCCTCTTCACAAAAGCGGAGACACGAAAGAAGTGGGAAACTACAGAGCAGTAAGTCTCATGTCTGTGACAGGAAAAACAATGGGATCGCTGTTGAAGGAAAAGATATTTGACTTTCTAGAAACCAAAAGGTTACAGGATCCGAGGCAACATGGCTTTACCAAAAGAAAATCCTGCAAAAAGAATCTGATTGACTTCTTTGACTGGATAATCAAAGAACTGGATGAAGGACGTGCAATAGATGTGATCTACTTGGATTTCAGCCAAGCCTTTGATACAGTCCCTCACAGAAGACTTGTGAATAAGCTGAGAGGACTGAATGTAGGACCCAAAGTGGTGGCTTGGAAACTGGTTGACCAACAGGCAGCAGAGGGTGGTGGTAAATGGAATCAGATTGGAGGAAAGGAAGGTGAGTAGTGGAGTGCCTCAGGGGTCGGTGCTGGGGCTGATTCTGTTTAATATATTTGTGAGCGATATTGCTGAAGGGTTAGAAGGAAAAGTTTGCCTTTTGCAGATGCCTTTTTGTGGATATCCTGGAGGGAGTAGAAACCATGAGCAGGGATCTCCAAGTGTTAGAAGAATGGTCGAGGGTCTGACTGTTAAAATTTAATTCCAAATATATCTACTTTGGAAGACCCACACTAATTTAATACTACTGAGCCTCATCCTAAAAAGCTACTACTTTATGCTCAGTATTTAATGATCTTAAATAATAATTAAAGTGGTTTATAATGTGCTCAGTTCTATTATATTCTTACCATTGCATCCCCAAGGGAGCATGTGACTGAATAGCATTCCTTTCCTGAGCAGTAAGGTTCTGATGGAAATATGGGCACCTTATTTTGAAGTCCTTTAAGTCACGAAGGACATGTCTACAAAAGGTGTCTATAACTGGATCTAAGGGTCCTGGGGGAGACCATTTACTTTTTTGACGGACGTTTGAAAAAGCAAAGCTATTATCATTAGCCCCAGTAAAATAAAGTTTTAACTGTAGAGTTCTAATAAATTTGGCTAAATCCACCCTTACTTGAAAAGAATCATGATAGTGGGTAGGTATAAATATTAATCCTTTAGCTTAAACTTGCATGTGTTCAGAGGTAAGATGTTTTCCTGATAAATTAAGCACAGGGAATCGTACCTCTGCCAACATCTCACTAGTGTCTTGACTTGTTTAAACGTCACTATAGGTTTCCCCCGATTCTTCCCTGATCCTCTGCCTTGACCCCTTATTGTCCCTTGGATATTGAGCGCCCCTGATTTTTGACTCGTGTCCTCTTTTCCACTTGAAGTACTAGAGGATAAATCGCCATTAGTTTTTTTTCACTGAAGTCTGCTTTGGATCTTGGATTCTCATCCATGTTTACACATAGCCATCTGAATAATCATTTTTATCTCAAGTTAATTTTTTATGTTTAACTGTCTGAAGGTCCCTAGCAAATTTATCCAATTTCAAATTAAATTCCTCAAGAGATTTCTCAAGGTCATTAGTTGAAAATAAAGCTTTTTTCCGTTCTTCAATTACTGTTTTTTCAACTGCCATTTTCTGCTGTAATATCTGAATTAATAATAACATGAGATCTAGAGAGCATTGATTTAATGTACTAGTCCAATTCTTAACTAATGATTCATCATCTGGAAATAGCTTGGAACCCCTGTTGCATGCGTAGACCCCTTGGTGTAATTTCTAATTTACAGTACTCCACCAATGTAGCGCTATGAAGCTCCCATCGGGTAAAGTTCTTATAATTATCCAATAAATTAGATAATTCAAGGTTATCAGATACAGCAGATCCAAATTGTGAGAGTGTGGGTGCTTGTAATATTGCAGTCCTTTGAGAATTTTGCTCAGAAGAAATGTACGATTGCTTATTCAAGACGGGCTAATTTTGCCGATCTTTTATGCTTACAGATGTTTGGTCAATTAGATCTATTCAAAAACCTGGCCACTCAAAATGTGGCCATTGTGTAGTCTGTGATGTTATGGATAAAACTACTACATTTGGGGATGATTTGAATAAGAAATGGATTCATATTAAATGTTCTACCAACTGCAATTTGAGAGCTGTTATATATCTTATAACATGTCCATGTGGCCTTAAATATATTGGTCAGACTAAATGCATGCTAAAACATAAACATGGTACCAACACTGAAAAACTGCATATGCCTTAGGTGAAACATTGTGTGACTGTGCAACATTCTTTTGACCAACTGCGATGTATGATCATTGAACAGTTGATAGAAAATGGACGCAGAGGTGATATTTCTCAATGTCTCCATCAAAAAGAGCACAAGTGGATTTTTAGATTTCCAAGAGGTTTGAATGGACAGCTTGCATGTGAAGCCTTCTATTGAGATGATGGGTCTGCAATGTGATTTGATTTACAATATTGATTGCATCTTGATTGGTTTCTGGAAGTGACGTCAAGAGAAGGGGCATTCCCCTATGGGAGCGTTTATTTAGCCGGCAGCCATCTTTTGCCATTAATTTTTGAGACTGGAAGATATTCTTTGTTTCTAGTTAACTCCTCCTGAGGCAGTGGTGAAACAGAAGGGACCTTTTGTCGAGGAAATAGCATGTTGCTTCAGTTAATATAGTCAGAGCTCATCCAGGTTGAAGGTTGGATGTCGGATCACCACCTGGGTGGAGAAGCTACGTGATTATATTTTTTCTGTACACATGTTTTTCAATTCATTTGATGATTATCTTCTTCAATAGTTACTTTCCTTAATAGCTATGGCATTAACCTAGCACATCTTTATTATTATTTTTAAAAAATTCCCTCTGTTTCTTTGGCTGCAGTGGGGTTTTTTTCTCCATTAGGGAGTTGTTTTGGACTGCAATTGGTTTCAGAAGTTAGATTGAAGCCCATGATGAGAGCCTATTAAGGGGAAGACCATCTTTGTAGGTGCCCTATGCTTTTGAGGCTTCATTTAAATTTATTATATATATTCTTCCCAATGTGCATCACTTTGCATGTGTCTACATTAAATTTCATTTGCCATTTGGATGCCCCTTTTTCCAGCCTCCTAAGGTCGTTCTGCAATTTCACACAGTCTGTATGCGATTTAACTACTTTGAATAGTTTCTTGTTATCTGCAGATCTGATCATCTCAATCATCATTCCTATTTCCACAGTCATTTATAAGTGATAAAAGAACCTTTCCCAGTATAGATCCTTGTGACATTCTCACCTTCCACCATAGAGATAATAGGCCATTTAAACTTTCTCTGTTTTGTATTTCTTAACCAGTTCCCAAACCACAACAAAACATCGCCTCCTATCCCTTGGCTTTTTAATTTTCTTAGGAGTCTCTTGTAAGTATGGTATATAAGATGAATAAGGCCATAACTTATATAAAAGGACTATTTATTCATATCACAGAAATTAATCAAATACAATACTTTGCAGTATAAATTATTACCAAGAGAATTTTACAAACAAGGATACAGGGCCAGAGGAAAAAAAAGACACAAAAAAACTCCTCTTTGACAGGGGTAGGTGGGGGGGGGAGCACTGAAGGAAAAAGAAAATCAGTGCAAGCAGAAATATCCTGGATAGGTATCTCACAGGAGCAAAGATAATGAGAAAGATCCAAAACATCAAAGTGAAATAGGTTACACTAATAAAGGAAGACATTAAATTTATATGCTCCAATAATAATCTGAAAGTAATAGCTGAAGCCCCAAAACTGTGAAAATATGATGAAAATGGAAAAGGGAGGTATCAAAACAGTTCTACTAGGAACTGAGGAAAGGCATTAGTAAGTGAAAATACCACAAACTAAAGCTAAAACAGAAACATTCTGGAGAAACTTGTATAAGGATCCTGTAGAGCACAACTAAGAAACAGAATGGCTATCTTGCATACAGAAGAATTTGGAAAAGGCAGACATAAAAGTTATGGAATGGTCTGAAGTTGGAAGGAGTTGGAAATCAGGTTCTAAAGAGCTCCAAACTAGCAGTGCCCTGGGTCAGACGGAGTCTACCAGTTTTTGGCTCAAAATTACCATCAATCCACCAAGACCTGGTAGACTTCAAAAATCAACTGAACCAAAGTTGAGCAAAGATGGACGGGAGATGAATGACAGACACACACACAGGAATTATACCAAATACATCTTTATTCAATGCTCAACATGCCTATGTTTCGGCATGTGCCTGCATATGGGGTCCTTCAAGCTTTTTTATACAAATTAAACTTTTTTTATTGGCTGCGGTGGTTTCTTCAGACAGTGGCAAGTTAGGCGGAGGACCTTCTCTGAAACCTACAGTGATTAAAAAAAAGTAGGGAGCAGAATGACAGTTCTTGGCTCTGCTCCAGGTGCATCCCTTCCCTTCCCCTCTTCTGCAGGCTGTCTGGAAGGGAGGGGCTAGAGCAGAACACTCCTGCTGCTCAGAAGTCTGAAAAGAAGTGTTGGAACCATGTGTCAAGCCATTCTCCCAGAAATTAAGCCCTGTATAAAAGTGCATTAATACATAAATAAACAAGTTCAACCTTTTACAGTACCAGCAAGTTCCAATCTGATGAAATATAGAGAAAACAAAATTCACTCTTTGAAGGATGTTGGAGGCAAGAGCTGTGCTTGTATATAGCTTGTGGCTCTGTTAATTGCATTCACTCACAGGGACTCTGAAAAGGCATTTTTGGCTGTAGCTATTTTGTGAACTAGATTAAGCACTCACTTGAAAGATGAGACAATTGATGCATTCAGCTGTCTATTTTATTTTTCTTAATTGTTCAATTAAAAATATATATGCATTAGGCATAATGGTTTTATGATGGATTCAGTTCAATCCATTCAATATGGAATGCAATATCCTTAAATAGACTCATTTATGTATTAAAAAACAGTATTGTTGTTATTGTTTTTATTATAGTTTACAACTGACTAAGATTTTCATTCTCCACAATCTCCATAATCCCAGGATTTGGGGATTACTAAATTAAATGGTTCCTGTGACTTATCTCAGACCCTGAGGATGCAAGTGAGTATGGTGTCTACATGTGTTTCAGAAAATCAAAACTCAGGCTCAAGGAGACTGAACTATACAGCTTTATTAAACTACGCTGGGGAATTTATAGTCAAGGTAATTAAAGAGGTGAGTTCCAAAACCTGTTAAGTACAAAAAGCTATTCTCTGTGTAAATGCATGTTTTTATTTCCATAGTAACATATAGTAGATGACGGCAGAAAAAGACCTGCACGGTCCATCCAGTCTGCCCAACAAGATAAACTCATATGTGCTACTTTTTGTGTATACCTTACCTTGATTTGTACCTGTCCTTTTCAGGGCACAGACCGTGTAAATCTGCCCAGCACTGTCCCCGCCTCCCACCACCGGCTCTGGCACAGACCATATAAGTCTGCCCAGCACTATCCCCGCCTCCCGCCACTGGCTCTGCCACCCAATCTCGGCTAAGCTACTTAGGATCCATTCCTTCTGAACAGGATTCCTTTATGTTTGTCCCACGCATGTTTCCAAGAATTCTATTTATTTCCAAGAATTTTTATTTCCAAGAATTCTATTTAATACAATAATTTTTTTCACTGAATATCATGTACCATACAAATAAATGCTTTTTAGTACAAATTTCACACATCTTCTAGTTACCTATGAAGGCAGTCTGTTTCCGGAATGAACTCATTAAAAAAAAAGGAAGAAAATGTACATGACAGGTTTTAGAAATCACCTCTTCAATTCTTCTCATGCTTTTACAGTCTGCTTGTATGGGCCCTGGAATCTTTGACACCTGACAGTTTTCTAGAATTTCCCCCCTAAACTGGGTGTAGCCTAAATAAAACTGATCCAGTAGGAAGCAGAAATTCTTGTTAGGATGACTACGATATGTCTCTGAAGGGCTTTACAATAAAGAGAAGCACTGGATGCTGCAGTATCCAAGAACTTTCAGTTTGTAACTCAGTCCTTTATGTGATTCATTGAAGGCAATTGGACATCGAAGATAACTGCCTAGGACAGAATGGTTTTGTCTGAGGGTGAGCATGTATCAGTTAGCATAGTGGCTTTCCGTAGAAACATAAAAAAATGAAGCAGATAAAAAATGAAGCAGTCAGCCCATCCATGCCATCTACTATCCCTTTCCTGACCTTTAGAAATCCTATGTACTGTCCCAAGCTCACCTGAATTCAGATGCAGGCTTCGTCTCCACCACCTCCACCGGGAGACCATTCCACAGATTCACCAACCTTTTCATTAAGTAGTATTTCCTCAGGTTACTCCTGAGTCTGTCCCCTTTCACCTTCTTCCTATGCCCCCTTGTTTATTTATTTTATTTATTGCATTTGTATCCCACATTTTCCCACCTATTTGCGGGCTCAGTGTGGCTTACAATACATTGTAAATGATGGAAGTACAATTTGTTACAACTCAGTTATGGATTCCATTGTGACAGTTATGTGAAGACAGAGTCAAGTATCATTAGGGAATAGGACAAAGGAAGAAAACAATGGAACAGTGAAAGAGACAACAGGAAACTGATAGGGTAATAGAACATTAGCAAGAGAACATTCGGTATAACATTTTTCTGTAAGTAAAGGTATAAATCTGATAAAATTACGGGGGATAAGAATTCAGAAGAGAATGTATTGGTGTATTTCTGAATAGTGAGTGTGGACTTCATGTGTTTTGATCCTTACAGTAAATTTTATCAAAGAGATGAGTCTTCAATAGTTTGCGGAAATTGGTTAGTTCGTGGATCACTTTCAAGTTGCGTGGTAGTGTATTCCAGAATTGCGTGCTTATGTAAGAAAAGGTTGATGCGTGCAGCGCCTTGTATTTTAAGCCTTTGCAATTAGGGAAGTGGAGGTTAAGGAAAGTTCGAGATGATCTTTTGGCGATTCTGGGAGGTAGGTCTATTAAGTCAGACATGTAGGCTGGGGCTTCACCGTGAATAATTTTGTGGACTAATGTGCAAACTTTAAAGGTGATGCGTTCCTTAAGTGGGAGCCAGTGTAGCTTCTCTCGTAAGGGTTTTGCACTTTCGTATTTTGGTTTTCCGAAGATGAGTCTGGCTGCTGTGTTCTGGGCTGTTTGAAGTTTCCTCAGTATTTGCTCTTTACAACCTGCGTATAGTGAATTGCAGTAATCCAGATGGCTGAGTGCGAGGGATTGCACTAGGTTGCAAAAGACGGATCTTGGGAAGAATGGTCTTATTCTTTTCAGTTTCCACTGTTACAAGAAATTATTTATTTTGGGGAAAAGAGCTCGAGAGCACTCGCTACTGTTTATAATTTAAGAGCAGGCGCTGTATTTATAAGTTTTAGGATATTAATTTCTCCACCAATCACCAAAGGTGATAATTGCAATAAATTAAATAATTTAAGTATATATATAAGATACCATATACTCAGAACACAAAGAGACCGTATTTTTAGCTTTAAAAAGGTTGATTTAATATACAATTGCACACGAGAGGTAGGTTTTAAGAGATCTTTACAGATAATCTGTGCATAAAATAGAACAAAGTAGCAGGTAGGTTAACTTACAAGTCCTTGTTACAAGCATGCTGTGGTCCAGCTGATTGATGAGCACATGTTTCAGGAGCAAGGCATCAGCAGACCCCAAAGAGAGCAGCAGGTCCCAAGAGGAGGCAGGTTCCAAGAGAGCGAGCTGGGCTGTTTCCAGGCCTTTTATAATGTTAGCAGAGAAGCATGGTGTGTGCATGTCCTGGATATTTTGCAAGGCATTATGGTTAATGTAGTCTGTTCACATGACCACATTATAAGTCCTTCCTTTCTGCACATGTCTGATAGCTGATGGGAGGGGCAGGTATACCTTTGACAAGCAAATGTCCTGTTTATGGTCTCCCCTCTGAAGTCTTTGTCTTCAATGGGTTCTCCAGACTTTCTGTCTCTTGGGTCTTTGGTTTTCAGAGATGTCCTGATGAGCGTCCAGGTACCCACCTTTTGTTCAGTCTTTTTAGGTGGGAGGGCAGAGAGAGTTATATATCTCTCTTTTGTCTTTGTTAAGTGTTTGTAATTAACTATCCCTGCTATCAGAAGCTCCCGGAAAAAGGGATGGGGAGAGAGGGGCTTGAAATGAAACTATTCTCTCTGCTGCAGTGTCAAATATATATTTTTAAAAGCTGCACAAATATATTGGTGTATATATATGTATCTGATCCAACACAACATCATGCTACACATTTAATTCTGATGATTGGCTTATACCATAACACCACGTGCAGTAGAACATCTTTTTGTTCCAGAGCTTCCAATTGAAAGAGACTTGCCTCCTGTGTATTTATGCCACAGAGGTATTTAAACATCTCTATCATATCTCCCCTCTCCTGACTTTCTTCCAAAAAATATATATTGAGATCTTTAAGTCTGTCCCCATACGCCTTATGATGGAAACCTCTGACCTTCATGTTTATATTTTTTTGAAGATGCAGACTCCAGAATTGTACACAGTACTCTAAATGAGGTCTCATCAGAGGTTTGCAATAGCAAAATCATGTTCCCAGTTTTGCTGTTTCATTTGGTTTACTGTGGAATCATCATTTATATCTTGCTTCCGCTTTTACTTTTAACTGTATTATATGTAACTGAATAAAAGTAGTAAAAATTGGTGAAATTATTACTTCAGTAAAAGTAACAAATTTTACCCTCTACTTCTTTACAAGTAAAAGTAACAAAACTTATACATAAGGACAGTAACTAGTTACATTTACTTAGTTACTGTACAACACTGGGATCTAATGTGGGAGGAAGGGAATTAAACACTAAACTGCTAGGTATGGTCTAAACTGATGTTATGCTAAACTCTAAAATGCAACCCAAAATACTAATGCAAAGGGTTGGAAAAAAATAAACTTGCCTGGAGGGAGGATGCTAGGCAGTCCCGGGTCAGTCCGGGATGTTTTCAAGCCGATCCAGGGCTGGCCTGAACTTGCTCTAGGGCTACCAGGACCCATTTGGGGTCGATTTAAAGTCAGGGGCAAGAACGCAGCAGGTGCAACTAGGCGAGCTGCCACAAATGTGAGCATGGAGACCATCTCTGGGCTTGACCTGCTGGAGCTATCATGCACACATGATTATGTGCATCAGAGCTCCGGTAGGCCTGTGTTGAAGCTGGGGCCCCGATTTCTACTGCTGCCTGGCAGGCTGCCGTGGTTGATTGTGGGCAGCCATTGGTAGCAAGTGAGGTCTATCTATAAGTGTTGTGTCAGTGGGGAAAGCCTGAGGAGTGGCAGGAGAGCCAGGTAAGAGATCTCCTGACCTCAAATTTTATTTAAGTTTTATTGGGTATTTTGGGGGGGGGGGGGGGGGAGGCAGGGGTTTAGGCTTGGGCTCCAGAGGGCTGTTTGAAAAAATGTTTTTTGTGGGGGGGTCTCAAGGTCCTTAAAAGGCAGGCTTAGATAAAGTAGACCCTTTAAAAATATTTTAAGTGTTTGCTTCACTGTTTTTGGTACAGTGGGTCTGGGGCTTTTAAAAATATGAATTTTGGAATCCATCAGTTGTGGCTGCAAGAGGAAAATTATTTAAATTCTCCTTGACAATTTAAAAACAATTTCAAAATGGAGATTTCCTCAAAGTTCCATCAGGAGAAAAATAATATAACATTCTCCTCAGATTGTATAAATGGCGACTAAAGTTGTGCACAAATCTGCATGCGTAGCTGATTTGTGCATGCAACTTAATTGTTTAACAAGCTAATCAGCACGATAATTGGCCAAAAACAATTATCAGCAGTGATTACACTAATTACAGTTTACATGCACAACTTTCTAAGCATATTCTGTAAAGTGGTCAGTATAAATTCTAATGTGCAGAGCACATGGCCATGGGAAAGGCATGTGCAGATCATGGGCATGCCTGAAAATTATGTGCACTATTACAGAATATACCCAATCTGCGCCTAAAGAAAATGTGGGCATTTACACCAGGTTTTAGTTGGCATAAATGGTTGCGCCTAAATTTTAGTCATAGGACAGCTGCTACATGTATTCTATAAACCGTGCCTAACTGTTGTTTAAACTGACTTTGTTAAACAAGCAGAGTAATTTAAAAAGACAATCCCCCCAGAATTTTCACCTGACCCAGTATGGAGTTTGCTTTCTAATAAAATTAATTAGAAATAAGAAACAAAAGGGAGAAAAATAAAAGCCATGGGAAATGTCAAGCTTTTAAACTTAAAAACTTTTAATGAGCACCTACATTTTTTTTTTACTTTCTACCCCTGTCTGAAACAGTTTAGTGTTAGGTAGTGAAACCAATACTCTAAAAGATTTAAGCACACTTGGGACTAGTAAAAAAAAAAAAAATGGCAGTTGGAAGGTTTCATAAAAGGCATTAGGGACAAAGGAGGAAGAGAGGTGTCCAGCCTTTGTAATTTGTCTGGCAATTAGCATCCTTATCTACCCCAAGCAATTAAAAAACACTAAACTGAAGACAACAAATCTGACTTGGATAAGGAGATATACTTTGCACTTAGTTGAAAACTTTTGACTGACATCTGGGCTAAACCTTGAGGATGGTCCTCATCTGCCATCATCTAGTACATATTATATACACACACAAAGTTCTTCTAGCAGTACTGGTCATGGAGAAAACAAAGAGTCTGTAGATTAACACCTTCAATTAAACCAATGTGATTCAGACATAGCTTTTAACACTATGTTTGTTTGTTTGTTTGTTTGTTTGATTGATTGTTGTTGTTTTTTTTTTAATCTATGCTGGTAATCAACTGCTGGTCTTGGAACTAGGAAGCTTTGCTGAGTCCTTGCTCTGGTTTCACTGATGGTGGTGTTGGAAAAGCATCACCTGAGATACCAAATCACATGCATTTGGCTTCCCTCACACGCAAGCAACTCTCATCAAATGCATTCAGGGAACCGGTTGAATTATCCCCAGTCTGACATCTTTACCTCAACCTCTCCCTCCCTTCCACTCTCTCCAGTTCACTATCACTCCCCGTCTCCTCCTCATCAGTGGTTCCACATCTCTCCCTCATTCTCAACCCCCACCCACCCTGTCCTACCTCTAACTTGTCTTTGAGGTCCTAGCAGCAGCAGCAGTTCAAACAGGTTGCCTGCGATGACCTAGGAGCATTCCTTCTGCCACATGGCCTGCATCGTGCCCTCCCCGAAACAGAAAGCAGTCCGGGCCAACCAGGTCCTTCCTTTTGTAGCATCCCACCCCTTTGATGTAACTTCCTGTTTACGCGCAGGCAAGATGCTACAGAGGGAAGGACTGGGTCAGTCCAGACAGCTTGTTCCCGTTACCACTGCCAGCACCATCCAAAAAATCAAGTTTTTGTGGACCAGGGGGTACTGGACTCACAGGGAGGGAAGGGATCGGTGCTGGATCTGCCACAGGAGAGGAAAAAGAGGAGAAAAAACAGGTCTCTAGTCAGCAGCGCGGTGCCCCTGGAAGAGCGAGGCCCTGTGAAGCCATACCAGTTGCTCCTGCCTAAGCCCGGACCTGCGGCCAGGATCGGCACCTGGCCGGTTAAATGCCACACAGTTAAATGCCACATAACTAGTCCATAAATTATCAGCAGGAAATGGCCGGTCATGACCTGTTGAAAATTTGTGGCTAGCAGACAGTGTCAGTTTGGTGACCATATTTGGCCGCATGAATACCTGGAATATCTTTGGTTGGTTCAAATTTAACCAGCCAGTGCTGAATATTGGCTTGGCCAGTTAAGAACCAGCCCAAAATAATCCGGATATTCAATGTCGGTCACCGAAACAGCCTTATATTGAATATCCGTGCTCATTGCCGACCACTGGAATTGGTTGGGTTAACTTCAGCGATCTGAATATTGGGTCCGGTGAAATTATCTTTTTAACACCGAGTTTACCTTTTCCCATGTGTGTATGCGATTTCTCAGCTGGTAGGTTACTCACCAGTGAAGTTTTCTTCCCCCCCAGCAGGTCCTCTCTCAGCACCTCTTCAGGACCTCCTGTTGTGATTCTCTGTACATTTCTCTGGTGTAATAGTATGAAAAGTTGAGGATGTCTGTAATTTCCTGGTGCAATAAACCATTACTCCCTAATAACTCATATGTTTCCCTTATTGTTATGAATTCTTATGAACAGAATCTCAGTTTAACCTATCACAAGAGAGGTGGGGTAGAAAATGCAGTTTTTGAGTTGTGCTCTAAGAATATGTTAGGTTTGTTTCAAGTTTCATATTTGTTAGGTTTGTGCTGATAATTGTCATATTTGATAGCTTTTCCTTAAAAAAGAAGAGATATAGAGAGAGAATAGGCAATGTAAAGTTTCCTACAGCATAATCAACTTTATTTCATTTCTATTAAATGTTGATATAGCGATATGAATGATCCCACCAAGACTATGCTGTGTAACTTAATATTTATAAAAGCAAAAGTAATGTTATAGAATAAATTCTTCTTTTATAAAATATAGAATAAAATATTCTTTGACTATGAAAAGAAAGGGAGTGCTAGGCAGCATCTTCCTATAATGTACCCCTGTTCCTTTTGGCTTCTGGTTAAGTAAGAACCAGCCTTTACTGGGACTATGAAATACAGAGGTGTTTTCTGATTTTATTGCAGTGGCGTAGCCACAGGTGGGCCTGGGTGGGCCGGGGCCCACCCAACAGTAGTACACGTTTAGCGATAGCTGGTGGGGATCCCAATCTCTGCCAGCTGAAGACTTCCCCCTGATGGTAACGAAAATGCTGCTCTCCACAATACTGGCACTTATGCATGCTCAGTCTTCAGCGCATGTCTGCTGCAGACTGCCAAGGTGGAGAGAAGCAGTTTTCCACCAGCTGAGATATTTTTTTGGTGTGGTGGAGAACACTTGGTGCCCACCCACTTCTTGCCTAGGCTCACCCAAAATCTGCTGTCTGGCTACACCCCTGCATTATTGTCTCCCCACAACTAACCCAGCTAGCAAAGTAACATTCTTCAGGTAGGGGTTGAAGACAATGGCTCCCTCTAGAACTTGAAATCACTGTGTACAGTACCTTCAGCCTGGCCAGTAAACATTTACTATTCTGTCACAACCAGGTCTCCTGCAGGGGAGCTGTAGGGTGGCCTTCACAGAATTCCCAAGCTCTGCTGTTTCTAGGAACAGAAGCAGGCTTGGGAACTGAACACAGATTTCCTGTGAAGCAGCACACCACTCTGTTTCTGAATCATTAGGCTCTCTTATTTGTATTTATTAAATGTATTTTTATTTTATTATTTTCCATTTTCTACTGATTCCTATGGCATTATACATCTGAGACCACATTCTAATACATGAATAAAGGGTGTGTTTAGGACCACGGCTTTTTTGGTGCTGACATCAGATTGTAAGCATGCTCAGTGTAGCAATCTTCCAATTTAGATATGCAGGATGTCATCTGGGGGCGGATACACATGTACTACTGGCAAATGATAGTATTCCATTTTTGGTGAGTGTTGCTTGTAATTTTTAGAAGGCTACGCTTAAATAAAACAAAGCTGGTAATAAATGTGATATTGACGTTGCAGATTTGCGGCACTGAACTTGGAACAGGGATTTGTTTGGTACAGTTTTCCCAACTATGTGGAATTCACTGCTATTAGACAGAGAAGTAAATGTAATTATTTCAGATTTAGAATATTGTTGAAAACCTGGTTATTAAACAGTATTTTAATTGATTGTTTTATAAGAAGGTGATTCTGAACAAGATTGCTTTTATTTCAACTGTACTGGTGTGTTTTTTTGTTTGTTTGTTTGTTTGTTTGAGGTTTTTTGTTTTTTTTTACATTGTAAAAAATATAGACCTCATGGCCATGATGGCATATAAGAATTCTGTTTAAAATTAAATTTAAATCCTAAAACATCAGGTGGGTGATTCATGCATAGCCATCAGTTCTGTGAGTGCTTCAGCATTCTTCTGCATTCTTGCTTCTTAGGAGTTTTAAATATCCATGATATATGACAGTAAAGAAGAATGCTATGCTGCTCCTCCTTATTTGTAGCCTATTGCCTGGCTAAGAAGTGGGGGGGGGGGGGGCTGGAGAAGAAAACAGCAGCAGAGCAGGAAAAGCACATTTCCTGCCTGCCCTGGAAGAGAGAACCCAGCCTGTGAAAGGAAGAGGATCTGCAGTAAAGATAAGGAACTGAGAGGAGGGGGCACTAGCTGGAAGAGGCAGAAGTATAAAAGCTGAGAGGGTGATACAGAATGTGCTGGAATTAAGAAGTTGAGAGAGATGAAGGAGTTAAAATAAGGGTTGAGCAAGAGATACTTCAGTACTACAAAGAAAAGCCTAGAAAAGTGAAAAGGAGAAAGAAAGAGGCTGATAAGCAGTGTTGCCAATTGGGCGGTTTTTTGCCCGCCGCGGGTTGCGGTTTTTTGGGCTTCTTTTGGGTCTTTTGGGCGGTTTTTAAAGCGGTTTTTTCGGCCTTGGGGGGCGGGGTTAGTGATGTTTTGGGCGGGGTTAGTGACGTTCTGGGCGGGGCCGATGACGGGGAGGCAGGGCCGATGACGGGGGAGGCGGGGCCAATGACGGTGGGGCGGGGGTGATGACGGTGGGGGCGGGGGTGTCAGGGGCGGGGTTTGACTTTGGGCGGGTTTTGGGCTGGATTTGGGCTCGTTTGGATGGGAAAAAATTTTTCCACCTGGCAACCCTGCTGATAAGAGAGGTAAGCTAAGAAAAGAGTTATAAATAAAGATATAAATTGGCATTATGATGAGGTCCTCTCCCAATAGCTGCCAGGGAGGATAGGGGGGGAAAAAGCTCCTGACTCCAAGAAGTAAGCTGTGAAGGCCGCACTGCAGATTGCTTCCCCTATCTGGGGTCTTTATTTTCTGTTCACAGTTAGCTTGGCGTGAAATATGAGAACAACATTCAGTTCATCACAATTTGGGATATAAATACAAAACCTGGTGTGTTACATTCACAACTTTAGAATTAGCCAGGTCATTCCCTTTTCTTTGTAGAAGACCTGAAAAAGGGGATCCAACCAAGTGCCCTGAAAGTATGCAAATGAGCCCCTCAGTAGCAGTTTCCTTCACGGCCCTTCAGAGGAAGATCCCTTTTAAACAACTTAATATCTCTTTCTTTTCCTGGAAAACAGTTTCTCAGAAAAACAGTCTGTAGTTCAGTCCTTAAACAAGAAAGGAAGCTCCCAAATGTACAGCTTTACAGACACTATCCCTGAATGTCCTGGTGCAAACACAACTACTCAGCATCAAAATGTTTATTCCCTATTTTCTGTTTGGGCCCTCTTACAAGCCCTGGGCTCAAACAGCTAGCAGATCCCTTGCGTTAGATCTCATAATAGAAAAGTCCTGATCTCTATTATCGTCTCCCTCATCTGCTAGCAACAATCAAAAAAAAAAAAAAACCCCACTCTATTTCCAAAGCAGGTAGCTTGGTTAACTACCAACTCTCATTTGTCCATGGGTAGTATAGGGACCAGGCCTTTTTTTGAGGGGGTACTAAGTACCGGCACCTTTTCCATTTTCTGCTAAAATTGAGCCATGGTCCCCAAGTTTTCATGAAAGAACTCAGGCTCTACACACCAATTCTGCCTTGTCATAGATTCTGTGACTGGTTGCAGGGGGCCTGGCTGTTGTGGGGTGGGTCCCTCAGTTATCACCCCACCCTGAAGGATGGCCTGGCATCTGATTACTGACACCTCTTTTGCTAGAAAAAATGCACTGATAGAGACCCACATGCTGGATACAGAGCACAAGACTTTTGGGGTCAGTTTCCTATTCCCATTTCATCATAATCCTCAGGAGTTATATGGGCTCTCTAACTCCATGAGTTCCTCTCTTGCTTCCCAAGGACTATTAGTGACTTCAACTTCCATGAGTTGGGGAACATACACCTCCTCTTCCTTCTCCCAATTCTTGGTTCTAGGAGCTTTAAAACCCTCCCCACCTTTTGGCAGTTCCCTCCCAACCTGACAAGGTAACTAGGATTTTTCCTGAACCTTCTTCCCCTGTCTTTGGGTGCCTAGCAATCCTTTACTCCAAGACTGTGGCACCCTCTGTTGGCTGTCAGTTTACCTGCAGCAGGTTTTCCTGTGCTGTCTTTTATTCTTAAAGGGGTAGAATATTTAGGAGGATTTTGGGCTTGGGGTGGCCGGTCCCATACAATCCTCCTTCCTTCCTTCCTTCCTTCCTTCCTTCTTCCTTACATACCCCACCTCTTATTTTACTGGCTACCCTAAGCTATGCTCCCCTTGTTCTTCCTTCCCTAGGTGAGAAAAAGCATCTGTATTACTATGCTCCTTGCCTGCTCTGTGCTGTACTTTACTACTACTACTACTTAACATTTCTAGAGCGCTACTAGGGTTACGCAGTGCTGTACAGTTTAACAAAGAAGGACAGTCCCTGCTCAAAGGAGCTTACAATCTAAAGGGCGAAATGTCAAGTTGGGGCAGTCTAGATTTCCTGAATAGAGGTATGGTGGTTAGGTGCTGAAGGCGACATTGAAGAGGTGGGCTTTGAGCAAGGATTTGAAGATGGGCAGGGAGGGGGCCTGGCGAATGGGCTCAGGGAGTTTATTCCAAGCATATGGTGAGGCGAGGCGAGGCAGAAAGGGCGTTTGAAAGGCCATATACCATCGGGTAAGCCATGTGTTAGAGTTTCTCATCTGACCAAACCATTTCAAAGGGGCATGATCTGTCACCAGCAAAGAGGGTCTACCCACTAGGTAATAATGTAGAGCCTTAACTGCCCAGTGTATGGCTAAACATTCTTTTTTAATGGTGGCATAATTGCACTTATGGGAAAGTAATTATTGGCTCAGATATAATACCGGATGCTCCTCCCCTTCAATGTTTTTAGAGAGTACAATCCCTAGTCCCATTTTAGAGACATCTGTTTGCAAGATAAATTACCTGGAAAAATCTATCCCTTGGAGAATGAGTTCATGGCATAGACTATCCTGTGTTGATGTGGCCACACGTCTGACAAACTTAAATTGGACTCCAATGGAAGTAAATATATTTGGGTCTGAGGGCTGCTAGGGGTAAATAAAAAGCACTTGTGTATTTGAGTGAATACATTTGTGTAGGTTTGTCTGTGATCAGAGCAGTGAACAGTAAGAGCACCTCTCCAGTATTGTACTTCAAAAACCTATTTTTCAGGCCATGATAAATATTATCTTGTTTTTTTGTGCCAAGTATCTTCTTAATATCTGCTTCTAAGATGCTAGCCTGCCCTTTCTCACTATTTGCGCTCCAGAGGGTAAAAGTATTTTGGGTAAATCAAGTCTACAGTGACTGATCGCCAGTCTTAATCCTAAATAGAAATGCAGCGTTCCCTGGCAGAGCTCGCTAGAGCGTGACACTAGTATCCTGGAGCATTCAGTACAGACTCCACTTTAATCACTACTTTGGTTCATCTCAGTTTGGATATACAGTACCTGTACTTTAATCTCATTCAACTGCCTCCCTGAATCAGAGGGTAATAGCAATGAATATCCAAGATTTGGATTATTTTCTTCCTGAGAGCAATTTTTAAAATTTTTGACATAACTAAGCATTTTTCTATTTATTTGATTACACTTACAGACTGCAAATCCAAAGCCATTCTATGCAGTGTGCAAAAATATATAAAAATCACAAGGTATAACAATTCAACAGTTACAAAAAAACCCCAAAACATAATCAGCAGGACTCTAGTCGGTATAGAAATGTTTGGATTGCTTAAGAACAGAACATAAGAATAGCCATACTGGGTCAGACCAATGGTCCATCTAGCCCAATATCCTTGCTTCCAGCAGTGGCCAATTCAAGTCATGAGTACCTGACAGAATCCCAAATAGTAGCAATATTCATGTTACTGATCCCCAGGGCTTTTTTTGAGGGGTACTTGGGGGTACTGAGTACCGGCACCTTTTCCATTGTCTGCTAAAATTGACCCATGGACCCCAAGTTTTAATGATAAAGCTCAGGCTCTACATACCAATTCTGTCTTGTAATAGATTCTGTGACTGGTTGCAGGGGGTGTGGCTATTGTGGGGTGGGTCCCTCAATGATCACCCCACTCTTGAAGGGTGGCCTAGCATTTGAGTGCCAGCACCTTTTTTGCTAGAACAAACACACTGCTGATCACAGAGACAAGCAGAGGCTTCCCTTGTTGCTGTTGCTTTTTGGGAGTTGAGGATGCTCTCTGATGAATTTTTATCTCCTCAGAACCCTGCTGGTGTCATCAACATAGAAGACTCTAGTCCATATTTTTAAAAATACTGCCGTTTGGATTGCTTTACCTGCTGCTGTTGCTGTTCTAGACATGAGAAACGTGTTCATAATTTTTATGTGTATGTTTATCCATGTAAGAATGATATTTCAAAATTATGAAGAACACGAGTAGCTGTGCCAGTCTATCTTTTCAAAGGAAAACTCCATGGGGAGTATTGCGTTCAATTCTGGTCGCCATATCTCAAAAAGATAGCAGAATTAGAAAAGGTTCAAAATAGAGCGACCAAAATGATAGAGGGGATAGAACTCCTCTCATATAAAGAAAGGCTAAAGAGGTTAGGTTTCTTCAGCTTGGAAAAGAGACTACTGAAGGGAGATTTGATAGAGGTCTACAAAATCCTAAGTGGTGTAGAGTGAGTAGAAGTGAATCAATTTTTTCCTCTTTCAAAAAGGACAAAGACTAGGGGACGCCTCAATGAAGTTACATGGAAATGCTTTTAAAACAAATAGGAGGAAATATTTTTTTCATTCAGCAATAGTTAAGCTCTGGAACTTGTCAGAGGAATTGGTAACAGCTTTTAGCGTACCTGGGTTTTAAAAAAAGGTTTGGACAAGGTCCTGGAGGAAAAGTCCATAATCTGCTATCAAGATAGACATGGGGGAAGCCACTGCTTGCCCAGGTATTGGTAGCATGGAATATTGTATTTGGGTTTTCTGCTGGGTATTTGTCACTAGAATTGGCCACTTCTGAATGCAGGATTTGGGCTAGATGGACCATTGGTCCATATGGCTATTCTTATGTTCTTATGAGTTACCCTGTGAAGCTAAGCTTGCAGGTCCTTCTCAGGCAGTTTGAAAATCACCCCCTAAATGTGAAACCAGGGGGTCCTTTTACTAAACTACAGTAAGTTTTGCACTGTATTTAACAAGCATACTTTAACATGTGGTAAGCACAAATTCCTTGTGTTACATGCATGAGGTGTGCCCTATCTTCCATTTGGCACACAGGGCACACAGTTGATGCATGGCCATCACATTACATGCCTGGTCTGGTAATGTGGGCCCTCTGTGCTATTGTCCAGGGCAGGCCATATGATTAGGGTTACCATATGGCTCCAGAAAAAGGAGGACGGATTGAGCCAGCCGGGTTTTACTTCCATTGCTTTCAATGGAAAGCAATTGCTTTCAATGGAAGTAACTGCCCATTGCTTTCAATGGAACGCAATGGAAGTAAAACCCAGCTGGCTCAATCCGTCCTCCTTTTTCTGGAGCCATATGGTAACCCTACATATGATGGCCGTGTGTTAAAACACAAAGTAGCAAACACAGCAGCGCTACCCGTTCCCATCTCCCCCTCAAGCACAACCCTAACCTCCCAATCAGATCCCCAATTCCTCTCCTAAAGCACGACCTCCCTGATTAGTTTCCCCAACTCCTCCCCCAAGCACCCTGAACACAACCCTGATACCCCTGATCAGTTCCCCAACACCCCCCCCCCCCTCATGGTACTACACAAGTATATCAGCTGCCGTAAGAGGTTGCAGCAGCCATTTCCCAATGGCAACTGCAAGGGGGCGGGAGTGAGTGGGCTTTGCTCCTGCCCCCATCGCTTCCAGTAGAACCACCAGGTAGGCCCAAGGTGGAGGTGAGGATGTGGGGTTCCAGAGGGAGGAGGGTTTTTAGGTGGGCAGGAGGGGGATCAGCAGCATTTAGAAATTAAAACCCAGTTATGAGGTTCCTGCATTCAGTGCCAGGGTTTGCACAGCTAGGCGGGTGAATTTAGGACAGCTTTTGAGTTTTCCTAAGTTCACCCGCTTAGCCTTGCGGGTCCCTGCACGGAATATTGCTGGTACCCACATAACCCCCGGCTCCTAACCAACGTTGCCCCCTGTACCTCCCCTGACCTGCGCACTTTATTGTTGGGTGGTCTGCGGTGATATTCAGCAGTACTGTCTAGTTTTTCTTGGGTGCTGACTCCCAAGGTGGACCCTAACATCAGGTAACTGTGATTTGGATTATTCTTTCCAATGTGCATCACTTGCATTTGCCCACATTAAATTTCATCCGTCACTTGGATGCCCAGTCTTCCAATTTCCTAAGTCTTCCTGCAATTTTTCACAGTCCCCATAAGTTTTAACAACTTAATAGTTTTGTATCATCTGCAAATTTAATCACCTCCTGAGTCGTTCCAATTTCCAGATCATTTATATTAACATTGTCACTTGCACACCTTGTGCCATACATGAAAACATTCCAACACGAATATAACAAATTCAAATCACAACTTCAAATCAGGGGTGTAGCTACATGGGGCCACAGGGGCATAGCCCCCCCAGATTTGGCCCTGGCCCCCCCCCCCCCCCCGCCACCAACCCTTTCGACTCCCCCTTCCCCCCGCCACCACCAACCCTCCCCTGCCGCCGTCAGGTACCTGAGCTGGCGGGGGTCCCCAACCCCTCGCCAGCTGAAGTCCTTTTCTGCGCCGGTCTCCAGGCCAGCACGTTGCTGCAGCTGATCTGGAAGGATTCTGTTCTGAGTCGTCCTGACGTCCTGCACGTTGCTACGTGAGGGCTGCACGTAGGAACGTGCAGGACGTCAGGATGACTCACTCAGAACAGAATCCTTCCAGATCAGCTGTAGCAACGCACCAGCCCAGAGACCGGTGCTGAAGAGGACTTCAGCTGGTGGGGGTTGGGGACCCCCCGCCAGCACAGGTACCTGACAGCAATGGCGGCAGGGGAGGGTTGGCGACGGCGGGAGGGGGGTCAAAAGGGGAGGGTCGGCAGCGCAGGGGGGATGGCTAAAATGTGCCCCCTCACCTCGGGCTCTGGATCCCCTCCTGCCGAAGTCTGGCTATGCCCCTGCTTCAAATTAGTTTCAATAAATTGACTGCAGCTTTATTACATAACAATATCTTAACTTACATAACAGAATTCAACTTTTACATCCACCCTCACCACCAGCTAGTCGGTATCACACTAGCTGCACCCTCCCATAACACATTTATCATTTAAAACCCCCACACTCACTCCGCAGTGTTGCAGAAAAGAGAGCTTCAAACTCGTGGCAGTGATGCACATGAAACAAAAACATAACATGGCTATCATTGAGCCAAACTTATTTACCCACATTGACCAACCCTTCTTACTATACCACCACACTTTTTCCCCCACCCACAGCTGCGACCACATCCTCCCTTTCCCTGTAGAAAGAATTAGTACTTACTATATACATGTGTGTGTATATATATATATATACACACACAGGGAACCCTTCCCAGCCTCGTGGGAATTGCTTCATTGGAGAATCTTCTCTTGTATTAGCTTCCTGCTCTTTCCATTACCCCTTCCCCTATCTCATGGGAAAGGCTTCCTAGTATTCCTAGTCCTGATTGGCTTTCTGCCCTTTCCCTTCTCCTTCCCTTATTCTCCTGGCAAAGGCTTCTTAGCCCTGATTGGCTTCCTGCCCCTTCCACTATTCCTTCCTGGTCTCATGGGGAAAGGCTTCAGAGGGATTTGTATCTCCAATTGGGCCCATGGTGGTCCTGCCATGACCCTCCCCTAGAGTACCTGACTTAATTGCCTTGGACTCCCCTTGTGTTAGGTATTGGACAGCTCCTTGTTACCCCTCCCCTCCAGGAACTTGAGAATGGTTTACTTTCTCTATGGGGAAAGCAGCTACCCTGCTCTTTCAGGTAGGGAGACTTGCAATTCCCTAGCCTAGGGCTATTCACACTACTTAAAGGAATTTCTCTCTCTCAGGTATTTACCTTGACATTTCCTTCTTTTAGGGAACTGCTCAGTGTCCTCTAATTTCTTGAGAGTTATAGGGTCTGACTCTTGCTCCTCTCCTCCCTGTACTTGGTGTTCCCTTCCCAAGGGATCACAACTGACAAGACATTAAGACTTGAGTGCTGAGAAATATTATTGTACAAAACATCATATAGATTTATTTACAACGATTAGAAAAACACTCGCCCCCATTTCCTTTTACTTTCAACTTTACTTTTTTTACTCGCACTATCTTGCTCTTTTGCCATTCCTGGCAAATAAATCAATAAATTTACCTTGCACAATTCTTTGATACCATTTTTGTGAAATTACACAATGTAAGGCAGCAATCTCACACTATGTATGGCCTACACATGAAATTCTCACTGACCTCCACCACTGGAGACACCACCAGCCTGATTAATATCCCTGTTAGACCTTGCCCCAACATCTTCCTCAGATGATGAAGAATCAACAGAGAATACCAAAGAGTCCCAAGAATCTGAGGACTCCCACACTTCCATAGGATCCCCCAACTCTCCACTGCCTCTTTTCACTATCCAATCTCTTTAAATGTTTCAACCATGACAAAAAAAAA
This sequence comes from Microcaecilia unicolor, assembly GCF_901765095.1. Lineage (NCBI taxonomy): Eukaryota > Metazoa > Chordata > Amphibia > Gymnophiona > Siphonopidae > Microcaecilia > Microcaecilia unicolor. The sequence goes on along the minus strand of NC_044031.1, from coordinate 264,240,506 downwards.
TGTTTGCCTCTCAAACACTGCTGTAAACTTTTATGCTTCCCAACCCCTACCCTCCCACTTCCCTGGTCCCTTTGATTACCCAAAGATAAATCCCCTTCCATATACCCATGCATATCTACATTCATTCCCACACCACTTGTGCCTTCACCAGGATCATCCATGACATCTAACTCACCATGATCCAAAGGCTGAAACACAGTACCCGCTGCCTGCATCACTTCTCTCTAGAAAGACACAGCATTTTGCCTTCCCCTTGTTGCAGTTTACGGATATACAGGAAAATCATCTGTAACTGCATACCCAGCAGGAGCACTAACCCCATACCTACCACCAGTACTCACTTACTTTTTTTTTTTTGTTACATTTGTACCCCACGCTTTCCCACTCATGGCAGGCTCAATGCGGCTTACATGGGGCAATGGAGGGTTAAGTGACTTGCCTAGAGTCACAAGGAGCTGCCTGTGCCTGCAGTGGGAATTGAACTCAGTTCCTCAGTTCCCCAGGACCAAAGTCCACCACCCTAACCACCAGGCCACTCCTCCACTTTCTTCTACTCACTGAAGCTGAGGATATAATAAAGTAATAAAAGAAGTAATAAAGAAATAAATGGAATCTCAATACCAAAAGTTTTTTTCAGACCAATGATGAATGACACAACCCCAGCAGAAGACGCTGAAATTGTAGTAAGCGTTTGGGTGTTTTGAGGTCTTTTCCCTCGTGTTTTATTCTTTAATAGTGACCATATATATTTGGATATTATCACTGGACTCTTCACTAATTGACAGTTGTTCGAAGATATTTAGAGTTTCAGTTTCTTTTCTCCTGATTGTTTTTCCTTTAGACACACAACCCTTTGCGGCACTCTGTGAGACTTTCTTAACATTTCTTGTCACGGCTTTTCCAACTTTACTTCTCTCTGTCGCATTAACTTTACATTTCCCAGAAGCCTTACTCCCTCCAGATTTCCGTGGCGCCACGACACCACTTCCAAAACTCCTCTCAAATTGCATCACCTTTCTTACCTCAAAATTCCTACAGAAAAAACCCCCCACAATTGGAGCCTCTTTCAACAAAACGCACTGCTGCACTTCGGTTATCAGTCACTTCTCCCAATATCCAGTAAGTTATACTGGACTCCCATGAAGAAAATGCCCACACTGCTATAACTTCACATCCCACAATGCTGAGCACAGGAAGTGCTGACATACATTGACACGTCACACCTTCCGTTTCCAGCACAACTCCACCACAAGATGAAAGTTTCTCGCAATCCACAACATTCCAACCATCAAAAATCTAAATTACAGGTAAGAGAGCATAATTCCCTGACAAGAAGTACAAGAACTTCCTACCACACAACCCTCACCCACCCACACCACCCACCGAATGACCTTTCCTGCCCAAAACAAACACATTTCCCCAACATTCTAAACCCACAATCCCAGCCCTTGCCACCCTTTTCCCTAATCCTCATCCCTTTAACACTCAATAAAAACCTATCCTCAAATCCTTACTTGCCTACCTCACCTCTCCTTAATTAATCTTTTTGCCCTTCAATCCCTTCCCCTAACCCAGGGGTAGGCAACTCCGGTCCTCGAGAGCCGCAGGCAGGTCAGGTTTTCAGGATATCCACAATGAATATGCAGGAGATAGATTTGCATACCATGGAGGCAGTGCTTGCAAATCTATCTCCTGCATATTCATTGTGAATATCCTGAAAACCTGACCTGCCTGCGGCTCTCGAGGACCGGAGTTGACTACCCCTGCCCTAACCTATTATCAGGCTATTAAACTAAAACTGCTACTCAAAAATCTTTGACTAGCTTCCGGTTGCTCAGACAAATGTTATCTGTTCCCCCGCTAAATCAGGAGGGAACTCTCATTTATTAAATAGCACCGGTCCCAATACAGATCCCTACAGCTCTCCACCATTCACCCTCCTCCACTGAGAAAAATTTAACCCTACTCTGTTTTCTGTCCAGCAGTCAATTCCTAATCCACTGAAGGACATTGCCTCCTATCTCATGTCTTTTTAATTTTCTCATGAGAAACTTTGTCAAAAGCTTTCTAAAAATCTAGATACAGTACATCAACCAGCTCACCTTTATACACATGTTTATTCACACCTTCAAGAAATGAAGCAAATTGGTGAGGCAAGGCAAGACTTCCCTTGGCTAAATCCATGCTGACTCTGTCCCATTAAACCATGTTTGTCTACGTGTTCAGTAATTTTATTCTTTATAATAGTTTCCACTATTTTGCCCGGCATTGAAGTCAGGCTTACCGGCCTGTAATTTCCTAGATCACCCATGGAACCTTTTAAAAAAATTGGCTTTACATTGGCTACCCTCCAATCTTCAGGAACTATGGACGATTTTAACAACAGTTTGATCAGTCCTGATAGTTACAGACATTTTTGTTTAAATGCAGGCTGTTTATGTTGGAGAATTTTAAAGTGATGAATAAGGACGGTTTATTTATAAAACATTTTTCTATAATAGCAGGGGTCATGAGTGTTACACTCTTATTTGCTCTTGTTTCTAGTATTTAATTATGTGTAGTTATTTGCTTTCTAAATGACAATGTTTCATAATAAGTATAACATTTATTCTATGATTGATTTGGCCACCCCTAAGCTTCTAATTATAAGCAGGCATTATTTGTCAATTAATTAAGAATGCAAGGGATCGACATCTATTCAATACATTGTTAATGTAAATTTTTATTTGTTGTTTCAGTAGAGATGGAGTAGTTAGGCACAAGCCTTTTCATCTATTTATTCATTTTGGGTATGTATAATTTTTGATTTAGATTAAGTGACAAGTTGGCATTGTTTATTGTTCACTTTCACTGTTTTTGTTTTCTTTTGTTTGCAATAACACAGGCGATCTCTTTTACCTTTGACCTGTCTACAAAGGTATTCTTTTAAATTTTAGTGATGAATCTATAGATTGATGAGCACATGCTCTAGTTAGACCATGTAGCAATCATTAATCCCCCACAGATTAAGCCCTGGCTCTCTCTACTTTGGACCCCCCTCCCGCCGCCTCTCCCCCATCGCCGCCGCCACCAGGTACCTTTGCTGGACCATTCCTCCAACTTCACTAGGTCCTTCCTCATGTCATTCACACCCTCCAGGGTATCCACCCTGTTACAGAGTTTGGTATCATGCACAAAGAAGCAAACCTTACCAGACAGCCCTTCCGCAATATTGATCACAAAGACATTAAAAAGAGCCGGTCCGAGGACCGATTCTTGTGGTATACTGATAACATCCCTTTCTTCAGAACAAGCTCCATTTACTACAACCCTCTGTCTCCTTTCATTCAACCAATTGTTAACCCAGTCAATCTAGGTCCCATACTGAGGGCACTCAATTTATTTATCGAGTCACCTGTGCGGAACCGTGTCAAAAGCTTTGCCGAAATCTAAGTATACTACATCTAGCGCCCCTCCCACGTCCAACTGTTTGGTCACCCAGTTGAAGAAATCAATCAGATTTGTCAACACGACCTGCCTGTAGTGAAGCCATGCTGCCTCGGGTCCTGCATTTCATTCAATTCAAGAAGCGTTCCTGCATTTCATTCAATTCAAGAAGCGTTCTCATTAGTTTAGTCACCACCGAGGTCAGACTGACAGGTTTGTAATTCCCAACCTCCTCCTTACTTCCACTCTTGTGCAAAACAAGAAGCATAATCCAATAAACAAAAGGTTAACAACTTCCATGGATCCAAAACATTTCAGGGAAAAACCTCCTTAAACGATACCTTCTTGGTGTCCCACTCAGGCTCCTCCGTTTCAGGCTGGGTCTTTCCACACCTTTTCTATCAGGCAGGCTTAGCCACATTCCTCGCTTCCAACCCGCCTTTAGGGAATACTTGACCCTGGTCCAGCCTGTACTTCGAGGTCTTCACTTCCCTGGGTTAGGTAGCTTGTTCACTCTCTCCTAGCTGGCCAGGTCCTAGGGAATACTTGACTAGGGTTACCATATAGCTCCAGAAAAAGGAGGACACATTGATCCAGCCCAGGTTTTGCTTCCATTGAAAGCAATGGAAGTAAAACCCAGACTGGCTCAATCTGTCCTCCTTTTTCTGGAACCATATGGTAACCCTATGCTTGACTCTGATCCAGCTTGGATTTCGGAGTCCTCCCTGCCCTGGGTTAGGTAGCTCGTTTACTCTCTCTTAGCTGGCCAGGTCTTTGGAAGTTCCCTCCTCCCTTCCTTCTCTTCTCACCTCCTCTTCCTTCCCTTCTTTCTTCTTTCCTACGTTTGTCTGCAAAACCTTTTTATAGAGCAGAGGACTGTCAGGTTCTTCTAGAAGTCCACCCCCCCCCCCCCCCCCCACAGGAGATGACATCACCAGCCCTCTTACTTTCTATGGGGTATAGGGCTGTACTACAATTCCCAGAAGACCTAGCTGTGGAGTCAGGAAGCCTATTCGCCTCTCCCCCACTGATCACAGACATACAGCTTTCTCCTATTACAGAACACTCCCTTGCTTCTCCCAGGTAGGAATCCTTTACAATGCATCCTCTGAGTATCACCTGATAGGCCTGGAGATTAGCTTCTCTCCCTTCCCGTGGAGAACAGGAAAACCCTACACTCTGCTTTGGGCAACAGACACACAGCCCCAGAGCTTCCCGCTCTCGGTCATTCTTTCCAGGTAAGAGCTTGTTTGCTGACTGTATCCTTATGGCTCCCCTCCTACTTAGTGCTGAGGTTTCCCTTACAGATACTGAGGGAAACCACCCTGTTCCATTAAGGCAACACCACTCCAGGTTATGAGCTGGTGCTCCCAGAGTCTTCTGGGACCTGTAGTAGGGCTTTCCCCACTCTTATGTCAAGCCTTTGCTACTGCTTTGTCACAGTATGTATATGTATACACATACTCACAAAAATACCAGCAGGGTGCCTAAGTGTTATTCTGCAAACACCCACTTAACTTTCCTAGGGGCTCTTTTACTAAGCCGCGTAAGCGCCTACACGCACCCAACGCGTGCCAGTTTGGAGTCACCGCCCAGCTACCGCGTGGCCCCTGTGGTAATTTCATTTATTATGCATGTCCGCTACACGCACCAGAAAATCAGGTGGTAACTACGACTTGATGTGCGTAAGCAATTACCGCATGGTTAACGCGAGAGACCTTACTGCTAAGTCAATGGCTGGCAGTAAGGTCTCAGACCCAAAATGGACGTGCGCCAATTTTTATTTTGCCACATGTCCATTTTTTTTAATCATTTGTTTATAATTTTACAAGGGTCACTTGCAAACAGTAATACAGAGATGACTGTACATTAATACAATATTAGAAGAAAACAATCTCAACTAGATAAATGAATTATATACAATCTTTCTCTTTCTTAGAACACAAAATAAATAGGTAGAGTGAAACAAGACAAGGAGATCAATTAAACAACAGTAAACCAAGAAAACGTGGTATTAACCTGATTATCCCCAGTTATTTATCTGAATCATTATTTCACATTGATCATCTGGTTGGCCTCCTCAAACCCAAAACGGTGTATAGTCAATTAATTTCGTTGGAAACATACTTATTCTCCAATATTAGTGGAAACAATACATCTGATTTCATTTTCCCCCCCTTTTTGCTTATTTCCAATCTGACAAAGAAGGGCAACCTTCGAAAGCTAATCAAGAAATGTATTAAGTTATGTCCAATAAAAAAGGTATCATCTTATTTTCTTTTCCATGTTTTATTTTGTTTGATTTCTATTGATTCCTCCCCCCCCCCCCCTTTTAAAACCAGAAATTATTCAACAATACAAACACCACACGTCCATTTTTGGCAAAATTTTTTAAAAGGCATTTTTTTGCAGGCACGCTGAAAAATGGATCTGTGCACGCCCAAAACCCGCACCTACACTACCGCAGGCCATTTTTCAGCACACCTTAGTAAAAGGACCTCATAGTGTGTATTTGCAAGTTGGAGATTCTTATGGGCTAAGTATGGGTGTGGCTTACACTTACGTGCATAACTTACAGAATACTCTCCCTTGTCCCCTATCCTTTTTAATGCATTTTTTTTTAGCTTTTTGGGTTGTCTACATCATTCTGTAAAGTTGTCTTACTACATATATGTGGATGATGTTCAAATTATTTTTCCCATAACCTCTTCAATTTCTAACACATTCTGTTTTATCAAAGATTTCTTGGCAAGATCTTTCAATAGATGCTTGCACAGAGGTTAGAATTAAATGTAGAAAAGACTACAGTTCTGTGGGTGGAAGGTAAAACCATCCAATTCCATCAGCTGAATTAAAATTAGATGGAACAGTGATAAAATTACAATCTACTGTTCAGAGTCTGGGAATCTGGTTGGACTCCGCTAAATGGCGAGTCCCAAATTCATCATCATACAGCAAGCTCATTTATAAAATTAAGCTTTCTATGTCAAATTCAGTCTTACTTTTTGTTGGAAGAATTACAGAAATTAGTTCATGCTCTATTTTTTTCTGTATTGGATTATTGTAATGTTCTTTATGTAGGGCTGACACAAAGATCTGTATTTCATTTGCTATTAATTCATAAGGGATAGGGGATCCACCAAGGTGGAAGAACAAAATCCCACGGGAGTAAACACACAAAGAAAAAGTGGGAAGTGGACCAATGACTCCAGAGACTGGGACAACTAAGTTGAACGAAACAAACTTTATTACAGACTTGGCACAGATCTGTGTTTCGGCCACAGGCCTGCCTCAGGAGTCTTAATAGTCTGAGCTCAGGTGTAGAGTCCTCGTGTAAAAGGGGTCTTTAAAAAGACCCTTATGCTTGAAGAATAAACAGTGTGTCATGCCGCTCAAATAAACGTCTCTGGAGTCATTGGTCCACTTCCAACTTTTTCTTTGTGTATTGATTCATAAGAACATAAGCATTGCCATACTGGGACAGACTGAAGGTCCATCAAGCCCAGTTTCCTATTTCCAGCAGTGGCCAATCCAGTTCACAAATACCTGGCAAAATCCTAAAACAGTACAATACATTTTATGCTGCTTATCCTAGAAATAAGCAGTGGATTTACCCCAAGTCCATCTTAATAATGGCTTATAGACTTTTCATGTAGGAAGATATCCAAACCTTTTTTAAACCCCGCTAAGCTAACTGGCACCAAATTCCAGAGTTTAATTACACATTGAGTGAAGAAATATTTTCTCCGATTTGTTTTAAATTTACTACTTTGTAGCTTCATTGCATGTCCCCTAGTCCTAGTATTTTTGGAAAGAGTAAACAAGCGATTCACATCTACCCGTTCCACTCCACTCATTATTTTATATACCTCTGTCATATCTCCCCTCAGCTGTCTTTTTTCCAAGCTGAAGAGCCCTAGCCACTTCAGCCTTTCCTCATAGGGAAGTCGTCCTATCCCCTTTATCATTTTCATCGCCCTTCTCTGTACCTTTTCTAGTTCCACTATATCTGTTTTGAGATATAGTGATAAGAATTGCACACAGTATTCAAGGTGCGGTCGTGCCATGGAGCGATGCAAAGGCATTATAACAACCTCATTTTTGTTTTTCATTCCTTTCCTAACAATACCTATCATTCTATTTGCTTTGTTTGCCGCTGCCGCACACTGAGCAGAGGGTTTCAATGTATTTTCAATTATGACACCTAGATCCTTTTCCTGGTCGGTGACTCCTAATGTAGAACCTTCTATCACTTAGCTATAGTTTGGGTTCTTCTTTTCCACGTGCATTTCTTTGCATTTGCTCACATTATAAACATTATCTGCCATCTGGATGCCCAGTCTCCCAGTCTCATAAGGTCCTCTCGCAACTTTTCACAATCCTCTTGCAATTTAAGAACCTTGAGTAACTTTGTGTTGTCAGCAAATTTAATTACCTCACTAGTTATTCCCATATCTAGATCATCTATAATTATGTTAAAAAGCAGTGGTCCCAGCACAGACCCCTGCAGAACCCCACTATCAACCCTTTTCTATTGAGAATACTGACCATTTAATCCTACTCTCTGTTTTCTATCTTTTAACCAGTTTTTAATCCACAATAGAACACTACCTCCTATCCCATGACTCTCCAATTTCCTCTGGAGTCTTTCATAAAGTACTTTGTCAAACGCCTTTTGAAAATCCAGATACACAATATCAACCGTCTCAACTTTATCCACATGTTTGTTCAGCCCTTCAAAGAAATGTAGTAGATTGGTGAGGCAAGATTTCTGTTCACTAAATCCATGTTGGCTTTGTCTCATTAATCCATACTTTTGAATACGCTTTATAATTTTGTTCTTTATAATAGTCTCTACATTTTGCCCAGCACCAACGTCAGGCTCACCTCTCTGTAATTTCCCGGATCACCTCTGGAACCCTTTTTAAAAATCGGCATTACATTGGCCACCCTCCAATCTTCCGGAACCATGCTTGATTTTTAAATACAGCTGCTAGAGTGATCTTGTTTAAGTCGAAGTATGATAGAATTGCCCCACTGTTAACATCTTGGCATTGGTTGCTGTCAGAATTTGCATAGAGTTCCAAGTTTTATGCCATGTTCACAAAATTATAAATGGTATGAGTCTAATTTACTTAGCTAATTTAGGGGGTCTTTTTACTAAAGATTAGCTTGAGTTATTAGCAACACGGCTCATTTTATTCCTATGGGCTCTGCTGCAGATAACTCGAGCTAATCTTTAGTAAAAGACCCCCTTATTTATTCTCCAGTCTCAAAACAGACTAAGTAGATAGTTACATTATAATAAACTAGATTTGACACTACTTCCCTAAATCTAATTAATTTCATCTCATGAGAAGTTATTTGCAGCTCTGTCACCACAATGGTGGAATTTGCTCCCCATTAATTGCATGATACTGTTAGACATTTGTAGGCTTGTGCCATGTTTTGTTATGTGTAACACAACAGCGAAGATGACTAAAGAATAAGCAGACGACGCTTCAGATGGAACGAGACTCAACACAGCTGTGTTTTGGCTGACAAGGCCTGCATCAGGAGTCTCTTGGATTGTACTGAATCGTCCACTTGAAATAATATCTGTAGTCAGTTTGAAAAAGTAACAAACAAAGCGCTTCGTGCGCCAAAACAATCAAAGGTGTCTGTGGAAGCAACTAACGAAGAGCACTGCGCTCCAAGATAGTCAAAAGTTCACACAAACTTCTCAACTCCAAGTAAAAGCTCATTGTTTGAAAACGATAAAACTGTCCAGAGCTCTCGGTACTGACAGTATATAAAACTGTTTATTATTATTATTAGTAGTAGTAGTAATAATAATACTGCAAGCTATGCATGTCCCTGCTGCATTTAGGTACACACACTTATACCAGCTCTATGGCTGGTGTAACAATGGGCACCTAAATATTAGGTGCACCAATACCAGGTTATGCTAGAATTTTATAATGGCATCACTGATCCCTCTAAGCTGAGTGGGAATCCTCCATCTACAGTCCTGCTAGGGGAGTACTGTTTCACTATTACATTTTCAATAGTGAGGGAAAGACAAGCACTGCAGGACTCCAGAGAATCTGCCTGTCCCTAGCGATGGAAAGCAAAATATTGAAGCACCCCCCCTCCCCCACTGGCAGCAAGGCACTTAGAGGACTCCTACTCAGCTTAGAGGGAACAATGAATGGCACCATAGACTAGGCTCCTACTATGTGGCCTTGGAGCACCTAAGTAGAGGCACCCTGTTGTAGAATTGGAACCATACTAGTTTAAGGCAGCACAATTAAAGCTTAATAATGATGAATCATATCATTTTTGGAAAAGTAAGAATCACAATGAGCTCTTAACACTGCCATTTATTGATGAGTCTTTTTGATCCAGAAAGAGGTGGTGAGCAATTTAGGAATACTATGGGAGATAGTGATGTGTCTTTAACAGACAAAATTACTTTACATAAGTACATAAATATTGCCACTCTGGGACAAACCAAAGGTCCATCAAGCCCAGCATCCTGTTTCCAACAGTGGCCAATCCAGGTCACAAATACCTGGCAAGATCCCGAAAAAGTGCTGAAGGCTTCTTCTTTTACTTTATGCTTGTTGAAACGGATCCATCCTTTGCTGAATCAGAAGGATCTGACTACACTAATCAATTATTACCTCTCAGCTGGATTACTGGAAGAGGGAGTCCATAGGGAGTTACCGTTCTCCCTCACCAGCAGACCCTCACAGTTGCAGAACCACATTAAAGGAATGATTCAGCAAAGCAGAAACAGGTGGGCATGGCCCTGGGAGGATAAGAGCTCAAGGCACAGTCATGTCAGGGAGGCCACAAGTAAGGAATCCTTGAAGGTGGCTCAAAACTAGGCTACCATATCTGTAGAGGTGCCCTGGGAAGAGAAAAACAACCCACCAGCTGATGCCTTTACTAAAAGGTTATATGAAACAGAAACTTTCTTCACGTAGGCTAAGTATACCGTAGAACCTCAACCTAAATAATCCTTAAAGCCTGGTTAGCACTCAATCTACATGGCCTACAAATAGATAACAAAGCAGAAGACAGTCACAAAAGTGGGGAAACTGGATCCGCTACAGAGGGGGAACGTAGAGACAAGGGAGTAGCACGATCTACAGGATACTTCCAAACATAATCAAGGAGACGGGAGATGAAGAAAATATTCTTTAATAGTGAAATAGACTCAACACGGTATAGAGTCCAAAAGAAGCCGAACTGACACAATGATTTTCCAGCTTGGCTTCTTTTAGATTCTATGCCGTTCTGAGTTTTCATTTGTGCTTTCACAACATGACTTGTATGTTTATAAATCATAAGTCTTTTTAAAGGCTTGATTTGGTTTTCTTAATCTTCAGTTGCATCTACAAGTGACCACCATATACAGACTCCTGAGGCAGGCTTTTTCACGCAGCTGTGTCGAGTCTTTTTCACCATTAAAGAATATTTTCTCCATCTCCCATCTTGGTTGTATTTCGAAGTGTCCTGTTGATCACGCTACTCCCTTGTCTCTACATATAGATAGCAACGTTTGCTGAAACTGTGGAATTTGTCTGCATAACCTATAGGAAGATTGTGTTTGAGACTTTTTACTTTCAAGTTATCACTAGCCCTGTGAGGGAACAGGTTTCATATGTTTAAGTGGTTACAGAAATAAAGTATTTTTGTTTTACTTAAAAATCTGTTTGCGTGTACCAGTATTCTTTGAGGCCCAGTAGCCAGCTGCCACCCACGCTACCACATATTGTAACAGCAGTGGGATTAATGCTTCTCAGTAAAAGAAGACAATCTACTTACCTGTAGGGCAGGGGTTTCCAAACCTGTCATGGACGAACCCCTGCCAGTCAGGCTTTTAGGATATCTACAATGAATATTCATGAACTAGATTTGTATGCATTGCCTCCATTGCATACAAATCTAACTCATGAATATTCATTATGGATAGGGTTACCATATGGCTCCAGAAAAAGGAGGACAGATTGAGCCAGCCGGGTTTTACTTCCATTGCTTTCCATTGAAAGCAATGGAAGTAAAACCCGGCTGGCTCAATTACTTCCATTGAAAGCAATGGAAGTAACCCCGGCTGGCTCAATCCGTCCTCCTTTTTCTGGAGCCATATGGTAACCCTAATTATGGATATTCTGAAAACTTGATTAGCTGGGGTTCCCCCAGGACAGGTTCAGGAATCACTGCTCTAGGGCTTGGGGCCACAGTTCAGCAGTGCAGGGATTGGTACATGGGTTAAAGAGACTAGCACTGCCCTAGAAAGAACTCTTTAAAAAGTTAATCAGAGCCGAACAGGTAGGATTTTTTTTTTCTGTTTTGTGTTAGAGCAACACAGAAAATCTCGCCTGGAGCAGTCAGAAACATTCAGCAGAGTATGTGCTCTGGTTGCAAAGCAAGTCTAAAGAAAGAAGCATAAGGCCATCACAAGAGCTGGCAAGCAACCTAAGGGGCAAGCAAAGGAGCCTCCAAGAGGGTGTAGGGAACTTGGGGGACTTGGGCCCTAATGTTTATATATTCAGAGCACCCCTCTGAATGAAACAACGATTACCAGTAAGATTTATTTCATCCCCACCCCCATAATTATTCTGTGTACTGTTTTCAATCCTTGCTATCTAGTTCAGGCTGTAGGGTGGCCTTGTGAAATCATGCAAGGACAGCCATATGACCCACACTCCTCCTGACTAGACTGGACCTAAAAACATGTTTACCAATTTAGCACAATTTGTTGGGCAAGCAATGAGAGAGGGGGAAGTGGACCATTCACTGAGACAGATGTGTGTGGGCGTGGAGACGGTTATAGAACGCCGAACGCCTCTGGCGGAAATCTCGGGCCCTTGCTGATTTCTTACACTTTAAGTTCATGCTGACCTCCTTCCAATCTGCTCTTTTACGTGCCAAACAGGATTATTATATCCAACTGACCAACTCTCTTGGCTCTAATCCTCGACTTCTCTTCACCACATTGAACTCTCTCCTCAAGGTGCCCCCTCCCCCAACTCCCCCTTCATTATCTCCTCAGACCCTTGCTGAATTCTTTCACAACAAGGTTCAAAAGATAAACCTTGCTTTCTCTACCTCACCACCTCTCCCTCCACTAGTCCGTTCCCCTCTCTCTCCTTCCCCTCATTCCCTTTCCTCCTTTCCTGAAGTTACTATTGAGGAAACTACACTTCTCCTTTCTTCCTCAAAATGTACCACCTGTTCCTCTGATCCCATTCCCACCCACCTTCTTAATGCCATCTCTCCTGCTCTTATTCCTTTATCTGTCACATTCTCAACCTCTCACTTTCCACTGCGACTGTCCCTGCTGCCTTTAAACATGCTGTGGTCACACCTCTCCTTAAGAAGCCTTCACTTGACCCTACTTGTCCCTCTAATTACCGACCCATCTCCCTCCTTCCTTTTCTCTCCAAATTACTTGAGCATGCTGTTCACCGCCGCTGCCTTGATTTTCTCTCCTCACATGCTATTCTTGACCCATTACAATCTGGTTTTCACCCTCTCCACTCAACCGAAACTGCGCTTACTAAAGTCTCCAATGACCTATTACTGGCTAAATCCAGAGGTCAATATTCCATCCTCATTCTTCTTGATCTTTCCGCTGCTTTTGACACTGTCGATCACAGCATACTTCTCGATACCCTGTCCTCACTTGGATTCCAGGGCTCTGTCTTTTCCTGGTTCTCTTCCTACCTCTCCCTCCGCACCTTTAGTGTTCACTCTGGTGAATCCTCTTCTACTTCTATCCCTCTGCCTGTCGGCGTACCTCAGGGTTCTGTTCTTGGTCCCCTCCTCTTTTCTGTCTACACTTCTTCCCTTGGTTCATTAATCTCATCCCATGGCTTTTCCTACCATCTCTATGCTGATGACTCCCAAATCTACCTTTCTACCCCTGATATCTCACCTTGCATCCAAACCAAAGTTTCAGCGTGCTTGTCTGACATTGCTGCCTGGATGTCTCAACGCCACCTGAAATTAAATATGACCAAAACCGAGCTTATCATTTTCCCCCCCCAAACCCACCTCCCCGCTCCCCCCATTTTCTATTTCTGTTGATGGCTCTCTCATTCTCCCTGTCTCCTCAGCTCGAAACCTTGGGGTCATCTTTGACTCTTCTCTCTCCTTCTCTGCTCATATCCAGCAGACCGCCAAGACCTGTCGTTTCTTTCTTTACAACATCCGTAAAATCCGCCCCTTTCTTTCCGAGCACTCTACCAAAACCCTCATCCACACCCTTGTCACCTCTTGTTTAGACTACTGCAATCTGCTTCTTGCTGGCCTCCCACTTAGTCACCTCTCCCCTCTCCAGTCGGTTCAAAATTCTGCTGCCCGTCTCATCTTCCACCAGGGTCGCTTTACTCATACTACCCCTCTCCTCAAGACCCTTCACTGGCTCCCTATCCGTTTTCGCATCCTGTTCAAACTTCTTCTACTAACCTATAAATGTATTCACTCTGCTGCTCCCCAGTATCTCTCCACACTCGTCCTTCCCTACACCCCTTCCCGTGCACTCCGCTCCATGGATAAATCCTTCTTATCTGTTCCCTTCTCCACTACTGCCAACTCCAGACTTCGCGCCTTCTGTCTCGCTGCACCCTACGCCTGGAATAAACTTCCTGAGCCCCTACGTCTTGCCCCATCCTTGGCCACCTTTAAATCTAGACTGAAAACCCACCTCTTTAACATTGCTTTTGACTCGTACTCACTTGTAAGCACTCGCCTCCACCTACCCTCCTCTCTTCCTTCCCGTTCACATTAATTGATTTGATTTGCTTACTTTATTTATTTTTTGTCTATTAGATTGTAAGCTCTTTGAGCAGGGACTGTCTTTCTTCTATGTTTGTGCAGCGCTGTGTATGCCTTGTAGCGCTATAGAAATGCTAAATAGTAGTAGTAGTAGTAGTAATCATGGGGAGGGAGGTGCATCACAAGAATGGAATAAAAAACCTAGATTTTTTTCTGTATTTTTTCTGACCAATGTTAAGGTCATGTCTAGGGCCAGATACTATAGACAGCTTAAGAATTTATTGATTGTGAACTTTGTAACAAGCTTTTAGTAGATAAGAACATGCATATAGAGTGGTCCATTGTAATTAAGATAACTTTAATGGATATTTGGATTTGTATTAATCTTTGGGTCAGATTTCCTGTGTTTTATATAGTTTGAAACCACATTATATCTAGTGAATATACATCTGTTTTGTTTCCTGTGTATATAACATCTCCATAAGCTGAAAATAAAGTTTCATATCTCTAATGTTTTCCCCCCTCTCTTTTTTTCTTTTTTGCTATAATTTGGAGGAAAAGACCTCAAAAGTCCCAGCTCGACAGCAAGTATAATATCTTCAGTGTAAACTTTTATCGGACTCTGTTCTTATCATCGGTCATAAAAACCTCCAATCCATTATGTTCACTTATGTATATAACGTGCACTAACCACACAATGATTAAAGAAAGAGACACGTGATTTCTCTAGTACCCAATGGGGCTCTCTGTTTCACTTTTCAAAAAGCTTCTTCAAAGGGACTAAGTGCTCCAAGACATTTATTTTGCTTTCACTTAGTTCTGTAGTCAGCGTTCAGTAATCAGCAGGCGCCATGTTGAGCACTGAGTCAAAGTAAAAATCCAGCTCTGGTTGCAGAAGGGGAAGGAACCTCCAAGTTACAAAAGATGGACATTCATGTTTAGACCTAGTATTTGGCACATCCAGATTACAAGAAAAGTGCTCCAAATAAGCAGAACTCCACTGGAAGGAGCAAGGAAAGTCACAGTAGGTATTTTTCTGTCTCAGTAAGGCTCATGATTATTAAAAAAAAAAAAAAAAGTTTACAAAAGCTACACTGGGACTTGAAACAGCAGCCTCAGGATCTGTCCTCAGGCTCACAACTGGCTACTTCAGCCATTAGGCTGCTCTTCTAAATTGACAATTACGTGGCTTTTTATAATATGGATGTACCTCTGATGCTACAAGGATTTTAATTTCACTTCACAGTTTAGACATTTAAGGGGCCCTTTTACTAAGCTGTGGTAAGGCTAACATGCAGGTAGCATGTGCCAAATCGAAGCTGGCGTATGCTGTCTCCCATTGTAGAAAATAATTTTCTATTTTCTACCATGAGGGGCATTCCCAGCGGTAATTGGCAGTGCAGCCACATTGCTGCTCGCTGACTGATTACTACACAAGTAGTGCGTGAGCCCTTACCACCAAGTAAATAGGTGGTGTTAAGGGTTCAGGCAGTAAATAGCCGTGTGCCACTTTTAATATTAGTGCATGGCCATTTACTGCCCCATTAAAAAAAGGCCTTTTTTACCTGCCATGGTACAAAATGGCCCAGCACATGCCAATTTCACGTGCCCACACTAGCACAGGCCACTTTTTAGTTCAGCTTAGTAAAAGGGCCCCTAATTTTGTAAAATGGATATTTATGCTGGATGTAACCAGCATTTGGTCATCCATTTCTCATGTCTTTTAGAACAGGCTATAAATGTCAGTAGATCCTGTTCTAAATTACATGAGAAAGGGATGTCCTTATTCTGAGTTGGACATCCTTTCTAAAATTCTGCTCATTGTGTTTGGCACCCTCTATCATTTTGAAGTGTTGATGACAATGGATGTAAATGCTAGGGAAGGGTGTGCAAGAGTATTGAGAGGAGGTTTGGGATGCATTCATGTACGTACACTCTACCAAGTGATACAATCTCTTGAAAAGTAATAAGAAAGGCTGCAAATAAGGTTTCTTTTGAGACCTCTGTCCCGACATTGATTATCATGTTTCTAATGAGTGGAATATGAGAGTGAAAGGACAGAAGGTTTGACAGCCCAGTTCCCGTAAGTTTCTCTTGGAGGAAAATTAAAAAGATGAGATCTATGTGTAAAATGGTAAAATGATTTGCCCTGATCAGAAATAAATGTATTGGGAATAACAGCCTCTGAAGAACCTTTTATGGATTTGTGCAGGGGTGGAGCGGTGGCTCTGTTTCCTGCTCTCCCTTAAATATCTTTTTGCCAGACATGGCACATATTTGTTCATCTGTCCCAACATTCCCAATATAAACCCTTTTATGGAAGTGTTATTATTTGCTAAAGAAAGGTGAAAAATTGTACTTCAGTTTTTAAATGCTCTGGTGTTATGAGCAGGGAACGTAGCTACAGATTAGGCCTGCCCAGCAGGGATCCCCAAGTCCCACCAGCTGAAGACATCCTTTGCCGGAACCTCCTGTCAAAACAATGTTAGACGCCACTCTCCCAGCTGCTGACATTGGCACCGCTCCTCCCCCCACACATGCATACACACATATGCTTAGTTCACGTGTGAGAACTGGGCATGCATGAAGTGCCAGCATTGGCAGCTGAAAGTTGCAGCCGCCAACAACCACAGTGTTCTGACAACCATGGGGTTCTGACAGAGGATGTATTCAGATGGTGGGGCATGGGGATTGCTGCCAGCCAAGGTATTAACTTTTTATATTTTGTGTTGGGGCAAGGGACAGGGCAGGGAGATGGGGGGGGGGAGGGGAGGGAAAGACATATGCCCAGTCTTCCACGCATAGGCCCACCTAGAAACTGCCTTTTGGCTATGCCACTGGCTATGAGAGGGAGAGACATTTTATACTTAGATGGCTTTTGAGTCAGCCATGAAAAAATGTGTCATTAAACAATGAAAGATGCATAAATTCCCTGGACATTTGGGGATAAATATTCAGTTGGCATGGCAACCATATTAATTTAAGGCTGGCTCTTAAATTAATATGTATATTCAGCACTACTATATATATATATATATAAACAGTATCACTGAATATATATACACAGCCTCATTTTACAAAGAATGCAGAAACTGCTCTTGAGATGTCTAGGTTGGAATGTGTCAAATTCCAGTAATATTTTAGAAAAGGTTCTGCTGTCACAGAGCCTTTTCTACAATAGATGCAACAATAAATGTGTATGCTCTCATTATATTTGGAGGGAGCGTACATTTTACAGTCATTAATGTCGAAAAAACATCAATGGAGGCAACGTACACGTCCAACTGTTGGTACTTACCCATGCAAGCTGGTATTTCAGAACTTAGACCTATACGTGTGCCATTGTGGAACCCTACCATCTAAATGCTCCCAATCAGTGGCGTTCCTAGGGGGGGCGGTGGGTGCGGTCTGCCCCGGGTGCACGCCACTGGGGGGGGTGTCGCGCGCGCCTGTCCTTCATTCGTTCCATGCATCCGGGGGGGGCGCTGCACCCAGGGGGGCGGGGCGCATCGGCGATCCACCCCAGGTGTCAGCCCCCCCTAGGAACGCCACTGCTCCCAATTAATTACACAGGCCGCAATCATTCAGCACAATTGATTGGGGGGGAAGAGAGATAAGACTACCCCCTCCCAATATTCAAAACCATTTAACTGGCCAAGAACAGTACCTGGCCTGTTAAATGGTACTTGGCCAGCTATCTGTGAATTTTCAGTGGGACATAGCTAGCCATGACCCGCTGAAAATATGTGGTTAGTGGCTAGCTGGTTATATCATGCAATATTACCGGCTATCTACTGATTTTCAATATGAGTTTGGCAACCATGTTTGGCCACATCCATACCTGGTGTATCTTTGGCCTGTACTGAATATCGGCTTGGCCGGTTAAGTTCAAACTGGCCAAAAATAAACCAGATATTCCATGCCGGTCACTGGAAATGGCCCGGCATTGAATATCTGGCATCCCAGCGGGACTAGCCAGGCTAACTTCCATGGTCTGAATATCGACCCCTAGGGGATTAAGGGGATCTCTCCTGTAGAGTGCAGCCAAAAATGGTCACTTCTGCAAAACTTACATGTACCTGGGAACAGCTGTAAGTCCCGATGTTGATCTGCTATTGAAATGGGGGAAATAGGGTACTATTTGATCTGTTCAAGTCCCTCCCAACCCCCCCCCCCCCCCTTTATATATGCATATATGGCAGATTTACATGTATAAATCATGGCTTTCTAAAATTCAGTTTTCAACTTTTGCTTGAAATGTGGAAATTGCAAATAGGGCGTCTAACATAAAATCATAATGCAGTCACCGTGCCTGGGGATCCCTGTGAGCCAAGGTATTAGTTTTTTATGTTTAGTTTGGACCTGATAAACTATAAACCTAGACGGCATCTGAATATCGCTGCTTTGTAGATAAGTATAAAGCCTACCCTCACTCTTCCGCAAATCCTGTCCCGTATTATGCAGATAGTATCGAGGCGTTCAGTCCCATTTCCATCCTGATGCTATCTGTATAATTTTTTTTAAACACATGGATAGTGAAGTTATATGTTCATGAGCCACAAGTCAACATATAACATAATTTGTATATGAATATTGACCCATTAGTTGGTAGTAAAAGACAATTGCGCTGATGTGCAATGATCTCAAAGAACTGAACCAATTTTATAGAAAGATGCATTGCTATTTTTCAGGCATAGTTTTATATGTAGCAACAGATCGACATAGCTCAGTAAGTACCGTGAAAGGATCCTGAAAAAGGGTCCTATCCCTCAACCAGCTCGAGAAGGCTGGCTTCTGATAATTATTACTGTGATACAAATACCAGTTTTACAAAGGATATGTGGGAAGGGTTATAATGTTCCTTTCCATGTACAGTGTTATAATGAAGAAACTGCAAATTTAACACCTCTTTCAGTGCAATTATGTCACGCCACCTGCAAGGATACTGTATCCCATAATTGGGTTTTGTTAGCAAGTGGCTTCATGTGTAAATGAGGGGCGGAGGAGGAGGATAGAGATACTCACGCCTAGATTATTGCAAGCACCGACAGTATGGGAAACCTGCACATACTGTGATCACACAGACCCATCTGTACACTCAATAACATTTTTGAGTGGGTGAGCTTTCAAGGCCTGGGGCAACCTTGCCCTACCCCTTCTCAAGTTTTTCCCCCCTCTCTCTCTCATATATTGTATTATTTTGTTGTGCTCTGCAGTGACAGAAAAGCATATTAACTATGCTGTCTGAAAGATGCTACATAAACCACAGTTCTATGGTAATATAATTCTATTTCCTTTCCTGCAGTCTATCACAGCCACCAGGCATCTGCAGTGTGCCAGCCTGAATCAGTTAGGCTGCTGCTACCCTGCCCTCTGCTAAGTGCTCCCACAAGTTCAATTTGGCAGTCAGGCAGCACGCTGTTCATTTAGGTGATGTGCCAAGATGGGGCCCTAATGCCCATACATGATAAGATGCCATCAGAGGACCACAGACTGTCAAGCACTAGAGCACTGGCAAAAGCAGCTACAGAAGCTGTCTTGATGTCAGTGCTCAGGTTTCTATTAAAGAAAGGAAGGGGAAGAAAGAAAGTCGAAGGGGGGTGGGGGGGGTGGGGAGGGAGCAGGTACTCTACAGTTGGAAGGAACAGGAATGATCCCTGAGAGGCTGCAGGGAGCATCTGACAGGCAGCAGGACCATTCCACAGTGGGAAGGAGAGAGGAAAAGCAAAGCAGTTCTCACACAGGGAGCCTGGGTTGGGATTTTCCACTGCGATATCACAGTGTCACAATGAAAAGGTGACACACAGCCAGCGGCAGGATGATATGCTGTCTCCTCAGCTTTTCAGGGCAGCGTTGTGTGATTTACAAGGACAGGTAGTTTCCTGCCCAGAGCCATAAAACAAAAACAAAATGGAGATGGCATTCAGAGGCTTCCAGACAATGAAGCTTGTTTCTATTGTACTACTCTGTGATGTTGGTGTGTTGTTCTTACTGCACATGAAATGAAAGAGAAGAAAACCTCAAAGTCTAATCAGAGATTACCAAAGGAATAATATAGCTGCTCATGCATTTTCAAATCAGCTCTGCTTAACAGCATGTAAGAATCAAGGCAATAGATGTTTCTCTGCTCACAGAGCACATTTTCTAAAAATACAGGGGTCAATATTCAAAGGGATTTAACCAGGCAAGTGAGGCTCCTTCTTGGTTAAACCCCAGTATTCAGTGGCTCTTAAATGGGTAGTGACACCGAATATCAGCTCTATCCAGCCATTGAGAAACTGGCTTAGTTAGGTGCAGCCTGGGAGTGGAGTTTGAATGGCGCTGTTAATTAGATGGTCAGTGGCGATATTCAGACAAGTAAGCGGATAAAGTTAGGAGGGCAAAACAGCTGTCCTAATTTTCTCTATCGAGTTAACCAGGCACCGGTCTGAATATTGGTCAGTGTCCGGTTAACTTCCAGGTTGCCATACTAACTCAGATATTCAATGCCGGAAGTCAGACATGCCCCAGCATTACTACTGCTAATTAACCTGCTATTTTCCCCTCAGATCTTGTACTGAAGGGCCACCTTTTTTCCCAATATATGCAATCTGGAGGATAGGAGCATGATAAATGATTATGGTTTGATGTGGAGTATCAGTCGGGGTGGGGAGAGGTTTGTGGAGTGGCGGGGGGAGTACAGTATTATGATGATTAATTGTGATTATAGGGGATTTTTCATTTGGATTATGTATGTTTTTATAGTGCTGTACCTCAGATAGAGGTGGAATTTAAATGTTACCATTACCATTACTTACCACAATGGGCTGAATATTGAGCATCTAATGTTATGGTAACTACAATGCCGTGCTGTATTTTTTAAAATTTTAAACATGTTTGGATCGTTAACAATAAAGTTTACCCCTATCATCTGCAAAACAATTTCCAGTTCTCCATCTTTGTAAGCTAAATGCAAAGAAACATTACACAATTATAGCAACATAAGCATCTTCTGTACCTGAATGTAAGTTGCCTTGTGCTAACAATGAGAACGAATGAACTAAACAGAAATAAATGAAACCTATTTCTTTTTCTTTAGAAATCTGAGGACTTTTGCAGCTTTTACAAAATAAGTACCTGAATATAGGTAAAACCGCTTTGAATGTAGTTGCAAAAACCTCAGAAAGGCGGTATATCAAGTCCCATTTCCCTTTTTCTCTCTCTCTCTCTCTCATCCAAGAATTTCCAGTTGCTTATCTTTTATAGCTGGGGTAAAATGTTAAGTACTGCAGCTAATCTCTGTTAGAAAATATTGGTAGCAAAAGTCCAACAGGAGCCTTTTGTGAGTCATTCTACCAAGAAAAGATATAATTTAACAGGAAGAAAAATCATTTGTATTATATCATGATTTCTTGTAAAACATCTGAGAGAACTGGGTATATGAATGGAAGATATAACCATGACTTAGTTATGAAGCACAAGGCGACTTACATTCAGGTACAGAAGGTGCATATGTTGCTATAATTGTGTAATGTTTCTTTGCATTTAGCTTACAAAGATGGAGAACTGGAAATTGTTTTACAGATGATAGGGGTAAACTTTATTGTTAACGATCCAAACATGTTTAAAAATTTTAAAAACACAGCATGGCATTGTAGTTACCATAACATAAGATGCCCAATATGCAGCCCATTGGGGTAAGCTATGAACCCAGCCTAGTGTAGACAGGAGAGGCAGTAATTGGGGTAGGCCTCAGTTTCCTCCCTCTGGGTCCACAGAGAAAGCAGCAATTGACACAGGCTTCAGGAAATGCATAACAGAACAAAGCCAGTTCACCAGAAATCCCCTATCCCAGGTATAAGGGAGACAGCATTTCAGACTGGCTGGGGATTGCTACCTTGGGCCAAATATCCCTGCATGTCTGGACCTAGAGGGAAAAAAAAAACAACATTCCTCTTCCCTGGTTTCCTGCAGGTCCAAGGATTCTCTCCCCTTGACACACCCCAAGTTTAAGAGTATTCACAGTTTGACACATATAGTAACATAGTAACATAGTAGATGACGGCAGAAAAAGACCTGCATGGTCCATCCAGTCTGCCCAAGACAAACTCATATGTGTATACCTTACCTTGAATTTGTACCTGTCCTTTTCAGGGCACAGACCATATAAGTCTGCCCAGCAGTATTTCCCGCCTCCCAACCACCAGTCCCGCCTCCCATCAGCGGCTCTGGTACAGACCGTATAAGTCTGCCCTCCCCTATCCTCGCCTCCCAACCACCACCCCCTCTTCCCCCCAACTGCTCCGCCACCCAATTATAAAGGGTATTGTTTAACAAAAATCTGTTAATCGATTACTGTCTTAAGGTATCACATAGATATACCTTTGGTCTGGTCATCCAGTATGGTACATCTTATGTTTTTGTATAAACTTCTTTTGACCCTCCTCTTTGCTCATCCCTCCCTTCCTGCCCTTTATTTCTTATTTAGTTTCTATGGGAACAATTCTATAAGTGGCTGCCTCCATTTAGGCCACACGGTGAGAGCGTATTCTATAACAGTACCTGGACTCTCAGATTCCATTACAGAATATTAGCATAACCCGGTGTCAGCGCGCATTACATTTACACACCCATATACCAGTCCTGGTGTATGTTAGGTTGTGTAAATGCAGCAGAGATGTATGTAACTTAGAGGTCCTTTTACCAAGGTGCGCTAATGATTAGCATGCACTATACGATAAGACGCTCATTATATTATCATTTAGCGCACACTAAATCTGTTAGTACACCTTAGTAATAAGACCCCTTAGTGTTCTGTAAATTATGTACATGTTGGAGCCCCGCCAATAGCCTGCCCAGGAAACTACCTAGCCCTTGCATTCATGCAGTATCCCCCTCATTTTATAACAGCTCACCTACAGTTATTGAATAACTAGTACTTATGCATGTAACTGTTACAGTTATACATGTAAGTGCTTCTGCCAAGTACTTGTGACCTGGATTAGCCACTGCTGGAAGCAGGATACTAGGCTAGATGGACCATCGTTCTAACCTAGTATGGCTATTCTTATGTTCTTATGCTTAACGATATTCTATAACTGCCTTAGCGCATAAATGCAGGGGGTGTTCTCAAGGAGGAGAAGCATAGGCAGGGACATAGAAGAGGCCAACATTTACACACGTAACATACAGAACACTGTAAGCTATGTGCATAACTGTCATATTTATGCCTGCCGTTAATTTAGGTGCATTGATGCCAACTTATGCTAGTATTCTCTACGAGTATATATGTGTGTGAATGCTCTTCTAGAATATACTCACAACCTGCAAAATTTGGGTTTTTTAAAGTTGTATTTCCCAGTTATAAAATGCCCTCTATGCCACTTACACACACCCTTACAGAACAGCACTTCGATGCCCTGCTAGAACTTTCCTGGGATGCACTTATTTATTTATGTATTAGGATTTATTTACTGCCTTTTTTTAGGAATTCACTCAAGGCGATGTACATGCATGTCAGTTCAAGTATTCTAAACATTTGGGCAAGCAAGGGGCATGTAAATACAGGCGGCTGGTGTATAGAACTGCCTTTTATGTGTGTTTCAAATCCTGATTCGGTTTGTACCACAGGAGGAAATTCTCCACTATGATGAAGTGAACCAGGAGGACAAAGAAAACAGTCAATCAAGAAGATGAGACAGCCAGGAGACCAAATGAGTGAAATCCAAATTATATTAGTAGTGTGTCACCTGAGTTAGGGGTTTGTTGTGATCAACAATTGTTCAAGATAGCCTTTTAGAGAATGTCATTGCTTTTAGCAGCAACACTCTACAATTAGAGAAGTTTCAGTGCACATTTGGATTTTGTCACAGGCTAAATTGGACAACTGTTGAACACAACAGACCCCTGACGCAGGCGCTACATGCTGAAACACAGCCATGTCGGACCTCATTTTGACGGTGTTACAGTGTTATGTTATAGTGTGATTTATTGGCTGATATCCCTGTACAGTCAGTCACTGGCTAACAATTTTCCATTGTCAACTACACTGGAATATCTCTGAGGCAGGCACTTGCTGTGCCGAAATGCAGGACTACGTCGAGTCCATTAGTCTTCTTGATATTTTGGACTTATCAGCCTTTGTAGCTTACATATTTGTAGTATTATTAATAAATTGTTTCCCCTGGTTGGAATTACATTGATCTCCCCCACTTGTTTTTCTTTGTTCTTGTGTTGTGATTTGGAGGCCGTCTTCTTCTTCTTTTTTTCAAAGAAAAACATTAGAAATTTAGAATTGATTTTTAGCACTAGGCTCTTAAATTAGACTCATAAATCTAGGCAAATAAATGACAGGCCTGCGTTTATAAGCATACTTTGTAAGCTCCTATATTAGGATGAATTTTCAGCTGAAAACGTGGAGGGGCATTTCCAAGTCAGAATAGAAACGTTCAGCTCATAACATTCAAAATGGACGTCCATCTCACATGTATTTTCCAACAGGAAATATGTTCGAATTTTCTGCTCAAAGATACTTGAGAGGAACATCTGTGTGCTGAAGACTTCCAGCATGAACAGCCATTTTACAAGCTGGAACATCCAACATAGTGGAGGAGTGACCTAGTGGTTAGGGTGGTGGACTTTGGTCCTAGGGAACTGAGGAACTGAATTTGATTCCCACTTCAGGCACAGGCAGCTCCGTGTGACTCTGGGCAAGTCACTTAACCCTCCATTGCCCCATGTAAGCCGCATTGAGCCTGCCATGAGTGGGAAAAGCGTGGGGTACAAATGTAACAAAAATCAAAATAAAATAAAAAAAGAAGGGACAGCCAGGTGCAGCAGAAATGGGGCAAGGAAAGCCAAAGAAACACTGAACTCCCTCCAAAACTTACACCCATTGAAAGTGATGGATTTCATAGCCCATCCTCCATTACATCACTCTAAATACACCTCATTAAAAATGGACTAGTTGTTTGATGATGTCTTGACATAAGTAAGGAAAGTGAAACAAACCAGAAATGTCAACTATATGGCACATGTGTCAACTATATGGCACATGGAGGAGTAGCTCAATGGTTTGTGTAGCAGGCTGAGATCCTGGTGAACTGGGTTCAATTGCCTTGTGACCTTGGTCAAGTCACCTAACCCTCCTTGACCCAGGTACAAAACCTAGACTGTGAGCCCACTAGGGACAGAGAAAGTACCTGCAGATAATGTGTACAGTGCTGTATAGTGCTATATAAATGATTAGTATTTTCTAGCCCACAAATCTGGCCCCTGAGCAAGGCTGGAAATCAGTCATGACATCAGCTTTTCTGAAATCATAGGCAAACAATGCTAACCTCATCGAATGTGAGATTAGAATCTCCAGTCAAATGCTTGCAGAACTGGTGTCTTCATGCTTGCCTTCTCAAACAGTCTCCAGTGGTGGATAGAGGAGAGTCACGGGATGGATGGATGAAGGTGGGGGTCAGGGGAGAGAGGAGAATTGCTGGGGATGATGGATGGATGGATGGAGGTGGGGGGCAGGGGAGAGAGGAGAATTGCTGGGGATGATGGATGGATGGATGGAGGTGGGGGGGCAGGGGAGAGAGGAGAATTTCTGGGGATGGATGGATGGATGGAGGTGGGGTCAGGGGAGAGAGAAGAATTGCTGGGGATGATAGATGGATGGATGGAGGTGGGGGGCAAGGGAGAGAGGAGAATTGCTGGGAATGATGGATGGATGGATGGAGTTGGGGGGCAGGGGAGAGAGGAGAATTGCTGGGGATGATGGATGGATGGATGGATGGATGGATGGATGGAGGTGGGGGGCAAGGGAGAGAGGAGAATTTCTGGGGATGGATGGATGGAGTTGGGGGGGCAGGGGAGAGAGGAGAATTGCTGGGGATGGATGGATGGAGGTGGGGGGCAGGGGAGAGAGGAGAATTGCTGGGGATGGATGGATGGATGGAGGTGGGGGGGCAGGGGAGAGAGGAGAATTGCTGGGGATGATGGATGGATGGAGGTGGGGGGGTAGGGGAGAGAGGAGAATTGCTGGGGATGGATGGAGGTGGGGGGCAGGGGAGAGAGGAGAATTTCTGGGGATGGATGGATGGATGGAGGTGGGGGGCAGGGGAGAGAGGAGAATTGCTGGGAATGGATGGTTGGAGAGGACAGGGGCAAGAACAGAATTGCTGGGGATGGATGGATAGGGGCAGGGGAGAGAAGAGAATTGCTGGGTATGGATGGATGGAGGGGGGAGGAGAGTTACTGGACATGGGTGGATGGAGGGGAGGGAAGAGGAGAGAGGAAGGTTGCTGGACATGGGTGGATGGAGGAGAGGGCAGGGGGCAGAGGAGGGTTGCTGGACATGGATGGGAGGAGGGAAGGGCAGGAGAGAGGAGGCTGCTGGATATGGATGGAGGAGAGGGAAGGGAAAAGAAGAAATGCTGGACATGGATGGAGGGAAGGGAAGAGTGAGGAAGGAGATGAGATGAGGGAAAAGGAAGAGAGGAGAAAATTGCACATGGATGAAGAAAATAGGCAGAAGCTGGATCCACTGGACAGTCAAGTGTGCGGAGAACCCGGAGCAAGAAATGAAGAAGAAAGGCGGAAAGTAAAGAAATAAATGGAAAGGAAGCCCTGGAAACGGAGTAAAGAGGACAGATAGCAGCAGAATCAGATACTGGGCCAGTATGATCAGAAAAACAAAGTCACCAGACAGCAAAGGTAGAAAAAAATCATTTTATTTTCATTATAATGATTGGAACATGTCCACTTTGAGAATCAGGTGCTCAACATTAAAAGTTTATATTTATTTACTTATTTATGGCGTTTTATCCCACATTAAACATGAATTAGATTGGAACCTGGGATCATTTAATGTTTTTTTTCCTGGAGAGAGTAATGCATTGCCTCCCCCACCCCCCAGGCTCTCTCCCCGGCTATAGCCAGCTCTGCAATTTTGAGGGGAGGTGCACAGGTGGACGGGGGGGGGGGGGGGGTGCAGAGGTGGACCGGGGAGAGAGCCTGTTGTTAAACATTTACCAGCACACCACTGTCTAGTGCCCACCCATCCAACCTGTTGGCCCACCCAAAAATTGACTTCTGGCTATGCCACTGCAGCAGAGTGACTGCCCTGCATGCCATGTGACAATGGACACTAGCACTACCCACCCCAGAGCCAACCCTGCCTGGCGTCCTTGCAGCATGCCAGTGGCAGAAGTCACTTCTGTAAGTGGACCCTGGAGTGCTGAGGAGGGAGTAAAGAGAGAATAAGAGAGCATACATGGGAACTGGAGACAAAACCCCATTAGAGGTGCTACTAAGCCAACCCAAGCACACAAACCATTGAGAGTGAAGGATGGAGGTATCATTGACAATTCCTGCCTTGGGCACCACCTGCCCCAGAACCAACAGCTTAGAGGCCCTGCACTGATTTTCTCTGTTTTATTGCTCCGACCTGAAGATCAAGGTGCCACCAGCCTTGAAGTGCCATGCATAACACGCGTAACATTCTCACACTCACACACAGGAGTAAGTCTTTTACTCTTTCCCCTCTCCCCAGGCCTGAATCTACTACCACTTTCCGATTTCACCCCTACCAATCCCATGCTTTCTTTTTTCTCCCTAACTACCCCCCCCCCCCCATGGTCTCTGAATTCCTTCACCTAACCTCAGTGAAACACACACACAACACTACGTCCAATTAATTTATCACAATTAAGCAAAACAGAATTTATATAATTTGCTATAAAAATATACATATTTATGCAAATATGCTTCTGCTCGATTGGCCACATCACCGAAAGGGTCCCACTTACACTCCGCCTTTCCTAAAAATTGAATTGAGTTTGACAGCACCATCTTACAATGAACGTTCTAATCTCACCTTACCGAAATTTAAAGGATGAAAAGATTTTTTTTTTCTAAAACTAGCATGAGCAGTCTAGAAATCACAGCATTTGCACATGTTCAGACCTGAATCTCTTATTTGCATAAAGTGTTATTTTTACACTGAATAGATGCTTTGAGCTGTACATGCAAAATCTTCTGTATGGTGGATTATATTATCTACGTTACTGTTAGTCAAATGATAACCTGTTTATCATCACAAAGCATCACTGCAAAGGTACCCTGTACTAAAATGCATCACTCATCACCTCAGCGAATCCTAGACTCACCGCCAAGTCTGCTCAGTTATTTGCAAAGTGAAACTGAAATAAATGACTCACAAAACAATATCACATAATCAAATATGTTAAATAAATATATTCGGTGGATCTGCATTCTGGTATGTATGCAAAGCCACAGCAGTGTCTGCATACTAATGATGTTTGCTTTATCTACATAGGGCATCAGTTCCTTTTCACCCAAATAAATTAAATCAAGTTTCATGTTCCAGCACAAGAGGAATGGAATATCAATGTCTATAACTTCTTTAAGAAAAAAATGTTGGCCCCTTGTTCAAAGGGGTCTATGCATACAGTGGCACAATGGGGGTGTTTTAATAAGCTGCGGTAGTGTTTTTAGGTCGCAATAGAAATCAGCTGGCAGTAAATGCCGAGACACCCATAGAAATATAATGGGCATCTTGGCGTTTACCGCCAGATGATTTCTACTGCCAGCTAAAAATGTTACCGTGGCTTAGTAAAAGATCCCCTATATGAATAGGCTGATCATTCTTAGGGATAAATATTTAAAGCCCACAGTTAGGATTTTCTTAAACACTGGTCATTGCTTTTAAATATTTTCCGGTCCATATTCAAAGCGAATTAACCAACCGGAAATGGCCACCAATCAGTTAACTCGCTTGGTTGTGGCTATCTGGTCATTTTCAGCGACACTTAACTGGTCATCCTTGCTGAAAATGACTGGTTAGCGCCAAACTATGCGGCTATGTCAGGCGCATTCCACAGCTTTCCGGGGGTGGAGTCTGGTTAGGGCCCGATATTCCAATTTTAGGGGGCCTTTTACTAAGGCACACTTATGTTTTTAGTGTTCGCTAAAAACAGGCGTGCGCTAAACATTAGAAACGCCGATGTATTCCTATGGGCGCCTCTAACATTTAGCATGCGCTAAAAACACGAGCGTGCCTTAGTAAAAGACCCCCTCAGTTCTTTATTTATTTTCCAATATCTCTATATATTGTTCTTGTCATGTTCAGGAACATTTATTACTTACATATCCAACCATTAGGAACATTCGTTATAAATGTATCCTTAATTCTCTTTTTACTTTTCAAGCTGTAGCTATTTGGAACACAATATCTGACTTCATTAGAACCATTTTTAACTACCTGCCCTTTCATTAAGAGATTGAAAACTTTTTTTATTTAATAGATTATAGATATATGGCTGTATATTCTGACTTGTTTATACATTTGTTTGTAGCTCCTTAAGATTGTTTTAAGTTACTCTTTATATAAGTTGCTTAGGAGCTATTCTAGGGATTTTTAGTAGTGCTATAGAAATGATAAGTAGTAGTAGCAGTAGTAGTTAGTGACTCAGCAAGACTTTTATTACATTAGATAGTCAGACCTAACCGGCCAGACTTAGGACTAGATTCTATATACTTCCGCCTAGGTATAATCTGTAAGACACGTCTAGATTTAGGCACAGTTTATAGAATACACCTAGCTGGTTCTTAGAATATGCCTAGTGGCCATGCCTGCACCTAACTCTAGGCACGTCTATTTATGCCAAGTAAAACTTGATGTAAATACCAGCACCTAAGTTAGGCATGGAGAGGTGTATTCCTTAACCCTGCGTTAGATTTTCAGAACACCCACGGTCTGCCCATTCCACGCCCACTTTTTGGCAGCGCGCATTAGAACTTATGTGCACCACTTTATAGAATATGCCTAGCAAGTTGTGCATGTAAATTCTAATTAATGCCAATTAGTGTCAATAATTGCTTGTTAAGTGGCAATTATCAGCATTGATTGGCTTAAGTAATTAAATTGTGTGCGCACATCCAGAATATGATCGGATTTGCGAGCACAATTTCAGTCATGTTATATAGAATCCGGGCATTAGCGCATAAATAGGGTCACATAAATAGCTGTCCTATCTTTACGCGCTAACCCATGGCTGGTTAAGTCTGAATATCAATTTAACTGGTCATGCACTAGCCGGCTTTAAAAAAAAATCAGAAACTCAGTGCTGAAATCTGCACAGCAGCAGACAAAAAAAATGCTGCCCATCATCAGCTGAATATCTGCCAGTTTATACATATTCAGTGCTGCTATCCTGAGGTGGCAATGCAGAACGTATACACAGGGGCCCTTTTACTAAGCAGTGTTATGCCCGCCACAGGCCTACATGGAACTACTGCCACTTCTGGCACGGCATTTCCTCCACTACGGAAAATGGGTCCCTATTTTTACCGCAGAAGTTACCTGGAGGTAAATCCGAGCAGTGCCACACACTGCCTGGTTACCATTGGGTTAGCACAGGAGCCCTTACAGCTACCCCAATGGGTGGCAGTAAGTGCTCCCCCCCCCCCCCCACATGGCCACTCATAAGTAAATAACTGTTGCCATAACGGGACAGACCAAAGGTCCATCAAGCACAGCATCCTGTTTCCAACAGTGGTCAATCCAGGTCAGAAATACCTGGCAAAATCCCCAAAAAGTACAAACATTTTATACTGCTTACTGTTTCAGGTCTCCCACGTGTCATTTCCAGCACTAGAAAATAACTTCTTATTTTTTTAGTGCTGGGGGCGTGCCAGCCGTAATCAGGCAGCGCAATTTGACAAATTGAAGAGTAGCAAATCACCTGGACCAGATGGTATTCATCCCAGAATACTTTTAGACTTGAAAAATGAACTTGCATAACTATTGTTAGTAATATGTCATTTTTCTTTAAAACCAAGCATGGTACTGGAAGATTGGAGGGTGGCCAATATAACGCCAATTTTAAAAAAATGTTCCAGAGGTGATCTGGGAAATTATAGACCGGTAAGCCTGACTTCGGTGCTGGGCAAAATGGTAGAGACTATTATAAAGAACAAAATTACAGAGCATATTCAAAAGCATGAATTAATGAGACAAAGCCAACATGGATTTACTGACGGGAAATCTTGCCTCACCAATCTACTACTTTTCTTTGAAGGGGTGAACAAACATGTGGATAAAGATGAGCCAGTCAATATTATGTATCTGGATTTTCAAAAGGCATTTGACAAAGTACTTCATGAAAGACTCCAGAGGAAATTGGAGAGTCATGGGATAGGAGGTAGTGTTCTGATGAGAATTAAAAACTGGTTAGAAGATAGAAAACAGAGAGTGGGGTTCCATGGTCAGTATTCTCAAAGGAGAAGGGTTCATAGTGGGATTCCCCAAAGGTCTGTGCTGAGACTTCTGCTTTTTAACATATTTATAAATATTCTAGCGATGGGAGTAACTAGTTAGGCAATTAAATTTGCTGACGACACAAATGGGCCGATGATCAGAAGCCAACACAGGCACTAGAGGCTGTTAGCGCCATATTAGTGCCTGTGTTTGCTACCGCCCCATGATCAGAGCACCTGAGCACGTGAAACAACATGCTCACAGGGTCTGAATGCAACTAGCATGCAAATGCATTCAAAACAGGGCTCTCAGTGCAAGTAGCATTTATCCCCAATGATCAGCTCAGAGCTGGCGTTAGGGTTTGTAGACCATTGGGGAGGAATGGTGAGCACTGTCCAGCATGCTAGCAGGCCCCCATTCCATCCAATGCAGCAGCCTCCCGCAGGAACCCCAACTCCCCCCCCCCCCCCCCCAGCGACAAGGGGCTAGAGATCCGGTGGATCTCCAGCCCCCCCAACCCCCCCCCCCCCCAGCATCCCTCAGATGTCAATGGTGGACCAGTGGGCCATGGGTCAATCCCTCCCCACCTGTTGGTCTAGCGGCCCTTCCTCACCCCCTACCTTCAGTCCGCATGGAAAATGGCGGCGCCCAGCCCTGTACAGTACATCCTAGGATGCGCTGGGCAGGGCTTCACACCATATAAGGGACCTTACGAGACTGGGAATCCAAATGGCAGATGACATTTAATGTGAGCAAGTGCAAAGTGATACATGTGGGAAAGAGGAACCCGAACTTTAGTTACATGATACAAGGTTCCACATTAGGAGTCACCGACCAGGAAAGGGACCCAGGTGTCATTGTTGATGATATGATGAAACCTTCTGCTCAGTGTGCAGTGGTGGCTAAAAAAGCAAATAGAATGTTAGGTATTATTAGGAAAGGAATGGAAAACAAAAATGAGGACATTATAATGCCTTTGTATCGCTCCATGGTGCGATTGCACCTCGAATACTGTGTGCAGTTCTGGCCACTGCATCTCAAAAAAAGATATAGTGGAATTAGAAAAGGTACAGAGAAGGGTAATGATAAAAGGGATGGGAAAACTTCCCTACGAGGAAAGGCTAAAAGCGGCCAGGGCTCTTCAGCTTGGAGAAAAGACAGCTGAGGGGGAGATATGACAGAGGTCTATAAAATAATGAGTGAAGTGGAATGGGTAGACATGAATTGCTTGTTTACTCTTTCCAAAAATACTAGGACTAGGGGGCAAGCAATGAAGCTACAAAGTAGGAAATTTAAAACAAATCAGAGAAAATATTTCTTCACTCAATGTGTAATTAAACTCTGGAATTCGTTGCCAGAGAATGTAGTAAAAGCAGTTAGCTTAGCGGGGTTTTAAAAGGTTTGGATAGCTTCCTAAAAGAAAAGTCCATAAGCCATTATTAAGATGGACGAGGAAAATCCACTGCTTATTTCTAGGATAGCAGCATAAAAATGTATTGTACTCAGGGCCGCCGAGAGGGGGGGACAGGGGGGACAAAAGTCTCCGGGCCCGGGCCTCCGGGGGGGGGGGCCCGGCGCCGCTGCAGTCCGGCCCGCCCACCGTCGGCCCCGGAACTAACCTGAAACGCTTTCACCTTCGGAGCAACCAGCAGCAGCAGGGCAGACCTCTCCTTCCTTCCGTGTCCCGCCCTCGCCTGATGTAACGTCAGGCGAGGGCGGGGCACAGAAGGAAGGAGAGGTCTGCGCTGCTGCTGCTGGTTGCTCCGAAGGTGAAAGCGCTTCAGGTTAGTTCAGAGAGGGCCCGGCAGCGGGTGGAGGGGGGGCCCGGCGACTTTGGGTGGGGGGGGTGACGCAATTTCGGGTGGGAGGGGCCCGGGGCAGTCTTGTCCCGGGCCCGGCGGCCCTGATTGTACTGTTTTGGGATCTTGTCGGGTGCTTGTGGCTTGGATTGGCCATTCTTGATGAACCTTCGGTCTGTCCCAGTATGGCAACACTTATGTTCTTACACATCCATTTACTGGCCCTTTTTTTTTTTTTAAAAAGGCCTTTTTACCAGCATCAGTAACAGGTGAATTTGGTGCATGGTAATCCCACACACCGCCACCACGGGCCACCTTTTACCGCTGTTTGGTTAAAGGGCCCCAAAGTAACCTGTAAATATACCAAGACGACAATGTAAAAAAAAGAACCATGGTCAAGAGAAAACATTATACCAACCACTGAGATGGACTGTCTCAGCAGGGACGCTTTGATGGTAATTTTATAAGAGGGTGCCTGGCTGAAGAGGGCAAATAGACACTATATGGACACTAATTTATAAAGACAAATAGGAGTATGTGTTCAGGAGTGTCGCAAGCTGCGAAGGCTCCCTGTTTGACACACTCCCAAGTGCTCCTGTCATGTTCCCACACCCCCCACTTGTGTGATTGGGGTGCAATTTTGGTGTCCCCAGCTTCCCTTGTGCCCTTTGCGGCCACACCGGCTGTCCATAGCTAGCTAGAGTCCTGCATGTGTCTTTAGAAAATAGTTGCGTAAGGGCATGTTTCACCTACTTTGCAGGCATGGACACTGACCCTCCTCCCTGCCCTTGTTGGACTGTGCAAGTACACAGATAGATTAGTACATTTGTAATCTATGCATGTGCTTGCAAACTCTGCCCCTGTACAGGCCTACCGCAAAGTATTCGCCATAATGTCAAAGACTGTACTTTTATGCCAGTCGGTATTTTATAAGAAGACACATTCACATGGAAATGATTTTATATAAAATGACCCCCTTTGTATAGAAAATTTGGTGCTGGCTATGATGTTTGAAAACACAATTCTTTTTTCCATATTATTTCTTTATTTTTTGCTTTATTGTCCGCCTTCCTGTTTTGGCTTAAG
Organism: Microcaecilia unicolor; assembly: GCF_901765095.1. Classification (NCBI taxonomy): domain Eukaryota; kingdom Metazoa; phylum Chordata; class Amphibia; order Gymnophiona; family Siphonopidae; genus Microcaecilia; species Microcaecilia unicolor. The sequence continues at coordinate 264,206,171 of NC_044031.1, read as the reverse complement.
GCAGTTTACAACAGAGCAAATTATAACACTAAAATACAATCAAGACTGACTACGATGAATTAAGTCAAAAATCTCAGCAAGCCGCTAGGATGCTTACAGAGGGCACAAGGTGAAGATCAGGGCTATACATGCGTACCCCTTCTAAGGCAAGCTTTATTGCAGAGTTTTTTGGAGATCTGAATTTATCGGCACACAGCCATGTGAACTGGATTCTTATTAGCTACTGCTACCAGAGAGTCTGGCAAAATGCACCACCCATGGGAAATAATGCTGAGGAGCTTGAGAATGTGAATGGGGGTGGGGGAGGGGCACATTAAGACTTACTGCTATTTAAAATGCTGACTTACGGGTGGGAGATGTTTTTTTCATTATTGCCTTCCCTATGTGGAGTAAAGTTTACACATTGTCCTACAACACATGGATTTTTCTTGAGGGGAGGGGGTTATGGAAGGAGTGTGCAGTGTGGAAATCACTCAAGGGAGATAAGTACTAGCTTGAAATAAAAATATGTGCTCTTTTGCCTTAGAAAAGTACCTGTGCAAAAAGTGGGTGCAAATTTGTGTGGGTTACTTTTTGGCAGGCCATTATCAAAGCAAAATCATTAGTGCGGTTTTGTTTTGATCATTCTGGGAAACCCAGTGGTAAAAAGCATTCCAGCCTGCAGTTGGTTCATTATTGTCTGCTTAGTCTCAGCAAGAGCAAGGTTTCTAATATAATTTGTATTGATAAACTTATTTGGCTTTGACTCTGGCTTTTTTCAGTTGTAGCTCAAGGTGAGTAACATTCAGGTACAGTAGGTTTTTGTACCCTTTATCCAGACTTTGCATAACAACATAAAAGGAGCAGAAAATCTGCTTTGTAATTCTCCATGAAGTAAGGACTTTTATAGGGTGTGGAAATGCAAGGAATCCAATTGCATCTGTGGCTGGAAAGTGAGTTTTATAATGCCATAGTGTGCATGCCAATGCCACTGCTACATTTTCTTCTGATAGGAGAAGCAATTATCTTTATGGATGATTAATAGCTCACTCCCATTCAACCTTTCAATGCATCCCTTCGCGCACCACTAACTTGAATTGTTTCAATTTGACCTTTATTACTCCTCACCCTCACAATGTTCTCTCACAAAAATATGAATTCTATGCAAGACAAGACCCTGTGCATCTTCCAGGAGGAAGCCATCCTGCCTGTCATCTGAGGCCCTGTTTGATGTTACAGTGTCTGATGCCACTCAGCAGCCCATCTTGCCACATCCATGGCCGACTAGGGGCAAGCATAAGGTTCAGTGAGTGGCAAACCTATGTGCTGCCATTTCTGCAATGTGCCATGGGAACAACGTGGATTCAGAATCAGCAAGAACCAGAGAGCTCAAGCAGAGGACAAATCTTCACACACATACAGAAACAAAGAATCAAGAAGACGGGCTTCTTCCTCCCCCGTCCAGTATCTGAAGCAAACCCCTTTAAACCTGACGGGCAGAGTATGCCAAGACACTTGCAGCCCCTCATATACTTCTGCTGGCACTTCTGTGGGGCACTTCAGTGTTGCCAACTGCTAGTTAAAAGAGTTATATATCCATTGGGAAGTTTCCACATATAGCAAAAACAAACAAACAAGAAAACCCAGCTTGAGTCATGCTGTCACACACACACTCAGTGGCATAGTTTTGGGGGGTCTTGGGGGCCTGGGCCCCCCCCCCCCCCATGTTGGATCCAGGGCCCCCAACCCCACCAGCTGAAGCCTTTCTCCAGTGCTGTTCTTTGCACATTGCCTTTCACTAAAACCGAGCATGCATGCGACGTGAGGGGAAGCTGAGCAGGCAATGCGCAGAGAAGATAGCTGAAGAAAGGCTTCAGCTGGCGGGGGTTGCGGCAGGGAGGTGGGTCAAACTGTGCCCTCCCCACACATTTTAGGCTCCAGACTCCCAAACATTGAGGTCTGCCTACACCACACACCCCTCCTTCTCTCCAGGGCCGCCGAGAGGGGGGGACAGGGGGGACAAAATTCCATGGGCCTCCGGGGGGTCCAGGCGCCGCCACCGCAGTCCGGCCCGCCCGCCCTCCGTCACTCCTTGGCATTGAACTTAAGCGCCTCACCTTCGAAAGCACAGCAAGCAGCAGCAGACCACTCCTTCCTTCCGTGTCCCGCCCTCGCCTGACGTAACTTCCATGAGGGTGGGACATGGAAGGAAGGAGTGGTCTGCCGTTGCTTGTTGCTGCGCTTTCGAAGGTGAGGTGCTTAAGGTCAGTGCAGAGGGCCCGGGGGTGGAGAGAGGGCCCGGTGGCGGGTGGAGGGGGGGCCCGGCGACCTCGGGGGGGGGGGGGCGACCTTGTCCCTGGCCTGGCTCAGTCTCTCAGCGGCCCTGCCTCTCTCTCTCTCTCTCTCAGGAAACTACTGGTTTGACAATTTACAGTTGTTGCCAATGTACTACATATGGGGCAAGAAAAGGCTCCTGGCTGTTTAAATCACCTAACTGGGCATTTTTAGTGGCATTTAACCGGACAGTGCCTCTGAAAGTGCCCACTTAGTGCTCAAGCCGAAACCGGCTATTTTGGGGGCATCCGGAGATGGCGCATAGCCAGTTAAGATAGCTGCATGAACAGGACCACATAAACCATAGTTCTGTCTTTATATTAAATGCCGAATATTGCACTTAACTGGCTATATTTTTGCCAGCTCCATGTACCTGGAAATTTAATGCCGGAGCATAGACATGGCCCGGCATTGAATTTCCGGGTATAATGCTTGTAGTCAGCAAATAGCTGAATATATCAGGCCCATGGCTTATAGGTTTATAAGGGGTTGCCTAGTTTAAGAGAACAATAGGTGCCTACTTAGGCACCATTTTATGAAGACACGTGGCGGGGCATAATCGAATAGGGCACCCAAGTTTTCCTGAGGGCATCCTTGCAGGACGTCCCCATGAAGGGGCGGGGAAACCCGTATTATCGAAACAAGATGGGCGGCCATCTTTTGTTTCGATAATACGGTTGGGGACGCCCAAATCTCCACATTTAGGTTGACCTTAGAGATGGACGTCCCCGATTTTCGGCGATAATGGAACCCGAGGACGCCCATCTCAGAAACGACCAAATCCAAGCCCTTTGGTCGTGGAAGGAGCCAGCATTCATAGTGCACTGATCCCCCTCACATGCCAGGACACCAACCTGGCACCCTAGGGGGCACTGCAGTGGACTTCAGAAAAAGCTCCCAGGTGCATAGTTCCCTTACCTTGTGTACTGAGCCCCCCAAAACCCACTCCCCACAACTGTACACCACTACCATAGCCCTTAGGGTTGAAGGGGGGCACCTAGATGTGGGTACAGTGGGTTTGTGGTGGATTTTGGAGGGCTCACATTTACCACCACAAGTTTAACAGGTAGGGGGGGATGGGCCTGGGTCTGCCTGCCTGAAGTGCACTGCAGCACCCACTAAAACTGCTCCAGGGACCTGCATACTACTGTCATGGAGCTGGGTATGATATTTGAGGCTGGAAAAATATTTTACAATTTTTTTTAGGGTGGGAGGGGGTTAGTGACCACTGGGGGAGTAGGGGGAGGTCATCCCCGATTCCCTCCGGTGGTCATCTGGTCATTTAGGGCACATTTTTGTGGCTTGGTCGTAAAAAAAAAAAGGACCAAGTAAAGTCGGCGAAGTGTTCATCAAGGACGCCCTTGTGTTAAGTACGCCCCAGTCCCGCCTTCGCTATGCTTCTGACACGCCCCGGGAACTTTGGTCGTCCCCGCAACGGAAAGCAGTTGAGGGCGCCCAAAATTGGCTTTCGATTATGCCGATTTGGGCAACCCTGGGAGAAGGACACCCAGCTCCCGATTTGTGTCGAAAGATGGGCGCCCTTCTCTTTCGAAAATGAGCCCATTAGACACCTATATGCTTTTATAAAATACTAGTGTAAGCAGCACAAATCATGTTTACCTTGCAAGCAACGACATTAACAACTCCATAACAGCAGATAGAAATGCTTGCACCTAGATTATTTGAGAACACGTGTAAATTAGGATGCTTTATAATCTATGGAGTAAATTCTATAAGTGGCGCCTAAAAATTGGTGCTCAAAATTTTACGCACTGAGTGCTAGACTATTAAGGGTACGTGTCCTTTATAGAAGAGGACTTAGGGCATAAACCATGCCTAACTTTAGGCACGACAGTTACGCCTGCTAAAAGCAGGTGTAAATGCCGACACCTAATTTAGATGCCGTTTGGCTGAGTTCTATATTTATGCGCATTACATTTTGGAACATCCCCGGAACGCCCCTGAAATGCCCCTAGCCACCCCACCCCCTAAATTTACGCATGTTAGGATTTACACGTAGATCATTATAGTATAAGATCTGCACATAAATCCTAATTAAGGCCAATTAATGCCAATAATTGGTTAGCAGCCAATTATTGGTGCTGATTGGTTTGTTAAGCAATTAAGTGGTACACACAAATTGGCTATGCATGCTGATTTGCACAAGCAACTTTAGTCACTGTTTATAGGATCCAGGGGTGTATGATTGCACTTCTGAACTGTGTTGGTATGCACGCATTGGGGCTGAATGTAGGCAAAATACACACCATCATATCAATACATACATTTTCCATACAGATGAAAATGACTATAATCTTACGCCAAAGAGGATAATTCTATAAGTGAATGCCTATTTTTAGGTACCAAAACCATGCTTATTTAGATCCTATTCTATTAAGAAAAGCAGGTGCAACTTACTTTTTTTTTATTGATGGATTTCATATTTTACAAACAAAAAAACCCCACCTGTACAGAAAAGGCTGATTTAGAACAAGCTATAATCGATATCCATATCAATCTGATGTATAAAAATACTTTTGATTTAATGGAGGAAAAGCCTCAAATAATAGAGGAACACTTATCAAATAAATACTAACAACCGTCTGAATATTCACTAATCGGTAAATGCACTTATCTTTTTATATTCAACAGTCAATTGAACACCCTCCACGGTCCAACTTCGGCCCAAGTTTCGAAATTTTGCCTCAGGGTCCGTGGTGTCTGACTGTAAAGATAAAGCACAATATCTCTATCCAGATGATTTAGAGGACCTGCCTTATGTTGATGTTATCAACGACGGCGTGTTCCTCTATTATTTGAGGCTTTTCCTCCATTAAATCAAAAGTATTTTTATACATCAGATTGATATGGATATCGATTATAGCTAGATTTTCACTTTAATGTTTGGATAGCCTTAACAGCTTTTTTGGTGATTTAGAACAAGCACAGAAAATGTAACATTCAAAAGAGATAAATAATCCACTGAATAAATCGGATCCCAAGAATAAGAAAGGGAGTTCAGGAAAGAAAACTCTGCTAAATCCTATCATGTATCATTAGAAAACCCTCAAAGCTAGTCACTGTCAAGCACAAATCAAGAGGGAGAGTCCCCACCGCTAGCATCTTGGAGGCCAGAAAGGTAGCCAAAGGGATCAAAAACATAAAAATAAATTTCCTTGTAAATGTATAGGGCCAAATTCTATAAATGGTGCCTTAAAAATTGGCACTGAAAAACCATGTGCTTAGCGCAATTCTATAAACTACGCCTAAAGTTAGGCATAGTTTATAGAATTTTTATTTATTTGTTACATTTGTATCCCACATTTTCCCACCTATTTGCAGGCTCAATGTGGCTTACATAGTACCGGAGAGGCGTTTGTAGACTCCGATGTGAACAAATACAAAGTGATGATGTGGTAAGATAAAGTTCATGTAGCACAGCCACATTAGGGAATCGTAAACGGAAGAATTGAGTTATGTTCATTATGTACTTTAGTTTTGTTGTGTTGCAGAGATCAGGCATTTAAGTTGGATTGGTAGGGTATGCTTTTTTAAACAGGTTAGTTTTTAGTGATTTCCGGAAGTTTAGGTGGCCATACATCGTTTTCAAGGCTTTTGGTAGTGCATTCCACAGTTGCGTGCTTATGTAGGAGAAACTGGATGTGTAAGTTGATTTGTATTTACATCCTTTGCAGCTTGGGTTGTGCAGATTTAGAAATGTTCGTGTTGATTCGGATGTGTTTCTAGTTGGTATGTCGATCAAGTCCATCATGTATCCCGGGGCTTCACCGTAGATGATTTTGTGAACCAGGGTGCAGATTTTGAAAGCAATGTGTTCTTTGATTGGGAGCCAGTGTAGCTTTTCGCGGGGGGGGGGGGGGGGGGGGGGGGTTGCGCTTTCAAATCGCGTTTTTCCAAATATAAGCCTAGCTGCCATGTTTTGTGCGGTCTGAAGTTTCTTTAAGGTTTGTTCTTTACATCCCGCATAAATTCCATTGCAGTAGTCTACGTGGCTTAGTACCATTAACAGCCATTCTTGCAACTAAAATTTAGGCGCACCCATTTAGGCCACCTAAAACCAGGCCTAAATACAGTACCTGCTCCTAACTTAGGTGCATATCAGGTGTATTCTATAATAGTGCTCATAATTTTTTGATATGCCCACGACCTGCCCGTTCCACGCCCATGGCCATGCCCCCTTTTCAGCTGTGCGCAATAGAATTTACATGCACCATATTATAAAATATGCCTAGAAAGTTGTGTGCATAAATTCTAATTAAAGCCAATTAGTTGTTAAGTACCAATTATTGGAGCTGATTGGGTAATTTGGCCATGTGGCCAAATTAGCATGCACAACTTTAAAGCGCCATTTACAGAATTTGGGGTAGTGAATTACCAGTCTGCTAAATAAAAGAACAAATGATGCACCTGCACAAAAAAGGAGAAATTGTTTCCTTCTTTTTTTGAGTATCTTTAGAAATATCAGGAAATGTGAATTTTGCCATTTCAAACTAACTTTTCATGAAACAGAGTGAGAGGGACACAGTCAACCTCTACCCTTCCTTTTCAATTGAGAAGGATTTGACACGCGGCTAAACATGGCAACTATTTTTCCTGTTGGAACTGGTCCAATATGCATGGTTGTTTTTGCGTGCGAGTACTTCCAGCAGTCATAGAGCTGATGTAAATGCTCATGCCTACGTCGGGGAGATGCGTGAGTAAATTATAGTATTCTAGAATTTACACGTGTAAATGTGTGCTCTGCTCAAACTCCACCTGCAAACTACACACCATGACTGGCGCATACTTACACAATAGCACGTAGCTGGGTTATTGCCATTTTCATGTGTATGTGTTCACATACTACTACTACGTAACATTTCTAGAGCGCTACTAGGGTTACGCAGCGCTGTACAAGTTAACAAAGAAGGACGGTCCCTGCTCAAAGGAGCTTACAATCTAAAGAACGAAATGTCAAGTTGGGGCAGTCTAGATTTCCTGGGTAGAGGTGTAGTAGTTAGGTGCCGAAGGCGACATTGAAGAGGTGGGCTTTAAGCAGTGATTTGAAGATGGACAGGGAGGGGGCCTGGCGTATGGGCTCGGGGAGTTTGTTCCACGCAAGGGGTGAGGCGAGGCAGAAAGGGCGGAGCCTGGAGTTGGCGGTGGTGGAGAAGGGTACTGAAAGGAGGGATTTGTCTTGAGAGCAGAGGTTACGGGTAGGAACATAAGGGGAGATGAGGGTTGAGAGGTAAGGAGGGGCTGTAGATCGAGTACATTTGTAGGTTAGTAGCAGAAGCTTGAACTGAATGAGGTACCTGATCGGAAGCCAGTAAATGGGTAAATGACTAGAAATAATGGCATTTACAGGTGTATATGCTGCTTAAGTGGCTCCTCAAAGAATTACCCCCAAACCTCTGGATTCTGTATAGTGCACTTAGATTTAGACGCTGAAATTGGCGCGGATTCTATAAACACCGCATGTAACTTAATTTGACTTAACAAGCTAATAAGCGCTGATAACAGCACTTAACAAGCAATAATGAGCACTAATTGGCACTGATTAGAATTTAGGCATACAATTCGCTAAGTGTATTCTGTAAGGATGTGACCGGAACTTCTAACATGCAGAGGCAAAAAGGGGCATGGTTATGGACAGGGAAACGGGAGTTTCAAGGATGTTCCAAAATTTAGGCGCCTATATAGAATATGGCCCAGTTGACTAAATCTATGTGCTGAGATTTACACCAGATTTTCGTTGGCATAAATGGATGCGCGCAGATATCAGTGCTAAAATATCAACTAAGCATATTCTATAATCGGTGCCTAAATCGAAGTGCCGATTATAGAATACGCTTAGTCGGCACTGATTTCAGCACCGATTTTTTAGATGCCATATATAGAATCTTCTCCAAAGTGCTTAAAAGGGGAAAGGAAGAAAAATGCACAGTAATGATAACAGTAAACTAAAATCACGCAGTACAAAGAAGACAGTAACAAGCAAAATTTACATGCAGTCAGCACAGTTAGACAGATCCCATAGACAGCAGCTGTGGTCAAAGCAAAACAATAGATAAGAACATAAGAATAGCCGTACTAGGTCTGACCAATGGTCCATCTAGCCGAGTATCCTGTTTCTAACAGTGGCCCAGTGGCGTACCAAGGGGGGGGGGGGGCGGTGGGGGCGGTCCGCCCCGGGTGCACGCCGCTGGGCGGGTGCCGTGCGTGCCTGCCCTTCATTTGTTCCATGCTCCCTCTGCCCCAGAACAGGTTCCGGGGCAGAGGGAGCATGGAACGAACAAAGGACAGGCGCGCGCGGCACCCCCCCAGCGGCGTGCACCCAGGGCGGACTGCCCCCACCGCCCCCCCCCCTTGGTACGCCACTGGGCCACTGGGGGGAGGGGCTGCGCTGCATCCGAGGGGGGGCGGGGCACATCGGCGATCCGCCCCGGGTGTCAGCCCCCCTAGGAACGCCACTGTAATGGCCTAGTCAGGTAACAAGTACCTGACAGAATCCCAATTTCAGCATTTGTGCCTATGTGTCAGGAGTCGAAGAACCTTATAAAAAACCAAAATAAAAAAAAATACTTCATGTATATAATAAAAAATACAAATCATAATACCAATCCTATATAATAATTCTCACCTCCAACGTTCTATTGGTCTTGCTGCCTGTGTTCGTGACTTCTTCGGAGTTGGTCTGCTAGGCTCCGTAACACAGGCTGACATCAGCAAACGCATTGTGATGTCAACATCAGAACCCGGGGTAAAAAAAAAAAACCATGCCTCACAGCTGATCCACCCCCCCCCCCCAAACTGCCATACAGCTTGACAGCAACACAAACAAAAAAAGGCTCGAGCCTGCCTAACGCCACTGACGCGCTCAACAGCCGCCCTCCCGAAACACCTGGGGGGTGCAGCATGACACCACCCCTCGGCGCATCAACCCCCTCCCCCCTCGGCGCATCACCCAAGCCCCCCGCCGAGTGCACTCTTGCCTGCCATGTGCACGCTGCTGGGGGGGTGTCAGTTCCGCTGGTTCCCTGCTCCCTCTGCCCCGGAACAGGAAGTAACCTGTTTCCGGGGCAGAGGGAGCAGGGAACCAGCGGAGCCGACACCCCCCCCAGCGGTGTGCACCCTGGGCGGACCACCCCCACCGCCCTTGCTACGCCACTGGTCAATGGGAAGATGCTGGATAGAGGAGTAGAGAGGATAGGGAAGACAGGAGATACTGGATCAAGGAAGGATGGAAAGAAAGGAAATATGCTTGTTCAGGGAGAGAAGGGTAGATAGTAGACATGGTGAGAGTAGGGTGACAGAAGGGAGATGCTGAATTGGGATGGGGAAGAGAGAGGGAGGGAGGGAGGGGGGACCCTGAAACTGGGAGGGAGGGAGGGAAACCCTGAACCTCGGAGGGAGGGAGGGAGGGAGAGGACGACCCTGGAACTCGGAGGGAGGGGATGACCCTGGCACTTGAAGAGAGGGAAGGGAGGGGAGGACGACCGTGGAACTGGGAGGAAGGGAGGGGGGGCCCTGGCACACACTCTCATTCTCACACAAACACTCTCTCTCTCAGACACACTCGCAACCAGTCTCACTGTCTCTCAGTCACACAAACACACCAGGGGCGTATCTGGACTCCGGCGGTAGGGGGGGGCCAGAGCCAGAGAGAGGGGGCACATTTTAGCGCCCCCCCCCCGCCGCCGCCGCCGCCGCCCCCACCGCCGAGCCCCCACCGCCACCAATGACTTAGTCTCTCCACCCCCCTCCCGCCGCCAACCCTCCCCCGCTGCCGTTCTTACTTTTGCTGGCGGGGGACCCCAACCCCCGCCAGCCGAGGTCTGCTTCCACCTGCCGCTGCCTTCAAAACTTCTTCTTCAGCCGGCGGGGGACCCCAAACCCCCGCCAGCCGCCCCGCGCTGTTTAAAATTCATCTTCGGCCTCCGTGGCCGTGCTGCTGGGATAGGCGGCGCTGTTGAAATCCACTTCGGAGTCTGATGTCGCAGCACGTACAACGTACAACGACGTCAGACTCCGAAGTGGATTTCAACAGCGCCGCCTATCCCAGCAGCACGGCCACGGAGGCCGAAGATGAATTTTAAACAGCGCGGGGCGGCTGGCGGGGGTTTGGGGTCCCCCGCCGGCTGAAGAAGAAGTTTTGAAGGCAGCGGCAGGTGGAAGCAGACCTCGGCTGGCGGGGGTTGGGGTCCCCCGCCAGCAAAAGTAAGAACGGCAGCGGGGGAGGGTTGATGGCGGTAGGGGGGTCCAGGGCAAAATCTGCGGGGGCCCAGGCCCCTGAGGCCCCACGCAGATACGCCCCTGAAACACACACTCACACATTCACTCTCTCTCTCACAGAGTCACTCTCACAGACACTCTCTCACTCTCACACACACTCTCTCAAACATACACACTCCATGTCGAGTCGTTTATATGTTAGACAATCGGACTTGCTTATAAGATTAATGGTTCCATTTTCACCTTTTGGAATCCTTTTCTTTTTTGTTGCCCCAGTTTGGGTCCTTTCACTAAGCTGCAGTAAAAAGTGGCCCGCGCTAGTTTTTGGCACGTAAATTGGTGTATGCTGGGCTACCTTTTACCACTGTACGAAAAAGGCCTTTTTTAATGGAGCAGTAAATGGCCATGCACTAATATTAAAATAAGCATGCGCTATTTACTACCTGAGCCCTTACCACCACCTATTTAGCAGGTGGTAAGGGCTCACATGCTAAACCTGTGGTAATCGGGCAAAAAGCAGCAATGTGGCTCTGCTGCTGATTACCACTGGGCAAGCCACCGACGTAGAAAATAGAAAATTATTGTCTACCACAGAAAACTGCGCACGCCAACCGGAACTACTGCCGGGCTCTCACGCTACCCCAGCGGTATGGCTGATTTGGCGCACCCTACCATGCCTTTGTTAAAAGGCCCCTTTCTTTGTTTCCTTTGCAATTGTCTACTGTGAGGAGGTCTACAGAATACTGCCCCTCTCCCTTAAGAAAACTCTGTCCAATAGCTTGGGCCACCTTAAGCCCCTCCAATAGCTTACATAAGTACATAACTATTGCCACACTGGGACAGACCAAAGGTCCATCAAGCCCAGCATCCTGTTTCCACCAGTGGCCAGTCCAGGTCACAAATACCTGGCAAGATCCCAAAAACGTTTAATACATTTTATGCTGCTTATTCCAGAAATCAGCAGTGAATTTTCCCCAAGTCAATTTAATAATGATCTATAGACTTTTCCTTTAGGAAGCTGTCCAGACCTTTTTAAACCCCACTAAGCTAACTGCCTTTACCACATTCTCTGGAAATTAATTCCAGAGTTTAATTACATGTTGAGTGAAGAAAAATTTTCTCCGATTCATATTAAATTTACTACTTTGTAGCTTCATCGCTTGTCCCCTAGTCCTAGTATTTTTGGAAAGAGCAAACAAACAATTCACATGTAGCCATTCCACTCCACTCATTATTTTATAGACCTCTATCATATCTCCCCTCAGCCATGTTTTCTCCAAGCTGAAGAGCCCTAGGTGCGTCAGCCTTTCCTCATCAGTGTTTGATTTGTAGTTGTTATTTTTATTGTCCTTACTTGTTTACTGTTATTATTGGTTTTTCTGTCTTGGGGGGTTATTTATTGCCTTGACAGGACACAACAGGGGCAATATTCAATCTGCAACAACCAGCTGGCGAATTCAGTGCCAGTACCCAGATAACTAAGTGGGCACAGTTAGAACGGTATTATATGTGGTCCTATTCTATTCTATGTATTTATAGCCCGCTTCCATCAATAAAGAGTTTAATGGGTTACAATAAGATAGAATCATATATGAAAAGATCACTACACTATTTAATCATTCGGATGTTTTCCATAAAAACACGTTTTTAATGGTTTGTGGAACAATAAATAACCTGAGACAGTTCACATTTGCTCTGGTATAGTGTTCCAAAGTTTACTGGCTTAATAAGTAAGGATCTCTTTTATCAAGTCGCGCTAGCGGTTCCCAGTGCGGTAATGTCGACAAAGCCCACTTTGAATGGACTCCATCAGCATTGCCGCTTGATAAAAGAGGCCCTACATGAGCTATCGAAAACGTTTTTATGGCCCAGTTAGTTATCTGGGCACCAGCACTGATTATTGGCAATGGCTGGATAACTTCTGGCTCTGTCCTGACTCCAGCCCAGGACTGACCCAGTACTAACCAGAGCGTACACTCTGCCTCTCTGAATACTGGTGTTGGGCTAGGCAGATCATTTCCTGCCTGGTTGAAGTGCTCTGAATATCAACCCTAACATATTTTTTGGCAGTAGTTGCTGTTTCTCCGCTTTCTGCCAAGATCATACAGAGCTTTTCCTGCTCATCTTTTATGAGAAGACTTTCATTTCCTTGACAGCTTTGTACAGTGCAGGAGAAAATGCATCTCTGTTTTTATTTCTTCGCCACTGAACTGGATGAAGGCTGGCTTCATGGGTTTTTCAGTCCTGTTTTGTCTGCATGGGGCGTAGTCACTTTTATAGATTGATTGGGATTTATTAACCACCCTTATGAAGAGATTCAACCAAGGCAGTATACAGCAGATACAGTTCAACATAAAACTTACAGGTTTGTTAACAGCATAACAATAGTACAAATAGTCAAATATAAACATATTTAAACATAAATACAATAAGGGCCCCTTTAACATAGGCACAGTAGGACTACTGCGTGGGTAGTGCATGCCAAATCAGCCCTACCGCCGGGGTAGCGCAGGTGGTAGTTCCAAAGCAGGCGCACAGTTTCCCACGGGTTTAGCGCCTGAGCCCTTACTGTCAAGTAAATAGGAGGCAGTAAGGGCTCACGCGTTAAATGGCCAGGTGCTAACTTTGGACAGCATCTGGCCATTATTGCCAAAAATAGAAACAGACGCGCTATGAGGTGGCCCGAACGCGTGGGAAAAATCACCCGCTAAAAGTAGCGCTGGCCATGTTTTAGAATGCCTTTGTAAAAGGGCCCCAAAATGAGGTAAACTTAAGAACAGCAAATTAAAACTTAATAATAGCAGTGGTATAGCCAGACTTCGACATGGTGGGGTCCAGAGCACAAAGTGTGTGTGTGGGGGGGGCACATTTTGGCCCGCCTTCCCCCGCCACCCCCCTCCCCTGCCGCCACCTCCATTGCCTCACATACCTTGGCTGGCAGAGGACCCCAACCCCTCGCCAACTGAAGCATTTGTCCAGTGCTGGTCTCTGCTGCACTGCCTGCCCTGCTCTTCCCCTCGTGTGGCATACACACTCGTTTTAATGAGACTGAGCATGCGTGACACTAAAACAAGCATGCACATGAAGTGAAGGGAAGAGCAGGGCAGGCAATGCAGCAGAGAGCCAAAGACCAGCACTGGACAAACGCTTCAGCTGGCAGGGGTTGTAGACCTCGCCAGCCAAACCAGGGGCCCCAGAGCCAATTTGGTGGGGGCCCAGGCCCCCGTGGCCTCCTGTAGCTACGCCACTGACTAATAGGACTACCATGAAACAGTATCAAAAATATACACATTTAACAGCACTGAGATTCAAATAACAAAGATGTAATACGATGTAAGCACTATACTATGAAACATCTAGTAAGCACATATTAGAACATTCAAATAACACATATGACACCATCAAGCTCATTTTCAAAGCACTTAGCCTCCCAAAGTTCCATAGAAACCTATGGAACTTAGCCTCCCAAAGTGCTTTGAAATTACGCCTACATATGAATAAACACTACAATGCACAACAAACCAGATATTTCTCATATTTTTGACTCTATAATTAAAACAAAGGGAACAGCTTCACAATTTTACTCTCTATTATTACCCTCTAATCATTCAAAAATTGAGGCGCTTCAAAATATTTGGACAATGGATACTAATCATAGCATGTCTGATACATTATGGCAACGGTTTGGGACAAAATCCATTAAACCTATTGCTTCGGCTCCTATATTGCAATCTCTTTTTCTATTAGCACGCAAAGCTTTGTGGACTCCAGTCAAACAGCACAAGGTGGATTCTACATCATCCAACTTGTGCTGGTCCTGTAATAGTAGCATAGGTACATTAGAACATATGTGTTTTTCTTGTCCTGATCTACAAATTTTCTGGATATCAGTATGGGATCGCATATGTGCTATTTTTCACATGAATTTGCCTTTTACTTTTCACTTTATGATATTTCGCTCTGCAGGATTATCAATAGAAATCAAACAAAATAAAACATGGAAAAGAAAATAAGATGATACCTTTTTTATTGGACATAACTTAATACATTTCTTGATTAGCTTTTGAAGGTTGCCCTTCTTCGTCAGATCGGAAATAAGCAAATGTGCTAGCTGACAGTGTATATAAGTGAAAACATTCAAGCATTACTATGACAGTCTGACAGGGTGGGAGGATGGGGGTGGGTCGGAGGTATGCATGGGGACATCAAAGCATATCATTGATATTCTAACAGGATGGGTGTGGATAGGTGAGGGGTGGGGTGATCAACAGAGACATACAGCTTTATGGTTTATAATGGGCTAGGAACCCCAGATCCTTGTTAAGTCCTTTCTGTTGGGTGTTAAAATATTCAATCATTCTGACTTCAAAGGTCTTACGTTCTTGTATGGTTTTAAAGTTACCTTTCAGTATTCTCACTGTGAAATCACTGGTACAGTGTCCTGGTTCTGTGAAGTGCTGTCCCACCAGGGTGGGGGCCCTACTGGCTGTATTGTTCATGTGATGTCTATGTAAATTGAATCTTGTCTTAAGCATCTGGCCTGTTTCTCCAATATAGCATCCTTCGTTACATTTTTTACACTGAATGATATACAGTATACCACATTGGAAGATGAGCAAGTGAAAGATCCCTTTATGTTGAATATCTTTCCTTTGTGGATAACTGTGGGGTCCTGTGAAATATTTTGGCATGGTTTGCAACTGGATAAATTACAGGGACGTGTGCCCTTCTGTTCCTTTTCAGTCTGTGATGGAAGTTTACTTCTGATTAACTTGTGTTTTAAGTTGGGTGGCTGTCGAAGGCCAGTACTGGTGGGGATGGGAATATCTCTTTCAGTAATTCATCTTCCTGGAGTATAGGTTGTAGATCTCTTATGATTTTCCTCAGTTTTTCCAGCTCTGGATTGTATGTCACTACAAGGGGGATTCTGTCTGTGGATTTTTTCTCCTTGTACTGTAGCAGATTCTCCCTGGGTGTTTTGAGGGAGGAGGCAATATTCTTGGAGATTGTTTTGGGGTTGTAGCCTTTCTGTTTGAAGGATGCAGTCAGGCTTTTAAGGTGTCTGTCTCTGTCCCCTGGGTCAGAGCAGTTACGGTGGTATCTTGTGGCTTGGCTGTAAATGATGGATCTTTTTGTATGTGAAGGATGGAAGCTGGAATTGTGGAGGTAGCTGCATCTGTCTGTGGGTTTCTTGTATATAGATGTTTGTATACAGCCATCACTGATTGAGACCGTGGTGTCCAAAAAATTGACTTTTTCTGGGGAGTAGTCAATTTTGAATCTGATTGTAGGATGGTATGTATTGAAGGCAGAATAAAATTGTTTCAGAGTTTCTTCACCCTCCGTCCAAATCATAAAAATGTCATCGATGTACCGGTAGTATTTTAGAGGTTTGGTCTGGTGTGTATTCAGAAATGTCTCTTCCAGCTCAGCCATAAAAAGGTTGGCATATTGGGGTACTGTCCTGGTGCCCATCGCAGTAGGATTAAAGCAAGCAGGTCATAAATGTAACTATAAATTGTTTGACACAATTTTTGGCCATAGCATTTTTCACCATTATAAAGAATTGGAAGAATTTTAAATTGGTCTTTTTTTGTTTTTGGTGGGCTAGTGTATGGATGATTCTTAAATATGAAAAAATATTAGCTGAACGTAATAATTCCATGCATTTAAACATGGGACCAAGTAGTCAAATTCTGCCAAAATTAAGTTTAAGAAATTGTTTATGATATTTTGGATATTACTGTTTCCTTTGTATGATGTCACGATAAAGTAAACCTGTATAACTTATAATTTCTAATCATTTGTAATGGCACTGCATACATAATGGTGTTGCAATGTATGAAACTTTCTACATATCATGTATATGATTGTTTATTTTTGATTTTTGTTTTTGTACTTTGTATACTTGATTATATTTTTTTGAAAAGTTAATACATACACTTGAACTAAAAAAAAAAGAACATTCAAATAACATACCTATAATACTAATGCGAAATGAAGCTATATAGATGGGGACAAGATAGGTGGTACAGAGCCAGTTGGGATAAATAGATGGGTAGCTAATCTTGAGGCAAGTTCTTTGTACAGTTCTTTGTACAATTAAACAAGACATAAGGAATTGGTCTAAGTTATTCTCTATTCATGCAGGGGCCTGTGTGTTCTCTGCAAGAGATCAAGGTAAGGTGTTTCTGCTAAGTTTCATACAGGGGTTGTATCAGTCCAGCTTTCTTGTTTTCCAATCTGTTCTTGGTGTTCTAGGGTATGCAGTAGTGCCATGTTTTCATAGGTGAAATTATTACTGGTTGAACTCTGGTTGCTCATGTTTTAGTTTTGCAGGCTTGCTACGCAGATTGTATTTATTTATTAGAATTTATTTACTGCCTTTTTGAAGGAATTCACTCAAGGCGGTGTACAGCAAGAATAAGTCAAACATCAGCAATAAACAATTACAGCAGTAAAAATATTCAAACAATACAATGTATGGCTTGGAGGGGCATAATCGAACGCAAACGCCTATCTCCAAGGGCGTTTATCTCCGAGAACGGGTCCGTGAAGGGGCAGGCCGAACCGTATTTTCGAAAAAAAATGGACGTTTTTGAGCTGGGTGTTTGGTTTTTTTTAGCAATAATGGAAACTAAAAACGCCCAGCTCAAAAACGTCCTAATCCGAGCCATTTGGTCGTGGGAGGGGCCAGGATCGTAGTACACTCGCCCCCCTGACATGCCAGGACACCAACTGGGCACCCTAGGTCAGTGCGGTGGACTTCAGAAAAAGCTCCCACATGCATAGCTCCCTTACCAAGGGTGCTGAACACCCAACCCCCCTCCCCCAAAACCCTCAAATGTACAACATTACCATAGCTCTTAGGGGTGAAGGGGGCACCTACATGTGGGTACAGTGGGTTTTGGAGGCCTCCCATTTACCAGCACAAGTGTTACAGGTGGGGGGGATGGGCCTGGGGCCACCTGGCTGAAGTGCACTGCGGTACCCACTAAAAGTGCTCCAGGAACCTGCATACACGCAGGCCACTAGGACTGGTTGCTGCTATAAAACATTGGCACACCAGTTGACACCTGAAGACTAATCTCTCCGAAAACGTCCTTTATTGGAATAACCGCCTTTACTCACAGTTAACGGCAGATCAGAGGTTGTGCCCCACTGGCAACGAGTCTCCCTGGTACTGAGATTAGCAGTAGGTCAGAGCTGGCAGAATGCTGTACAATGCCCTCTTTCAGCCACATTCAAGGTAAGAACTAAGTTCTCTAACGTGGCTAACACAGGAAAGGGAACTAAAACTGGCTTACAAAAATGGCCACTACCGCATGGACTACAACAGGAAAAAACAACAGGGCACACTCTGACCCAGTAGGCAGGGGGAAAACCATCATGGGAGAAGAGCCTACCAGCTACCAACATCGTGAGACTGTAACACAAGCTAATGAAATCACGGAGCCCAATACCCTACACCCACCACAATGCAATGCTGATGTGACCCTGTACTGCACCCGACAGCCACATCTGACCCAGGGAAAGGCTGTGACAGGATCGAACACATTCTGCTGTCATGGAGGCTGGCATACAGGCTGGAAAAAAAAGTTTTTTTTTTTATATAAACAGTTTTTATTGATGATAATCACCATTGTGAACATAATCAAACATCTCGTAAACATATGAACAGGTCACAGTTGCATGTATACATTGTAACTGCATCATCAATATTTTATACACCCTTTTTCTCCCCTCCCCCCCGATTAGCATCTTCACCTTCATCTATTTGCTTGCTTCATAGTGTCTAGTCTTTCCTGCTCCCATTACAACAATTATGTAACACAGAAGAACAAGACCCCCTTTACAGTGGTCAACTTATAACTATACAAAATAAACTTTTATATTAATATCATACAGTGAACATATGCGTTTCCTTTATATTCCCCTCCCCCCCCTATCCTCCCTCCTTCCACCCTCCCCTACTGGACCTATTAACAGTTTAGAATCCTGCTTCTTCCAACTGATGTGAGGGTGTCCCAAAACGGGGACCATGTTTTACAAAATTGGTCTCCCCTTTTTGAAGCCAAGTCTCCCACTCTTTTCTTTTCCAGCATGCAACATTGCATCATAGCTCCTCTCCATTGCGGGACTCCTGGGGGCTCTGGCTGTAACCATAATTGTGTAATTGTCCGCTTGCCCATCAAGGTCGCCCTTTTCAAAAAGGCTTTCAGTCCCTCGGGTGACTTTCCTCGGATATTATAAACTTCAAAGAGTTGGCCTGGTGATGGGTGCCATTGTATTTTCCACATCTGAGACACATGATGTCCCAGCGTTTTCCAGAATTGAAACACCATTGTGCAGAACCAAAACATATGTCCCAAGGAGGCTCCCACCTGTCCACACTTTGGGCAATCATCTGTAGTTCTAATGGTCGCTTTAAAGGCTCTATGTGGTGAGATATAAAGCCGTAAAATAAATTTGTATTGCATTTCCTGCCATGCCGCGTTCTCTGTCGTCTGGTATACACCTGTCAGGCACAGTTTTATTTGCTCGGAATTGGGTTTCCATCTCAGTTCTTGGTGCCACTGCTGTGAGACGCTTGTGTAATCTGAAGTCCCCTGCGAGTCTCGAAGGTGGCGATGGAAGTAACGGAGGGGTACTTTTAATTGGGCCTCTAGGCCTAGTATATCATTCATAGAGTCCCATATTTGCTGTGTAAGGTCTGTTGCAGGTATTGACCTAACATAGTGTTTAAGTTGTAAGTACTGAAAGTGGTCTTTCTGTCCCAGTCCGAATTCTTCACACAGGGCTCTAAAGGATTTAATATTCCCATCTTCCGATACCACTTGAAACAAATATTTGATGCCACAGTTCTCCCATTTTTTAAACAAGGCGGAGCCTCCCCCCTCCGGGAATGCTAAATTGCCTTTAAGAGGAATCAGTGGAGTTGCTGCTTTATTCCATTTGTACATCTTACCCAGCCATTTCCATGTTTTACGCAGGGGATTTAAGATGTACCCATACTGACCCAACGGTAGGAGTTCCTTTGCTGGGGCGTGGAGCCAGTAAGCAAAATCCATTGGGGCTATCAATGTGGTTTCTACACTTGTGCACGAGAAAAACTCTTTTGCTCGAAACCAATCTGATAGATGCCTCAGGCCACATGCTATCGTTATGAGTTTTAAATCAAGCAGTCCCAGTCCCCCTCCCGAGCAGGGCTTCATAAGATTTTTCAAACCTGTGCGTGCCCGTTTACCCTGCCACAGGAATATAGTGAGGGTTTTATTGAGCCATCTCTCCTCTCTGTATCCCAGCGAGACTGGGATCATCTGGAAGATGTACGTCCACCTCGGAAAGATGAACATATTATACATTGCGATTCTCCCTTTCAGGGATAAGGGTAGACCTTGCCAACCATGTAGTGTTTCCTTTGTTCTATTTTTCAATGGGCCTATGTTTTCCTTATATAAGTTCGCTAAATCTTTTGGAATGATGACCCCCAAATACTTAAGGTTGTCTTCAGCCCACTGGAAGGGGAATGGGTCAACCCACCCCTCCTTCACCTCCTCCTGAATCGGGAGGGCTAATGATTTATGTAGGTTTAATTGTAATCCTGAATAGAACCCAAATTCCTCTATAACTTCAAGCAACCGTGGGACTGAGGTTCTTGGTTGTGTGAGTGTAAGAAACATGTCGTCTGCAAAGGCTAGCACTTTTATCAGTTGCCCATGCAGTGTTACTCCCCGTATATCCTGGTCTAGTAAAAGCGTGCGTAGAAGTGGTTCCAGGTAGAGAAGGAACAGTATGGGGGATAATGGACATCCCTGCCTTGTGCCCCGTTCTATTCGGAAGGGCATAGATCTAGTGCCATTAATCAATATTTGTGCTGTGGTGTTATTATTGTCTGGATTGCTTTCAGAAACCAACCACTCAGTCCAATATACTCGAGTACTTGAAACAGGTATTCTCCATTAACTTTATCAAAAGCTTTAGCCGCGTCTAGGCTAACTAACAAGAGGGGGTCACCCGTAACCTGTCCATAAGCCACTGTAAGTAGTGCTTTCCGAACTTGCCTTACCGCTTGTCGGCCTTTAACAAATCCCACTTGGTGCTCTCCTATTAGATATGGAATATGAGCTGTCAGTCGGTTTGTGAGCACTCTAGATAAGATCTTAACATCTACATTGATGAGGGAAATGGGTCTATAGGAGTCTACTAGATCTTTTGGTTTACCCGGTTTGGGGATTAATGTTATTAAGGCTTCGTTCTCCCTTGATGAAAAGGATCCCCTAGTCACCACTCCCTCAAAATAATCTACCAAGGCTCCACACAATTGAGGGGCTAGCATCCTATAGTACTCATTAGAGAAGCCATCGAGACCTGGGGCGGAGCCCAGATTTAGGGATTTCAATACTTTAAAAACCTCTTGTGCTTCAAGAGGGGCTAGCAGTGCTTGGCGGGCTATTTCTGTTAGTTGGGGCATTTTTGCATCTTCTAGGTAGTCTCGTGTCAGGGGACCCCGCACCCTATCTTTGGCACTATATGTTTCCTTAAAGTGTTCCTGGAACGTATTAACTATATCTTGTAATTTAGTTAGCTTATCCCCCTTGGAGTTCGTTATCATTGAGATAAACCTTTGGGAGGTTTGTGTTTTAGCCACTCTAGCTAATAGTTTTCCTGACTTATTCCCAAAGCGTTGGAAGTTCAGCCGTCGAAACATTAATTGCTTCGTGGCTTGTTCGTGAATAATTGAGTTGAGTGCTACCAGGGTTGCTGACATGGAATCCCTGTTGTCTGGAGTGGGGTGAGTTATGTATTTCCTCTTTGCTTTCCTATAGTCTGCTTCTAATCGCAAAATGCCCGCAGCTAATCGTTTTTTCCTAGCACTCTGAAACGCTATTACTTCCCCTCTCATAACCGCTTTGGACGCTTCCCAGAATAATATAGGCGAGTCGCATGTAGGGTGATTCGTGTCCTCATACAGTTTCCATTTCCCCATTAGGTGATCTAGAAATTGTTTGTCACTGTAAAGGTAAGCGGGGAATCTCCAGTGGTTGATTGTTTTCCCCCTCTCCCTTAGGTCGAGTTCTACCCATATCATACTATGGTCTGAAATTTCCATAGGGCCAATAACTGCCTGTTGAACTTTAAAGAACCAAGATTGTGATATGAGAATATAGTCGATTCTAGACCAGGATTGGTGGGCTTTTGACTGATGGGTATAGTCTTTTGTAGTAGGGTGGAGGGAGCGCCACGGGTCAGTTAAATGCAAATGTTTGCAGAGTGCTGATATCCCCTTCCCCTTGCCCACCCCTGGTACAGCCGCGGGTGATGACCTATCCAGGGACGGGTCCTGCACCTGATTGAAATCTCCCGCCCACACCCAGGGAGCATCAGTGTATTGCAGCCCTAGTGCTATTAAGGACTGGAAGAATCTTGGGTCATAGGAATTTGGAGCATATATCGCACACAAATAAAAGCTCTGACCTTGATAATTAACTCGAAGTAGCACTATACGTCCCTCTGTGTCTTTGTATATTAGGGTATTGGTGCAAGGTAACCCTTTACGTACTAGTATTGCAACCCCACTCTTCCTGTTGCCCGAGGAGGAGAAATGGCTCTCACCCACCCACTGTTGACAAAGTTTTCCATGTTCATTATCTGATAATTTTGTTTCTTGCAGACATGCAAAGTCTATATTATGTCGCTTTATCTGAGATAGGATCTTATATCTCTTCACTGGC
This sequence comes from Microcaecilia unicolor, assembly GCF_901765095.1. NCBI lineage: Eukaryota > Metazoa > Chordata > Amphibia > Gymnophiona > Siphonopidae > Microcaecilia > Microcaecilia unicolor. The sequence goes on along the minus strand of NC_044031.1, from coordinate 264,183,888 downwards.
GATGTGATGCCTGAAACATTCCATGACAAGATCTTTACTCCAGATTGATTAATGATTTTCTAGCTTTGGGGATACTATCAGTAGTATTTCCTGACTTACCCCCGGGGGCCCAGCCTCTCCCCAGGAGCATACCTGCTGTATTTGGAGACCAAGATTCAAATTAGCTCTCATGTAATCATAGGTACCAGTAATATCCTTTCCCTTTACCCCACTAATTATCTTTCCATTTGTTCCCTTTATTATATCGTCCCCCACCCCTATCCCTCCCCTTATCCTCATATCTACCCATTCTTCCCATTCCCCTTCTCCCAAGAGGTGCCCTGAAAGGACTTTTCCCATCAAGGCCTAGTCACAATGTGCTGAGTGCCCCGCTCCCCCCCAGACATATCATTTTACCTTTAACCTTAGGCAATTTGAGTTCTCAGAAAGTGTCCTCAAATCTGGCATAGTGATCTTATCAAGTACAGAATCTGCTCACCACAGTTTTGGAGCAAGTTCATGTTGGTGTTGTAGGTGTTTGCAGCTCCTGGTTAATAAATTGTGTCGCTGATTGTTCTGAGGTGAAGGATATCCATTTTCCATCTTTCATGATTTTCAACGTCGCTGGGTACAGGAGCATAAACCGAGTATTTTTATTAATGAGTGAGGAGCAAATTGGGTGGAATTTTCGTCTCCTCTCCTGTACACTAGCTGAGTAGTCCTGGAATATTCTTATTTGGCTGTCCGCATATCTTAAATTGTCTCTTTTCTGCCGGTATCCCTGTAGAATCTCTTCTTTATGGAGATAATTGAGAACTTTTATTATGACCACTCTGGGTCTAGACCCCGGTTGACCCGGTCTCCCCAGTCTGTGGGCCCGTTCAATGCAAAGATGGCCTCTGCTGTCTGATATGGCAAATTCTTTAGAGAGCCATGTTTCCAGCACTGTGCTTAAATTTTTGTCTGGTATGGTTTCAGGTAGGCCCACCAGTCTGAGGTTGCATCGCCTAGTTCTGTTCTCTAGTTCGTCTAGCTTCTCTGCTTGGATTGTTAGTTGTTGCTTTAAGTTAGCTATATCCGGCTCATGTTGCTGCCATGTGTCCTCTAAGTCTGATACTCGTTTTTCAACCTCCGCCGTTTTGCTTGTTATTTCCGCCAAAGCGCCATCTATTTTCCCCAATCGGCTCTCTAATGCTGTAAAACGGGGTTCCAGTGCGGTTCCTACCGCTGTTACCAACTGTGCCAGCTGTCGGGCGGTAAATTCAGCCTCGCCTCGCGGGGATGCGGTCGCCATCTTGGAATCGCTGTTTGCCGCGAGCAGCTTTTCTTTTTCGCTTTTTGAGCTTTTCCTTGTGCTTCCGGGCGGCATAGGAACGAGATATTGTTCCATGCACCTTCCTCCGTTCGTTTACAAAGTCCGATCGGTTTTTTGGGGGTTTTCTTTCGGCGGTTTCGGTCGGGGGCGAGTGGGGCACTCGGAGCAGCACAAAAACGCTGTTACTGCTTCCACCGCATCACGTGACCTCCTCCGGAAAAAAAAGTTTTTAAAGTGGAGTTTTTTTTTTTGGTGGGAGGGGGTTAGTGACCACTGGGGGAGTCCGGGGAGGTCATCCCCGATTCCCTCTAGTGGTCATCTGGGCAGTTGGAGCACTTTTTTGGGACTTGTTCGTGAAAAAAAGGGTCCAAAAAAAGTGACCCAAAATCGCAGTAAAAACGCCTTTTTTTTTTCGATTATCAGCTAAAGACGCCCATCTCTCCTCGACTGATAACCACGCCCCAGTTCCGCCTCCACCACGTCTCCGACACCCCCCCGTCAACTTTATTCGTTTCCGCAACGGAGTGCAGTTGGAAATGCCCAAAATCGGCTTTCGATTATACCAATTTGGGCACCTTTGCGAGACAAACGCCCATCTCCCGATTTGGGTCGAAATATAGGCGTTTTTCTTTTTCGATTATAAGCTGGATACTATACTACTTACAATTTTTATTTATTTATTTGACACATTTATATCCCACATTATCCCACTTAATTGCAGGCTCATTGTGGCTTACAAAATACCGTACAGGTAGACTCCTTACCTCTCTACCCTCATCTCCCCTTACGTTCCTACCCGTAACCTCCGCTCTCAAGACAAATCCCTCTATTCAGTACCCTTCTCCACTACCGCCAACTCCAGGCTCCGCCCTTTCTGCTTCGCCTCACCCCATGCTTGGAATAAACTCCCTGAGCCCATACGCCAGGCCCCCTCCCTGCCCATCTTCAAATCCTTGCTCAAAGCCCACCTCTTCAATGTCGCCTTCGGCACCTAACCACTACACCTCTATTCAGGAAATCTTGACTGCCCCAACTTGACATTTCGTTCTTTAGATTGTAAGTTCCTTCGAGCAGGGACTGTCCTTCTTTGTTAAACTGTACAGTGCTGCGTAACCCTAGTAGCGCTCTAGAAATGTTAAGTAGTAGTAGTAATAATACAAATACATAGTACAGTAGAATGTACATAGTACAATGTCAACACAATGCACAATAACACATTTTAATAGACAGCATTGGGTGTAAGCAGAGATGAAACAAATAGATACATAAGATAAAGTAAAAAGAATAAAAAAAATAAGGTACTAATTTAAAGAGAGTTACAAATGAGGTCAGCAAGGTGCTTGAATATTATCTTAGCTAGGGTAGGAGTGAAAATCAAGTATGTTGTATGCAAGGTTTCATGTTGTAGCCAACAGTGCCTACAACAGGGGTTTCAGGATATCCACAATGAATATGCCTGAGATAGATGTCTAAAGGAGGCAGTATAAGCAAATCAATCTCATGCTTATTCATTGTGGATATCCTGAAAACTTGACTAGCTTGTGTTCCCCCAGGACAGGTTTGGGAATCACTGCCTTTGTATTGCTCCATGGTGGGACTGCACCTCGAATATTGTGTTTAATTCTGGTCACTTCATCTCAAAAAAGATATAGTGGAATTAGAAAAGGTGCAGAGAAGGGCGACAAAAATGATAAAGGGGATGGGACAATTTCCCTAAGAGAAAAGGCTAAAGCGGCTAGGGCTCTTCAGCTTGGAGAAAAGACGGCTGAGGGGAGATATGATAGAGGTCTATAAAATAATGAGTGGAGTGAAAAATGTAGACTTGAAGCGTGTTTACTCGTTCCAAAAATACTAGGACTAGGAGGCATTCAATGAAGCTACAAAGTAGTAAATTTAAAACAAATTGGAGAAAATGTTTCTTCACTCAACGTGTAATTAAACTCTGGAATTTGTTGCCAGAGAATGTGGTAAATGCGGTTAGCTTAGCAGGGTTTAAAAAAGGTTTGGACGGCTTCCTAAAGGAAAAGTCCATAGACAATTGTTACAATGGACTTGGGGAAAATCTACTGCTTATTTTTGGGATAAGCAGCATAAAATGTTTTGTACTTTTTTGGGATCTTGCCAGGTAATTGTGACCTGCATTGGCCACTGTTGGAAACAGGGTGCTGGGCTTGATGGACCTTTGGTCTGTCCCAGTACGGCAATACTTATGTACTAAGGAAATTTGGCTCACTGTTGCTGAGATATCAGAATTTGAAAATCTTTTGGTTAGTGAGTAGTAAGTGAAGAATCCAAGTTCTACTCTTCATCCATTATTAGAGGTGTTTCTGTTGTCGTGGAATGTGTTTGCAGAACTTCATTTGTAGGATTTCTCTTGGAGTTCTGTCCTATTCTGTATAGTTTGGGGTTAATGATAATACTCAGACTGATATTGGTTGAATGATGCTATCAAATAACATAATGCTACTTTTACTGGAAAGGAGGGGAGGAGGGGTGAAAAGCTGGAATTAGGGTGATGCAAGCCAGGTACTGTAGTTTTTAAGAAGCCTTTAAAAAGAGATCCTATTGCATTTTGGCACCAGCATACGCAATTCCAGTGCTGAGGTGGGCATCATTTGTCCAGAGGTTTATCTATTGCATATAGACTCTCAGAGTAGCATCTTCATAGCCAGCCTAAAACTCCCAGATGCATTCACTGTCTGTCCAAGGTATACATATTATAGGGCATGCCCTTCTTCTCCTCAGATATTTAGAGAAAAAATTGCATTTGTGTTAGATGTATTTATTTATTTCCTGGAAAATCATTACTTTTGCCTTTCCCATGTCTACCTGTAGTGTCCATGATTTTTACCAGGTATGTAACAGATTTACCTGCTCTGGCAGACCTTCTAGAGTAGGGAATAAAAGGATTCAATCAGTTTTCCTAATTTTAGCAGCGGTGTGAAAGCAAGGGAGGCCAGGGTTCAAATACTGCATCTCACACACCAACACTCCTGGTGACCTAGGGTAAGTCACTTCACCCTCTATTACCTCAGGTACAAATTACAGTGTAAGCCTTCTGCAGGAACCTACCTACTGTAAATGAAACTGAACTTGCCTTCAATCCAATTTCAATCAATCTAAACGTTAAGCAGTGGGGGCAGTACCTATAAACTCCTTTAATATTTCAAGCTTTTATTATAAAAAAGTGTGTGAGAGTGATCAGTTAGCAAAATTCCTGGACTCCAGACAAGAACCAGCCGTAAACTCTCTGGTGCTTCCTCCATTAGTATCTACTCCATGATAGGATAAGTGGGAATATGTTCTACTCATTTTTTCCTATGTTAACCAATTTTTGAATAGTGCCTTGCCTATAATTGTGGACTTTAGCAGTAATTATCATTTAATAGATTTTCTTTATAAAATATTTTCTTGTATGGTATGGTAATACTCCTTTTGTGGACAAGTGTTTCTTGTAAAATTCATTAAAATTACAAACAAATAAATTTAAAAAAAAATAAAAAAAGTGTAATACAGTTTTTGTAAAGATGACTAAAGTTTAAATAGTGACCAATATCAGTGAATCACTAGGCTGTGACCTAGTGTGAAAGCATCACTGCAGAAGTCGCATTAACATACTTTCCCTGCTGACATTGATTGAGGTACTGAACTTGCCTTGAGCACAGATTTAGAAGGACAATTAAATCTAAACACACAGAGACTTTCTCTCAGACATGCACAAATACTCTGTCTCACACACATGCTCTCTTTGATGTACATTCTGACACATGAAGTCCCTTCTGCATAGAGGTTCAATGTGGGAAATGGGCCATCCAGGTTGGGCCATTCACGTTTCCCTCGTATTTTACAAATGGATCTGCTGAACATGGTGCCTTATGTAAAACGTATATAATGATACAGGTATGTACAGCGTGAGTAGCGATTTAGCAAAAATACACATGGAAAAAAGAGTGGCATCACTTGGCAATGGCCTTTTTTCTTTTTTTAAATATACGTATACGGGTGCCAACTAACTGGCAAGATCGCGAAAGGTTTTTTTGAGACAAAAATAAAAAACGGATTAAAGAAAATGACTCCATTAACTCATCATTTAAATCACTGATTGAAAGGAGCACTGTTATGAAACTTACGGGTGCCTCAGCGCTGGTGCAAAAGAATATGAGGAAAATTTTTAAAATATACCTGCTGTATTACTAGTGTAAAATACATGAATACATTCTCAGCCTGGACAAAACAGCTCCCCTTGAAATCTCTGTATGCTGTGTCCAACCACTTGTGTAAAAGCAGCGATGTTCTGAACCTGCCACTTACACATGTTGCCAATCTGCATGTGAATGCTGCTAGTTACACGCGTATAAGGTTCTAAAATGGTTTTCAAACATCCTCTGCACACATAGATACACAAGCTCTCTTTCTGAGACACAGGCATCGAAAGCTAATTAAGAAATGTATTATGTCCAATAAAAAAGGTATCATCTTATTTTCTTTTCCATGTTTTATTTTGTTTGATTTCTATTGATAACCTTAAGAGTGGACTAACACGGCTACCACACTCCTCTACTTGAGACACAGGCATAAACTCATATACACGCTCTCTCTCTCTCTCTCTCTCTCACACACACACACACACTCATGTGTTCCCACTGAGACACACAGCTGCCTGTCACACACACACGTTTTCTCTCACTCACAGCCACTTGTGCTGCTGTGCCGCTTTTCATGTGCTTACTCAGCCAGCGGCTCTTCTCCATCCCCCACCACTGTCATTATGTACAATGCTTGGGCTCGGCAGCAGTCCTTCCCCAATCCCCTCACCCAGTCCAGCCACTCGCTCGCCCCACTGACTGCTGCTGCTTCTCTTCCAGTTCAGACCGGCCGGCAGGTAGCAGACAGTTCCCCCAGCATGGCACAGACAATGCAGCCAGCGTTCCCGTGCTCCTGCCCCTGTCGCTTTCCCATTGGCTGTGTCTGCCAACTCCTGGACCTTTCCTACGTAGGATTGGTCAATGCAAATGAATCTACACAATCAGAAGCCCAAGGTGGGGGGAAGAGACAGGAGTGGCTGCTGAACAATAGTTTTCTGCTTTCAGACGGTCTTACTTATGGAGATCTGAGGAATGTGAAAGCTTTCCGTGGCATTCTGTTTCTAAAATTCCATCAGGTTGCAAAATTCGTTACATCTGTCAAAAGACATCACTAAACTGGACTGCTACTTCACCTGCTGCCCCTCCTCCAAAGCCTCTCTGGCTGCGGCGCGTCCCCACACCCAGGGGCGGGGCCCAAACCTAACCCAGACCGACCCCACCCAGTCTCCCCTTCCAGAATGCTAATGACCCCGCACGCCAATCAGAGCTTCAGAACCTTCAGCCAGGAACCATCCAGATTGCAGAAAAGGGGAGGGGGCGCATAATCTGCCTGTCAGAACTGCAGCCATCTGCAGCCTCTGGTCAACGTGGGATGGCCGGCCGTCTCCCCCTCGAGAGCTGTGAAGAGTGGTAGTGGCTACATTACAAATTCCCCTCCTACGCGCTGCTTGGCGTGTGTGTGTGACAGACGGTTGCATCCTCCGGCGTTGTTGGCGTCCTGGCATACAGGTGAGTGCGGGCGGTCAGAAGTGCCGGCTGCTCGTCTGGGCGGCGCCCATTTCTACTCTTGCATAGAACAGCTGAGAGTGTAGCCTCAAGCATCCCACTATATGAGCTGAATGGCTGTAGCACTTTATTATTATTATTTTTTAAATTTTACTAAAATGTGGCTTGTTGTCCTAATAGCCTTATGGCTTGCCATATCAGGTACTTAAGTACCCTATTTGGGTGGAAATTGTATTAATATATTTGTGGGTGGGGGTTGTTTGTTTTGATAGTAATGCTTATTTTTCAATCTGCTGTATTTATAAAGAAAAAGGTGTCCCTGTATTGTGGGTGGTTTTGATACCAAACACTGAGGTTGGGAATTTTAACGTGAAGTATTCATACTAAAATTGACATTCTTCACCCTCTACCTCCTAAGGTACTTAAATCTTCTACAGCATTATCTAGCGGTGAGAGACTTTGCTTTGTTTTTATTTTTAAATGTTTTTCTCAAGCTTTGTATTGCTTAACCTGTGACTGAAGCAGCCTTCATTACACTACTAGGGAGCTGCCTCTTGTAGTAAAGCTCAGTCATAGCTTGGCATGTGTCTCTGAAGGATATGTCAAGCTGTACAGTGAAAAGAAAATGGCTATCACCAGAGGATGAAATGCAAACTCATTTGCAGCTAAATTCTAATATCTGGTAAATAGTGTCATTGGCGATGTTTTTTTTTTTTTTTTTGCATTTTATGCCCATTATTGATTGCCTTCAGTGTCTCCAAAACACTGTGGAAAGGTAGTAAAGGAGGGAGGAGAGGTCACCAAAAAGATTGATAGCATCTTCAATATGTGCTCATGCAGCTGTCTGACTCTGAAAGGAGTGGAGAAGCCAGGGAGGGGCCTTCTGAGAGACCCTGAGGCATTGGTAATACCTGTAAGGAAGATGGAAAACACTGGTACAGAGACTGTCTTGTATTCCATCCTGTACTTTGCCATTAATTGATAAGAACTATGTGGATACCCTGCTCTAGTTGCCTCCTATATATGATCATAGGATCGGCATCGATATATTTTTGTAAAGTATGTTAACTTAATTTGATATTAGAGATGGTTCCCAGTGAGCCTATGGCTAAATGGGATAGTTATAAACTCTTTTTGGGGTTTTTTTTTCTTTAACTTAGATTTTTAAGTCAACAACTGACTTCATTCCAAACACCTGTACAGTGATTTATAGTGTCTTAAGTGGTTTAGCAAAAAAGTACTTCCATATTTCATTCTGATGCAGTCAGCAGCAGAATATGAACGGCCTCTGGTGCACAACTTTTTTTTTTTTTTTTCTCTTTGTGCTCATGAAATTACAGCAGTGTTTGAATATATTTTCACATTGCTATTTGAGGTTTTGTCTGTGCTTACCATAGTCTCAGACCCAGGGGTATAAGAGTGCATGACTCGGCATGGCTGTCATACTGCGCTGTGAATGCAGTGCAGCAAATGAAACTTCACTGCATTTGGGAACCAGATTCTCAACTAATGGAGATTCTTTGAAGCCACCTGGAAGACTGCTTTTGCAGAGACAGTATCTGCATTAACCAAGGACTACACTGTTAATGTATTGGTGGTGCAGCCTGTGCCTGGGTAGGCTTGCTGTTTGTCAGACATGCAATTTAGAAGATGCATCTAACACTTTGGGGTTTCTGGCGCTATGCATATGAATGTTCATGAAGGGGTTAATGCACAATACATTCTCTTTAAAAGAGCCATGGTACACTCTGAGGCCAAACAGGGTTGGGTTGGTGACTTTGTATAAGAATGTGCTCAAGTCCATTTTGCTGTACAGTGATTATCAAGAATATTCCAGAACAGCATCTATTACATTCTGCTGGTGAGTGTGCATTCCATTAGGTGTGTTGGTGAACCTTCCAGAACAGTCAAGTGAGCTTGCATATTAACACTCAAAGCTATTTTCAGCTTGTAGTTCTTGAGGACTGATCTAAATCCTGCCTTGGAAGAGGTGGGGGGGGTTTAAGTCCCCCCCCCTTCATATGAAAATGGATGAACCGTTACATATGGATTTTGGGGTATGTCTGGCAAAGGATAGATATTGCTAGCAAACTGTCAAGATGCAGAAGACTCTCCTAGTGTAGGGAGGAATGCAGTGGTTTTGACTGTAGAAATATAATTCTGGGTCTTAGTCCCAGTAGTCCATTTCAGACCTGTAGGGAGTACATTATCCACACCACGCTAGATAATGGATGTGTAGTTGCACAGGAGATCTGTCATACTGTGTAGCTCGCAAGAGGCATTCATGCATAAAAATGGCAAGGACAAATCAAAATCAGGTATACATATGATGCATCTCATAAAATATGTAATTTTTATTCTGTTGGACAGACTGGATGGACTGTACAGGTCTTATCTGTTGTCAGTTACTATGTCTTGCAAACAAAACCCAGTACAAGCATCCTAAAACCTTAAAATAACATGACACTTGATTTTGCCAGCTTCTAGAATTGAAATGGGAAGTCCATCCACCCACAACACCAATCTCAATTACTGGTTCACTTTATATGGATGTGGTACAGTAAAACAAAAGAATCTGACAAATTGTGTGCTAGATTCCATTTTAGACTTTTGAATCTATCGGCATGCAGATGGCTGCCATCTAGAAATCTTCTGTAGGAAAGAGACTGAAATGCTTCTGTTTTCAGAGCCCCACCCTTTTTTTTTCTGCAGGGAGCATCTAGAGCCCAAGCGCCTGCTTACTTTTCATCAAACAATGCTGCGCTTCTGCCTGTCACTTGTGCATCACCCTTAACTAGGCTGTAGGATAAGATGATGGTTTTAGCCACTGAATTCTCGTAAAGAAAAATGTTAGTCAAATATGTAAAATGCTGGCTCCCACAGGTCTCCATGGTATTGATGTCCTTGCTGCCTGTATTCAGACTGGTGTGTAAGTAGTTTTATTTTTCTTGGTATGTATTTCAATTCCTATTATGCCAGCAATTGTAAGATCGGAAAATGTACTATAAATGGGATTGCTGCATGTTGGTCTACTTGCATGCACCGAAATAAAGGTTTAACAAAAATATAAGGTAATACTACTTTGAATGGAATTTATTCAGTTAACCTCAAATTTTGTGTTAATTTTTTTTTTTCTTTGGGAAGTTACTGAAATATCGATCAACAAATTTTTTTTAGTGCTTGGAATTGAGATGGATGGGGGAAAAAAAGTTGAATATTTTTTAATTGTTTCCTGGAATATCCCCTCCTGAAGTCTATAGATGCAGCGAGTGTATGCATTCTACAGTGTACCTGTTAGTTTGGGCTAGGAGAACTGCCCTCCCAAGTCAACCAACAATATAATCCTGCTGGATTATAAATCAATGGCTAACTTAACGGATATAGCCCCTGCTTTACAAAGCCAAGCTAGCGACTGCCACAAGGCAATGCCGAAACAGCCCTCTGTGGAAAAAATACTTCCCGACATTATGCCAGAGTCTGCCCCCCCCCCCCCTTCAGGACATGAATTGAGATTGAATTGGGGGGCAGACTCTGGAGTAATGTCGGGAAGTGTTTTCAGAGAGGGTGGTGGATAACGTGGAATGCCCACCGGCGGGAGGTGGTAGAGATGAAAACGGTAATGGAATTCAAACATACATAGGATAAACACAAAAGAATCCTGTTGAAGGAATGGATCCATGGAATCTTAGCAGAGATTGGGTGGCAATGCCGGTAATTGGGAAGCAAAACCAGTGCTGGGAAGACTTGTATGGTCTACGCCCTGATCGTGATTGAATGGATGGTCTTGAGTGTAAATTTTAAGGGGCTTCGATGTTGGCTTCAGAACTTTAATACAAGAAGAATGCTGGACAGACTTCTACGGTCTGTGCCCCGAGAATGGCAAGTAAATCAAACTGTTATACATATATAAAGTATTTCATACCGTGTAAAATTAGTTTCTGGATGGACTGTACAGGCCTTAATCTGCCGTCATTTATGTTAACTATGTAGTCCTTTCACTTTGAATGGGCTGTTGGCATTACCACACTGGCAGCTGTTAGTGCAGTGTGTTTGTGGGGGGTGGGGGGAATACTACTTTATTCTGTAACTAGCAGCCCCTACAGCAGTATATCTGCATCACTGTTCTGTGTCTACTATGGATGCTGCAACTTTTTTTTTTTTTTTTTTGGGGGGGGGGGGGGAATAGGAAGTCTGTCATCTATCAAGAGTGACCCCTATTGGCTGTATTGAAGGCTACAATTGCAGGTTCTAGGAACCCTGATGTATGGCCCCAGAACTCATGATCATTGCAGTAACCAGGTAGAGGTGTGGGGGGAGATAAAATAAGGGAAAGAGCCCCAGATGGCTGGTTCAGATTAAATTTATTTTTTCAATAATAAAAACAAAGTACCTGTCAATGCAGTAGTAACCTACAGTGCTTACCATAGAATAGACTAATTTTGTAGATATTGGTCCTCTCAATCTCTGGCTACATAAAAGCACACTGTTTTGCATCCCTACTATTATCTCTTCATATTTCCTTATTACATGTGGCACTCCACCAGCAATTCCCATCTAACTGCAAATTATCCTTCCAACTGCATAGCACCAATTGCAGTGCCTCAGACAGAAGTACATTTAATAGAAATGTTTATAAAGAATTTGGTAAATACTGTCAAGGACTTCCATATACAATATGAAAACTGATCCATGGGCAATATCATACAGATTCTCATCCAGTAGTCGCGCAAAAAGCACACGAGTGCTTCTGTCAGCCGCAAGACCAGAACTAGCTATAGCTTGTTACTAAAATTAAAACTGCTTTAAGTGCAATCAACATTGACCAAGTCAATGATGCCAAAAGGGATATTTGACACAATTGTCTCCAGAAAGTCCCACTGATTAGGAAAATGATCTGATGGATCCCTGTCCAAATCCTTTGTGTCTTTACTGCATCCTCCTTTACAAAATAAACTCTTTCAGAACTGAGAAGCAGCCTTGGGTTGTTCCAGGTGACTGGTTCTGATTGAGATGGAGGCCCAATGAATCAACCAGGCTCAGCTGGGTAACAAAAGGGAAGGTTGCCTGACCTGTAAAAATCACCCACTATTGAGAGGCAAAGGGTTATGTAAATATATTGTCCATATTGATTTTGAGGGATCTTTCTTATCCGTATAGGATATTAAGACAGATCCTGAACTAGGTATTCATTACATTCTCCCCATTACTTCAGACCTCTCCACTTGCTGAAACATATGGACCATATGTATTGTGGGCATGCTTATATGCAGACTTTTTTTTTCTCTGACTTACTTATATTTTAACTAAGTCACAGCTAGCAGTTGAGCTTCTCTTAACCAAAAAGCACAGAATCACCAGCATGCCCGTCAGCGGGATAGATCTCTTTACTTGTCTGTCTGTTATAGACTAAACAGGTCTATAATCCTATATGTGGTATACCAGCAGCTGTTTGCATTTTCTAGAATGGTTATACTTGGGCTAAAACTGCACAACAGTGAGGCAAATGAGATCTGAGTGACACCACTGGAAGAATTTCCAGTAATGTCCAACTGAATACTCTAAACTGATTCCTTCTCCTCCACCCAATCTACGTGTGTATTTGCTTTCACTTATTCCACTTGAGGACACATTCAAAGCAAATGGCAAAATATTTCATGGGGAGTTCTTAATCAGGCTATCATGACATGATTTTTCTTTTTTTTCTTTTTTTTTTTTTACTGATAAAACCCTGGTTATTAGTAATGGTCTCATTGCATAAAATGGAACCTCTGCTAAAATCAGTGGCAGCCTACATTGATATCTTTCAGTCAATTATCACCACTAAGTGAGGAACCTGGGCGTGCTACTCTTAAGCTTCACTTTTTTTCATAAACTGTTTTAAGTGTGGTTGGGCTCTTGGCTGTACTGAACATCCCTGGCAAGTTGGGTGTGGCTGCATCTATTCAGTATTAGTGCTGATTTGAGGACATCTTCCTAATTTGGAACTATAGGAACAGAATTTGTTCTGAAAACCATTTGTAAATATTGTGACCAGCAATAGTCGGTGAAATAAAATGCTTTTTAATTCTCATCTAATGGATGCCTGTGTGTAATCCTTATTCAGAGATAATGAATCACCTTTTGCCGTAAAACTCTTCCGTTTCTTAAAATTAAAAAGGTGACGTATCGAATCCCTAATATTGGTTCTGCAGTCTGACTGCAGCCACAAAGCTGCGTCATAGCTAATCAGTGTCTGGGATATTTTTGTACATTTTTTGGAATCTGTCCATTTCACAGTTTTGCAAGAAATCTTTATTTCTAGGCTAGTTTTAGGGAAATGTTAGTGCTCTGCTATATTCTGTGTGAACTGAAAACGGCAAGCATTCTTCTGATTTTATTACATGCGTTGCATAATTCAGAGCGTCACAATCTAGGTGTGTGCGTGTCACGCTTGTGAAGAGCAGTTAAACTTTGGATCTCTGATTCTATACATATTACATCAGGAAAAACTTGACAGTTGGACAGACCTGCTGCTACTCTGACTGTGTGAAACCAGAGATTTTAAAATGGGGGGGAAGGAGAAAGGGGAAATGAACAAATGATTTGTGCTCCATGCAGCCACAATCTGGAATACTTTTGTTTGCTGCATGTGAGGTTTTGTTTCCTGACCATTTTACCTATGAATGTTATACTTAAAGTCCAAAAATTGGAAACTGAACACTAGATGCCAAGCTTTGTGTAAGATGAGCAAGTAAAATTTTTTGTTTGTATACAGTTTTTCTTTGGCCATGGGTGGTATGTATAGAGGATATATAGGAGCCCAGATTTCACACTTGCTAACAAATTTCAGTCCTATGAGGCTTTGTGGAGGATTGTGGCAGTTCTGGGAGCCAGCTGGGTGGGGCTCACTGCAGTATTCAGCTGTGCAGATCTTGTCTTCTAAAAATGAATGAAACACAGCCAGTGTCTTGCCTCTCAGTATTTTATCTGACCTTTTTTCTTTTTATAGCTGTAAAACACAAATTTAATGTGAATGTAAATCCTCCAGTTGCCCTGAAATGAGCTGAGTTTTGTGTATTACCAGCCAGACCTGACTGCTGCTGCTTCAGTTCACATCATTGCTTACCAAATTGGAACTAAATACTTGTTGTAATATGTTAAGATTAAACAGATGCTTTTAAAGGATATCTGGATTAGGGGGTGGCGGTGTAGTTATCAACAGGACCACTGTTAAGATGTGATGGTTTTATCATTTATCTTGTGCTATTTTAGCACAGGTCCCACTTTATGCAGAGACCTAGTTAATAAATGAGGCTAACAGTAAAATAACACAAATTAACGGTAGCCCAAGCAATGTGCTATACCTGAATGCAAATTCACCTTGGCTGCATGATTCAGCTAAAATGTTAATACTATCTTAGATTTGGAAAGTGAAGGTATTTTCAAATGGAAACATCAGTTACTGTTATAAAAGCGGGTACAACTTTCACTCTTATGCCGCAACGATCATCCTTAATGTCCCTCTTGCATAACTATTAGTTCAAATACTCTTACTTTTCGTTTACATTTTCACTTGTCAAACAAAACCTGTTTCAGAGATTGAAAAGGGTAATTAATGTACATCCTGATAAACATGTATATTTTCAGTATTCTGTTTTATAGATGCATGGATTGTTAAAATAGCACTTGCAGCATTTGTAAGTACTGTCATCTTTTTCAGAAGAGGAAGCCTCATTTGTGTGTTAGAATGAGGAAAACGAGCACTTGATTTCTTTTGTTTGCAGTCTCCAGGTTGAGATGGAACATCCTTAATGTTTTGTCCCTTCCACACATCCTTCTAGCTGTTTTTGCTATTTTGACTCTCTTGCTATTGTGCTGGAGATCTCGCTGCCTATAATAGGATCCCTCTGGTGCCTCCTTAAGCATTTTCCTACTTATTTCTTAAGCTGCACTATATACACTGCTAAAAAGGGGGTGTAGGTGGCAGGCAGGAGCTGGAGATGATCTGTGTGTATCTGCTTCTCGATTTAGTGTAAAGGGGGAAATACCAGAGGAATGGTGTGCTAACCTTGACCAGAGTCTTGAATTCAGTGAGTGCATGTTCAAATCCTATTTGATGGGAGTAATTTAGCTTGTGTAGAAGTGTTCTAAACAAGCTAAATTACTCATCAAATTTTTGTAGGTTTCTTTATACTAAAATTACACATTTCACTTCTTTCCTGCTGATAACTTGGAGCACGTATGTACAATGAGGTCCTGCACATGTTAGTCCTAGGCAATCTACTACTAACTTCTATAGCACTAATAGACGTATGCAGCGCTGTACACTTGAACATGAAGAGAGAGTCCCTGCTCGACAGCTTAACAATCTAACTGGACAAACAAGAGAAGGGAATATTAAAGTGAGGATGATAAAATAAGGGTGAATCTGCATGCAACAGGTTCTGGCTAACTGACAGCTTTGACATTCATTGTCAATTTAACAATTTGCAAGCCATTCAGTTTCAAGAGAAATCTCTTTTCACAGTTAAATTTTTTTGTTTTTCTTGTAACATGGGGCTGATATTCAAAGGATTTATGTTCTGAGCTTTGATTTATACTCCTAAATTGCTCTTTGAAAATTTGGTGAGACTTGGTACAAAACACCTAATTGTATGAGCATAAATAGGTGGCAACAGAGGTAAATTTGACTGAAATTCTTCGGAGCTTAGCACTGATTTTCTGCACTGGGCTCATAATTTATGCCATAAATTTAGGTCTGCTGTTAGGGTCAAATCTAGTCAACCCAACTTAGCTCCTAAAGTAAGACAACTTTCATCTGGAAACTTAAGTCCTTTTACTAAGATCCACTATTGAATGTGTGCAGCACTAAGGTATACAGTGGGCTGCGCAGCCTCTAGTACACACTAACCCCCCCTGTTTACTAAGTCACGCTAGCAGCTGACATGTCAACACAGCCCATTCACTTTGGGCCGTGGTAGCATTGCCATGCAGCAGTCACTAGCACAGCCTAATAAATGGAGGGGGGAGGGATAAATCAGTGGGCACACCTTAGTAAAAGGACCCCATAGGTGTCAAATTTTTACCTTAAACTAGGGCACATTTTATGAGCTTGGCTTTTTGATATTTAAAAAAAATCTTCAGCTGATTTGTATTTGGTGCAAGTGGTGGCCAGGTGAATGAGATTCAGTTTAAGTCCTGTAATGTGTCAAATGTGGAGCTTGTTTTTTTATACAAGGTATATTAATATGAATCTCAGCAAATGCCATAATTTAAAAGAAGATAACCTTCTGCTATTCCTGTTTTTTGTTTTTTTACTAGTTTGAAAATTGCTTTTCTTTTTTGATGGGCTTCTCACTAGGAGTGCATGAATCTGTATGTAAAATACGGAAACGTGGTGAGAGATGATTCTTGAATTACCAGTGTTCTGTTGCTTCTCAAGTTGATGCTGACATAGCATGCACTCTGTAATTTGATTACTGTTGCCGTGATCAGGTCTTTTGTGTTTTTCTGTCAGGTTCCCAGGTGGTTTCTTTTAAAGACTTAAACATGTACATTAAATCTTCTAGTTGCAAAGGCTTCTATTCTTCTAAATCAGTGGAAAGGATGCTTGCTTCTAGCAGTTGAATTCAAGAAAACAGTACAATTTTTAAATCAGTACAGCACTAATGCTTTATTTCTTGGGTCAACTGCATATCTATAGACTGTCCAATCATTCTGAAATTGAAAGATCAGGATACATTAGGTTCTGCCTTCCTGGGTACCTATGTGAAAAGGGTATGATGGGGTGGGGAAGAGTACTGTGCTGCACTTCAAAGCAGAAAAGGGTGTGGTTTTGCAGTCTGTAACTAAGGCAGGGAGAGATGCTTTGTTCTGTAATCGGGTGCCCTCCAATGTCAGCGCCTCAGCCCCAGCTGGTCAGTGCACCTTAGTGGGAATGTCAAGTCCCCCCACCATCCCTGCAGCTTAGTCCCTTGTCCATCCTGTCTGATCATTGTAATGGCTTCCCCCGCCCCCCCAAGCTCCCTAAATTGATAGATGGTGAATCTGGAATGCTGTTTTGGTTTGGAAAGGAGCCCCAGGGAGAATCTAGGAACACTGTTTGAAATCTCTCCCATTTCCTTTGCATCCCTGGATCTTTTAGCTCTTAATCAGGTTTTAAAATGATACACAATAGGTGCTTTCTTTTCTATTTTTAAGTTGGGAACTAGACATGTACATATGGAAGTGGTGCTCAAGCATTAGAAATTTTTTTTTACTCCATAAAGGCTGAAATGTACACTATTTTTTTTCTTGAATTAATTCCAGTAACATTTCAGTCTTTGAATACCAGTTGTTTCTGCAGGCAGAAGAGTACCTTTTACCAACATGCTGGGACCATGTGGTATAAGCATACATTTTAACACTGGCTATTACCTTAGTATGTACATCAGTGATCAACCTTCCCTCTGCAATTCAGGCAAGGAGGGTCTGCAGATATGACTAGAAATGCACTTTCCAGTAGTTTACAATATGTAGGAGGTTAGTTTTTAAAAAGACTTGCAAATGATCTGAGAAATAGCTTCTGTAACCTAAAGGAATGCAGGTGGAAAGTCCTAATTTACTGCAAATGTAAGGCTTAACTTGAGTGCTAGCCCCTTAGTTTTCCAAACTCCCTGAACTCTGCTGCCCTGTGTAAGATGTGGCTGAGAAATGTGTGGATCATACTACCAGTCAACTAGCTCCACACTTGTGTGAAACAGCCTGTCGGCTCAGATACCACCTGCTTCCCCAGGCTGGATGGTGGGCAAAGAAGGTGATGGCATTCTGTGCTGTCTAATCCAGTGAATGGAGACGGATGGAGCAGCCACAATCGGTGGCAGGAAAAATTAATCCATGCACTCGGAGTCGTGATGCTGCCTGTACATATGACACCCAATGAGCTCCAGAAGGAGGCTTTCTGAGGCACAATGGATGCAAGGATTGACACACATGAGCAGCAAATCCTGAGACTGACATAACCAGGTTTAGGAGAGGTTCATTCCTATCCAATTTTTACATTATTGGAGCTTATACCCTGCTACCACCTTTCAGTTCTAAGCGGGTAACAACCATCAAGACATCAGAACAATTATCTGGGAGTTAACAATAATTATCAGCTAAAGTACACTTTTTTAAAGTTTCTTTCTAAAGAGGAGTGCAAGAAAATGGGCTAATTTACCCCCCCCCCCCAAACAAAAAAAACAAAACCAAAACTCTGGCTCCAACTGGCAGCTAATGCAGTCAGACATAGAAACAGTCATATTTAGACCAAAAATTAACCTTATGGCAGTGTTTAGCACAGTCAAGTCTCCTTAGTAACTGTCATATAGCCTAGATATACAGAATGACGGTAGTCAAAGTATGACAAGTGTACTTAAGTGCTCAAATTGTTCAAATTCAAAAGTAATTTTCTCATTAAAGCATTTTTGACTAGCATATGGCAGTCTTGCACAGTCAAGTCTCCTTAGTAACTCTGTAGAGCCTAGATATACAGAATTAGTTGTCCAGCTATGACAGTTGTTCAAATGCAAAGTAGTATGCAACTTTTCTCATTGAGAGCAACTTGAATTTGTAAAATCTTAACTGAAGATTTTATATTCAACTTGATAGTGATACTTAGGAATGTGCTTGAACACAAATTTTGTTTTCAGTATATGCTTTAATTTATGGCTATACACCTGTCTAGCAGATGAATACAAAATTGAATTCTGGTGAGGTCAATGTTGAATAACTATTGTAACAAAACTCATTAGAGATCTGCATAAATATAGTGGGGGAAAACCATTTTTATCAAACAATGAGCCAGAGATTAGAGCAACCTGGTAGAGGGGAACCTTGGGATGCCACATGGTTGCGCCAATGGGAAGATAAACCAGAGTGCAACTTAAGCTTATGTGATCTTGATAAAAAGCATTCAAATGGATTTTTTTCAGAGAACATTTTAAATTCTCCATTGCCCAAGTTTAATACTGAGAGGAGGTAGATGTTTGCAGGTATACTGGAAGCAGCTTGGATTTAGCAGGAAAATGGCTTATTGTAGACCTGATGCTTACGTTGGAAGCTGCTGTCTTGCGTGGATTGTTTAGAACAAAAAATGCAGGATTGATTCATGAGAATACACATTAAATGTTCTCTAAGTGCACCATGTGTTTTTCCAAAAAGTTTTTAAGATGAGACCTGACATAGGAACAGGGACAAACAGTTATGTCCAGTCAGGAGGCGAGGCTCTGGGACGGCCCCTTTCCTGTAAAGGATAAAAAAACTGATAAACATAAGACAAAATGTAGATGGATAAAGACCATCATTCTTATTTTCAAAGTGATGGGTGCCCATATTTTGACCCAAATTGGGAGATGGGCGCCCAAATCGTTATAATTCAAAGCCGATTTTGGGCGCCTCCAACTGCAATCTGTCGTGGGAACGAACAAAGTTGATGGGGGCGTGTCGGAGGTGTGGTGAAGGTGGGACTGGGGTGTGTTTCAGCCGGAGAGATGGGTGCCCTTGGCCGATAATCGGGGGGAAAAAAGGCGTTTTTACCGCAAATTTGGGTCATTTTTGGATTTTTTTTTTCACGAACAAGTCCCAAAGAAGTGCCCTAAATGAACAGATGACCACCCCTGACTCCCCCAGTGGTCACTAACCCCCCTCCCACCCAAAAAAAAAACTAACAACTTTTTTTTTTTTCCAGCCTGTATGCCAGCCTCAAATGCCATACCCAGCTCCATCACAGCAGTATGCAGGTCCCTGGAGCAGTTGTTAGTGGGTGCAGTGGACCCAGGCCCGTGCCCCCCTTCAGCCCTAAGTGCTATGGTAATGGTGTAGAGTTGTGTGCAGTGGGATTTGGGGGGCTCAGCACCCAAGGGAAGGGAGGTATTTTTATTTGTTACAAGTGCCCCCTAGGGTGCCCGGTTGGTGTCCTGGCATGCGAGGGGGACCAGTGCACTACACATCCTGGCCCCTCCCACGACCAAATGCCTTGGATTTGTTTTTGAGCTGGGCGCTTTTGGTTTCCATTATCGCTGAAAAATGAAACCGCCCAGCTCAAATCTGCACAAATCAAATGCATTTTCCCGGCACAAACCGTATTATCGAAAGACACCCATTTTTTTTAATAGTCTGTCCTGCCCCTTCATGTACCCGTTCTCGGAGGTAGACGCCCATGGAGATGGGTGTTCGATTATGCCCCTCCATATGACCTATCCAGTCTGCCCATTCATGCAATCTCCACTACCTATCACTTAAAGATCCCATGTGCTTGTATGAATTCGAGAGCTTGATATTCTTCATCTCCACCAGGAGGTGGTTCTATAAATTTACTCTCCATGAAGTATTTCCTCAGGCTACTTCTGATTCTAGCCCCTTTCACAGTCATCCTGGGCCCCCTCAATCCAGAGCCTCCTTTCAATTGAAAGGCTTACCTCCTGTGCATTTATACTGCATAGGTATTTATCATTCATTACCCTAACTGTAAAAAACAAATATAAATCCACATATGCACACAGCTATGGAACGCACTACCGAAGGCCATAAAAACACAAGACCTAACCATCTTTCAAAAGCTACAACATGCCTTTTCAAGAAGGCATATCAAAAGCACCCATCTTGAACACTAAATATTATACACGATCTACACAAAATCGAACTTTCATCGCACGACTGATTAAACTCTCTGCTATTAATGATCAAGCACTACCACCTTAAACCTTATGAGGAACAGGGTCTCTCTAGTCAAAAGTCCTAATGTATAATACAATCCAATCTATTACTTAGGAACCTTCATACAATACCATAATACTTCTTCTAAACCATGTATGTATGCACATGGTGTATATGTATATATACCATGATCTAGTCTATATATTATGTTCCATGTATGTATACACCTAAACATAATACCATCTGTAATTCTGTTACCCAAAAATGGCAACCGCCATTACGGCAAATGTAAGCCCCATTGAGCCTGCAAATTGGTGGGAAAATGTGGGATACAGATGCTACAAATAGAATTCATATCTTCCTTCGCCACCTTTCTTCCAAAGTATAGATATTGAGATCTTTGTCTGTCCCCATACACTTTAACAGACCACTAACCATTTTAGTATCTACTCTGGACAGACTAGGGTTACCATACATCCGGATTTACCCAGACATGGGTGGGCGGCGGACCTATCCTAGCTTCCCCTCCCCTTCCCTTACTCTACTGCCCTGGTGCTCTAGTGACCTCTTCGGGGCAGGAAAGCACTGCCCTTGCCCTGCATCCTGAGAGTTGAAGCTTCAACTCTTAGTGGCCATTTTGAATCCCGAGACCGTCACACAGCAACAGGATGCAGGGCAAGGGCAGCACTCTGGGTAGGAAAGAGGGGGCTCTTTCCTGCCCCAAAGAGGTCAGTAGAGCAGGGCAGTAGATCATAGCGGCAGGGGTGAGGATGCAAAAGGGATGTGTTGTGAGCGGGGCATGGGCCATGACATGTCCTTCTTTTTCAGAGGACAAAATATGGTAACCCTAGGACAGACTCCATCCTGTTATCTGAAGGTGTGGTCTCCAGAACTGTACACAACATTCTAAATGAGGTCTTATACAGGGGCACCATCACTTTTTTCCTACTGACCATTCCTCCCTCCAGGCACCCAAGCACCCTTCTAGCTTTCACTTCCACCTTTTCTACCTGTTTGGCAACCTTCAGGTCATCAGAAATATGTAGTGTACATTTTCCTATGTTTCCTTTGAGGAGGGGTTGACGTGTTTAGGATTATTCTCAAGGATGACGGTTTAGAGAAGAAACCAGTGAATAATAGGGGCAGTGTGGGCATGTTGCTGCTGTACCCCCCCCCCCCCCATACCTGAAGTCTCCTGCTCAAGGAGTCTGTGGGGTTGCCGTCTGGTTTCAAGTGCATTAAATACTCTAGCAAGACGTGGTGGTAGCTTTTTTACCCAGGTAACATCCCATGTATTCCTTCCCCCCCTTACGGTCCGATCTTTAGAAGTTGTCTTCTGGCAGGAAGCCTTTGTCTGCTTTAGTGCAGATGTTTACTGCCTTGCATTGACTTTAGAGCCACCAAATTAGTGTGGGGGCTGGGCAGCAAAGGATCAGCAGACAGGAGAACCAAGGAGGTAACTTTTCTGTCTACTTCTCAACTTGGCATTTTTTCCTTTTTAATTAAAAAGTGACCTTTTTGATGGACAGGGGTGTGTTGGTGGGGGGGGGGGGCAGGGGTACTAACCACTTAATAATGCAGATAAGTGGTGCTGGTATGGGAGGGGATCCCCTTGGAGGGAACGTGTTTGGTAAAACAGCTGTGTAGATGCTGTTGACTCTCATTCAAGAGGGTCGCTGGTTCCCTCTTCTGTCTCTGGGCTACAGTTTTTGGCTGGGGTGAAGAACAGGTTTGCCTGTTCTCCACAGCTGCAACTGCTGCTGGTAAAGGAGACTCTGCTCTTACTGGGTTTCAGTGTCCGTCAGCCCTGCCCCCCCCCCCCCCCCCCCCCGGGAATTGAAAGGTAAGGGTCTGATCTGTAGGTGAAGGATGTTGGCTGTTCTGTTTTGTAAAAGGAGCATGTTAGGGTTTGACATTTGTGTGACTGTGGCCAAGTGAAGAACAAACCAGACTTGCAGCTGCCTTTTCATCAGCTTCTCAGATTTATGTAATTGTTCTTGGGTTTTGGTATGTGTGTCTCATGGAGACTGAGAAATGACATCTTTTATTTGATAAAATATGGAAGCAAGGAAGAGATGTTACAGTAACAAAGGTATTTTAGTGAATATGGAGATATTACATGCACAGGACATTACTGTTCACATTATCTAACATCTCATGTCATATTTGTCTGTATCGGGATATATTGTATGTGTGGATAATTACAGCCTTGATTGCTTCACCCCCTGGCAGGATGGGGGGGGGGGGGGGGGTTATACAAATGACTTTGACTTTTGAGCTGCTGCAGCCAGGTCTCTGGTAGCAGTTTACAAATAACATGTGTGTTGCTTCATTTCCTTTGCTGTTTATAAACGCTTATGAATGGACTCATTTTATTTTGTAACAGACCAACGTGTATTCTCGCATTGTGGCCATTTTTCCAAAAGATACTGCAATGCACTAATGGGACTTGTTCCAAATATCTCTTCAAGGGTAAACTTGCTACTTTATTGCAAAATAAAGCACAACTTTCTTACATAGTCAAATTGATTGCGAGTTAATTTTTTTTTTTTTTTTTTTTTTTGGGGGGGGGGTAGCTTTTCAAAGTAGAAATACACATTAAATATTGCTGGATGGGCCTTGGATTTACAGGGAAACCTATAGAAGGAAAAAACCCAATGACTTGAGAGAGTCCTCTATGCACTACTTCATTCCCTAAATGGCTTTCAGGTCACTTTTTGCCTCCAGCTTAAGACTTATTTTTTTTAATATGGAAAAGGCATAGAAATGGCACCCAGGATGGAGTGCAGTCTTTCCCAAATCTGTGCAAGTGACACTGTATTTAATAAGTCAGCTTGCTCTGTTTGTTTATAAGGATGATTCCTTCTTTTTATAATGGTATGCTAAATTAGTAAGTTCTATATTGCTAATCCAAAACTTTATTAAAACAAGTGTGTGACCTAGGAACAGACCATAGTCTTGGATGGTAAGTAGATTTGTGTAATCTATAAATTATAGGTATCGGCATGAACTAAAATAGTGATAGCTTGAGTGAGATTTAAGAGATTCTGCCATGCTAGAGTAGAAAGGTCATATTTTTAGAGATTCCCATTTTGTGTCTAGAGGAAAAAGCCTAAGGACCTGATAAGCGAAGTGTAAACTGGAGAGCAACCTAAACAGATCTGAATCCACATTCTGAATGTCTAGTGATTTTTGGCTTCATTAGTGGAACCTCTTATTTTTATATTTACATATAGATGCAAGAGCCCCTAAGGGATAGAGGCCTAACCCTAAGATGGTCTTGTCCAGAGGTAATTAAGGGTTTTCTCTTTGAAGAAGACGGGTTCTTAATGAACCTCAACACTTTCCCCAAGCATTCTTTAACAGTGCCCTTGGCATTTGGATGTTTGACTGACTTTCTACCAGAGGCAATAGGCTGCAGCTTTCACCATACTGAACCTTTGAAATGTTTTGCCTCCTGCTGTCCCCTGATGGTGGTAGTCACCTCCAGCCTTTAGCAAGGTGCCATCTTATTTGTGGTTATCAGGCATCAGCTTGGAGAAGTGGGGGGGAGAAGGGGGCACTTCTCCAGCAATTATCTGTTGTGTATATAGACCTTATCCAGTAGCATGTTCATAAGTTAATTTTAAACTCCCAGATGTACTAACTATGGCCAGTAGAAACACATGCACTAGGCTTTGACTTGTGGGCACCTACAGTACACACTTTGCATCAGCCAACTGGGCACAGAGCACACAAACCCCATAGTAATGAGGATATTCTCTGCATATAGTACATGCACAATTCAGGGGTCTGGAGGAGGAGTAAAGTTGGCTCACTGTTCTGCTATCAGCACCAGTGAGACCTGTTCCTTTTATCAACCAGCATATAGAACCCACAACTTGATCTCTTTCAAGAGGAGCAGCAGAGGGGGGGAGAGATGTGCTGGACCCTTGACAACTGATTATTAAAAAAAAAAAAAAAACCCTGCAAATTAGCACTCGGTTACATGTGTTGGAATGTTCTGTGCATATGTCAACATTACAGAATAGCATTCCAATGCATGTGAACATGTCTGCATATGCAGTTCAATTCTGTGTGCCAAGACAATTTCTTGTCTGCCAAATACAGCTGCTGGTAGTGTAGAGCCATGGGTCTGGTGTACTCTGCCCTGTTTGGAATGCTAACAAGGCTGTGCACAAAAAGCATACTTTTACTACATAGGGAGAAATGTGTGTGGTTTTTTTTTTTTTGTTTGTTTTTTACATGGGGAAACTCTAATGGCTGCTTTCTGTTGCAGTCCCATTGGTCCAAGATGTGTAGTGTAGGTTACATTGTACTGTGATTTAGGAAAATTTTTTTGGATTTGTGTGCTGGTTCTTCTCCCCCCTCCCCTCCCCCCCCCCCCCCCCCCGACAATCTGAACTGTGCCTTAGGTTCAATAGTAGGGGATAAATGACTTCTATGGCAGTGAACTCAAAAAGAAGCCAGAAAATCCTGCTGACACTTATGATTTTAGGACAAGTCATTACACCTCCCACTGCCTTGGGTACAAACTTTGTGTAAGCCCTCTGGGACAAGGACCTACCTATAGTATAAGACCCCTCACCCCAGCCTAGACCACCCCTGATTTAATCTACCCTGATCACTTGTTTTATACAGTCCAGCCCATCCATAACCCTGCAGCAGTGAACCCCAGTTCCTGTCCTGGCAGTTGCCCCTTAAAGGGCACCCTTCATGCCCTAGTGCTACTACCGTTAATGGTTAGTCTGCCAAATTAACCCTAGAACTCATGACGTTAAAAATATACATATTAACGTCATGGGGGCCTTTTAGGCCCCCATGCACATAATGTAGAAAAACACACTTAAATAACTTTCACAAGTTTATTTCAAAATTGCTCAATAAAATATGAATAGTGGACAACATTTTAATTATAATTTTTCACAGAAAACACCAAACAATCTTTTTTTTCCCAAATTTCACGCAAAGACATGAAAACACACAAAAATGCATAGAAATCTATAGCAAACTAGCTGCAGCTACATTTTTATTCTAACTTTCTTTTCTATTATATTAGTCTTCCAAACAATTCTGACATGTTATTTTTTCAGAAGTGTTCTTTGCAAACAGTTTCCTTACAAGTGGAACAATATCGCTCAGTTTTCCTCTGTTTCTTGGACACATGAAACAACGCTTTCGTTTTCTTTCTCCTGGCTCTGGAGTAATCTGAAACTGTACGCCACACCGTTTCATTGCTTCTTTAGTTTTCTTTGGCAAGCATTTCAAGTCGCTTCGCTCTATCATGTGAGGTATTACAAGTTCATGACAAAGGTCCTTCAAGAATAAGCGTCTCCTGTCCTTCCTCTGTGCATGAAATTCAGGATGAGTTTCTGTATAAATAATGAATGAATTTAGGGCTGCTACATCAAGCATATTTGAAAATAGTACTACAGGCCATCGTTTTGTTTGCCTCTTACACGAATATTCTCCCACCATCTCATCCATTTTATCTACACCTTCTTTTGTTGCATTGTAATGCAGGATGATTTCTGGTTTCAATTTTTGGTTATTGCTGTCAACACTGCAATCGTGATGCATGGTACTGAGTAAAATTACAGATTTCTCCTTCTTTGCCTTGTAAGATACCAAAGTCGCTTTGTTATTGAATCCAAAGACACTCTCATAAAGTGCTCGCTGACGATTGTGTTTGAGTGCTGCTGGAATTTCTCGTCTGTTTTGCTTTATAGTACCAACAAGTGTAATAGCTTTTGCAAGCAGAAAATTGCCTAGTTCAACATTGGTGAAATAATTGTCCATGGTGATGTTTCTACCTGAATTGAATATTGGAACAGCAAGAGTTTTGACTATTTCAGACCCCAGATCCTTCTGTACTGGTGCACCAACCTCTTTGCCACAGTAGATTACGCCATTTATGCCATAATA
Organism: Microcaecilia unicolor; assembly: GCF_901765095.1. NCBI lineage: Eukaryota > Metazoa > Chordata > Amphibia > Gymnophiona > Siphonopidae > Microcaecilia > Microcaecilia unicolor. The sequence goes on along the minus strand of NC_044031.1, from coordinate 264,157,422 downwards.
ATTTGCAGAATCACACATCCAGAAGATTTTTATACCGTACTTGGCTGGCTTGCTGGGCATGTATTGTATGAATTTGCAGCGTCCTCTGAACAGTACAAGTTGCTCATCTACAGTAACATTAGTACTAGGATTGTAAAGTTTTGTGCAATTTTTGATAAATATGTTCCAGATATAACTGATAGGGGCTAATTTGTCTGTTTCAAACCTCGCTGCACGAGTTCGCTTATCAAAGCGAATGATCCTTCTAATTTCCTCATATCTGCCCACTGACATTGTCGCCTTATAGTGTGGATCAGAAAGTGGGTCCAGAAATAATTCTCGTATTGGGACATCATACGATTTTTGACTCCCTGCCAGCAGGAAAAGTCCAATATATGCATAAAGTTCCTCTTTTGAGATTTTTCCAGGACTTATTTTTTGCTGAAGCGATACGTCTTCCTTCTAGGTTTGAACATAATAGGACCTCTTCTGCAATATTGTCAGAAAAATAAGTACAGAATACATCTTTAGGGGTAAAGTAACTGGGACTTCCCACAGCTCCTTGAGCCTGTCTCACAATATTGTGTATTGGAGTACGTCCGACTAATGTAGGATTACTGTCCCAAAAAACATTCCTTTTGGATGTTCTACTTATCACTTCTTGAGGATCCACTAGATTCACTTCTTCATCATCAGAAGAATCACTGGATGAGGATGTTTGATTAGCTGGTGGCAGATATTCTTCATCAGACAAAGATAGTTCACTTTCATCATCGCTTTGAAACATAATCGCTTCAATCTCTTGGTCAGTCAGACACTTGGAGGAAGACTGTGCCATTGCTGACTAGATGTTAGAAAATGAAACAGATTTCCTCTCAACAGCTTATCTTATCACAGGTCCTTCAGCAATTAGCTCAGTGTATACTGTCCTCAGTGTTCAGAGGACCTGAGGTGATGTCATGGCCTTATCACTCCCTCCAAAAATCACATGACATCCTCACATGTTGTTATCCACACCCTGGCCCCTCCACCAGCATTACTGAGTACAAATAAAGTAACTTGAGACACAAACACTTCTGAGAACATGATAAAAACAGCGGGGGCCTAAAAGGCCCCCAATTCGTACAGATGTAGTTTTCACCAAACAAGCATTGTTACACCATAATGCCTATGAAAAAAAATTATATGAACTGGATATTATCAACAATGACATACTTGAGTAATACCTTGAGTTTCAAAATTCTAACTAAAGTAATTTTGCAGATAATAGCAATGTAAGCATGGGGGCCTAAAAGGCCCCCAATATGCGTTCTAGGGTTAAGGGACAGTCTGCTCCTGAATGTCAAAATCTTGAGGTTTTTTTGGACACTGATATTAAGATTTAATCTGCCTTGGTAGTGGACTAAAGTATTCCACTACTGTAGAGGAAAATGAGTATCTTGCAGTTTTGACTTCTAGGTTTTGTTTTGTTTTTTTTAATTGAGACACTTCCAAAATAGTAGTGTCTATATCTGTAACACTCCAAATATACTAAGTCTTGCTATACAGCCTTTGCTAACATGTAGATCATAATTTGCAATTCTTAAAAAAAAAAATACACACTACAAGTACTAGGGGAAACGCTGCTTTATTAGATGTGTATGATGGTTCTTTCCAAGTCTATCATGGGATTCCTCCTTGCTAGGCAAGTTTTCAGGATATGCATGAAAGATTTGCATATAATGGAGGCAGTGTATGCAAATCAAGTTAATGCATATTCTTTGTGAATGTCCTGAACCTGACTGGCAAGAGGGACTGGACTTGGGGGAACACTGTAGAGTATATCAAAGCAGAGGTCAACATAAAAGCACTGTAATCAGACTAGGTGGGATCAAAGAGCTTTTTTTTTGGGGGGGGGGGGGGAATAGAGTTCCATAAAAACAGATCAGCTTTGGACCCAGTGGCGTAGGAAGGGGGGGTGGGAGAGGCGGTCCGCCCCTGGTGCACTCCCCGCTGGTTCCCTGCTCCCTCTGCCCCGGAACAGGTTACTTCCTGTTCCTGGGCAGAGAGCAGGGAACCAGCAGGGCCGACGCAGCTCAGTGACGTGCACTCGGGGCGGATCGGCCCTCCCGCAGGTAAGAATGCGGTCCGGGGGGGGGGGGGGTGCGCAGCAGCGACCCGCCCTGGGTGCCATTAGCCCTCGCTACGGCACTGTTTGGACCATTAGTACTGGGCGATGCCCTTCTTATAGAACAAAGTAGGCAGATGGAGTATGGGATAATACAACAGTAGCCCTATCTTAAATGCCTTGAAGGTGAGCATAAATTCTATGAATCTACTACAGTTAGCATAAGCCAACATATATGGGAGAGGGGGGGGTGCACACAATTGCTGCGCTAGAATACTATCGTACATCTGCATTTATGCAACTAACTTTAGGCACAAACACAATGTTAGTACTTGCTTGCAGTTTAACATGTAACTGATGATATTCTAGAACCCACATGTGTAACTGCCTGCCAGACCCCTTACCTAATCATGCACCTCCCAGGTCCATACCCCTTTGAAGTTGTACACTCTGAAAATCGAGCACACAAACAGAATACTGAGGGCAGTTGCATGAATAACGATGGTTCCCAGCTGAAACTAATTGGAGTTTAGTTAAATGCACAATTGATGATCTAGGACAGTGTGGAAATTTACACTCTAGTTGGTTGCTTGTAGAATTTGAGGAATGGTGATTAAGGTAGTGAACTGTAATATTCTAAAGGAACAATCTTTGCCTAATTTTTTTATACCGCTTTTGAGAATTTTTGTATGGGTGTTCTGCTGATGGCCTGATAACTCCAGGACTCCTGTCCAGGTTTACCATTCCATTGGAAAGCATGTATCTTGTCACATGCACCAGTTGAAGTATTTGACTCCTGTTTAATACCACATTCTATACCCTCAGCCAACATAGCTGATGTGGCAAGGACACGTAGGTTTTAATTTTGCCATGCTGTGCCAAAATGAATTGTATATTGTAAGGAGGCTCCAGATAAGAGCCCCATTTTCCACAGGAAAAGCCCAAAGGGGAGGGATTACACTTCCCTGGGCATAGTTTTCTCATAAAGAGGGCCTCTTGGCGCTAGGGAACTAGAGAAGAGGGGTGAGAGAAATCAGGGTACCGTATGTCCAGTTTTACCCACGTGTCCTCTTTTTGAGGACACTGCCAGGCAACTGGGCTGGGTTGTCCAGATTTTCTGGTGGACAGGCAGGCTGCATAGGTGTAGCTTACACTTCCACAGGAACCCTGCAGAACTGCTTCCATCCCTGCGGGATTCCCGTGCAGCTCTCTAGTCTGGAGTTCCTGACTCCGACATGAAGAATGGTGTAGCCAAGAAGGGGCCTTCAGGAGGTAGAGGCATTGGTGGTACCTGTAATCAGACTTTCCTCCATGAAATACTTGGGTAGCTACATTCTGTAGTTTGATGTGCAAGAATTAGGTTGACAGTGGGACTTCACTGAGGCCATCTTGTTCTAGCTGCCTTGTATGTATAAGGATAGGATCCATAACTATATTTGTAAAGCATTCTAACTTGGGGGGGATCCTTTTACCTAAGGTGCACCGAAAAATGGCCTGCACTGGTGTAGGCATGTTGTTTTGGGGGGGGGGGGGGGGGGGGGGGGTTTGGATGCGCACAGGAATTTTTCAGTGCTGCAAAATTAAAACCCTTGTCCATTTTCAGCCTGAGACTTTACTTCCACCCACTGACTTGGTGGTAAGGTCTTGCATGTTGGGCAGTATGTAAGCTGCCGATTACTGCCAAATAAGCACCATGCAGTAGAAAATAGAAAATTTCTATTGCGTGCCTTGGATGCGTGTCGAAAATGGAATTACTGCCCAGGGTATGCAGTAGCTGGGCAGTTTCAATTTGACACACGTTGGGTGCGCATAGGCACCTATGCGTGTCAGGGCCCTTAATTTTAACATTAGAGGTGCTCCCTAGTCAGTGAGCCTATACCTAAATGGGATAGTTAGCAACTGTTACATATATTCCTCAGATTTCAGTATCTAATTACATCCCCCTTCCTTTAAAATACTTAATATAAAAATTGTATATTAAGTCTTCTGTGGTTCAGCATGAACCATGATTTCATGCTGACTCGGGCACCAATGTACAAAGAGCCCTATTGATATAAGACACATCTGCGAGAAGTTAACATATTGCAAACAGCAACCGATGCACAAAGGTGATGGCATTCAATTGCATGGAGATATACAGATCCTCCTTTGTACATCAGTTGCTGTTTGCAATTCAAAGCTGTCAGATGCATTTGACATAAGAGAATCAGTCTTGAGTTGTGCATGGGGGGGGGGGGCTTGAGGGGTAGGCAGGGCCGTGCCTAGGGTCTCTGGTGCCCCCTGCAGACTATCAGTTGGCACCCCCTGCAGACTATCAGTTGGCACCCCCACACATAATCAGGCATTATTTCAGTCAACTTAGATCAAACACCAATTCTCTCACTCAATTCTTACACAGAGCTCACAGCTGCGTGTCTCTCTTGGCCAAACCCAATTGCTTTCACTCTGTTCCCGGGCAATTTCTAACATGAGCTGATAATCCAATCAGAGCTCTATTTGAATGCAGATTAACATACAGACACTAATGGGGAATTTTTAGTCAAACACTAGATAAGTTTGATCCAAAAACGAAGGGTTTAAGTTTTGATCAGAGCCATGCCCTAACATTAAGGCTGTAAACATTTCCATCCATTTTTACCCATAAATATGCAAATTAGAACCTCCCAAAAATGGGCTAACTTGCATATGATTTAAACAAATCTGAGCATATGACAACCAAGTACAGACTCCCAGCACCTGAATTCTGCAATTAGATTTAATGCAAATACTTTTAAAACTTAAAAAAAACAGATTTTCACTTACCAGCTTTTCCTCTTTGATGAAACTACTGTTGAAACCATCAGCCAATTAAATGGCTTTTAGCTGTAGCTATCCCAGAATACCTGATAATTATGCACACAACATTGCAGTCATGCCCTCCTCTCGGTGTACATGATACTCGGGGGGGGAGGAGGGAAACAAAAATGTTGAACCACTTACAGATTTTAACAATTACACTATTTTATTTCTCCCCAGTCTCACTTGCACACCTCCCTCCAAACCTGTTCTCTTTAATTTGAATGTTCAAGCTCACCCTGACTGATAAGTTCTTCCTACACCAAAGGCATATATAGCACTAGTTGTATTGTTTCAAGCAACTTGCAGAGCTTGCCTGCCTCAGTGAATACTGCTGGGCAGGGGAGACAGGAGAATGGAGAATCACAACTTCAGGTAAAAGATTTTGCAAGTGAGCGGAAGCTGTGCCCTTCAAGGCAGGCTTACCCCGCTTACCATGTTGGCATGGCCCTGGAAGTAGGGTTACCATAACGTCCAGATTTTCCCGGACATGGCCTCTTTTTGAGGACATGTCCGGGGGGGGGTTCTGGCTGCCCGCCCGTTTGTCCAGATTTCTGGGTGAGCGGCACTGCCCTTGGAGGTTTAAATCTTTAATTTACCTCCGTCCCAGCGGCAGCCACATTTCAAAGCCCGCCCTGCCCGTCTCTATTCTTCCCTCCCTTTGTGACAGTGAGTTCGTTCCCTCAGAGTCCCGCCCTCGAGGAAATGTCAGAAGGCGGGACTCTGCAGAACGAACTCATGTCACGAAGGGAGGGAAGAATAGAGATGGCCAGGGCAGGCTTTGAAATGACGCAGCCGCCGCTGGAACAGAGGTAAATTAAAGATTTAAACCCCCAAGGGCGGCGTGGGGCAGATAAGTAAGGGAAGGGGAGACCCACGGCGCCGCTCGCCCAGATGGATGGGGGCTGGGTATGGATGGGAGGGGGGCAGGGGACAGAAGAAAATTGCTGGATATGCATGGAGGGCAGGAGAGAGGAGGGTTTCTGGACATGCGTGGGTAGAGGGGATGGCAGGGGAGAGGAGGGTTGCTGGACATGGGTGGATGGAGGGGAGGTCAGGGGAGAGGAGATTTGCTGGACATAGGTGGTTGGAGGGGAGAGTAGAGTTGGTGGACATGGGTGGGTGGCTAGAGGGGAGAGGAGGGTTGCTGGGCAGGGAGAGAGGAGAATTGGACATGGATGGGAGGGAAGGGAAGAAAGGAAGGAGATGCACATGGATAAAGGGGAGAAATTCTGGACATGCATGGAGGGGAGGGAATAGAGGAAGGAGATGAGGGAAAACGGAGAACCTGCACATCCATGGAGAAAATAGGCAGAAGCTGGATCTACTGGACAGTCAAGTCTGCAGAGGACCCAGCTTTTACTTACAGATGTAAGGCAAGAAATGAAGAGAGGAGGAAAGTTGGAAACTGGAGTTAAGAGGACAGATAGCAGCAGAATCAGGTACTGGGCCAGCATGAACAGAAAGTCACCAGACAAAGGTAGAAAAAAAATCATTTTATTTTCATTATAGTGTTTAGAATATGTCCACTTTGGGAATCAGGTGCTCAACGTTGTTTATTTAGGGCATTTTATCCCACATTAAACATGAATTAGATTGGAACCTGGGAGAATAAAAAAGATGCTGGGGGGGGGGGGGGGGGGGGCACCAACTGATAAGTCTACAGGGGGGCACCAGAGACCCTAGGACCAGTCCTGTATCTGCCCTGGTGGTCTAGTGACTTCTTTGGGGCAGGAAAGAGCCCCCCCTCTTTCCTGCCCGGAGTGCTGCCTGTCCTTGCCCTGCAGTCTCGGCTGGGGATTCAAAATGTCCGCCGAGAGTTGAAGCGGCCTCGCGAGAGTCCAACTCTTGGCGGCCATTTTGAATCCCGAGCCGAGACCCGAGAAGGATGCAGGGCAAGGCAGTGCTCCGGGCAGGAAAAAGGGGGTTCTTTCCTGCCCCGAAGAGGTCACTAGACCACCAGGGCAGTAGACAGTAAGGGGAGGGGAATATGTGACAGGGGATGGGGCGGGGTGTGGGCGAGACAGGCGTGGTGAGGATGTGAAAAGGGCAGGGTGTGGGCGGGACATGTGTCCTCTTTTTAAGAGGACAAAATATGGTAACCCTATTGAGGGGGGGTCCAGCAGATCCCCCCCCCCCTTTGAACCCTATGCACAATTTAAACTTTATGGAAGTCTAGTGACCCTTCCACAAAATCGCTGAAGGTCCATTGAACCCTCTCCCAACCACCCTGCAACCCATGCACAAAAAAAAACAAATCAAGCTCCCTCACTCTGGGTAACCCCCTTCACCATACCTTCAGAACATACCTCCCACTTAGTAACCTCTCCCCTCTCCAGTCGGTTCAAAACTCTGCTGCCCGTCTCATCTTCCGCCAGGGTCGCTTTACTCATACTACCCCTCTCCTCAAGACCCTTCACTGGCTCCCTATCTGTTTTCGCATCCTGTTCAAACTTCTTCTACTGACCTATAAATGTATTCACTCTGCTGCTCCCCAGTATCTCTCCACACTCGTCCTTCCCTACACCCCTTCCCGTGCACTCTGCTCCATGGATAAATCCTTCTTATCTGTTCCCTTCTCCACTACTGCCAACTCCAGACTTCGTGCCTTCTGTCTCGCTGCACCCTACGCCTGGAATAAACTTCCTGAGCCCCTACGTCTTGCCCCATCCTTGGCCACCTTTAAATCTAGACTGAAAGCCCACCTCTTTAACATTGCTTTTGACTCGTAACCACTCGCCTCCACCTACCCTCCTCTCTTCCCTCCCGTTCACAATTGATTTGATTTGCTTACTTTATTTATTTTTTGTCTATTATATTGTAAGCTCTTTGAGCAGGGACTGTCTTTCGTCTGTTTGTGCAGCGCTGCGTATGCCTTGTAGCGCTATAGAAATGCTTAGTAGTAGTAGTAACATTGGAGGCAGGAGCAACACCTTCCTCTGGGCTCACCCTTTGCAAAATGGTGGTGCCCTGCCTGAGAAGGTGGGCCCATAGCAAGGAGGCATTGCTCCTTTCATCCTGTTTCCAGCTCTAGCAGTGAGCGAAGGGGAGGGAGGGGGGCACTAAACCACCAGGGATTCTTGGTTCCAGGGGGGTTGGGAGGGGGTCCACTGGACTCCCATGGAGGGGGTCAGGGATCTATTTACTGTGGGGAGCAGTCGACTTACTCTGTATGATGCAAGCAGACTGCTTCTATCAGGATGGTTCTAGATCTGCTGTAACATTTTGCACATTAAAGATACACTTGGGGATCTGTTCATTGCTTGAAATTCTCATTTTAATGCTAATGAGTTTGTTGCAGTGCACTTGCATAGAGTTTTTGGTAGCTGCTACAGGGAATGGTAAAAGGAATGCCAAACTCCTTTGTGCATTACACAGTAAATAACATTTGTGTTAAGCTACAACAGATCTAAAACATTCAAAGCACAATAAGCTTTGTGCATCAGGCCCTCAGTCAGACTATGAAGAACCTTGTTTGACAAAACTTTCTCCTTTGTGCACATGAACTTATGGTAGTATTTAGACAGAACAAAATAATCTCCCTAGTATAGGTATCAAAGTACTTTAGCAAAACTATACTCCTGTGAAGTGCAATAGAACCTTGATAAGAAAAAGGGGAAAGGCTCTGAACCCAACCCAAACGCCAACCAAAAATCAATGTTTTCAAAAACACAAGGTTGAGGAAAATTTATATAGGTTATTTCTCTTCATTGGCATAAAAAAAACCCTTAATCCTTTTGGTTCAAAATTGCTAAACATTACAGAACTAATTAATGGATCCACAAAAAGTAAGAAAAACTACTTAAACTTAAACTTCAAAATGCAGGTGAGCAAAAACATGTGTGGTCGGTCAATCACACCAATTAAGGCCAGTGGTTTAAAGTTACTGGTCATGCACACCTTGAGACAGCTACCAACAGCGAAACTCTGGCCTTAGTCACGGCTCAAACCCAGAAACATTATGTAGATTGAGGCATATTTTCAAAGTACTTAGCCTTCCAAAGTTCCATAGAAACCTATTGAACTTTGGAAGGCTAAGTGCTTTGAAAATATGCCTCTATGTAGATTAATTTAGCAAACTTTTTTTTTTCATACTTATGACGGCACCCTCCCCACATGCTATGACAAGTAGGCAGGAACTTGTACTCAACCTGGGTGGGAGTGGAGAAGGCATTTCAGCAGAATGCAGGCAGTCATGAAGTATGTGCATAGGTTATAAAATATGTATGCATGTACATCTGCTAAATTAGGAGCCTACTTCACATCCCAACCTAAACAACCTGTGGACAGACCATGATCTGGGTCCCCAGGCAGTAAAGGTCATGGCCCTCCCAACCTCCATCTGGCAGGTCGATATTTAGAGTATACACACATGTAGGGTTTTGCATTACTTCACTATATGCCTGGTACTGGATTTTGGAAATGGCTTTAAACCTGCAAGTGTCACTCAGGCCCTATAAAACCATTCTACCATACCATAATGGCACTAAATTCCAAGTGTTGCACAAAGGCCTACCTAGGAAAAAGCAGCACCGTAAACATTGTGGTGGGCACTAGATAATCAATACATATTAGAAAAACAAACTGGAATAGTGTAGATCCTACAGACATTCAACACAGAATAACAGGCCTCTTTCTCAATATGCAACACAGACCCTCACCAAGTATAGAACAAGTAACCCCAAAATTAAAAAATATATAGCCAAAAATTAATCTGAACCCTAAGAAACCAGACTCTACATATCGGTTTCTTTCTCTGGAGTTGGATTATGCATGTCCCCCTGTACTGTGCAAAATAAAGAGCAGATGTCAATTTGAAAAACCAACAAATTCCAATCACTGTCTTAAATTAACACTTTGCAATTTGAAAATAAGGTTAACTTTTATGGGAGTAAAATATATATAAAATTTTGCTTTATTAACCTGGACTTATATGGCTGCCACAGTAAATTAAAAAGAGGTAAATATTCAGCTGGTGGCATTATCTTGCTGCTCTGGCATTTATCCCTGGATTTTTAACTCTGGGCCGTGTCAGGCACCAGCAATGAATGTCCAGGTATATGCAGTCGGGTAACACTTGTGTGGTTAAGTGCAATATTCAGCACTTGACCACATAAGGTGAACTGTAGAAAGGACTGTTGTATAAGGTACATCTATGCATTTATGTGCTAAATATGGGCATTTGACTGTGCCGACTCGGCCTCCCAACTGCCCACAAATTAGTGCCTAAACTGAAATTGGTTAAGTGCAGACATTCAATTGCACTAATCAATTAATGTTGCTGAGTATCTGTGGTTAGCCCCAGGCAAGCAATTCAGCCAGAAGCTTCTCTTGGTCACTTAAATTGCTTTGAATATTGACATCCAAATGTTGGTTTTTTGGTGGGTTTTTTTCTCCCCTACCATTTTTGTTTGGCAATTTTCTAATTGTGTAGGTATTAGGTCTTCAATCTTTGATTTCTGCCTTTATCATCTTAATCTACTTGCAATGGCTTCCTGTCCATTTGTCACTTTTTTCCTATTCTCCTGTCATCTTCACTGCCCCACTACATCCATCTCAACATAGATCTCTTTTCCTTCAGCTTTCTTCTATTTTCCTGTCTAGATTTCATTCATTCTTACTATCATTCTTTCCCTCTTTTTACTGCATGTACAGGTTTTCATCACTCTAGTGCTCTCCACTCTCCCACACACCATCCTTGCCTCTCAGACCAACAATCACAAAACAAGAGAGACCTGGGGCTGCAATCTCTATGCACCCCAATGGCTTTCATACTCCCAGCCCTCCAAAACAGGAAGCCATCTTCAGAGGGGGGTAGGATTGGCAGGGCATACATGGAAACCATGGCCTTCTGCCTCTTAAAGTCCTTGCTGCTCATCTTGAATCTGAGCAGTTTGGGGGGGGGGGGGGGCAGCTCAGTCATTCCAGGGACCTATAGCAGAGGAGACAGATTGGAATGATGCCACATGGGGGGGGGGGGGGATTGGGGAGGCTCTGGGCCTTTGGACACTGCCTGGTTACCAGAGTGGTCAGTCTGACCCTGCTACATATGTGGTGAAAATGACATTCTCAGAAGTCTCATACAGAAAATCCATTCTTAATCTCTGTTGGTGCAACTTGTAACTGGTGTATGAATGACTTGGGGGATTTTTGTTACAAGTGCAAAAAAGACAACTAGTTTTTTGGGGGGCGCTTTGGCTTTTACATAGTAATATAGTAAATGACGGCAGATCAAGACCTGTACGGTCCACCCAGTCTGCCCAACAAGAAACTCATTTTACATGGTATTCTATACTTTGTGTACCAGAGTTTGATTTGTCCTTGCCATTCTCAGGGCACAGACCATAGCAGTCTGCCCAGCACTTCTTGTACTAAATGTTCTGAAGATAATGTCGAAGGCCCTTTAAAACTTAGACTCAAGCCCATCCATATCTATTCAGTCATGATCAGGGTTGCCCAGCACTGGTTTTGCTTCCCAATTACCAGCGTTGCCACACAATCTCCACTAAGATTCCATGGATCCATTCCTTCTAAACAGGATTCCTTTGTGTTTATCACACGCATGTTTGAATTCCATTATCGTTTTCATCTCTACCACCTGCCGCAGGAGGGCATTCCATGTATCCACCACCCTTTCCTGACATTACTCCTGAGTCTGCTCTTCCCCCCCCCCCCCCCCCATTAACCTCAATTCATGTTCTTTAGTTCTACCACCTTCCCATCTCCCGAAAAGGGTTTGTTTGCAGATTAATAAATTCAAATATCTGTATCGCATCACACCTGTTTCTCCTCTCCTCCAAGGTATACATGTTCAGGTCGGCAAGTCTCTCCTTGTATGGTTTGCATCGCAAATCCCATACCACTTTTGTAGCCTTTCTTTGCACTGCTTCATCTTTTTACATCTTTAGCAAGATATGGCCTCAAACTGAACACAAGTGACTTTCCTATATGAGAAAGCATGGGCTTTTCACACTGACTTTGGACATGTCTAGTCCAATCACCCTCAAACATAGAGTAACATACTAACCTACATAAAATAGAAACTTGTCATGACTGTGGTATTGTAGCAGGCTGCCAAAATGTTCTCACTACCATAATTCATGTTCATCTTTGATATACCAGAGGACACCATCTAGTTGGTTTACAGTAAAAATTAAGACAGCTGAAATAGCAATCAAGAAAAGACCTACTGATCTTTGATAGGAAAGGGGGAAAATGAAGAAGAAATACTGTCCAGTTTTAATGCCCCAACATGGGTACATATTGCACAACAAAAAGGGCCTAGCCAGAGCCTCAGAAGCCTGCTGAAAAAATGGGTCTTGAGAACCATTTTAAACTGTTTCTGGTACAAAGAATATTCTGGGCCCCTATTCTAGAAAGAAAAGTGCCAGTCATTGTAACAGGATGCATATTCAGATCCAATAGGATTTAACTATGTGCGCTTGGAGAGAAGGATAAAACCTAAGAACAAGACAATTCATTCCTTTTCCTAGGGTTGTCTATACAGAAGGATATAGAAGAGCAATAGTGGGGGAATCCTACTCAGTGGCTCACCAGAGCCATACCTGTTTAAGAAGTAATACAGGGGCGGGGCAGCCTGTTCAGCTTCTCCTGAAGCTAGGAATAACAGACAAGTTTCTCATCTGCATTGAACTGTTAAGTTGGTCTGAGGCACAGAGCACCCTAAGGAAGAAGGTCTGGATCCTAAACCTTACAGCAAAGGTTGAAGTTGCTGACAACTAAGTCCCAATAGGGAAGAGAGAGAAGGCTGCAGTGGAATGGAATGCCTAGTACCTCGTGTTGGAGGATTATTCACCCACCCAGGGGCTTATCTTTAACCTGTTCACAGCACTCGGAACTCTAGCACCTAAGGGAGTATCAGCTAAGACATTGCTAGGATCAGAGCACAGAATCCTTGTTGCTACACAACTGATACTAAAGGTTGAAATCCTTTGCAAACCATTTCACCCAAGTCAGGAGGGAAGGGCTACATAATGAGTAAGGCTTTGCAACATTCACCTAGATGTAACTTGCTTCCAACTCCAGCATCTTTCATACATTTAGCAACAGCAGAGATAAAATTCAGTGAGTTTTCTGATCCTATGGACCATATGCCTTTTAACTCTTCCTTATTATTCTACTGTACATGTTAAAAAGTGGAATGCACATTAAAGGATCTTTTGTTAAAAAGTCATCCTGGTCTCCAGTACTTTTTGCCTTTGTTGCTCTACTCTGCCTGATTTTTGCTATTTGTTAGAGGGGAACCATGAAATTGAAAGCGAGGAGTATTGGCCATAGACCTTGTAAACTGTGTACCTATCTTAAGAGTGACCCTTGGCCCTGACCCAGGAGAGGCCACTTACAGTACTTACAATTTTGGGTTTTTTATATGAAGAGATTCACCCAAGGTAGTGTGTATAGCAGGTACAATTTAACATTAAGTTACAATTTTGTTAACAGCATAACATAAGTTAACCACACTTACAGTAAGGGGAAAGGGAAATGGAACTTGATATACTGCCTTTCTGAGGTTTTTTTTTTTTTTTTTTTTGCAACTACATTCAAAGCGGTTTACATATATTCAGGTACTTATTTTGTACCAGGGGCAATGGAGGGTTAAGTGACTTGCCCAGAGTTGTAAGGAGCTGCACTGGGAATCGAACTCGGTTCCCCAGGATCAAAGTCCACTGCACTAACCACTAAGCTACTCTTCCACTTGAAAACAGTACATTGAAACCTAATAACTATCGTGAAACAGTATCAAATATAAACATTTAACAGCATAACAGTTGGGATAATTTGATAAACTCAAGGCAAGTTCTTTATATAGTAAAACAAAAGATGAGGAACTGATTTAAATTAGTGTGTAGCAAGCTAGTCCAGGTGTAGAATGAGTGTATGGTTGGTCACCCTTTGTATTAAAGGCATGGGAGAAGAGCCAGGCTTTGGTCTGCTTCCTGAAGTAGAGGTAGTCTTCAGTTACAGTGGGGGAAATAAGTATTTGATCCCTTGCTGATTTTGTAAGTTTGCCCACTGACAGACATGAGCAGCCCATAATTGAAGGGTAGGTTATTGGTAACAGTGAGAGATAGCACATCACAAATTAAATCCGGAAAATCACATTGTGGAAAGTATATGAATTTATTTGCATTCTGCAGAGGGAAATAAGTATTTGATCCCCCACCAACCAGTAAGAGATCTGGCCCCTACAGACCAGGTAGATGCTCCAAATCAACTCGTTACCTGCATGACAGACAGCTGTCGGCAATGGTCACCTGTATGAAAGACACCTGTCCACAGACTCAGTGAATCAGTCAGACTCTAACCTCTACAAAATGGCCAAGAGCAAGGAGCTGTCTAAGGATGTCAGGGACAAGATCATACACCTGCACAAGGCTGGAATGGGCTACAAAACCATCAGTAAGACGCTGGGCGAGAAGGAGACAACTGTTGGTGCCATAGTAAGAAAATGGAAGAAGTACAAAATGACTGTCAATCGACAAAGATCTGGGGCTCCACGCAAAATCTCACCTCGTGGGGTATCCTTGATCATGAGGAAGGTTAGAAATCAGCCTACAACTACAAGGGGGGAACTTGTCAATGATCTCAAGGCAGCTGGGACCACTGTCACCACGAAAACCATTGGTAACACATTACGACATAACGGATTGCAATCCTGCAGTGCCCGCAAGGTCCCCCTGCTCCGGAAGGCACATGTGACGGCCCGTCTGAAGTTTGCCAGTGAACACCTGGATGATGCCGAGAGTGATTGGGAGAAGGTGCTGTGGTCAGATGAGACAAAAATTGAGCTCTTTGGCATGAACTCAACTCGCCGTGTTTGGAGGAAGAGAAATGCTGCCTATGACCCAAAGAACACCATCCCCACTGTCAAGCATGGAGGTGGAAATGTTATGTTTTGGGGGTGTTTCTCTGCTAAGGGCACAGGACTACTTCACCGCATCAATGGGAGAATGGATGGGGCCATGTACCGTACAATTCTGAGTGACAACCTCCTTCCCTCCGCCAGGGCCTTAAAAATGGGTCGTGGCTGGGTCTTCCAGCACGACAATGACCCAAAACATACAGCCAAGGCAACAAAGGAGT
Organism: Microcaecilia unicolor; assembly: GCF_901765095.1. Classification (NCBI taxonomy): domain Eukaryota; kingdom Metazoa; phylum Chordata; class Amphibia; order Gymnophiona; family Siphonopidae; genus Microcaecilia; species Microcaecilia unicolor. Next base: position 264,142,397 of record NC_044031.1, on the reverse strand, counting down.
GGCTCAGGAAGAAGCACATTAGGGTCATGGAGTGGCCTAGCCAGTCACCAGACCTTAATCCCATTGAAAATTTATGGAGGGAGCTGAAGCTGCGAGTTGCCAAGCGACAGCCCAGAACTCTTAATGATTTAGAGATGATCTGCAAAGAGGAGTGGACCAAAATTCCTCCTGACGTGTGCAAACCTCATCATCAACTACAGAAGACGTCTGACCGCTGTGCTTGCCAACAAGGGTTTTGCCACCAAGTATTAGGTCTTGTTTGCCAGAGGGATTAAATACTTATTTCCCTCTGCAGAATGCAAATAAATTCATATACTTTCCACAATGTGATTTTCCGGATTTAATTTGTGATGTGCTATCTCTCACTGTTACCAATAACCTACCCTTCAATTATGGGCTGCTCATGTCTTTGTCAGTGGGCAAACTTACAAAATCAGCAAGGGATCAAATACTTATTTCCCCCACTGTATACATAGCCCCTCTGGGAATAAATTCCAGAGCGTGGGGGCTATTCCTGAAAAGGCTCACCTGTGTATCTCTCATCTACAATTTTAAAGGTGTGTAAAAGGCTAACTTACTCTTTATTTTTATTTTATTTATTTATTGCATTTGTATCCCACATTTTCCCACCTTTTTGCGGGCTCAAAGTGGCTTACAATACATTATGAATAATGGAAATTACATTTTGTTCCAATTCGGTTATGGATTACATTGTGAAGAGTTATACAAAACAAATCAAAGTATCGTTAAGGAATATATCAATGGAAAAGAATATAGAAACATTGAAAGGAAAACAACGAAAACTAGAGATTCTGAGGACAATATATAGCATATAAACAACGGATAGCCTATGGTATACATCTTCTTTGGTTAAAGGTGCGAGTGTGGTGTGATTTCAGGATTGAGAATTCTTAGGTGGATGTGTTGATGTATAACGGAGCAGTGAGTGTGGATTTTATATGTTTTGGTTCTTTCCGTAGATTTTATCAAAAAGATGTTTTCAGTAATTTGCGGAAGTTGGTTTGTTCGTGAATCGTTTTCAGGTTGCGTGGAAGTGTGTTCCAGTATTGCGTGCTCATGTAGGAAAAGGTTGACGCGTGTAGCGTCTTGTATTTCAGTCCCTTAAGTACTCTGGCCCATTTAAGCAGTACATATCAATACTATGCACTGGGCAAGTGGTTAGGTGGAGGAAATTGTCATACTGTGCAGCTCACATGAAGGCCTTGGTAAAAAGGCCTCTCAAACTTTGAACACAAAACTGATAAATTGTGTGCTAGATTCCATTTTAGTTATTTAATCTATTGGCATGCAGATGGCTGCCATCTAGAAATGTTCTGTAAGAAAAGACACACTTGTTTTCAGAGCCCCACCCTGTTTTCCTGCAGGGAGCATCTAGAGCCCAAGCGCCTGCTTAGTTGTCATCAAACAATGCTGCACTTCTGCCTGTCACTTGTGCATCACCCTTAACTAGGCTGTATAAGATAATGATATAGCCACTGAATGTTTCTGTAAAAAAAAAAATATATATATATATATATAAAATGCCTGGCTCCTGTGTAGGTCTCCATGGCACCAGATGTCCTTGCTGTTTGTGTTCAGAAAGAATGCAGTGTGTAAGTACAGATGTTTTTCCTAGTATGGATTTTGATGTTTTTCTCCAAATTTTCCCCCAAAATGTAGCTTGATATTGCCTAATCTGATTTAAGCTTGCTCAGCTTTACACATTTTAAATACCAGTATTTTAATTTGTAAATGTCACGCATGTAAGTAAGTATCTTACAAGGGTGTAATTAGACCGGCAGTATACACAGTTTTGAGGTGGCAAAAGGGTACATGTGTTTTCAATCTTGTAGTGGTAGTTCACCATTTTATACCTGCTCTGAAGCATGTTTATTTAGTTCTTGTTTGGACTTGGGGGTTTGCATAAGCGATAAGAGGGGTAAATTTCTTACATCTGGTGTTCAAAAAAAAAAAAAATGTTTCAAAAATGTTTTTCTGCTCAGCTTTTTTTTTTTTTTTTTTTTTTTTTTCTGGATAGCCAGTTTTGTAAAATGCAGCACTCGCATATGTAATCTTTCATCTGATGTTGTAAAATTGCTTGCTAGAAATCCCAAGCAATGCTGCTCTTTTTCTAAAGTGTTCCTGCCTAAAATGGCTGTTCTTGCTGGTTATATGCCAGTGTTTGTATGTGTATTTTCTACTCGTATACATCTGACCTGGATGTTCTAATTCCTACCTAGATACCTCATGCAGAATCGGACCTTAAATAGTTTTTAGTCATCGGTATGTGTATATAAAAAATTTTTTGTTTACGCTTTAGAAAGTTACTGAAATCCTAGCAATTAAGAATTTTGGTAAAACAGGTCTTGTGGTTTTTTTTTTTTTTTTTTTTGTATTCTTGGGCCTTGAGATGGATGGGGGAAATTTTGGATTTAAGCTTGTTTCCTGGCATATCCCCCTCCTGAAGTACATAGATGCAGCAAGTGTATCTGTTGGCCTAGGTTTAGAAGAACTGCTCTCCCAACTCAATCAGCAATATAAATACCAGGTTAGTCATCAATGGCTACCTAAATATAACTTATTAACAGATAATACTGCTATAGGGGCCACCAATTAGCTTGGACTAGCTACACATAAAGCAGTATATCTGTGCATAAATGCTAGCCATTTCCACCTCTATCAAGCTGGCTTGTTATATCAATTGACTTCTGCTCTAAAAATAAAAAAATATATGTGCCAGCCCAATGTTTTGGTAACACTATAGTCATGCAGCAGATCCTGGTTCAACTGCAGAGCTGGCCAATGAGATTTGAGTGAAACTTAGAAAAATTTCCGTTAAAGCCCAACTGGATGGGTTCTTCCTACATTTTACACTTCACTTCATTTATTCCACTTGAGGACATGCCAAAGGAATATTTTCAAAATATGAAAAAATTCAACCCATTACTACCACTGGGTGAGGAAAATGGGCATACTGGTCAAAATTCACTTTTTGTAGATTGTATACTGTTGGCTGTATTTTGCACTTGTCCTTGACAAGTAGCTGGGTGTGGTAGCATTTATTCTGTATTTAATATGTGCTGATTTTGAGGGTATCTTGGTAATTTGGAACTATAGGTACAGAATTGTTCTGAAAAACAATTTTGAAGAAAAAAAAAAAAGACCACTGTGACAGAACAGAGTGCTCGAGGTTAATTTATTCATCATTCACATAATTTTGTATAGTCCATATTCAAAGATCTCCTTTTTGCTGTAAAGACAGCTTTCTTTTTAAGAGACATGCAACTTGTATTGAATCTCTAATATAGGTTCTGCAGTCTGACTGCAGCCACAAAGCTGTGTCATAACTAACCTGAATGGGATAATTTTGTACATTTGCTTGAATGTCTATTTCAGTTTTGCAACATTTTCTTTTCTAGACTAGAGCAATCTTAAGACTCTACAATACTCTGTGTGAACTGAAAGCAGCAAGCTTCTGATAACACTTAATCACATGCAGTGCGTAATTCAGAGCATTTCATTGGTAACATAGATGTATATGTCATGCTTGTGAAGAGCAGTTAAATTACATATCTGATTCTGTACATGTTACATTGGAAAACTGACAAGTATTAGACCTGCTGCTACTTCTTATGTGAATCCAGATATTTAAAATGGGGGAAGGGGAAGTGAACAAATGACTTGCAGTCTGTGCAGCCACAATCTGAAATACTTTTGCTTGCTGTGTGAGCTTTTGTTTGCCTGACTAGTTTACATCATGGGCTTCTGTGGTGCTAAACTTCAAGTCCCTGACAGGACCAGCTAAAATAAGATATTTCTAAGTGATTAAGATGTGTGTGGGAGCATGTGGGGTTTTTCTTTTGTCTTGTTGGAATATGCAGTAGTACCTGTTGGCACCTAGAGTTTAGCTAATAGCTTGACCAAAATTAGGCTTGAGATGAACAGGTAATGTGTTCTGGTTTGTGTACAATTGTTTAGCCATAGCTGATCTACATAAAGTGGTTTGGTTTGTCTCTTTGCTAACAAATTTCAGTCCTGTGAGGTTTCACAGTGTGCTTTGTGGAGGATTGTGGCAGTTCTTGGAGCCAGCTGGGTGGGGCTCACTGCAGTATTCAGCTGTGCAGATATTCTGACTGCTAAAAGTGAATGAAACGGAGCCAGTGTTTGCCTCTCGGTATTTCATATGACCTTTCTTTTATAGCTGTAACACAAATTAATGTGAATGTGTAAATCCTCCAGTTACCCTGAAGTGAGCTGGGTTTTGTGTATTACTGGCCAGTCCTGATTTCTGCTGCTTCAGTTCACATCATTGCTTATCTACTTTGGATAGCTAAACATTTTTGGTACTGTGTATTGGGCTACATAACAAATTTAAACAGTTTTAAAAGGATATGTGGATTTTGATTTAAAACTTGAATGTGGAATATAAAAAAAAATCTAACCATCATGGTAAAACAATGCATAAGGATGCAGCTGAATTTTTTTTTTTTTTTTTTTTTAAAGATATGGCAAGATTGGTGCTTTTATTTCTTGAATTTTTATAATGCTTTGTGAAATCTTTATCAAACAAGCGTGTTTTTTTTTTTTTTTTTTTTGAGAGCAGGTACAACTATCACTGCTAGAGCAATTTATATTGTAATTCAGTTTTGGTTCCTATATTTCACATACTCCTGACATGAGTGCATAATACAGACACAAAATAGAAACTATCTTTTACTAATTTTAACTTTTTTTTTTTTTTTTTTTTTTTGGTTATCCATATGAATTTTTGAAGAGGGTAATATTTAATGTTCATCCTGATAACATGTATATTTTCAGTATTCTGTTTTATAGATGCATGATTTGTCTTTTGAATGGATTGTTAATATACAGCATTTGTAAGTACTCTTATCTTTTTCAGATAGAAGCCTCATTTGTGTGTTAGAATGAGGAAAACGAGCACTTCTTTTGTCCGCAGTCTCCAGGTTTTCTCCCTTTCACGCTTCCTTCTAGCAGTTTTTGCTATTTTGACTCTCTTGCTGTTGTGCTAGAGATCTCGCTGCCTATAACAGGATTCCTCTGGTGCCTCCTTAGGCATTTTCCTGCTTATTTCTGAAGCAGCACTATACACTGCTAAAAACGGGATGTAGGTGGCAGGCAGGAGTTAAAGATCTGTATGTATCAGCTCTCCATAGTGTAAAGAGGGAAAATACCAGACAATTGGTGTGCTAATCTCAACCAGAGCAAGTCTTCAACTAGTTCAGTGCATGTCCAAATCCTATTTCATGGAGTAACTTAGCTTGCTTAGAACTTTTAAATTTTTTTTGTAGATTTTTGTACTAAGAAAATTACACATGCTCTTGTTCTGTTTAGGACGCAGAGCGCACATGTACAGTGTGAGGTCCTGCACATGTCAGTCCTAGGCAAGCTATAAGTAAAAGGTGCTGGCCGAGGGTTTTTTTAAATGAATGACAGCTTGTCCAGTTTGTAATCATTACCAAGTAACCACTAGAGGTACCAACATGGGCTGCCAGATTATCACGCACTGATCCCATGAACTGTTTTACAGCAGGGGGGGGGATCTAGTTACTAATAACATTTTATATGCTTTAGCTGTTTTCACTGTATTTTTGTTACTATATTGGATCTTTCATTTCTAGAAGATTCTAGCTTTTAAGTGTGCATGGTAAGCTGTCAATTTTTTTTTTTTCTTCTCGTTTCTAGTAACTCACTGGTCGATATTTAGCTGGCATTGACATTCACTTAAAAAAAACTCACCACTACTGGCCAAATTAGACCCTGAAATTCAGTACTTGGCCATGTTCAAACACTGCATTGAATATCCAAGTGAGCAGCAATACTTTGAAATTTTATGCAGAGAAGGCCAATTATAACCATCCTAACTTTACCCTGGAAGGACTAGATTCTATATATCGCATCTAAGAGCACCAAGACAAAATACACCTAGGTGTATTCTATAAAGTATGCCCCGCATGTAGATGTACTTTATAGAATATGCTGAGCGTCCGTTCACAAACTAAATTTAGTTGCCGTCGGATGCAGACATCTAAATTAGGTGTGACCAGGTATATTCTAGAACAGTGTACATAGGTTTTAGAAACACCCCCTTTTTTCAGCTCCGACTTAAGGCTTTATGCACATCACACTACAGAATACAATTGCAGTTCTGCATGTTAATGCCAATTAGTGTTGATTGGCGTTAATTATTGGTGCTGATAGGCTTGTTGGCTAATTAAGGTGTGTGTAAATTAATACAGCTGGATTTGCGTGCACAACTTAGTCGCTCTACATAGAATTTGACGGTTAGCGGGTACAACACTGAATAGCGCTGCTGCTGCCAGCATAACTTCCAGGATTGCCCCAACTCCACCTCTAGCACTGCCTGAATAGCATTGTGGTGGTCAGAAGGAATGTTCAGGGGTGCTTAAAGGTCCAGTTAAGTGCCAGCGGAATATCAGCAGCCTGCCAACTTAAACTATGCTGAATATCTTCCCCTCTGGTTGTTGAATTGTGTAATAATGCATTGAAAGTTAGTTGAAGGATTGTTATACTGCATATATTTGCATACATCACAGTTCAGAATTTAATATATACCATACTAAATATGATCAAAGAAAACAGAAGTTTTCCTCAGTTCAAAAGCTTACATTTTTTCTTTGTCAACTGTTTGAAAATTCTCCTTTTGGTGGACTTCAAGAGCCACAAAGAAGGGGGGGGGGTGTAGAGATGAAAAACATATAAAATTATAATCTGTTCTGTTTACTGCGCAAGTAGATAGTAATGTAAAATGCATGTTTCATTACTTTTGTAGTGATAGCATCAGCTGTGCTTTTCTGTTGGTCATAAGTTGCTTTTTTTATTTACTTTTTTTTAACGTAGAATAAATTTAGAAAAATACAAAAAAGAGGAAATAGTATTTTTATTGCACTAAACAGTTTTGACTAGCTTTTGGAGGCCAGAGCTATGTTCCTTAAATCAGGAAAGATAAGAGGATAATATCAGTGAAACATAGAAGCATATTGGGGGGGGGGGGGGGTGTTAGTTTTTTCTATGAAGGTATCAAACATGAAACCTAATTACAAAGGCTTAGATTCTAAATCAACGGAAAGGATTCCTCTAGCAGTTAAATCCAAGTAAAACCAGTACTCCTATTTTTAAATCGGTACAGCACAAACACTTTGTGGTTGACTTTACATATTTATATGATGGACATCAACCAATCATTTTCTGAATTGGAAAGGTTAGGATACGTTAGGTTCTGGATCCTTCCTGGATATTGGGGGGGGGGGGGGGAGCATGCTGTACTGCAAAGCAGGGAAGGGTGTGGTTTGGTGTACAGGGAGACACTTTTTTTTTTTGTTTGTTCTGCAATCAGGTCCTGTAGGTACCCCTTAATTGTCAGCGCCTCTGCCCCAGCTGATCAGTATATCTTAGTGGGGATGTCAAGTCTCCTCACCATCCCTGCAGCTGCTTAGTCCCTTTTAAACTGCCAGCGCTTTTCTTGTCTCTCCTGTTTGACACCCTTTCTCCCTAAGCTGTTATCAGAATGGGAAAAATCTGAAATAGGGTGTCAGTTTGTGGTGAGAAATGCATTATGTAGAATTCAACATTTTCAGCAGCCTAGGAAAATTTGCCCTGGTATAAATCAGATTTTCTTTGGTGGATAATTGAATCTTGTTAATCATATTTTTTGTAGTCAAGTTATAAAAGTGAACGTTTCTAGTGTTACAAAAAAGTATTTATACATACTAATATCTTTATGCTAAAGCTGCTTTTCTAATGACCAAAAATACATTCTCATATAAATGGAAGTGACTTGTATACTATTTTCTTAAGGAAATTTTCTCCCTAGTCTTTATACTATTAATGATCAAGCACTACCACTTTAATCCTTATGTCGAATATGGTCTCGCTATAGTCAATGACCAAATGTATGTTACAATCCAATCTATCACTCAGGAACCAATATGCACTACCATAATGTATTCTTTACCATGTGTGTGTGCACCGTAATGCAACGCCTTTTGTATTCTGTTACCCAGAAATGGCAACCGCAAGCCACATTGAACCTGCAAATCGGTGAGATGTGGGATACAAATGTTACAAATAAAAATAATACAGTACATGCCAGTTTATTTTTAAAGACAAAATAATGCATTTGATACTAGTGGATCAGCATGGAGGACACAGCTATTGCCTTGATATGCATATTGGCACTCTGACTCAGGCAGGAAAGAGATGCAGGGCTAATCAGTTTTTCTGTAGACATTGATACATTTCTCTGGCATTTTTCAGTATTTAGGGGTTAGATTTTTAAAAGGCTTGCAAATATCTGACACAGAAATAGCAACTGTAAGCTAAAGAAATGCAGGTGAAGCAAATCTGAATTGTAATGCAAATTCTTCACGCTTAGTTACTGAGAGCTAGCACTTCAGTTTTTCAAAGCTGCCCTTCATGGCGTATGGGTAAGGTGTGGCTGAGGAATGCTTACCATTGATGCTCAGAGGAGCCAAGACATTGAGGCTTGGACACAGCTCACCAGCAATAAACTGTTCCATACCTGCTCATTTTTTAAACGCTGAACACTCGTGGCTAGTAAATGACCTAAAGGATTCATTAAGATTGTACAAAAAAAAAAATCCCCAGTTTATTATATATTTTTTTGTTTTCCAGGATGCCTTTTTCCAGACTGGTAGTAACTATGGAAAATTTGCCAGTTTAAAAAAAAATCTAGTACCAAAAAATCCCCATTGTCTCGTTTTTTTTTTCCCCAGGATGCCTTTCCCAGACAGGTAATAACTATGGTAAATTGCCAGTTTAATAAAACAAATCTTGTGCCACTGTCCTCCACGAGCAAGACTAGACTGGCAGTCATTAGCCCCACACTTGTGTGAAACAGCCTGTCGGCTTAGATTCCTCCTGCTTCCCTAGGCTGGATGGTGGGCAAGCAGCAAGAATGTGATGGCAATGCGTGCTGTCTAATCCAGTGAATGGAGAAGGACGGAGCAGCCACAGTCGGCGGCAGGAAAAATTAATCCATTTATTTGACTAAAGGCAGATGCACACTTAATTATGATGCTGTCTGCACATATAACACCCGATGAGCTCCAGAAGAGGCTTTCTGAAGATGTAAGGATTAAGACACGCGTGAGCAGTGAATCTGAGAGTGACATCAAACCGGAGCAAGGTTCTTTCCTAAAGTAATGGGAACAAACAATCCGGTTTTAGATACAAAATCCTCACTGGCCCAAGTTAATACTGAGAGGAGGAAGATGTGCTGGAAGTAGCTTGGATTTAGCAGGTAAGTGGTTTTAATTAAAGAATTCATGCTTGCTTACATTGGAAGCTGCCGTATTGCTTTGTTTGGACAAAAATGTAGGCTTGATGGCATGAGAATGCAAAACATTAACTCTGTAAGATCTCACAATGTACCATGTATTTTGCACTTTTTTTGAAGTTTAAGAATGACTAACAAGGGAGAAATAAAATGTCCAGCCAGAAGGATGTGAGGCCCTGGGATGTACCCAGAGCCTTTCCTGTAAGGGTTAAAAATCTGGTACAAATATTGTATATTTTTTCTACAATATTTCTTCAGAGGGGGGAAATTGTCAGGTTGTTTAGGATTCTAACTTACCTCAAGAATGGATGTTTACAGAAGAAACCAGTGAATATAGAGAGGGACAGTGTGAGCATGTTGCTGCTGTGATCTGTGCCCCCCCCCCCCCCCACTCTCCCATAGCCTGTTCAGGGAGTTGGTGATTGAAGAGCCATCTGGTTTCAATTGGATTAAATCCTCTAGCAAAAAGTGGTCACCTGAGCCAGGTAAAAATCAGGTCAGGTGTGCTTCCCGATTTTGCAGCATCTCAAGGGTTAATGCTAGTGAAATGAGGGGCAACAATAATACTCCTCTCTTCCTTTTCCCTTCCCCCTTACAATCAGATCTTTAGAAGTTGTCTTCTGGCAGGAAGCCTTTGTCTGCTTTAGTGCAGATGTTTACTGCCTTGCATTGATTTTAGAGCCACCAAATCAGTGTGGGGGTTGGGCAGCAGAGGAGCATTGGCAGGCAGGAAAACCAAGGAGGTAATGTCACTTTCCATCCATTTGTATTACAAAAAGAAGTTAAAACAAGGACGTGGTGGGTTTTTTTTTTTTCTGATTTTATTATGGGGGTGAAAGTGAGGGGGGGGTTAGGAGAAACTATATTCAGTCTGCATTAATAGATGTTAAGTGGTGCTGGTAAGGGGGAAATCCCCTAGAAGGGGAGGGGCTTGGTAAAACAGTTGTGGAGATGCTGCTGGCTTTTGTCAGGGTCAAGGGGGTCGCTGTGGTTCCCTCTTGCTGTTCTAATTTAAGCTCCTCTGTCTCCTGGCTACGGCAGCTGGCTGTGCTGATTTCCGGCTTGGATCGAGAACACTGTCGGCTGCTGGTCTGGGGATCTCCACAGCTGCATTTGCTGCTTGTAAAGGAAACGCTGCTCTTACTGGGTTTCACGGGACCTCTTCTCTCCCCCACCCACCAATCCCGGGAATTGAAAGGTAAGGGTCTGATCTGTAGGTGAAGGATGTTGGCTGTTCTGTTTGTAAAAGGAGCATGTTGGGGTTTGACATTTGTGTGACTGTGGCCAAGTGAAGAACAAACCTGATTTGCAACTGCCTTTTCATCAGCTTCTCAGATTTATGTAATGGTTCTTGGATTTTTGTCTGATATGATTACTGGATGTGTGCAGATGCAAATGTATGCATGTGTGTGTCTCATGGAGACTATGAGAAACGAGTTTTTAAACCCATCTTTGATTCCAAAATATGGAAACGAAGAGATACACTAAATTGACAGTAGCAAAGGTATTTCTCCAGGGTTTTGTTCCCTCACAGGGTTTGCATCCCTCACAGTATTTTAGTGAATATGAAGATATACCTATAGATATTAAGTACTGGATTTAAATTACTATTCACACTATCATAACATCTCATGTCCTATTTATTGCATGTGTGGAATAGGTGGATAATTACACCTGATTGCATCACCCCCTGTCAATTGATAGGGGGAGACTGGTTATATAAATGACACCAAAGTCTCTGTCGGTTTGTGAGCTGCTGCAGCCTTGGTAGCGGTTTACAAAAACACATGTTCTGTTTCATTTGCTTTTGGCTTTAAATAACGGTGCGTGCAAACTGCATTTTGGAAAAGGGCTGCATACTGTGCAACAATACTTCTCTTTTTGTTAGGATACTGCAGTGCACTAGTGGACTTGTTCCAAGCGATCCTCTTCTGCAAGGGCAAATTTCCTATTTTCCTGCAAAATCACACCTATCATAGCTTGGCTATGGAAGAAGGGTTAATGGTTTTTTTTTTTTTTTTTTTTTTTTTTTTTGGTGGTGGGGTTTCCAAGTAAAAAATACACAGAAGGAAAAAAACCCAATGACTTGAGACAGAAGAGTCCTTTATGCACTACATTCTCTAAATGGCTTTCAGGTCACTTTTTGCCTCCAACTTAAGCCTTTTACACAGAGGTGGAGAAGGAAGGCAACTATGGATTAGTCTTTTCTCTGTCCCCCCCCCCCCCCCCCCCCCCCCCCCAAAATCAATGCAAGCGACACTGCATTTTGTAGGAAGTCTGCCTTCCCTGTTAGGATTCCTTCTTTTTATACTGGTATGCTAAATTAGTGTCTGCTTTATTTAAAGTTCTACATTTCTAATCAAAAGCTTTAAAAATATAAGCAGTTGTGTATTTGTGTATGGCCTAGAAACCTGACCCTAGTCTTTAAACTGGATGACAAGTAGCTTTATTCTGTGATCTAAATTATAGGGATCAGGATAGACTATGAAAAGCACAGGCATGTATTTTTATTGTGGGTTATGGTCCCTTTTGTGGGGATAAATTACCTAAAACAACTCTATTCAAAAGCAGTTATGTTTTGTACCTTGCACATATAACTGCCATAAAAATATATATTCAGGAGCCTCAAACATGGGAAGCTTTTTTTTAATATACATCAAGCATAAAGATTGGAGTTGGGAGGTGCTAAATTCCAGTAGTATCTTAGAAAAAGATTTGTTAACCTAGAGCCCTTTTTTTTTTAAATGCCTCCCAGAGTATATGTAATTGGCTGCATGTGCAGCCATTTTACAATATACATCTATAACAAATGAATATATAACGTAAGCGTTTCCAACAGTGACCAATCCGGGTTACGAGTACCTGGCAAAATCCCAGAACAGACTTTATGTTGCTGCTTATTGTAGAAATAAGCAATGGATTCCCAAGTCCATCTTAATGGTTTATGGATATAAGAAATTATCCAAACCTTTTTTTAAAAACCCTGCTAAACTGCTTTTACCACACTTTTTTTTTTCTGGCAACAAATTCGCGTTTAATTACATGTTGAAGGAAGAAATATTTCCTGTTTTAATTTACTGCTGCTTTGCTTCATTGTGTGCTCTCTAGTCCTCATTTTTGGAAAGAAGGGATTTCAAGATGTATTTTGTCACCTGCAGAATTTTTAGTTTTTGATTCAAGGCCCTCAATGTATGTTACTCTACCAATTTGATCCATCCTATCACTGTGATATAATTTATATCCTGGTATGACAGTGTCCCATTAGGTTCTTTCCACCAGTTCTCAGATGTCTATTATATCTCATTTCCATTTAGTGCTATATATATCCCATCTTATTTCATAGGCTTCTAGCATTTGCATACAGACATTTTCAAACCATGTTGGTTCCTATTTACAACTTGCTCAGCAGTTGACTGCAATCTTGTCCAAATGCAGATTTTCACCTGGTCTACTATGGTCTCTGTTGCAACCTTGCTATTGGGATGCACCATCTTCCCTGTTTTATCTTTTTAAAGATACCTAGTTTTAAACCATGTGCTTTTGAGACTGCTTTCCCCCAGTTTCTAGTTTAAAATGTTAATGTCGGCAGCCTGGTTCCACCCTGGTTAAAGTGGAGCCCATGCTTCTGGAATAGGCTCTCCCCCCCCCCCCCCCTCCCAGAATGTTGCCCAGTTCCTAACAAATCTAAATCCCTGTACCATTGCCTCATCTGTGCATTGAGACTCCAGAGCTCTCTGCCTGTTTCTTGGGTCTTGCATATGGAACCAGGAGCACTTCTGAAAATGCTAACCTGATTAGGTGCTGAATATCAGCACTTAACTGGCCAAATGCCTTTTGCATTGAGTGCTAACTGGACATTTTCAGCCGCACTAATCAGTTAAGTGCCACTGAATGTGACCATTGGCTCTGAACATGTGATTTAACCAGCCAGGAGCTGTTTCTGGCTGGTTAAATGACTTTGAATATTGACCCCATAGTTATTTGGGGTTTTATGCATATCTTTATAGTAGAGATGTTCCTACTTAATATACAGGAAATATACACTCTCAAACTGGGGGAGGGGGGTTAAATGCACTGCCACTTGGGCCTTGGGCTTCTCTGCCTCCTGTCCATAAACATTTCATATCCCTTAGCTTGTAAGTCCACCTTAGCTATTCAGCTTTTGCATAGCATACGGTTCACAGTTTTTATTTGCAAACTTTCAGGTGCCCACAAGCCTCTCCTTTCCCCAGTCCTTCAGCCTCCTAGGAAAAGTATCTTTGGCAGAAATTAATACTCCACCTTTAAGAACCACAGTTCTGAGATACCCCTATGCATTCTATCTGTTCCCCCCCCCCCCCCCATAGGAAAAATGGGGGGTTCCTTGTCATAAATGGTGTATTAATCATACTGCTATGTCTATAAATGACATGGGGGAAACTAAACTAAACAAAAAGGGGTGTGCCTTCCTGCTGCCACCAACTGGCAGATGTTACCAAATCACACAGGCTCTTTACCTTTTTATTTCAGCATTAGGCTTGCAGCCACATGCCTGCATACCCCTTCATACAGACTGCCATCCTCTCCCCCACAGTTTTTTATAGGACCTGGTACTGCTACCCTACAGGCCCCACCTTCCCCTGTTGCCCAGGAAACCATCTCTCCCTGCTTCCTGCCATGCTCGAAATAATTTTCATTGAGATTCCTTTTTTTCAGTGACAGGCTATATACATCTTGTCACATGCATGTAAAATGAGATAATCATATTCACACGCTAAGTACATTTTCTTCTCCATCCTTTTCTCTTAGATCCTTTCATCTACCCCTACTGGTCATTGTCATATCATTTTCTTTCTATTTTCTTATATTAACTACCACAGTTTCATCTTGCATTGCTATGATTGAGAATATATCTCGATCTGATTGAGAATATATCTCTATCTGTGATTGTAAGATCAACAAGGATAAAGCTAAATTGCTATGGCTAGACCAATCAGTTACTACTGCTCCTGAGAAGCTTTTTGTTACCAGATAGGGTGTCATTGAAAGTAGAATGTTCATTCAAATTGATTTAATCTTGAATCGATAATGACTGTTGGGCAGACTGGATGGAGCATTAAGATCTTTATCTGCCATCACTTACTATGTTACTACGTATGTTACTTTTATTTTGGGAGCAGAGGGGCTGATATGCACAGACAGGGAGAAAACTAGAGGACATGAATTGAGGTTGTGGGGTAGTAGACTTAGGAGTAATATCAGGAAATTCTTTTTCATAGAGGGGGGTGGTAAATGCCTGGAATGTCCTCCCGAGGGAAGGAAATGGTGATGGAATTCAAAAAGTTGTGGATTAAGAGGATCTCTTGGGTTTTTATTTATTTATTTATTTTTTAATATAGCATCCATTTTCTAATTTAAATATAAATGGCTGCGTGTGTGTGATATATCTAGTGGTGTGCTGGTAAGTTTTTAACAGGTTCTCTTCCCGGTCCACCTCTGTGCCCCCCCCCCCCCCCCCAAATTGCAGAGCTGGCTATGCCCATGGAGAGAGTTGGTAATTTTTTTTTTAACAGGCTCTCTGGGTATAGCCATCCCTGCAATTTGGGTGTGTTGGGGGGGGGGGCACAATACACTTCTGTCCTCCCCCTACCCGTTCAGACATGCTTAGGCATTCCTTTGCTGGCAGGGATGCTCAGCCCCGCAACCTAATGGACTGCCACTGCTCCCCACTGCTTGTTTCTGGCTCTGAGCAGGAAACAAGCAGCAGGGAGTGGCAGAGCCAGAAGTCTATTTGGCTGGTGGGACAAAAACTGTACATATGTATGTTGTATGTAACTTATACATTATTGGTACAAAGGATATGCACATGATTTTGCTTTTTAGACCCAAAGGTGAATCCTAAGGGTGGTTGAACAATAAACTGTTTCTGACTTGTTTTGGAGTGCTTTGGGTCCTCCTACTGATCTGTACATCTGCTGTCTGGAATTTTGGAAGATAGAAATAAGGAAATATTACATTTTGGACGTACTCTATAGACGTTTTCTTTTGCAATATGATGGATGCCTGTTCTGGTGTATGGATGTGATAATCTTTGAATAACTGCCTATACTAAATGGCTATGGATTTCTGAACCTATGGTATCATTAAAGGACAAACTTTTAAATGCTCAGTTGGGTATATATGCTAATCTCAACTTTGTTAAATGTTTCAGACATATCCATCTATTTGTTCCCATGATATAACTGAATTTTTTTTAAAATTTTTATTTATAACCATTTAAGTTTTTACAAGCGATTAAAACAACTTGCTGGAAATACAGAGAAAGTAATATGTAGGAATTATTTCAGTCAGGTAGTTCTATTCTCTTCCTTAGACCACTAAATAGGGAGAGTGAAAAAAAGATGAGGAGTTCAATTAAACAGAAAAAAAAACACCTGTGGTATTAACCTGATTATCCCCAGATATTACTCGTCTAATTCATTATTCCACATTAATCATCTGGTTGGCTTCTTCAAGGCCAATACGATGTATAGTCAAATCATTTCATTGAAAACATACTTATTGTCCAATATTAAAAATAATACATCTGATTACATTTTCTCTTTTAAAAACCGGAAGTTATTTAATGATATATATACTTAATTTTCTAATTCAAATCCCACTGATTAAAGTAATCCCAGTCTTCACAGGCTTCACTCATTTTAAACTAATAATTTGAGGAAAACTGAGTCATATCCGGAACTCAGTGGCCTAGTGGTTAGGGTGATGGACTGGTCCTGAGGAACTGAGTTCGATTCCCACCTCAGGCATAGGCAGCTCCTTGTGACTCTGGGCAAGTCACTTAACCCTCCATTGCCCCAGGTATAAATAAGTACCTGTATACAATATGTAAGCCGCATTAAGCCTGCCATGCGTGGGAAAGCGCGGGGTACAAATGTGTAATAAAAATAAAACTCTGGGAAAAACAATCTCAATATTAATCTATACTTTTATTCAAAATTTCTGGTCTATCATTTTCAAAATCATAACCATCTTGCTCATGTACAATCATTTGTTATATCAATTTTTTGAATTGTCCATGTAACTCTAATAAAATATCTGAAACAAAATTATTTACTGCCACCGTTAGGTCCCGAAGCACCTTCCAGATGGTATTCAATGTGACCTCCACGGGAGCCAAAAACTCCAAGTTGATTTTTCATAGGTGTTTAGGAGTGGTTCCGCCGATTCGGGTTCTGCTGTAAACTTCCTCCGTTTCAGCATATACCTCTAACTCCACTCCTTTGGACATGGTGGTTGAATAATTCGGGAGCGATGGAGTTTTTTTCCAGGTCCAAGAGCGTCGACGCTCCTTCGCCGGCACTAATCAAAGGACTCGCCAACCCTTTCATCTGTGGGCAGTGGTCCCGCACTTCTGCTCAGGGGATAAAACGCTGGCCATCGGCGGCTGACCGCCGGTTGTCCCCTTCCTCTCAGTTAAGGTAACTGCAATTGCAGAGAGGAAATTTACATAAAACGAAACTTCAGAGGGCAGTTGGGCATATGAACTTCAGGTCACCATCTTAACCACTTTGGTTTCTCTTCAGAGGCCTGTCTTATATGGGTAACCCTTCAGCATAGCCCTCTAAGTCATTGACACACAAGCCCCTCCACCTCTACAAGGTGGTGTCCCTTCGGAGGGGGATATAACTGAATTCTATTATTCTGTCTCACTATTTTCAAAGTCTTTCATAATCCAGAAGCCAGGAAGTTCTGTCAAAGGCAGGACGCTACAAAGGCTTCAAGTGGCTGAAAGAAGCAGTATGCCTGCAGCAATGCAAACTGAGTTGGAGGGCTGAGAGGAGTAGATATAAGGATCAGTACTGCTACATACAGCCTCTCCAGCCTTTCCGTGGACTCGTGCCTCTGCAGTTATTTCCAGGCTGTATGTGTGAGGCTCTACCTTTCCTGGCAGCCTTGGGAGCATAGCAGCAGGTCTGGCCCAGACTAGGACCCGGCAGCCAGTCTTTGCAACCCAGCAAAGCCCACAAAGGGAGCAATGAGGGAGCAAGATAGTTAACACAACATGTTAATCACATTGTGTTAAATGTACAGCCCTACAAGAGAAGTTCCATTTGTTATCAAGCAGTTTAACTTTGGCAGAAGACTTGAAGTACAGGTTCTTATTTTTCTTTCCAGAAAAAGTTGGAAGATTTATTTAGGAAGATCATCTTTGTTTCACTTTTTATCAACTTTGAACCTTTTGGGAGTTGGTGGAATTCAAGAACTTAGCAGTAGGCCATATCTAGTCTGCCCTTCCTATCAACTACTATGTTCTATTAGTCCTTCCCCTTGGAGAATAATCTGAACTTCTCCCATACTTTTTTCTTTAATTCAGTTGCCTTTCTCATCTCTGCCACTTCACTGGGAGGCTGTTCTATGCATACACCCTTTTCTGTAAGTAAATTATTTTCTGAAGTCTATCGAAAGGTTCCCAACTTTTTTTGGTTATGGAGATCACTTTTTTCAACATCCAAAAGCTGTGTTTTTTTTTTGTTTTTTTTTTAAAAAGGACCCCAACCTTGCTTCTCTCTAACCTTCTTCCCCAGGATTTATCTTGTGTGTATTGTAGAAAGCTAGTTTAGTTTTTAGGTTAGGGTGTCTTGGGACTGGACTGAGTCATTCAAAATCCTTTTAGTGAAGAATCAATTCCTCTAAAGTAGCAAACTACTAAACATTGTCGGTGGAGTCATGACGAATATGTAAACCCTCTTGCCTGGATCAGTCCTAGCAGGGTTACTTTACTTAGAATTTATAAATGTTTGCTTGATAATCTAGGTTGGGACTAGTAGCACTGGTGGCCATTGGCCAATCTACACTCTACTCCTCACTAGCACTCTAACTCAGTCCAGGCCAAAATTGGGGTTCTAAACAAAGGTTTACTCAAAAGTAGTGTGGGGGTTTTTTGTCCTTGTTTAAAGACTAAAACAGATTAGCAGGGAGCAAAAATAACTGCAAACAGGCTATTCATTTTCAGGACTTGTCAAATCCTAAGACTCCAGTGTCCTGTAAGTCTCCAGAGCTGGTTTTAAACTCAGGTGTGGTTGCTGCTGTTTTTACTACTTGGTTCTTCTTGTGGTCCTTTCCTGTTCCTTCTGACCTGTGTCCCCTGCTGTTTCATCTCTAATGTTCAGCTCTTCTCCTTAAAGAACCAGCACACTGCTGCTTCTGATTCCAGCTTACACCTCTGAAATGAGTGCAGGAGCTTCGGCCATAGGAGCCAGCTCTGGATGCCTGAGGGTGCTGAGCACACCCAATAGTTTAAATAAACTAAACTTGATATACTGCTCCACCACTACAGTGACTTTAGAAGTTCACCATAGTAATTAAAGAATTCTATTAAAAATAAAGCACAATCAGAACATTCATCCATCCCATCCATACAATAAGATATGCAGTAAACCATTTAAATGAACCATTCAGCTCGCTGACATTCAACCAAGCTAACCCTCAGGGGCTGAGACGCAAATGCCTGCTGAAAAAATACTTTTTAACAATCTCTTAAACCTAACCAGTGATTGGACCTCTCGAACGTTATTGTGGTAGAGCATTCTACAATCGAAGCACCAAACAAAACGCTCTTACATGTAGCCTCTAAATGAGAATACTTAACAGCCAGAACTTAAAGCAACAATCCAGATCTTGAATGCAATGTCTGACATGGCATGTACAATATCAACAGACTGTGCAAGGTTAAGTGGAATCCCCATATAATATACCTTGTGTTAAAAACAATACTTTAAACCACACTTAAAAAAAACAAACCAACCTGGAAACAATGATGTACGTAAGAGTAACATGGTCATACTTCTGTGCTCCTCCCAACAAACAAATTACCATATTGTTGTTTGCAATTTGTGCAACTCCCTCTGTGTGAGACCAAACTGCATAAGCAAGTCTGAGACACTAACAGGCTATAATGGAGTCCAAAAAACTATGAATTGCCCCAGTTTCCTAGGTTAGTGTGTCATGGATACATGATACTTATCAATTAATACAACCAAGTATTTAAATGAATCACCACTGACAGATTGCCCAAACAACTTCATAGAAGAGCTGAGAACCACCTACCTTACCCACATCCATACTTGCACATCACAAATTTTCAACCTTAGAACAGAAATACTCTGCTACAGATTTTACATTTGATTGTGGCTCTTGACCTGAAGATTGGGTATCTGTTAACTTAGCCACCACCAAGAACAACCATCGCCAACAGTCATCCTCTTTACTCAACTTAAAAAGAACATTTTTGCGTCGCCCAGCACACCTTCCTATAATCTTGCACCTGTCTACATTGCACTCTCAATTCAGGTGTTCTTTGCTTGACCCACAGCCATTTTTGTCTCTTCAGAAGACCTAATCTAAACTGATCACTTCTGCCTCCTTAAGTGTCCAGGGAAAGGTAACTTGTATTGTTTGGCACCCCCAATCACTTTGAAATGTTTGGCGCCTATGTCCTTGGCAACCTTTATCACTATCACATTTTTCTTCCTCCTGGTGTCATGGCTAGGTTAACCAAAGTCCTCAATCTCTCACAGAACCTGGTGCAGTGACCAGAGTATCGGCAAAAGACAGAGTTCAAACAAGGCTGGGGTTTTATACCAATCCAATTTCCCCTCCAAAAAAGGTCTCTACCTTCCTGTACCTCATTGGCCAGGAGAGCTTCCTCTTCTGGAAACAGGAAGTATTCACAAGCCAAAACACACTGCTTTAGTAGAGCCAGTCTAAGGCAGAAACTCACTACAAATAATTCAAGGAGCCATTATATTGAGCTTGCTTATATTTAGAAGGTTACTGTGGGTGTGTTGCAGGAATTACCACTATGGTTAGCAGAATCTGTGGTACTTCAGGAGTCAAACAGCACATACCAGAATGAGGGAGAAATCTTCTTTATTTGCCAGCAAACAAAGTAGAACATCAGCACTAGGTCTCTTCTTCTCTTTCTCAGCTCTCTGTGTCTTGTGGCTTCTGTCTGTCCTCTTCAGCTCTCTTCTTCTTAGCTCTCTCCTTCTTCTGACGTAAGCTGCTTCTGCTCCGTTATATACAGTTTTAAACCCCTCTAGCCCCCTTTACTTTCCAGATGGTAAAGAATAGATTGATTACCCTGTCTGAACCAATCATCTCTATACATATGTTTAAAATATCAGTTACATAGGTTCCAGACATTTCCTAAACTGACCTATGACCTGGGGCCTCTCACACTAGAGATTGTGGCTCCTATCTCTTGGCATTTTATTATTCACATAATCCCAGTCATAGCTTAAACTGGGTTCATTTAGGGGCTAAGGGGCCAGTCTTACTTAATGGCATACAGTCCTACATTTTGCTATAATCCATCAAGGAAGTAAGTTGACTTTTCCTGACCTCTTTCACCTATTAGCTTCCTTCACAGAACTCGCTAGGACTGTGGATAAATCAAACCAGATGACCTTTTCAACTGCAATCTTACTTGAAAGTCAGACACTGATGTAACACTGAATTGAAAAGATTCTACATAGAATTATTAATTACACAGAATAAAACATATTCTAAAATAAGCAGAAATCAGAATTCCTTATAAGACCAAATCTAAATACTTATAATGGTATCTATATCTACTCTATCTCTTTCTAACCAGCATTAGACTAATCCTTTTAAAACTACAGTATCCCTGGCTCATAATGGTATCCATATGTGGTGAACTAACATTAACCCCAAAAAGGGACAGTGAAAGTTCCATTTCTCTCTGACCTTTTAACCTTTAGCCCAGCAAAAGCTAGACTTCTAAATAATCTAAACCAGATGGCATTCCTCCATCACTTTACAGGACTGAAAAGTTAGAATTAACAATTTCTTTGCCCATGGCTGCCTCATTCCCCCCTTTGAGACTAAAATCAGCTTATGCAGAGAAGTCTCACAACTCAAACTCTGGAGATTATAGTGGTCCCAACTCCATACCTCCTGGGGCATAACGTCTAGGAATAGGCTTGTGAATCACCATTACCCTACTCGTTAAGGTCCGACGGCATACTGCCGAAGCACATGAGGCTAGGAAACAAAACAACAATCCTGCTAAGACTATTAGGGAAATGAACAAGGGACGTATCCATGAGGTCAATGACCACCACCAGGAGGTAAGGTCTAATCCTCCTCGGTAATCCTCCACATTAAGGCTAGCCAACTGTAGGACTTTATCCATGGCATGCCTAACTACATGCGTCCTATTTATGACAATGGTACAGCACTCTGAAGAATTGAGCACTGTGCAGAGGCCACCCTGGGCTGCAAAGAGGTAGTCAAGGCCCATACGGTTCTACCGAGAAACTACACTTAATTCATTAATTTGATCCTGCAATGCATTGACTACCACGTTCAGCTCATGAACTAAAACATGGAGTAGGGACTGAAGTCTTCGGGTAGCCATACCTAGTTCAGTGATACCCGCTACCGGGCCCCCAATTGGAATCCAGGCCGTGGCAGAAAGGGCCACAAGTCTCTTTTTAGTCAGAAGATAAGTAGAGTTGATATACTGGAGGGCTAATTCAATCGCCTCATCCTCTGTGGCAACGGAGGAGGGTAAGGACAAGGCCTCTCGCTTAGAGCGGTGCGGGGATGGTGGCCTAAGAAGAGGAATAACTTTAGGAAAATAATTCAAGGTTACCAATACACAAAAATCATACGTGGGGGGAAGAATCATGTGGAGGACATTATCACAGAGCCAGTAATGACCAAGGAGAGGGTGAGGGAAATTCCCAATAAATGTTGCCTCAGGCTGGACAAGGTACTTAGGATGCCCATAATGCAAGCCCCTATCCCAGGGGGAACGAAGACGAAATGGAGACTTTGCACACCATAGGTGCCAATCCCCAATTGTGACAGGCTGCTCATTTGTTATAAACTCTTCATACCCCGGGGACTTATGAAAGTAGAAAATAAGCTTGGACACTATAGTCCTCTTAGTGGTACGGTTAGGAGCCAGATAATCACCTGGGTCATAAATCTGCAGGTACGGTAGTAGGGCACATAGGAGTACCTGGAGAGACTACCCACACAGATTCCCCCTTCTCCGGGAGAACATTGGTATAGTTACAGGAAATGGGAGGAACAGTTGAGATGTTTCTTGTTAAACAAAACACTCCAGAAGCTGGATAGGGAGACGTAAAGACTGGCCTTAGAGAAGATTCAGAGGGGGAGGTAGCATTATAAAAGGACCACCAAGTATAATCCTGGCTCCAAGGACCTGAACTCGAAAAGTAGGGAGGTATAAGAGCTGTAAGCGGCACAGGGACAGGAACAGCTGGGACATCTGTGGTATAAGGAGAAAATCGGGAACACACAATACAAGGGGAAGTAATCTTTGCCTGGCTAATTAGTTCCTGGACAGAATGTAGCCAAAGGTTGGAGCGAGTTGGGGTATTAGGAAAAAGGAGGCAAGGAGTAGAAAACAATAAAAGCACCCAAATTACTAACATTTTCTTTCTTCCTAATCTAAAACAAATACAGCAAACTAATCAAGCAATAATATTCCAACAGTCTGTGCTAGTCACAGATTACTCTAATATAATGTTCTCAGTCTTTGAGTTCTTATACCAGTTGGGATAGAACCTCAACTGACAAGGATCAAGCTCTCAAATTCCAGGAAAGCCAGAATCAGGCAAGAAAGAGTCTCAGTATGAAGCCGAAGTTCAGCAGCTCCTGCGGTATGCAGTTGACCCTTCTTTTCAGCTAGTAGATTCTTTGGTTCGGGTCAAGCGCAGCTTCAATGGCTCCGCAGGATCACTTTCTGCTCTCCACTGTCTAGGCTCCGTCTGATCCGTGCTGGGCTCAGTCTGATCAGCAGACTTTATTCGAGACCAATGGACCCATGGAGTTATCCCTGCGACCTTCACAGCTGTAGGGGTAGAAAGCAAAACAGTAAAAGGTCCTTTCCACCGGGGCCCCAAAGGCTGGAGCCTCCAGTCTTTCACCCAAACTCTATCCCCTGGCAGGAAGGAATGTACCTGAGCCTGGAAGGGGACAGGGTTTATTTCTCTCACATAAGACTGAAGCTCAGAAATTATCCTGCCCAAGAGGGCTACCTGCTCCTGCACCTGGGCAGACCCTAAAGTCCCAATGTCTCCCTTAATTCCCTGCAAAATGGCTGGGGGCTTCCCATACACAATTTCAAAGGGAGAGAGGGCCGTTCCTTTAGTTGGGGTGCATCGGAGGCGGAAGAGGGCTAGTGGCAGTGCCTGTGGCCATTTCAGTTGGGTTTCCTGACAAATCTTTGCTAGGCTATTTTTCAAGGTTCTGTTTGCCCGCTCAACCTGCCCTGAACTCTGGGGACGGTAAGCACAATGCAATTTCCAAGTAATGCGCGGGACAGGGCCTGAAGTGTGGCTTCAACAAAGGCGGGACCATTATCTGAACCTATGGCAAGGGGCAGTCCATACCTGGGGATAACATCCCTAAGGAGGGCTCGAGCTACTTCTGTGGCTTTCTCAGTGACTGTAGGATATGCTTCCACCCACCCAGAGAAAGTACAGACCATGACCAAGAGGTATCAGAGCCTACCGCTCCTGGGCATTTCTGTGAAGTCTATGACTAGGGACTCAAAGGGTGTTAGTCCTCTAGACTGAACTCCTGGTGGAATACAGGGTCCCTGACGAGCATTATTCTGGGCACAGAGTACATCGGGCAGAGGCAGTGGCAACCAGACTATCCAATCCTTCCAGAACCACTACTCGACTGAGTAGGCGGGCTAGTGCTGTTTTCCCTAAGTGTGACAGGTCATGAGCTTGACACTACAGGCCAAGCTAGGTGGCGTGGCACCAGAACTCTGGTATCAGGGAGATGTAACCAGCCATCAGGTCTCCTTACTGCACCTTCCTCTTGAGCCCATTTCTCTTCCGTTTGGGTGTACATAGGCGTCCATTCTTGCAGTCGAATTTGGAACAGAGGGGTCACAGTACTTGCTGGGGGTCCTCGAGCAGCTTCCTTGGCCACCCGATCAGCATGGCGATTCCCTCGGGCCACTGGAGTATCTATCCTTTGGTGTCCCCTGCAGTGAATGACAGCTACCTTCTTAGGGGCCCAAACAGCCTCTAGCAACTGAAGTATTTCAGGTCCATACTTAACAGGTTGGCCTGCAGCATTTGAGTCCCTTTTCCTTATACAAAGCTCCATGAGCGTGTAGAGTTGTGAAGGCATACTTGGAATCAGTATAAATGTTGGTCACCAGTCCTGCTGCTAGCTCCAGAGCTCGTATGAGGGCCACAAGTTCTGCTTTCTGGGCTGAAGTTCCTTGGGGCAGGGCCCTTGCTTCTATCACCTTGTCCTCTGTCACCACAACATAGCCTGCCAATCGCTTGGTGTTCTCCACGTAACTACTTCCATCTGTGAAATAAATTACATCTGGGTCCCTCCAAGGAACATCTTTAAGATCTGGTCGACTGGAGTACACTTCATCCATGGTTTGGATACAGTCATGATCCGGTGGTCCCTCAGATGCTGGCAAGAGTGGCGGGATTGAATGTAGCTACTGTTTCCAGGTGTATCCGTGGATTCTCACATAAGTTGGCTTGGTACTTAACCATGCGGCTATTTGTAAACCAGTGGTTGCTCTTGTACTCCATGAGGGTGAGAACTGCGTGGGGGACTTTGACAACCAGTTCTTGCCCCAAGGTCAACTTATCAGCTTCCTGGACCAGTAAGGCTGTTGCTGCAATAGCCCTCATGCAGGCTGGCCATCCTTTAGCCACTCCATCCAGCTGTTTAGACAGGTATGCAACAGGCCTCTGCCAGGATCCCATCATCTGGGTCAACACACCCAGAGCAACCCCCTGTCGCTCGTGGACATACAGTGAGAAAGGTTTCTCCACATCAGGAAGGCCTAACGCAGGGGCTTGGAGTAGGGCTTTCTTTATGGCTATGAAGGATTGTTGAGCAATAGGTCCCCACTCAAATGGTTCCTTTTCACCCCCCTTTGTGGCCTGGTAAAGGGGTTTCGCCATCAGTGCAAAATTTGGAATCCAAATTCTGCAGAATCCGGCTGCTCCCAGAAATTCCCTAACTTCCCTTCTGGACTTGGGTTGGGGAATTGCAGCAACCGCTTGCTTCCTACTGACATCCAGTCTCCGACTTCCCTGGGAAATGCAGAAGCCCAGATACTTCACTTCTGACTGACAGAGTTGGGCCTTCGAACGTGAGACCTTATAGCCCGCATCCAAGAGTAACTCCAGCAATTCTCTGGTAGCCTCGAAACACTCTTCCTGGGTCACTGCTGCAATCAGGAGGTCATCTACATACTGGAGTAAAACTTGCCTGGAAGGCTCAGATTTAAGTCTTAAGGTCTTGTCCTAGGGCAGTCCCAAAAATGGTGGGGGAGTTCTTGAACCCCTGTGGCAGGCGGGTCCATGTATACTGAAGCTTCCGTCCTGTTACTGGGTTTTCCCATTGAAAGGCGAAAAGCAGTTGACTGGCGGGGGCCACCCGAATACAAAAGAAGGCATCTTTTAGGTCCAGTGTTGTGAAATGGGTAGCTCCAGAAGGTATCAATCCCAGCAGGACATATGGATTAGGCACTACAGGGTGTAATGAAATAGTGGATTTGTTGACCACTCGTAAGTCTTGGACTGGCCGGTAGTCCTCAGTCCCTGGCTTCTGGACTGGCAACAGTGGCGTATTCCATGGAGACTGGCAAGGTCGAATAATTCCATGGGATAACAGACGATTCAGATGTGCTTGAATCCCTTCCAGAGCCTTTCAGGGAATTGGGTATTGGCGAAGATGGATTGGCCGGGCACTCGGAAGTAAGTCTACATGGACAGGAGGAATATTTCGGGCCAACCCTGGGGGATTATCTTCTGCCCATACCCCATTGACCTGGAAGCTGTCGGCCAGGGATAGGTCAACTTGGCCCTGTGACTGATGCAGCCGCCATTCTTCTTCAAGGGGGCAGCAGAAACTCAATATGCCCTTAGGGCTGGATATCGGGGGCCGAAAGAAGACTGAAGTCTGGCCATCAGAGTCAAAGGAAATTTGGGCCCTAAGCTTGGACAGCAGGTCCCGGCCTAACAAAGGGATTGGACAGTCTGGCATATACAAGAATTCATGAGTGACTGTGTGTGAGCCTAATTGGCATCTACGGGTCGTCAGGAAGGGCCTCCGGTTCTGCACCCCCGTGGCTCCCACCACTCGGACAGTTTTTCCAGACACAGGCGCTAATCGCTCCGTCACAACAGAATGTTCAGCTCCTGTATCAATCATGAATGGAATTGAGCGGCTCCCTATGGTTAACTTGACCATGGGTTCCTGGGAGCCCAGTTTGTAGGAACCCGGTCTGTCCTATTCATCCCATTCTGCCATCTCGGCTATCCCAATGATGTCAGATTCTGAAGGCTCATACCTTCCCTCTCGAACTCGGCCTCGGCTTCCTCGATCTCCTGGTCCCCTTCTCAGTCCCTGGCGCCTCTGGGGGCATTCATCTTTCCAGTGCCCTCTTTCCTTGCAGTAGGCGCACTGATCCCTCTCCAATCGTGGTCTGGGATTCTCCCCTCGTGGCCGGGATTGATTGAAGGAATCTCGAGGCCTGGCTGGCGGTCCGGGGTCCCACTTTGGCTTCCCATTGGCTAGAGGTCGACCTCGGTTAAGGGTGGAATTAGTAATGGCTGCCGCCAAAAGGTCGGCCTTCTTCTGCATCTTCCGGTCAGCCTCTCGACGCATCTCCTGATCCCTATTAACAAAAACCTTTGTTGCGATCTCAATTAGCTGGGTGGTCATCCCTGCGAATCCCTCCTGACGCTGCAGCTTCTTCCGGATATCTGGCATACTCTGGGCCACCAATGCACTATTCACCATTCTCTGGTTTTCTAGTGCCTCAGGGTCAAAGGGGGTGTATGTTCTGTAAGCTTCAATTAGTCGCTCTAAAAAGGCCCCAGGGGATTCAGTTGCCCCTTGGAGAATTTCAGAGACCTTTGCCAGATTAATGGGCCTCTTTATGCCTTTCCTCATACCTTCCAGCAAGTCCCGGCAATAGCCAGACAACAGTTCATAGTGCTGCTCATTATTTGGATCCCAAGCTGGAGCTGCGCGAGGGAACCGAGTTCTAACACATTCCTCTGAGTCCTGTATCCCCTCGGGAACACGCACTCGCGTGATGGCCTCAGCATTTTGTAAAATCTTCCGCCTCTCCTCAGTTGTGAAGAGGGTCAGGAGAAGTTGTTGACAATCAGTCCAGGTTGGGTTATGGGTGGCCGTAATGCTAGCCACTAGGTCCACCACTGCCTGAGGCTTTTCAGTATAAGAGGGGTAATGCGTCTTCCAATTCAGGAGATCGGTGGTTGTGAAGGGTACATACTGGTAGGCCTTTGCCTGCATAACCTGACCCTCATTATTAGGATCCGGTCGAGTGGTGGTTACCTGACGCAGGGGCAGAACTCTCGAGGAAGTGGGAATGGAACCTGAGGTAGAGCTAGGAGCTACCCCCCTATCATGCTCAAAAGTGATTGCAGCGGGTCTAACCCATTCAGGGGAGGCGTGTTGAACCCCTGAGGGATGGGGAGGGGTACTCATA
The DNA here is from genome assembly GCF_901765095.1 of Microcaecilia unicolor. Classification (NCBI taxonomy): domain Eukaryota; kingdom Metazoa; phylum Chordata; class Amphibia; order Gymnophiona; family Siphonopidae; genus Microcaecilia; species Microcaecilia unicolor. Next base: position 264,114,507 of record NC_044031.1, on the reverse strand, counting down.
GACTGAGAGGTGGTCACAGGTGATTCAGTCCATTGAAAGGGATGCTGGGCCCCTGATGAGTGGGTAGGGGTACTAGAGGGAGAGGCTGGGCTGTCGGGAGTTGAGGAGTCAGGGAGTGCAGCCCAAAGCGGGTCTTTGGAGGTTAACAGGGAAGGATGTGGCAGAGGAGGGTAGAGGCTGGGTGAAAAGTCCAACCTAGGATGTGGCGGGGTTCGCACAGAAGGGGAGGAACTATCCGGAGAAGCCTGTGCTGGAGAGGCTTGGGCCGGACGCCGTGGATCTCTAGGGGTGGCACGGAACCCCAACAATGGGCCATAAGGTGGTGGCTCAAGATCTGAGGGGTCATCCGAGAGTATGGGTTTCTCGGACAGGGTAGGGGCGGAAGCCACCGATTGGGTGGTAGGCTTCCTAGGGCTCTTTCCCTCCTCCAGTTTAGATTTTCTAATAATCTTTCTTTGAACGCGGCCCAACATGAAATTTACTGGGGATCCCATATAAGTTTTCAACCAAGAGGGAGGGTCAGTCACAAGGCTGTCCCAGGAATCTATATAGGGGAGTTGTTCAGAATACTCTGGTTCTCCTACAATTATGCTGTAGACCTTCCAGATTACTTCAATATCTAAGCTGCCACTAGGGGGCCACCCCACTCCCATAGATGGCCACTCAACTTCACACAAGGTTCTTAGAGTACTTAAGCTTAAAGTCTGTCCATAATCATTAATTAAAAATCCTTTCTTGAAATTCTTAAGCATACAATCTAGGGGAGTAGTAATTTGTCTAGATGATGTCCCTCCCATAATGCTTAGTTACAACACACAAAAAGGGAGGGAATTTTTGGAATTGTGGTAAGGTGTCCACAAATCCAGAGACAAAAAGGTAAACAAACAATCGCTTCCTTCCGTCGCTGGCCAATTGAACTCGCGTTAACTGGAACCGCAGCTATAAGAAGTCCACTCTCATTTAACGTTCATGCATCACACACACATACTGTACAAAAAATCCCACCCAACAATTTCAGATTTCTCAGATACAGATAAGCTCTAGCGGTTTCCCTACTAATCTCCACTAGACTAGAGGTACTAAGGCCTTCGCTGAGAGTTGATCAGACTCCCCTTCCCTCAATTTTTGAGGGGCTGGTTTACAGTTTCCTAGCTAGGATTACAATACAGGATACAGAATACAAAATACATACCCGGCTAATGTTCCTCAGGCAGTTGGGTGCCAGAAATTGATGCAGGGTTCAGGATCCCACCGCTGCCACCAAGAATTGTTGCAGGAATTACCACTATGGTTAGCAGAATCTGTGGTACTTCAGGAGTCAAACAGCACACACCAGAATGAGGGAGAAATCTTCTTTATTTGCCAGCAAACAAAGTAGAACATCAGCACTAGGTCTCTTCTTCTTTCTCAGCTCTCTGTGTCTTGTGGCTTCTGTCTGTCCTCTTCAGCTCTCTTCTTCTTAGCTCTCTCCTTCTTCTGACGTAAGCTGCTTCTGCTCCCAGTTGTATACAGTTTTAAACCCCTCTAGCCCCCTTTACTTTCCAGATGGTAAAGAATAGATTGATTACCCTGTCTGAACCAATCATCTCTATACATATGTTCAAAATATCAGTTACATAGGTTCCAGACATTTCCTAAACTGACCTATGACCTGGGGCCTCTCACACTAGAGATTGTGGCTCCTATCTCTTGGCATTTTATTATTCACATAATCCCAGTCATAGCTTAAACTGGGTTCATTTAGGGGCTAAGGGGCCAGTCTTACTTAATGGCATACAGTCCTACATTTTGCTATAATCCATCAAGGAAGTAAGTTGACTTTTCCTGACCTCTTTCACCTATTAGCTTCCTTCACAGAACTCTCTAGGACTGTGGATAATTCAAACCAGATGACCTTTTCAACTGCAATCTTACTTGAAAGTCAGACACTGATGTAACACTGAATTGAAAAGATATATTCTACATAGAATTATTAATTACACAGAATAAAACATATTCTAAAATAAGCAGAAATCAGAATTCCTTATAAGACCAAATCTAAATACTTATAATGGTATCTATATCTACTCTATCTCTTTCTAACCAGCATTAGACTAATCCTTTTAAAACTACAGTATCCCTGGCTCATAATGGTATCCATATGTGGTAAACTAATACCTTTGAACTAACATTAACCCCAAAAAGGGACAGTGAAAAGTTCCATTTCTCTCTGACCTTTTAACCTTTAGCCCAGCAAAAGCTAGACTTCTAAATAATCTAAACCAGATGGCATTCCTCCATCACTTTACAGGACTGAAAAGTTAGAATTAACAATTTCTTTGCCCATGGCTGCCTCAGGTGATCTCCAAAATCTACCATCTACAGTAAGCTGTGTGTGTGCACATTGACAACTGGATGTAGTCAAACTTGGGGTTTAGGCATAAGCAACTAACTACTATGCAAACTGGAAGCTGCAAGTTCCCAGGCCCCAATTCCCCCCCCCCCCCCCCCCCCATTTCCAAGCTGTTCACTGGTGCCACCTCAGAGGCACTGCAAGGCAAACACCCTCTCTCTCCAGCTTTCTAGCCTTCAAGGTACCCTTTGGCTATCCACATTGCAAGGAAGGCTCTGTGCTCTCTTCAGCCGAGCCCACAAGTGCTCTAGATGTGATCTATTGTGCAACCATTCAGCATATCTCTCCAGCCATCCAAGTATTCTTTATTGCTGTAAGCAATGGGTAAGTCATCTATATTAACATGATGAAAGCAACATGGTATCCACAAGCTGACCTGTCCAATTATGAGAGGCTTATAGTTCTTGACCCAGAAAAGAATGGTCACATGGTCTTTTCTTGAAGCCCTTATTTGGCTATCATAAACTGCAAATGTCTTGTCTGGTAGAAGCTGTCACAAATAAGACGTTTTCATCACAGTTGTAAATTTGCTCTTCGTTGTAATTGCAGCTCTATCTTTGTGTTGCAGGAGAATTGCTTTCTGCTTCATTGGCAGATGTGCTGTCACCAAAGATGGCCATCTGTGCAATTCATATCTGGATATTTATTTTTTGTCAATGTAACAAATCCTGTGCTGGCTTGGAATGATTCATTTCCTGTGATTTCCTGATTGTGAATTTTTATTGCTTGGTTTTGTAGTATTGGACCACTTAAAAGCATACTTCCTTATAGAGTGGCTTCATTAACTCCAAGCTCTTTCAATACCTTTGCTCGTTTCACCATTTCTCACTTTCTCTGTAGCAGCTAGCATCTCCTTGACTGTATATGTACATTGACACTTTGATCAGACATTCTATCCAGTCCCCTCGTGTGATGAATGAAATGAACAAATGCTTTTGGTTGTTTCCTGTGCCTGTTGATTTTTCTGGTTGCTAGTTCTGTGCATTAATGGTGTGCAAAATTCACGAAACCAGTTAGTACACATTGAGTGTTTAGCTCCTATTATGCATTAACCACCAGATTCTATATAAGATGCCTAAAAGTTGTGCATGCAAATTTGGCAGTGTGGCCAAAAATTGTGCAGGCAACTTGGTTGAGCCAATTGGGTGCCAGTAATTGGCCACTAACAAGCAATTATCAGCACTAATTAGAATTTACACACAACTTTCTAAGCGTATTTTGTAAAGTGGTATGTATTTTCTATTTTGTGGGGAAAGGCGCTACATGTTCTATAAATCATGCCTAACTTTAGGCAAGGTTTATAGAATTCACCTCTGGGTTATACTACTACTGATCATTTCAGTAGTACTAATAGATGTACACAGCACTGTACACATTATATGCAGGTACTCTGTCCCCCTTTGAATGAGGTTTACTTATTTATGAGCATTGGCTGTTCTATTTTGTTGCCCGCTAGGTTCGAAATGGTAGCTAACCTGTACCAGTAGTCTTGAGGTACTGCTGCTAGAAGTCAAGCTGCCAGTAAGGGCATATGCAGCTGTAATTGTAGTCTCTCTGGATTAAGAACATAATGCCTGACTTCCCCCCCCCCCCCCCCCCCCCCAACTGTTAGCTGTGCATGCCTACAGCTTCCTTTAAGTGGTCACCATAGACCATGGTTTGACTACAGATTTGCCTTGTATGGTGTATTAAAAAAAAAAAAAAAAGGGTAGGTCCTCGTATTCTTTCATGTAGGCAGTGTTTCTCAACCTTGTCCTTGGGGCACACCTAGCCAGTGAAGTTTTCAGGATATGCATAACAAATATGCATGAAATTTGCATGCACTACCTCCTTGATATGTAAATCTCTCATGCATATTTGTTCACCTGAAAACTTCACTGTCTAGCTAGGTAGACCCTGAGGACTGTAGGCATCTGGCCCCCTCCATATTCTAATGGGAGAATTGTGGGGGGGGGGGGGGGGGTCACCCTCTCCAAGTCTAAATATTAGTGTATTAAGCATCGTGCTTAACATTTTAGGTATAATTTAAATCTTGAAGAAATTTTTTTAAGGGCTTTGTAAATTTGAAGACTTAAGGCAGTATTTTAAAAAGCTACCTAGCAATTTAAAACATTTAGGAAGCTGGGATATACATGTCTAAAACTCAGTTGTGCATCTGAAGTGTGGTCTGAGCATGTTTCAGGAGGAACTAGGGTGGGGCTGAAAATGTTGCCAATGTCCAAACAGATGTGACATGATGTATACCTGCTACCCAAGACTTCTACATGTCAGACAAGCAGGGCTGTGGAGTCGGTACAAAAATCCTTCGACTCAACTCCTCAGTTTATGGTACCTCCGACTCTGACTCAGTTTTTAATATGTATTTTTTTTTTGCATGTTGACTGAAAGAGTGCAGCATGCAAGGCTGTATGTTAATGTTTGTGTTTAAAATCTGTCATTGTGACTTTTTTTTTATTAAAGAAACTATAAATATTCATTAATCCTAAAGTTTAAACAAAAAAACAAGGTTATATTTTTATCAAGAATAAAGTCGTCATAGCATTAGCAAGTATAAAAATCTGGAACAACCACATCCTTTGGAAATTCTAGAACATCCTTTGGAAATTAGAACAAAATCAAAGTTAACCTACATAAACCAAAAACATTTGGAAAACCTAAAACAACTTATATATTTAAACTTGGCATATATAGCTGTAGAATAGCTGTTAAACATAATCCAAAATTAACTAATGTATTGTTCTTAGAAACAGAATTGCTTCTGCCAGATCCTCCTTCATAGAAGCCCTTAAATCTGATTTGATTATTTTCAGTGCTGAAAAGTCTTTCAACACTGACTTGGGTGGGTGGCATTGCTGTTACGGTTCTAGCTGCATCACTGACAATCTCTGGATAAACAATGATGGCTTCTTCTATAGTCAGTTTTGATGAGCGGTCAAACTTTTCCACTTTTAATCCTTTAAAAAAACTCTTGCATGAATTTCTTTATGGACATTTACAGGTTGCTTTTCCATGCTTAACTGACATCGCTTTGCTTTTGAAGCTTCCATTTTGTCCAAATAGGCTTGAAAATTCTCTTCTTCATTTGAAGAGGATGAACCTGAGTTACCATTACCACCAGTATTTATAACTTTAGCTTCATCCAGTGGTTTGAGTTTCAGGTAGCAACAGTGACGTTCCTAGGGGGGGTGGACACCCGGGGCGGTGCACGCCGCTGGGGGGTGGGATGCTGCAGCTCCCTCTGACCCAGGGCAGAGGGAGCTGCAGCGAACGTGCAAAGTCAGCGAACTCAGAGCAGGCGCAGACCGCCCCCACTGCCCCCCCTTGGTACGCCACTGGGTAGCAACCCTTTCATGCGAACTGCTATGTCATAGAGTACCTGTTTTCCTGTAGCAATTTGGTCACTGCTCAACAAAATTCGGCTCATTGGATCAACATAAATAGCAGCTAAGAGAATTTGATTATCCAGCAAGAGCTCCTCTCTTTTCCTCATTGAAGATACAATGCCATCAGCAATTAACCCCCCACTTTTGTTAAGGTTATATATCAAGCCCTTCCATTCCAAGAAGAATTTACCTGGTGTTAAATCTTCTTGGTAACAGCAAAAGGGTAAGAAAGTAGCCTTTCTAATTCTGTAACTTGAGCCCACTGGTTTTCTTTTAATGAAACATTTACATTGTCCAGTTCTTCAAGAAAGTCTTTTAGTTCAAGCAAACGCTTTATCATCAAGTAAGTGCTTCCCCAGCGCGTTGCTTGATCCAAAATGGCTCCTTTTCCAGCACGTCTCTTCAGAATAGCATCTGTTTTAGGGATCCTGGCTGCAACAGCTACTTGCCTCAACTTGCTAATTAGTGTAGCCGCATGACTATCAATCCATCTCTTATTGCTAGTTGCAGAGTATGAACAGCACAACGCATATCTTGAATGGTAATAAGCTTAGATGCTTCTTCAGCAATATCATCCAAACTTTCACAGCTTTCTTGAATTGCAGAACTGTCATCTTCTGATATTTGTATGCTGCTTTCTTCATCAACTTCCTTCATTTTTTCAATTGTGCTTAACATATTTGAAGCATTATCAGTTACAATACATAGAATGTGTTCCTTTTTAATTTCAAAATCTTCTAAAACACCTTCCACTAACTTCTGCAGATACTCACTGGTATGATGTGCCTGAGTGTCCTTTACTCCTAATGTCCAGGTTGTTTTTTTTTTTTTTTTTGTTTTTTCATCAGCAAATCTAACATTAATTGCAAAATAGACTGTGATGTGCATGCATCCATTTTAATAAAGACAATGTCCCTTCAGACTTTTTCTTAGTTCTTCCTTCTTACATTTGGCCTCTTCAGGTATAAGTTTCCTTATGCTTTCTCGTTCCAGAGAAACTCCAAGCTTTAGCCATTTCTCCATTTAAGCCTAAAAAGGCTGGTTGTGAAAAAAAGATAGTGGTATACTATTCTTTACTGCCATTTCAATGATGTGGTTTTTGAATTTTTCTGGTGTCATTGTTATAGTAACTTTGTCAGCTGTAAAAAATCTTGATAGTTGTGTCTGGCCTCCAGTAGATTTCTGATCAGTAGATTGAATGTTTTCATTGCTATCTTCCTCATTCACAGCTTCTAACACTTTAGGATGGAAACGCTGCAAGTGTCTTTTTAAATTTGATGCTCTTGTAGGTGCATTTTTTTCATAACCACTGAAACTGCTAATTTTTGCATCACATGCTTTTTCACCATCATCATCTTCTATAATACATTGACATACATAATGTTTCCCATCTGTTGATATTGTAAAGTGTTCATAAACAGCAGACTTTGTCATGTTTCCTGACATTCCTTTTGCCATTGTGAATGGTGTGCCACTTCCACTAAAATATAAAGCTCTTCTTGCAGAGAGAGGAAGTTGGGTGGAGTCTCTTTGCTGCCTTATCTGTGTGTGCTGAATGATCTTCTCTTGGAGCTTAAATTCACTGTGGGGTCAGAGAGGAGGTGCTCTACAGCAGGTCAGTAAATGCAAAGGGAGACTGAGCAGAGGGAAGCTCTCCAGCAAAATAGTTCAGCTGGACTTCACACTAGTGAAACAACTAGGTACTAAGCTTTATTCACAGCAGAGAAGTACTTCATTCAAATGTATGAGTCTGTACATTTTTGCCAACTCTGACTCAATGTACCCAAAATTGCTGCCGCCTCCGACTCCACAGCCCTGCAGAAAAGTGTTCATATTGAGGAAACTTCAATCTCACAGTACAGAAGTTTTCAACTCGGTCCTCAGGACATGCCTAGGCAGTCAGGGTTTTCAGGATAGCCCCATGAAATTCAGTGGGGATATCCTGAAACACCAACTGGCTGGATATGCCCTGAGGACTGGGTTGAAAACCATTGCTCCAGTGGTTCATTCTCCCCTCCCCCCACCCCACAACTGGCAAGGGATACTGAGCACTGTGACAGAAAACAAAATACATATGTCAGCCATTTTAGAAATGTGTATGTCCCAGCACATATTTTAGAACAGTTGCCAGTTCCTGTTTTAAAATATTAGCAGAACTTGAAATACTGACCTGAAATATCTCAACTATGGCTTGTATAGCTAGAATATGAAATGGATATGGCATAAGGAAGTCCTTCTTGAAACTTTGTATGGAGTACTGGATTATCACTAATGAAAGCTGACACTAAAGCATCCTGTAATTATTTGGGGCTATCTTCTGCTAGCACCACCAAATCATATGCAGTCATTGCATCAATGAACAATGATCTTATTGCCTATATGATGAAGCGGGAGAAGGGAGTCTTCTGAGCATTGGAGATGCTATAGTCCAGATCACCAGCAGGCAGTACTAATCAACTTGACCCAGATAACTAGTCCAAGTTTTCAGGATATGCATGAAATCAACTTGCGTATATTGAAGACCCAGTATATGCAAAATGTCGTACATACCCACAATCAGTATCTCAAAAACTTGCTGGGTCCCCAGGGCAGGTTTTGGAGGCCCTGTTCTACAGAGTAAAAAGTGCATTATATACTCGGAGTGTAATTCAGTTTGGAAAAAAGACAGCTGAGGGGAGATTTGAGATCTACAAAATCCTAAGTGGTGGTGAATGAGTAGAAGTGAATCAATTGTTTACTCTTTCAAAAAGTACAAAGACCAGGGGACATTTGATTAAGTTACATGTAAATACTTTAAAAATACAGGAGGATTTTTTTTTCCACTCAACAGTTAATCTGGAACTCTTTACTGGAGGATGTAACAAATGGGCAGTCAGGTTTAAAAGGTTTGAACAAGTTCCTGTTGATAGGCATGGGGGAAGCCACTGCTTGCCCCTAGATTGGTAGCATGGAATGTTTGGGTTTCTGCCAGGTGCTTGTGACCTGGATTGGCCACCGTTGGAAACAGGATACTGGACTAGATGGACCATTGGTCTGACCCAGTATGGCTGCTATCTTATGAACTGCCAAAATTTTAGGCAGTAAGTACTTGCATTCTTTGCCTGTATATGAACACATTTGCATGCAAGGAGTGGTTTCCAGCTGTATTCTCAAAGTACTAGAGCTGTACCAACTAGCGTATTTTACTATTCAGCCGAATAAATACCAAACACACATAATGAGCATTGAGTTTTAACACAAATAAGGAACATGAAATCAGTGATGTTTGTTTCAGGATTTAGTACAGTAGCGACCCAGATTATGCTCAAATTTAAATTACTAATCAGGGCTGGATCGAATTGAATATGAATATTCAATAAAGGCCTAGTAAGGACAAACCAGTATTTGATGGTGTACTTTGCAGGTGGGTGTTCACATGGCTGGAGTGTAAATGGGGTACATAGTTATGTGCATAGATTTGAGTGAATTCCTTCAAAATGGCAGTAAATCCTAAACAGAGCCGATGGTGGGAGGCGGGGAGAGTGCTGGGCAGACTTACACGGTCTGTGCCCTGAAAAAGACAGGTACAAATCAAGGTAAGGTATACACAAAAAAAAAAAAGTGGTACATTTTTTGGGCAGACTGGATGGACCGTGCAGGTCTTTTTCTGCCGTCATCTACTATGTTACTATGATAGGCACCTAGTATTTTTAAAATCTAGGTGTGGGCATCTACACTGGCAGGTGTAAATGCTTACATCTAAAATGTCTATTTTGACTTGATATGCTACTATTCTATAAAAGTAGGCGCATAATTTTCTTTAACATAGGCTCCAAATAGGCATGTTTATTGAATTACCCCCTTGCTGTCTATACAAGATCTTGACAGCTGTAGTATCTGGGCTCTTATTTGTGTATTTCAAGGGTAGTAGTGTTTGACTACTAGAAAATTTTGTTGTGCATGATGTAGATGCAGCATGTGAAGGCTACAGAAGTGGACCAGAGGAGCTAGAGTTTGTGACAGCATGTGAAAGCAGTAAATGTTGGGATGCTGGAAAAGCAAGTTGCCAACATAGCAGGCATCTTTCAGCACTGCAGGAGATTGTTCTGCAGGATTAATGCCATTAGGGTGCAAATGGAATGCAACCTACATTTTCAGTGGGCATATATCTTTTTATTTCCTCATAGTTTGTATGTATTTGTCCCGAGTTAACTTCAAAAAAGCTTCAGTAAGCATATCACACAAACTGCACATCATAAGAGCAACCTGGTCCTTACTAACCCTCTCGCTGATGATTTAAGTTCCTGGCAACACATAGAGATGGAGTCCTCTGTTCAAGGTGCTGTTGCGAAATCTTTATTTTGACAATTACCCCCCTAATTCTGCACGTGTGGAAATTTTGGGCACATGTCCAATTTAATTTAATATTTTGTTAATCTCTTTAAGAAATTTGTGGGTCTTGTGCTTCTCTACATAATCAATATTAATTACAAGAAATTTTAAGATGGTTCCTTACTATCTGATGGTGGTCACAACCATGTACCAGATCAACTATAAGACTTTCTGCAAAAGTTTTGCCTAACAACCCAAATAATTGTGACTGTCAACTTATGGTTTTGTTTTTTGTGTGTGTGTTTGAGGTTGAAGGAATGGAATAGTACCTGTTTTTGTCGGTTAATTACTCATTTGTAAAATTCATATAAGATTAGCCTATGCTTCAAATTTCTGCAAAATATTGCTAGATCTTAAAGGGTATAATTGTATATAGACTGGGTAGGAAGACACATGCATAGGTGTAATATGCACCTGTATCTTACGAACTGTGCATAAAGGTTCACAATACTGCTCCCCCTCAAATATGCTTCTATTGGGGGGGGGGGGGGGGGGGAAGTACTCTTGTGCATTTGTGGATGTCTTTTTACACACACTCCTGGATTCTATATAGGTTGCACAAATCGGAGGACAGATCCCAGATCGCAAATCAAATTGAGTTGCTAATGATCAGTAATCTGTTAATTGGCACTCATTTGGATCTACATGTAGATCTATTCTGCATCCTATTCTTATAAAAATGCATGCCTAGCTTTGATAGCTCACAAGAGGACATGGCTATGGGAGGTGCATGGGTAGGTCAGGCGTATACCCAGAATTTTGATGTTGTAGAATAGGGTCACTTTATGCGTCCAACTGACACTGGCTGCATGACAGTATTTACCCCAGGCTTTGGCTGGCTTAAGTGCTTGCATCCAAAGTTGGGTACAAGATCCGTGCAAAGCTAGTATTCTGCAAAGGGCACTCTGTGTAGAGTGCCCTTAGAATCCTACTACCTCAGTATGGATCTATGATACACATACCAGATGAGACGACCTAAAGAATCTTGTTTCATGCAAAGGAATATCTCACTGTATAGATCGAGGGGCCCATTATCTGTGGCTGCATCGTTAAGACTGGCTGTAGGAGGTGGAAGAAGACATGGTGAGCACACAGCTAACCCACTGTGATATATTTCCTTTCTCTGGCACGTGCATCCTGAAGCTACAATTCTGCAAATGAGTCTGAAGGTCAAGCTCTGTCAACCTTTTATTGGAATCGTACTTCCTTGACAGGGCTTCTACATCATGACTGCTGACTTAAATACAAATATATAAATACCTCTAACCATTGTTATGACTGCTTACAGCACATCTGCTCTTTTTTCATGGGCTACAGTTTCTAACACACTGGTACTTTTCAAAGGGTACCTGACACATTTGTGGCAGTAGCAAAATCAGAAAACGTGGCCCTGCACATTTGACCATTTCATAGTGGTTTCTGATGACCATCCCGGGGTCTATAATGTACCCTTGTCTCTTCATCCAGAGCCATTTTCCCACTCTACACAGTAACCAACTATTTCTCCTGTCATCTTTTTCATATTACCCGATTTTCTAGGATAACCCCATTCCTACCTCTATGAAATAATTCATATCCAGAAGGAACCTTATTAAAAACAAAAATCCAGAATTTTGTATTAATCATGCAAAAGTATTATACCACAAAGATTTTGAAACTAATATTTCTCATTTATAGCCCTCAACTAAACGGTTAACAGTAAAAACTTTCACAATTAAAACAATATAATGCTCAAATTGGACTTCTTCTCATGGCTCATTTGTCAAAGGGCGATCATAGCTATTGCAGCAGATGCCCATATTAATACAATAATTTTACATTTTTTTGCACATAGCTACTGCAATCCAGATATGGCTCAAATTACAAACATCAAACTTCTGATAGCATTGCTCCCAGACACAAGCTGCACTTAGCTGTATCAACAGAAGGACCTGCTACTAAGGCCATAAGTCTTAGTAAACACAAACGGCTTCAAAAGCAGCAGCCCACAAAGGTCTTTACACAACTATCATACTGCAGCCCCTCTAGCTCAGCTCTCTGATCAGGAATTCGGTACTAATCTTCCTTTTCATATATGAACAGTACACTGATACACTTTTATGCTTTTATTTCCAAAGTTAAATGGATACTTCACCACAGTTTGCTTGACAAATTTTTCGTTAATATAACCATTTGGTAACCAAAGTATACTTCCCAAACAGGCCATGAAGTTCCCTCTTTCAGCTTGTCTATTTGTATATCAGACTTGAGCCGTGAAATTTAATCAGGATGTTTCCCCTGGGTCCCAGTCTGTGAAAAGCACTCATCCCACAGAAACCCTCTGGTACAAATTAAAACAAAGATGTATTTCTAATGGCACTGCATTTACCTATGTCAGCCTGCCTGCCTGACTCCCAGCATAGACTACATGCCAAGCACTTTAAAACCCCAGGTGAATGCTTCACTTGAATGTCTAGTCAGAATCCCTCAAAATAAGATTTTCTCTCATGTCAACTTATCAAACCCTCTGACAGTACCTTAACTTCTTAATCTTAAATACTGAATCAGACTTCAAATTCCTACCTTCCTTTGACAGCTAATACACTGCATGTCATCTTTGCACTTGGCTTTGCAGTTTTGCTTCTCCTGTGCCCTGCTCCTTCCTTGCCCCTCATTCTGAACAGTTATGCTTTTTCTTCTGTTCACAAGCAGATTGCTTAATTGGTCCCATCTGCTTAATTACCTTTCCCTGTACTCAGCCCTTGCTTTCTTACCACATCTCCCAGGCTAAGTTTCTAATGTGAACTTCTTGACTGTAGGACTCTCGTGTAGAGAATGACACAGGGACAAAGTTTGTCCCTTCCCCTGTGGGCCGACTCTGCCCCACCCCGTAGGCTGTCCTCATCTGCAGAAGCCTCAAACACGTATGATGTGTTTTTTCCCTTAAGTATAAAAAGGAACAATATATTGCACAACTGTGTGTAAATTACAAATAGAAAACAATAATAGTGAGCAGCTATAATAACCCCCCCCACCACCACCATCACCCTCTACCCTTCCAACCCAACAATAACTTCCTTCTACTACCCCAAGGAACCCTAATCCACCCTGTTAAAAATGTTCAGGGGTACAAAATACAACCTGTTTGCCCTATGAAGAAGCACTGTTATGATTTTTAAATCTGTGGATGAAGTTGCTAGCTCACCTGTCTTCCACAGTCCTTCTTGCAATAGAAGATGTGCTGGTAGCAGGATGTACAGCACCCCCCCCCCCCCCCCCCCATGCAAAGTTTGCTAGTTGTGGCCAGCATGTTTGCTTTTTCTTTTTTTTTTTCTCCCCCAAAATCAAAATATTGTCTGCATCACTGAAACATAAATCACAGTCCAGTTCATTAGCAGACTTTTAAAATAGAAAATGACATGGGGACAAAATTTGTCCCTGTCCCATCTCATTCTCTACTCTCGGGGACTGCAACTCTCATCTTTTTCCTGTAAAACTTTTTTTTTTTTTTTTTTTTCTTTCTAGAGCTCTGTTCGCTGGAGCAACTTCTAGCAGCAAACTGAAATATAACCAGTGGCATACTATCTATACTGAGTGTCACGACAAAGCTTTTGTCCTTTGGACTTAATAACATTTTCTGTATCCACAGGTGAACAGCATCTGCTCATCTCCTGTAGTCAAAAGTTAAACCCAGTGTCCTCTGTGGCAGCAGCTTCTCTCTCTCCAGCAGATGGAGATCTCCCTTCCCCAGTTCAGTTGCTTGCTCTCTCGGGGTTTGTTCTTGTAGGGTAGGGACCACTTCAGATTTACCCGTGGAGGTTGGCCAACTTTGTAAGTTTTTACCCTTAAGTGCAGCCTGTTTCACTGTGCCGCCTGAGCTACAGCCATTGTATATCCCTTGCTAGTGCGCTGAGGAGTTTCCCAGGTCCTAGTGGAGATGGTACAGAAGCTGGGGAGGGGCAGTTCTCTCAAGTGGAGAAGAGCATAATCTCTTGAGCAGCAGGAGTGTTTTTGGTTTTTTTTTTTCTTCTCCCATGCCCTCCCTAAATCTTCTTTGGGGGGGGGGGGGGGAGGAGAATCTTCACCACTTTGTACCTCTGGCATCTTTTCCCTGCTTTTTTTTTTCTCCCTTGCCCTTAAATACCACTTATCTTACCTTCTCTTCCTCAGTTGTGAATCGTTAAATATTTATTGGTTATAACATCTGTGGAGTTTTTTAAACATGGGGGCCCATCAGGCTTGTCGGTCATCCCAGAGTCTGTTAGCCTCCTATTAAAGAAAAAAAAAAAAACTCAAAGAGGAGCCTGTATCCTCTCATTAAGCCATTCTGGAATAGTGTACCTCCCTTGATGAAGAGCTGCTTAAGGCCATTGTGCAGATGTCTGAGCATCAGGTCAGGCACATGGGGCAGGGCTAACATGAGGTCTGTGTTGGGAAGGGAAAGTTCTTGGCTATTTGGCCCTATAGGATGCAGTTCAGTGACTACCTCCATTCAGATGTCCAGTGTCCACACAGTATGTGTACGCTGTAATGGACTTTGGGTGCCAAGTTTCCATTTATAGAATAATCCAGTATCTATGTACCTAACATTTAGGTGACCATGTAAGTGCTGACACTTTGTGGCAGGGACATGTGTAAATTATCAGGATTTATTTACTGCCTTTTTGAAGGAATTCACTCAAGGCAGTGTACAGTAAGAATAAACATGAACAATAGATAACTACAGCAGTAAAAATATTCAAATACAAAGTATGGCATACCAGCTCATTTTCAAAAGTGATCGCCGGCCATCTTCAGACACATCGGGAGATGGCCGGCGATCTCACAAAAGCGGCCAAATCGGTATAATCGAAAGCCGCTATTTTGACACCATCGGCGCTTTCCTGTCGCAGAGCCGGCAAAAGTTCAAGGGGGTGTGTTGGCAGCGACGCATGGGTGGGGTTACAAAATGGCCGGCTTTAGTCCATAATGGAAAAAAAAAAACCCGGCGATAAACAGCATTTGACCGCCTTTACTTGGTCCCTTTTTTTTTTTTTTTCAGGTCCAAACTTCAAAAAGGTGGCCAAACTGACCACATGACCACCGGAAGGAATCGGGGATGACCTCCCTGTACTCCCCCAGTGGTCACAACCCCCTCCCAGCATAAAGAAACAGGTTACAAATACTTTTTTGCCAGCCTCAAATGCTGTACCCACATCCATGACAGCAGAATGTGTTGTGTCCTCGAACAGCCTTTGCCTGCTTGTGATGTGGCTCTGGGATGAGTGTGGCACCTCTTCTGTTATTTGCACTGCAGTCATCACATCAGCAATGCATTGTGGTGGGTATTGGTAGTTGGTAAGCTCTGCTTTTCCCCCTGCTTACTGGGTCAGTGTGCCTTGTTTTGTTTCCTGTTGTAGTCCATGCGGTAGTGGCCATTTTTGTAAGATAGTTTTAGATCCCTTTCCTGTTACCCACGTCAGAACGTAGTTCTTACCTTGAATGGTGCTGAAAGAGGGCATTGTACACCATTGTGCCAGCTCTAACCTACTGTTAATCTTAGTACCAGGGGACTCTTTGCCCGTGGGGCACAACGTCTGATCTGCAGTTAACTGAGTAAACGTGGTTATTTCAAAGGACTTTTTCAGAGATTAGTCTTCAGGTGTGAACTGGTGTGCCAAAGTTATACAGCAGCAATAAGTCCTAGAGGCTGTATGCAGGTCCCTGGAGCAGTGTTAGTGGGTGCAGTACATTTGTGGGTAGTTGGGTTGGGGGGCTCAGCTCCCAAAGTAAGGGAGCTATGCACGTGGGAGCTTTTCTGAAGTCCACCGCAGTGATCCCTAGGGAGCCCGGTTGGTGTCCTGGCATGTCAGGGGGGCCAGTGCACTAAAAATGCTGGCTCCTCCCACAGCCAAATCCAATGCATTTGGCTGGCCGGAACCATATTATCGAAATAAAAGGTGGCCGGTCATCTTTTCCGAAAATACGGGTCTGGCCAGCCAAAATACATCGCCGGCCATGTATTTCGCCAGCGCCGTTCAATTATTCCCCTCAAAGTCAACACAATACGTAATAGAACATTTTAACTGACCGTGTAAGGTATAAGCAAAGATGGAACATATAGGTGAGAGTAAAGTTAGAAAATAAGGTGTCTAATTTTAAAGAAAGGTACACATGAGGTGAGATGGTTAAATATTATCCCAGCTAGAGTAGGAGTAGATTGATTAACATGTCCTGCTGCAGCAGGTGCAGCTTGTCACTCTGGGTGAGACTAACAAGTTACTTCCATTTAAAGGCCTGGTTGAAGAGCCAAGGTCTCTTCTCTTCCTGAAGTAGATAGGCTCCGCTTAACACAAGACTTTCAGGTAGTGCATTCCAGAATGTGGGGGCTACTCTGGAGGCAGCTCGCTTACAGGTATCGCATGTAATCTCTTTTGGAGAGGGTGTAGTTAGTGATGGTCCTCAAGGACCTTGGTGTCCTTGAAAGTGTGTACAATATCCTATTCTTCAGGTACTCGGGGCCCATTTCCTTTAAGGGCCTTGAAGATCAGACAATAGTTTTAAATGTAGCCCTGTATTGTACTGGTAGCCAATGAAGTTTTTGCAAAAATGGTGTGATGTGGTCACATCACTTGCAACCTTCTATTAGTCTTGCTGCAGCATTCTAAATCAATTGGAGCAGGTGCAGGCCCCTTGTAGTCAGACCACTGTAGTGTGCATTGTAGTGTCCAGTCTTGATGATGATGATATGGAATGTACAACTGGGATAAGACATACTTTCTCAATGTAAGAAGAGAGGTAGTGTAGCTGTTGCAAATAGGAGTGGCTCTTAAAGGTTGCTTGGATTTGGGGCATCGAGTAAGTGTTTACTCAACTGTATTCCAAGGTGATTTGAGGGGGAGTTTGTGCTTCCCAAAAGAGATTTTGATGTCAGGTATGTATCCACTTCTGTTAGGGACCCAGAGAAGCTCAGTTTTACTTGGGTTCAGGCAAAGTTTGATGTGTTTACCTGTCTAACATCAATTCATGAATGGGTTAATCAGTTTATTCAAGACTGTAGGTAAGTCAGGTTCAATGCGTATGAGTAGCTGCACAATCATCCATGTAGATGTAGAACTGAGTATCTATTGACCAAATCAGCTCAGCTAGTGGTTTGAGGTAGATATTGAACAGAATAGGTGACAGTATCAATCCTTGTGGTACCCCGCAGGTCAGTGCCCATGGTGGTGGTGAGTTGCTGCCAAACATTATGGATTGCTGCCTGTCTGATCAAATAGAATCTGAACCAGGCAAGTACTGTTTCATTGATACACTAGCACAGCTGACAAAAAGGTAACAAGGGGTTAAAAGAAAAAAAATAACAAATATATACTTATCTGGGGTCTGTTTCAGGGCTCCGGGAGAATCTGGGGCCATTCTGGGGTTTTGGGGGTCCAGGAGGGCAGCAGGATCCGGCAGCGCTGTTTTGAGAGGCCTGAAGGGGCTCCGGCATCGTTGGCCCCGTTTTCGGGCTTGATTTGGGGTAGTTGTGGGGATGTTTGGGCCCGTTCTGGGCAGCTCTGGGAGTTTCACAGGCCCAAAGGGAGGAGAGCTCTGGGGAAAGTGTGGCCCGTTTTCGTGGTGGGGTTTTGGGGCCGTGGGAGACCCATGCTGCAGCGTCGTGTTTCCTTGGCTTCGGGGACGTCGGAACAAGTCCCTGAGGCCGGCAGCGTGTGGGGAGGAAAGAGAAAGATGGCAGGCGGTTCATTAAAATCGTGCGGGTGTGTGCATGAGGCGGCGTGCCTCATGCACATATCGGGATCGCGCGTCTTCGCGTGTAGGCCGAAGCCGGGGCCTAAATTTTGGGCCGGCTTCGGAGCTTTTTTATTTTTGGCTCCGATTTTGAATACGGACGTCGAGGACCGGAACGGAGGGAAGCGGAAACGTGAGGGGAAAATCGGGAATCAGGTAAGGAGGTTTTTGTTTTAAAATTTTAATTAGTTTAATTTAAAATTATGAAAATACGGTTTATTTTTAAAAAATCAGGATTGTTTTAAATTTAAATTCTGTTTTCAGTTTTGGGGTCGGGGGATTTTTTGGGATTTTTTAGGTGATTTAGTTTTTGAATTTTTATATTTTTGAGGGGTGTTTTGGGAAGGGGCTGATTTTATGAGGTCAGGAAAGAGTTAATTTAATTTATTCGACGGGGTATGTGAAGGAAGGGTTAATTTAATTTTTGATCGGGTTTTTAGGGAATTTGGGATTTTTAAAAGGGGATTTAAGTGGAATAAGGGTAGGCGGATAGTAAAAAGGGGTATTTTTAAATTTTAAAAACATGATTTGATAGGGGACGGGAAGTTTTATTAGTGTGGAAATTTTGGGGTAAATTAATTAAGGTTAAGAGGGGATTTAGATTAATGGAAGAATTTTCCATTAATTCCTATGGGATTTAACTAAACAAAATGGAGATTTAGCACTGCTGGCCAACATTCCGTTGGTCAGCAGTGAATCTTGGAATCTTGGAAGTGGCGACGGATTGGCTAAGGGTCTTCGGAACTGCCAGCGGAAGTTCCGTAACCTAGGATACGGAGTCACTGGCAGTTATCAGAAGGAGTTGGGAGTGCGGTGAGTGTGGATGTGTGTAGGAGAGTCTGGTGCTATTGGAGAGAAAGGAAGAGAGATAAGTGAGCAAATAGGGTAACAAGGGGAGGATTTCTTGGAAAGGAGCATAGGCGTAGACTGGGGGGGGGCGAGGGGGGGCAATGCCCCCCCAAACGACGCGAGGCGCCGCCGCACCATTAGTTAAAAAAAAAAAAAAAAAAAAAAAAAAACCACATGCAGGCACGCGCTCCTCTCGGTCCGCTTGGCTTCCCTGCCCTCTCTATCTGCGTCCCGCCTTCCTCTGACGTCATTTCCTTTCGGGCGGGACGCAGACAGAGAGGGCAGGGAAGCCAAGCGGACCGAGAGGAGCGTGTCCGTCTACCTCTCTCTCTTCCTCCCTCCCTCCGGCGCAGGCAGCAGTCTTCCAGCGTTCCTGGCAGCGGTAGCGTTGTACACGCTGCCTTTGGCTCTGCCCCGAAGCCTTCTCTTCAAGTTCCTGTTCCCGCATAGGTGGGAACAGGAACTTGAAGAGAAGGCTTCCGGGGCAGACCGAAGGCAGCGTGTACATTGCTACCGCTGCCAGGAACACTGGAAAAGCTGAAGACTGTTGCCTGCACCGGAGGGAGGGAGGAAGGAAGAGAGGGGGTAAACGGAGTTACCATCTTGGACCTCGGGGGGGGGGGGGAGCAGAGGGAAGATGGATGGGACTGGGAGGGGTGGGAAGCAGAGGGAAGGAACAGGAGATGGATGGGTCTGGGTGGGGTGGGAAGCAGAGGGAAGGAGCAAGAAATGAATGGGACTGGGAGGGATGGGACTGGGAGGGGTGGGAAGCAGAGGGAAGGAGCAAGAGATGGATGGGACTGGGAGGGGTGGTAAGCAGAGGGAAGGAGCAAGAAATGAATGGGACTGGGAGGGGTGGGAAGCAGAGGGAAGGAGCAAGAAATGAATGGGACTGGGAGGGATGGGACTGGGAGGGGTGGGAAGCAGAGGGAAGGAGCAAGAGATGGATGGGACTGGGAGGGGTGGGAAGCAGAGGGAAGGAGCAGGAAATGAATGGGACTGGGAGGGGTGGGAAGCAGAGGGAAGGAGCAGGAGATGAATGGGACTGGGAGGGGTGGGAAGCAGAGGGAAGGAGCAGGAGATGAATGGGACTGGGAGGGGTGGGAAGCAGAGGGAAGGAACAGGAGATGGATGGGTCTGGGTGGGGTGGGAAGCAGAGGGAAGGAGCAAGAAATGAATGGGACTGGGAGGGATGGGACTGGGAGGGGTGGGAAGCAGAGGGAAGGAGCAAGAGATGGATGGGACTGGGAGGGGTGGGAAGCAGAGGGAAGGAGCAAGAAATGAATGGGACTGGGAGGGGTGGGAAGCAGAGGGAAGGAGCAAGAAATGGATGGGACTGGGAGGGGTGGGAAGCAGAGGGAAGGAGCAGGAGATGAATGGGACTGGGAGGGGTGGGAAGCAGAGGGAAGGAGCAGGAGATGAATGGGACTGGGAGGGGTGGGAAGCAGAGGGAAGGAACAGGAGATGGATGGGTCTGGGTGGGGTGGGAAGCAGAGGGAAGGAGCAAGAAATGAATGGGACTGGGAGGGATGGGACTGGGAGGGGTGGGAAGCAGAGGGAAGGAGCAAGAGATGGATGGGACTGGGAGGGGTGGGAAGCAGAGGGAAGGAGCAAGAAATGAATGGGACTGGGAGGGGTGGGAAGCAGAGGAAAGGAGCAGGAGATGAATGGGACTGCGAGGGGTGGGGAGCAGAGGGATGGACCAGGAGATGGATGGGATTGGGAGAGGTCAGGCACAGCAGAGGGAAGGAGCAGAAGATGGATGGGACGGAGGGATGGTGAGCAGAGGGAAGGAACAGAAGATGGATGGAACTGGGAGGGTTGGGGAGCAGAGGGAAGGAGCAAGAGATGGATGGGACTGGGAGGGTGGGGAGCAGAGGGAAGCCTACTGGAAAGAAGACACTGCATAAAACAGAAGACACTGGGATCAAAGCGAATAGAAAAACTAAATGATCAGACAACAAAGGTAAATAAAAGTATTTTATTCATAATTTATTAATTGAAATGTCAGCTTTTTGAAATGTGCATCTGTGATATTTTGCCTGTAAATTTCATTTCCTTCCTCCATATTAGCATATTCATTTGCATATTTATATATGCAAATGATATGCTAATATGCTCCGCCCATTCTTTGCCCCCCCAAATGAAACAGTCAAACTACGCCTATGGAAAGGAGTATAAAGTAAGGGAATGAAAGAGGGGAAGGAGTTGCTATTTTAGGAATAGAGTTTTTTTAATAGTGCATAGAAATAGGGGTTAAAATTTCATTAGTGATTAATTGAGTTCAGAAGGGGGTGAGTAGTGTTAGTGGGTTTTGGGAAAGGAAGGGATTATATAATATTAGAAGATAAGTAGTAATAAGAATAGAAGTAAGAATGTAAGTGTTTTGTGTGGTTGGGTTCCTGTACCGCTGAAGGCACTCCTTCATTAGCACAGGGAACGCAAAAGAAAAGCTTAGGCTTTAAAGAAAGGGTGATTTGATTATTTTAATTTTGAGTTAGTGCTGGGCCACAGTGTGATAATTAAAATCTCACCAAGAGGGAAAATTTAACTCAGACAGGCAGCTAGGGTTTTGCTCCCTTTTATGTTTAAGAGAGGTGAAGGGAGAAGTCAATCCTGTGAAGAATTCTGACAGCCGTGCGTTCAGAAGGAGTTTAAGGGCCCCGACGCAAGAAAGAATACGAGGAAACGATTTGGAAGTGAAGCTTCAGCTAAGTGACAGTTAACACAAATTAAAACAGGGAAAGGACTTGTACTTACCTGAACGGAGATAGAAATTCTTTGAAATCCTGAGGAAGACAAAAGGGAACACAAAGAATCAATTCATTTTTTTATTAGTAAAATTCTATAAATTGAATCTGGGGTATACTATAAGAAATAGATGAAAATCTAATACTTATCTGATACCTTTCCCTTTATTTACAGAACCTCCTTATCAGCAACGACTTTCACTAAAGATAATTACAATATTATAGGGACTGTGTTTGTCTAGAAGGAAAATACATTAAAATGTTAACAATTAGAAAGGTTGATTAATACAAATGGTACCATTATAAAACAAAAGAATTTACAAGTTTTTTTTTATTTGTTCACATTTTGTACTTAAATAAACATTGTTGGGTTCGCTTTAAAAGTCTGGTGTCATTTCAGTTCAAGAGTTATCCTAATTTAGTTTTTATTCCTCTCCTGTTCTTTGAGAACAGGAGACGAGGTTAGTGTATTTGATACCTCTCTCCCTGTGTGGCCAAAGAGTCCTGAGCGTGGTCATGACTACAGATAACTAACCCCTCAGAGAAACTATAGCTGCCATCGCATGCCTTATCAGGGAGGGCCGGTAACACTAGCATAATACCATGATCTACAGTGTCCAAAAGATGCTGAGAAATCTAGCAGTAGTAACACCGAGGGAAATACCTCCACCCTCTCTTCCCCATCCTCCCCTCCCCCGGTCTCTGTTTCTGTGAAGATCTAGTAGGGATATGAGGACCGTTTGTTCTATGGGTCTGAATCCAGATTGACATGGATATATCCAGCTTCTCTTATTTGACTCGTAACTACTCGCCTCCACCTACCCTCCTCTCCTCCTTCCTGTACACATTAATTGATTTGATTTGCTTACTTTATTTTTTGTCTATTAGATTGTAAGCTCTTTGAGCAGGGACTGTCTTTCTTCTATGTTTGTGCAGCGCTGCGTACACCTTGTAGCGCTATAGAAATGCTAAATAGTAGTAGTAGCCAGTCATTGAGTTACTGTTCTATAAGTTTCCCTAGAATTGGGATGTTGGATACTGGCTGGTAATTTTCAAGTTTGTCCTGGTCAGGGTGGTTTTTCTTTAACAAAGGGTGAACCACTGCCCTTTTTAATGCTGTTGGTAGTTGCCCATTAGAAAGGGAGGTGTTCACAATTTTTGTGGTGCCTTCTATGAGGCCCAAACTTGCCTGCTGCACCATCTTTGGGCAGGTATCGAGGGAGCAAGTAGTTGATGAAAGGTCTCTTTAGGATTTTATCAAGGCTGTTGTGTCCCATCTGACTCTGTCAGGAGAGGGTGAGTTTGTGCACTCCTGGTTAACTGATTGGAGACAGGTGGGATTGCCAGAGCCCAAGAAAGTAGTTTTTAATAAACCTTTGTTGCACAGTGTGTGCATTGAGGTACAGGAAAGGTGTGGGGTTTTTAAATTTTTTTAAAATTTAATATATAAAATTAGGTCAACAAATACCAACAAAGTCAAGAAAACAACAAAGAATAGTGGTAGAGTAACACAATGTAGTCAAAAACTCTTACAGACTTGATGCAATCCTGTTTCAGTGTAGCAAGCGCCTACCACAGGAGTCAAAGCAGTTCTGACTTGCTTAAAACAGCCAGATTCCCAAAATAAGGAAAACTGTAGCACTGTAACAGTCTGAAGCAGTAGTCAGCTACAGCAAGAGTTGGTGCACTAGTGTAGTAGCCACAACAATCAGCAACCCGCAAAACGTGCTCAGCAGTACCGTTTGTTGTTGCTACTACACTAGTTTGCTGGAATTTATTCCACATTTTTGTTGGTGTAAATGGTTGTATGTAGTTAGGTGCTGAGATCAACTAATTGTATTCTATATACCACACCTAAATCTAGGTGCCACTTAGAGAATACGCTTGGCGCTGGGATTTCCGTACTTTTTTTTGGGGGGGGGGGGGGTGCCATATATAGAATCTTCCCCATATGCCTTTATAAACTAGGCTAAATATGAATACTTTCTTTTCCTATTCTAAAATTACATTGTGCTAGATTCAATAAATAGTGCCTAGAGTTGGGTGCCGGGAAGATCCATGCTAAGCTAGCATTCTGTAAAGGGCACTCTGCGTAGGGCGTCCTTTATAGAGTACTTGGTGTGCATTTAGGACTAGATTCTATATAGCGCACCAAAATGAAATTTGCTTACGCGTATTCTATAAAGTACACCTTTAGGCATACTTAATAGAATAAGCCTAAATTTCCGCACGGTTTATAGAATATGCCAAGTTCCATTCCATGTGACTAAACTTAATCACGGACAGTTACACCAAGTCCCGACTCCTAAATTACGTGCACAGATTTTAGAAATGCCACGACCTGCCCTTCCATGGCCACGCCCACTTTTCAACTATGTGACTTAGAATTCGCGTGTAACATGTTTATAGATATGCTTAAACAGTTCTGTGCATAAATTCTAATGCCAACTAGTGCTGATAATTGGTTAACATCTAGTGTTAATTAGTTAACACATTAGCTTATACACATGGTTATGGAATACATTGATTTCTGCACAGAAATCTCAGTGCAGTATATATTGTCTCGGTGTTCGTCCCTAACTAGGGTCTTGAGTATTTATGCCTTCCAAAAGCTGGTGTAAATGGCATCTGATAGGAGTTAGGTGCGCAAATGCAGGTGTTCTATACCATTGTGCCTAATTTCTGGGAATGCCCCTGACATGTCCCTCCCATGGCCACACCTCCTTTTGCAGTTGCATGCTATGAAACTTAGGTGTACATGTATATTGCATAGGGCAGATTTGTTTCCTAATTACTGCCAATTAAGTGCTTGTTAACTCCAATAAACACCTAATTGACTAGTTTTCTCACAGATCTGGGATCCATGCCCAAATTTGGACAACCTATACAGAATCTGGGGGACTGTGTAAAGCTTCTGTACCCAAGTAGCAATCTGCTTCTAAAAGGACTGTCAATTCCAGTCTGAGCTTAATAGATTTAAGGCTCCTAACTGACAAAGCTAAACTTGCCAACTTAAAGGCCAGACTCCTGAGTACTATTATATAAAGTTGGTTCCTCATACAGAGAGACTATATATATATATATATATATATATATATATATATATATATATATATAAAGCAATAGTGTTACTGTTTCTTAACAACTTAGTTGGAGTTCACTATTCCCAGAGAAAACTCTTTCTAACATCTGTTCTCCCATAGAGCTGCAACAGAGAGAGCCATAAATGCATAATTGGGGCAATTTCAGCTAGCAGTGAATGTGTATGAAGGGATTGATTGTCCTTGGTTCATGTAAGCATTTGCAGGGAGAATAGCTGTTTGCCTAATTTCTAAATTTCTTGCCATCTGAATTCAAATGTTCTCAAAAGATACAGAGGACCTACTGGAAGAAGGCCTGGAGTTCATGTCCTATAGACAGCCCTGCATATTCTGTAGCGAGAGCATACAGACTGTTTCCTCTCTAAGGCCTAGATGCACAAAACTCTAACGACCCTTTAACGACAAAATTTGCCACTGTTGCATGCATTATAGGCCTTTTTCTGAAGCCGCTAGCAGATAACGAAAATGGAATGCAAAACAAACTACCATTGAAATGTGGACAATTTGCAATGCACTAACCATACCAACGATTCTAACGAATCATTTAACATGAGAAATTTAGTGAGATCTCAGACCTGTCGCTCAGGCCTGAGCTGTCATCTCCCCGCTTCTTCCTGCACCTTAAAAATGCAAGCTGGCAAGTTAACTTTTTTTTTTTTTTTTTTTTTTTTTATGTAAAACACAAACCGGTAGTTCCCTACTTCCCCTGCACTAACTGAAACAAAAAAAAAAAATCCAAATAGATCAGGAGGGGGCAAAGGCGCTTGTCAGGAGTGTCCTGTATGGGCGCCCTTGCCCCCCCCCCCCCCCCCCCGAGATCGCCACTGTTCCCCGCTTCAGCCGGTTTTAATTTTAAAAAAATCTCCATTTTCTCATCCCCGGTCCCTGTCCCTTGCTCCAGGGCTCCACCTCCTGCCATCTTCCGCCCCGCCCCCTGGAATCCTCACCGCCGCTCCCACCCTCCACCAGACCCCCCTCCGCATTACCGTCCCACGCAGCGCCTCTCACCGGTTTGCGAAGGTGCTGCACGGGATAAAACATCTAATCGACAATTGCTTCTCCCTCCTCCGACGTCAGTCTGTTGTTCCTGGGCCCGCCCTCCATTGATGTAAGTTACCTACATAGATAACTTACGTCAATGGAGGGCGGGCCCAGGAACAACAGACTGACGGAGGAGGGAGAAGCAATTGGCGATCAGATGTTTTATCCCGTGCAGCACCTTCGCATACAGGTGAGAGGTGCTGCACGGGACAGTAATGCGGAGGGGGGGGTCCGGTGGAGGGTGGGAGCGGCGGCGACAATCCCAGGGGGCGGGGCACGGGGGCGGAGGATGGCGGGAGATGGAGCCCTGGAGCAAAGGACAGGAGACACAAGAAGGGAGGGGGAGCGGGGATGAGAAAATGTGATCTGTTTTTATTAAAACCGGCTGAAGCGGGGAACAGCGGCAATCTTGGGGGGGGGGGGCGCAAGGGCGCCCATACAGGACGCTCCTGAAGAGCGCCTTTGCCCTCTCCAGATCTATTTGGATTTTTTTTTTGTTTTGGTTAGTGCAGGGGGAAGTGGGGAGCCACGTGTTTGTGTTGTGGTTTTTTGGACGTTTGTGGCATGCGCAGAGCAGCCAGCATAACGCTTGGTTGCTCTGCGCATGATTTAGGGGCCAATTACCGACGGGGATTACGATTGATTGATACATTGTACTTCTCGATACCGCAACGAACATGTTTGACCTGTTTTTTTGGTGTATGCTTCGGTTTTTCAAAATAGTTTGCCCAGATGCAAACAAACAAACGTAAAAAAAATCTAAATAGTTAAGGACTTTAACGATTTAGATTTTTTTTACGTTTGTTTGTTTGCATCTGGGCCTAAGTTCACTGTCTGCACCATTTTTCCAATCCCTATCATTGCTATGAGTAAAATACAGAAATTTACATTTCAAAGGTGGGGTTAGACCAAAGTCTAAGAACAGGAAGTGCTCTGTAATTGGTTTGATTAAGCTAACTCCCTGGATCCCTGAAGTGGCATTTTTGAGTACAAATTGCTGCATATACTTTTAGCAGCAGTGTTGAACTTTTTTTTTTTTTCTTTCTTCATGCCAGGTAAAGCTGTATAGAAACTGGTATGGCTCTGGCAGGTTGGCATCCTAGAAACTTATTTTCTTGCATCATTTGTCTGAGAACAGTTATCTTTGGATTTGTGGTACATAGTACTGTAAGATTTTTTTTTAAAGGGCACTTTAAATCGGGCTTTACACCTTTAATATGGCACTGAGAAACCCTGAAAATGCATTTATGTTCAGGATAGGTTTCATAGATTTTAGGTGCATGTTTTTATTTTGATACAGTGGCTTCACGTCTTTCCTCTTGGCAGATGAAAATACATCAAAATACTGTATGTATTTAAGGTGTGTACATACATTTATAAACTAGTGGAACCAGGCCTGTTTCGTCAAAAATGAAACGGGCCCTAGGAAGGCTCTCGTCTAAGCGTTTTTTTCCCCTCCCTCCCCTCCCATCTCCTTCATATCCCACGATTCTGGCCTCCTCTCCATGTCAGCGATTCTCCTCCCATCCCATCCATGTCCAGTGATTGTCCACTGCCCTGCCCTCCCTTCCATGTCCCGCGATTCTCCTCTTGCCTCCTTTCCCCTCCAGGTTGATTCTACTCTGTCCTGCCCTCCCCTCCATGTCCAGCATTCCATTGCCTTCACTTGTCTTGCTAGTTACTTGCGTTCGTAACATCCTGATGTCAGCTCGCCTCCAGCGTTCCCTTCCCTCTCTGTTCCGCCCTCTGACATTTCGTCTTTATGCGAGGGCAGGACAGTGAGAGGAATTGGAACACTGGAGGCTTGCTGACGTCAGGATGTTAACGAAGCCAGCCAGCCGTGGAACGTTGACTACAAATTATTAGATGTTTGTGTTTACTGTTTGCTAGAAGCTGATCAAAGCCATTTACAAATTAAATTAAAAGGTCAAACAGATTAGAAAAGTAGTTAAAAGTACATTTTAAAACTGGACTTAAATTTCGGTAATTTATTCCACAGCCCCAGGGCTGTGAAACAAATTACCAAAATACATTAGATAAATTTCAGATCAGTTTGATATGAGTGTTTGGAACTCCTCTGCATTGTGCTGGTCTTTTCAGATTACTAATGTATTTGATAACCCCCTTTGAGTTCTGCATTCTTTTGCGTTTGAGGATTTTTGCAACCACTAGGTAGTGGTCCCTGTGTATATCAGCTCCTGTATAGGATCTGACATTGTGCAGGGATCTGATTCACCTTCCTCTGATTTGCTATGTGATCTATGTGGTGTTTGTAATGCTTGTCAGGTGAGCACATGTGACTTTATGAACGTCGTCATGTGGAAAAGTTATATTGTTCGCCGTTACTTTGAGTTCCAGTGCTAGCGTTTCCTGTTATCCTTTCCCAGCCACTTGTCACTTCCAACTTTGGGATTTAGATTGACCATTGATATTAGATGTCATGTTTTGGGACTTGAAGATGGTGTCATGTAGTGTGTATGTATATATAGCTAAGTAATTGCCTCGGGTACCGACTTAGATTGTGAGCCCTCCAGGGCCAGGGAAACACCCAGTGTACCTGAATATAATTCACCTTGAGCTACTACAGAAAAAAAATCCATATAAATCCCAAATTCATATTTTTATAATTTGTATAGGTTCTGCAAGTGAATTTTCAATGGTAATTCCTGCAGAAATTTCCCCCTGATTGTGGGGATGTTTTCTTCCTGGCTCTGGCCTTTTGCAGTGTTGGTAAAAATACGGACACTGAAAACAGCACAGGAACTTTGAGAGGAAAGGCTAGCTTTCAGCCCCTGATTTTATAAGGTAACTACTACTTAGTCATCCAGGCAAACGCATGGAAATTTC
The DNA here is from genome assembly GCF_901765095.1 of Microcaecilia unicolor. Taxonomy (NCBI): domain Eukaryota; kingdom Metazoa; phylum Chordata; class Amphibia; order Gymnophiona; family Siphonopidae; genus Microcaecilia; species Microcaecilia unicolor. The sequence goes on along the minus strand of NC_044031.1, from coordinate 264,086,024 downwards.
TCTTCAAATGTAAAGTCTGGCCAATATCAACAATATTATATATTCAATATATAACTTGAATGTATGTGCTTGGATGTGGTTTGGGATATGCAGGTGGTACATAAAATATTTTCAAACCTTACATGAATCATATCAGGCAGAATATCTGACTAAATGGCTTTATACTACTACATAAAAAGGGGCTGAGGTTGGAGTGGGTTAAATTGTCCATTCAGAGGCAATATCAGCCACAAAAGGGGTAAGTCTGATTGTATCAGGCCCACCCAGACTCTACCTACACACATCCCTGGCATTTGTGTGACTACATACACCAGTGACTCCTTTTATTTAGTAACTGGTGGCAATCCCTTGACAGCAGTAACTTCATCTAAACTCTTCCTGCAACACTGGATCAGCTTCTCAAATAAACCTCGAGGAATTTGTCTCATTCCCCCATTCAGAACTGTTTGGCATTTGAGGGCTTCCTTGCGTGAACATCTATCTTCTGATCTTAATACAACATTTCAGTAGAGAGGTGTGGTAGCTGTGTTTAGTCCACTCTTAGAGGTTATCAATAGAAATCAAACAAAAAAACATGGAAAAGAAAATATCCCTTTTTTTTTTATTGGACATAATACATTTCTTGATTAGCTTTCAAAGGTTGCCCTTTGTCAGAAAGGAAATAAGCAAATGTGGTAGCAGATGGATGTTTCTCTTATATACTATCTGCTACCACATTTGCTTATTTCCGATCTGACAAAGAAGGGCAACCTTTGAAAGCTAATCAAGAAATGCATTATGTCCAATAAAAGGGATATTTTCTTTTCCATGTTTTTTTGTTTGTTTTCTATTAACATTTCAGTAGGATTTGTTGGGGCTTGACCGATCCACACCATAAAATCTCTTCCACCTATTCTATACTAAATTTATTACGTTCTATCCCACTATTCTGGGGCAAGTGGGTAGTTTATGTCCATTGACCAGCAGGTGGCGATAGAAAACCAAAACTGAGCACTACTACCTAGCCAAGTGCTAGCCGCCCAGTTCCTCAGTACCTTCTATCTCCAGCAGGTGGATGGACATGCTTCGTTTCTCTGTGTTCCAGTTGGTTTCTCCTGGTGGTGACTGGTTCCCAGTTTGTCACACCTGAGGAAATTTAGACATAACCTGGTGGTGCTGGGTCCCTATCTTGCTCCCGCCTGGAGGCTTTCTTCCGTTTATTTCCCTCCTGAGCCTTTCTTGTCAGTGCAGCAACCAACAAAAAAGAGCCACGTTTCTTCTGGCCGTATCAGAACGGCTCCAGTCCAGCGGTGTCGGTTCTGGCTGGGAAGGTGAGTAGGTTGGAGAGGGGGTGCACACCCTCTTTCAGGATCCAGGTGGTGAGTTGGGGATCTGTTAGCGGGCCAGTGCGCTCTTGCGAGTTAGGCCTCTGACCAGGTGGGTTTTTTGGGGGTTTTTTTGGCGCGGCAGCATGTCAATCCCTGCTGAGGTGGTGAAGCGCTGCTCCTCCTGTGGGGGTAGACGCTCCTCAGGCCGCTGCACAGTGTGCAGACTGGTGTCCCCAAGTGGAGGAGATCCTGGTGGCCTTTCAATGGGGATACCGGGCCTGGATCAGTGCTCTGGGTCCCTGGGGGATCTCTTGGTGACTCCTCTCTGGCAGAGGAGGGAACTTCGGCCATTTTGTCCTCCAGTCAGGGAACGTGCTCTGCCAGTGGCAGAGAAAGGGGCAGTTGCAGCAGGGGGCTTACCTGATCAGGATATGCCTTTCCCCTGAATTTCTTTAACGCACCAGGCATTTTTATTGAAGCAGGGGGCACTGCTCTGCCTACTCCAGGGGGTCCCGGGGGGGGTGCGGAGTCTGACTCAGCCCCTCCTCCTCCCAAGAGACTTTGGCCTATCCTGTTGATCCTTTGGAGGGTTGTTCACCCGTTTCTCCGGGGTCAGGGGCAGAGTCCGCTTCATCGGGGAGCCTTTAGAGGAGGGGGAGCTCCCCTCAGACGGGGATGACCCTCACGTGCTCCAGCTTTTTCAAAAAGATGAATTGGGTGCGTTGATTTAGGACTCCTTATCAGCTCACTCCATATCTGAACCTTGGGGGGGGGGGTTCAGGTTCCTAGCACTCTGGTTCCATGTGGGGGCTTAGGGGTCCCTGTAAGGTGTTTCCAATGCATCCAGATATTCAGGATGTAATCTCTGCAGAGTGGAATACCCCCAAGGCGGGTCTGCGAGTAGGGAGAGCCGTGGCCTGTCTCTACCCTTTGGTTCCAGAGAAGTTGGGCTTTCCTAAGGTGGATTCTTTGGTGACAGTGGTCACCAAGAAGACGACCTTGCCCGTGGAAGGCGGGGTGGCCTTTAAGGACCTTCAGGCTAGGAAATTGGAGCAGGCCCTGAAGCAGGCCTTTGAGGTAGCTGCCTTGGGCTTGCAGGCTGCGATTTGCAGTTCCTTTGTGGCCCGTGCCTGTCTGCAATGGCATCAAAGGTCGGGGACCAGGAGTGGCTTGCGGGCGGCTAGGATGGAGGCAGGTCTCACTTATCTAGCGGACACCGTGTACGACATACTTAGGGCTTCAGCCAAGGGTATGTCATTGGCGGTCTCCGCAAGGTGACAGTTGTGGCTCCAGGCGTGGTCTGTGTATGCGGCGTCCAAAGCCTGGTTGGCCAAGCTGCCCTTTCGGGGGCAGTTACTGTTTGGCGAGGACTTGAGTAATCTGGTGAAAGAGTTCGGTCTAGACCCCAGCGGCTGCCTGAGGACCAGCTTAGGTCGTCTGTTCAGCAGTCTGGGTTCTTTCGTCCTCTTTCAGGACAGTAAGAAATACAGACCAGGTCGCCCAGTCTTTGGGCAGCAGCCTAAGTTTCAGCCCAGTCAGTCCTTTCGGGGGGGGGGGGGGGACAGGAAGGGGATGGCAAGTCAGGTTGGACAGGGCCTCCTCCCCGACAGTTGCAATGATGGTGCGTTGGTCCATGCGTTCAGCCTGATAGGGGGACGTCTTCAGGCGGTCCAGGACACATGGGCCTCCCATCACCTCAGATCAGTAGGTGCTGGACATCCTGCATTAGTTACCGGTTAGAATTCTGCCAACTGGTCACTCCTTTCTTCTTAGGCTTCGTGTTGAGGTTCTGTCAGAGGCGCAAGTCAAGTCCACCATTCAGGCGTTAGTCTCTTCAGGCCATTGTGCCCATACCACTCAATGAGCGCGGACAGGGGAGGTACTCTGTGTTTTGTGGTCCCCAAGAAGGGAGGCACAGTCCGGCCCATTCTGGACCTCAAGAGTGTCAAGTACCTGCGGGTTACACACTTTCAGATGGAAACCCTCAGGTCCGTCATTGCTTCCGTGCGGGGGAGGGTGACTTTCTTATATGTTTGTGCAGTGCTGCGTATGCTTTGTAGCACTATATAAGTGCTAAGTAGTAGTAGTTTCTCACCTCTCTATCTTGAAGCGTACCTTATTCCAATTTGGGGCCTCCATCAGCAGTTCCTTTGTTTTGCGGTACTGGGTCAGCACTTCCAGTTTCAGGTGCTCCCATTTGGCCTTGCTACAGCCCCACGGACCTTCTCCAAAGTGATGGTAGTGGTTGCAGCCTTCCTCCAGAAGCAGGGTGTTCGAGTGCACCCTTACCTGGACGACTGGCTAATTCTCACATCGTCCTACCAGGACAGCTTGGAAGTGATTTCCACGGTTGTCAGGCTACTTCAGTCCTTGGGATGGGTGATCAATTTCGAGAAGAGCTGCCTGATCCCTCAGCACCTGGAATACTTAGGTGTTCGATACCCAGCGGGCTCAGGTCTTTCTGACGACCTGCGGCAGGTGAAGCTGGTGAGGCACGTACATTCCCTTCTGTTGGCCGCCAGGCCACGGGTTTGGGACTACATCCAACTTCTAGGGTCCATGACAGCAGCCATGGTAGTCCCTTGGGCACGAGCTCACATGTGTCTGCTTCAGAGGTCTCTGGTGTCAGAGCCTTACCAAATCAGACTGCCTTGGACATTGGAGGCCAGATGGAGCATGAGATGGTGGCTCTGCCCCCAGTCTCTGGCTTGGGGAATGTCCTTTCCCATTCTGCAATGGGAAGTAGTGACAACTTGCTGGGCTGGGGGGCCCATTTCAGGGACCATTTAGCTCGGGGTACGTGGTCACCACAGGAGTCCCACTGGACCATCAATTTTCTGGAGCTTCTGGCAGTTCAGCTAGCTCTGAAGTAGTTTCTCTTGTTCCTGAAGGACAGCGGTCTGAGTCTTCTGACAATGTGATGACTGTAGCTTATATCAACAGGCAGGGGGGACTCGCAGCAGCCGTCTGGCCAGGGAATCCGGCCTTTATGGTCTGGGCAGAGCGGCACCTGTCACCTCTCAGCCGCCCCCATTGCTGGGGTCCTCAATGTAGAAGCAGACTTTCTCAGTCATATTTTGGACCCCTGTGAGTGGGAGCTGTCTACCACAGCGTTCCAACTAGTACTGCGGCGTTGGGGCCTTCCTTGCATGGACCTGGTGGCCACAAAGGATAATGCCAAGGTTTCACAGGGAGCAGGACTTGTTAGGTCTGAATGCCCTACTTCAACCGTGGCCGGTAGAGGGGAGTCCTGTAGGTGGCTTTGGACTGGCCCAGGCGTCCTTGGTATGCCGATCTCATTGGTCTTCTGGATGGCCAGCTGCTGCAGCTTCCGCAGGCGAGGGGTCTTCTCCAGCGGGGACTGGTAGCCATGGAAGATCCCTCCCACTTTGGTCTTACAGCCTAGCCCTTGAGAGGTCTCGTTTGAGGAAGGGCTATTCGGATTTGGTTATTACTATCCTGCTTCAGGCTCGCAAGCAGTCTACTTCGGCCTATGCCCATGTGGCGTATATTTGAAGATTGGTAAGCGGAAAGGGAGTATGGATCCCTTTAGCGCTTCGGTGGGCAGCATCCTTGATTTTCTGCAGTAGGGGGTGCACAAGGGCTTAGAGCTGGGGCCCTTTAAGGTCCAGGTGGCAGCCTTGGCCTGCTTCCGAGGGCGCTTGCGCAATTCTTCACTGGCGGCTCACCCGGATCTGGTCCACTTTCTGAAAGAAGTGGGTCATCTTCAACCGCCCTTCCGGGCTCCCTGCCCTGACTGGGATCTCAATCTGGTGCTTGGAGCGCTTCAGCGTCCTCTTTGAACCTCTTCATCAGGCTTCCCTGAAGGATCTTACTCTGAAGGTGGTATTTTTGGTGGCTTACTTCGGCCCGTCGTGTTTCTGAGCTCCAAGCACTCTCTTGCAGGGGCCCCTTTCTCCATTTTTCAGAGGGGGGTGTCTCTACGAACAGTGCAGTCTTTTCTGCCCAAGGTGGTCTCGGAATTTCATCTTAATCAGTTGGTAGAGCTGCCTTCCTTTCGTCGGTAGGACGTGGGGAGCCGGTATGCGTCCTTGCGGCTTCTGGATGTTCGAAGAGTTCTTATCTGGAGGCGACTGAGTTTCGTCGCTCGGATAGATTGTTTTTGTTTTGTTTGGTAAACAGAAGTTCGGCCTAATGGCCTCCAAAGCGTCCATTGCCTGCTGGTTGAAGGAGATGGTGTCGTCCGCCTACCTCCTGGCAGGAAAGGCTTCGCCTTTGGGTTTGAAGGCCCACTCGACTAGGCGTGTGGCGTCGTCGTGGGCAGAGACATCTGTCTTTTCTGGTAGATATTTGCAGGGCAGCGACGTGGTCGTCATTGCATTCTTTCAACAAGCAATAAAGAGTGGATGTTGAGTGGTCAGATGTGGTCTTAAGAGCATCAGGCTGATGTCCCACCCTTGCAGGGATTGCTTTTGAACAGCCCTCTTGTCCTGGAATAGTGGGCTACAACATAATGGAAGAAGAAATTAGGTCTTACCTGATTTTCTTTCCCATTAGTTCTTCACACTATTCCAGGAGCCCTCCCGGTGTGTTTATTTTGCTTCTGTCTGCCCTGCTCACTGTTCGGAATCCTGTCTGTTTTTTGTTTTTTGCCTTTTTTTTGTTCATGTATTTCGGTTGGTTTTCTGCTGGCTTGTGTACTGAGGAACTGAGCAGCTAGCACATGGCTAGGTAGTAGTGCTCTGTTCTGGACTTTCTATCTCCACCTGCTGGTCGATGGACAACTACCCACTTGCCCTGGAATAGTGTGAAGAACTAATGGAAAGAAAACTATCAGGTAAGACCTAACTTCTCCATTTACGTGAATGTCTAGGATCATTGTCTTACTGCATGATCTACTGTTGGCTCAGTTTCAGTTCACAAAAAGTCTTGACATTCTCTAATATGATTTTTTTGATATGAAACAGAATTCTTGGCGCAATCAAGCCCTACACCATGCTTGACAGTCAAAATGAGGCTGTTAAGGCAGTGTTCAAGTTTTGCCAGTCAGTGTTTTGTTTTTGATCAAAAGTTCAATATTTTGACTACCCTGTCCAGAGAACATTATACCAAAAGTTTTGTGGGTCATCCAGATGCTCTTTGACAAACTTGAGGTAGGCAGCAATCCTTTTCCTTGGGGGGAAAAAAAAAAAGTTTACTGTAGGCATCAAGAATTGCCCTTTTAGTGTTTCTAAAACTGTCCTTCTAGAAGCACTGTAAGAGCAATTCTGTAACTTGGTGCCTACACTTAAGTGTATATCTGCCTTGGCAGCTGCATAAGTGCATTAGGAATGATTCTGTACAGTCTTGCATGGGTGGTATCTGGTATAAAGTGGGCATAGACCATGGTGGAGCATGAACAGGCAGTGAGCTAGGTTAACGTCAATGGCAGGTTACACTAGTATTCTGTACTGGATTTTGGTGTCAAGATGCTGTTGAAGAATTGGCACGCTGTGTACACCATTGGGGCCCCTTATGTAGTGTCCAGGTCTAAATTTACCCCTTATAGAGGCTCCTGCCTGGTTAAATTGCACTTAATGGCTTGGGAGAGGATATTCAGCAGCATTGTCTGTTATCTGCCCTGACTGCAGCAGCAGCAGCACACAGGTTAGTGTTGGGGTGCTCTGGGGGCAGATGCAGTTACGTGGGCACCAGCAATATTCAGTGCCAGTGCCTACATAGCTCACTGGGCAAGTAGGAACACATTAATAGCAGTCCTAACTTTAGCCATGTAGCTATGTGGCAGGGATGTATCCAGAGAACAGATTTTGGGTGGGCACCAAATATTCTCCTCCACCTCCAAAAGACATCTCAGCTGGCAGGAAAATGCTTCTTTCCACCTTGGCAGTCTGCAGCAGGCATGTGCTGAAAACTGAACATGCGCAGGTGCCAGTATTGTGGAGAGTAGCGTTTTCATTACCATCAGGGGGAAGTCTTCAGCTGGTAGAGCTTGGGATCTCCACCAGCTACCGCTAAACATGTGCTGCTGTTGGGTGGGCCTGAGCCCTAAGTGGGTGGGCCCTGGCCCACCTGTGGCTACGCCACTGCTATGTGGGTATAGCACTGACTAGCCACCATCCCCTGACAGCTTTTGGACACAACACCCAGAGATTCAGTGCTGACTATGTAGGTTTAATTTTGCTGGCTGTAGTCTGTTTAAAATACACTAACCTGCTTCTGGCTGAATATTGTCCCATCAGTTTTTCATTGGTCACATTCTTCTTGGAAGGAAACGACTACCCTCCAAACTGCAAAATAAGAGGATTTCAGGTTAACCGTAGCCACTCCACTCCCCCCCCCCCCCCCCCACCCCAAAATAAATGGACACCTCTCAGAGGCAAGCAGCTTCTCTGGAATTTATCCACTTTTTTTTTTTAATCTGGCTCATGAACTGATGCAATGTCTGAGTGGTTGTAACATTTCCATTAGCTCAGATGTGGTGTGGTTTCTTCTGTCCCGTAAACCATCTGTTATCCTGGAAATAGAGAAATGAGTGCCTTGGATATGTTCCCTCATTTTCCCTTTTGCTGAGTCTTGTTTCTCCTTACTAGTGAAGATGTACTTTTTATTGATACAGTTCAAATCTTCACCTTATTGAAAAAGTGCCACCTTGAATTTATACATCATAAAAGCCCATTCTATAGAAAATAAGTTGGCAGCAAAACTTCGTTTTTGTTTTGTTAAGTCACAGGTATAGTAGCTACCTTTAAATCCCTCTGCCAGACCATTTCAACCCTGTTGGCATATTGAGGGCAGTTCTATGACAAGAGTGCCTGCTAGAAGCCTATTCTATAATGGAACATAGGCACCTATTTTCTTTTATAGAATACTAGTGTACCAGATATGTGCACATTTAACATGTAGATGTGAGCACTTATGGAGGTGGTATTTGTCACAAATAAAATAATCTGCACTATCTCCAAAAGCCTTGAGTTCATTGTGGCTTACAATATAGATTGAATGAATATAGAATGAAAAATTACATTGGTCATAATATGTTGGATTGAGAACAAGGAATAACAGATTAATAGTGTTATAACAATGTACAATTTGATAAGGCATAATGCAAGCAGAAGATAAGGTTGTCAACCAGTTAATCAGATAAAAAAAAAAAAATAGACTAATGTGAAGAAATTTGGAATAAATTTGTAAAGTTTGTAACTTTTGAAATTGCATATAATTAGAATGGAATCTGACAGGTTTAGGGGGAGATCCAACATTTAGTTCCAATGTAGGAGAAATCTGAGGAAAGTACTGATTTGTAGCAGACTTTTTTTTTTTTTTTTAAATTTTGGCAGGCGGAGTCTGAGGAAAGTGTTTGCATAAAGTGCTGCAGATTCATGCATAACTGGTAGTATGCTAGAAGTTGCATGTGTATCTGAGCTGCGCCCAAGCTCCTCACATTTGTGCACCCCCTTGCAATACACAGTATAAGTTAAGCAGGTATTTTCTAAAAATGCTCAGGCAGTTCTGTTTTTCATGCATGTATGTGCACAAGTGTGTAAATGCCATTCTAAACACTTCACATATATCTTAGTCTATAAACGTTGCCAAAAATTGTGCATGCAGTTTAATTGGATGAGCCAATTAGCACCAACTGGCTTTTTAACAAGCAATGATTGGCACCAATTAGATTTGGCATTTATGCACAATATGAAAGTGTGTAGAAATGGGAGGAGCATGGGTATAACAGGGCATTCCTATAATTGTTATAGAATAACAGAGATATGCACCTAATGTAGGCATGTACATTTGTACCTTGTTTCAGTTGGTGCAAATGGCTATTCCTAAAGTTAGGTGTGATTCCCAGGCATAAGTGCTGTTCTATAAATTGCACCTAACTTTAAGCATGGCTTATAGAATAACACTTTTCAGTAGGTAGCAGTGCAATATATTTTCCCCTTCTCCAGAATGTTTCTCAGTTTCAAACAAATCTAAAACCCTCTTCCCTGCACAGTCACCTCATCCACACATTGAGTCTCTGGAGCTCTGCCTGCCTCCTCATCCTCACATTGAGGCTCTGGAGCTCTGCCTGCTTCTTTGTTCCTGTATGTGGAACATGATGCACGTCTCCTGTTCTACCTAAGAGTCTAAATTTGGTTCCAAGATAGCCCACATCTCCCCAGCCCTGCCTAAAATCTTATCTAGGTGACATGTGAGATCTGCCACCTTTGCACCAGACAGGCAAGTGACCAAGCATCCTCCTGTCTACCAGTCAGCTATCTACATGCTTAAATCTCCAAATAAGACAGCTCTCCTAACCAGTGCTGTAGTGAGGGCAGCTGACACCCGGGGTGGGTCGCCACAGTGCACCCCCCCCCCCCCGGAGCGCTTATTTACATGGGAAAGCGGCGAGGGACGGGCGGGAGAGCCGAACCGCCCCGAGTGCATGTCGCTGGGAGCTGCGTCAGCTCCGCTGGTTCCCCTGTTCCGGGGCAGAGGGAGCAGGGAACCAGCGGCGCCGACGCCCCCCCCTTCTACGCCACTGCTCCTAACCCTTCCATCCTGGGCAGAATCCTTAGGAGACACATCCTCAGTACAATAGCCAGGACCTGTTCGCCAAGGTATACAATATGCTAATAGATCACTTCTTGCCTCTCCACAGTGCTAACATTTACACACCCATTATTAAGGAAGTTCTTTGTAGGAAAGATAATCTTTTGATGCAGTTGTTCCCAAACCTGGTCCTGGAGGCACCCCAGCCAGTCAAGTTTTCAGTATATCAACAATGAATATTCTTGATGGATTTTATTTGCAGTGCATGCAAATCTCATGAATATTCATTGAGTATCCTGAAAACCTGACTGGCTGGAGTGCCTTCAGGACCAGGTTTGGGAGCCACTGTTTTAATGTAATCTTTATCAACAAGGCATACAATAATGATGAGCTGTACACAGCTGCTAATGTCTGCCTTGTTTTGAAGTGAAACTTTTCCTGGTACCTGCAGTTTCTCTGTCACCTAACATGCCCTCAGTGAGACTCCTGATGGAGTCACCCGAAAGCAGCTTGCCACGTAACTGCCTGGTGTCATCTTGTAGACATCCAGACCTTTTTTTAAACCCCACTAAGCTAACCGCCTTTACCACATTCTCTGGCAACGAATTCCAGGGTTTAATTACACGTTGAGTGAAAACTTTTCTCCGATTTGTTTTAAATTTACTACTTTGTAGCTTCATTGTATGCCCCTTTGTCTTAGTATTTTTAAAAAGCGTAAACAAATGATTCACGTCTACCTGTTACACTTCACTCATTTTATAGCTTTTACTAATTCAGTACTCAGATTCTGTTGTGTTGCATAATAAAGAATCAATGGGGAAATTGCTGTGAGAATAATTTGAGGTTTAGACAAGTGTATGTTCTGCCTCTGGAGATGCTTTGATGGTATTTTGGAGAAACATTAATTCCAAGAAAAGCTTTCCCTCCAGTGCGCTCTGTATTTCCCTGGGACTAGGAGGCCAAGAATCTCCTCTTGACCTTAATCTGGTCATTTTACTTTGTACATTTCCAACATCAGACAAATGTTGGAACAGTGTTGAAGAGATTGCTTTTTATAGTGGCTCTAGCTGCTTTTTGCCTTGCTCACACACCAGGATACAACTTTGAACATTCATACTAACTTTCTGGGTTAGAAAATTGGGGTGTTGCCAGCTGTTTCCTGAGCCATCCAAACTAAGTGACAGTTTTTTGTGATTTATTTATTTTTGTACTAAGGCTTCTGCTCCAGATATTTTATGTATTGTTAAATTCTCACATGGAATGTGTTGCATGGACACAGTTGCACTTTTTAATTCATCTATCACAATCAGAGGTCTTTTGTGAGCCTAATATACAAGCTGACCTTTGGACTCAGATCTGACCCTACATTGGGGGTTATTTAATCTTTACTTTGACACTAACCTCCCCAAAATATTTAATTACAATTGTGGCATCTCCAGTTTTTTCGTCTTTGGACTTGTAACATTCGCTATAATTAGTCTGTAATTCTGAGTAAACTGTAGATCTCCACCTGGCTTCTGTAAAACTATAAAAATCCAAGGTTCCAGCTTCCAACTTGTTTCACTTCAGTTCCTTGCTAGCAAGTTTGGGGCTATCCACCAGCCACAATTCACTGCCGCCAAAATGTCTTTGACCTCCACTGGCACCACAGGGGCACTATCTCTGGCATGGCTGTGATCAGAGTTCTGGGGCCTGCTCTACTTTGGACCTGTTCCCTCACATGCTGTGCCACAGATGTCCCATGGTATCTCCTGTTTTTGGCAGATGGAGCCTGGGCTCTCCACTTGCCATGCTGCTCAGTTGGTCTGGCATTCTTGTTTTAAAGGCTACAGTTTGCATGCACAAACCAGACTGATCCCTACAAACATGAAGAGCATAAGCAACTGCTTTTCAGTTATAGCAGAGGATAGCTTCTGATCCACACTGATTGCTAATGTAACATGGGGTTAGGGAAAAGAAGAAAAAAAGTTGTAAAATGGGGATTTACTTGTGCTGGTGAACATTCTGCTAGTCAGCAATGTAGCTTGGAATTTTGAGAGGGGTTTGGAATGGGAAGCTAAGGAGGGGTTTCCTAGGAAACGGGGGTTTGTGGCAGTTGTGATGAGCCTGCTGCTTTGTAGAAGGATGATGTGAGTGAGCTCTGAGTGGGAATTGAGAATTGTAGTAAAACTGTAAGAGAAATAGGATTGTCAGGATTGAAATGTGGGAATGAGTATGAAAGAAAGTAGGATAATAGGGGAAGTGAAAAGAGTCTGATGTAGGGTGAAACTGATTGAGAAAGGTTAAAGCCTAAAGGTGAGGTGGATTGAATGAGAAAAAGGAGAGAATTACTTTAGGTTAGAGGTGAAAAAGGGGAAAACATTTCTTTTAGGATTCAAAAGGGAGAATATTGGAGTTTCTCTTATCCTAAGCATTAAGAGATGTGGATAGAATGTTCTGTCTGAGAGGAGAGAGAGAATCTTGAGCAGAGTGAGTGACAGCAAAGCACTGCAGCGCTTGGCATAGGGAACTGCAGTACAGAATAGGTGTGTAGAAGGGAATATTCAATTTTATTTTAATTAGAAAAGTTGGCCACAGTATTGATAACCCTGATGTTCCATGAAGGTTGCTGAAAATTTACAGGAAGGAAGGGTTTTGCTTCCAATTATTTTAATAAAGAGTGAGGTTGTAGGAAGAATGGGAGAGAAGAGGAAAATCGATCTGGGCCCCCACGCAAGAAAGTCTACGCTGCACACCAACAAAAGGAAACCTGTAATAGCTAAGTGACTTTGGGAAAACGGAGAACCTAAAAGGATTGAAACCTGTAATAGCTAAGTGACTTTGGGAAAACGGAGAACCTAAAAGGATTGAATCCTGTGAAAAGAAAATGTATGGGGTTAAAAGAGGTTGATTACATGTTAAATCTACTGCATTTTACCAATTAAAAAGTTAGTTACATTGTAGGGTTAGAATATTCAGAGTAAATTAAATTATTGATTATAGAAATTGTGAAATTGTTTTTTATTCTCGGAAACAGTAAAATCCTGAAATTAGTTTATTTTCCTCTCCCGCTTCTGGAGTGGGAGACAAGGTTAGTGATTGTTGTCCACTCCTCATTCCTGGGTGCTGGTTTCTGGAATGTCGCCACGACTACCAACAGGCTTGCCGGAATCCACTTTCATCTTGCATCACACCCAGGGGTGGGACTAACTAACAAAACTTAACAGCTCAATTTTTAATTCTTTAAGGGGGTCTTTTACGAAGACACACTAGCATTTAGCTGGTGGTAAATGCTGAGGCCCATTATTCCTATGAGCGTCTCGGCGTTTACCGCCAGCTGACTTCTACTGCAGGCTAAAAACACTTCCATGATTTAGTAAAATACCCCTTAATTGTCTTGTGCCTCTATACTAGCTATGCTACTGTTTGAAACTTTATTTTCAACTAGCTCAATTGCTGTACAGTAACCCCAGATTCCTCTCGTGTTCTGCGACTGAGTTCACATTTGTAGACACAGGTTGGAATATGCAATACACATGCGTTTTCAGTATTCATTAGAGATGCATTAAACTTAGTGAATGCAAAATCAATTTATTGTTGACCTATGAATTAACATGCATTAAAATGTTCTTAACATGTGCTAAATATTTTTATTAAAACAAAAAATGTGAAAAGTCTGAAAATCAGGGGAAAATGTTAACTGTGCATACCCCTAGTTCTGTCTGGGACTGAAAGGCTGCCCTGCTATGAACAATTGGAGAAAAAAAGGTATCCTAGCATCCACTCTTAAGACCAACATTTTATCCCGTACCAAATTGATATTTTGTGTATCTAACTTTAAAAATAAATGAACACTACAACCACACATACAAAACAGTGTACATAAAGCAACAGAACCCAATAAATGGTACAATATGTAAAATTAAAATATTAGTGGCATTTTTAAGAACCTTATTTCCAGGCACAGAGTATGGAAGCGTTTTGATATGTGCTATTCAAATATTTGCCTTTTGCAATCTTCTGAGGTGGGCTTTTCCCAAAGTACTATACTGTATCACAGTATCTAAGGCAATTCTAAAAATTATTCCCAGTGACAGATGCTACCCTATGCATTCAGAAATCAAAGCTCTGGGAGAGGGGCTAATAGGAAACTTATGCCCCTGTTTACTAAGAAGCGCTGAAGTTATACTAGCATGCATGCTAACCATTAGCACTCACTAACCATGTAGGCACCCATACTTTTCTTATGGGCACCTACATGGTTAACGCACATTAATTTTAGGCACATGCTAAAAACGCTCACACCTTAGTAAACATACCCCTTAGTGTTACAGTAATGAAACATTTTTTTCCTCATAGAAACATTAAAAAAATGAGGGAGATAAAGACCATATGGCCTATGCAGTCTGGCCATCTATTCCATTTACTCTCCTTTTCACAGCTTAAACATCCTATGTATCTTTACTAACCTTTATTGAATTTGGATAGTTTTCATCTCCATCACCTCCACTAGCAACTGGACTACTACTAATGTTATATATTTCAAAATCAGACTACTCTTTATGACTAACCACACTCTCACTCATGAACAATAGATCTCACATATACCATCAAATCCCTTCAAGCTTTCAAACATAAGGACTGTAAAATACATAGAGGCATATTTTCAAAGCACTTAGCCTTCCAAAGTTCCATAGGTTTCTATGGAACTTTGTAAATCTAAGTGCTTCGAAAATGAGCCTCATAGTGTCCCACATCTCAAGTAGTTCACACCAAATCTTCTCCGATACAACCACCTTGGTTGTTAGATCTTCAGCGTCTCTAATGTCCACGCAGTGTGTTTAAAAATCATCCAATGCTTGATCAGTTCAAACTCAGTCCAAATGATGAAACTTTGTCTTAATTGAGACCGGATGAATGTTTGAGAAGAGTTTTTGTCCGTTCTTTTGTCCATACAAGTCCCTGTGTTGAGAGGAGCTGGGAGCGGTGAAGATTTCACATCTGTTGGTGCTTAAGACAAAGTTTCATCATTTGGACTGAGTTTGAACTGATCAAGCATTGGATGATTTTTGAACACAGTGTGTGGACATTAGAGACGCTGAAGATCTAACAACCAAGGTGGTTGTATCGGAGAAGATTTGGTGTGAACTACTTGAGATGTGGGACACTTTATGTATTTTACAGTCCTTATGTTTGAAAGCTTGAAGGGATTTGATACATGTGAGATCTATTGTTCATGAGTGAGAGTGTGGTTAGTAATAGTCTGATTTTGAAATATATAACATTAGTAGTAGTCCACTTGATGGTATGTAATACACATATGACTATTTAAAATTGAGTGTAACCCTTGTGATAACGACATCTCCACTAGGAGGCATTCCATGAATTCACTATCCTTTCCATGAAGTATTTCCTCAGCCCTTTCAACCGTCATGCTATGCCACCTCATTCCAGAGCTTCCTTTCAATTGAGACATGCCTCCTGTGTATTTATGGTGCGTAGGTATTAGTCAGTCTCCCTTCTCTTCCTTTCTTCCAAAGTATACATATTGAGATCATTAAGTCTGTCCCTATGCGCTTTATGATGACCACTGACCATTTTAGTAGCCGCCCTCTGGACCGACTCCATCCTGGTTATATCTTTTTGAAGGTGGTCCCCAGAATTGTACACAATATTCTAGATGAGGTCTCACCAGAGTCTTATACAGGGGCATTATCCCTTCTTTTTTTTCCTACTTTCTGTTTCTGTCCCTATGCACTCAAGCATCTCATAAGCCCAACACTCCACTAGCCCTCAAATTTGCAGAGAAAATCTAAATGGGCAATATTCAGTCATCAGCAGTCAGTTTCTTCAAAACGCTGGTTGCCATTGCTAAATTAGGTTCAGAAATTCAGTGCTGGCCCATGTCCAAGAACCAGCACCATGTGTTGGGTAGTACCCAGAAATTATCCAGGTACAGTTCATGATCATGCTATACTTAGCTAACATCAATCTTTCAACTAATTGTCATACAATTCTATAATACAACGGAAATAAAGTAATATATTTCCAATTCTTTTTTTAATTTTAATTTCTTTTTTTCTTTTGGGGATCTTCAGATATAGTCGCAACTCACACCATACAGAACAATAAGTTCATTTCTTAGATAATTCAAAGAAAATGGTTGTGGTGCAAAATCCTCATTAGATCTCCCTTTGAAATCTTTTTTTTATATAAAAATTAATCATATTGCATCAATTCATAAATTTAAAGATCGATCTCAGTAAACATTATCACAAAAATTCAAAATATGCAATGTGCAGTGTATAAAATAGCTCAGCACTTATCTTGAAAAAATAGCAGCCATTCAGTTCACAGGAGAGCCTCCTCCGACATGGCCAGGTTTCGTAAAACTTCCTCAGGAAAGAGGCTCTCTGTTGAAGAGATACATCTATTATTCAAAAAAGACAAAAAAAATCCTATATCATATCCCAACTTATTTAAAAAGATTAAGAGCTTAAATACCGTTGCATTATCTATTCTCTCCTGTCTCCAAAACAAAATGGCCGTGACATCTCAGCGCGGAATTAAAGTTTAAATACGCTACAGCTGACTACAAACTACAGGGCACTGATAGGCAGTTCAGCCTACACCATCAGCCAAACAGTTAAACCAGCGACCACCAATCAATCTCAGAATTGAGGCCGCCAGGATACAAAGTGTGTAACGAAAAAATCCATCGTTGCTCTCTGAAATTTAATAACTGATCAATGTTGCCACCCTCCCGCCCTATTTGAATATGTTCTATGATTCTCCATTTAATATCTGTCAGTTGATGTTTATATTCCAACCAGTGTTGGGACCAATGGCGCTGTCAAGATCTCATTTTTAATTCTGGATTTATGTTCATTCAGTCTTAATTTAACGGGTCTGTTCGACCGCCCTACATAGATCTTTTGACCGGGACAAATTATAGCATAGACCACGTTTTTAGACATGCAATTGGTACGTGATCTATGCTATAATTACGTGATCTATGCTATAATTTGTCCCTGTCGAAAGATCTATGTGGGGCGGTCGAGCAGGGATTATTTTTACCATGCTGGGAGGAACATTGGGCCTCAAAGCTGTGACACAATTTTTGCTTCTAGGCAAAGACTGACGGGCCAGCCTGTACCATCAAGCTCCCAAAGATATTGCCCTTTCCCCCATCAAGGCCCTCCACCTGCAGCAGTGTGAGACTACTGCTATGGTGCCATTTTGTTAAGCCTTTCAGGATTTGACAGGGGGGGGGGGGCTTTAGAGGGGAATGGGAGGGAACAGCAGCGGCCCTTCAGTCCTGCCCAGGAGCATCAGGCCATGGCTTTGAGACCCAGTTGCATCCAGACCACTGGAGTACCGCTGCTTGTGAAGTGGCCCGTGAGTAATGTTCCTTTACCATGGTAGTCGGCAACCTGTGGGATTTGTACTGCATGTTGCTGACTCCTTTGGTAAATCAAACTGATTAAAAGTTCACCTTTTACCACTCGATAATTCCCTCCCTACCCCCATCCCTTATAAATAGGAAATTGGCATACAAAGCATGAGCTGTAATCGGAATTTTAAATTTAGTTCTGCTAAAAACAGGAAGCCAGTGTTAAGTCACATGGTCTCATTGCTTATATCTCTTAAAAAGTTCTACAGTAACTTGAACTAGTTGTAAATGCTTTAAGTTAGTCTGTCTGATGCCAAACAGCAGAATATTACAATAGTTGCTTTATCTTCCACATGTTTTAATACTAATTCTGTAACAGGGCGCCTAGGATAGGAAAATAGGTTCTTTTTTTCAAGCCTATTTTGTATGAGATTCTCAACCCAGTCCTCAAACACACCTAGCCGGTGTAGTTTTCAGGATGTCCACAATAAATCTGCATGTTCTACCTCCATGCAATGCATATTATCATGGATATTCATTGTGGGTATCCCAAAAACCTGACCGTCTAGGTGTCTTGGACTGGGTTAAGAACCCCTGTTTATACATGCTTATATTTTAAGGTATGATCACTTATTTCAGTCCTATAGCGGAAGTAAATGTCCACACCTAGATATTTATCAGAACACATGCAAAATTATAATATACTGTAATTTATCAGTGTAGATGTGTGCTCTGCCCACTTACTATACATGCCCACCGCCATCAAAACATAGTAACATAGTAAATGGCAGTCTATCCAGTCTGCCCAACAAGATACTCATAGTATAAGGTACGATGTGATAACTACATATGTGTACTTTATCTTGATTTGCCCTTGCCATTTTCAGGGCACAGACTGTAGACGTCTACTTGGCACTAGCCATCATCGAAGTCCCACTCCAGCCCATCCAAATTTCTCCAGCCACAGACCATAGAAGTCTGCATTGGCCTATCTGTCCAGCCACGATTAGGGCACAGACCAAAGATGTCTATTAGGTCTGCCATCTCTGTTGCGCAGTGGAGCCATGGCCCTTTTACTACCCTGGACAGAATTGCCTATCCCCTCTAGATACTTAATTACTCCAACCTTGTATCTGCACATGACAGTGTTACCAGTCACGGCAGTATAAATCTATGTAATTAGAAAGGAACCCAGTATTTAGTAGATAAAGAAATATAGTTTATTAGCATTGATCTCACCCAAATGTAGTACAAGCAAATCAGGCAGTCGTATGGTGGAACAGCATTACATGACATGTCCTCTCTCTCTGGCCTTCTGGAGTCTTCTGAAGTTGTCTTTCTGATCTAATACCCTTCAGACTGCTCCTTTTATACTATTTTGGCCCTATTGATTCCAATGGACCCTAGCTTTCTCACCAGGGCTCTTGGCCCTTAGTTGATAAATGACTTCACATATTTTCAAGCTCTAACTATAAACCAAGATATGCTCAGAGCGCATCTTGAGATGACTTCACAGGTCATTTTGCTCTCTTCAGCTTCCCCCCCCCCCCCCTTACTTGCATCTAACCCTCTACTATCTTTCATTTTAATCAAAACATCTTAGCTCATGATTTCTCGCAGGTGCCAGTCTCAGGATTGTGGACAAGAGCAAATGCCCCCTCCCTTGCCAGCTCTCAATTACCTCATTTCAGCACTTGCTATAGTGAAATATATTTTGTATCAGAGATGATTTTTTATTTTAAGAAGCTTAGCTCTTTAGCCTGAGCCATTGGCCTGTATTTCACTGAGCAAGGGCTAGCATATTTCTACACTGCCTAGTACTAGCTTTGTTCTCCAGCTACTGAAGCTGAATCTGTCCAACCATGATCGGGGCAGAGATCATAGAAGTTTGCCTTGTACTGGTTTGCTTCTCAGTTACTGTTGCCATCTAATCACCGCTAAGCTTGTTTGGTACCATGCCTTCAATATAGGATTCCTTTGTGTTTATCCCACACATTTTTGAATTCTTTGAAGCTATGGTGTTGAGAGATGGGGTAGTTGGTAAGAGTTGTATTTGCATGAGAATTTCATTTTGTTGCATTTATGGAGCAATGTAAATACTGAGTGTGTGTGTGTATATATACTAAAAATTTTGTGGGGATATTCAGTAACTTGTCCATTCTCTAGGGTAGTATACTCAATGGAAACACCATGCATGAGTCGGTTTTCTTTTTTTTGTCTCTGAGAATTTCCCCTATAATATTTTATGAATGATAAAAGTAGCATCTTTTAGCTTTTTGTCACTGGCACATTTTATATGGAACAAAACAATGTAGAGATTATTTGCAACTTTGTAAATGTACTGCCTCTGGATATTTTTCTAGTAGATATAGCACGTGTTCTTCTGTAGCTGTTGGTCTTTATACCCCGGTGTTGGTTGGTTTATTTGGGACTTTCTTTTGTAGCCATATTCATGGAGGCAAGGTGCATTATGTATATTTAGTATGAGTATTTAGTGCTGGGGCATACCCCTTCCTCTAGTTTACAGTATGATTGACTTGTAAAGCTTCTTCTTGGGGATGGTTTAGCTGACCTAGAACAGCACAACACTATCAGCAGGTGCACCACAAAAAATATAACAAAAAAAATGTGCACAAACCAATGCTCTGTATCAATAATTGAAAACTTTATTGTGCAGAAAACCTGACGTTTCACCAACAGGCTGCTTCAGGGGTTAGTTATATCTGTGAAAAATACATAAATTTTTTTTAAACATTTAAAATGCATATAGAAATGGTCAAACAATATTTATTTCATATAGGAGTGTTACCCATAACCTAAAGTTTCTATTTCTTGTTAGTTTATTTGGAGTATTCTAAACCAGAACCATTTTTAAATATTCTAGAAAACAAAAGTAATAATGAGGACTTCATCTCCAAAATTACAAAATACACAGCAAGATCAAGTCACTCTGGGCTTTTTACAAAGCCATGCTACCATTCTTAGTGCGGGAAATGAGAGGCCATTCAATTCTATGGGCTTCCTCTCAATTTGCACGGGAATCGCTAGCGCAGCTTTGTAAAAGAAGCCCACTATGAAGACGTGCATTCACTAGCAATTTAAAAATACTTATCAGCAACAAAATTTCAAAGTAACATTTTAAATGAAATATGCTATAATAAACTTCTGATGGGGCATCAGTGTCACCAAACAAAATGGACTTCTAAGATGACCACTACTTGTGTATTTTAGTACAAATAATTGTTTATGAATTAAGTAAACATTTTAAGAGCAACAAATGATAAATTCTACTTGCTCCAAATATTCATATTGAGCAGTAATTCTCAAACTTAAAATAAACTTGCAAACAGACCCTCTCAACAGTGCAGATATTCATTGCTCTGTTTGAAATCTGCTAACGAAAGGCATATGCTACAAAAGCACCAAAGAATGAATCCAAAAAAACAAACCAATGATTATATGACATGACCTTCAAAATGATGAATTCATGAAATGGTCAGGTTCAGAAATGGCTTTAGAAAACTTCTCGACATGGTTAAATAAGAGATTCTAATCTTTGCTTAAAATGAGTTTTATAAAAAAATATCATATTATATTAATAAAATGAGTGTAAAAGTTCTTTATGACCATATATCTGTTACCCTGCACAGAAATGGAAAATACAGCACTCTTGCTACTCTGAGGAAAACAGTATTTGAGAAAATGAGTTAGTATTGCTAACACCAGGCTGTGTAGATTTGGGGAAACAGTGACAATCACCAATAATGTGATAATGATATTCAAGACATGTTCCTGATAAAATTGCCCAACTTCTTAAATTTTGCTGCTTATCTGCTTATAGAATAGAGAGCAGCAAATTTCATTGTCCTACTAGAGGGCTCTTTAACTAAAATGTGTAGTTCTGCTTCATGATAGAGTAACTTAGGACCCATGATTTATCTGTTGTCTCTACTTTGCTGTACTCAAAAACCCCAGAAAGGGGATATTAGATTTTTTTAGGTCTGTGGCTATAGGTTTCCTTTGTGATCTTATGAGTAGCTGTATAAACATTAGTTGTGTAGTGATTCTTCCTTGCAACTCACAGTAATGAGAAGTAGCTGTTGGATTGCCCAGATCCTAGAACTTTTTATATTTACAAATGTTAAATACAATATCAAAAGCAAACACTTCTTACAGAAAAAGGAAATCCGGACCTAACTACTCATAATATAGACTTCAAAAATTTTTCACCTTATTTCCAGCCCTAATCCACATAGTGTGGTATCTAATTCACTATCAAAGGAAATCTATAAGAGCTAAATAAAGTGATTGGTTTAATTTTAATGGGAACTACATACTTCTAAGATGTTACTAGAACACAAGATGGGATACACAGTAACTGAAGCCTAAGAGTCAGCAAACTTCACATTAAACATGGACAGTTGTTGAGGATCAAGAACCACATCTTGCTCCCTGATAGTGTGATCGGGTTTTTTTTTTTTTTCTGGGCCTACCGTCCAGTAGCATGGTTCCACCAAGCCTATACTCTTTCTACTTTGATGGGCAGGTCCTCCAGAGGTATCCTCAGTTTAGGGAGCCGTGTCTCCATAAGTCTCATGAGGCCTGCCTTCTTAATGTGCAGCTTGAGGGCTTCCCAAACTAATTTATTTCTTCTGCCTCTAAGCAATTTAGAGGAAAAAAAAAAAAAGCCCTAACAGTCAAGGCTCAAGAGAATAGAGTCTCCATGGAAGCTAGCCAGTTCTCTATCTGTACTACTGTCTTCCACCTTCTGCCATCGCACAGTGTGTCCTGATCAGAGGCAGATTGACTATTGGGATAATAGGGCAGTGCCCAAGGTCCCACAACTGTAGGAGCCCACTATGTTCTGATTCCTATATAATCACTTTTGATAGGTGGTTAGGGGCCCATAACCAGTGGTGTGCTGGTAAATGTTAACAGGCTGTCCCCCCAAATTGCAGAGCTGGCTATAGCCGGGGAGAGGGCCCAGGGGTGGGGGGGGGGGGGGCAATGCATTACTCCAGGAAAAAAAATTTAAAAGATCCCAGGTTCCAATCTAATTCATGTTTAATGTGGGATAAAATGCCATAAGTAAATGTAAACTTTTAATGTTGAGCACCTGATTCTCAAAGTGGACATTCCAAACACTATAATGAAAATAAAATGATTTTTTTTCTACCTTTTGTTTTTCTGATCATGCTGCCTCAGTATCCGATTCTGCTGCTATCTGTCCTCTTAACTCCGTTTCCAGGGCTTCCTTTCCATTTCTTTCTTTACTTTCAGCCTTCTTTCTTTCTTGCCCTACATCCGTAAGTAAAAGCTGGGTCCTCCACAGACTTGACTGTCCAGTGGATCCAGCTTCTGCCTATTTTCTTCATCCATGTGCAGTTTTTCTCCTCTTCCTTTTCCCTCATCTCCTTCCTTACTCTTCCCTCCCCTCTATCCATGTCCAGCATTTCTTCTCTTCCTTCCCTCTCCTCCTCCATCCATGTCCAGCGACTCTTCTGTCCCCTGCCCTGCCCCCCCTTCCAGCGATTCTCCTCGAGCCCCTGATTACCTCTGTCGAAGCGGATGTGTTATTGAAAGCCCTGCCCATCTCTACCCTTCCCTTCAAGTTTGTTCCCTCAGTCCCACCCTCACGGAAAGAGGAAATGACATCAGAAGGTGGGACTCTGAGGGAAGGCTAGAGACGGGCAGGGCTTTCAATAACGCATCTGCTTCAACGGAGGTAATCAGGGGAGTGAGGAGAATCGGTGGCTGGAGGGGGGCAGGGGAGCGAGGAGAATCGCTGGGTGGCGCAGGCAAACGAGGGCAGTGGTGAGAGGTGAGGTAAACGGGGTAAGCATGGCTTGTGGCGCCCTCCTACTATGCTTACCTCGTTTACCGGAGCCGGCTCACCCTGCAGAACAGCCGGCTCTCAAGATGTTAAAAATTTTACAACCGGCTCTTGCGAGCCGGTGCATGCCGGTTTCAGCACACCACTGCCCATAACCCTTTTTGCTGACAGCCCAGATCATTGTCTGTCTGACCCTGGTCCTGACAGCTTTTGATATCTAACAATAATTGTAGTAATATGAATCTTCAAAGATGGCTACTTCACTGTAAGTTCCTGAACTGCCGTCTCCACCTTTAGTGCACTCATCTCAGCCGCCATTTTGTCCTCCAGTTGACACCCTTGGTCTTTTGAGATTTTATTGTAACCTTACTGGCTATATTGTGAGGCTTCTCCATTAGGATCTGCTTATATTCCCACACACGATTTACCATTTAGCTGATCTCGGGGAAGGGTCTGAATCAGAGAGGGATTTGTGCTAGGACCTTGTTGGGTATCTGCTCACTATGCAGTGATCACTCCTCTCCCCCCCCCCCCCCCCCCCAATCCTGCTCCCTTATGTAACTAAACATTTATAGGAGGAAATGTAGGAAGAATGGTATTACTTTGGTTCTCTGGGCCAATTACTCAAATCCTTGACTTTCTTATTTCATTTATGCTGATGACCAAACTAATTTTTCCAGTTTTTCAGATTTATTTGAACATATTCTTTTTGTTTCTCTAAAAATTCACAATGGATGTCAACCAGTAGACTAATGCAGACAAAACTGTCCTTGTGGATCAATGGAAAGCCTCTTCCAATTCCCACTGTTATCGTAGATGGTAAAACTATTCAAATCCAAAATGTTCTTGGTGTCTGGTTGGTGATCTCTACCTGGTGGTTTTTCACATAAATGTTAGTTTCTATATTTCTTAAGTTATGGTACTGGATGATTTGCAAATTGTACAGGATCATTTTTTTTTTTAATCTAAAATAGATTGCTGTAATCCCTTGTGGGGTCCTTTTACCAAGCTGTGGGGAAAAGGGCCCTGTGCTAGCGGCAGGGGCCATTTTCCCATGTACCAGGGCCTTTTTTAACCCCAGCAGGTAAAAAAAAAAAAAAAACCCAGGCACACAGGTCCATGAGGTAAGGGAACTCTTACCACTTGGCCATGCAATGGGGAGCCCTTACCGCCACCCACTGAGGTGGCGATAAGGGCTCTATGCTAACCCAGAGGTAACTGGGCAGTGTGTGGCGATGCATGGCTACCGCCACGCAAGCTATTAACAGGGGTTTCCTTTTTCCCCTGGAAATGGCGTACGCTTAGGGCAGGACAGGACTACCGCCGACAGTTGCATTGGGCCATGGTAGTCCCATAACAGCAAGCAGTAAGCCCACATTGGGCTTACTGCCACTTTGTAAAAGGGCCCCTATATTTGGTATCTTCCAAATATCTATCAAAACTTCAATTCAAAATACTGCTGCATATATATTGTTTTACAAGTCTAAGTATGCACATGTCACTCTGTTGCTTGTTGCTCTACACTGGCTTCCCGTTTAGGCCAGAATACATTTTATGATCTTGCATGGATTCTCTCGATTATCTTGTCTTTCATTATGTTCCAAGGTCTAGTACTAGAATATTATAAGCAAATAAACTAGAACCACCTCTGTTCTCCTAGACCTAGGTTGACAATCACTTTCAAGAGACATTTCACCCATACAATTGTTCCCGTATGGCAGTGTTTCCCCCAAGTCCGGTCCTGGAGTACCCCTTGCTGGTCAGGTTTTCAGGATATCCACAATGAATATGCATAAATTTGATTTGTATACACTGCCTCCATAATATGTAGATCTTTCATGCATATTAACTGTGGATATCCTGAAAACCTGACCGGCAAGGGGGGTACTCCATGATCAGACTTGGGAAACATTGCTTTATGGAACACTTTACCTTTAGAAATTCGGTTAGAAACTCGCTTTCTTAGATTCTGGAAATCAGTGAAAACTTAGCTTTTTTTTTTTTTCTTCTCGTTACTGTTAACTTTGTTTTATTAAATTTGTATATTTCGGGGGTTTTTTTTATTAAAAGCATTGCTCTTTATGTAAACCATGCTGAACCTTTAGTCGATACAGTATTCAAGGATTCCTGTGTTAAATGTAAATCAGTCCCTTCCAAAAACACAGCTAATTCAAGATTATCCAGTTAACTGAGCATTCTACCCCAAATCATTTTGTTCTTTTCGCCTGACGCAAATAAAGGCTCTTACTAAAGAGGGTGCAGACGTGGGGAGATCCTCAGTTCTGTAGTCGCAAGTTTCTTGAAATACACTGAACCTAAGGAAAGTTTAACAGTCTTAAATTCTTTTTCACAGTATTTCTAAAGCCTCCAGTTTCTATACATAACAGCCAAATCACAAATAAAGGTCTCCATCGGTATGAGTTACAAGATCTATTGGTGGTAAAGCAAAAGGGTCTCACATTTCGATGAAAATATTGTATTTCCAAAACAGCAGTGAAAGGTCTTTTATCTATGAAGTGCTGAAGCTACAATGATGAATGCACTGAAACTACCAGACCTTCACATAAAAGGATTTGGACTGTTTTACAAATTTGCTCTAACAGAATTCATTAAAGCCTTATTTTTTTTTTTGTTTCTGGAGACTTTAGTCACCTTTTCCCTGAGGTGGTCACAAATATGCACATAAAATCAATTCTACCCATGCTCTACCCAAACACACCTACTCTGCAAGTATTCTCTGGTTTGCACCCCATGCACTTTTTTTTATAAGAGGCTTTCTACATGTAAAATAAGGTTTATAAAATGACCTCCTGAAAGTAATTTATTTTTTTCACCAGCAGCCCTAGAACAGGTCTAAGGTTAGAGCATCTATTAAAGGAAAGGGAATATCAATTGGGAGATGTGATCCATATTCAAGAGGAAATGTGCTGAAACAGCAGCACTACCTACTGTAGAACAGTGAAATCTGTTTCTTGGATCCATTTTCACTTTGGATCTTCCTAGGGTGTGTTTGTCTTTTGCATTTACAGTACACAGGTGTGTGTGTATAAAAAAAATTTCTTTAATTGATCAGTATGTTTTAAAATTGGATGAAACCATTTGCTATTCCTTTTGTTTCCACACTTCAATTCTTCATATACTTTTGCATGTCTCTTCTGCCTGCGGCAGCTCAGTTACTTAGATTTAGTGTTCTGACTGGATGCAGTTAAGTCTTAGAAAACCTAAAAATCATTCCAGAGCAACAAAGGGGGGGGGGGGGGGGAATCACTTGAATAATTTAGATAAGTAATGCATGAATTGGCTGACAAGTCATTGACTGCACTTTCATCAAGCAGTAATGGAAACTAGATACCAATATTTCCGAGAACTCTCCAGTATTTTTATTACTGCAAACTAATGAAATGACACCGCAGCATGCTCACTACAGACCAGTAACCTCTACCACTCTCTTGATCCTGTTTGCCAATTCTCCATTTCAACCACCTACAAACGGATGTGTATAGAAGTTAAGGAGCTCATTTCAGAACACTTGTAAATCCAAGTGTAATTGGCCTATACATCATGCACGCAGTGTACTTGGGGAAAGGCGCAATTTATACATTTAGATTTTCAGCATGCAAAGCTTGGAAGGGACGTGTTATGGGCATGGCTTGAGCAAGCTGTCAATGTATGCATGTATTTCCAATTTTAAAATCTCCTCCTATGTAAAGCTGCAGAAAAGAGGCACTTTGGGGATGGTCCTTGAAAAAGCCAATAGGCGAAACATGTTGCAAGTTAGACCAGATTCCCCTGGCCGATTAGGACATTTAAACTTTAAAATTCAATTTAAACTTTAAGATAAGTGAAGAGAAAAAAATAGAGATAAAAGTAAAGGACCAATGACAAGGAAGGTACGTCAAGCTTAGTGTCTGTGAGATGTTTTGAGCCCTGATTGGTGCTGCTGAGGTCGTATGGGAGTAGTACAGCTGTACTGAAACATCTCAGGATTTATGTGATTAGCTGTTTTCATTCCAAAGCACCTCTTATCTATCTCATCTGCTGGCTGATTTGATGTCACTTACTCCTCTTTAACCATCATTGACTCCCCATCATCTACCAGATTCAATATGAAGTTGTATATTTAACACACGAAGCACGCCACACTGGTTAGCCTCTTTATTTATCCTCCTTGATTTCTCCATATGTTCCTGATCAGACCTTATCAAGTTTTGAACATAGGTTAAGCATTCCCTCTATCGCAGTCAAATTTGCGTCAACTAACTGTGCATTTTGCTATTTGGCAGCCTCTCTATGGAATTCTCTGCCACTGCACTTTCAAACTGAATTATTGTATCCCAAGTTTGAAGTAGGTCTGAAAACCCATGGCTTTCCAGGTTGGATAGACTCATAGGGGCTGGCTCTGAAAACGGTAAGTTTTACATGCAGTACCACACTCGCAGCACATCCGTCCCACAATCGCCAAAAATAGGACTCTGTGATGCTCATACATGCTTCCTTTAGTATTGGCAAGTGAATAACTGTACAGGAGCACAAGCTATGAGAACACTTTATTGGTACTCAAGACAACAGTAAGTTAAAGTAATAATGCATGCCATTCAGTGACTTTGTGGGGCTGTTTACATGATATACTTAACAAGAGAACCACCTGCTTTTCTAATGTTTGTTTACTAAACTGAGATTGCTCTGTTCTAGAAAGCGTACTTGATCTTTTTTGATCCCTGATGCAGGCAGTTTGCTGAAACACGAGCCAGGCCCTTTAAATATTGCTACTTCAATTAGGCTGCTTCTTTTGGCCAACTATACACGCTTTCCTGCATGCACAAAAGTAGCATTAGCTGCCAGTTCGAGAGAATAAGGTTCAAATGACTAGTGCTAACTTTCAAAGCACTGAATTTTCAGCAACCTTGAACTACTGTCAGAGCATTTGCAGTGTATATTTTCCTAACTGATCTTCTGCATGCAGCCCAGGATTGTGCTCTATTCCTCCCCTTGGTTTCATGCAGTTGGTGAAATGGAGGGAAAGCGCATTCTCTGTTTCAAACCTTTAAAAATCAGCTACCAGGTGAAGTGCAGCTGGGGAAAAAGGTGTTGGCATTCTGGATAACAGATTAATACCATGATTTTTTTCAGAAGGCAATATTTTACATTAAATGAGATGGTCCTAACATTACTGTAACGGCTAGGTCTGTTATAGTTCTGTGTGTATCTGAGTTTATAGGCCATGAATAAATTAGAAAGTTTAATTCTAGTTGTAAGCCACTGTGATTGACTTAGGCCATTTTGATTTCATTTCACTTTATATACTGCCAATCTGGCCTGTGTTGTGCATTAGATTTAATCATATCTTAAAATGTTGACAAAGCTATGGCAATTTGTATCTCCCTCCCTAATTCTGACCTGATATATAATTTAGGTTAGTGAGTGTGCTGCCTTTGTCTCCACTAGGGAATCTTGCTGGATGTTTTGTTTTTGTATGCTTTATTCTATTTTCCATATAAGTATGTTCTTTGATTTTCTACTTATAAAAGTTTTATCAAATATAAAAAGGATTGATGCCACTGTTCAAAGAATAGAAACTCTTATTTCCAGCACTCGTGGAAAAGAGGCTGCATTTAATTGGCAATCATATTTAATAGTTGCTATATATAAATTATCCAAACACTAAATGGAAAATTCATTCCTAAAAATAGGTGAAATGCATCCTTCAGTTCAGTCAAATGCTTCTAAGTGCTTCAGGCTTATGTTTATACATCAGAAAATGCACCTCTTTCTGTGAGGAGAGAAATATCCATTTAGGAGAAATTGGGTGTGTTAGAGTATTCAAATGGGACTTGTCTGATACTATGCACACTTTTAATTTAGGAAATTTTTTTAAAGCTTAAATAGCATTACAATCTTAAGTACCACAGATCACTATAACGCAAAACATTTTCTCAAAACATTTCCCAACTCTCTTGCCCCTCCCAACAATAACCTCTTCTGCCCCTCACTCTGATCCTGGGATTCATCACCACCAGTTTTTTTGACAGCTGAGCTTGTCTGCCCCATCCATTCTAGTAGGTAAGAACAAAAACAGGTGATTAGTGCATTGGACTTTGATCCTGGTGAACTGGGTTCAATTCCCACTGCAGCTCCTTGTGACTCTTAGCAAGTCACTTAGCCCTCCATTGCCCCAGGTACAAATAAGTACCTGTATATACCATGTAAACTGCTTTGATTAAGGGTTGCAAAATCCACAGAAAGGCAGTATAACAAGTTCTTTTCCCTTTTTATGTCCATGGGAATTTCTAACCAAGTAAATGCTCAAACCTTTTCTGTACAAACTCCCAGTATTCCTGAATAACTGGACAGTTACTTTTTTTTCTCCCCACTCTTAATATTTATGGCACATCTCATTACCTTCAACCTTCTAAAGGTACAGAACCATAATCGATTGAACAAGCTGACAGGATTGATTAGAGGTATATGGAGTGTCTTCTGGGAATTTGGGTTAGGGGAGCAAGCACCCTTTTCAGCATTTAGGGAAACTATAGCCACCACATGTTCTGCACAACTCTGCTTCAATAATCCCTCAGTGGGAACTGAAGATCAGGCTGGAGCTGAAGACTTGGCTGGAGTCAGGATGAAGGCAAGGCAGGTCAGGACTGGAAACAGGCAGGAACTAGGAATTGGGTGCTAGGACTCCTGAAGGGTGAACGCAGTATCATGCCCTCAGCAAAGAAATGATGTAGGCCACCCTGACCCTATCAGAAGAGAGATCCCTTGCTTGGAGTTCAAAAATTTGATTGACTAACCCTCGACCAGTCTTGGGGTTCCCATTGTATCTAGGTGGTGCCATGAGTCTACCAAAAGTTGTGGAAACGGCCACCAGGGGTTGTCTGGCAGCCAGCATTGGGTACGGAGCGGAGCTGGAGAAGCCATGGGCTGGAATGCTGCTGACATTTAGAAGTGGTCCATTCAGATCCTGAATAGCACCGAAGAGCTGCTGGAGTTGGAGAGCCAGTTGCTGAAGCAGCTGCAAGGTAGTGACTCGACTGTGCTTATGGCCTCTGCAATATGTCATGATTCTAGGGGGTGAATCCTTGGACCATAGCTGAGTTGATACTGCCGAGTTAACCTGAGGGTTAGTTAGGCCCAACTGGCGGCAGGCAAATCACCCAGGCTAGGCATAGAACAAACTGGAGTAGGCACTATCAGGCCGGCCTGAGACAGGACAAGACTGGAACTGTGAAGACAAAGCAGGAACTGATGGCTTGGTGGGAGCTGAAAGCAAGCTAGAATTGAAGACTTGGCTGGAGTCGGGACAGAGGCAAGGTGGGTCAAAACTGGAAGCAAGACTGGAGTCAGGATGGAGGCAAGGCAGGTCTGGGAGCAAGCAGGAAACAGGACAAGCTGCAACTCTAGGACATACTAGGTGACCTGTTGCAAAGGCACTGGTATAGAGGCATGAGCTTGCTTATATCCCCCCCTTTCAAAAAAAAAAAGTGATGCTTTCTGTGGACATACAGATCTTCCCGCTGCTGGCTCTTTTCTCCTGGCAAGCCTATGTAGGTGCCAGTTCTAAAGGATCAAGAGCAGCCTACAGCACCAGTGGGAGCACTCCAGCATGCTGGGAGCCAGAGCCACCATCTCAAGGTGCCAGCCAGGGATCCTGAAGAGGCCTGCGGAGGCCAGCCCCGACGCCTCCAGTCCACAACCAGGTAAGCCAGCGTGTAGAGGCCAATCTGTTTTTTGTTTTTTTTTACACAAACGTGGTGAAACCCCACTACTTGATTTGCTGTACCTCCTTACCTTTCCTATAATACTTATAATCAGCATCATCACCTCTGAGGCTTTTAGCTCAGCTATTTTGGAAATACACTTCCCCTTCTCATTAGGACCATAGATATTTAGAATTTGGATTTTGCTCATTTCCTTTGTTGCACATGACAAAAGCTGCTACCTGTTTGGGCCCAGATAGTACCTATGTCCTCTCTAAATCTAGTACCTCCCACTCACACTGAAAGGCAGCACTAAAATAGTAACTCTTCCCTTTTATCTGACTTATTTATGGCAACATAGCAGCCTTCAACCCATTTGGCCCATGTTGTAGCTACTTGCCTGTCCGTGTTTCCTGAAGGGTAATCTCAACCTTTTCATCCTGGAGGGCCTGCAGCACTTTTTCAGTTGCATTGGATTACTGACCCCTCCCCACCACCCTGTACATTCTAAGAACTTAGACTTTTGTGTACCCTTACTCCTCCCACCAGAGCAAATGAACATCAGGCCTCCTGCCCCACAAACACTGCTCTCCCAATTGCTTGTGCTTGTCTCAATGAACAAATCCCAGGGCTTAGTTTATGCTAAACCTCACAATCTGGCAACCTGCTCTCCCATGTCCGTAAAGTAGACAAACCTTCCCAAGAGCACTAAACCCAAATGCCACACACTCATCCCCTTAGCATCCCACATGTCTGTAAGCCATAGAGCATGAAAGATAGGTGCAAGCAGTCTAGTGATCCACTCTTGCCAAATAAGGCCCAATTCTCCATGCAGTCGTCATGGTTGGGGTACAGAATATCCCTCACCACAAACTGAATTATAGATTTTTTTTTTTTTTTTTCTTTGAAGCATCTTCACCTCAGCATATGCCACTTGCTTCTTCTGGGTCTTCTTCAGGGAAGAGGTTCACTGGAGAACAATCAAACATATAAACCGCAAGTGACCGTACTCACTCGCAAATGCGCAGTAGAGACCTTCTCTGCCCCGCCCCCACATCAATACGTGATGACGGGGGGGCAGAACACAGAGGGTCTGTACTGCGCATTGCTGAGGGAGGGACACCACCGTCTAACGCTCCCCCCACCTGAGTCGCCGCCGCCACCCACTTTCTACCCGGTCGGGCCCTCGCTCCACTATTGAAACAGCGAGGGTCCGGGAACGCAGCACTGAGCTCTGCTGAGCTGCCGACATCGCCCTTCCTTCTTCTTCTCTGCCTCTGTCCCGCCCTCGACGACGTTACGTGACACGAGGGCGGGACAGGCAGAGAAGAAGAACGAAGGCCGACGTCGGCAGCTCAGCAGAGCTCAGTGCTGCGTTCCCGGACCCTCGCTGTTTCAATAGCGGAGCGAGGGCCCGGCCGGGTGGAAGGTGGGTGGTGACGGCTCGGTGGGGGGGCACGAACTCGGAGGGGGAGGGGCAGCGGCGAACTCGGCGGTGGGGGCGGGCCTTTCAACCCCCCCTTCCTATAATAGCCTGTTTTTACGGGCTCAAAGTCTAGTAGTAGTATAAAAGGAGTTAAAGCTCTACACTCTGACATCCCCTACATGTGAATTATTTGTCAATGAAAAAAAAACAATATTCATAAGCACATACTCCTGTATGAGAAAAAATGGTTGCGGTGTCTAAGCATGGTGTAAGCAATTAAATAGCTTTCAGCTGACTTCTCAAAATGTGCATTCTGATTGGTTAAAAACTGTGTGGGAAGTATCCAATCAGAATGCACATTTTGACAGCTGAAAGCTATTTAATTGCTTAGATGCTGGGACCATTTTTTTTTCTCATGCAGGAGTATGTGCTCTGAATACTGGGGTATTTTTTTCATTGACAAATAATGCATGTGTAGGGGATGTCAAACAAGAGTGTAGAGCTTTAACTCCTTTTATACTACTTTTGTTCTCCAGGGAGCCTCTTCCCTGAAGAATCCAAAACCTGGCCATGTTGGCGGAGGTTCTCTTCTGGTGAAAGTTGCTGCAAGTTAAGTGATATACTGTGCATACTAATTATAGCTATATTTAAAGGAATTCTTATACATCAATACACTTTTTGAATGTGAAAGTTAAGTGAGTAGAAAATATTTTTTTTAAACTTTTGTCGATTTGAAAGATTTGCGCCATACTGTTGCTGAAAAGAAACAAAGATTTCTAACAGTGTGAGCTGTAGGATATTCTGGTCCCCTCTACAAAAATTTAAAATTTCTAAGTGGTATCTAGTATATTAAGTGCTGATAAGAATGAAACTCACTTCTTAGATGTTACATATCAAAAGTGTGCACTTATTAGTTTATAGTGTCTGGGACGGTGAGATTTTGAATATTTGTGATTATATAGTCCCCACACAAATTTGTGAATAATCCTAGGAATTGGATTCATAGGAATATATGGGCATCTCTAGCATTTAGCACACGTATTTAATGCATGTGCCAAAAACGCTAGCAAACCTTTGTAAAAGGACCCCTGAGAGCATTATCTAGAAGTTTCTGTTCAAACACTATGGGAGAAACTGCTTGATCTGAGCTCCTAAATTTAGGATCATAAATTAGATTCTTAAATTGGCCCCCCATTGTCAGCCAGATGCTAAGTTAAATGCACCTAGATTATGGTCCTAAAAAATTGTTGTAATGGATTTTTACTAAACTGCAGTAACAGTCTTAGAGCACCCTTATGCAGATCGTTCCCATGTACTAAGGCCACCTATTTTGTAGGTGGTAAGGGCTCCTACATTATCCATGCATTAGAAAGTTAGCACACAGTAAATTAGATGCACCAACTAGTTGGCATAGCAACACACGTTCTGCCCCTGATACACCCCTAAAAAAAAAAAAGAAATAAAAAATTACAATTTGGTTAGTGAATGCACATGCAAAAATGTGTGATGCTTTAGCATGTCCTATCTTAGGCCATTTTTGCTTCTGTGGACATACATTTTATTTATTTTATTCCGCTTTTTTTTTTTAAGGAATTCACTCAAGGTGATGTACAGTAAGAATAAATCAAACATGAGCAATAGACAGTTACATCAGTAAAAATATTTAGATACAAAGTATGGCATAGTATACTACTTACGTCAACACAATACGGAATAGAACATTTTAATTGATAGTGTAGGGAAGTAGTTCCCAAACCTGGCCCTTGAGGCACCCCAGCCAGTCAAGTTTCAGTATATCCATGAGAGAGATTTGCATGCAGTAAAGGCAGTACATGCAAATCTCATGAATATCCATTGTGGATATCCTGAAAACCTGGCTGGCTAGGGTGCCTCCAGGACCAGGTTTGGGAACCACTGGTGTAGGGTATAAGCAAAGATGAAACATATAGATGGGTAAGAGACTAAGAGGAGTTAGAAAATAAGGTGACTTAATTTAAAGTGGCACATGAGGTCAGAGATGGTTAACAGTTTGAGCTTAACACAGCTTAGTAAAAGGACCCTTAAAATGTCTAATTTTAGGAGCCCACTTTAAGGGCCAAATCTTTTTTAAAAAAAATTCTAATATCTAATTTTGGGGCCCTTTTACCAAGCTGCATTAGGCACTAATGCATGCTGGAGGCTAACACAACTTAAAGGATTTACCATGGGACACGCTCGAGCATCCTGTGGTTAGTTTGACATTAACTGGTTTATTACTAATTAATGTTAGCTAATCTTTTGATAACATACTCTTAAATGTAAACCGCTTAGAACTTATCGGTAAAGCAGGTTATAAATGCCATTAAATTTGCACATGCAAATTGTGTGCAACATTATTTTTTCTGTGGAAGGGGCATGGGGGCAGAGTAGGCATTTCTGCACTAATTATTTAGCACACAGTAATGTAGATGTGCTGATTCGTGTAGGGTTAGCACATGAGCCATTACTGCTTACAAAATGGGTGGCAGTAAGTGCTCACATGCTAATTTTTGTTTATTGTGCACTGACAGCATTAGCACATGGCCGATTTTCTATTTTCCCAATTAATGGCCATTTTTTGGCTGCAGTCAAAATGGCCTTGACTTGTGAGGCTAAGGCCAACTTTTTCCCACAACTTGGTAAAAGGACCAGAGGCTTAGCTAGGTGGGTCGCCAGGGGAGCAGCCACTCCCTCCAAATGAACTTCCAATAGCACCTATTTTTAATGCAATCTCTCGTGTTTAAATTGAGCGCTGTCGGCAGTCCGCTGTCCTCCGCTTCCCCCGTACCCTCAACCTGTCTAAGCGTCTGAAAATTTAGGAGTCTAGTGAACCTGGAGTTTAAATTTAGGCACTCAGCCTAGTAAATTAAGAACCCAATTTAGTAGCAAACCCTGGTCTCTTTGTTTTTTAAAAATTGTATTTAGTTAGAAAATTTTCAAAAATGTGTGCCCTGGCATTGTAAATTTATCATGCGCTATTTATTTTCATATGCTGAGTCTGTGAGTAGCTTCCATTTGTCTGTTCTGAAATTTTCGAGCTTTTGAACACCTAGGATCAAATTGGCCTTTTAAACACGAGCTTCTTGGTTTACAGAGGACATTTGTCTACTAAAACATGACAAATGGAGACTAGAATAGTGTTGGCAGAAGTCATTAGAAGTAGAGAAGGGCTTACAAATTGGCCTTTCCAAATGTTAAAACAGCAAAGACGATCAATCATGCGATTAAAATATTTAATCGCCATACGACCCTAATTTTTAATTGCATAAAGTGCTCCCTCACATTTCCTGTACAATTCAATATATAGATAGCAGATGTAATTCTAAAAAATGACATTTCTATTAAAATACAAATCAAATCCATTTCTTACCTTTCTGTTTGATTTTCTTTCTAATCATCTCTTTCCCTGTCTCAGGTTGTGCTTCCCTGTGCTCCCAGCATGGTTCTGTGCTCTGAACTCTATTTCCAGGGCCTTTTTCACATCCTGCACTATATACATCTCTAGTATATACATACAAATTCAACTTTCTTCCATTTTTCTTTCTACTTCTCAGATCTATCTTGTTTCCATCTCCCCTCCCCCTCCATGGGTACCATGGC
Source organism: Microcaecilia unicolor (assembly GCF_901765095.1). Lineage (NCBI taxonomy): Eukaryota > Metazoa > Chordata > Amphibia > Gymnophiona > Siphonopidae > Microcaecilia > Microcaecilia unicolor. The sequence continues at coordinate 264,050,272 of NC_044031.1, read as the reverse complement.
ACACACAAACCCCACTTGAGACAGAATGCTTTGGTCCGGGTCTCTTCCCCGCCCTACCGCCTGGACCAACGTTTTTCTCTGCTGTGCCCCCACACCCATGCTCAGCATACTTTTTCTGTCCTACCCCCCCCCCCCCCCTTCATGCATGCTCCAGCAGCTTTTTTTTTTTTCCCCTTCTGCCCCGTTTGCACAGGGGGATGGGGAGGAAGCATGCGATTCTGGCAGAGGACAACTGTAAACATGCCCTGGGGACCTCTCTAGCAGTCTACTCACAGGAAGCATGAAGTTTGGTGTCGCTCGCTCTCATCTATATTAAGGCTGCATTTTGATTTAAAATTTTTTTAATCGCGAGGTGGTAGAGAAAAAGGTGATTGGCATGGCATGAACACAGAGGATCTCTAATTAGAAAATGAATGGTATAAAGAAACCTTAAAACGTTGTGTTTGCATGTTAAGTGGGGCTTACATGGCGACTCCAGCTGTGAAGAACTAAGGCTAGTGCTGGGCAAGCTTGTACAGTGTGGGTCTCGTATATGGCAATCCAGTTTAGGATGGGATGGAGCAGGCTTTCATAAACTTCTGTAATTCAGAATTAGAGGACCATGCTGGGCAGTAGTTTTGGCATGTACATGTGCTTCCTAAGTGCAAAAAAAAAAATATTTTTCAGCACTGGGGGCAAAGAGTGGTCACTGCTGCGTTCTAACCCATTAGCATATGATTAGCATATTTGCTCTTATCAGCTAGAAAATAGGTGTAGTTAACGGCTCACATGCTAATAGCCACACACTAATGGAAAAAATTAGCATGTAGTCATTCCATTATTGCAGATGTACAAAAATTGGCCATTTTACCCTCGTGTTTAAAATGTGGCTTTGGCTCGCAGAAAATCCACATGCTAGTAATAGCGTAAGCCACTTTTTACTGCAGCTAAGTAAAAGGGCCCTTAAGCTTTTTCTCATATAGACGGACTAGGCAGAGAGAAGGCCTTTTACTAAACAGCATTAGTGATTCCCAGTGCAGCAAATGTGGCGCAGCCCATTCAGTTTGGGGGGGGGGGGGGGGGTAATTTTTATGCAGCACTCGTACATATGGAAAAGGCCTCCTATAAACTTTCAGTGCACTGTTGCACAAGGCGTTCCCAAGGGTCTAGTTTGGGCAGAGTGGGGATGTGGTGATGTACACTAACTTTATAAAATAACACAATGCACACATTTACACCTTCTCTGGAACAGATGGAAAGTGTGATAATTTGTGTTAATGGGATCGTTCTGGGGGTACTTTTTATAAAGGTACACGTGTCTTTGTTGTCTTTAGAAAATAAGACGTTCTCTTTTGGCATTTTCATATAGGTGCCTTTTTATATATTTACATCTCATACAAAAATAAAGGTTGCTGAACAAACTTGTATAAGGTCATTAACTTTATTATTGGAGACCTCTACTGGAAACTGAGCACCACATTAAACATCACTTTTTTGTATTTGGATGTTTACACAATTTTCAGGTTTAATTTTTTTTATGATTACATACACATATAAATCTCTTCATATGTTATGTTCATTATTGGATTAATGTGATATTCTTCTTGATCAGTTTTTAGAAACTAATATTCCCTCATTAGGCCATAATATGAGCAAGTTAGAGCAGAAGATATGTTCTTGCTTCAGAGTTCTATTTTTCCATAGGACGTCTAGGATAGAAAAGAGACTTCCAAGTCAGGGCTTGACTTGCTGAATGTGATGCCTTTCATATGATACATATAAGGACATCTAGGAGTGTACAACTATTTACCAGCACATCACCAGCAGGAAGAGCCATTTTACAAAACAGCACTGAGAAGTGTCAGTGTGTTTGTGTAAGCAGCATATGTAAGTGCTGAATTTTGTAAAGCTGCATGAAAGAGCCAATTTCTAATCCTCAGAGGGGTGGTATTCAGCCTATGGCAGTCAAGCCAGGGGTTGAATTAGACCCAGAACATGCCAGGTCACATCTGTGTTTTCAGTGGACCCAGAAGTTATGCAGTGCTGCTGGTATTCACTGGGCTCACCAGTGGATCTAACCAGGCAGACCTGCTTTTTTATGTGGTCCTTTCTGTCCAGTAAGGTAGCTGGCACCAGCACTGAATATCATTGGTGCCCTCGTATCCTCTGGTTCTATCCCAATTCCACCACTGAACCCCTTCCCCGGGCACTAACCAGAGTGTTGGGGTAGTCACACCATATTTTTAGAAGCACCGTACAGTTAAGTGCCACTGAAAATCTAGGGTCATCCTGTTCAGCATGGTTTAAGCAGGCAGGAGCCTCTCTTGCCCACTTTAACCATGATAAAAAATATTGATCCCAAAATGTTTAGCCTTTTGAGATGGTCTCTAAGGATAGAACCAGTTACTCCCTCACTGTTTGAAACCCCAGGTGCAAATGAGCAGTTAGCTCACACTGGCACATGATTTAGGGCAGGTGTAAAAGCTGATGGTGAGTTTAAGTAACACATCCATGTAGTCCTCTAGTAAAATGTAAAGTACCTGTTCTAAAATTCTACCAGAACCAAGGCTCTTTCTAAAATTACTATGTACGCGTTATAGGCCGGATTCAGTAAATGCATTCAAATTTAGGCACCAGAAAGATTCATGCTAAACTCATCCTATATAATAAAACTCACCCTCCACGTTCTGAGGACACTGACGTCAGTGTCACTTCCTTCGGGTTTGAGGGGTTCGTGGTGGTGAAGCCACCGAAATCACTGTCTCTGGGCCCCGCCCTCGTGACAAACGTGATGACGTCTAGGGCGGAGCAATGGCGTCAGTGGCTTCACGACTCAGGAGATGAAGGTGGCGTGCGTTGACGAGGTGCGGAGCAATGGTGGTCAGTGGCTTCACAACACTGAAGGGGTGGGTAGGGAGGAAAACCTTGCTAGCGCCTGTTTCATTTGCTCCAGAAACGGGCATGTTTTACTAGTATTCTATAAAGCACTGTTTCTCCAAGTCCAGTCCTGGAGTACCCCTTGCCAGTCAGGTTTTCAGGATATTCACATATGCGTGAACTTGATGTGCATGCACTCTCCATTATGTGCAAATCAAGTTCATGCATATTCATTGTAGATGTGCCCTCTAGGGTGTCCCATTGCTCTCCTGGGATGTCTGGGGGACCAGTCTACTAAAAATGCTGGGTCCTTCTACATCCCAAGGGCATGAATCTGTTTTGCACCTATTCAATTTTTTTTCCCAAAAGTGGACCAAAAAACAAAACGTCCAAATCACAAAACTTTGTTCAAAACAGTATTTTTGAAAGATATTTTTTCTTTTTGAAGACGACCTTTCTATTCAGATTTTGCCCCTCATGTTATTTAGGGTTCCTTTATCAAATGGTGGTAAGAGGTCCTGTGGTGGTGTCAGTGTGCAGCTTTGCTGCATGCCAGGGCCCCTCTCCACCAGTAAAAGGTTGTTTTTGTTTGTTTTTTTCTTTCAAGGAAGGAAATGGCCATGCAGTAAGTTACACTTGCTATATGGCCAATTCCTATTTAGGAGGTGGTAGGGGCTCCGGCAGTAGCACAGCGCTGCCAGATTACTCCTGGACATGACCCTTGTGCTAGAAAACAGAATTTCCATGTGACAGGAGTTGAACTACCACCGGGTTCCGCTGGGAGGGCATATTGCCACGCACCAAACCTGCGCTACCCTACTGCCCTTTTGTAAAAGGGCCCCTTGGTTGAACACTTATCTGTTGCATCTTTGCATGTCAGCTATCGGGTAGAATTTTATGCCACCATTGTAATATAATCCATGATTCACGTATATTCATGCAACATCTTTTTCGTTTGACCTGCTTATTTTCTTTTTAAACTAAAAAGTACTTTTATACCGCAATGACCGCAACAGTTCTATGCAGTTTACAAATATCAAGAAGCCAGGCACACCTTAGGAAATACTTCAGTCAATCACATCATTAATACTTATAAAAATATTTAAAAGATCTGGGCAAACATGTTAGAGCACTACTAGAAAAAGTGAAATACATTTTAAAACTCAATGAAGAAACTTCTCAACCACTTTAGTACTTTTTCTGAAACATGACAGACCATCAAATGATCTAAGAAATACAGGAAGATCATTCCAAAGTTAGACTCCAGTAAACGAAAAAAAAGATTGGAATATTCTTCACATATCTAAAAGATGGAAGATGTAAAAAGTGTTCCATAACTGCATAGTAATTTCCCGACAAGGGGAAGTAAGCAATGACAACATGTAATCTGGAGCAGAACCATATAATGCTTTAAAAATAAGTGAACAAGCCTTAGAATACACTCTAGCATGAATAGGGAGCAGGTGGACTTTGATCAAGAGTTATTCTATCACATTTTTTTCACAAGATAAGCTAAACGAACTGCTACATTTTTTTTGTAGGGTTTCTAACCTGTTTAGAATTGTGTACATCCTACAAACACCACGTTGCAATTTTTTTTTTATATATATACCTGAGATATTTAACCTGGTGATGAATGTTCTCATTTTAGTGCAGCCAAAACAATTATCACCTGATATAACTTGCTTTTCTTCTTTATTCCATTACACTCCTGTGGCCTGAAATGGAAACTGCACTATTTTATTCCCAAAATTATATAAAATGAATGGATACCGGAGTGTGCTGTCCATGGTACTGAATTACTTATGAACTCCTGCCTGGATAAAGAAAGTGGATCAGAACTTCATTTTAAAATGAAAAATCTATAAAATTCAGTATTTCATCCTTTTGGAAAGTACAATTCAGATGCCTCTGTACTTGGTTATCCCAAGAAGTATTTTTGCTTTTTACATTGAATTACACATTTTATGAAAAATTGTAAGAAGGCATAGCTTAAATGGATGGCAGAAGAGCCTTGAGTTGGTTTGCATTTTTTAATTTGTGGAATGGGAACATACAACAGGCTGATTTTCCCCTGTATCCTTTCTCTGTCTCTGCTTACTTAATGTGCTTTTTACTAAGCTGCGGTAGTGATTCCCATGCGAGAAATGCAATGAAACCCATTTGGTTCCTCTGGGCTTCATCGCATTTGCCATGCCAAGAATCACTAGTGTGGCTTAGTAGAAAGGCCCTTTAGTCTTATTATGAAAATGACAGCCCTTAGCTAGAGGGCATGGACCAAGCCTTATTCAGGAAGCCTGTATCATGAATCCTGAGCTCAGTCACCAAGGGGTAATTTTATTTAGGATGTTCTGTGTACATGACAGTATACATATGTAAAATGCAGCTTGTAAAACTACTATAGAGTTGCATAAAAGTACGTGCATTCCTGTCAGTGTAGAGGGGTAGCCTGGGTGGAGTTGTGATTGACATGAGTACTTTTAAAATTACTCCACAAAAGCTGCAACACTTATGCTGCCTCAGGAGCGGGTGTAAATGTTCATACCTAAAGTATGCATAAACTTGTATATTTTACACAGACACAAGTTCCTATGTACCTATATAAAATATGCTTAAAATATGTGCTTAGCTGGCCACCTGGCAACCTATTGTAAAATTACTCTGGAGCACTGTCTCCAAATGGGTTATTTTAGCACATATGGGGCCAGATTCTATACAAGGTGCCTAAAAAAAAAATCCACACAGTAAATATTTCTGTCTAAAGCGTATTCTATAAGCGGAGCCTAGATTTAGGCACAGTATACAGAATACACTTAATTGATATCCCAGCACCTAAAATTATGCACCTCCATTAACACCAATGAAAACATGGCATAAATCTATGCAAATTTTGGAATGCCCATGAAACGCCCACAGCCATGCCCCTTTTGAACTGTGCACATTAGAATTTAGATACAGTTCATTACAGAATACATTTGGTGAGTAGTGTATGTAAATTCTTATTACCAATTAATGCTTATTGTTTAAGTGTTATCAATGCTGATTAGCTTAAGCCAATTTAAGTTGTGTGTTACAGAATATGCCTGGATTTTGGTGCAGATCTCTAGGTATGCTGTATAGATTCCATGGATGATTAGGAATGAACCTCGCTCCTAAGCCAGGGTGCATGGAATATGATCTCTCTCAAATTTACTGCTAACGTTCACCATAGTACTTGATTTGTGTTGGAGAGCTTCCTTCTGGAGTTCATAAGATATAATGTGCAAAGCGATACTTATCCATGTGCACTTGAAAGTTCTTTTGGATCAAGCCTGTGGCACACAAAATGATAGGAAATATTCTGTATTTTTCTGCCACATTTTCTTGGTCTCCAGATTGCATTTCTTGGTACTTGAGGGTCTTCTCTCTTCACTTGGGACCAACACCTCTGTAATCAATGCCATTCTGGTGTTTTTATCTCTTACTACTATATCTGTTTTCCTTGCATCCAGCTCTTTCAGTCAGGGATGTCAGGTGATCAAAACCTCTTAGTTTTCCACAGTTCCTGTCTTGATCCCAATATTTTTCCGATATACTGATGTTGTAATGCTTAGTTTACTCTGTCTTTCTGTGGCATCACTCAGCTATTTCAAGACATCCATACTCGGGTATCCTTCTTTAATTTGTCCAATCAAAGATCTTAGATTGACATGGGTTGCCTTTTGAAGATTGTTCATTGATATATTTCCTCTTTTTCCTCCAATTTCTGATGCATTCTTTGTGTACCCTCTGTAGTCAAATAGGGTTTATAGCATCATAACAGCAGTGCATTATCTCCTTATCTTCAAGCGGCCACCTAACAGTGTTTAGTCCTCTCAACCTTTTCATTAGTTTCTGTGGGGTTTTTTTTCCTTCTGCAGTGGGTCTACAACATTTTGCCTATGGCTGCATCAGGGATGTCCCTTCCCCCTCCCCTGAAGGTTTTCGCCCTTCCTGAAGGTTTTGCACTATCGTTGCTACCATTAGCCCTAGTGCATAAGCCAGAGGTGGGCATTTTATCTGAACAGAAGCATTCTCATAAAATTACCTATATGGAGAGTTTCCCAGGATTGTCTATATATAAAAACATAAGCATCTTATCTTATGTACACTAATCTATGTTCCACTATTTGTCAACTAAATTCATTGCAGATTATAGAAAAGATGTCATTATTCTGTCACATTTCTGTAATCAAAATGCAAGTCATATATTATCAGTAAGATAGGCCCCCATAGCAGTTGTACACAACTGCTGATACACATTTACATCTCCAAAGTTGATGTAAATGAATGTCTATATTTATAAAATACATGTAAACATTACAACTCTGCTTCCACACCACCCAGACTATGCCCCTGGATATTTTTCAGTTCTGTCACTCATGTTAAGTAAAGGTAATGTAGCTACTTCTAATAATGAAAAACTTCTTGTTTTACAGACCAGTAGCATTCCATGTGCCCAGGGGAAATGCTGAAATATGGCTTGATTATCGACACAATCTCTTCATCAGGTACTGTTTAAATCATTAGAATATTTTTCTAGTGGACTAGTGTATTGTTGAAGCTAAAGTTTCTGTGGGAAATACTCTTGAAATCTGCTGTAATGTAAATATTTTCTATGGGAGGAGAAAACGGGCACAGTTCATATTCTCGGCCTATGCCAGTGGTTCCCAAACCTGGTCCTGGAGGCAACCCAGCCAGTCATGTTTTCAGGTTATCCACAATGAATATTCATGAGAGAGATTTGCATGCACTGCCTCCACTGCTTACAAACTTCTCATGAATATTCATGGTGGATATTCTGAGTGGCTGGAGAGCCTCTAGGGCGAGGTTTGGGAACCACTGGCCTATGCATATGAAGGGCAATTCTGTAACCCAGGCGCCCACCTTCATGTGTGCATTATGCTCATACATATGTAGAATGCCAGCAAGTGCATGCATATACCGTATTTTTCGGACTATAAGACGCACCGGACCATAAGACGCACCTAGGTTTTAAAGGAGGGAAATAGGAAAAAAAAAATTTTCCTCTTTCCCTCCTCTAAAACCTAGGTGCTCCGGTGCGTCTTGTCCGGGTTTTGGACCTCCGTCCCGTACTTACAGGATTCCGTGTTCCCTGGTGGTCTAGTGACATCGGGGCAGGAAAGAGCCCCCTCTTTCCTGCCCATCGCGCTGCTCTCCGTGCTTCTCAATGCTTTCTGACGGTCTCGGCGAGATTCAAAATGGCCGCCGAGATTCTCGGCGGCCATTTTGAATCTCGCCGAGACCGTCGGAAACCATTGAGAAGCACGGAGAGCAGCGCGATGGGCAGGAAAGAGGGGGCTCTTTCCTGCCCCGACGTCACTAGACCACCAGGGAACATGGAATCCTGTAAGTACGGAACGGAGGTCAAAAAACGCTACCTTCGGACTATAAGACGCACCCCCCATTTTCCTCCCAAATTTTGGGGGAAAAAAGTGCGTCTTATAGTCCGAAAAATACGGTATGTGCATATACCCATGTAAGAGCTAGCAAGGCATCTGCATTATTCTGCCAATACCTGCTCATATTGCGCTTATTTTCAAGAGGGCAAGCACAGGAGCAGGCATGGATGGGACATAGATGTTTCCCATATAGGCATGTAACTTACGTAGTTTTATAGTTCTTAGTACACCTTTATTTGCAGTAAATTTTATATAAAATATCTAAGTGGTTTACAATAAAATATAATGGGGAGGGGTAGAAAGGAAAAGACCACAAAATGAGGCCCAAGGCACATTCTGCATAAATAAAGGGTGGGGGGGGGGGGGGGGACAGTAAGGTAAAATAAAACTAAGATACAAGAGATGGGAGGAAATTCAAAAAGACAAGACTATAATAGTGATGCCATAATGGGGACGGGATGGTTCTGGGAGGAAGTCCCAGAGCAGGGCCCCAGGTAGCCTATGAGTGCCGCTGCCCCTGCTTGGGTGAAAAAAAGCTGAATGGTTTTAAAGTGGGTGGGTCTGGGTCTGGCAGGGGTTGTGTACCCCATGACACACCTACCCTAAATACACAGCTGAGAAGGATTGCTCAATTCCTCCTTTGTCACCAAAAGATCCCTTCAGGTATCAAGGACATATTCCATAAGCCAGTTCAAAGAAATACTTAGCCTGCTGGTTAGTGCCGTGAACTTTGATCCTGGGGAACTGGGTTAAATTCCCACTGCAGCTCCTTGTGACTGTGGGCAAGTCACTTAACCCTCCGTTGCCCCAGGTACAAAATAAGTACCTGTATCTATGTAAACCGCTTTGAATGTAGTTGCAAAATACTACAGAAACAGGGCCGGTCTTAGCAAGTGCAGGGCCCTATGCAGACCAATTTGACGGGGCCCCACCTAACTCCGCCCCATCCTAGCTCCACCCCCCACTCTAGCTCCAGAACCGGCCACCCCTCCCTCCGAGCTCCAAGGCCCCCAGCTCCAGGGCTTGTCAATCTTGCACAGTCAATGCCAACTGAAAACCATGTCTTTTTCACAAACACAGATACACCCTAATCCACTATAGAATAAGTAGTAATATTTAAACTTTCTATTTAGACAAAAATTAAACTGAACCCCCAAGATGCCAGACTCTGCATACAATACAACACCACAGAAACAGAAAATGTCCCCTAGTACTGTGCAAAATATAAAGACAACAGATGTAAATTTGAAAAAAAACTAACAAATACCAATCACCACTTTACAAATTAACAAATAGAAATAAAACAAATATAGAAAATAAAATACCATTTTATTGGACTAATACATTTAGCTTTCAGAGGCCAAAACCTCCGTCCTCAGGTCAATACAGTATAGAGCTGTTACAGTATCCTATCCTGACCTGAGGAAGAGGGCTTTGTTCTCCGAAAGTTTGTCAAAATGTATTAAAATTAGTCCAATAAAAAGATTACCTTATTTACATGTTCTATTATAAACATTTATTAACACAGCTACAATACTAATATCCTAAAGCAAAAAAATAAAAATATATATTTTATTTACAGTTTGTCATCTCTGGTTTCTGCTTTCCTCATCTTCTTTTCACTGTCTTCCTTCCATCCAGCATCTGTCTTCACTCTCTCTGCCATCCAGTGTCTGCCCTCTCTGCTGTCCCCTCCATCCAATGTCTGCCCTCTCCCTGCCCCTTCCGTGCACATCTGCCCTCTATCTCTGCCCCTTCCATTCACTGTCTGCCCTTTCTATCCCTTCCATCCACTGTCTGCCCCTTCAATCCACCATTTGCCCTCCCTCTCGCTCCCCCTTCCATCTAGGATCTGCCCCTCTCTCTGCCCCTTTTTTCAGCCCCCAACCACTCCTCCCTGTCCCCAGCCCTTTCTCTCACCAGTCCCAAGCTTCAGCTCCAGCCACTTCTCCCTATCTCCGTTTCAGCCCCTGCCCCTTTTCCGCCTCCAGTCCCAGTACTAGCCCCCTTATCCCACCTACCCTCCTTTTCAGGCCCCAGTTCCAGCCCCCTTCATCCACATGCCTTGTATTAGAGCCCCCCTTTTCAGCCCCAGAACCATTCTCCCACCCCAGTTCCAGCCCCCTTCTCCCATCTGAGTCCCCCTTACCCCCTCCCCCCAACTGAGGTCCCCCCCCTCGACCCGACCCACCTAAGAACTCTGTTCTCCTGCTGCACCCACTAACTTAAAAAAAAAAATTGAGCAGCGCTGAGTAGCAGGCAGCGCCTTGTGTCTGCCCTGCTAGTACAAATCTCCTGCACATCGTCGGGCCGGCCTTCCCGCATTGTCCCGCCCTCCTCTGAGGTAATAGGCTCTTCCTGCATTAAGTCCCGCCCTCCTCTGAGGTAATAGGCTATTACCTCAGAGGGCGGGACTTAATGCAGGAAGAGCCTATTACCTCAGAGGAGGGCGGGACTTAATGCGGGAAGGCTGGCCCGACGATGTGCAGGAGATTTGTACTAGCAGGGCAGACACGAGGCGCTGCCTGCTACTCAGCGCTTCTCAATTTTTTTACAGAAGAGCGATCGATCGGGGGGGAGGTGGGAGCGGCGGGCGGGGCGCCCCCAGGCGCGCCCCCCTTGAGCGCGGGGCCCTATGCGGCCGCCTCGCCCTAAGAACGGCCCTGCACAGAAAGGCGGTATATCGTCCCATTTCCCTTCCCTTTATAGAATACCAGTATAATCAGATATGTATGCATATATGTCCTTACGTGCAAGCACTTACCAACTGTACAGCTGGTGTGGGCACCTAAGTGCTGGTTATACATGCGTAGCTTGCGCTTGTCCACCTGTAAAATTCCCACTTTGTGAGATATGCCTATATTTCCAGATTAGATATCTGGTATATAGTTTGTCAAATTGTGCCATTACATTCTCCAGGTTTAGAGAGATCATTCAGTTTCTCTGACTCATCAGCTTTGAATACCATTTCTGACACTTGTATCTCTCCCAAATCTTCTTCGGTGAAGACTGAAGTAAAGAATTCATTTAATCTCTACGCTATGGCTTTGTCTTCCTTGAGTGCCCCTTTTACTCCTCAGTCATCTAGCGGTCCAACCAATTCTTTTACCGGCTTCTTGCTTTTAATATACATAAGAAAAAGGTTTACTATGTGTGTTTGATAAAAAGATTGTGTTAGAGGGAAAAAAAAAACAAAGTTCCTCTTTGGTTTCCTTATCAGTGTTTTGCATTTGACTTGCCATTCCTTATGCTGGTTCTTATTGTTTTCAGTCAGATCCTTCTTCCATTTTCTGAAGGATTTTCTTTTACCGTAGCTCTAATACCTTCCTTCATCTCACTTTTTAACCATGCTGGCTGTCGTTTGGCCTTCCTTCCTCTTTTTTTTTTTTTTTTAATACATGGAATATATTTGGCCTGGGTTTCCAGTATGGTATTTTTGAACAGCATCCATGCCCGATGTAAATTTTTGACATTTGGTGTGGGAACTGCCACTAGGCGGCTGTGGTAGCCCAGCTGTACATTCTTCTTAGCGAGCGGAAAGCCTGCGTTGGGCTAACCAGAGCTTTGTAAAAGGGCCCCTAAATAGTGAAATCTCTGTAAGATTGTGGAATAGGATGTTTGAGGAACCTGTTCTATAAAGGAATATAGGCTTTTCTAGAGTACTAGCCTAACCAGTTATACATGTGCATAACATTTAGGTGCAAGGACTTATGCCATTGTACGTGCTGTAGAGAACTACATAATTTACAGTATGTGCACAAGCTCCACCTATGTATATATCCCTCTGCAATTACATGCTATATAAGTTACCCAGAAGTTTACAGAATTTTGGTAGCTACCTATAAATACACAAATACATGCATAAATGTTTGTTGTAAACATTTACATACAGTAAAAGTACATAAATGTTAGTGCCTGTGTAATCAAATTGCCTCCCTTTATTTTTCTATGGTGGGTTGGAATACGGTGGATTGACCTTATACAGATTGTTTTAGCGTTTTTGTTTTTTTTTTTTTAAATGGTCCTTACTGGTTTAATTTTGAGCCAGTGACTGAAAACAGCAGGCACCAGATATAATCCCTCAACTACTGTTTAACAAATTTTACATTAACAAAATCGCTGGAGTGCATCTACTTGTCTTGTTAGATGTCAATCCATTAAGTTCTTATTATCCATCTAATATAGATAGTAGCTTTAAAAGATATTGAGCTGTATCTAGAAATAGATGTACTAGATGTCATTCCAAATATGCCTCTAGACAAACCCATATGTATAAATGTTAGAAAAGCTGAACATTGTGTATACCAATGGCATGCACAGATTTGCAGGGCACATGTTCTAGGCATAGTTTGGGCAGACCTTTTGAAGTACATATGTGTTCCCTGTTTTGCAGTAGAAATACATGTAGATTTCATAAAGTGTCCCTGTTGGCACTGAGGCACATATAAATATGTTAACTGTTCCATTTGGACCTGGGGTTTGGAGGAGTGATTGAGAGGGGAAATGTGCTTGCTTCTCTGATGTTCAAAACCACCTCAAACAGCTGAAAAGTGCATTTTGAAATTTGTCTTCCCCCCCTTGGACATGCAGTTTAACAAAATCTATCACTTAAACTATTCAGAGCCTTGAGTGATGTCCTTTTAATTTCTTATTTGTAAAATGATTGCTCCCACCATATATGGCACTAAATACATATATATTCTTTCCATAGAATTATACATATTTTACAAAAGGACCCATATTCCGTGAGCCTCTTGTAAAATACTTTGCAAATTATTAATGTACCAACTTATGCTTTTCTGACCTAGATGTTCTATACAAAAGGAGATTAGTGTTCTATTAGAAAAAAGTATAAAACTGGAAATATATAAATTTCCCCCAATATACCAAAGCAGAGGCCATTGAAACAGGTGATTGTTTTAAATAATCACCACAACAATTTTTCATGTAACTACAGGACCCTTTTACTAGAGGGAGTTAAGCCCTAATACACACTTAGCTTTAATGCATTTTGCAGTAAGCATTTTCCTGCGCACTAAGTGCATGTTACTTTTCAAAAACAGTTTTTGGAGGGTGTGCCATGAGTGTGGAAATGTTGTTCAGGTAGCACATTATGTGCTACCTGAATAATTCAGACTTAATATGGAAGCACTTGCCACCTCCTAAATGCAGATGAGGACAGACTTGCACCCTTGGGTGCCCCCTAGTGGTGACAATTTTCTTGAGATTTGCATGCTCTGCCTCCACTGTGTGCAAATCTGTCATAAATATTCATTGTGGATATCCCAAAAACTTGACTGAGGTGCCTCCAGGACCAGGTTTGAGAACCACTGGGTAAGCCCATTTAATGCATTTTAGTAAAAGGGCACCTCTAATAAGGGAATAATTAACAGGAAAATGAATTGGGCACACTGGGCTTACTGCTTTAAAAGGAGGGGAAAAGAATTCATTAGTGTACTGAGCTTAATAAGCTCCACTGGAACTCTTCCCAAATCACTCTCCCAAGCACACATTTAAAAAAAAAATATTTCCCACCTTCTCATCTTAACTCCTAAATAGGAGGTGGCAAGTGCTCTTACTTTAATTTGCAGTTGCATTAATATTGTCATTAATGTGTAGCATAACTTGCAACCCCCCCCCCCCCCAAAAAAAAACCCCCTTATTTTACTGATGTATTAAAGATGAGTTTATCACACAGGAAAGCCTCATTTTAAAATTAGCTAAGCCAGTGGTTCCCAAACCTGGTCCTGGAAGCACCCCAGCCAGCCAGTTTTTTTTTTAAGGATATCCACAATGAATGAATATTGTGACGACAAACTAGGTTCAAACCCCATGGGAGCCAAGAGAAGAATTTAAACCTTTGTGATCACTTGGGGAAATCCCAGGAGAGTCAAAAGGAAGAACATTCAGTAATATAGCCTTACCTGCTTGCTTCCTCATCTACGTCCAAGGAACTCCCTGTAATGAAGCAAAGCAGATTGTGTGGGGGAGGGGTAGTAACTGCAAGTAGCATGCAGAAGGTACCTCCAGCAGCCAGCTGGGGTCAGCAGAGCCTCTTGGGACAGGTAGTCTCTCTCCAGCTGGGGTGGATAGCTCATTAGCTGCCTGGGCAGAAGCAAGAGGGTGTGGTTGGAAGCACACACTGCAGGTAGTAGTTGAGGGAGAGAGACAGAGCACTGGGGGGGGGGGGGGGGGGGGGGGATTTTATTGTAATCTAGAAAGAGAACCTGCAAAGAGGTTTGGGCTGGAGGAACACAGGCAGGCTGAAATTCATTAGGTATTGGATAGACCCTTAAGCATTGAATCTACCAGGAAGGTAGAGGGAAGGCCTTTAGGAAAGTATAAAGGATTTTATTTATTGCAGCCTGGAAAGAAAGCCTAGGAGAAGGTTTGGGCTGGGGGAAGCAAAGCCATAGTTTGGTTACAAAGTAGAAAATAAAAACGGGGACCCGTGGTAACCATGGGGATGGGGACAGAGCCTGAGAGGATGGGGATGGGCTTTGTCCCCATGTCATTCTCTATTTTGAAGCCTGTTAATGAACTGGACTATTTGCTTAGAAAAAGCAAGCAAACATGCTGGCCACAACTGGCAAAATTTGCATGGGGGATCCTGTACGTTCCTGCTACCAGCACATCTTCTGAAGACACTTTTCTATTGCAGGAAGGACTGTGGAAGACAGGAGAACTCAACTGATTCCTGAGATTGACCAATTCATCCACAGATTAAAAAATCATATCAGTTCTTCATACACTGCTAGGGCATACAGAACAGGTTGTATTTTATAATCCACATTTTAACAGGGTGGATTAGGAGGAGTGGAGGAGTGAGTCAGGAGTGTATGCTGAAACGGAAGTCGTTTACAGGTGAACCCGTGTCGGCGGTGCTACTCCTAAACCCTTAAGAGTTATCAGCTTGGAGTTTTTGGCTCCCGTGGAGGTTGCATTGAATGTCATCTGGAGGGTGCTCCAGGACCTGACGGTGGTAGAGAATGACTTTGCTTCAGATATAGTCTTGTTAATGAGCCACATGGATAATCTAATCGAATCCTTTGAGAATATACAGCAAATGAAGTTCTACTGAAGTAGGAAACGGTTAAGATTTGAAAATGATAAAAGACCAGAAAAATTTGAACAAAATGAATATTGTTATAGATGATTATCAAGATTGTTGTTTTCCCAGAGTTCCGGGTATGACTCCTAATGTTTTTTTTTCCTCTGAAATGATTCCTCTTAATATATTAATTCAAAAGGAGTGAAGCCTGTGAAACTGGGATTACTTTAATCAGCGGGAATTGGATTGGAGATTCAAGGGTTTGTATTAAAAAATTTCTGGTTTTAAAAGGGAAAAAAAAATGAAATCAGGTGTATTACTTTCACTAATATTGGACAATGAAATTGATGGACTATGCACCGTTATGGTCTTGAAGAAACCAACCAGATGATCAATGTGGAATAATGATTTAGATAAATAACTGGGCATAATCGGGTTAATACCACGTTTTCTTTGTTTGCTGTTGCTTAAATTGATCTCCTTGTCTTGTTTCACTCTCCCTATTTATTTTGTGGTCTAAGAAAGAGAAAGATTGTATAAAATCCATTTATCTTGTTGAGATTGTTTTCTTCTAATATTGTTTTAACGTACAATCATCTCTGTTTTACTGTTTTGCAAGTGATCCTTGTAAAATGAAAAAATTATAAATAAATGATTAAAAAAACAAAAAAAAAAAAACAGGGTGGATTAGGATTCCTTGGGGTAGTAGATGTCTGCTATTGTTGGGGTTGGAAGGGTAGAGGGTGGTAGTGGTGGGGTTATTAGAGTTGCTCGTTTTATTTGTGATTTATAAACGGTTGCACAGCATATTCGAAACTTCTGCAGATGAGGACAGACTTGCACCCTTGGGTGCCCCCTAGTGGTGACAATTTTCTTGAGATTTGCATGCTCTGCCTCCACTGTGTGCAAATCTGTCATAAATATTCATTGTGGATATCCCAAAAACTTGACTGAGGTGCCTCCAGGACCAGGTTTGAGAACCACTGGGTAAGCCCATTTAATGCATTTTAGTAAAAGGGCACCTCTAATAAGGGAATAATTAACAGGAAAATGAATTGGGCACACTGGGCTTACTGCTTTAAAAGGAGGGGAAAAGAATTCATTAGTGTACTGAGCTTAATAAGCTCCACTGGAACTCTCTTCCCAAATCACTCTCCCAAGCACACATTTAAAAAAAATATATTTCCCACCTTCTCATCTTAACTATTTGTAATTGCACCCTTTTGCAGTGTCAGCAGATCCCACCAAATAGTAAACCTCTTGCCCCCTCCACCATCCCTCTTCATTAACTGTATTCTTTGTTCCCACAAATCCCCTAAATCGAATCTGAACTGCTCCCGAAGAGCTGTATGTCTTTAACCTCCCACCGTCCTTTACTGACCCCAGCAGCAAAGAGAGCAGACACTTATCAAAACTTTTTCTGCAAGCCTTGCATATTTCCCCCCACACTTTCATGTAATGTTGTTTTATAAAAGGATTCCCATTCTCTGTTCCTAATACACTGCGCCTGCAACTCCAATCCCTTTAAAAGCCTCTGCTTAATATGCATAACATGCTTATCCTTCCAATTCACCAAATGCCAAATTTGCCTAATTTTTTGTCTGTATTTTGTGTCACAAAGACAAACCCCTATCCTCTTGCCCAAAAACAAGATCCTCTCGCTAACCTTCAGCCTTTTTCCCATCCACACAAAACTGAGAAATATCGTGTTGGAATTGTCAATATACTTCATCAACCTTACAGGTAATGCCTGAAAACAACAAAGAACCCTAGGCAAGACATTCATCTTTACCACTGCCTTATTTTTGTTATACTCCCCCTGTGAGACGTAAATATCCAGTTCCCAATAACTTATTTTTAATTTTGCTGTTTTGTCCCTAAGCTGTTGGCAACATTGACCCACCAGAAGGCTAAAAGTACACTGCTTAAGAAATGTCCATCAGATTTACCAATTTTATGCAATAGAAAAAAAAAATGTGGACATGTTTAATCTCTTTAAAAAAAAAAATGAAAGCTAATGAAATCATAAAAGCTACAGTTATCTGTACAGAAAATCTTTTTCATGATAGTCATAAATGGTCCAAATTCTAATTCAAACTGCATCATCTTTACTTGTCGCTATTAACGACTAATTGTAGCAGTAGCCCTCCACAGAATCATTTTGTACGAGGAGGAGAAATTGACTTTGTTCCCTTAACTAAGAGCACTAACTAGAGTTTGACTGCAGCTCCTCTTCCCGCAATGCCTCTGTCAGTGGTATTGCTAGTCATTCATTTGACTTTTTCACATTTATATACTGGAAGCAGCTTCTGAACAGACAATATTGTTACCTTTTTTTCATATTGTTTCAGAAGATTTGCTAATTATATCATATTCCGTATTACAGGAGTATAAAGGATGAACTGCGATATCAGAAGAAAATATGACTTCATTCTTCATGGAACATTAACACCACCTCCAGAGATGGTGTTAACTTTCCTCCCCGGGAGCATCAGGTTAACATGCAGCCTAATTCTACCAATCCCCTACCTGGGGTCTTTCTGTTGGGATCCCTGGGTATTTGTGCCCCACCAGTTCGATCCTCAAAATGGCAGCCTGCCTGCCTGGTGATAGTTGTATAAATTTATCACTAGGGGGCTAAGCCTGCTATTTTGAGGCCATGAGCAAGCTGAGAATTCCTGTGTCTTATTACTCCACCTCTGATCACTCCATTTCAAAGACCATGGAATCGCTCCAATCTCAGATTCATTCACTGACGTTTTCCAAAATACCTTGGTTTCATAGTGAACACTCTTATCAGAACAGGGTGCTACTGTTTTGGTCCTACTAACGGCACAAAGTTTCCACCAGATGCTTAGCAATAGTAACATGTTGTCAGGGTGAGACCAGCTCAGGTGCTTGGAGTCCCTTAGGTTCCCTGACACAAATGACTCCAACCCAGCACCACTGCTTTTCCAGCTTTAATCACATTCCACCACCAAACACAGATTGAGCTTCCCCAGATGTATTTACTCAACAGTATCCAGTCTTGCTTCTTTCCACATCCAAAGTAGCCTGCAGCCTGGACTTCTATTACCCTTCTCAGATACTGTAGGCTGGCTAAGTTCACTGAGGGTAGGCACTCCCCTCCCCATGAGAGAAAAAAAAAAAGCTAGAAAAAAAGAAATGCAGTCCTGGTTTTCAGCCATAATGCCTCTAGGGGCTAGCTGAGAAAAATCTGCCCCCCCCCCCCCCCCAGAAAGTTCAATGGTGTCCTACTTATTTTACAGTTCCAAATTAGGTCAGACTCTGTTCAACAAAAAGGTTATCCTCTCCAACCAAAAAGAGAGCCCAGCTAGGACAGCCTCCTCCCATTCAGTGTTTCTAATACACGCTCTATCCTGCAGTTGTCGGAGTTTTCAACCAAAAATTAATGTAAGCAGTTCACTCTAACAAAACTGGGTAGCACCCTGGATCTATTATGGACTTAGCTCTAATTCCCTGCTGTCCTCAGCCATGTCCTGGGATTGCTCATGGTTCCATCGGGCACCATCTTCTATCAAGTCCATTACTTTAGCCACCTCTCCTCCTATCTCCATGGGCTCTAGAACTTTCTTTTCTTGCCCCAGAGTTGCCAACCCTCCTACTTCTGTTTCCACAGAGCCTTGGCCCTTCAACCCCTCCCTTGGGACACCTCATCTTATTCGGGCTGACCTAGGCCTGGGTGGCCTCCACGGCTCCCCCTTCTGGTAGATGCCTGCATTTGGAAGGGACCCCCTCCCCTAACCTCTCCACAATCTTTGTATACAGTGCAAGCAGGTTTTCCCATTTCTAGATAATTGGTATAGCATATGTGACATTGGATGCAATGAGGGTTATTTTGTGAAGGATCCTTGCACTTAATATAGTTAATACAATTACCTCATCACTAGTGCATATAAAAGTAAATATATGATGAGAATGTGTGCGCTTTTTACATGACTTGGGTATAGACCTGTTCGAGTAGTTAGTGCACAACACAGGTGGATTTGCTGTTTACATGCAAACATTTTACATCTGCTTCTAAACAGGTATAAATCATGGCTGCTTTTTAGCCATGATTTCAGCAGGCTTCCTAGGGTAGTTTTATAATTGGACCATCCAGGTTGGGAGGTGCTCAGTTCTGGCAGTAATTTACAACAGGCTGTGTTGAGCACAGACCCTTTTGTAAAATACCTATAAGGACATGCAGTGGATGTTTATTTGCTGGCACACACAGAGAGAGCAGCCATTTTACAAATATATATACAGTAGAACTTCGTTATAAAGGACTTCTGGGGACTGATAAAATTGTCCCTTACATTCAAACTTTACACTAATGAACTCGTTTTCTCAATAGTAGGCTCACAGCCTACTATGGTTAACAAATTGTACAAATGCAAAGAAGTTTAACAATTACATTTCAGTTAAAATAGTCCGATAGAGATGTTTGTTTCAGACAGTCAGTTTCACTTGTAGTGCAACCGCAGTGTTAGTAGCTTATATCCATGGTTCAATGCAGTGGCGTAGCCAAGGGTGAGCCTGGGTGGGCCCAGGCCCACCTACTTTGGGCTCAGGCCCACCCAGTAGCAGCATACCTATGAAGTGTCTGGCAGGGATTCCCAAGCCCCACCAGCTAAAAATTCCTGTCCTTCCTGCATACCAGCCTTCCCTCTGATGTATTCCTGCCTATGCGGAAACAGGAAATTGCATCAGAGGGAAGGATGTGGAACCAACATGAGCAGTGTGTATTTGCTGCTTGCTGCCAGTGAAAATCTGCTATTTAAAATGTATGGGGGGAGGGGGATGTTGAGACCATATGGCATGCAGGAGAGAGAGGGAGAGACCAAAGCACTTGTGGGACAGGGCGGAGTTCTGCCCACCCAAAATTGGGTGTCTGGCTACGCCCCTGGTTCAATGAAGCCTTGTGACTACGTAAAATGATCTCTTATAACAAGTTCCAGTATAACCAAACTGAAAAACATGGGATGTCATATTCTCTCAGCCAGGAGTAGATATTTGGTCCACTATAGCTGAGGGTTCCTTATAATGAAATTCTACTGAATATGGAAAATGAGTGGCCTAAATTTGGCCTGTCCATACGTAGCTGGTCCATTTTACAAACCTATGCATTTTACGTGCTGACAATTAAGTACTGATGTAACAATCTTCTTTTCTTAATTTGGAGGGAGAAATAATTAGATATGAGGGAGAATTACTTGCTTAATCCTTCATATAAAGCACGTCTTTGATTTGCCATATATCAAATTGAACTTAACTTTTTTTTTTATTTTTATTTTTATTTTTTTTCAAAATCTGTGCATGCCTCTAAGCATGCAAAACCCAAGAGGGATTTTTTCCCCATATATGTAATGTTTAATAGGAGGCTTGATGTATTGCTTTTCCTAAAAGAAAATCAAAGCAGTGTACAATCGCTAAGCAAACTGGAAAAGGAAAGGAACAATAATATAGAGAAAGAAAGGAAAGCACGGAAGAAGGTGAGAAAAAAAAAAAAAAGGGGGCTGCTCTATAAGCAGATCAGACAACCCTTCAGGCGTCCTAGGAACAGCTTAGAAAAGCAATTAAAAAAAACGGGTAGGTCTTCAAGATTGACCTAAACTTGAGGTAAGGTCACTCTGATCTAATTTCAAAGGGTAACCTATTCCAGAGGGATGGGGACCCTACAGAAGAAAGTCAAATGCCTTGTGGATTCCAAACGAGAACAGTAAAGAAGTGGGACAAAGTTGGTTAGAGGAGGAGGAAGCCCAAAGAGAACAAGAAGGGATATAGGGAATGAAAATTGATGAAAGATAAGCCAGAGAGCACTAGTAAAGTACCTTGTGGGCTATGGTCCCTTTACCAGTTTTCTCCGACATTTTATATAAAATGGGAAATACACCTGTAGATTTTTGGCATATTCAAGCCATGATATATTGCAGAGAAAATATCAAAAACATTTATTGAAGAAATTCAAGACTCTCTTCTTCATAGAAATTCACATTACACTGATCAGCTGCAAGCTTTCCATCCCTTGTACTTTCTTGCATTTCAATTCACAAAGCACTGGCACTTTAAAAGCCGTTGTGCTAAAATCAAAGTGCTGGTGGTTGTTAGTATTTAAAGTTGAGCGGCACTTTGGTTCCACCATAGTGTTTGTTTTTAAACACTGACAACCACTGGCGCTTTGGTTTTAGCACAACGACTTTTAAAGTGCCAGTGCTTTGTGAATTGAAATGCAAGAAAGTACAAGGGATGGAAAGTTTGCAGATCAGTGTAATGTGATTTTCTATGAAGTCTCGATTTCTTCAATAACTTTTTTTTTATTTTCTCTGCAATATATTGAGGGACTCTTTGTTATTCCAAGTAGTTTGGGCTCATTTTTCTTGCTTTTGCTGGTAATGTTCAAGCCATGCCTAAACCATGCCTCCGCTATACTTCTTAATCTCTGGCATGGATCTCCACGTGTAAAATAGCAGCCTTATGAAGTTGCCATTTACCTGTTATGCAATGTGCACATGTGAAGGTGCTTCTAAAATCAAACTCCCTAGGCACCTATGTACCTTTACAAATAAGCACCCTTTGCTCTTGCAACCTAGATGACCTATTATAAAATTGTCATCCATACATGCTACTCAAGCGGCCATTCATCTTGGGGTTTTCTCCTAAATGACTAGAAATCCAACTTTATTCCGTCCAGTTAGCTGATGTTCATGGGAACTCATGTAAATACAGCTGAAGCCAAAGCCTTTTCACCACACAGCAGATTCCATCACGATTTATCACTGCCTCAAAGGTAATGACAGGATTCATGCTTGGTCATGTGGCATTGATGGTACAAGCTGTACCATTTGCTCAATTTCCACATGGGAAGAGTTTAGTGGGAGTTCAAGTGGCAATGGAATCAAGCCAATCTCGTAGAAATTCTCCTAATCTTCTCCGGTCTTTTGTTGGTTGATTATTCAATACAGCTTTCTTGCAAGGACTTAATTCCAGCAGCCTTCTCTTTAGTGTTTAGTGTGACTCGTATCAAATGCAGGGTGTGAGAGCACGTCAATTTGAATCATCTCAAGCTTTGTGGTCTACAAGGGAAAATGGGAATCAGTTGGTGCTAAGGGCAGTCTACAACACCCTCAGCCCATCTATAAAACAGGGCTAGCTTATTCAGATAACTAAGCAGCAATGTTTTACATCATTATGCATCAACAAGCAAGGAGGCACAGATGGTGTTTACTTCAATGTCAGGAGGCAGCCAGAATCTGAGATTGGGCACTTGCCATAGAAAAAAATATATATATATATATTTTTTTATTTTTTTTTTGAGATCTTTATTGGTAGTTACAATGACGACAAATTTTTAAAAATCCAAACTTACAAAAGATGTAAACAATTGAACCACTAATAATACACAGTGGTTGCGATTACTACCCCACCTTGTTCAATAAGCTTAATCAGATGCCAGGTTTTATAAAATGTGCATTGTAAATAATTGTCACAAATTGAATACAATGAAAAACAGGTTCAGGCTTTCTAAGCAAACTAGGCCTGTAAAATCATAGGACCTCTCAGACCTGATATTTCACTGAAGAAATGTAACAGCCTGATTAAGCTAATGAAGCTTGGCAGAGTTACAAAGTTGCCAAGGATTGTGTACAGCTGGACATAGGCATTCTGAGAAACTTCATAAGAAATAATTGGGCAAAGATAAGGCCAGGTGCAGAAAAGTTAAATTTAGGGATGAGCGAAGCTTGGAGATAAGCAACTAAGGTTGAAACTTGGTCATAATTGGATGAGATAAGCAAACTCACTGAAGTTGAAGCTTGGCCATAATTGGATGTATGTGCCAATTATGATGAAATTGCAGGTGGCCAAATGTATGGGCTAATAGCACAGAATGGTAGACTGAAAGTATAAAAAGACAGTCTGCTAGGATATAGGTGGTGAAGCCAGAAGAGAGAGGACTGACTGCGTGTCACGGAGCGTTGCTCCACCGTATTCCAGATATGAATGCCTAATTGCCTGTACTGCCTTTGGGTAAGATACTGATGCTAATAAACGATAGTCTTATATCCACTGACTCTCGGGTGTCTTTCTGATTATGTAGCTTGTTAGTGCCCAGACTGTGTAAAGCAGTCTGAGCGGATACAAGGTCAGAATAATTATTCATTTTAAGGGAATATGCAATCTTCTTGTAGGTAGTAGAAATCATATTGCTTCCCTTGCCCAAACTATTTAATACTACGAACTTATAGCCCTTTTATAGCCCCTAATATATTCAGCATGTACATTGCAACTCCACCTCCACTCAAAGTGCATTTCTGGGAATGCCTACATGCAGACTTTTATAAAAGTAGGTGTACCACTGCAAAAGCAGAATGGCCGCTCCCAGTTTCTGTACAAATAGAAAATTCCTGCTGCTCTGCCCCTTTATACCTCTTAGTCCCTTCTCCAAGTTTGCCCAGCTTTCCCCTACTCATGCCCTTGCTGTTACTATCCTTATTCCTTCTACACGCAAGCCAAGTTGTGCTTTGTGGCACCTGATAAGAGGCCACTGGAAATCTTTTTCTTTGTATATAAAATTACCCCATTTTTAAAGACACATTCTAAAGTATCTGCTACTGGGTTGAGGGAAATTTGAATTGTCCATTTGGCAATCCTGATGCTATATAGCACTGACATTCACTTTGAATTCTTGAGGGTCACAAACAGGTTAGGTTTCAAATGATCTGTAATGAAATACAAATCAATGCATGCATCTACCTTTTCCTATACAAGCTCGCAGCTCTGGAATGCGTTGCCACGTAACTTGAAAACGGTCTATGAACTGACCAATTTCCGCAAATTATTAAAAACCTATCTCTTCGACAAGATATATCACAAAGATCAACATGTGTAATTGTATAATCTTTTGAACTTTTAGTACTGTCTTATGTCTCTTGCTTTAACACCATCATGTAATTCACCACCATGTAACACAAACCCTCTGTAAACCTAATGTATATTCACTTCTATTTCCAGTACCCATGATGTATTGTAAGCCACACTGAGCCTGCAAAAAGGTGGGATAATGTGGGATACAAATGCAATAAATAAATATGCGTGAGAAAAGCTTGCATACTATTAAGGTAATGCATGCAAATTTTACCCCATGCCTAATCATGACAGGTCTTTTTGGAAACCTTTTCTGTTTGTGGCTTCTAAAGACTGTAAATTTTTTATTTATTTATACAGTATCTCATTTGTACCCCACAGTTTCCCAACAATGTCAGGCTCAATGTGGCTTACAATGCACCACAGAGGCAAGTGCCAATGTAGCAAAAAACTAATACAGCAAATCTACAAGTGAACTAGAGGAACTAGTGGCAAACCAAGCTGAAACATTCCATCCTGGTTTCACCATCGTCAGCTTGGCTGTTTATCACTAAATAGAGCACTACAGCTATAAATACTGACCTGAAATCCATGGTACATGTAAAATTTGAGCATGGTGCACCTGTGTGTTTACACAGTAGGATAGGTTAGATTGAAGAGACCAAAAAGATGTTAACCACCTTCAGCCACCTCTACGCCCTGGTAGTTATCGGGCAACATGGAGAAAAATGACATTCCAGCTGTTTTGTCCAATTGACCTTCCAAAATGTCAGTAGACCCTCATGCCCATGCACTGTTTTGACCAGCAGTGCTAATAGTAAATGCAGTGACCAAACCCTATAGTACAAATATGACTTACTTCTAAGGCAATACTTTGGTGTGTGCAAGGCAGTCTGCTCTAAAGAGCTTAGTCTAGTTTAGTGCACGTGCTGCATAGGAAATTACTAATCCCCCCCCCCCCCCCACCACCCCTTTACAGACTGTTTACCGTTTTAGCCAATTATGATGGTGATAGCTTTGCAACACTGTTCTTAATTCTTTGTCCTGGTTAAACGTAGCTTGACCATAGCAACACACTGGGAAGATTGCAACAGAAAAGGAAACAGAGCCTGCCACTTACCGACTCTTTCAGTAATTGCTATGAAGCTGCCTATTCTTACCCTCAGGATTGTTTAGTGCTGAGTGGAACAAGAGCTGCAAAACTTATTTTGTTACAAGGAATTAATTTATACTTGGGGATAGCTAGAGCACTCACTAATGTTTCTCCACCACTTACCTATAAGGTAAGAATGATTTACAATTGCAAGAATAAAAGGAATTAAGTGTATTTATTGGATTGCCTTAACCTGCATTACCAGGTTTAAAGAACAAGAACACTATATATTTAGATTCAAAAGGTTTAATAAGTTACAATATGATTAATGCAATCATATAAGCGAGAGAGTTCTTTTAAGAGATCTTTACAGATAATCTGTACTTAAGTAAAGTAGCCAGTTTAAAAGTTAAGGTTATAATTTAACTTACAGGAGAGTCTTTGTTACAGAGCTGAGTGATGAGCACATGGTCGGGAGCAGGGCTTCTGCAGAGATGGATCTGAGTTGCAGCTGAAGAGAGAATCTGCTTGTCTGGAACAGCTTCTATCTTTTAAACTCTTGCAAGCTTGCAGGAGGATATGATCAGAGTCCCAGCACCTGCTTCCTGGTTTGCACTGGATAACTTGCAAGGCATTATGGTTATTGTAGTCTGTTCACATGATCACATTGTAAGTCTTTCCTTTCTGCAGATGTCCTGGCGTCCATTTGTCTGATAGCTGATGGGAGGGGCAGGTATACCTCTGATGACAGGCAAATGTTTTGTTTATGGTTTTCCTCTGAGTTCTTTGTTGTCAATGGTTTCTCCAGACTTTCTCTTGGGTCTTTGGTTTAATTCAAATGATAATTCATCATTTAACAGTCTGAAATAAATTGTCTGTAGTGCTTGGGAGCAAATATGTAGCTTTGTAGATCTTATTTGATAGGCTTGTCACATTTCCATGACTGTTGCCATATTTTAATAAACTATTAGAACAGTTTAGACCATGAAAAAAGTTTTCTTCCTACAATGGCTTGAGCTTTTTTTATACTAGGAGAAGAAAGCTTCATAGGATTTTGTGGTATACAGTCGTGTTTTTTTTTTTTGTTTTGTTTTGTTTCTGGAGGCTTTAGTCACCTTTTCCCAGAGATGATCACGTATTGTTACTAACTTTAAAATGGTCCCCAATATATTTCCATGTTACAAAAAGAAAACCTTGTGTCTCTGACAGTGGGGACTTGTAATGCAGATTTGTACTGGTGTAAATGTTAAGCACAGCATTAAAATTCTAAATTTCTGTTATTTCCTAACACATACCTTCACCAAGCTGCTAATCCAAAAGGTGTCCTGTCACTTAACTGTGTGCATCAAATGCAAAGGATTTCAGTGAGCTATATAAAGATGTTACTAAACTACAATTGAAAGTGCTACAGTACAGAACTTTTTTTTTCTATTTTGTATTAGTGTGTTTGTTTTGAAATTTAAGAATTTACAGTAAGTATTCACAAAACTTTTCCACAACAATTTTAGAAGTAGAGATTTAAAGACCTGCCATATTTTTCACACATTTTAATAACTGGACACAATTCCAATAATTGACTGTTGATGCCTAACTGACTTAACTAGTTTTATGTGCATATCTGGGATCTACGCCCAGATTTTGGCCATCTCCTCAAGTCTCTTCCTACTTAAGTGACAGTCTGACCCTGTGAGTGTACTTGTGTTTGCTAAACTAGTGGAAAGCTGTTTTTTCAGCAATTTTATTCAGCAAAAAAAAAAACCTTCTCCAATGAACCAGTAGCCCACACTTTTTTCCAAAGTAATGGGGCTACACACTTTCATATTTCCCATCTTCATGAAACAGGAAGTTGGCATTAGAAAGTAGGACCCGACAGAGGGACGACCCTGTGGAACAGGCTTGCAGTGAGGATCCTGTTGGTGGCTGCTGACTGCATAAGTAAGATACTGCGGCAGGGGAAGAGAGACTGCTGGGACCATACGAGGAGGCACAGGAAGAAGGGAGAGAGGTCCCTGCAAGAGAGGGTGCTGGACTGGGGAGGGAAGCTAGAGAGAAGGGTCGGAGGCACTGGACCAATGGGGGAAGGGAGAGTGGTGCTGGACCCATGAGGAACTGCTAGAGGAAAGGGGAAGGGTGGCTGTAGGGAAGGGCTAGGGGTGCTGGACTGTGGGGGGGGGGGCTGGGAGGGGAGAGAGGGACTGAGAGGTAGAGAGGTGCTGGACTGGAGGGAGAGCTGGAGGGAAGGGACCAAGGTGGTGGACCAGTAAAGGGGGGGGGGGTGCTGGACCAGGAAAGGTTGTATGATTGGAAGGGAGAGGGGGAAAGACTGCACTTGGATAAGAGGGCAGGGAGAGGATGAAAGGCTACATATGAAGAGAAGAGGGGAAAGATTCTGCACATGAAGAGGGAAAGCTAGATTTGAGAGAGAGGCAGAAAAATCGAAGAAAGTTGAATGTGAAAGATCAGTGCCAAACAGACATAGGGCAGGAGGTGAAAAAAGAAATAACAAATGGAAAGGAGGCCCTGGAAACAGAGTTAATAGCACACAGAGGAAACAAGATTAAAATAAGACAGCAAAGGTAGGAAAAATTATTTTATTTTCAGTTTATTGACTGAATTATGTTGGTGTTGAGTTTACATCTGTTGGCTTTATTTTGCACTGTACAGGAGCACATGCATTTTTCTATTTCTCTGGTGTTGCACAACATGCAGAGTCTGGTATCTCTGCTTTCAGTTTTTGATGCCATTTCAGTTTTTGCATGGTTTGCAATGCTCTATTTTGTATTGGGTGAGAATCAAGGGAGTTTTCATCTATGGTGGTCATTGCAAATGCACTTAATCCCTAGTGATCCCTTAGCTCTATAACTTGCTTTTGGCAATTTGAGGCCTTTTTTTTTTTATTTTAAGGAAGTATGATCTAATAAACCACTATGCGATGAACACACATATTAGACAATACAGGCAAAGGCGATTTCTAATGTATTTTACTCGTACTACTTTAGATTTAAAAATAAACACAATTTGAAAGTAGAAATAGAAATTCAAAGGAAACCCATGTTATTGCCTCAAAATAGGTGGAATGCTTTGCATTTTGCACTGTCTGTGCACATTTCTCTATTATCCATTCAAAGCAATAACATTGTAGTTTTAGAATGGTTTGGTGTGATTTGCAGTTGTGAAAATAAGTGGTGAGTTTAGAACACCATGACTTACGAATATGAATATTGAATTCACAGTTCTGAAGGAGGTGTTGTAGACATGGTTTAGGTGGTCCTTCAAAATATGCCTGTATTTTGCATTTCAAAACAGCAGTATATTTGTTTAGTAAAATTTCCTTGTCAGCATGTGCATCTTAGGTCATTAAAAAAAACATACATTGTTCATGTCAATGTTCATTTAAATTCTCATATTCATATCCAACTTGTTTTCAGTTCATGCAAACAATATGTCTATATTAAGTTGCAAATCAATAGAAATTCCCAGTTCTTCTGAAGGCGTCTCCTAATAGGGAAAAAAAAATCCTTGGTGCCTTCACATAGTAGCCAATTGACAAGGGCCCCTGTTTGCAAAAGCTGCCTTAGGGGAAATGTATTAATAGGGCACAGCCTAGCCATATATTTTATGATCTATGATGTGGGCAGTGTATCAAAGGGGTTCTTTTGTTTAACTGACAATTCTGCTGAGGTCTTTCTCCATATTTGTAATACTCTTAGTTCCCACTAACATACATATATATTTTTTTGACTAAATTAGGTTTTGTGGATTGGATTTTATATGTAAGCATGTAAACCCCCAGAGTGATGCAACTCTTGTGTATACATTTTTTTAATGGCTTCCTCAGCTCTGCATACTGTCAAATACACGCATGTTCTCCATGGCACTATACATACTGTATACAATGCTTTACATTCACTGAGACTTTCATAAAATACTCCTGCTGTTTTGCATAAATAGACCTAAATGTCCATTTTCTGACCTTACACACCTCATATAAAATTGTGCTTCACATGTACTTTTCTGGCTGGCTGGCCCAATCAATTACACTATTCCAACAAGATTAAAATTTGGACCCTTATTACAGTGATGAAATGATTCTTAATGTATACATAGAAACACAGAAACATGACGGCAGATAAAGGCCATATGACCCATCCAGTTTGCCCATCCTCTGTAACCCCCCAATTCTACCTGTTCCTAAGCAATCCCACATTCTTATCCCATGCCTTTTGAAATTCTGGAACAGTCCTAGACTCCAACGGGAGGCCATTCCACGCCTCCACCACCCTTTCTGTGAAATACTTCCTTAGGTTACTCCTAAGCCTATTCCCTCTTAACTTTGTCATATGCCCCCTCATTCCAGAGTTCTCCTTCATTTGGGAAAGGCTCTCTTCCTGTACATAAATGCCCTTGAGATATTTAAAAGTTTCTATCATGTCTCCTCTCTTCCAGTGTATACATGTTGAGGTTCATAAGCCTGTCCCTATCATTTTTGCATTCAAGACCGCTTACTAATTTCGTAGCCGCCCTCTGGACCGAATCCATCCTCTTTCCGTAGGTGCGTTCTCCAGAACTGCACGCAGTACTCCAAATGGGACCTCAGCAGAGACTTATACAACAGCACTATCACCTCTTTTTTCCTGCTGGTCATGCCTCTCTTTATGCACCCAAGCATCCTTCTGGCTTTGGCTGTCAATTTTTCTATCTGTTTGAAAGCTTTACGGTCATCAGACACAATCACCCCCAAGTCCCGCTGTTCTTTTGCACACTGAAGCACTTCACCCCTTATACTGTACCGTTCCCTCGGATGGTTGCGACCCAAGTGCATGACCCTGCATTTTTTGGGATTAAACCTTAGTTGCCAAATATCAGTCCATTCATCTAGCTTCGCTAGGTCCTTCCTCATGTCATTCACACATTCCAGGGTGTCCACCCTGTTGCAGAGTTTAGTGTCATCCGTAAAGTGGCAAACCTTACTAGACAGCCCTTCCGCAATATCGCTCAAAGACGTTAAAAAGAGCCGGCCCTAGGACCGATCCCTGTGGTACTCCACTGATATCCTTTTCTTCAGAGCAAGCTCCATTTATCACTACCCTCTGTCTCCTACCATCCAACCAATTTAACCCAATCAGTTACTCTAGGTCCCATATCGAGGGCACTCAATTTATTTGTCGCCTGTGCGGAACCGTGTCAAAGGCTTTGCTGAAATCCAAGCATACCACATCAAGCGCCCCTCCCACATCCAACTGTTTGGTCACCCAGTCGAAGAAGACAGTCAGATTCGTCTGACATGACCTGCCACTACTGAAGCCATGTTGCCTTGGGCCCCGCATTCCATGTAGTTCAAGAAATCTCACAATCCTCCTCTTTAGAAGCGTTTCCATTAACTTACTCACCACCGAGGTACTGACAGGTCTATAATTTCCAACCTCCTCCTTACTTCCACTCTTGTGCAAAGGAACCACATCAGCCCTTCTCAAGTCCACCGGGACCACTCCAGTTTCTAAGGAAGCATTGAAGAGGTCCGTCAGCGGAGCCGACAGAACTTCTCAGAGTTCCTTAAGCACCCTCAGGTATATCCCATCAGGCCCCATTGCTCTGTCTACTTTTAGCTTGGCAAGCTCCTCACAAACACAGTCCTCCGTAAAAGGGTCTTGGTCTACCATACATCCATCCTCTTTAGCCTTTGTTTTCTGCAGCCCTACCCCCAATCTTTCATTCGTGAACACAGAGCTAAAATCGTTTAGTCAGCTTTATCCTTATCTTCCACATATTTCTCTTCCTCAGCTTTGAGCCTCACAGTGCTATTATGGCACCTCCTCTTGTCACATATCTGAAAAAGGTCTTGTCCCCCAATTTTACCGTATTAGCTATCTTTTCCTCCATTTGCTGCTTCGCTTTTCTGATAGCCTTTACAGCATCTCTTTGCTTATTTAGGTATTCTCTCCTGTCTTCATCTTTGAGTCATCTTATAACGTGCAAAGGCTAGCCTCCTTTCCCTTATCTTTTCAGCTACTACATTCGAGTACCAGAGAGGCCTTCTTTTCCTCTTTTATGTAATTTTCTAACATAAAGGTTAGTTGCCTTAGTATAGCTCCTTTCAGTCTTGTCCATTGTTGTTCTACATCCTTCAGCTGATCCCATCCCGCTAACTGTTCCTTGAGAAATTCCCCCATCTCGGCAAAGTTAGTTCCTTTGAAATCCAAGACCTTCAATCTCGAATGAGCCCTCTTCTGTTTTAATATTGAACCATACCATATGATCAATAGATGCCAAATGGTCCGCCACCTTGACATTGGAAATGAACTGTCCGTTCGTAAGCACCAGGTCTAGAACAGCTCCATCCAGCGTCGGTTCCGTCACCCACTGCTGGAACAATTCTTCCTGTAGGGAATCTAAGATCTCTTTGCTTCTAGACGACCCCGCAGCCGGGACACCCCAAACATTCAGCATGTTGAAGTCACCTATCAGTAGTACTTTCCCTTTCCTAGCTATCTTGCGAATGTCTTCAGTTAAGTCCCTGTCCATTTCCTCTGAGTGTGAGGGAGGTCTGTATGTCACTCCAATATAGATACATTTTCCTTTCCCTCTTTCCAGTTTAACCCACAGTGCTTCTTCCATACCCCACATGTCCTGCAGTTCTGTCACTTGGATATCATTCTTAGCATATAATGCCACACCTCCACCCTTTTTTCCTACTCTGTCCTTCCTGAATAGATTATAGCCAGGTATAGCAATATCCCAGTCATGGTTCTCCGTGAACCACGGCTCCATGATCGCCATGAAATCGAAGTCCCTTCCATCATTGTAGCCTCAAGATCTAGAAGTTTGTTTCCCATACTACGGGAATTGATATACAAGGCTCTCTAGATTTTACTCTTTTTATTCACTTCTATAGAGTATAGAGGCGTTAGATGTCCTACCTTCCTTGGGGTTAATTATGGCTTCGTGGCCTTTTATACCCATCCCCATCAATTTTAGTTTAAAGCCCTCTTTAGTACTTTAGCCAGCCTGTTGCTGAAGACACTCCTTCCCTTCCTTGACAGATGGACACCATCACCGCTCAGTACCTCTTGGAAAATCATCCCATGGTCTATGAAACCAAAGCACTCTCGTCGGCACCATCCACGCAGCCACGAATTTATCTCCAAGATGTGAGCTTCTCTCATTCGACCTTTACCTTCAATAGGGAGGATCGATGAGAACACCGCCTGTGCACCTAGGGCTTCACCCTCTGACCCAAAGCCACAGAGTCTCGTATGATACGTTCAGTAGGATACTTAGCTGTATCATTTGTGCCAACATGGATGAGTAGCATAGGAGCATGGTCAGTAGGCTTGATGAGTCTAGGCAATCTTTCCGCAATATCATGAATCTTGGCACCAGGCAGACAGCACACCTCTCTGGACAACATATCTGGCCGGCAGATGCGCGCTTCGGTACCCACGTGAATCTCCAACCACCACTACCTTTTGCTTTCTTTGGGCCAATTGACCATCTGTGATGGCATTTTTGGTCATTGTTTCCTCCTGTTTTTTTTTAGATGTTTCTAGCTCTTCTACCTCCAGGGCTGTGAACTGATTCTTTAGCTGAATAGAAGGTGGAGTTGGAGGATTGATCTTCTGGGACTTGGTGACCTGCTTCCAACTGTGCTCTGTCTGCCCAAGATCTTCTCTGTCTTTGCTGGAAGTTCTCAATGTTTTGACCTGCATCTCTGGGTCAAATTTCTGGTTGTCCCAGATGTTTGTCTTACCACTTCTTTTAGTTCTTGTACTTCTTTCACAAGGGACTCAATGTATGTACATTTATCGCATGAAACTAGAATCTTGTCGTGGACCAAGGGTTTGGTCTTGACAGTGGTAGAAGCTGTACTGAAAGCAGTAGCTTTAGGGGTTCTTTGTTTCTTTACCATAGATCCAAATGTAGGGGCTGTTGTATTTGTGATAATAAAATATGTAGTGTGTCACACCAACTACCTTTTTATTTCTCCTACTCCTGTTCTATGGGATATAGGGGGTAGGTAGTTAATGTGTAGTTTTAGGGTAAGAACTGAGAACCTGTTAAGATTTACTGTGTGGGTGGAGTTCAATGTATGTATCTGACTATATTTGAAATTCAGTGGTTGAGCTTTTTCCTTCAGGGTATTTGTGTTTGGGGTTTTTTTGTTCCCTGATGTACCGGTTGGTTGTACACCTAATTCAATAGATTAATCTTGCAAAGTAAGACCTAGAATAAATCTGATCCTGATCTATGGGTATAGCTGATTAACAATGATTCTTTGATTATACTGCCGATACGGTACATGTGGAATGTGTTAGGTACAGCAATCTCTAGAACTGTATTAAGCCACTTATCTACACAGCTGGTTGGGATTAGGGGAAGACAAGGTTAAGAAATGCACCAGAAATGCCCAAAACCACAGCTCTAAGGTAGGGATAACCAGAAATAATGCCAGAACAAGTCTTATCTGTGAGCTTCCTTCCTTCAGGCAGGAGTCAAGAAGAGACCTTGTGGTTGCCTGCAGCCCTCTCAAAGCAGAAACTTTAGCCACACCTAAGCTTTACAAATTGTCTACAAAAAAACCAGGTGGAGAAGGAGGAGGGCTCAGCACACTTTAAGGAAAAAGAAAGAGCGATCCAATACAGAGTTATAGCAGTTTTTAAATCTAGTACTCGGATAACTGATATCAATAAACAAGTTGGAAAACACAGCAAGCAGATCACAATATTAGAGCAGATAAAATTCATTAGGCAGCAAGGGTTGCCGTATTAGTAGCAACCATCTCTCCTTACTCCACAGAATGCCTAGGCCCAATGGGCATCAACAGGTAGTCTTAACATGGATCTTCCACTTTAGCTCCATGGTTCGGACCACAGCTGCAATCCTCAAGTATTTGCTTTTTGGACTTGCAAGTAGCCATCATAGCTACACTGTACTTTACAAAGAAACTTCTCATCTTCCCTTGTCAGATTGCTATTGTGTGTTGCTGCCATTCTTTTTTTAAGATACCATCATCTATGCATTTTAGGCTTTATGCTTAGAGATTTATGTATTTCCTAGTAAACCAGTGAATCTGTAGTGGTCATTTTACAAGCTCTATTACTAATTTGGATGTGCATAAACTGGCATTTTAGATGTGTATATTGCATACATGTCTACATCCTGATTTTAGATACATCTGAAACAAATATGCATATATGCAAGAGTATGTGGTCGGAGCATGGTTTGGGCAGAAAGTACACATGCATTTCCCATTTCAGGAGAATGCACTTTTGTCTATTCTCAGGAATGTCTAGGTTAACCAAGTTGCTCATTTTGTGCAGCTTTTCATTGGAGGCATTAAGGATGGTCACCCCCCTTTGATTTCCACCGGTATTTTTTTTTTTTTTTTTTTTGTTCCCCTGAAAGTGATACTAGCAAATGTTATCATGTACTGTGACAGTGTGAGGAGACAGACGTGTAGGTTTCTAAAATGGTAGACATACACTTAATGTTTTCTGGCATATACATGTTTATATTTCTATGTTGACCCAGCTGATATTTTAGCTGTTGATGATTTGTAAAAGGTTCCCGCTGCCATGTACTTGGTGCATACACGTCCATTCCTAGATGTATTTTAGAACAGGCTCTATGCTGGCAGATCTTGTTCTAAAAGTACTATATAAATAGCATGTACTCTCCTTTCTGGTAGTTCTACTTGCTAGGAACATTATAACTCTATAGAGATAGCCAGACAATCTGGTAAATCACAGATGGGACACGGCTAGTGTTGTGACTTTGCAAGTTAATCATTTCACTGATTTAGGTCAGTTGCAGTTAAGGCTGCTCTTTTCTCTCGTCTGTATTTTGTTCTAGTGCCTACTTTTTAAAAGAAAAAAAATGCTTTTCCGTGATGACCTTTTTATTTTTGTCTGCTGTGTTCTGAAACGTGGGAAAGGTTATATCCTGCTTTTATGTAGTTTAATCACGCAGTTGGAAGATCTTTCTCTTTCACTCTTGGGGCAATCCTGCACAAAAATGAATTGTGCACAATATTTTAAAATTCTACCTATATCCTACATAATAAAAAGCACCCTCAACATTCTGAAGCTGACTCCGTGGCTTCAGTGAAGGGTATGACGCTTCCGAAGCTCAGGCTCCATCTCTGTAAGCTCCGCCCTCACGTCAAACGTGATGACTTCGAGGGCGGGTAAATCGGGATAAAAGAAACGCATCAAAGAAAAAGATCGACCTCTGCCCTCGAGTCAAAAACGTCATGACGTTGACGTCGAGGGCGGGTATATCGGGGGGGGGGGGGGGAAGGCTACAAAAAAAATCGCATGACCACGCCAAACGCGCCTGCACAGCAAATAACCTGCCTCTCGCTGATACTGAATCTCTCTCTCGCAAAACGAGCCACATGTACACACCAAGCACCCCTGCGCATTAACGGTAACTGTCTCGCCGCTCCCGCACAGCAACAGCTGTCATTTCACACAATGACAGCCGATAGCCAACCATTACTATTTACAGAAAGAGGGAAGAACGGTGTGGTGCAGAAAAACGGAAAGAATTCTTGCAGCAGGCAAAGTTTTCAAAGGTGAGTGGCCAGACTATGCCCCACATATGCTGCTACACTCTCCCCACCCACCCAACATCATACACAAACCCTGTCAACCTCCACACACACCACCCCCTACCAACACCAACCACTCACGTCATAAAAAAATTCCCCAAAGAAAAAACAGCATATTTAGGTCTGACACATAGACATAAATTCCTTCAAACACCCACCCCCTTCCCAAAGCATCCTCCACACACCAACCCCTACCACCACCACCCACACACATCATATACACTCCACAGGAAAAAAAACATGATTCTGTCTCTCTCACGCACAGACATAAATTCATTCCAAATCACCACCCACAACCTTCCAACAAGTATCAAACAAAAACTGCTATGGAGAAAGCATCTCTCTCACTCACTCAGACACACCCACACACTACCCCCCCCCCCCCCCCCCCCACACACACACACACACAAAATACATACACAACCTCTACCCTGAAGAATCTAAATCTCTCTCACACACAGGCAAACCACCCCCCCACACACACACACACCACACCACACAACATACACACACTCTGCGAGGGAAAGATAACCTCTCTCTCTCTCGCACACACACCCCACCTTAATACACAAACTCAAACAAGGACATTCAATATCTATCTCTCTCAATCACACACACACACAGCCCCCCCACCCACCACCCAAAAAAAAAAAGATGCAGCGCAATGCTACCCTCACCCCCCCCCCCCCAAGAATGGCAAGCCAAATTGGTTATGCAACTCAAACAATACAAAAAAAAAACCATAACCAAGGCCACACCCCACCCACCCCTCCTTCCAATACGGGACTAAGGAAAGGGAAGTACAGGGGAACAAATGCAATTGTCCCCACGCCACACTCTCAAGCACAGATGCCGCTACCCTGTACACCCCCCCACACACACACATCATATACAAACTCTGCAACCCTCCAACACCCCCATCAACACCATCCACATCATACACAAACTGTACAAGGGACAATCATCATCTTTCAACGATATACCCCCCCCTCAAAAAAAAAACCTCAAAGCAGATTTGTCATGCAAATCAATACAATAAAAAAGCAAAACAATAAAAAAAAACTACACAAACAAAATATTCAATTACTCATTACCAACACAATTATAATAATCACTTACAACACATTCATGACAGAAAACAAATACCTTGCTAGCACCCGTTTCATTTGTTTCAGAAACGGGCCTTTTTTACTAGTACTTTTATAAAACAGGATCCCAGATCCAGCCCTAATAGCATGCAAATGCCAACACACATTTACACCTGCTGAAATTTGAATCTGGCCCCTGGTTTTAGGTAAAGACCTCAGTATGACTTCTGCACTACTACTGGATTATCCTGAGTACGGTGATTGTTCTGTTCAAAAGCACAACAGCTTAAAAATGTAGGACCCAATACTTATTATGCAACTAGTAGAAGAAAAGAAAAACTTCAAAAGTATTTGGAAATGCAATCCTCATCCCAATCCCCCCGCCAGGTTAACAAGTAGAATCTAACCCACAAGGAGTTATGGGAGTCCTTAGTGCCAAGGACCTCTAGCGTACCAAGAGCGGGATGGTAGGGGGCGGTTCGCCCTGGGTGCATGGAGCAGTTGTGCAGCTGTCGGCTCCACTGGCTCCCTGCCCCCTCTGATGTTACTTCCTGTTCCAGGACAGGGCTGGTGGAGCTGACAGCCACGTGACTGCTCCATGCACCCCCAGGTGGTGAGGATGATGCACTTCTGGGGGAGGTGTAGCAGTGACCTGCCCAGGTTGGCAACCAACCTAGGTACGCCACTGCCAAGGACTGTTATTTGGCATCAGTTTTGGGCCTTAATTTACTATCATGCTGTTGCTCATCTCAAACCATAGATGTAGAACAAGATCCACTAAAGAACTAGATAATTCTTTTTCAAAGAACACATTAAATCTATGGGATTCACACAAACATGACCTATCAGCAGGATGAAAATTCTCTTCATTGTCTCCAATAAGATTTAATAAGGATTTTTTTCCACATGAATTATATATTGGAACCAGTAGAAACTAGGTGGAAAGAATCTCTTGATGCCTATGCTAGATAGTTAACTATAATTGTTTTGAATACTTAGGGAAAAGTTTCAAATGCATTTGGAGAAGAATGAAATTAGAAAAGATCTCTTTTACAGAAAGAGCTCTGCTTGAGCAAATACAAATTGAAAATTGAAGCAGGAAAGAACCAAATTACTCTGGTCTCCCTCAACTCTCTATTCGTTGTCTTCATACAATTCAAAATACCACTATCCATCTCTATGCACACACTAGATTCAACTGTATAATTTCTCTACTCTTCAACACTACTGGCTTCCTGTTTCCTACTTTAGTCCTTAATCATAAAAGCCCTTCACTTAGGTATCCCTTCATACTTGTCCTTCCTAATTACCACCTATACTCCAACTAGAGCTCTCCGCTGCCTCAATGACAATCAACTTTGTATTCAACCCCCAAAAGATGCACTGAGCTTTCTTTTGGATTGCTCCATCACCTTTGGAACTCTTCCGTCTCCTATCTGACCTCAAACATTCTTACCCTAAATTCAAAGCTTTGTTAAATACACACCTATTTGAAAAAGCTTAGTCGATCCAGCTTGGGGGGGGGGGGGGAGGGGGCTTGGCCTTCTGGGGATTCACTAGTCCACAATCTACTATACTTATCCTTTATACCTATAATTAACTCATCTTCTCTCTCTCCTTTCCTATCCTATAATGAAATAGTATTCCTTTCTTTTATTAGATTTTAATGTACATCACCTTATCTTGAAAAAGTGATTCACTATTAATAAACAATATTCATGCTTTGTGTTCAGGAATATCTTCCTGTTAGGAAAACAAACTTATTCTAGCATAGGGAAAAGATCTGGGAGCAATATGGAGAAAGCCATTGGAGTTTTAAATGAGGATGAACAAAATCGCTATCAACCTTTTTGAAAATGTTTATGAAATTATGCATAGACTACTTCAGTCTTGACAAACTGCACAAAATATATTCAAATACAGACAATAAGTGCTAATATAAATGAAGAAGCTAAAAGCCCACCTTTTTGATGCTGCTTTTAACTCCTAACCCTTATTCACTTGTTCAGAACCCTTATTTTATCATCCTCACTTTAATATTCCCTTATCTCTTTGTTCTGTCTGTCCTAATTAGATTGTAAGCTCTGTCGAGCAGGGACTGTCTCTTCATGTTCAAGTGTACAGCGCTGCGAACGTCTACTAGCGCTTTAGAAATAATTAGTAGTAGTAGTAATGGACACTATGGTTCTCATTTTCAAAGCAGATGAACATCTCAAAATGCCCATCTGACAAAAATGTCCAAACCTCAATTTTTGAAAGGCAGAATTTGGACATCCTACACTGAAGTTCATCTAAATAACAAGGGGGCGTGTTTAGGGCAGGACGGAGTTCTCAAATTTAGGATGTCCAACAGTGATAGTCAAACAGGAAGAAACATCCAAGTCAAGAAGGGCATCCTAAGTTAGACCCGTTTCACTCACATCTAGGGTACATAAATTCCTGATCGAGTAGCTGACCACTGGAGGGATTAAGGCATGATCCCTAAGTCCCCCTTCCTCATCCCTGAAGGTGACACTGGAAATGGAAACTAGGATCCCTGACACCATCTGGTAATACAGGCATTCTAAACACAGCAGCATGCAAGTCTGAAGAGCAGCCTTGTGTAAGTGCAGTGGATTCTAAACCAGGGGACCCGGATTCAAATCCCACTTCAACTTTTGTTTTACCTTTAAATTGAGCCCTCCGGAAACGCAGATATGCCTACTGTACATAAATATTAGACACGAGTCTGAGGCAGGGACGTATCTGCGTGGGGCCACAGGGGTGGGGGACCCCAACCCCTGCCAGCCGAGGTCCCCTTCCTCAAAAGACCTCAGCTCAAGGAATATTTTTAAAGTTGTTCGTCCTCGCTCCCACTCCTCCGTGCTGCTGTTCAAACTCTGCGGAATCCAGTTTTGGAGTCTGTCTGATGTCGCAGCACGTTGTACGTG
The DNA here is from genome assembly GCF_901765095.1 of Microcaecilia unicolor. Classification (NCBI taxonomy): domain Eukaryota; kingdom Metazoa; phylum Chordata; class Amphibia; order Gymnophiona; family Siphonopidae; genus Microcaecilia; species Microcaecilia unicolor. Next base: position 264,010,339 of record NC_044031.1, on the reverse strand, counting down.
CAGGACGACGTACAACGTGCTGCGATGTCACGTCAGACAGACTCCGAAACTGGATTCCGCAGAATTTGAACAGCAGCACAGAGGAGTGGGAGCGAGGACGAACAACTTAAAAGACCTCAGCTCAAGGAATATTTTTAGAGGAAGCGGACCTCGGGGGGTGTGGTCCCCCGCCAGCAAAGGTAGGTGTTGGCGGCGGGGGGGGGGGCTATAATGTGCCCCCCCACTCTGGCCCCCTCTACCACAGAACCCCAGATATGCCCCTGGTCTGAGGGCTATTGAGGTGGAGCACATTCAGGGACAATGTATTTTGCTGTTTCTGGAGGGCTCACCCTTTTAAAATAAGAGTTGCAGTGGAATATGAACCTGGGGTTTAAAAAAGGTTTGGATATCTTCCTAAACCAAAAAGTCCCTAAACCATTATTAAGATGAACATGGGGAAAATCCACTGCTTTATTTCTAGGATAAGCAGCTTGGCATGTGTTCTGTTTTTAGGATCTTGCCAGGTACTTGTGACCTGGATTAGCCCACTGTTAGAAACAGAATGCTGGGCTTGGTGGACCTTTGGTCTGTCCCAGTATGGCAACACTTATGTTCTATGATCTGACTACTAGGCTGCCTCTGTGCTCTGCAGGGATGTTTGTGTGGCCATTTTTGTAAAAATACTGCCAGTTGTCCTTTGTCCCAGGTTTTTTGGCATTCATAATTTGAGCGTTTTATTTTGGAAAATGGCTGTTTATTTTGGACGTTTTAACATATTTTTGAGCAGGAAACATTTTTCCTGTTTGAAAATGGCTGAGAGGTGGATGTGGTTTATGGATGTTGTAACATTTTTGAAAGAATGTCCTAGTCAGAATTGAATGTCCCGCTTCTATTTGGAAGTGACCCAGAATAAAATTAACTTGGAAGCCACCTCCCAGTATGTCAAAACATATCCAAAATCAAGTTTAAAAATTGATCCCAAGATATTTTTAACTAAGTTTTCCTGTCTGATGTCAGCTCTAACAAGTTAACTTTTTGTTGGAGCCTGTTGTGAACTCACTTGAAGAAAATCAGTCTTCATTTTGGAACTACTTTAATTCAATGAATATGGAATATGCAGTGCTGAGAGAGTTTGTGCTAAACTACAGACTATTCCAGGGGTTCACAATTTATACCTAAAACTGTATTATATCCTAAAATAAAAAATTACCCCACCAAATAACTGAGACAAAACACCTATTTTCATAATTCAATGAATGAAGCTTGTCTTTTGTCCAAGTTTATTCGGTGGTGGTTTTAGATTTAAGATCTAATCATGTTTCAATCTTTTCTCTTAAATTTTCATAATAGTGCCTCACTACTGCTGTACAAACGTGCTTTTTTTTTTGTTACATTTGTACCCCACGCTTTCCCACTCATGGCAGGCTCAATGTGGCAGGCAATGGAGGGTTAAGTGACTGACTTGCCCAGAGTCACAAGGAGCTGCCTGTGACGGGAATTGAACTCAGTTCCTCAGTTCCCCAGGACCAAAGTCCACCACCCTAACCACTAGGCCACTCCTCCACTCCATTGAGTACTATATTCCAATAAATATATTCTGCAACTCGGCAAATAAGTGCTAACTGGGTTAGGAGAAAGGGAAGGACAGATGAGACTTTTCTGTGTTTATACTTGTTACCTTGATACGGTTTCAGATATTATAACTCTAATAGGTATATATGTCTATAAACTGCTCAGATAAGGATAAAAATGGGAAAAGTATGGCTCAGAACACAATCTAATCCCTCTGTTTTGCTTCTTTGCTCCAGGTCAGACACATACAGTGACAATCCAGATACAGTTTGAATGGAGCAGTACCCACACAATCTGTTGGTCTGGAAAGAAGAATGAAGTGGGGAAAAAAAGTAATGTGATTAATAAGGTACATTGTCCATGTATGTAGAACATTTGAAAGGATGTAGTTGGTATTGATACCGTAGCATGCCATTGCAGCAAGGCAAAATGTATTGCCATACACAGAGCAGCCAATAGCGAAGTGCATAGCTCACTCACATGGGAGGCAAGTCTATGGAGAAGCACCTAGTTTTAGGCACCAAAAGGCACCTATTGGAAGCCTATTTTATAAGGGGAAACAGGCACCTACTTTCTTTCATAGCAGGCTTGTCCAACCAGCGGGCCAGAAACTAGCCAACCAAGTGCTTTTTTTTCTTCTAGCCCGCAGACACTGAGCAATTCTTGTGGTGCTTACAGCAGGATTCTGCTTCCCCACCACCACTCTGATCTCTGTAAGCATTGGTTATGTAGTGCTGGACGTTTGGGTTCATCTCATGGCTTCAAGTCTCAAGAATTGAAGCCACAAGACCATCATGAACTTCTGGCACTACGTGGTTAAGACTTGCAGAGAGCCAAGTTGGGGCAGCAGGAATCCCACTGTTTCTTCTGCAGCTGAAACTGGGTGAAGGATGGAGAGACATGAAAGAGAAACTGGGAGAAGGTGCGACTGCACCTCGAATATTATGTTCAATTCTGGTCACCGCATCTCAAAAAAGATATAGTGGAATTAGAAAAGGTACAGAGAAGGGCGACAATGATAGAGGATGGGACGACTTCCTATGAGGAAAGGCTGAAGCGGCTAGGGCTTTTCAGCTTGGAGAAAAGACGGCTGAGGGGAGATATGATAGAGGTCTATAAAATGAGTGGCACGGGTAGGTGTGAATTGTTTACTCTTTCCAAAAATACTAGGACTAGGGGGCATGCGATCAATCTACAAAGTAGTAAATTTAATATGAGAGAATTTACTTTTCACTCAACGTGTAATTAAACTCTGGAATTTGTTGCCAGAGAATATGGTAAAGACGGTTAGCTTAGCGGGGTTTAAAAAAGGTCTAGACAGCTTTCTGAAGGAAAGGTCCATAGACCATTATTAAATTAACTTACGGGAAATCATTTCTTATTTCTGGGATAAGCAGCATAAAATGTATTGAACTTTTTCGGGACCTTGCCAGGTATTTATGACCTGGATTGGCCACTGTTGGAAACAGGATGCTGGGCTTGATGGACCTTGGTCTGTCCCAGTGTGGCAATACTTATGTACTTATGCACTGTTATATTTTGCCACCCATTTGATGAAACATGTGGCAAAATACAACAGTACATGTTTTGGCCCTCAATGTTAAAACATATAAAATGTGGTCACTGACAGGAAAAGGTTGGACAAGCTTGGTTTATATTTTATTTTGATTTTGCTCACACCTTTTTCAGTAGTAGCCCAAGGTGAGTTACATTGAGTAATTCTCTGTCCCTGGAGGGCTCACAATCTAAGTTTGTTCCTGAGGCAAGGGAAGGTTAAGTGACTTGCCCAAGATCACAAGGAGCAGCAGTGAGATTTGAACCGGCCACCTCTGGATTGCAAGATCCAGTGCTCTAACCACTAGGCCAGTCCTCCACTCCACAGTATAGAATACTAATATCACAAGTTAAACTTGTATATATAATTTTAGACACATCCACCTACACCAGCCATCGGATTAGTATCAATGTTCACACCTAGATTGCTAAAACCAAAACCTGCACCCTCCTATAATTTACATGTATGTCCACTTGCAAACTGTGCACCATGTTATAGAATAACACATAGCTGGAGTTCTGGCATTTACACAGGCTCTTGGCTCTTAAATGTCAATGCCCTCTTCGTAGAATTACCTCCTAGGTGTCACTGCACATAGCAACCATTAAGAAAGCTACACAGTTCAGGCAGTAGTTTTCACAGTGTGGAAAAAGAAGCAAGGTTCTGCAAGGTATCAAAGTAGATCAGTGCAGAACAAATATAAAAAGAAATTTATAAGGGACAACTGTACTGTTTTTAAATATTTCAGAAAGGCTGTCTGGTAAGGTTTGTCTTTGCAGAGTTTAGTATCATCTGCAATAGGGTGGGTGTGAATGACATGAGGAAGGACCTAGTTGAAGCTTGAGGAATGGACTGATATTTGGCAACTAAGGTTTAATCCCCAAAAATGCAGAGTCATGTACTTGGGTCGCAAGAATCTGAGGGAACAGTACAGTACTAGGGGGTGAAGTGCTTCAGTGTATGAAGGAAGAGCGGGGCTTGGGGGTGATTGTGTCTGATGACCTTAAAGCTTTCAAACGGGTAGAAAAAGCGACGGCCAAAGCCAGAAGGATGCTTGGGTACATAGAGAGGCATGACCAGCAGGAAAAAGGAGGTGATAGTGCCATTGTATAAGTCTCTGGTGAGGCCCCATTTGGAGTACTGTGTGCAGTTCTGTAGACTGCACCTACAGAAAGATATAAAGAGGATGGAGTCTGTCCAGAGGGCGGCTACAAAATTAGTAAGCGGTCTTTGAATGCAAAAATTATAGGGACAGGCTTATGAACCTCAACATGTATACGCTGGGAGAGAGGAGGCATGATAGAGATGTTTAAATATGTCAAGGGCATCACTTAATAATTTTATTATATTAGAGATAATGTTTATCTTTGGAGTAATGAGTTGTAGGAGAACAGTTGCTATTGTAAGGGAGGGGTGGGAAGAGGGTTAAAATAAGGAAATAACTTGACAGATTGAATAGTTTGCTTGTCTTTGTAAAGTTTTTATTTTACTTTTGTAGAGACACGTGTGTTGAAGTATCAACATTTATTTATTGAAAACAGTACAAAATATTTTAGAAATATATGTTAAGGGCATTTATGTACAGGAAGAGAGCCTTTTCCAAATGAAGGAAGGCTCTGGAATGAGGGAGCATATGGTAAAGTTAAGAGGGAATATAGGCTTAGGAGTAATCTAAGGAAGTACTATTTCACAGAAAGGGTGGTGGAGGCGTGGAATGGCCTCCTGGTGGAAGTGGTGGAGTTGAGGACTGTTCCAGAATTTAAAAAGGCATGGGATAAGCATGTGGGATAGCTTAGGAACAGGAAGAATTAGGGGTTACATAGGATGGGTCATATGGCCTTTATCTGCAGTCATGTTTTCTATGTTTCTATTTCATAAATATAAATCACAGGGGCCCTTTTTACTAAGCAGTTCTAAAAAGTGGCCTGTTCTATTTTTAATGTGTGTGTTTCTCACATGCTGAGGCTACTTTTAGCACAGCAGTAAAATGGCCACAATTTCTATTCTCCCATTAATGGCCACGTGCTAATTTCCCAACTGCCTAGTGTGTGAGCTAACCGGACAGCGCATGGCGAATTTACGAACCTTTTCCGTAGATGGGAAGGCGGTAGAACTAGAGGACATGGTACGAGATTGAAGGGGGGCAGACTCAAGAAAAATGTCAGGAAGTGTTTTTTTCACGGAGAGTGGTAGATACTTGGAATGCCCTTCCGCGGGAGGTGGTTGAGATGAAAACGGTAGCGGAATTCAAGCATGCTTGGGATAAACATGAAGGAATGGATCCTCAGAAGCTTAGCCAAGACTGGGAGGCGGGGCTAGTGCTGGGCAGGACTTCTACGGTCTGCGCCCTGAAAATGGCAGATACAAATCAAGGTAAGGTATACACAAGAAGTAGCACATATGAGTTTATCTTGTTGGGCAGACTAGATGGACCGTGCAGGTCTTTTTCTGCCGTCATCTACTATGTTACTATGTTACTCGTGCTACCTGATTAGCACAGGGCACACCTACTCTCCTTCTCAAAAAAACACCCCCTGTGCTAGGAAATGTTATATTTTACAGTGCAAGATTGGTACTCAGTAATTTCCAAAAGTACTGCAGATGCCTGAGCATGTCCCACGGTATTGCCTTTTTAACGTGCAGTAAGCATGCGATAGTGATTTACTGCTTTGTAAAAGGGCCCCACAGTTTTAAAACTAAATACAAAAAGTTCATCAAAATTGAAAAAAATGATTAATGCATAAATGTGAAATGCCCATGTTTCAGCTTTCTCCTGCATTGGTCAAAAGGCCTATATAATACCCTGCATGAAAGAATCTTTAAAAAAATTAGTTGGTGTAATCAGCCCACAGTGGTAAGTGGTTAGTAAGCTGCTTTTGGCTGTGAGCTGAGCTAAGCCCAGATGGTGCTGGGACTACCCAGCTCCTGTCATCAAGTATCCAGGTATATGCTCTGATCCAGAAATTAACCGGTCACCGGCTGATACAGCTTGGGGTATTTTTATTTTCATTTTTTAAATGAATTGAGTGATTTGTATGTTTATTTCCTTCCAAACCATTGTAGTTGCATAAAAACATAAGAGTAGCCATACTGGGTCAGACCAATGGACCCTGTTTTCCAAACCGTGGCAACACTCCATACTAAAAATCCTGAGGCAAGCAATTGCTTCCCATGTCTGTCGCAATAACAGACTATGGACTTTTCCTCCAGGAATTTGTCCAATCCTTTTTTTAAACCCAGATACGCTAACCGCTGTTACTGCATCCTCTAGCAAAGAGTTCCAGAGCTTAACTATTCATTGAGTGAAAAAAAAATATTTCCTATTTGTTTTAAAAAGTATTTCCATGCAACTTGTGTCCCCTAGTCTTGGAATGAGTAAAAAATTGATTTACTTCTTGTTCTACAGCACTCAGGATTTTGTAGACCTCTATTATCTCTCCTCATCCGTCTTTCATCCATCTCTTTTCCAAGCTGAAGAGCCCTAGCCTCTTTAGCCTTTCCTCATATGAGAGGAGTTCCATCCCCTTTATCATCTTGATTGCTTCTTTGAACCTTTTTTTTAATTCTGCTATATCTTTTTTGATATACAGTAACCAAAACTGAACTCAAAACTCAAGGTATGGATGCACCATGGAGCGATACAAAGGCATTATAGTATTTTTCTGTCTTGTTCACCATCCCTTTCCTAATAATTCCTAGCATTCTGTTAGCTTTCTTGGCTGCTGCCACACACTGAGCAGAAGATTTCAGCACATTATCTACAATGACACCCAGATCTTTTTCTTGAGCGCTGACCTCCAAGGTGGACCCTAGCATCGGGTAACTGATTCGGATTATTCTTTCCAATGTGCATCACCTTGCATTTGTCCACATTAAATTTAATCTGTCATTTGGATGCCCAGCTTTCCAATTTCCTAAGGTCTTCCTGCAATATTTCACAGTCCACACGTGTTTTAACAACCTTGAATAGTTTTGTATCGTCTGCAAATTTGATCACCTCACTTGTTCTGATTTCCATATCATTTATAAATGTTAAATATCACCGGTCCCAGTACAGATCCCTGCGGCACTCCACTGTTCACTCTCCTCCATTGAGAGAAATGACCATTTGTTGGTGTTTTATGTAACTTTAATATTGTACATCGCTCTGATCTTTTTTTTTTTCTTGTAAAAAGTGGTACAAGTTTAATAAACTTGTAACTATAACTTTATTCAGACCAGTGCCTGGTTAATTTGCCACATAAAGTTAGGACAGCAAAAAGACTGTCCTAACTTTATGTACTCAGGGGTCCTTTTATAAAGACTCACTAGTGTTTTTAGTGCACGCTAAAAAACTGTGCGCTAAACGCTAGAAATTCCTATCTCTAGCATTCCTCATGCACTAAAAACGCTACCGCACCTTTTTGTAAAAGACCCCCTCAGCCACTTAGAGGACTGAATATCATGTTAACCAGCTAAATTGCTGCTCTTCCTTTACTCCACTCCTAGACTTTCCCTAACCTAACTTAAAAAGGCATGGGATAAGCATGTGGGATAGCATGGTTAGGGGATGGCAGTTAGCGAGGATATTCAGCACTGTTATCCAGTGAAATGCTGCTGAATATCTGGGATAGGCTAGCTCAGTGGGGTTGAAAATTAGACAAAATTTGCAGTATAAAATATCCACAGACTTTGCACCAGTGTGAGCAGATTGAAAATTATCTCAGGAAAGCAGAGCACCAGGAGTAGGTCAACTTAAGAAAATGGTATTGATTTATATTTAAAGGGCTGATTATCTCTATTTTTTTTATCTTGTTTAAAGTGGGTACAGTTAAGAAAATTCCATATTGGGACTAATTTTAAGTCATTCAATTGTATAATACAGAATAAAGAAATAAACCAACTCTACCACAATAGAATGAAGAAAAAAAGACTAACTTTAGTAGGAGGGTGCTGGGAGGGAGACTTCTTTGTTGGGAAAGGAGTTTGGAGTTGCAAGTGTGTTCTGTTTCAATGTTTGAAGCTCATTCAGTGCTAGGAAATATCGTCCTTAACCTCTTTCTGTAATGTTTTGACTTCAGGTTCCTGCTTAATGTATATTTTGTTAAAATATACATTAAGCAGCATATGACGTGCACAAGCAACGCGGTTCAGACACCCCTTCCCTCATCACCAGACTACATGTTGCACCTTTTTATACCTTATGCTCCCCCTAGATCTTTGTTCCTCTGCCGTTGATTCACTCTGGCGGGTTATCCCTTCCTTCTGTTATTTGCCTCGATGTCACCCACTCTACTGCTGTCAGCTATGCCGGACCAGAGCTCTGGATTTCCCTCCCCACACATCTTCGTCTGGAATCCTTTGCTAAATTTAAAGCAGCTCTGAAAACTCTCTCTTTAAATTGAATACCCCACCAGTCGGTAACTTGCATATTTTCTTGGTATTCATTCTCCCATTTTCCTTAGCAGCTTTTATGATTGATTGTACACCTCATAGAAGCCAGCTCTGGCCGTGCACCATATCAAGTCTCTGTAAATAAATAAAATATCATTGGGAATAGCAAGCTGAGTGGGGGAAAGATTTGGTGACTTGCTAGACATTTTAATCATAGTTCAGCTGTTGCTGTAAGGAGTTCTAGCCTGTAGACTTGTAATCTATTTGTTACTAGGCAACTGTAGTATTTTGGTTTCCTCCTTGGAAATCACATTTAAAGTTTTAGAATGTGCTAATGAAAATGTTCTTAAAATAGAAATCAAAGTATTTTGATGCCATAACTGTTTGATACCATGTACTCTAAAAGGCAACAAGCTATATTTACAAGGGGTTCAGGTTAAGGACTGCTTGAAAAATATCTGTCTTGGTTCTCTGTGTTTTTTTTTTTTTTTTTGTATAGATAAGTAAAAAGGGACTGGATACACCCTTCTGCGATACTCTCCCAGGGTCACTTGTGGTTTGACATGATAGGTGTGTGCAGAGCCAAGAGGGTAATGAGATGCCCATCAAGCATTGTATCTCCACCAGCAAAGACTGCTCTTGCTGTGGCAGAAGTATTGCTTTCTCCTCCTGAAGCCTCCATTTCCCCTATCCAGGGCCACTGAGGACACAGCCAGGCCCGGCGAAACGTATCGCCCTCCCCACATGGGCCGACATAGCATCATCCCTCCAACCTGGGCCAACGTAGTGGTGCTCCACACACACACACACACACTCAAGGCCACCCACTCCCTTACCCTCTGTCTCTAACTGCTCCTGTGTGCCAGGACCCAGATGATTTCATTAATGTGATATCCCAGGTCATCCAGGTTATCGCATTAATGCAATCATCTGGGTCCTGGCCGGCACGCAAGAGAGAGACGGACCCAGAAGAAGCTTGCTGGTGCCGGGCACCCTGTTGGAATTTTGCACCCCGCCTCTCAGTGGCCTGCCCCTGTCTGAAGATGGCAAGGGCCTTGCTGGAAGTTTGCTAGCAGTAAGGAAAGGTCTGGTGCCAACAGCAGTGAATCATACAATTGCAGAGATGCAAACATCATTTGAAGAGGTATGAAGGGGACATCTGCAGTAGAAGTTTGTCTGCTGCTTTTTGTCCTTTAAAATGCAACTGTTTTGTGTTTTAGTTCTAAGGAACTATATAAGAATATACATACTGGGTCAGACCAATGGTCCATCTAGCCTAGTATTCTGCTTCCAATCCAGTACCTGGCAGAAACCCAAATAGTAGCAATCTTCTGCATTGTTGGGGGCCAGATTTGGTGACTCTGGCGGTAACTTTTCACCAAAAGATACCCTCCAAACAATGTGGGTGGCTGTATCTGAAGTAGAGGGAATCTTTGTGCTTCCAAGGTTCAGACTGAGATGCCTTGATATTTTCAAAACAGTCTATTCACAAGATGTTGCTGTTGGGATACCTAGCATGAAGAAAATCTGTCCCATTAAAACTGGAGTGCATTCTGCCTTTGCCTATGGATAAGGCTACACCTAGATTGAGATTTGGTATTTTTTCCCCAGATTCTATATACAGCGACTAAAGCCGCATAGTCAATTTGCACATGCAACTTGATTAATGAGCCAATCAGCGCCAATAATTGGCTGCTGATAACCAGTTGTCATTAATTGGTATTTGTGTGCTCATTTTATTCTATAATGCTGTGTATGGAAGTCTTGTAGCATGTAATTTCAAGGTGAGGTGGACAGAGTTGCTTCAGGGGGTGTTCCAGGGATGTTCTAGAATTTACACACATTGTTACAGAATAGGCTCGATTGGCACCTAATTTAGGTGCAGGCGTAATTGCCAGTGCCTAAAGTTAGGCATTGTTTTGTGCACTTATCCCCGGATTCTATATATGGCACCTGAAAATTCATGCGGAAACCAAAGTGTATTTTGTAACAATGCACATAGCTTAATTGGTTAACTAGCTAATTGGTGCTGTTAATTGGATATAAAGCAACTAGCACTAATTAGTATTGAGATTTACATGCAGAACTCGCTAAGCGTATTTTATAACATGGTGTACCTAAATTCTAAGTTGCATAATTGAAAACGGGATGTGGCCATGGGTGGGAGTTCCTAAAATCTATGCGCAATATTATACAATACACCCGATCTGTGCCTAATTTAGGCATCAGGATTTACACTCTTGAGTATTTTATATATCACATAGAAATTTAAGTACATTCAATAAAATTTAGGCATACTCTAGAGAATATGCCTGGGTGTAATTTTTTTTCCGTGTGGGTTTTTCAGGCACCATATACAGAATCTAGCCCTTAGTGCTATTCTATAAAGGATGTGCATAAGCACATAAGTATTACCACACAGACCAAGGTCCATCAAGCCCAGCATCCTGTTTCCAACAGTGGCCAATCCAGGTCATAAATACCCGGCGAGATCCTGAAAAAGTTCAATACATTTTATGCTGCTTATCCCAGAATTAAGCAGTGGATTTTCCTCTCCAATTTAATAATGGTCTATGGATTTTTCCTTCAGGAAGCTGTCCAGACCTTTTTTAAACCCTGCTAAGCTAACCTCCTTTACCACATTCAATTCCAGAGTTTAATTACACATTGAGTGAAGAAAGTTTCTCCAATTTATATTAAATTTACAACTTTGTAGCTTCTTCGCATTGCCCCCTAGTCCTAGTATTTTTGCAAAGCGTGAGCAAATGATTCACGTCTAGGGTTACCATATGGCTTCAGAAAAAGGAGGACAGATTGAGCCAGTCTGGGTTTTACTTCCATTGCTTTCAATGGAAGCAAAACCCGGACTGGACCAATGTGTCCTCATTTTTCTGGAGCCATATGGTAACCTTACATCTTCCTGTTCCATTCCACTCATTTTATAGATCTCTATCATATCTCCCCTCAGCCGTCTTTTCTCCAAGCTGATGAGCCCTAGCTGCTTCAGCCTTTCCTCATAGGGAAGTTGTCCCATCCCCTTTATCATTTTTGTCGCCCTTCTCTGCACCTTGTCTAATTCCACTGTATCTTTTTTGAGATGTGGTGACCAGAATTGAACGCAGTATTCGAGGTGTGGTTGCACCATGGACCAATACAAAGGCATTATAATGTCCTCACTTTTGTTTTCCATTCCTTTCCTAATACCTAACATTCTATTTGCTTTCTTAGCCGCTGCAGCACACTGAGCAGAGGGTTTCAACATATCAACCACGCCGAGATCCCTTTCTTGGTCTGTGACTCCTAACGTGGAACCTTGCATTACGTAGCTATAGTTCGGGTTCCTCTTTCCCATGTGCATCACTTTGCACTTGCTCACATTATACGTCATCTTAGATTTAGATGCCCAGTCTCGTAAGGTCCTCTTGTAATTTTTCGCAATCCTCTTGCGATTTAACAACTTTAAATAACTTTGTGTCGTCAGCAAATTTAATTACCTCACTAGTTACTTCCATCTCTGTCATTTATAAATATGTTAAAGCAGCGCTCCCAGCACAGACCCCTGGGGAACCCCACTATCTTCCATTTTCCATTGCGAATACTGACCATTTAACCCTACTCTTCGTCTTCTATCTACAATAGGACACTACTTCTTATCCCATGATTCTCCAGTTTCTTCTGGAGTCTTTCATGAGTTACTTTGTCAAAAGCCTTTTGAAAATCCAGATACACAATATCAGCCGGCTCGCCTTTATCCACATGTTTGTTCACTCCTTCAAAGAAATGTAATAGATTGGTTAGGCAAGGTTTCCCTTCACTAAATCCATGCTTGCTTTGTCTCATTAATCCATGCTTTCGAATATGCTCTGTAATTTTGTTCTTGATAATAGTCTCTACCATTTTGCCTGGCACTGACGTTTATGTAGATCCTTTATAGAACAGTGCTTAAATTTTTCAGCGCTAGTTTTTTTTTGGCAGTACCTATAGAATCTTGTCCTTTATCTTATTGGCATCTTCTTTTTGTAAAGATCTGTATTTTTTCTGTCTCCAGACCTGCGCAGGTAGTGTTTTTATTACACTCGGAAGTACAAATGTTAGGAGCTAGCTTTTTGTTTTACAATTAGCTAAATGCAAAGTGACTTTCAAGGGAATGGTGTAGGCATTCTATGAATCCAAGCAGTTATGTTTTATTAGGTCACACAATTGAGAAGCAAGCAGAGAGGCTCTGGTTGAACTTGATTCTTGTTCCTCTTTGAAGACAAACTAAATTGTTTTGAATCCTTGTAGTTTTCTGTTTTTTTAAAACTGTCATATATTGGAATAATTTTTAACTGACTGGATTTATTTTTCTTTTAGGTCAATTAGGGCCCTATTTACTAAGGTTTGCTAGTGTGTTTAGCTTGCACTAATGCTAGACACCCACTGGAATATATACCGTATTTTTCGGACTATAAGACGCACCTAGGTTTTAGAGGAGGGAAATAGGAAAAAAAATTTTCCTTTTTTTCCTCCTATACAACCTAGGTGCTCCGGTGCATCTTGTCCGAATCCCTCCCTCCGAGTTCGGGATCGCCCTCCCCCCTGGCCCTGTCACCACTTCTCCCTACTCACGTCACGCGATCTTCCCTGGTGGTCTAGTGACGTCGGGGCAGGAAAGAGCCCCTTCTTTCCTGCCCAGCGCGCTGCTCTCCATCCTCCTGTATGCAGCCTGACGGTCTCGGCGAGATTCAAAATGGCCGCTGAGACTTCAATTCTCGGCGGCCATTTTGAATCTCGCCAAGACAGTCAGGCTGCATACAGGAGGATGGAGAGCAGCACGCTGGGCAGGAAAGAGGGGGGCTCTTTCCTGCCCCGACGTCACTAGACCACCAGGGAAGATCGCGTGACGTGAGTAGGGAGAAGTGGTGACAGGGCCGGGGGGAGGGCGATCCCGAACTCGGCGGGCGGCCTGCCAGCCAGCCAAATCTACCTTCGGACTATAAGACGCACCCCCCATTTTCCTCCCAAATTTTTGGGGAAAAAAGTGCGTCTTATAGTCCAAAAAATACGGTAGGTGTCGTCTCTAACATTAGCACGTGCTAATTTTTAGCACTTGCTAAAAACGTTAGTGTGCCTACAGCACAACTTAGTAAACAGGGCCCTTATTTTCTTTATACAAAAAATAAAGCTCCAATCTCAAAATTTTGTGCTTTTGCAAAAAATGAAGAAAAAGCCCTCAGAAACCATGAATAGTATATCTCAGGTTTAGTGTGTGGTTATGTTACTGTAATAACTCACGCCACGATTCTATCACTGGGCAAAAAACTTCATTTTTGTATTAACAGTTTGATAGCTTATAATAAGGCTATGTATTCTTTTTCTCTTTTTCTTATCTTTCTTCTTTTTTCTTTTTCTTTAACAATCAAACAATATCTATTTCAACGATATCAATTTCAATGCATATTCATTGTACTTAGCTTAGTATAGCTGAGCACTCTCCAATCTCAGTATCTGTTCGACGGGAACCCGTTTCGCCCAAAACTAGGCTTCATCGGGAACGGAGTGCTATCGTTAAACTGGAATCAAAATAGAAAAGACATTGTTGTCATGAGAAGAAATAAAGCTTAAGCACATTAAGTTATAGCTCGAGGTCTGTCATACTTTAGTGGAAGCTTGCAGTGTTTCAAAAAAATGGCGCCTCGGCGTTCCTATGCTTCCAATTGTCTGAAATACTGATACGTGTATTGCGTGATGACATCGTAAAGATTCTGACCTATCAGTGAATTGTAGTATGTTTGAACTGTAGTGCAACGTCAATAGAAATTGTACCAATCAATGGAGCTGTTAAGCCCATTTGGCTCCAGGGTGCCAAATTCAAATATCCATCTGGTTTCTCTTCTTAACAAAGTGAGTTTACGGTCCCCTCCTCTATAATGTGCTTCAACATGATCTATTGCGAAGCACTGCAATTCTTCAAATCTATGTTGATGTGAAATACAATGTTCCACAATTGGTTCTTTAACAGCGCATCTGCGGATGTTAGATCTGTGTTCTGAAATTCTAACCCGTAATGGTCTTGTTGTCATGCCTATATAGAGTTTTTTGCAAGGACAACTCAAGATGTATACCACATAGTTGGATGAACAATTTGTGAAGTGCATTAATTTGTGGATTTTATTTGTTTTAGGATTAATGACTTCTTTACATAAGTAATTTTTGTATTGTACAGATTTAAACTTTATTTTTCTGGTAGTATTTGAATTCTGTAAAAGTTTTATATCTAATTACATTTCAAGCAGTAGTCACTGATTCATATACACAAGATTCCATAGAAATATAAACAAAACAATGTTCTTTAGAAATTTACGGAACAGTACTTCAGCACAGTCCTTGGGTTGTCAAGATATCTACAATGAATATTTATATTTCTATACGGTGTTTCCATTGTGTGCTGACATCCTAAATAATCTTCTAGTTTTGTGTATATTGGTCACTGTCGGTCATGATCAGAAAAAGCATGCTTTTATTGCCTTTTTAGGCCATGTAATAATGCCAGTTTTAGTTCAGTATGCTTCTGTGTCCCACTCAGATGATCCCTTAATTATAATTTAAAGGTGAAATTCAGTTGGAACAATTTTTGACTTGTATATGGTTCATGCTGGAATGAACATCAGAATCCACATATGCCATACTTCTAAAGACAGTGGGGGCAGTTTTATAACTGTGTGCCTTTATACATTATGGATTCCCAGAGGGCACCTAAGTACCTAGTTCTCTTCAGAGAATGCTAGCATAACCAGGTACTACAGTACAAAAAAAAATCAGAGTATCACTTGTAGTGATCTACAACCACTATTCCAGGAGGATGAATTACTGGACGAGAGATTCCCAATTCCACCTATGCTGGCCTTCTGACAACCAGCAAATCAGAATCAAAAATTAGTGAAAACAAAACTCCCAGTAGAAACTGAAAAAGAGAATGGCACACTCCCTGCAAGGTATCAAGTTGCAAACTGTGCCAACACATATCACAAGACCCCACAGTCAACTCACATGGGAAAGGGATCCTACATATGCTCATCTTCAAACATAGTGTACGAAAATGTGAAGGATGTTTTGTTGGAGAGACAGGCCAAATGCTTAAGACGAGATTGAATCTTCACAAACACCACATCAGAAACATCAAATTATCCAGAAGTGGTAAGAAAAAAATGTGTTGAAATATCAGTCTGAAAAGTATCATTTCTAAAGCTCTGGGACTTAACAGAACTACAGTGAGAGCCATCATCTCCAAATGGAACAGTGGTAAATCTCCCTAGGAGTGACTGGCCTGCCAAAATTACTTCAAGGCCACAGCAGCAACTCCTGGGGAAGTCACAAAACATCCCAGAAGAACATCCAAAGAACTGTAGGCCTTTCTAGCCTTAGTTAAGGTCAGTCTCATGACTCCACAAAAATGGGATTCATGGGAGAGTGGCAAGGCAGAAACCACTGCTATCCAAGAGGAATATCAATGCTCATCTCACATTTGCAGACCACACACCTATATGATCCCTAAACTCTTTGCCAAATGGATCCGGAGCCCCTGGTTTGGCTGGCAGGGGTCTGTAACCCAGCCAGCTGAAGCGTTTCTCCATTGCTGCTCTCCTTACATTGCCTGCTGTGCTTCCCTCTCATCGCATGCACATTTGGTTTTAGTGAAACTGAGCATTTGTGACACTTCACACATTCTCAATTTCATTTCAATTGAGCATGCGCAATGTGAGGGGAAGCAGGGTAGGCAATGTAAGGAGAGCATCACTGGAGAAACTCTTCAGTTGACTTGGATTGGCTACCAGCCAAGGTATGTGGGGGAGGCGGGCCAAAATGTGCCCCCTCACTTTGGGCTCTGGATCCCTTCCCCCCCCCCCCCCCCCCCCCCCCCACACACACACACTTCAAGGTCTGGCTACGTCCCTGCTCTTTGGGATCATGTATGGACAGATGAGTCAAAAGTAGAACTTTTTGGACACCACAGATCCCATTATTTCTGGTATAAAGCAAACACAGCACTCCACAGTAAAAACATCATAACCAACAATCAAATATAGTAATGGTAGTCCTGGCATTATTGGAGGAACCATGAATTCTGCACTGTACCAGAAAATTTTTAAGGAGAACAGTCCTGCCAATGTCCTGAATCTGAAGCATAATTGGGTTATGCAGTAAGACAATAATATAACACAAAAGTAAGTCTACATCTGGCTGAGAAGAAACAAAAAAACAATATATTGGTCTAGTCAAAGTCCTGACCTTTAAACCCAATAGAAATGCTGTGGCAGGACCTGAAATGAACAGTTCATGCACAGAAACCTACAAATATGTCTGGATTAAAGCAGTTCTGCAAAGAAAAGTGAACTAAGATTCTTTATCAGCAACATGAAAGAATTATAGGAAGCATTTGGTTGCAATTATTGCTACTAAAGGTGGTGAACCAGTTAGTGTAGAGATAATTACTTTTTTTGTATGGGTGATGTGAGTGATGGATAGCATTGTTTAACACAGTTTTTGTATAATTTCATTATTAATTTGTTTACTCGGTTTCCCTCTTGTCTAACTTGTATTTTATTTAAAGAACAGAAATCATTCAGTTTGACATATGCAGAAATAGGGGAAATTAGGAGGGGGTAAAAACTTTCACATTACTGTATTTGTGCATTTATGTTAACATTCTGAGATTTTAAATTGCATTACTGGTGAGCAAATGTTAGCACTTGCTTCACAGAATTACCCCCAGTCAGACTATAGAAGTACATTTTGCATTAGGTGAAATCCACATGCACGTATTTTTGGCTGCATATCAGTTGTGAGCCTGAGAGAGGGTAAATCCCTGGGAATAGACAGTAGAATAGTGATTCTGAGCATGTGGATACCTCCCTACTTTCCCACTCATTTTTTGAGACCATTGAAGCAGTATTTCATATATATTGATGCTGGATATCCTGAGCTGCTGCTCTATATTGCTTTGTCCACTGAGAGAACCCATAGGTATGACAGTTAAGCACAGTGCTATCCTTAGTTGGACAATAGACAATGTTGTCTTGTCTTGCAACTGGAAATGTGGTGTTTACTGTCTATTCCTCTCAGGGGATTCAACAGGTGCAGCTAAGAGCAGATAATTATGGGGTCCATTTTAACAAACAGCAGTAAAAATAGTCCTTGGTGCACGCTTTCACTGATCTTTCCTGCACTCTAATGCCATTTTTACCATTGCCGTAAAAACTCTTACTTTCTATTTTTTCCATTAATAGCCATGCGCTAATGTTGCCATTGTGTGGCCATTTAAAAAAATTACCACAGGAACACTTACGTCTAGCTCCATCCCTGGCTGCCTTCAAATCCGGGCTGAAGGCCTACCTGTTTGATGCTGCTTTCGACTCCTGACTTGTCACTTTTATCTTATCCTTGTGTCCTTCTGTCTGTCCTTCCCTTATCCTTATTGATCCTGTCAGTTTGTCCTGATTTAGATTGTAAGCTCTTGAGCAGGGACTGTCTTTCTTCATGTTCAATTGAAAAGCGCTGCGTACGACTGGTAGCGCTATAGAAGTGATTTATAGTAGTAGTAGTTTTGTAGGCTGTAAGGACTCCTGTTCTATCTGTGTGCTGACCAGTTAGCGCACAGTAACCTACATGCACTAACTGATCAGGGCTGCTGTGAAGGGGGGGCAACACCCCACCAGGTCCAGCTTCCAAGGGGGGGAACCCAATGCTGGGGTCTGTCTCCCTCCTGCTGCTGACAGGACCCAGGAAACTCCAGCACAGGGCCCCCCCCATTAGAGGCAGGGGAGGAGCAGACACAGGGCTTTGGGGCCTGTGGTTTGGCTGGTGGGGGTCCCCAAGTCCTACCAGCAGAAGGCTTCCTCCAGCGTTGTTCTCCACTGCATTGCCTGCTCTGCATGACATGAGGGGAAAAGCAGCTGCAGGGCAGGCAATGCGGTGGATAACAACTCTGGAGGAAGGCTGCGGCAGGGAGGTGGGGCAAAATGTGCCCCCCCCCCCAATATTTGTGGACCGGCTACGCAGTGGCCATGGGGGGGGGTCTGGCTCAGTCTCTCGGCAGCCCTATAACTGATGAGTGCAGGAACGCCCACTCTCTGCCCCGAACACCCCCCTCAAAAAAAAAAAAAAAAAAAAGCATGTACTGCAGTTAAAACATTCACATTCAAAAGCTACCACATGATGCTGTAGCACCTCCTGACGTAGTCCAATATTTTGCTGTTAGGAGTTCTCTTACTAAGCTACATTAGCCGTTAATCTGCACCTAAGTTTATAAATGTGTTCGCAACTCATGTTTTTACATATAAATTAAACTGAGCAGATAACGCCTCATCCTAAGGGGCATAGTAAGCCAGTCCTTTTGAACTCCTAGTTCCATTTTCTGTACCAAGAGCTGAAGTCCCCAGTTGTAAAGCAGACAAAATCACTCCCGCCTCAGCCCAGGGCCATAGAGGATATGCGGGGCCAAGTGCAGAGACTAACTGCAGGGTCTGGTGTGCATAATTCATTGTAAGCTCTGTCGAGTAGGGACTGTCTCTTCATGTTCAAGTGTACAGCGCTGCGTACATCTAGTGGCGCTTTAGAAATTAGTAGTAGGAGCCAGTGGCGTTCCTAGCGTGGATGGCACCCGGGGCGGATCGCTGATGCGCCCCCCTCCCCGGCGAAATGACACCCCCCGGGTGCACGCCACTGGGGGGGTGCCGTGGCATGCGCCTGTGGGCTCTGACGCGAACTTCGCTTGTTTGCTGCAGCTCCCTCTGCCCCGGAACAGGAAGTAACCTGTTCTGGAGCAGAGGGAGCTGCAGCGAACGAGCGAAGTTCGCGAAATCAGAGCCCACAGGCGCGCGCCGCGGCACCCCCCAGCGGCGTGCACCCAGGGCAGACTGCCCCCCCCCCCCCCCCCCCCCCTGGTACGCCACTGGTAGGAGCTGAAAAGCAGGGCCACCTGTGATAAACAGTCACTCAATTGTAGGGCCAGCCCTGCCTGGATCTTCCCTCAAAACATGGAGTCATCTAGTCTCTTTGTATATAAAAATATTTTAAACAAAGAGGGTTTTCAACTTATTTTCTACAGCAAGCATCCTTTAACTGTTGCCAACATCAAGTTTAATTTTATGTATATTAAAACAGTGTGTTGACAAAGCACCTTGTATGGTTGGTTATCCCAAACTATCCATTTATCCATCATGAAGTGTCTCTTCTAGACAGTCACAAGATGTTGTGATGTAATTACTATGATCACAGAATAATGAAAGGGAACACAATATATTAAAATAATCCCTCCCTTAAGCAGCTTTACCAATGAGGCATAAAACATTTGAGACCTTGGTTAAACAAATGCTTATGTTCCCCCTGACAGATGATATGGCTTACATAAATTATGTACAGCCTTTTGACTTTCTAATCGGCTTACATCCATATAGAAATTGTCATCAGTTAAACCTTCTGCATTACAAATGTCCCAGGATATGCTTCCAGAAGCAGCTAGGAAAACTTGTCTAAACTTAGCTATATTTACTCTGTCAAATGTATATACACTTACAGACTTTTTTTTTTTTTCCAGTGGTGGGTAAGGGGGAATGACCATGGGAAATCTATACAGAAAACACAAAACACAAGTTCAGCGCTGTGTGTGCTCACTCTTTAAGGGCTGGAAAGCTACTTTGGCTCTTCCAGTGCAAGAGAGACTCGTTCCTTTTGAAAATGCTGGAAAAAAAACCTTTTCAAAATGCAGAGCATATTAGTGCCTCAGATTTGGGAATGTGTTTGCCATTAGTGCTACAAAGCAAATAATCTAACATTGAAATAGAACACTAGACTAGAAAGCTGTTACCTATTTTCTTAAGGTTTTGTAGAGTGGCAGGAGCATGTTTAAAGACTGAAAGTAGCCTAACTATTAAACTAGATTAGAATATGAAGCCTGGCTAGTCCCCCACCCTTCATTAAGAATCTGTCACACTTTTGAGCGTGTCTCAAGAAAGGGAGGAAAATGGGTGTCCAGAGGGGAAAAGTGGTGTGGGGGAAGGATGGGTATTGGTCTTCACTGAATTTATTCTAGTGCCTGTGTGTATATATGAAAAATAAATAAGTGGCAGAGTGTTGATACCAGAAATATAAAAACTTGAAAACGGGTGCAGCTGTGAGGAACAAGATGGCTGCCGCTGCATAGAGCTGTTGTAATATCTCTTTAGAAGATATTTAAATGAGATTTTAAAGTTTCCCCTTGAAAGTTTGCCGCCAGTAAATAAAATTTACTATATTGGGAATCCTATGGAGAAGACTGGGGGAAAACAGAATCTGCCGCAAACAAATGGCAATTTGGACATATCTGCTCTATTAGAACAAACTTTAGATAAATGTACTGACAGAGCGACCCTCATAGTTTCTCTGGTATTTGAGCAGGACTTGAATGCCATTATGAGAAACTACTTCAAAAATTCCACTACACCTTTTGGAGGAGAAAGGATATCGATATACCCGGACGTTACAAAGCAAACCCAGCAAAAAAGAAAACTTTTCCTGGCAATGAGAAAAAGGACATTGGAGATAGGGGGTTCTTTTTTTCTTGCCTATCCATGCAAATGTAATGTTAAGTTGGGTTTAAATAAGTATGTTTTCTATTCACCAGATCAGTTAAAATCTTTTTTAGATTTAAAGCAACTTAAATAACATCTAATAAGTAATTTTGATTGGGAGTATGCAGCGAATATTTCCTTAATATTTATTTCCACTTTGTAATCTTCTCTATTCTTTTGTTCCTCCATTTTTGAATTGTGGTCTGAGGAAGCTAAATATTTCCTTTGTTTAATTAATTATATGGCACAATTTCTTTAGCTGTATTTCATAAACAAGTTATGCTTGTTAATTATATTGAAATTAATAAATAAATAAATAAATAAAAAACTTGAAAACGGAAAGCGAGTAGGAGTGGGAAATGCTTCAAACAGGAGTTAAGCCTGTGTTTTGCTTTATTAAACTACTGGCAAATGAAAGGAAAATGCTCATGAATAGTATGTGAAAAGCACAAACGAGAAGAGGGGTCCCTACCATTTAAAAAAAAAAAAAAAAAAAGGCAGTTGGTATGGAATCTCACCAGCTCAGCAAACCTTTATTAAAAATTAAAAGAAAAATATCCCACTAAAACTTTTTTTTTTTTTAGTACTGGGGGTGGAGAGTGGGCATGTTCTGTGTTAAGTGGTTGGTGCAGCTACATTGCCATTCGCTAACTGATTAGTACATGCTTAGCATGTGAGCCCCTTACCACCTAGAAAATAGGTATTGGTAAGTGCTCATGCGCTAATGGGGAAATTAATGGGAATAATGGAAAATGGGGCCATTTTACCACTGCACTAAAAGTGGCATCTGTATATAGAAAGACCTGCATGGGGTTAGTGCTAGCCACTTTTTAGTGCAGCTTAGTAAAAGGGGGCCCTTATATTTTATCCATTTTGGTTACTTGTTTGAGTTTTTATAAAATAAGCGTCCAACCAATTGCTCATTTAAAAAAAAAAAAAAAGCTTTTGATGAAATCTAACGTGGATCATGTTTCAACAGATACCTGCATCAAGGGCTTCTGAACAGAAAACGAAGAATGTTGGTAAACATAGACCATATCAATCATAAATATATAATGTGCAAAAAAAAAAACAGTAACACAGTAACCACTACTAACAAAAGGCGGATGCAGAAAACTTAAGTTGGGTCCAAGTGCTCAGTGTCCTAATGAGAGTAATGCCAAAAGTTATCCCCCATGTGTTCGTTGGTTATGCACAAAAAATGTGCACTAACAGCACGTACTGGATGCTTGTGCACATGGGTCTGCTCTGCACTAGCAGAAACTGTGATATCAGCAAGCAGAGTTGAATGCACAGACATCTGCACATGTGCAGAAATTATATTCTGTGCATAAAATTTATTTTATTAGGATTCACTTACCACCTTTTTGAAAAAATGCACTCAAGGCGGTGTACAGGAAGAATAAATCAAGCAATAGACAATTACAGCAGTAAAAATCAAGTAATACAAAGTACATAAGTAATGCCACACTGGGAAAAGACCAAGGGTCCATCGAGCCCAGCATCCTGTCCACAACAGCGGCCAATCCAGCCCAAGGGCACCTGGCAAGCTTCCCAAATGTACAAACATTCTATACATGTTGTTCCTAGAATTGTGGATTTTTCCCAGGTCCATTTAATTGCAGTTTATGGACTTGTTCTTTAGGAAACAGTCTAACCCCTTTTAAAACTCTGCCAAGCTAACCGCCTTCACCACGTTCTCCGGCAACGAATTCCAGAGTTTAATTAATTATGCATTGGGTGAAGAAAACTTTTCTCCGATTTGTTTTAAATTGACTACACTGTAGTTTCATCGCATGCCCCCTAGTCCTAGTATTTTTGGAAAGCGTGAACAGACGCTTCACATCCACCTGTTCCACTCCACTCATTATTTTATATGCCTCTATCATGTCTCCCCTCAGCCGCCTTTTCTCCAAACTGAAAAGCCCTAGCCTCCTTAGTCTTTCTTCATAGGGAAGTCGTCCCATCCCCACTATCATTATAGTCGCCCTTCGCTGCACCTTTTCTAATTCTACTATATCTTTCTTGAGATGCAGCGACCAGAATTGAACACAATTCTCAAGGTGCGGTCACACCATGGAGTGATACAATGGCATTATAACATCCGCACACCTGTTTTCCATACCTTTCCTAATACCCAACATTCTTTTAGCTTTCCTAGCCACAGCAGCACCCTGAGCAGAAGGTTTCAGTGTATTATCGACAACGACACCCAGATCCCTTTCTTGGTCCGTAACGCCTAACGTGGAACCTTGCATGACGTATTGCATAGTACACTATTTACAATGTCAACACAGTACGTAATAAAACATTTTAATAGGCAGCGTTGGGTATAAGCAAGGAAGGAGCATATAAATAGGTTAGAGAGTAAGAGGAGTTAGAAAATAAGAAGACTAATTTAAAGAAAGTTGCACATGAGGTTAGAGTAGGGTTACCATATTTTGTCCCCCAAAAAGGACATATGCCCTGCCGCACCACACACCCTGTCACATTTCCCCCCCCCCCCCTCCCCTTACCTTACTACTGCCCTGGTGGTCTAGTGACATCTTCGGGGAAGGAAAGAGCCCCCTCTTTTTCCTGCCCAGAGCGCTGCCCTGCATGCATCCTTCCTGTTCCTGATCTCGGCACCGATTCAAAATGGCCGCCGAGAGTTGAAGTTTTGCGAGATCACTTCCACTCTCAGTGGCCATTTTGAATCGGTGCCGAGCTCAGGAACAGGAAGGGTGCATGCAGGGCAGCGCTCCTGGTAGGAAAGAGGGGGTTCTTTCCTGCCCCAAAGGCAGAAGAGGTCACTAGACCACCAGGGCAGTAGTAAGGGGAGGGGAGGCTAGCAATCTGCCCGTTTGTCCGGATTTCTGGACAAACGGGCAGGCTGGTGGGCCGTCCTATAGGACAAACAGGCAGATTCACAAAACCTGCCCGGTTGCCTGGACATGTCTTCAAGACATGTCCTGGTAAATCCGGACATATGGTAACCCTAGGTTAGAGAAATGATAAAATGCTATGTCAGCTAGGGTAGAAGTGGATAAACATGTCCTGCTGCAGTATGTGCAGCCTGTGCCACTCCTTTATGTATGTGAGCAAGACTCAGACTGACAGTTAAATACTACTTCCATTAAAGGCCTGAGCTTTCACCTGCTTCCTGAAGCTGAGATAACTGAGCCTTTTGTGGAGTTCATTCCAGTGTGCAGACTACTCCAGAGAAGGCTTGCTTGCAGGTATCGCATCATGTAGTGTCGTTTGGAGAGGGTGTGGTTAGGGATACCGCATTGACCAAATCAATATTTGTGCCAAATAGCATTCCAGCACATGTGCAGATGTCTGCGCATGCATTCGGGTTCTGATAAAATATTGCGTAGAGACCCATGGTTCCCCCACAGTACAGCACTTTTCTGCCTCCTCAGACCTGATTTTAAAGCCCCAGCATTGGGCTCAGCCTTTTGGTCGTTTACACTGAATAGTCAAGTCTCATTGCCATAGATTTAAATGTGCTGTGTGTCTGTGTATGTCCTAGGCCACAAACTTGTTTTTGCACGGGGCACACACACAAAATTATGCATTAAAGATGAGTTAGTTTTTGATGGGCAGTATAGCAAATAAAGAGAGTGGTTTACATATACGAATATAATTCAGTATAATAGAACAATGAAAAGAATTCCATTTGGATAGAAAAGATAAGCAAAGTTTAAGAACATATCACAGAAAAGCTGCCTTGGTCATTCTACCATACCGACGACCCCCCCCCCCCCCCCCCGACCGGTAAATGCGAATCAAGAAAATGCAGCCTCAACAAAGAGGGTTCAGACGGGGGGTGACTGGCGGCGGGAGGGGGCGGCGGTGGGGCTAAAATGTGCCCCCTTCCCTCGAGCTCTGGACCCCCCTCCCATGGAAGTCTGGCTACGCCCCGTGTATCTAACATTTAGATGCCCGTGCCAGCACCAGTCATAGAGCTAGTTTAATTGTGGGTGCTAAATGCAGCAGGGATGCACGTAACTTACAGTATTCTGAAAGTTACATGCATAGGTCCAAGCCATGACTAAGTCTTGCCCAGGTTCTGCCCATGTGTACCCCTCCCTTGCAAATATATGCTATGCAAGATGGCTGTGTATTTATGAAATAGCGCTTAGGCAGCATTCTGGCATGTGTGCCCATACACGTGAAAACTGCCCTGAAAGAAAAAACACAGTAACTGTTGACAATGTAAATATGAGAAAAGTCCAAAAAAAACTGATGTCTGAATAAATCCCTATGATATAATAATTCTTGACCAAATACAGCACTGTGTCCTGGCTTAACATATCTCCCATCTATCAAGAGCTACTGTGTTTTGGTGGGCCAAAGTGGGCTTTGTTGGGGGGGGGGTTCTTTTTTTCCCTTATGTATTCTGGTGTGTTTCACTCTCTTTTTCATAAAGTTATTTTTTAAAAAGATACTGTGTTTTGGACTTTTGCTACAAGCTTGAAAATACATATGTTTCCATATTAAGAAATACACAGTAACTGCAGGCCATCTGGTGAGTTAGCTTAGTTTTAACCAAAATTTGAGTTACTGTCTTCTGGCTTTTCAGGACAGCATGTCCTAGTATTCAAAAGATTTATGCATGCAATAGGCTCACAATGTTAGCACCCAGTTTATCGAATTGCCCTTCCAACTCTACATGGGTCAAATAAATGTATTCTCCTGATGAGTAATAACAAATTTACAGGGAATCTTAGAGAAGGTTGTTCCCAGATGGAAGACTTAGGAGACCAGTTTTGGTGTCTGAGGCATATGTGCCTGTGACCCAAGAAATAACCTGAAAAATAATCCAAACTCAACATACACATAGCAAACATGTCATACAACAGTAGCGGTAATATCATTCAAACAGCATGAATCCCACCTATTGAAGAGACAACACTTCAAATACTACACTGGGCCCTAGAACACCAATACAAGAGCCTAGGGGGTCCTTTTACTAAGGCATGCTGAAAAATGGCTTGTGGTAGTGTAGGCATGGGTTTTGAGTGCATGCACCTGTTAAAAAAAGGCCCTTTTTATGCTGAAAATGGAAGTGCAGCAAAATGAAAATTGCCTCGCGTCCATTTTGGATCTGAGACCTTATCACCAGCCATTGACCTGGCGGTAATGACTCTCACGGTAACCAGGTGGTAATGACCTACGCACGTCAATTGCCACTTGGCGCATGTCCATCACATGCGCCTGAAAATAAATATTTTTCAGATGCTCGTATCGGACGCGCACCAAAAATGAAATTACTGCAAGAGCCATGCAGTAGTCTGGTGGTAACTCCATTTTGACGCACATTGGCACGCGTAGACGCTTACATGTCTTAGTAAAAGGACCCCTAGGTAAAGCTGGAAAGAATAGATGTATTAGGGAACAATTTTCAAACTTTGTGGCAAACATCTGTGAGAAACTTTTAAACACAGTAAATCTGAACTCACTGAAACTTGTCATGGGTAATTTTTCTATGGAAAATAAGAATCTTCAGAAAAGATATAGTGGAATTAGAAAAGGGTCAAAGAGCGACCAAACTAATAAAAGGGGATGGAACTCTTCTCATATGAGGGAAGGCTAAAGAGGTTAGGGCTCTTCGGTTTGGAAAAGAGGTGGCTGAGGGGAGATATGATTTGATGTCTACATAATCCTGAGTGGTGTAGAATGAGTAACATAGAGGGGCATAATCAAACGGCGCCGGCCATCTATATGGCCAGCGCTGCAAAGAGCAGTCCCGAACCGTATTATCGAAAAAGATGGCCGGCCATCTTTTGTTTCGATAATACGGTTGGAGCCGGCCAAATGTCAGAGATGGCCGGGTTTGAGATGGCCAGCATTGGTTTTCGCCGATAATGGAAACAGATGCCGGCCATCTCAAACCTGGCCAAATCCAAGGCATTTGGTCGTGGGAGGGGCCAGCATTTGTAGTGCACTGGTCCCCCTGACATGCCAGGACACCAACTGGGCATCCTAGGGGGCACTGCAGTGGACTTCAAAAATTGCTCCCAGGTGCATACCTCCCTTGCCTTGTGTGCTGAGTCCCCCCAAAACCCACTCCCCACAACTGTACACCACTACCATAGCCCTTATGGGTGAAGGGGGGCACCTAGATGTGGGTACAGTGGGTTTTGGAGGGGGGGGGTTGGAGGGCTCCCATTTACCACCACAAGTGTAACAGGTAGGGGGGGTGGGCCTGGGTCCACCTGCCTGAAGTGCACTGCACCCACTAAAAACTGCTCCAGGGACCTGCATACTGCTGTCATGGAGCTGGGTATGACATTTCAGGCTGGCAAAAAAAATGTTTTGGATTTTTTTGGGTGGGAGGGGGTTGGTGACCACTGGGGGAGTAAGGGGAGGTGATCCCCCATTCCCTCTAGTGGTCATCTGGTCAGTTGGGGCACCTTTTTGAGGCTTGGTCGTGAACAAAAAGGGACCAAGTAGTCGGCCAAATGCTCGTCAGGGCTGGCTTTCTTTTTTCCATTATTGGGCGAAGCCCGCTATCTCTTAAGCACGCCCCTGTCCCGCCTTCTGTACCCTGCCGATACGCCCCCTTGAAGTTTGGCTGGCTCCGCGACAGACTGCAGTTGAGGCTGGTGAAAATCAGCTTTCAATTATGCCGATTTCGCCGGACTTGAGAGATGGCTGGCCATCTCCCGATTTGTGTCGGAAGATGGTCGGCCTTCTCTTTCGAAAATATGCAGGATAGTAACATAGTAAATGACGGCAGAGAAAGACCTGTATGATCCATCGTCTGCCCAACAAGATAAACTTGTATGTGCTACTTTATTTGTATACCTGACGTTGATTTGTATCTGCCATTTTCAGGGCACAGACCGTAGAAGTCTCCCAACTAATGGCCCCGCCTCCCAACACCGGTGCTGCCACCCAATCTCCACTAAGCTTCTGAGGATCCATTCCTTCTGAACAGGATTCCCTTATGTTTATCCCACGCATTTTTGAATTCCGTTAGTTTTCATCTCTACCACCTCCCGTGGGAGGGCATTCCAAGTATCCACCACTCTCTGTGAAAAAATACTTCATGACATTTTTCTTGAGTCTGCCCCCCTTCAATCTCATTTCATGTCCTCTAGTTCTACTGCCTTCCCACCTCCAGAAAAGCTTCGTTTGCGGATTACTACCTTTCAAATATTTGAACGTCTGTATCATATCACCCCTGTTTTCTCCTTTCCTCCAGGGTATACATGTTCAGGTCAGCAAGTCTCTCCTCATATGTCTTGTAACGCAAATCCCATACCATTTTGTAGCTTTTCTTTGCACCACTTCAATTCTTTTTACATCCTTACCAAGATGCGGCCTTCAAACTGATCACAATACTCCAGGTGGGGCCTCACCAACGACTTGTTCAGGGGCATCAACACCTCCTGCTGGTCACACTTCTCTCTATACAGCCTAGCAGTCAACTGGCTACAGCCACCGCCTTGTCACACTGTTTTGTCGCCTGCAGATCCTCAGATACTATCACCCCAAAATCCCTCTCCCCATCTGTACATATCAGACTCTTACCACCTAACACATACGTCTCCCGTGGATTTCTACTCCCTGAGTGCATCACTTTGCATTTCTTCGCATTGAATTTTAATTGCCAAATGTTAGACCATTCTTCTAGCTTCCTCAGATCCTTTTTTTGTTTTCCACTCCCTCCGGGGTGTCCACTCTGTTACAAATCTTAGTATCATCCACAAAAAGGCAAACTTTAACTTCTAACTCTTCGACAATGTCACTCACAAATATATTGAACAGAATCGGCCCCAGCACCAATCCCTGAGGCACTCCACTACTCACCTTTCCCTCATCCGAGCGAATGCCATTAACCACCACCCTCTGGCGTCTGTCCGTCAACCAGTTCCTAATCCAGTTCACCACTTCGGGTCCTATCTTCAGCCCATCCAGTTTATTTAAAAGCCTCCTGTGGGGAACCATGTCAAAAGCTTTGCTCAAATCTAAGTAAATTACGTCTATAGCACGTCCATGATTCAATTCTCCGGTCACCCAGTCAAAGAATTCAGTGAGCTTCGTTTGGCACGATTTACCTTTGGTAAAACCATGTTGTCTCAGATCTTGCAACTTAATTGGCTTCCAGGAAATTCACTGTCCTTTCTTTCAGCATCGCATCCATTACTTTTCCAATAACTGAAGTGAGGCTTACCAGCCTGTAGTTTCCAGTTTCTTCCCTATCACCACTTTTGTGGAGAGGGACCACATCCGCTCTTCTCCAATCCCACGGAACCTCTCCCGTCTCCAAGGATTTATTAAATCTTTGAGGACCTGACAGAACCTCTCTGAGCTCCCTCAATATCCTGGGGTGGATCCCGTCCGGTCCCGTGGCTTTGTCCACCTTTAGATTTTCAAGTTGTTCATACACACTCTTCTGTGAATGGTGCAATATGTACTTTTGCCAGTCAATCGTGGTCCTTCTCCGGGATTTTCTTCTGTGAAAACAGAACAAAAGTATCTATTTAGCAAATTTGCTTTTTCTTCATTATCTACATAGCAATTTGCAGCATCTTTCATTCTCACAATTCCCTTTTTAGTCTTCCTCCTTTCACTAATATACCTGAAGAAATTTTTGTCGCCCCTCCTTACATTTCTAGCCGTTTGTTCTTCCACTTGCGCTTTCGCCAAACGTCTCTCTCTTGGCTTCTTACAGTTTCATCCGGTATTCCTCTCCGTGTTCCTCTTCTTGAGTTTTTTTTGTATTTCATAAACGCCAACTCTTCAGCCATTATTTTCTCAGCCACTTGCTTGGAGAACCATATCGGTTTCCTTTTTCTCTTGCTTTTATTTACTCTCCTTACATAAAGGTTTGTGGCCATATTTATAGCTTCTTTCAGCCTGGACCACTGCCCTTCCACTTTTCATATGTCCTCCCAGCCCATCAGCTCCTTCCTCAGGTATTCCCCCATTTTACTAAAGTCAGCATGCTTGAAATCTAGGACTTTGAGTTTTGAATGGCCGTCCTCCACTTCAGCTGTTATATCAAGCCAAACTTGTTTGGTCACTGCTGCCCAGGTGGGCACCCATTCGGACATTTGACACACTATCCCCATTTGTGAGCACCAGATTCAGCATTGCTTCCTCCCTCGTGGGTTCCGTCACCATTTGTCTGAGCATAGCACTTTGGAAAGCATCCATGTTCTCTCTACTTCTTTCCAATTTCGCAGATGGAACCGTCCAATCTATATCCAGCAGATTGAAATCTCCCAGCAACAGCACCTCTCCTTTCCCAACTTTTGAATATCTGTGATCAGATCTTTATCTAGTTCCTCCAATTGTGTTGGAGGTCTGTACACAACACCCACGTGGACAGAGGTTCTATCATCTCTTTTTAAGGTGATCCATATCGCTTCTTCCTTTCCCCAGGTCACTGTGATATCATTTCTCACATACAGAGCTACTCCTCCACCTTTTCGACCATTTCTATCCTTCCAAAATAGATTATAGCCTGGTATGTTTGCATCCCATTCATGGGAACCATTGTGTCATGTCTCCGCCATTGCAACAATGTCTAAGTCTGCCTCTAACATCAGGGCTTGCAGGTCATGAACTTTGCTTAGACTGCAGCATTTGTGGTCATCGCTTTCCATCCACATTTCAGTGGAATTTTTATCTTCTGTTTAGTGTTCTGTTTAGTCTCTCTTCCTGCTATGTTGGTAAGAAGTGATTTGCTAAGATTGTTGTTTTCATTGCTTTCTTTTTATACTGTTGCATCTTGTCTTTAGCTGGGGGTGACCACTTGAAGTGAACTGCCTCCATATGCCACCCCTGCCTTCTAGTTTAAATGCCTAGAAATATATTGTCTGAATTTCTCCCCAAGGATTTTTTTTTCCTGCCACAGTGAGATGCAGCCCATCGTTACAATATAGTCTCTTTGTTTTTCCATGTATTGCCCCATCCTCCTATGTACCTAAATCCTTCTTGGTGACACCAGTCTTTGAGCCAGCTATTGAAATTTTCAGTACTTTGCCATCTTTTCTTTCCCTTTCCAAAGGTAGGTAGTACTTCAGAGAAAGCTATTCTTTGTATCAAAGGTTTTAACCCCTCTCCCAGCTCCTGAAAAGCTCTCTGCACAGCTAGTGGGGTATTACTGGAGAAGTCATTAGTTCCCAGGTGGATAACAACATCAGTGTTAGGGCCAGATGCACTAAACCTAACGAGCCAGCAATGTGGGTTTTAAACTGGTTCTAGCCAGTTTAGCGCACAAGTAGTAAACCGGGGACATTCACAAAAGGGCATTTTCCTGTCATGGTAGCAGCTAACGAAAACGGAATACAAATGATCCAAAGGCTATTATAATGAGCTGCACTACCATTGCAAGGCTATTATAATGAGATGCACTCGCATTTTCCGATCCCCTTACTGTGGAAAACCTAACGGGAGGTCTACACCTCCCATTGGGGCAAAGGAAAGAATCTGAAGGAAAAAATGTCGTCAGGGACATCCTTTTTGGACGTCCTGCACTCAAAAAAAAAAAAAAAAAACCCTCTAAAAAGATGTCCTTTTTGGACGTCCTTCATTTATTATAATAATAAAAAAACCCACTCCAAAAAGACGTCCTTTTTGGACATCCTTCACTGCATGATCCCGTTTAGCTCAGCTGAGAGAGACCTGGAGGTCTCTCAGCCAATCACAGTGCGTTTAGCTCAGCTAAACGTGCTGAGAGACCTAGGGCGGAAGATGGACGGGTGTCAGACGTGGATGATGGATGTCCTCAACTGCGTTCTCCTGCTAGGGTCATGTAAGGGAGGAACCCGAGCCGCATCAGAGCCTTCTTGCAGCAGGCCATGGAGGGGGTGAGTAGCGCAGCATCTTCCTTTCCTGGGCGGCACAGGAAGGTGCAGGGACGGCCACAGACAAAGCAGAAAAGGCAGACGTCCTTTTTGGATGTATTTGGCATGCGCAGAGCAGCCAGCATAACGCTCGACCGGCCGTCTGGCTTCCGAGGGAATAGAGAATGCAAGTGAGCTACAACGAGCAGCTCATTTGTATTCCATTTCCTTGATGCATGGCCATTCCCTACCAATTTGCTTATGGAATCGGTAAGTGAAGGGCTCTTCCGAGGACCTTAGTGCATCTGGCCCTTAGTTTCTTCTCTGATTATAGAGATTATTTGCTTGGTACTCCTGAAAGCTGAGGAGCCTGGAAGGCATTTCACTTTGCATGGCCCCTTGAACTGTTTCAAAGTTAATGCCTCTGATGATAGAATTCCCTGGTAGCAACAGTTTCCTGGTATGAGTTTCAACATTAGTGCTTTAGGGGTGTCTTTTCTCTTTGGGCATCTTCATATCTTTTTGTTCCACCTTCATTGCTTTTTTTTCTTCTGCCTCAGTTCTATTTTCATGGACATCAAAGTGCTGTAATGGAGCAAATGAATTCTGTAGGGGCAACACTTGTGAGGTTGGATGCTTCTGTGCCACATAATGTAGTCTGCCTGAGCCTACCTTGAACCATCTATTCTTAGGTGGTTTTATCCTTTGAGGCAGTGGTGAAGTTGGTATGATTCTGTGCAGTATGAAGTTGGATCGTTTGTACGTTTTGAAAGAGTTAAAAAATACTAGGGGACACTCTATGAAGTTACATGAAAACAAATAGCAGGAAATATTTTTGAACTCAATGAATAGTTAAGCTCTGGAACAAGTTCCTGGAGGAGAAGTCCATAGTCTGCTATTGAGAATAGACAATGGGGAAGCAACTGCTTGCCCTGGGATTGGTAGCATGGAATGGTGCTAGTAATTGGGTTTCTGCCAGGTACTTGTGACCTGGATTGGCCACTGTTGGAAGCAGATACTGGGCTAAGATGGATCATTGGTCTGACCCAGTATGGCTATTAAGTTATGAAATACTCCTTCATGAAGAATCATCTGTTTCTGTTACATGAAGTGAATTTTAAAGCAGCAATCTAAATATGCTGAACATGGAGAGGCTGAAAAACTAATAAAATCATTTGACGGTACAATTAGAGGAAAACCATAAGAATTTCAATTGGGTCAGTTCTATAAGTTGGTGCCTAGAGGTACGTGCCACCAAGCCATGCTAAAAAGTGGCTGGTGCTGGTGTCAGTGTGTGGGCTTTCCATGTGCTCTGGCCATTTTTTTTGCATGGTGGTAAAATGGCTGCCATACCATACTTTTTGATAATGTTCACATGCTAATTTCAACTGTTTTCACTGGCTTTACTTGCTCCACAGAAAATATCACTATGCAAAACTAGGAAGTAACATCACATTTGCTAAAAGTAAAAATACAAGGAGGAAAAAGGACTTCAGTGGCTTAGGTCATGTCTGAAACAAAAGCTTGAACTAATAACCTGTCCTGAAAAAAAACTATAATTCTTTAATTTTTTTAACATTTTTTTTCTTATTTCAATATTAGTCCAAATACAATCAAATTTTCCCAGATTCTTATCTGGCACGAACAGTGCAACGCTCTATAGCACAGCTGCTTCACCATGGCTTCATCAGGAGCATTATCATGGAGCACATTCAGTGTCCTACAAAACACATTAGCAAATTATCCAGAACCATGTCTACTTGACTGCACGTTTAGGATTATAACATTTGAGATTAAAAAAAAAAATGTATGTATATATATCTTGCAGGTATTTCTTACCCCCAAAATGGCACCTAAACTTTAAAAGGACACTTAGTTATTAGCCAGTCGGATGATACCCTCTCTGATTGGACCTCAGTGCTTAGTTTTCTTTAAACCAAATGTGATCCATTAGTTTGTGGCCATTACAGTGGGAGTCCTTACTGCCACCTATTTAGGAGGCAAAAAAGGCTCCCACGCTAATCGGGTAGCATGCAGTAATGTGCCCGCACTACCTGATTAGCACAGGCACGCCTCCCACACTGGAAAATAAAAATCTTTCAGTGCAGGATTAGCATGTGCTGATCAGCAAACTACCACAGGATGTCTCAGCATGTCCTGCAGTAAGCCCGCATTAGGCCTACCATGCCTTAGTACAAAGGCCCCCTTAGTGTCTTAGCGCCTAACAGCAAGGGGGCATACACATGGGGAGAGCATGCAACTTATAAATTATGCTCCTCACTTGGCACATCTAGGCACACCAACTTTTGTCTGCGACTATTGACATGGCATACAGCACACCTATGCTGACTCAATTTGGTTTATTAGCTTGATATACCGAATTTACACAAAAAGTATCAAAATAGTTTACAAAATAGAGTTCAAAAACAGATTAAAATGAATGGATAAAAATCATTTATACAATATCCCCCCAACCGCCCCCCCCCCCAACACACAAAATATCACATTCACCGGTTTTCCAATGAGAGAGTCTCACGTATACAATTTCCCTAGAAAATTTGTAGAAACAACTACTGATGAACAGCACACTTACACTCATATTCTATAACGGAATCTTGGCGTCAAGATGCTGTTATAGAATTGGCAGTAAGCTCTTGGCACTGGGGTGCCTAGACTGAAGTGCCAATTTATAAGTTGCACTGTTTTTAAGTATCTCTTGAGGCACTGCCCGGTGTCTCACTGTAAAGTGTAAACAGCTTGGCACGGAGAGCCTCAGACAGGCTGTCCCTCCAGAGTCAGTAATTATGAGTTACAGAAACTGCTCAGGAAGTCACTGTAAGGCTTAAGATTTACTTTAAAAAAAAAAAAAACTGGCTGAGACTGGGAAAAATGCTGTGCTAACAGTTTCAAGATTACTTTAAAACATTGGAGGGTGGTGAGAGAGAAGCCATTAGGCACTACTTGTGCACTGAATTTTCAATGTGAAGAAAGCATTCTAATGGCTGCAAGATGCCAAAACTGGGCAGAAACAGCACATCCATGCAGTAACATGCGCTATTCTGTAAATGTGCACGTAAGTATGTTTTTGTGTGGATCTGCAAATGGTGTGTGGATATGGTAGGCGTGGTCAGGCTAGGAGTGTTCCTCTTAAAATGCACACAGTTGTAGAATTTTAAGTTGTGTACTGGTATTTATACCTGGTTTTAATTGGTGTACTCCTTGCACCCAAAGTTGTGTGAATCCCAGTGCTATGCACTATTCTATAAAGGATGCTGATGCAGAACCCCAGATATAGAATACCATTTAGCGCCAATTTATTTTCAGAATTATTTATAGAATTTCCCCATGTACTATTTACAAAAGGGATGTTGCACACATGTGGGAGAAGGTGTTTGTAGTCTGATACCAAAGCAGTGGCGTAGCCAAAGGTGGGCCTGGGTGGGCCAGGGCCCACCCAATTAAGGCTCAGGCCCACCCAACAGTAGCACACATTTAGCGGTAGCTGGTGGGAATCCCAAGCTCCGCCAGTTGAAGACTTCCCCCTGATGGTAATAAAAACGCTATTCTCCATGATACTGGCACATGCGCATGCTCAGTTTTCATGCATGCCTGCTGCAGACTACTAAGTTGGAAAGAAGCGTTTTCCCACCAGCTGAGATTTTTTTTGGTGGTGGGGGAAGGGGAGAACACTTGATGCCCACCCACTTCTTGCCTAGGCCCACCCAAAATCTGTTGTCTGGCTACGCCCCTGTACCAAAGTGGAATTTATTTTGTTCTTAATGCTGAGCGTTATAGAAACATTTTTTAAAAATATAGGCAGGTAAAGACCATGTGGCCTATCCATGCCATCTACTCTCCCTATCACTCTCTTGGAGATTCTATGTATTTGTCCCAATCTCTCTTGAATTCAGATACTTTTTCCGTCTTCACCATTTCCACCAGGAGGCCATGCCACAAATTCAACACCCTTTCCTTGAAGTATTTCCTCAGGCTACTTCTGAGACTATCCCTTTTTATCTTCATCCTATGCTCCCTCATTCCAGAGCTTCCTTTCAATTGAAAGAGACTCTCCTCCTGTGCATTTATGCAGCATAGATATTTAAATGTCTATCGTATCTCTCCTCTTCCACCTTTCTTCCAAAATATAAATGTTAAGATCTTTGTCCCCATACACTTTGATGACCACTGACCATTTTAGTAGTCACCCTATGGACTGACTCCATCTTGTTTATATCTTTTTGAAGGTGCAGACTCCAGAATTATATACACTATTCTAAATGTCTCACCAGAGTCTTATACA
The DNA here is from genome assembly GCF_901765095.1 of Microcaecilia unicolor. NCBI lineage: Eukaryota > Metazoa > Chordata > Amphibia > Gymnophiona > Siphonopidae > Microcaecilia > Microcaecilia unicolor. Next base: position 263,974,186 of record NC_044031.1, on the reverse strand, counting down.
GGGGCATCATCACCTCCTTTTAACCACTGGCCATTCCTCTCCCTATGTATCCAAGCATCCTTCTAGCTTTCACCATCCCCCCCCCCTTTTTTTTTAACCTGTTTGGTTACCTTCACATACAATCACACCCAAGTTCCACTCCTCCTTTGTACACAACAGTTCTTCTCTCCCTAAAATGTACTCTTTCCTCGGGATTTTGCAACCCAAATGCACGACCCTGCTTTTTTTTTTTTTTTTTTTGCATTAAATCTAAGCTGCCAAATTCTATGCCATTCCCCTAACTTTGCTAAGTCCTTCCTCATGTTATCTACACCATCAGGGGTGTCTACCCTATTGCAGATTTTGGTGTCATCTGCAAAGAGGCAAACCTTACCAGAGAGCCCTTCAACAATATCGCTTACAAAAATGTTAAAAAGAACTGAACATGTGCTGTATATGCATAAAGCATACACAGCACATCACCTTGCTAATGCTCTCCTACAGTAAAGCCTGGTGGCAGCAGCATTGTTGTGGGAATACTTTGCAGCAGTAGAGACGGTAAGACTTGGTAAAATTGAAAGCAACATGGATGGTGCTGTGCAGAGATCATGGAGGGAAAACTGTGGCAATCTGCCATAGACCTGGGACTACTAGCACAAAGCAAAAGCAACAATGGACTGGCTCAGCAAAAATATGAATGTCCTCGTCAGGGCCAGCTTAAAGGGTTGTGGCACCCTGAACCACTTTTTATATTAGCACCCCTACTCCCACTGAATCTGCACTTTCCCTGCAACTCCCTTACAGCCACATCAACTCTCAGCCAGCTTACCCTCCACCCCCAGCCCACAACACCTGCTTTCCATCCAGCTAGTCAGCTCCCCACCCCAAGCCAGCTGCATATCCCAGGTACAATCCCCATTCACTCTTGCCCTGGTGACTACATTCTTCAAAATGGTGCCGCTGACCCCTAGTGATTAGTCTCATGGTACTACCACTAGGGGTTTCAAATTGCTATATAAGGCTTGTACCACTGCAGGAGCAAGTAGGGATATCACTCCTACCCCTATCATCCCCAGGACCCATCTCCTCCTTTCAGTCCCTAGCTCTATTTCCTGTTTCACTCCTTCCTCAGCCTCCTATTCTCTTCCATCTGGGCTCCCTTCTGCAGGACTCAAAATTGGAGTTCCTGGAGCTACATGAGAAGAAGTAGAGCTTAATGTAGCTGTAGGTGCTTCAAGCAGGAATTTTGGTACATAAGCACCGCCATACTGGGAAAGACCAAGGGTCCATCAGGCCCAGCATCCTTTCTCCGACAGCAGCCAATCCAGGCTTCAAGAACCCGACAACCCCCCCCCCCCCCCACCCCAAAAAAAAAATGGTCAATGGACTTTGCCCTCAGAAATCTGTCCAAACCACCTTTAAATTCCGTAAGGCCAGCTGCTGTTTCCTTTTGAGGGAAAACCTGTTTCTGGTTCATTTGGGAGTCATCCAAAATTAGTGTTTGGAAAGATATCCAGAAAGAAGAGTGTACCTAGGTATAAAGAGTTTCTTCACCTTGAAAAGCAGCAGTAGCGACTAAGGTGAATCCTTCAATGGAAAAACCATTGGCTAGGTTTTCTTTCTGCTATAAGGAATCTGTGTGTTCTGAGTATTTCAGAAAAGGTGGTGGATATATAGGATGTCTTCTGATGGAGGTGGTAGAGAGAGAGTACCAGCATTTGAGAAGGCTTGAGACAAATTCAAAGGTTCTCTGAGGGAGGGAAAGTGAGTAATGCTGAGTGGGATGTGAGGATGGCAGACTGGATAGACCTTTTGGTCGTTATCTGGCTGCATATCTGTGTTTGAGTAGAGTTTATCAGCTGGATTCAGGTGCACAAAGGTGTGTTCCAAAGCTTAGGATTGTCCCTGGAAATATCCTGAAAGGAGTATGGAGTAGAGAAAACCCATCTATGCTGATGAACTGCAAATGTGAATGAGTTTTTATTATGAATGTAATTCACAGGATGTGTTGTCAATGGATTTTACTTTAAGTACTTCAGTTAAAATATTTTAATTTTGGCAACACTTGCTGAAGTGAATGTCTTTGTTCTGTCATTCCAAAAGAGGATCCCAAGTCTCAACGGCTTTGAAAGTTGAATCTCCGTAAGCCCCTTAGATTCTGTAATGGCTCAACAGGTCCCAGATATATCCTTCAGCTTGGAGGTGCAGTGGAGTTTACATGCTTATGTTTGGTGGTGGGGGGGTTCTTTTTTTACCATGTTCTTAGCTTGAGTTACATAATATAAAGCAGTGCAAAAACATGATGTAACACTTTTCCTGAACTGGTGGTCTCAGCCAGTTCCAAGAAACGTGCCCTGATCAAAATCAAATGTATGTGATTTTTATTGACCAGACAAAGGCCAAATATGTTAGCGTTTAACTTTAAAAAAGGAAGCTATGATAAAATAAGAACGGTAAAAAAAAAAAAAAACTTAGAGGAGCGACTGAGAGGGTTAGAAACCTACAACAGGCGTGGATGCTGTTCAAAAACACCGTCCTGGAGGCCCAGGCCAAACATATTCCACGTATCAGAAAAGGAGAATGGAAAACTAAATGACAGCCGGCATGGTTAAATGAGGTGAAGGAACCGAATGAAGAAAATAAGCGATACAAGGAATGTCAAGTCAGATGCAAAGCACTGATAAGAAAGGCAAAGAGGGATTTTGAAAAACAAATAGCGTTAGAGGCAAAAACTGATAGTAAAAATGTTTTTAGATACATTAAAAGCAGGAAGCTGGCAAAAGAATCGGTTGGCCCACTGAATGACCGGGGTGTAAAAGGGGCGATAAAAGAAAACAAAGAAATAGCAGAAAAACTAAATTAGTTTTGTCTCGGTCTTCACCGAGGAAGATTTGGGAGGGATACCGTTGCCGGTCAGGGTATTCGAGGCTGACGAGTCGAAAAAACTTAATGAAATACCTGTAAACCTGGAAGACGTAATGGAGTAGTTCTGCAAACTGAAGAATTAGCAAATCTCCAGGACCACATGGTATTCATCCCAGGATACTGATAGAACTAAAAAAATGAGCTGGCAGAGCTACTGTTAGTGATTTGTAATTTATCCTTAAAATCGAGCCTGGTACCGGAAGATTGGAGGGTGGCCAATGTTAATGCCGATATTTAAAAAAGGTTCCAGAGGAGATCCGGGAAATTATAGACAGGTGAGTCTGACGTCGGTGCCGGGCAAAATGGTAGTCTATTATCAAGAACAAAATTACAGAGCATGTTCAAAAGCATGGACTAATGGGACAAAGTCAACATGGATTTAGTGAAGGGAAGTCATGCCTCACCAATCTGCTGCATTTCTTTGAAGGGGTAAACAAACTTGTTAGACAAAGGTGAGCCGGTTGATATTGTGTATCTAGATTTTCAGAAGGCATTTGATAAAGTCCCTCATGAAAGACTACAGAGGAAATTAGAGGGACATGGGATCGGAGGTAGTATCTTACTGTGGATTAAAAACTGGTTGAAAGATAGGAAACAGAGTAGGGTTAAAAGGTCAATACTCACAATGGAGAAGGATAGTTAGCGGGGTCCCTCTGGGATCTGTGCTGGGACCTCAGCTTTTTAACATATTCATAAATGACCTAGAGATGGGGGTAACTAGTGAGGTAATCAAATTTGCTGATGACACAAAGTCGTCAAATCGCAGGAAGATTATGAAAAATTACAAGAGGACCTTACGAGACTGGGTGTCTAAATGGCAGATGACGTTTAATGTGAACAAGTGCAAAGTGATGCATGTGGGAAAGAGGAACCCAAACTATAGCTACGTCATGCAGGGTTCAGTGTTAGGAGTCACAGACCAAGAAAGGGATCTGGGTGTCATCATTGATAATACGTTGAAACCTTCTGCTCAATGTGCTGCTGCGGCTAGGAAAGCAAATAGAATGTTGGGTATTAGGAAAGGGATGGAAAACAAAAATGAGGATATTATTCTGCTATTGTATCGCTCCATGGTGCGACCGCACCTCAAGTATTGTGTGCAATTCTGGTCGCCGCACCTCAAAAAAGATATAGTGGAATTAGAAAAGGTATAGAGAAGGGCGACAAAGATGATACAGGGGATGGGACGACTTCCCTATGAGGAAAGGCTGAAGAGGCTGGGGCTCTTCAGCTTGGAGAAAAGGCGGCTGATGGGAGATATGATAGAGGTCTATAAGATAATAAGTGGAATGGAAAGGGTCGATGTGGAGCGTCTGTTTACGCTTTCCAAAAATACTAGGACAAGGGGACATGCGATGAAGCTGCAGTGTAGTAAATTTAGAATGAATCAGAGGAAAAGTTTCTTCACTCAACACGTAGTTAGATTCTGGAATTTGTTGCTGGAAAAAGTGGTTAAGGCGGTTGACTTAGCAGAATTTAAAAAAGGGTTGGACAGCTTCCTGGAGGAAAAGGCCATAGAATGTTATTGAATGGACGTGGGGAAAATCCACTATTTCTGGGATGGGCGGGACAAATTGTTCTTTTGGCCGCTGTCGGAGACAGGGTGCTGGGCTCGATGGACTCTTGGTCTGACCCAGCATGGTGATGCTTATGTACTTATGATACAATTTAGTCAGAATGACCTGTGTAAAATCCTCAAATTTGGCTGCCCAGACATTTGTTCCCATCAGATCTTTTCATGGTATAGGAATACAGTTAATGCTCCTCCTTTTGCATCCTCCAAGGGTACAAAACAAACTTTTCCCTGAGATTCATCTGCAATATAAGGTGGAAAGACAGGATGGAAAGACAGGTTCTCTAACTGAAATCCTTGAAAAGGGCCAGATTCCTAATGTGGAAGGAATGATAAAAGACCAGCTTCAATCGGCAGACAACTTCATAAGCATGGGAGAACACCAGAATTCCCAAACTTAATTAATATCCAGGATATAGCCCATGCCCAGTTCCTTTACCATTTGTTTAAACATGTGTGCGTGTTTTTTGTTTTTTTTTTTGTTTTTGTAATATTCCTTGAATTGCAATTTACACCTTTTTCTATTTTGGTATCTAATGTAGGCTGAAGCTGTTAAATTGTCATGTTCCCTTGATTTGTTAATTTTTTTTTCTTTTGTTGCTAAGTTTGCTTCTTTTGAAATGTCATATCTTAATTTTAAACAAGTGGGGAAAGCAATGAGTGCATTGCTCATGTAATTCTTTCTAGCCATTCTGTGTGTGTGTGTGTGTACGCGTACTTACCCACATATCTGTGTTTGTATCTGCATTCAGTGTGTATATCTCTGCTTTGTATATTTTTCTGGGGGTTTTTTGTGTAATGGGCATTTTGTGTCAGTGCATGCGTGTGTGTGTATAGGGGCTAACATTTCAAAATGATTAGGAGTGCTACCCACAGTACTAATGTCCCCTTTCTGGACATAATGAAGGAGCTTGTTCAATATTGGGAGTGCTCAGCACTCACTGGCACCCACAGAGCTGACTCCTCTGTGTATGTGGGGTGTGTAGTGTATTTATACGCATGCAGATCTGCCAAGTCCCTCTAATTCAGTGGGAGACTTCTACTTGGCAGGTTTCTCCCCTACTTCTGCCAAGAGAGCAAAATCTGACCCAAGTGGGGGAAGGAACATTAAGATTGGAAAGGCACTAACGGCAGGAACTCCCATGAACACAAATGACAGATGTAAAACATAAGGGCAATGGGGGACCTAAGAGCCTAGGCATGCAGCAGAGGGGCAAGGACAGGCAGAAACTGAGCTTAGGCTCATGCCCCCCCCCCCCCCCCACTGCTGCCTTCAATTCTGTGGCCAACATGATGATGATGGTTGCTTTGACATACATAGTGAAGAAAAGAAAAGCAAGTCCAGAGAGGAGAGAGAATTATGGACACGGGGAAGGAAGAGACAGGGAGATTCTGAACATGAAGCGGAAAAGGAGATATGCTGAACATGAATAGAAAGGAAGGGAAAAGATGCAGTAAAAAAAGGGAGCTTTTGGAGACTGGATGGTGAGAAGGAAGGGTGAAATCTGGACATAGGCAGAAAAATGAAAGCTGAATGTGAGAGAAAAAAAATCAAAATATAGGATAGGAAGTGAAAAAGACAGAGAAAAGAAATGGTAAATGGACAGGAGACCCTGGAAAGAGTTAAAACCGAGGAAAGCGGAACCAGAGACTGGGACCAACATGATTGGAAAAATTCACAAGACAACAAATATAGGAAAAATTATCTTGGAGGCAATTCTATAATTTGGTGCCGTACTATAATGGGGTGTGCTTGGCGCCAACTAGTAATGGTAGTTAAGCAGACTTAAGTCATTATAGAATACTAGCACAAACCCACTTTGGCATTCCAAAAGTTGGGTGCACCCCTTATACCAGCTATTGACCTGGCAAAGGTATCACACCTATGTGTATGAGTAAATATGCTTAATTATATTCCGACCACATTTGTACACGTTGCAGTTACACACTATAACACTTATAAAATAGCACCTGGTGCAATTATGTGCATCAATAATCAACAAGATAAAAGCAGATTACATAAAAACCACAGAAACGAGTGAATAAAAAAGGAGACATGTGCAAGTGGATCATACTTCTAGGTGCCAATTTACAGAATTGCCCTGTTTATTTCCAATTTAGTGATTGGAATGGCACCCTGACAAAATAGTCCTATGACAAAATAGCCTGTCACAAAATAGCTTACCTATAGAAAAATAACAAGAATAAGTATGCTAAAAGCTTTAATGAATAATGTAAGCAATTACACTCTGACAATAAGAATTGATTCATTTCGTATGTTAAATATAGTTAAATGGATGATGTAAATATGCTAAAACTATAACCCAGATATACTGACAGTCTCTAAACGGACAGATTGAGCCACGCTTCTTAGGAATGTAATAATATCATCAGCATTATGTGTAGCAACAAGTGCCTGTACATGTTTGCCAAGTTGTATGTACTTGGTTTTAGATGACTCTGACTGCTGAATGCCAGCACGATAATGAGACAGTTCTAGTTCAATGCGATCTTCCTTCCTAAAATGATTCTGGCTGATGTTCAAAGCGATTTTGAGCAGGAGCCTCTCCTTCCTGCTTAAATCTCTTACTACTCCCCCAATATTCAGTGGCACTGTGTTTTTTTTCTCTACCCTCAGAGATTCAAGCATTTACCATGGAAGAACTCAGAAAGCTGCATCAGCCTTACCAAGAGACATGCACATGTGTATATATTTTACATAAAACTGGAACAGTACTACATCTATTTATTCCTCTTGTATGTTTGACAAGCAACAGTGAGTCATCAAAGAGGATCTGCATAAATTTCTCATTTCTCAGCCTTTAAACAAAGGCTGGTAATAGTTAAACTGGAGGTTTAGAGGCAGTGAATATGAATGAACACAGTATGCCCTACACATGCCTTTGTGACACCAGGCAAACCAGTTGTCAAAATTCAACAAAGAAACATTGCATCCAGGTAATTATGGTGATTTATTAGCCAGCCAGCTACCCCACACACACACACACACACACACACACTTTTCAGCTGCCAGCAGGCAGTGCTTTGCTTGCCCACTGCCTGCTTTCAATCCAGATATTCAATGCGGAGCCATTTCCGGTGACTGGTATTGAATATCTGGGTTTTTCAATGCCAGCTAGCGCATGACCAATTAATGTGATATTCAGACTTGACCAGCCATGACTTAGCGGGCAAAGATAGGCCTGCTTTTTATGTGGCATTATTTGGCCATTAAGCCTGGCTGGTTAAGTTCCAAATATTGGGACTTAGGCCTCTGGAACACCCCCAACATTGCTGGCTTTATTTTCAGTGGCAGTAATTGTTAAATTCCGCTGAAAATGACCAGTTATCCACAGACACAAGTTAACTGGTTAGTGGCTGTTCCTGGCCGGTTACCTCACACTGAATATCAGGCCCCGAGTGTATCAAAACTGCAGCCTACCTTCTAAATGAAATGCATATCTTGTTTCTTTGTCTGCTCAATAGCTATAGCATACCTCCAAGAGAGATTCTTCTGATAACACCACATACTAATGGATGGTATCATCTATTTCACACAGACCAGAAGACCAGCATAAGTGCTTCTCACAGTTCTGCAGATGGGGCTAACAAAAGCCACTGACACAAAAGAAAACAATGTAATTCCCCTGGTTTGGGCAGTAGCCTAGTGGTTAGATTAGTGGGCCGAGAACCAGGAAAACTCAGACCATAAGCCCTTTAGAGTACAGCTTTCTAAACTGTGGATCAAAGCCCATGCTTGGGGTGGTGACCTGTGTGGGTGCTCCATAGGACATGATTGTCCTGTGCTAGCCAAGGGTCATGTGCATCCTGCAGCCACACGAATTGGTGTTATGGCCACAAAAAGTGTTGAGTGCTGCTCTCAGCACAGGAAAATACCTATTGTACTCAAATGTAACTCACCTTGATCCACAACTGGGAAAAAACATACAAACACATAAGCTAAGTATAAAGTCCCCTTCTTTGTTCAAATACAAAACACATAATGGAAGCCAGGAAGCAAAGTCATTTAAAATTTCTGTCTTAGAAACTACTTGGCATTTACTGCTGGTGCTTCATATCTTTCTTTTTTTAATGGTTTTTGATTTGAATGTAACTGCTTTTAAATGAGTGTCCATTATGGGATCTTTGTCCTTGTAATAAGCACATAAAAGGAACTTGTCTAGTCGAAGAGAGAACTGCATGAATGTAATTTATGAAACGTTTTAGTATTATGTTTGGTCTAACTCGTAGTGGTACCATTAATGCTAAAATAAAGACTAACGCAGAAGCATTAAGTGCATTAAGCTGCTGTTTGGTCTTTAAGCCAGAAGGAGTGTGTGTTTATATGTAAAATGCTGTAAGAAGCTCCTTTTCAGTCACCGGTTAGTTGTCATGAGTGAATCTTATGTCACTAGTAACTTTATACATGGTGTGAATCAGTCTGATAACCATTCTGTCTGATGTCCTTTGCGACAGAATACTAATCTGGTAACCTGTCTCCTTAATATTTGGTTATTACAATTATATTTACAATTATAACTATGTTTATATTCTGCAATTACCTCAAGGTTCAATGCAGATTACAATAAAAGCAAACCAGTCAGAGTGGGAAGTTACAAAATAAGAACAAACAACAAGCTATATCATTATAAAAATATAAGAAGCTCTAGATTTAATTACCCAAATATTGAGTAAATAAGCAAGCTTTCAATGTCTTTCTAAATCTTAAACTGGGAAGCAAAACTTTGTTGCTACTTTGTGTTTGAAAACCATGTGGTAATGAAATAATTCTATAAGGCAAATCTCTCATTCTATTGGCTAGTGTGCCCTGAGAGTGGAGGAGTAGCCTAGTGGTTAGTGCAGGGGAACTTGATCCTGGGGAACTGGGTTCAGTTCCCGCTGCAGCTCCTTGTGACTCTGGGCAAGTCACTTAACCCTCCATTGCCCCAAGTATAAATAAGTACCTATATGTACTATATAAATCGCTTTGAATGTAGTTGCAAAGAACCACAGGAAGGCAGTATATCAAGTCCCATTTCTCTTCCCTGAAAAGTGGGTTGAGAAATGCTGCTAGAAATACTCATGCAAATGCCAGTGTTCTAGTCAATTATGTACATTTGAACGCATGTGTGTGTGAAAGATGATCTGGCTATGTGCTATTCTGTAAATATGTACAGGTCTTCAATGGCACATAGTTTGCAAGTTGGTGGTCACATGGGCAGACTTTGAGCGGAGCATGAAACTATAATTTAGGTGTGTAAGTGCTCATGCATATTTTAAAATTTCTAACCCACTTATAACTAAGCAGCTTACAATAAAATACATAATACAAAAGAAATACAAACCCCACCTCAGTCCCCCAGTACTAAACAAATAGCATGCCTCATAAATCAACTCCATCCCATGACTTATATTCCAGCTTTTTTATCCCCACTCGTCAACTTTGTACGTAACGTATGTAGCCCACCTTTGTCGGGGAGGGGGGGGGGGGGGAAGCCTGCACAAAAAAGTTAGTCTTCAACAATCATTTAAATTGAGTCCTATCTGCACATAGATGCAGTTGTCCTACCAACTTATTCCAGAATGTAACCAGTTATATTAATGTTCTATAAAGAAAAATAAGCATGTACTTTTCTTAGTAGAATAGGCTCTAGATAGATGCATTCTTGACACCTAAAAATAGGTGCCCTCTAAGCAGTGGAGCACAGCTGTAATGCCAGATTCTACATCAGTGTCACGTCTGTGGCCGTGACCACCCTCAGACGTACCTTATTTCTGGGGGTCAGCTTCTAAGCTGACTTCTGCCTATCCTTTCTGGAGTAGTTTTCCTTCTGTGTGCTGGCTGCTTTCAGCATGGCTCTAATTACTCCACTCTACTGCACCTGGGGGTGCTGCCTGAGTTAGCTCTACCTCTGTCTCCAGCCTGGCTCGGTTTACTCCTCTGTGCTGCACCTAGGTATTCTAAGTCTCTTTATGATCTGTGTGCGCTCTGCCTGTTCCTTGGTTTGTGCTCCTCTCACCCGCTGGTGGCCAGAGCCAGTGGCTGCCATAGTTTGTGTTGCTGTTCCTACCCGTTCCAGACTTTAGCCCAGTCCGGTCCGGTTCTTCCAGGCTGCCGGACTTGTCTCTGTTTGTGCCTGGACAGCCTCCGTAGTTAATTACTGATGGCTGCAGCTGCTCCTCAGGTGTTGAAGGGCTTTATTAATCACTTAGGCCCAGATACACTAAACTTTAATGACCCTTTAACGAAGAATGTTTGAACCGTGGCATGCATTAAAGGCCATTTTCCGACCACGGTAGCAGATGAGCAAATTGTGTAGAAACCCCATTGAAACGAGATGCATCAAAGTTTTCCAACTACCCTAACGTAGAAAAACTGCCGGAAAGCTAACGACAGGTCTGTGTTAGGGCTATCCGACTAAAAACTTTAATGTAAAAAAAAAAAAGCGAGGGTGGCTAAAACGCACGTCAGGGGCGTCTTTTATTGATGCCCAAGGTCACTGCTGCTCCCCGCTCCCCCTGCATCACTATAAAAGTGGGAAAAAAAGGTTCGGGAGGGGGCAAAGGCGCTCGTCAGGAGCGTCCTTTATGGACAGCCTTGCCCCCCCCCCCCGCCCATGGTCACCGCTGCTGCTCCCCGCTTCCTCCCCCAGCATTAAATAAAAACACAAAACAAAACTCAAAGCTTTAGGAGCCCTGGCCCCCCTCCCTTCCTGTCCACACAGCTCTGCCTCCCCCCACCCCTCCACATTACCGGCCCGTGCAGCGCCTCTCACCTCTGTATGAAGGCGCTGCACGGGCAAGAAGACCATCAGATCACTGCAGTCTTCAGGACGTCTCTCTCCTTCGTCTTCCCTGACCGGGGCGGGCCCAGGTCAGGGAAGACGAAGGAGAGAGACGTCCTGAAGACTGCAGTGATCTGATGGTCTTCTTGCCTGTGCAGCGCCTTCATACAGAGGTGAGAGGCGCTGCACGGGCCCGGTAATGCGGGGGGGGGCAGTGGAGGGGGGAGCGGCAGCGACGACCTCAGGGGGGGTGGCGGGGGTGGGGCACGGGGGCAGAGGGAGGCGGAGCTGTGTGGAGAAAGAGTTTAGAGACAGGAAGGGAGGGGGGACAGGGCTCCTAAAGCTTTGAGTTTTTTTGTGTTTTTATTTAATGCTGGGGAGGAAGTGGGGAGCAGCAGCGGCGACCACGGGCGGGGGGGGGGGCAAGGCCGTCCATACAGGACGCTCCTGACGAGCGCCTTTGCCCCCTCCCAATCCACATGTTTGTGTTTTGTTTTTTTTTTTGTTTTTGATGTTTGTGGCATGCGCAGAGCAGCCAGCATAACGCTCGGCTGCTCTGCGCATGCTTTAGGGGCCGATTACCGACGGGGATTCCACCAGATTGATGCATTGTACTTTACAATACTGCACTGAACATGTGCGACTTGTTTTTTTGCTGCATTGTTCATTTTTTAAAATTTGGTAACAGCTTTTACGTTTTTGCTTTTTTTTTACCTTTGGTTGATGCATCTGGGCCTTAGAGACTGCAGCCTTTGCCTTTTGCATCATCTAAGGTCCCTGGTATGTTAGTGCGCTATGCACTGCTACATTGTCCAGTTCAGTGTGAGTTTCTAGCTTGTGACTAGTAGCTTGGGCATAGCTTTGCTTGTTAGCTTTTGTACAGCTTTACTAGTTTTCTTGTATTTAGCTTTCTGGCTTTCCCCGTGTGTGTTTTCCTTTGCTTCTGGAGCTTCAGCCCTAGTCCTGTCCGCTGCCAGTACTCCTTGCTACTGGAGCTCCAGCCATAGTCTTGCTACTTGACCCGACCATTGCCTGAATCTGACTACTCTCTGCCTTCTGTCTGACCTGACTACTGCCTGTACCCGGATATTCTCTGCCTGTGGCCAGACCTGACTATTGCCAGAACCTGGACATTCCCTGCCTGTCTGCCTTGCTTTCGCCTAGGTGCCTGGGGGCACTTCTGTATCCTGATTCCTGTGGTTCCTGCTTGCTAGTTCCAGTTCTGGTTTTCCTGTAAGCCCTGCCGGCTGCCCGAACCTGAGGGCTCAACCCTCTGGGAACGGTGGCTAAGTGTAGGTGAAACCTAGGTCCAGTGTGTTCCAGTCCAGTGGGCTCCACTCCAGTGGGTTCCAGTCCAGTGCGCACCTGTCTGGTGCGTTCCAGTCCTGTGTATTCCAGTGCAGAACTCCAGTCTGGGGTTCCAGTCCAGCCTTGCCTCGTCTCTGCTTTGAAGGTGACCTTGCCTGCCACTGCCGCTCCACGGTAGTGGTCCAAGGGCTCACAAACCTAGTGCTTCCAGGGAAGAAGCTTGACAATCAGCCCCGCAGTGTTTCTTTTGGCAGACCTTCCACTAGCTTCAGAGAGCAAAGGCTGTGCTTTAGGATTTGGATTTAAATACAAATTAGATGTCTTTCAGGTTCAGTAGGCATTTCCTGTCCCCCAAGTGCTTACAATGTAGGGGTCAATGCAGAAAGCTACCATGGGCTGCATAACACCTTAACGATGGCCGCTGAAAGTTAAAGGTTTCCCCAGTAGACGTCAGCGCATAACATATTAAAATGCATGCTAAAGAGCCTGTTAGTGCGCAGTCATGCATTCCTACAGGCTACTGTCTGCCACAGGAGCTGAACGCCAGAATCCTACCACCACCTCTGAGGCTGGCATAGAGCCCCTGCAGTCTGCATTGGCCTTATTTCTCTCTCCAGAATTTAAAACAATGTCACTCCTCCATCTCCTCCCCACCAATGGCAGGACCAGCCCCCTCCCACCTAATTTTGTTTCCTCCTGCCATCTCCCCTCAAAATAATTTCCTTGGTGTCTAGTGCCCCCTCAACAGGACTGACGGATTGACCGTTATGCCTCTTCCCTCCTTAAAAATATAGCCCTGGAGTCTTATAGAACCCTGCTGTTCCTGAAATAAATAGTACCTGGTGTCTAGTGGGGACCCAGAACCCTGTACCACTAAATGAGACAGGAGCGATTCCCACTTGTCTCCATCTCCAAAATGGAGGTGCCCTGCACTGTTGAGACCAGACTGTCATTTTTTCCTTGTGTAGCCATCCATTTCAACCTGAATATCAGGGTATAAGAAATGGAGCTGGGGCAGTGGAACATCCTTTTTGGTTGGAGGGGTAAAAACAATCCCACTCCCATGTTCTGTGTGGCCGATGCTGTGCTGGACAAAATATCAATGGGGCCATGGCCTCTGTGGCCCATCCCATTCCACTGCATTTGGGAGTAATCGAGCTTTCTGAATTAGAAAACCATAGTGTTATATTAATAGGGCTGATAACCAACAATTCTTTGTTCTTTTCCTCCTCTTGAAGAATCTAGAACTTTTTTTCAACCTCTCCAACCTCCCCCCCCCCCCCCCACCCCACCCCATTTTTTTTTAAACTAAGTATCATCATTGGGTAATTCATTCTGTCTGTTTCTGTGGGAATACAGCCATTGATTGAGAGATGTTCCACTTTTCCCAGGTCAGTTACAACCTTTGCTTACTGGATAAGAGTCTTTGTGTATGTGATTGATCTTCTGTAGGGGGTAATGTAATGGGAATCAAAGTTCAAAGGTGTTCGTGTTCTGTTAGGTAAGCACAGACAGGAAAAAAGATGAGCTATCCTGTAGGCACAAATTCACATTAAAGTAACACACTGCAAGCCCAGTGGATTTCTCTGCAGTCGTTAGAGAAGAGGGTCAGAACTACATATTTGGCAAATAGCATAAACTGTGTCCCTTTTAAGTGGTATTTATTCAAAATATTTGCCTTTATCGGCAAACACTTTTCCACATGTTAAATAACAAGCACACATGGGAATAGGTATAACTCATAGTACCTAGATACCAAACATATCTGCACTGAAGAACAGACATAAACAGAACACAAAACTGTGGGGTGGGGGGGGGGGGGGGGAAACAAACCACATAAGTACCCATGATAAATACCATCTCAGATACCAGCATCCCAGAATAGAAATATATAGGATCTAAAATATCCTAATCCTATAGATACCTCAGGAAAATGTTGGCCCAGGTTTGATGATAATTTCAAGGAAACCAAAGGTATTGCTTGGGTGTCATACTAGTATCAGATACTACAGCAGTGAGTTGGTAGCACAGTTAATTAAAATACTGAGAAGAAAACACTTTCACCTGCTTCTTGAAGTAAAGGTAGTCCTGGGTAAGGAGTATCTCTATTGGGGTGGGGAGGAGCGTGACTTTTGGATGTGGGTGTTTTGAGCGCTGCTGTTTTTGCACCTGTGACTGGGCACCCATATGAACAGCATCTAAAAGACTTCTTCCCTCCCCCCCCCCCCCCCCCCCCCCCCATTCCCCACACTCGCCAGATTCTGAGCCGGGGGCCATATGGGCTGGCAGAGGCACGGTGCTGAGGTCCTTGGAGTATAAGGGAGTACACAGCTGCCCCAGGAGGTGCCTGTGAGAAGACAGAACAGTCCACCCTCACAGGCACTGCCTGGGGCAGCTATGATCTCTCTTATGCTCAGAGGACCACTGCTGCAAGGGAGATCATAGCTGCCTCAGGCATTACGTGTGAGGGATGATAATGCCTGTTCTGTCTTTCACAGGCACCTCCAGGGGCAGCCATGGTCTGTCTTAATGCTCAGACGACCACCCCGCCAGCAGCACCATTTCTCTGCCAGCCCAGATGGCTTCCCAGCTCAGATTCCGGTGAGGGGGTGGACTTTCAGAAATCACCCGTTTTGTGTGCCCAGAAGTCCTATACCAATGTGTATAGACACTCAAAGGGCGGCATCTATACCCTTGTGCCCAAATGTTCTGCTTTGATTGGGGGAGTTCAGCAGACAGGAGCTACTCCTTTAAAGACCACTGGTGACTATTGCACTACTTGAGTCCTTCAATGAAGGAGTAATTAAGCTCCCTGTGTGTAATTGCTGGACCTCTGTTTCCCCCAACATACACACAAAAAATGGTATAATTTTTTCGTTTGTTTAGATTTAGCTGACACATTTTATTGGTAGCTCAGGTGAGTTACACTAGGCACAAAAGGAATTTCCCTCCCTCCAGAGGGTATACAGTCTAAGGGCCAGATTTACTAGTATTTGTTATTGCATATGAACATCCATGAATGTGATTTAACATGCATTATTTAATACACGTTCATTATTGCCAGTGGGGTCTATTAATAATGCTAATTAAAGCATTAATGCAAGTTATTAAATCTAGGCCTAAATTTGTACTTTAGGCAATGAAGAGTGAGGTGACTTGCCCAAGGTCACCAGGAGTGCCATGAACTGGATAATCTTGGGTTCCAGATATGTTTTTGGTTTGGAGATTGTGCTGCAGTAGTGTATATGATGAAGTGCTGATAAGTAAGGCAAACGACTTGTGTTGGAGGCAAAAACACATAGTGAAAAAAATTTTTTTTAAGGTATATTAGAAGCAAGAAGCTGGCAAAAGAATCAGTTGGAGCGCCAGATGACTGAGGAGTAAAAGGGGCACTCAAGGAAGACAAGGCCATAGCAGAAAGATTAAATGAATTATTTGCTTTGGTCTTCACCAAGGAAGATGTGGGAGATATAGCAATGCCAGAAATGGTATTGAATGCTGATGTCAGGAAAACGGAAACAAATCTCTCTAAATCTGGAAGATGTAATGGGGCAATTTTACAAATTGAAGAGTAGCATCACCTAGACCAGATGGTATACATATCGGAGTACTGATTAGAATAGAAGAATGAACTTGCAGAGCTATTAGTAATATGTAATTTATCTTTAAAGCATGGTACCGGAAGATGGCTATTGTAAAGCCTGCTTTTAAAAAGGGTTCCAGAGGTGATCCAGGAAATTAGACAGGTGAGCCGGACATCAGTGCCGGGCAAAATGGTAGAGACTGTTATAAAGAACACAATTAGAGTTTTTTTGAAGGGGTGAATAAACATGTGGGTAAAGGTGAGCCTGTTGATATTGTGTATCTGGATTTTCAAAAGGCATTTGACAAAGTACTTCATGAAAGACTCCTGAGGAAATTGGAGAGTCATGAGATAGGAGAGTAATGTTCTATTGATTAAAAACTGGTTAAAAGGTAGAAAACAGAGTTAAATGGTTAGTATTCTCAATGGAGAAGGGTAGATAGTGGGGTTCCCAGGGATCTGTTCTGGGGCTTTAGCTTTTTAACATATGTATAAATGATCTAGAGATGGGAATAACTAGTGAGGTAATTTGCTGATGATGCACAAAGTTGTTAAATCGCAAGAGGATTGTGAAAAATTGCAAGAGGACCTTACGAGACTGGGCATCTGGGCCTCCAAATGTTAACGACTGTGAAGTGTTGCATGTGGGAAAGAAAAACTAAACTATAGGTATGTGATGCAAGGTTCAACATTAGGAGTCTCTACCCTGGAAAAGGATCTAGGTGTCATCGTTGATATGTTAAAACCCTCTGCTAGGTGTGTAGCAGCGGCTAAGAAAGCAAATAGAATGTTCAGTATTAGGAAAGGAATGGAAAACAAAAATGAATGCCTTTTGTATTGCTCTATAGTGCAACTGCACCTTGACTACTGTGTGCAATTGTGGTCACCACATGTCAAAAAAGATATAGTGGAATTAGAAAAAATACAGAGAAGGGCAACAGAAATGATAAAGGGGATGGGACGACTTCCCTATGAGGAAAGACTAAAGCGGCTAAGGCTGTTCAACTTGGAGATGAGACAGCTGAGGGGAGATATGATAAGAGGTCTAAAATAATGAGTGGAGTGGAACAGGTAGACATGAATCATTTGTTTACTCTTTCCAAAAATATTAGGACTAGGGGGCACGCAATGACACGCCATCCTAGTGCCCGTATTTAACTGCACAGAATGTTCAGAAGGGTCTAGCGCAGGAAATAACGAGCAAGCGAATATAGTCAGCTCATGTAAATTAGGTCGTTTTGTTTTGGGTATGCTTTTCTGAGCATTGGGGAGAATACAAAACTGCCTTAACTGCTGCAAAAAATAATGCCAGGTTAGAGCTGGCATTAGGGTGTTGGAAGAGAGGATTTCTTGTGCTTCCCTCTGTAAAATGTGCTGGTTTTGATTTGCTTTTGGAAGCAGAAGGAAGCCTGTGCAAGCCCTTAGATGCCAATGCGTGCTTTTGCTTGGGTTTGTTTCTTATGACCAGCGTTTTTCCTGTGTCTAAATATAAGCATGCAAGTTTTAAAAAAAAATGTTAACACATATTTAGGCTGCAGGAAACAGGCGCCAATGTGTGCTTCATGTTTGGGAGCTGAGCTTACTGTGGAACTGTTCTGTGCATTTGCCAAGCACAGTCCTCCTGCCAAACTCCCTAATGCCCAATGCTCTTGAGTGCGCCTATATTTGCATGTCAATGTTGAGCATTAGGGCGTTGCTCTTTTGAGCTGCTTGGCGTTATTTTTACAGAGCTAGTCAGAACAGCGCCAGAGTTTTGAGCATCCAGCCGTTTAGTGTCAGATATGTGTATCTCACCCATGCTCCACCCATGCGGACCCTACCTGTAATTTGCCTGCTATGTACGATCCATGTGTATTTACAGAATAGCACTTAGGTGTAATGCTGGCATATACTTGCATGTGTACACATATACACGCATCGATGCCATTATTCTGATAACATACTCATGTAATCAGCGCATAACTGTTCACACGTACTTTATAAAATTGTCATGCATACGTACAAGTGCCAGCTACTGAGTGATACTGCTCTTTTTTTTTTTCTACATGTTAGTCATTGTAAAATCTTTGCTTTTGTTTGATGTGCCTAAAATCACATGTATTTGCTGATCTTGTATGTATTTTATAAAAGCATCCATCAGCAGAGCAGTTTGCAAAATGTCCCCGACCTGGATGTCCCATTTCCCACCAGTGCTCCTGTGCAAAATGGGACTTTAAATTATTTCATTTTGATTTATATTAGAGATGTGGCTGTCTTAATTTGGTTCACTGGAAAAATTTCTAAGCACGGTTAAGTATTGCCATATCCATGCAGTCTGTATTTAGTTCAGTGGGGATTTGTTGTTTTGTTTTTTCTTGTAGGCAAATCTTCTCCCTGTAACCAGGGATTCATTTTATTTTCATTAATGGGTTTATCAGATTTAACAAGGGTTATTGTGAGAACTGATATGCCTTTCTTACTAATTGATGTTAATTGGTCCAGTAAACAGTAAACAAGGCAACAAAGCACTGTTAATGAGGCAGCTTTTACTCATTTGTTTAATCTGTAATATAATAGGCCATTAACATATCGGTATTCAGCCATCTGAAAGTAATCCATGTGTGCTTGGCCTGGACTTCTCTTTTTTTTTTTTTTTTTTTTTTTTTTTTAATACCTTTCTGTAGTGTATTCAACTGGCAGCCTAGACTGAGGAAAGGGGATGGTGTCAGAGGACTGGGGTCTTAAGCATTGGAGACCTCTGTAATTAAATGCCTTGAATGTCTGCTTGAGGGGCCTTGGCAGGTGTCCTATTCCTGTGCTCTCCCTACAAGCCAGCTCATTGAAACCAGGGTGGCTTTTTGCTTTTGTTGAAATATGTTGGCTGGAGAGGAGGAGGAGGAGACTCCTCTTCTATTTAGTCTAGCCCTATTGGATTGACCAAGCAGGATAATAAAACTGATGAAACAGGATTAACAAGACTGGATTGGCAGATACTTTGTGCTGTGTGACATACTCTACAGTGCAGGAATTTGGCAGGATTAATCCATAGATGGATAAAGATGTAACAGAGAAAAGGACCAAATTCAAAGCCTACTTGACCGAGGCATAGAAATATATTTAGACGGAATATTGACACCACTAACATGGCTTTTTGGGTAAAGAAAGGGTTTCAGGATACTGCCTGTGTTCTTGTTGGCAAAGTGATCTAACACTGTGGGGTTATTTTTTCCTCTTTTAATGAATTACATTATATAAAATTCTTATCTGCTATCCATGAGTGTTCAGTGCAGCTCAGAAAAAAAAGAGAATTAGGCAAATCCTGTGAAATAACAAAACAAATTCAAAATAGAAATAGGTTAGATGAGGATCTTATTATAAATAAAAACAAATCTTGAAAAAAAAAAAAACCCTTAAACCAAAGCCTCCTGTAAAGGTAGAGCACAGATCCCTTAGATATTTCTTAAAAAGGACAGTTAAAAAAAAATCTAGGGTAACTGTGCTCTATCTTTATGGGAGGCTTTGGTTTATGGGTTATTTTAAGATATATTTAAAACAATTCACAAGTTAGACACGGAGGGTTATTTTTTTTTTTAAAGGGGCATGTGGTTTAAGCAGTAAAGTACCTGCTCACTTGGTGGTATTTTAGTCATGCCTGGATGAGATTACATGCACAGGTAAACAGCCTCTTATAAAATACCCACTGGCACAAAAGTACTCGTGCTGAAAAGACAGCGTGTACTTTTTCAGTGGTCATGCATGAGAATGAAGTCTGACAGAATGTATGTATGTACATAGATCATAAAATTTTATAATTTATGCATGTATTTGAAAAGTATTGGCATAGACATTTAAATTGGCTCTAAGGCTGGTGTGAATGTCTGCACCTGGCACTTATGTTGGTAGTGTATAAAGATATGCAAGTGATGGCTTGTCTTTATTAATAGGCTTAGCATAGGGACCTTACAAGCTGCTTTAACTAAGCATACCATTATAGAATAACTTTTCTTAACATGACACACTGGTGTGTTTCCCCATCATCTGCTGGCAGACTCAGGCTAATCTGTGTGAGGAATCGCTGGGGAGGCTTGTGCATCTCATTAGGGTGGCAGAGGGTATGTGATTGGACAGGGAGGGCAACCTTAATGCACAGAAGACAACGTGAATAATCAGTACTATCCGTAGCAGGCCACAGCATTACATAATGTCAAAACTAGAAATACACAGAACTCCATAGACCTTCTGTGATAAAATAAGCAAATATTTCACAAAAAATGATGGAAACTGCTTGAGTGTCCTGAAAATATTTGTGAAGTACAGTATTTAAAATTGCTAAAACTCTGGTTTATGTTTTCTGTGCACTTCCCATGGGCTCGCGAGCTGTAGGTTGCCCACCCCTTGTATGTAGGTAGTGTCATTTGTAAGGGTGTCTGTGTGTGATAGGTACAGAGGGCATACTTTCCTTTTCTAGACCATATTCTTTCCTCCTACTTCCTGTCCTCCCAAATTGCAGTTACCTGCTCCCACTGCATCTGGTCAGCCATTTTAGCTTTCTGCACCAACAAGCATCGAACCCACCTAGGTCAGTGATGCCACAAAGCATTTAGAAAGAGCAGTTGCTCATCTTCTGGCCCCTGCCAGCAGGGAGCGGGGAAGCTACTGCTTCACCAGATAGCAAGGCCTGGTCTCTCTACTGATCCCAGTGCTGGGTCTCCACTTATTTGGGTGTTAGAGCTGGGATCTTCACCACCCCCAAGGTCCATGACTCCTGGCCCCCTGCTTTGTGTATGTCCAGCCATGCATACACAAACATGCAGAAGTATTCATGAACAGACAGAAGATACCTTGGCAACCAGTGCTATCACTTCATGCACGTAATAGTCATTTTTGTATAATGTTGTGCTGCTCTTTTGCATTTTTATGGTCTTGTGTGCATTTGTTTTGAACTGCGCTTTGGACACTGAAGTTGGTGGAATATAAACAGTTTTAAATAAATTAAATATTTTGTTATATTGAACAGTGGGATCAATTACTTTTTCACTTTCAGAAGAGCTGTTTGATTTCTGACGTAGGGGCTCTTTTGTAAAGCGGCATAGGAGCTGGCAGTCGTGCTTCCCCCAGCATGTGCAATTCTGGCACAACCAGAAACGTTTTTTTCTGTTTTACCGCCAGGGGTTACCTAGTGGAAATCGGACAGTGCCAGGTTAGTGCGGGAACCCCTACTGCCTCCTAAATAGGTGGTGGTAAGGGCTTCCCCCTGGAAATGGCAGCACAGCATGTGTTTACGTACCGCACAGCCATTTCCTTTTTTTTTTTTTTTTTTTTTACTTTTTACCAATTGTGGTAAAAGGGGGGCCTTGGCGTATAGCAAATCCATGCGTTGATGCTACCGTAGGGCCCCTTTTATCACAGCTTGGTAAAAAGGGCCTTTAGCGCCATGACAAATTCTTAGACCAGTGTAGATATAGCTTCTTGGGCATTTAACATTTGTAATAGCCCTTTTTAAGATATACAGCACATCACTGGCCACAAATTATGCAATGCACCCTCTCTGGTCCACCTTTTTTCTTGGCCAGGTTTTTAAAAGGTGATGAAATGTAGTAATCCTCATTTCTTTAATCTTAGTACATGGTATTTTGTAATCTGAAACATCAAACCTTCCCTCTATCAACTGTCCTGCACTCTCTCCCCCCTCCAATACACACACTTTCTTTATCGTCCCCCTCAAGGATAACCAGAGCTCATTCCCTACCTCTTCTCAGGGCTGACCCACCCTGCCTGTCCCCTAGGCATAGGGACTAAGGTCTTCTATAAGAAATATGTCTGGAGAACAGAAGGAAAGGGAATGAGTCCTAGACTGGAACAGGCTGGATTAGGAAGTATCTCCTGGTTTGCAAGAAACAAGAGGAAGGGGTGAGGCTGGAGTAGACAAAGCATAGCAGACAAAAAAAAACTACTACTTACTACTATGCTTTCTAATCTAACCCCTTCATTCCTGCTTCTCCTCCCTCCCCAGACAGCCTGTTGACTGAGAGATCAGGCATCCCCCTCCTACCCTCCTGGACCAATCACCAATTCTCTGCTTCTGGCAGGGTTTGAACCATTTTGAGATGAAACTCCAGTAGCATAATTAGCACAAGCAAGTGTTGAGTTCATACATTACTGTTAAATAATGACTACCAGTAGTGTGTATTGTGAAAAACAGGTTATTACTGTATAAATATAATTTAAGTCCCTAATTTCTCTAAATTCCTCCACACTTCCCGTCATTCCGATACTACCAATCTATTTCATACAACTCTGTACACACCCTTCATGTACTCCATATTTCGGTTTTGCTCTAGGACTGTTAGCTGTGGACATTCCTTTCTTCCTCCTTTCTGTTCTTATATACTCCCATTGTTCTCCTCCCTCTTCCATAAGCTGTTTGCCCGTCTTCTCTTTATGACACACTTGGCCACCATTATTTCCCACCTACCACAGTCAATATTGCCAGCACCACACAGTGTAATTGACGACAGCAGCTTTGTGTTCCATGATGGAGGGAGACGTGTATTGTACTTGTATTTAGAGGATGAAGATGACGCAGCCCCAGTGGGGAAAAGCTGTAAGGAATGGCTGAAATGTTTCCCATAATTCTACAGCAGTTCACACATTCATTGGGAAAAGGCCAGTTGTGTTAGCATCCTGGCTAACTGGGGGCCTTGAAAACAACACAGAGTACTAAATCCACTTCAAGTTTACTCATTTCTGTATGCTATTGACAAGTTGTTAATTTGTGAAGCCTGTGTGATTCACTGTGGTATTCAGCATTATTCTGTGTGTAATTTAACAATAAAATAGTTCCTCCTGTTTGTGATGTGGATGACTTATTTGTAATATAATATGTCATCTTTTCTTTGTTGTGTTTTCTAGAGTCTGACATTAAGGAATACGTATTAGCAACAGAAGGAATTTGTGACAGAAGAACTCCTGACCTAAAGCAACAAGATCACTGCAGCCTCTGGTATGGTGTAACAGCTGGTGTTGTGAATCAGGCCGTCGCCAATCAAAGAACGGCTACTTCACAACACCAGGGTCGCATTGTACTACTAACGCCACACTCCAAAGCATCCCTGAAACAGACGCCAGATGTGATATCACTAAAGTGGAATATCCTTTAGCAAGCAAAATGTCAAGGGAAGGATAGCACAATCTATGGATTTTAAAGAGGATTTTCACCTGTCTATGCCAGCCTGTGTAGTGCTTTAAAGTTGGCATCTTAGAAAGGAATGAAATACATCGGTTCTATTTTAACAAGTGTCACTGAGTCAGACAACAGTTTAAAGCCAAAAGATCTCATCTTGTCAAATTTGTGTACTCAATTATTTTTCCACATTGTTAATCTTGGCAATTTCAGATGAGTGCATACCTCTCTAGGTGTGAATACAGGATGACATGGGAGTTAAAAATATCACAGTAGAATCAGAAATCTACAGTTGAATAATACACTGCAGCCATGAGTAGAATTAACCAACATTCTATATATGTTAATAAAGCTATTATGCCTTGCCTGTTTGTACTGTTTGTATACGAGCAGAGCTTTGTGAGCTGACAATCTGTATAAGTATGGTGGTGCTATCATTCCTTTGGAGGCTGAATAAAAGAGGGTACAAAGTTAAGGATTGTAAGTGGTGGTATGTATCAATGAGCATTGAAGGAATGGGTGTATAATCAAAATGTGAGGAACTTTGGCAGTCATTGCTATAAACCAAAACTTGTCCAGTGCCAAATGTAATCATGGGTTTCTTGTATAAGCCTAGATACTACAGGGGGGAGCCACATCTAACAAATTTATTGGTTTGGGACCAGATCCTATTCAGTCAGCTCACTTGCAGATGCTATAGAAGCAGAAGATTGTGTAATATTTTAGGGTCAATGTAGAAATTTACCAAGCTAAACAGTTTTTTTTTTTGGGAAGGGGGATTATTAATGGTATCACCAATTTCTTTAGAATAATACCTTTTCTGTTTATCCTTTAAAAATGTTACTTACCCCAGGGATGGCTTTATCCAGGTCTGTCTTAATAGCAGTCTATTGACTTTTTCTCCATTATGTCTCTCGGGGGCAAGGTATCAAAATGGGTTTGTTTTGTGCATATCTAAAAGCATTTCTACTCTATCAAATTAAACATGTTATTTGTCTTGAACTAGAATTTCAATATAGCTTCATGGTTTTGTGAAGTATAATTTTCACTTATTTGCTCCATTTATTTGATTACTAAGCATTCTTGTAGCCACATTTTTAAAGTTGAGGGGGTGTGTGAGACCTATTCATTTTTAGTTCCAGCATAGGCGCCAACTTTTGAAAGTGATTGGGAGTGCTGAACTTATGAACTCAACATAAATTCTTTCCCTAGGCAAAAAAAAGAAAATCAAAGTGACCAGCTTGTATGTATATCCAAGAGCAAGACCTTTACTGTGGACTTGGAAAGATCATTTACCCAAATCAAAAGCTAGAGCAGTACTCGTACACCTGCCAGTCTCTCATCTTCCCCACCCACCCTCCAAAGCCCCTGCAGCTGGCCCACATCATGCACTCTCACAATTCAGCCTATCTAAACCACACTTTCTCCCCTAACCAGTCCTCACCAGTCTCTCTCTCTTCCCCCTGCCCATCTACACCACATTCTCTCTTCACCTGTTCACTTACATTCACTTACATTCCCCTTATTTCTTCCAACTCCTCATTATCCTCTCCCACTGCACTTTTTAATTTTTCCCCTCCTGCACAGGCATAACTTGACTTTTTTTTTGTAATGAATCTTTGTTATAGATATGTTTCTTGCTCCTTTTATTACTAATAATCTTTCTTCCTTAAGAACATAGAACCCCCATACCAAATCAAGCTGAATGTCCGCTTCCACATCCCTTCCCTCCCCTGGCTCCCCCTTAACAAATAAAAAGCTCGCTAATATTAAAAGTTTAAGATACAACTTCCAGGACTAGAAGATAAAGTTAATGTAAAAGGTTCCCATATCTCTTGAAATTGACGTCCAATTAGGCTGTCTAAGGACGTGAACCTTTGTCACTCCAATCGCATTTCAAAAATAAGGAAGGAACACCATTGTTGAAAGTTGGGCTGGAATCCTCCAGCCAATCTAGGAATAGGAGCAGAGCAACTGTAGCATCCAAAAAATATGAGTAGAGTATGAGTTACTGTACAATCCCAATAAGCTGTCTTCAAAATGAGCCTCCAGAAATATGTAGTAACAGGGCCACATCAATACATATGACCCAGGGTTGCAGGGGCCCTTCTGCACTTAGCACAAACTGCAGTATCCACTAAAGTGGCTTTGAAGGCACAATGGAGCAATACATAAATTTTCAAAGCAAATTTGTAAAGCATTTCATGTTGCAGCATAGAAAATTTGTTTGTGAAGACCTTGGACATAACTTTGAAATTAAGATCTGTAGACCGACAGCTCGATAGTCCTGCATAATCCAAATCTGGCATAGAGTCTTTCAAGTATTGAGATGATAAAGGTACATGCTGTTTTGAACCTAGAGTATAAGCTTTTGCCAACGTTTCCATTATATCTTCAGTGATATCAGTCCAATCTAAGGAACAGACATAATGTCGTAACTGCAAGTAGGCAAAATAATGAGTGCTGTAGCTGGTAATCTCTTTGGAGAGTAGCAAAGGACTTCAGTTGTCCCTCTTCAGTAACTGCCTGTGCTAGATAATGAAGGCCACTCTCTACCTATTTGGTAAATATACCCGATCCCTGCCCCGGCGGGAAGGCTGGGTTATTACAAAGAGACAAATAGGGTGTTACCTTTGCTGAGTAAAGAAATCTCCTACAAACCTAATACCAAACCTCACATACAGACTTAAGTAAAGGGTAGTTGGTAAAAGTATGATGAGGTATCTTACTAGATGTGTGTAAGATATTACTAAAGTAAATCTGCAGTAGTCTCTCCCGAAGTGAGTGTAAAGTGATCTGTGCTCCTAAACCAGTCATTAATGTGATGCATACCACTGGCCACTGTTAGATAACGGATACTCAAAAGTCCCATCGCTCCATACACTTTAGGTGTTTGTATCTGAGCCAGTGGCAAGCAAGGTCTTTTTCCTTTCCATAGATAGGTTTGTAAACATTTCTACAATATCTTTTCCTTGTGGACTTTCAAAAACAATGGTAACTGCTGAAAAATATAAGGCCACCATGGGGCAAGGAACATATTAAACAAATTGATACATCCCCCAAAGAAATGAAGGATATGCCTACCAGAATCTTAATTTTAGCTTTGTATCCTCTAATAAAAGTTTAACATTTACCTGATATAAGGTATTAATAGCTGTAGGTAGAATTATCCCTAAAAAGTTCAACATTGTATCCTCCCAGGCCAAGGGCAATTCCCCCCCGCCAGTGCTGTCTAATTAAGGGAGGTTTGGGAGGTAAAATTCCTTGATGAAATCAAAGACTGCTTTATGGAGCAGCTGGTACAGCAACCAACAAGAGCAGGAAAAATTCTAGACTTGGTATTCAAAGTGTGGTCGCACCATGGAGAAAATAAAGGCATTATAACATCCCTGTTTTCTTTTTCCATTCTTTCCTAATAATACCTAACATTCCATTTGCTTTCTTTGCTGCCGCATTACACTGAGCAGACAGTTTCAAAGTATCATCAGTGATGACTTCTAGATCCTTTTTCTGGTAGGTGACTCCTAATGTGGAACCTTGCATCATGTAGTTATAATTCAAGTTCCTCCTTCCCACATGCATCACTTTGCACTTGTTCACATTAAACATCATCTGCCATTTGGATTCCTAGTCTCGTAAGGTCGTCATGCAATTTTTCACAGTCCTTGTGCGATTTAACAACTTTGAATAACTTTGTGTCGTTGGCAAATTTAATTGCCTCACTAGTTATTCCTATATCTAGATCATTTATAAATTTTGTTAAAAAGCAGAGGTCCCAACACAGACCCCTGCAGAACCCCACTATCTACCCTTCTACATTAAGAATACTGACCATTTAACCCTACTGTCTGTTTTCTATCCTTTAACCAGTTTTTAATCCACAGTAGAACACTACCTCCTATCCCATGACTTTCCAATTTCCTCTGGAGTTTTTCGTGAGGTACTTTTGTCAAATGCCTTTTGAAAATCCAGATACACAATATCAACTGGCTCACTTTTATCCACATGTTCATTCACTCCTTCTAAAGAAATATAGTAGATTGGTGAGGCAAGAGTTCTCTTCACTAAATCCATGTTGGCTTTGTCTCATTAATCCATGCTTTTGAATATGCTCTGTAATTTTGTTCTTTATAAGAGTCTGCACCAGATCATGTGCTCCACTAAGGACTAGGTCTAGAATTTTTCCTCCTCTTGTTGATTCCTGTACCAGCTGCTCCATAAAACAGTCCTTGATTTTGTCATGGAAGTTTACCTCCCTAGCATGCATGGATGTTACATTTATGGTACCCAGTCAATATCTGGGTAATTGAAATCACCCATTATTATTGTGTCCCTCAGTTTGTTAGCCTCCCTAATTTCTGATAACATTTCTACATCTGTCTGTTCATTCTGTCCAGGTGGACGGTAGTACACTCAGGGCCAGTTTTAGGCAGACTGGTGCTCAGGGTAGAAATTAAGCAGGAGCCCCCCCTCCCCCCATCTCCCCACCCACCACTGCTGCCACATATGAAACAACTTTAAGTGACTTCACACACAAAACACAGAAGGGATCAGAAAAATGGAAATATGAACACCAAAATTGAAACATGGCAAGTACTGCAACACTGACGAAATAAAAACAGAAATGCACTTCCTTTTTGTATTGAACACAATTGGTAGCATCACTACGAGGGACCTGTGTACCTCCACTTTGGGCTCAGACACACTAAAATTAGCCCTCACCCTTGCTGTACCTTGCAGGGATCCCCACACTGTGCCAGCTGAAGACCACCTCCTTTGGTCTGGTAGTCAGAACTCTCCAAGCTCTGCAGTTGGTGGCTGTGTCCTCAAGCTGCTGCTGCCATGATTGCTGGCCTCCCCCCATGTATGCTCAGTTTTCATGTCAGCAGTGGCAGCAGCAGCAGTAGCTTGAGGACACAGCCACCAGCTGCAGAGCTTAGAAGAGTTCTGGCTGTCAGAGCAGCAAAGGAAGAGGAAGTCTTTACCTAGGGCAACCTAGAGATCCCTGCCAGCTCAGGTATTGTTATGATTGGGGATGTGAGCCCTTGTGCCCCGACTGAGCACGGCGAAGATGAGTGCCACCGCACTTGGTCAGGCAGCCAGACAACCCCAAGCTTCACCTGCATTTAGCCACTGTCCCCCAAGAGTTGAGCCCCTGGGTTCGAGCGGCCGGCAGGACTTCCGCAACCAGCGGGGTTACGCGACCACTGACCAGACAAGCAGGAGTGCAGACACAGTCCTGGAGCAAGGAGTCAGCAAAGCAGCAAAAACAGAGAACAGCCCGAGGTCTGGGCTGGCAGCAACACAGCGTGAAGTCAGTAAACAATCCGAGGTCAGGAACACAAGAAAACACTGGAACAGATGAAGAGCACAATCTCTATGCGAATAGAAGCCAAAGCAAGGAAGGACTGGAAACAGGGCTTTAAATAATGCAGGGATTAGGCTCAACCATGTGCAACTGTTCCAAGATGGCCGCCCCCATCAGAGGAGATGCTCTATGCCCAAATATGGGCTTCCTTCCTGAAGCTGCTCAACTCCAAGATGGCTGCCATAAGCTGAGATGCCAACTCCAAGATGGCCGTCCTATCTTGGAGCTACTACATCCAAGATGGCCGCCGCATCATCAAATGCCCATACCCTGCGCGAGCAGGCTGCACCTCTAGAGGAGTGTAGCAGAGCGTAACAGGTATTTATATTTTGCATTCAGGCAGGGGGGGCACAGGTGGGAGGGAGAGAATTTGGTGCCCACCCATTTAAGTTCAGCCCTGCCCCCCCCCCCCCAATCAACCATCTGGCCATGCCAATAAAGATAATACAAAGTAATTTGAGCCTGCAAATAGGTGGGAAAATGTGGGATACAAATGCGACAAATAAATAAATACACAAATCCCAAAGTTAAATTCCAGTTAATAAATCAAACGTAAAATACTTTTTTCTACCGTTGTTGTCTGGACACTTTATTTTTCTGTCATGTTGGTCCTAGTTTCTCCGTCTTCTCCTATTTCTCTTTCCAGCAACTTTTGTCCATTTGTCTTTTCTTCTCTCTCCTGTCTTGTTCTATTCCTTCACTACACCTGTCTCTGACATATTGATCCTTCCCTTATCTGTCTTATCTCCTTTTTATTTTTCCTTTTTCAGCCTCTCTATCCACTCAAACGTCATCTTCTTTCGCACTCTTCTTTTCATTTTTCAGCTACTTATTAACTTACCATATTCTTCTCTAGTTCCTCATCATTCCTTCCCCTGCCTGCTATTCCCTTCCATATTTTATCTACCCTCCATTACTACCTCTATATTCACTATCCTCCTCTCACTAATTACCTTGCCATCCCTTCTTGGCCTGTCCCACATGGTTCCGTCATTTCCACTATTTGTCCTCCCTCTCTTCCTCCACTGTTGGAGCCCAATATTTCCTCTCCCTATCCCCCCCCCCCCCCCCCCACACACACACACACCATGGCCTAACACCTCCCATCTTCCTGTCCCCCCGTGGTCAATCATTTCTCTTCCTCTCTCTCTCCCCTCCATGGTCCAACATTGCTCCCTCTTTCCTTCCTGCTACTGTTGTTGCCCTCCCACCCTATCCCACATAAGGCAGTATCTCTCCCTACCTCCTCCCCTCCCATTGTTCAACACTTGCCTCTCCTTCCCTTGGTCCAACATCTTTCTCCACAAATGTCCTTCCATCTGGCATCTCTCCCTCCCTCCCCACCACTCCTGAGTCCAATGTCTTTCCACCTCTCTTCCTCCCTCCACCCCATTGCCATCTCTCTATCCTCCTCTCCTGTTCCTAGGCCTATCATGTCTTCCCCCACCATCCCCTCCTCCCGATCTACTTTAGAATAGCTCCAGAGTGCCCTTACAGTCCCCAATCTCTTTCCTCTTCTTGCCACTCCAATCTCAGGTCTCCCTTTTTTTCCCGTCTACCTTATATTGTGTTTTGTTGACAGGAGATCAGCAGCAGCTTCAGTGCAGCAGTGATTCTGAGATGCTGCCTGTGACTGTTGGGCGCTGTTCCACTGCTGCTGCCATGTTCTAAACAGGAAGTTGTGTCAAAAGGGGGTGGAACGCAGCAGAGGAAAGGCACTGGGACAGTCACAGGCAGTGTATCAGAATCGTTGCTGCGCCGATGCGCTTCCTATCAACAAGAACACGATGTAAGGTAGTCAAGGAAGGGAGGAAGACCTCAACTCAGGGTACCGGAGCTGCCAAGGGCTCCTGATTTTGAGAGGGAGATTTTAGTACAGGCCCCAGCCCTGCCCTGCTCTGCCCACTTTACTTCATGGTTCTGCCCCCTGGCACACCTCAGTCCCATGGCCATTCCAGAAAATACTTTATTTATACCAGTGACAGCAGGGATGGGTAAAAGATAGTGTCTCAGTTCACTTGACTACACCCCTTATCCAGCATCTATTTCCCCCAGGGACATAGCGCCAGGGGCCTTGGCCCCCCTCACTTTGAGCTTAAGCCCATTCCAAAATTGTGGCACTGGTTTATTATTGACCAGATATAGAAGAGTTTTCAGTTTTGGCTCAGTATAAGTCATCACACGAACTAAATATAAGAAAACCAATGGAGTGCATTAGGGGCCCATTTAGTTATGTTTAAACCTAAGAGATCTGCATGAAACAAAATATTTATTTTTAGTCTGACTTATAAAAACACTTGTCTCTGAAACATGTTCAAAACAGAATAATCTGTTTGTGTATCTAAAATGTAAACTTCTACAAAACAGATGCAGATGTGATTTCATGTGCCCCAATGAAAGGAGAGTTAATTTTACTTCCATTTAATTTTGGTATATTCCATCTTTATAACACCAGGTTTCCCAAGGCAGATTACAACAACAGTTAAGATGAACCCATCAAGAAACAGGATATCCTCACTCAAATCTGGCCAGCTATGTTGTATAGAGCAGTGTAGAAAAATGAGTACAAAATACAGTTTATAACTGCTGTTTCTGTACCAGCTACAATAATGATTTAAGCTGTTTTAGTGATATTCATGATATTTATATTTACATATGGGAAGCTTTCAAATAAATTAAAAAGCTGTCAAATAAGTAAAAAAAAAATAAAATATGTTGTCCTCCACCTTTTAAGGCACAGTCTATCCAACTGGAACAACTTTAGATTTTTTACAGTTAGACTATGCCATTAGCAGGCTTATTTTCGAAAGAGAAGGGCGCCCATCTTTCGACACAAATTGGGAGATGGGCATCCTTCTCTCAGGGTTGCCCAAATCAGCATCATCGAAAGCCGATTTTGGGCGTCCTCAACTGCTTTCCATTGCGGAGATGACCAAAGTTCCCGGGGGCGTGTCGGAAGCATAGCGAAGGCGGGACTGGGGCATGCTTAACACATGGGCGTCCTCGGCCAATAATGGAAAAAAGAAGGGTGTCCCTGACGAGCACTTGGCCGACTTTACTGGTCCATTTTTTTCTTGTGACCAAGCCTCACAAAGGTGCCCAAACTGACCAGATGACCTCCTCTTACTCCCCCAGTGGTCACCAATCCCCTCCTATCCTAAAAAAAAAAACTTTAAAAATATTTTTCCAGCCTCAAATGTCATACCCAGCTCCATGACAGCAGTATGCAGGTCCCTGGAGCAGTTTTAGTGGGTGCAGTGCACTTCAGGCAGGCAGACCCAGGCCCTCCCTCCCCACCTGTTACACTTATGGTGGTAAATGTGAGCCCTTCAAAACCCGCCAGAAACCCACTGTACCCACATGTAAGTGCTCCCCCTTCACCCCTTAGGACTATGGTAGTATTGTACAGTTGTGGGAGTGTGTTTTTTTTGGGGGGGGGGTTGGGGGGCTCAGCACCCAAGGTAAGGGAGCTATGCACCTGGGAGCAATTTATGAAGTCCACTGCAGTGCCCCCTAGGGTGCCCTGGCATGTGAGGGGGACCAGTGGGCTACGAATGGTGACTCCTCCCACAACTAAAGGGCTTGGACTTGGTCGTTTCTGAGATGAGCGTCCTCGGTTTCCATTATCGCCGAAAACCGGGGACGACCATCTCTAAGGTCAACCTAAATGTTGAGATTTGGGCATCCCCGATCGTATTATCGAAACGAAAGATGGACGCCCATCTTGTTTCGATAATACCGGTTTCCCCTCCCTTTCGCCAGGACGTCCTGCGAGGACGTCCTGAGGAAAACTTGGGCGCCCCTTTCGATTATGCCCCTCCACATGGGCTGAATCCTGTATATGTGGGGATTGCCACCACATTGGTTCACTCAAAACAATAGCAAACCTTATTGAAAACAATAGTAAAAAGATTATGGGCTAGATAGTCTCACCCTGTCTCCTGTTTTATCTAGCCTCCTTGACCCAAGCTCAACTTCTCCCACACTCTTTCCCCCAACCAACCCACCTAGCAGGCCAGCATCTCCCCTCTTCCTTCCTCAACCCTGTTCCCCGAAGCCTACCTTTAATTTGTTTCAAAATTTGCCACAGGATGGCAGCGATTCACAGGCACAGCGCTGCAGCCGACCCAATATCTTCTCTCTCTGTTGCGCGGCCCGCCCCAGTGGAAACAGGAAGTTACTTCAAAAAGGGCAGGCCACCGCAGTAGAGAAAGAATGTAGGGGTGGCGGCAGGGCAGCATCTGGAGAAATGGGTTCAATTCCCACTGCAGCTATTCGTTATAAAAACAAGTCTAGCTCAAAACGTCTTAAGTTTTAGTCTTGGACATTTTTGTTTTGTACCATTATGGCTGAAAGACATCTAAGTCTTAGGAACACCCAAGTCCCGCCTTGAACACAGCCCTGGCACGCCCCCTTGAGATTTAGACGTCCTTCTGACGGACTTCAGAGAAAGATGTCTAAAAATAGGTTTCAAAAATACTGATTTGGACGTCTTTGTGAGATAAACCTCCAAATGCAGACTTATGTCACTTTTTGGACTTTTTTCTCTTTTGAAAATGAGCCTGCTGGTCTACTATGGTCTCTACTGCAATCTCTCTATCGGTATACCCTATCTTCCCTATTTTGGTAGTATGCTTGAAAGATACCTTGTTCCCAAACCATGTGTTTTTGAATGACTGTCAGCCTTCCCTCAGGTTCTAGTTTAAAAGCCGCTCTAGCTCCATTTTGAATGCCGATGCTCAGTATGGCTAGTCATATATTCTTATGTCTGCTGTGTTTCCTCTCATTGGTACATTACACCAACAGTAACCGCACTCAAACTGAGTCTAGTTACCACCTATTCAAGGCATGTCAGTGGACATTCTAGTGTTCTTACAGCGTCATCTCTGCCACAGACCCGCTTGACCTCTTGCTGCCAACAAATGAGGGGCCTTCCATTTCTCTTTCATTACCTGCACCTCTGGATTGGGCCAAACCCTCCTACCTCAGCACATCAAGGGCCGTAAGGACCAAAATCTACTGGGGCACCTATCCCTCCTTACGCCCCTTGTTACGGTAGTTACTTATATGTGGCTGATGTATACTGCTTGCCTAGGATAACGGGAGTTTGCCGTGGACAGCAGGATAAGTCAGCCACACACCCCACCCACCTCCCCTCGGAGGATCCGTCCTAGCTATGGATTGACAGACACAGGAAATGTAAGTGCCTGGACTCGCCCAGTGGGGGCATCTTCTGCACAAGCTCAGAGGGATTTAAAACAAAAATCTCTCTGAGCGATTGGAGAGCATTTCTGTCCAATGAGAGCCGTTGGATGACATCACCTATATGTGGCTGACTTATCCTGCTGTCCACGGAGAACTCCTGTTACAGGTAAGTACCTTCTTTATCCAGCAGTCCCAGACATGGGGACATGCATACATACTAAGCAACTGTGTTCTGATCTGCTTACCTGATCTACTTCAGTGGCTAAGGAATAAACACCTAGCTCAGAGAGCTGAGTTAAGAGCAGGGAGGTGGCTGTAGAACTTTATGAAAAGCAAAATTTCAGCAATTAAGCAGGAGGGACGCCAGGAAACACAGAGGTTGTGAGGCAGCCCCCCGCCAAGCCCCCCCCCCCCCCCCCCCCACATACACACCCATTCATGGTTGCCTGTCATCTCTTCCTAGTGCTGTTACTATGCTACTTCCTTGAGCTCAAATAGATAAGTGGCCCCCACCTGTGGGTTATAATGGGGGAAGGATTTTTTAGTATTGTAAAGAAGTAGGTCAGTGTTAGTTATCTATTCCTTCTTGGTTCAATCCTTGACCATAGCCTATCTCAACATCAGCGCTGCCAAGAGAAAGCAGCTTTTAAGAGGCAGATTTTTTAATTCATTGCACCGCATGCTATCATAACTTCCTCCCTTTTCTCCATCCTTCCAGTAAAATACCTATTTACCCCAGTGACTGCAGGGCTGGAAAAAAAGAGCAGATTCCTAGTTGGCTCCCACAACCAGCCAATGCTAGGCAGGGCCATTGGGGGGGGGGGGGGGGGGTAGCAGCTGAAAAAACAATTTTCAAACCATTGTGTCTACAGCTTGAATCTATCCTCTTTCCTACTTGTTCTGGTATTGAAACCCTAAGGTTCTGTTTCCTTAAGGACTTAGAGAGACCTCTAGTGGTTTTACCTCAGAATTGCTTCTTAAGGTTTTGACTTCAGAATAATCCCACAGCTTCTAGGAAAGGAAATTTTTTCTCCTACCTTTCGTTGACAATGGTAGGAGAAGGCACCTCTTGCAGAAAAAGGTGGTGGTATAAAAACCCAGCCTAGTTCCAAATTCCTTGTCTTTGGCTCTAGGTTCCCCAACCATTGTATGAGTAGTAAGGGAAAGAGGGTCTCTGGTTAACCCAACTACTGCAGAACTCTTTCCTTAGCCCATTTCCTTTATCAGCCCCTCACCCCCATTCATCTCACAGAGTTCCTTTCATAATCCTCTTCATCTGTTTCTTTTTTTGGCCATCATCCCTTTACCTACTTCTCTCTGTATCACAACCCAGCCCCACCCAAAAGTATGTACATCAGTTTCAGAACACATGTACTTACAGTAAAGGGAAGAGGAAAATGGAAGCAGTAGGCAGGAAAGTGTGCTCATATTTCTTTTACTTTTCCAAGGGCCTCTTTTATCAAGCCGCACAAATGACTCCCGTGCGGTAATGCTGATAAAGCCCTTTCAAAACAAGTAAAGTCATAAACAACACAGTTAATAATCCTCAGGCTTTGCCTTTAGGTTTAACAAGCAACAATCAAAGCTTAAAACAATTGCCCGGAATATGTAATATTTGGTAGCAATAATGAAACAGTGATGGAATTTTCACATAGTAGGCAGCCAACAGATTTATTTTCCACTGAACATAATTAAGTTTGTGTGAACTTGGCAGCTAATAGTGTGCTGCTTGCTACTGTGTTTTGTATTTTGGTGTTGTATTGTTTGCCTGTATAATAAAATCACACTCATCTATATATAAACACACAGCCGGGAGACAAAGATTTTTTTTTAAATGCCTTTTTACAACCAGTTGAAGATAAATAAATATGTACAGCATAACTGGAAAATGTTGGCACATTTAGACTGATTCTGGGAAGAACTTCTACATGAAGGAAGGTCTTTCATTATTCAATACCTGTCTTTGAAATAATAGTAATAAAAAAAATCAAGTGAATTTTTATAATATACCACTGCATTCCACAAAACAAAAGGTGCAAGTTCCCATGCATCATCTTTTCTTTTGATGTGACCACAGGAAAAAAAGATGTTAAATGCTCCCAGGTTTCAACCTGATTTAATGTTTTAAAAAAAACATTGTACTTATAAATAGAAACTCTGAATGTTGAGCTTCTGGTTTTCATAACATGATGTCTGCCTTGGTGACCCTTTACTAGGTGAAAATAAATCTCTGCATGAATACAACACGTGCTAGGGAGTCCCTATAACCAGCCCCTCCAAATAATACACTGATTATGATTTAAAACAAATTACTACTCTAACTGATGAAAGGTTATTCCATTCGGTCGGTTCCTCGGTGTACAACTATATGTTGCACAAGCCAGTATGCTTGAAAATATAAGTGAGCTCAAATAAAAAGGCTACCAACAATAAACAATAACGTGGATGCAGCAGCTTTTGGGGGCTTGTACCAAGATGGTGGCTATTCAGGGGATAGGTTGTTTGTTTTGGGTGTACCAAGATGGCGGCAGTACAGGGGGCATCAGCTTCAGCTTTTTGACATCATGCTGTCTCCTATTCTCAATCTTACTTCCTTGTTCTGCCCCTCCCTTGGCTCTTCCTTCCATTCCTCTGCTCCTCATTCCTTTCCCATTACTTCCTTCAGCACTTTTCCCTTTCTCTATGGCAGCTCAATGGCAGCAAGCTGGTTTGTCCTACTCTACTCTTTCTGCAGTTAACTGGTCAAATATTCCTTAGCCAGCCAATGGGCTGCAAGGGGAGGTGGAAGCAGTAGCATAGGAAATACTAGCATTCTTTCCTGCCTTCCCCTGCAGCTGTGCAACAGGGAGCTTCTAGCTCCTGAAGCATTGAAGTACCGGTTGAAAATACTGGGAGTACTCAAGCACCAACAACCTCCACAGAGGTGGCATCTATGAACTGTAGTGTTAGATTCCATGTAAGTATTTCTCTTTGGTGCCCTCTGCTGGACTATATCTGAATGGATTGTACAATGGCTTCTTTACACCAGAAACCGTTATCCTGAACTTGAAAAGTTGTTCAGGGGTCCTTTAATTAAAGCCCATCAAACTGTATTCTAGATTTCCTACTAGTAGATAACCTTCCAGTATTTGTCCATGGTTGATGTATACATAGGCACCCGGTATAAGAGACTTGGGAAGGCTAAGCCGCCCCTGCTGCAGCAGGATGGATCAGCTGTGGAGTCCCGCTGCTCTGGGGTGTTTAAATTGTTAATTTACCTCCACCCTCACAGCAGGAGCTGCAGTGAAAGCCTTGTGTAACCATTTGTAGAAATTGGTTTATGGTTTAATTTGTTTACCTTACTGCTGGGAGAGCAGGGGGGGGGGGGGGTTGGCTGGAGGTGTCCTGGGTTGCCAGGGAGATATTTAACGAGGATGACTTCCTGACCTGCAGTGCTGCACATGAGCAGTTCATACCAAAGAGACTTGCACTGACACCTGAGGACAGATAGCAGCAGAATCGGATACTGGGCCAGCATGATCAGAAAAAGTCACCAGACAACAAAGGGAGAAAAGATCATTTTATTTTCATTATAGTGTATGGACTATGTCCACTTTGAGAATCAGGTGCTCAACATTAAAAGTTTATATTTACTTATTTATGGCATTTTATCCCACATTAAACATGAATTAGGGTGTTTTGTGGCTCTACATGAGAATTGTGATGATATGATCCATTGTTTCATATTGTTGACGGTCTGCATTTTCTGTATGGGTGGTATATTGGTGTATTAGGTTCTGCCCAGTGTAATATTTATGGTACAGTAAGGTTCTGAGTGTGTTTTTGCACAAAGTTGTACATAGTGTTTTCCAGTTGAGCGATTGTGGTTAGAATATGCTTTAAGCAACCACTTTATTCTTTGACATATGATACATATCTAATATCTAAATTTAATAAAAGGTATTAATTATGACTTTTATTTTTATTTATTTTTTCTGTGTGTTATCAGACAATTATGGATTTAAGCGCCACCCCCTAACCCGCCCCCTTTAGCCTCCCCAAACAGTTGGGCCACCGACCGCCTATGGATGTATAACAAAATCAACTAGTAGGGTTTTAAAAGAGAAATTCTCTTCAGGATGGTTTCTAGCATCTTGAAAGGGTTTTCCACTTTAAACACCTAGTTCTTAACATGTTTACAAATATGTTACTGACAAAATGTTTGTTTTTTGGAAAGGGGTGCTTTCATCATAAATTCTTATATTGGCAGACTCTGCACTAATGAGTATGACATTTCCTAGAGATGTAAAAATATACAGGTTAATTTAAATCAGAAATGTACCAAGTTATTCATATTTTAATTACCTAGTTTTAGGCAGGTGTAC
The DNA here is from genome assembly GCF_901765095.1 of Microcaecilia unicolor. Classification (NCBI taxonomy): domain Eukaryota; kingdom Metazoa; phylum Chordata; class Amphibia; order Gymnophiona; family Siphonopidae; genus Microcaecilia; species Microcaecilia unicolor. Next base: position 263,935,934 of record NC_044031.1, on the reverse strand, counting down.
CAAGAAACTGTTTAACCTATACAGGCTTTGTATAATAATATTCTTGTCTTAGGTTTTTTGTTTGGGGGTTTTTGGCATATTCATGGAAGGTAGAGTTTTGAATTTTGTTGTAGATGATCAAGTTATTTTAGTTCATTACTGAAGTAACAGAACAATACATTATGAAAGAAATGCTGTCCCCAAATTTAAAAGGTGTTTTGACAGAACAGTGTGTTTTCAGCCTGTAAAATTGGCTTCGTTAAATCTTGAAATGTTTTAAGCTGTTACAAAGAACTGACCGTTCTTTCCTTAGTTAACACATTTAAGGAAATGCCTGAGTGGTGTAACCAGCTTTTTTCAAATGTTGTTGTTGACTGGGCTCTGATTGGCCCAGGAGCTTTTTTCATCTCAATCGTACTGGTTTTTGCTCCAGTTTCAGCCTGGGAGAAGCCCTGTAAAAAACAGTTATATTTGATAATTGGTGAAGAACTATATGCCCTGATCTCCCGAGGTACTTTCTAGGAAGTAAACAAATGTTTAGTTAGTGTTATAATTAATCCATATTTCAGGTACTTGTTATTGTTTGCTGATTGCACATTTTTGTTCATTGTTCAATTTTGAAGACAATAAATAATTGTTTATTGCCTCTGCTTGTGTGGACTGAAAAAGAATCCTGGTGGTTTGTGTGTTGGGTGAGTGGTTTTTGGGAACTGTGGGACCACTGGGTGTGTGGCTCCAGTAATCTAGAAATCACTGGGGATAATTTGAGAGCAGGAGACTCGCCCAGAGGTGGTTGTGACCCAGTTAATGGGAGGAGGGTGCTAGTGTAGAGCACAGGTGCAGGCTCACCTGAGCTGAGCTGGGGATAGACCCTTTAAGTGGCCACAGGGTAAACCCAGGTGGGCGGCTAGGCATTTTGTGACAGACCTAGTCTAGTGGTTAGTGCACTGGGCTTGATAGCCAGGGGTGGCCACTTCAAATCCTGCTGCTGCTTATGATCTTGGGCAAGTCACTTAACCCTCCATTGCCTCAGATACGAAATTAGAGTGTGAACTTGACAGGGATATACCTACTGCGCATAAATGTAATTGAGCCTAGTACTGAAAAGGCATGAGTAAAATCAAACATCTGCCCATGGAATAGGCAAGAGTAAACACACCTTTCACATTATCTGTTATTTTAGTGTGTTAATTTAACTCAATGTGAGATCTAATTTTCCACCATTCCTGGTGAATTCCCAGAACAGAATTATCACAAAATAAAATGTTTCCTCTTTATTTCTGTTCATTGGCTTCCTGCCAGAGAGCATACAAGGGCCATTTTACTAAGCTGCAGTAGGCACTAGCATGTGCCTACTGCACACCAAAAAGCACTGCCATGGGACCAGTGGCATAGCTAGGTGGGGTGCCAGTGGAGCAGCCACTCCCCCAAACGGAGTTCTGCCGGTGCCTAATTTTTTCTCGTCCTGTTGCACTGAAAATGTGCGCCGGCGGAAGTCCGCTTTCGCTCCTCCCACGCTGTCAACCTGGCGCCGCTTCTGCATGGGACATGCTAAGTGTGCCACTCAGTGAACACACTAACAAATGCTTTTTTTTTTGGAGCAGGGTGCTTGGTTATAGGCAGAGAGTAGGCGTGCCCAGTGCTAATCAGGTAGTACAATTACATTGTCACATGCTGCCTGATTAGTGCGGGTGTAACGCCGGAGCCCTTACCACCTGGCTCAACCCCGACTCCACCCCTAGACAGCCCCATCACTAACTAGCGAGTGCCATGCTGTTCAGAGCCAATATTCAGCAGTTAAGTGGTTAAGTGCCACTGAATACCAGCTTCTGTGCCACCCAGCATGATTTAACTGGGCAGTACCCTCCCCTGCCCAGTTAAATTGCTTTGAATTTCAACTCCATAGTTGATATTGAAAGCACTGGATGTCATGCATATTCCTTGTGGATATCCGAAAACCAGACTGGCTGGGTGTACCCCAAAGCCTGCAATGAGAACCACTGATATAAAGTTAGAGGCTAGGATGGTGTGACTTTTACTTTTTACACATCATAGAGCTCAGCTGCAGCTTTAAACCATAGACGTAAGTAAAGATTTGACAGTTTCTTAAAACAGTATTTTGGTGCTGGTATATTAGATTGGAATCAATTTTGAGCTAAGAAACAAAATCCATAAAGATATGTCAACTTAATGGGATGAAAAAGCATTTAGCATTTCAGATCAAATGCATATTATTAGTCATGAGAAGAATTCAGTGCTAAGTCTTATGTGAAATGAAAGGAAATTGTTAAATTGGAAAATAGATTTCCCGAGCAAACACTTCTGATGATATGGTGCTAATGTATGTCATGGCACATGATATCTGTTTCTGTAACTGCGCTTTTGTACCTAACAGCACTTCTGCTAAAATGTAAGTTGCTGGAATGCAGACACAAATAGAGAAAATCTCCATCATGATTGTAGGGGAAGTTCGCCTTAAGTGTGATTCACACGCTATCTTTTTGACAATTGCAGCCAAAAATCCATATTACAACTGTCATAAGATCAAAGGATGTTCAGGGTGGGTCTTCCTCATCTCCCTGCGATGCATTCCAAATATGTCTTTTGGACATATTTTTGTTTATTTAACAAATTTCTACTTTCTAAGTAGGTATAAAAATACTCATTAATCCATGCATTCCTGCCTTTTATTTACCACCAGAAGTCTAACAGTAATTTTTGCTCAAAGCTGGTTTCAGTTAATGTTGCCACAGACATATAGCTTCCATGACTTCACGTGGGAATAGTTCTGACCATCTCACCAATGGGCAGATGATCAACAGCCCTGCACTTTTCCAAATAGTGCTCTAAATATAGCGCTGGAACAGCGTGGGGCTTTACCGCCCCTATGATCAGAGACAATTGCATGCAAATTTAAGCATGCAATTCTTTCTGATCATAGGGTAGAAGTGCAGAAGGATTCTGCCTGAGCATGCGCTCAGGCACAATCCTCCTGCACTTGACAATCTTCCCGCACTTGTTTGACAGATCTGGGCTGTCAAAATCCCAGACCTGTCAAACACAGGGGCTGGAGGTCCATGGGACCACCAAACCCCAACTATCCCCACCCCGAACCAAGTGAAATGGGGGCTGGAGGTCTGGCAGACCTCTGGTCCCCCAGCCCCCCCCCCCCCCCCACAAGATCAGCAGGGCTGGAGATTCGGTGGGTATCCAGCCCCCCCTAAACCCCCCCCCCCCAGCATTCCACAGATGTCCCTGGTGGCTCAGTGGGCCGCGGGTCAATCCCCTCCACCTGGTGGTCTAGTAACCCTTCCCCACCCCCTACTTTCAGTTGGAGAAGGGAGGTGGCCTCCCTCCTCTTCTATCGGTGCTGCCTCAAAAATGGCGGCGCCCAGCCCTGCCCAGTGCATTCTGGGATGTGCTGGGTGGAGTTTCACACCATATAAGGGAGTTTCTTAATTCTTCCTAACTATCCCTAACTCCTACAGATAAGGAAAGAGAGGGACTAGCAATACAGCTGAGTGGCCGAACAGTGGAGAGAAGACCTTGACAACATTGATATTGACCATGTTGCAAATAAGGCTACGACCACCAGGAACTTTTAAGGCTACGACCACCAGGAACTTTTCCTTTGCCAGGCTATTCAGATTAAAAAGGTTAGGGTGGGTATGTATCAATGACCCCTCTACTTTTTGACATGCACAAAAATTGTCTTTTGTTCAGCTTCTTAGGAGTTCAAATTTGTGTGCTGTGAACCAAGTGTAGCTCATCAGGTGTAATGCAAATAATATTGGGATAATGAAATTAATTCTACTAAGCTCCTTTATTGATTAATTTGAATTTAGCTCACATCTTTTTTTTAGTAGTAGCTGAAGGTGAGTTACAATCAGGTACAGTAGGTATTTATTGTATCTTTGTGTTTAGTAATTAGGAAACATCAGTTAAATTGGGGTCAATACTCAAAAGTCTTTAACTGGGCAGGAGAAACTTCTGTCCAGTTAAACCTTGCTGAGCTGTCTGGCTGCTCAAGGTTCAACTTTGTTTAATATACTGCAAACCACAAAAATATAAGCAGTTTACAGTGGATAATACAAGGAACTAAAAACAAAAGGAGTATAGAAAAAAAAGAAGGGTAATGGAATGACACATTGGGAAACTAGGTTACAAATTTTAGAATTATAAGGAAGGGGGAACAAGGAGTAGGAAATAATTAAGCCTAATTAAAACAAAAGGAGGGAAGGGAATGAGGAGAAAATAGACAGATAAAATAACAAAGACAATTTCAGGGCCTCCGTAGAATCGATCGGATTACATAGCAAGGTCTTCGGATCTAAATTATGTAATACTGAAAGCTAATGTTCCGCAGCACTTAACTGGGTAGTGCTATGAATATCTTTACTAACCAGCCATTCCAGAAGCGTAGCCTGGTTTTGATGTCAGGGGGAGCAGACCTTATGTAAATTAGGTACCAGTGCGAGGCTGCACACCCAATTTGCATAGGTGCCATTTCATTCAAAATCCATTTGGGGGAGTGGCTGCATGTTAAATGCACGCAATTTAAATGCGTGTTAATGTGGTCATTTGGCATTCCTTGGCCATACTAAAAAAAAAAAAGTTTCTCTTACGCATTCTGCATGGGAAACTTTACACCAGGTCGGGGGCAGCATAGAACGGTTGGTTGAGAGGAGAACTGTCTAGTGGCACCTCTTCTTTCCCTCCAACCTGACCAGCTTGCCCCAGACTGCTTCATTCACCAGCCCTAACCTTCCCTTCTCCACATATCCAGCTTAAAAATTCCCCCCCTTCCCAACCGAAACCCCCTTCCAAACCAACCCAACTCGACCACCCCCTTTTCACCTAATATTTAAAAAATGTCCTGATGGTCCCCAGCTTTCTTCCTGACCAGACCCCCTTCCCCTAATGTTACAAAAAAGGCCCGGGACCCCCACCTACCCTCCCAAAGCCATGACTCAAATGAGGTAGGAGTGATGCCCACTCGCTTCTGCCTCTAGGTGCCATCATCTGCAAGGCCTGTCTACCATGTTTTGTCGAGGGGAACTGGGCTTTGGGTCATGGGGTTGAGGTTCTGGGGGAGAAATTGGGGGGGGGGAGGGATGGAACTACTAGACTACCAGGGAATTTGTGTGAGGAGGTTAAATATTAGGTTGAGGGGGTCAGGTATGTGGGAGTAGAGTTGGTGCCACTAGACACTGGGATATGTTTGGGGAGGGTGGGAAGAGGTGTTGAGCTGAGGGTAAGGGGTTGATGCATGCTGCATACACTTGTGTGTATGTTTTTTTTTGTAAATATCAACTTTCCTGTCAGTGTCTGAGCAACTCACCACTCAGGCACTGACAGGAAAGTTGACATTTAGCGCTGAGCCACTGATTACTGCCGTAATTGTAATGTGGCATTAATTTGCATGCTCATTAGTTTGAGCATGCAGTGACAAATTTTTTTGTGCTAATGTCACAGTAGAGTCAAGATTCTATGTGAACCTTTACACATCGATTCCAGAGTAAGCTAAGGGGTCCTTTTACTAAGCTGCGGGAAAAAGGGCCCTGAAGTAGCAGCAGGGGTCATTCTCCCCACGTGCCAGGACCCATTTTACTGCAGCTGGTAAAAATCCCCCCAAAAATGGTCATGAGGGGAGCACTTACCGCCACCCACTAAGGTGGCGGTAAGGGCTCCCGTGGTAACCTGGCATTGACCGGGCAGTGCACGGTGATGCCCAATTATTGCCAGGCTAACACCATGCTAGACAAAATAAAATTCCAGGGAGTTCCAGAAATGGCACGCGCTCAACCCGGATCTACCGCCAGCGGCTGCGTTGCCCCAGAGGTACATAAGTATTGCCATACTGGGACAGACCAAAGGTCCATCAAGCCTAGCATCCTGTTTCCAACAGTGGCCAATCCAGGTCACAAATACCTGGCAAGATCCCAAAAAAGTACAAAACATTTTATACTGCATATCCCAGAAATAGTGGATTTTCCCCAAGTCCAATTTAATAATGGTCTATAGACTTTTCCTTTAGAAAGCCGTCCAAACCTTTTTAAAACCCTGCTAAGCTAACCGCCTTCACCGCATTTTCTGGCAACGAATTCCAGAGTTGAATTACACGTTATGTGAAGAAACATTTTCTCCGATTCGTTTTAAATTTACTACTTTGTAGCTTCATCACATGCCCCCTAGTCCTAGTCTACCCATTCCACTCCACTCATTATTTTATAGACCTCTATCATACCTCCCCTCAGCCGTCTTTTCTCCAAGCTGAAGAGCCCCAGTCGCTTTAGTCTTTCCTCATAGGGAAATCGTCCCATCCCCTTTATCATTTTCGACGCCCTTCTCTGGTAGTTCAGTTTTAGCATGCATTGAGCTTACCACCACTTTGTAAAAGGGCCCCTAAGTTACCTAACCTTAGAGTAGTTCCCTGAGATCTTTGACATTTGCCTATTTACTATAAACTATTCAGATCTATTAGTCCTCTATTAAGTTTGTTTCTCTTAACTTGTCAGCATGTCTTAGGGGTCCTTTTACTAAGGTGCACTTAAAAATGATTTGCGGTAGTGTAGGCGCAAATCCATTTTTCAGCGCGCCTGTAAAATGCGCCTTTTTTACCGAAAATGGACATGCGGCAAAATGAAAATTGCCGTGCGTCCATTTTGGGTCTGAGACCTTACTGCCAGCCATTGACCTAGCGGTAAAGACTCACGCAGTAACCGGACGGTAATGACCTACGTGCACCAAATGCCACTTGGCGTGCGTCCATTACGCGTGCCTGAAAATAAAAAATATTTTCCAGATGCGTGTATCGGATGCACGCCAAATATGAAATTACCGCAAGAGCCACATGGTAGTTGGGCAGTAACTCCATTTAGGTGCATGTTGGGTGCGCATAGACGTTTACACGGCTTAATAAAAGGATCCCTAGTGGGCTCATTTTCAAAAGAGAAGGATGCCCATTTTTCGACACAAATCGGAAGATGGGCGTCCTTCTCACAGGGTCTTCCAAATCGGTATAATCGACAGCCGATTTTGGACGTCCCCAACTGCTTTCCGTCGCAGGGACGGCCAAAGTTCATAGGGGTGTGTCGGAGGCATAGCAACGGCAGGACTTGGGCATGCCTAACACATGGACGTCCTCGACCCATAATGGAAAAAAAGGGCGTCCCTAATGAGCACTTGGATGACTTTACCTGGTCCTGTTTTTCTTAAGACCAAGGCACAAAAAGGTGCCCAAGATGACCATGACCTCCCCTTACTCCCCCAGTGGTCACCAACCCCCTCCCAACCTCAAAAAATATCTTTCAAAATATTTTTTGCCAGCCTCAGATGTCATACTCAGCTCCATCATAGCAGTATGCAGGTCCCTGGAGCAGTTTTAGTGGGTGCAGTGCACTTCAGACAGGTGGACCCAGCCCCATCCCCCCTATCTGTTACATTTGTGGAGGAAACAGCGAGCCCTCCAAAACCCACCACAAACCCACTGTACTCACATCTAGGTGCCCCCCTTCACCTGTAAGGGCTATGGTAGTTGTGTACAGTTGTGGTAAGTGGGTTTTGGGGGGCTCAGCACACAAGGTAAGAGAGCAATTTATGAAGTCCACTGCAGTGCCCCTTAGGGTGCCCGATTGGTGTCCTAGCATGTCAGGGGGACCAGTGCACTACGAATGCTGGCTCCTCCCATGACCAAAGGGCTTGCATTTGATCATTTCTGAGATGGATGTCCTTGGTTTCCATTATCGCTGAAAATCAGAAACGACCAAGTCTAGGGACGACCATCTCTAGGGACAACCTAAATTTCAAGATTTGGACGTCCCTGACCGTATTATTGAAACGAAAGATGGAAGTCCATCTTGTTTCGATAATACAGGTTTCCCCGCCCCTCCATCGAGACATTTTGCGAGGACGTCCTCAACAAAACTTGGACATCCCTTTCGATTATGCCCCTCCGCATAATCTAATTCTCTGTGATTTCATTGTCTGTTTTCAAGGTATCGATAAGGCTAAATCCACATCCATAGTCCACACTAAATGCTATGAATGTTCATGAACTGTGCAAGGTCTTTAAATAGTTGATGAACAAAACAGCATCTTATCCAGAACACTTGAAACCAATGTGCTTTTGATTTCATCTAACATTGCAAATGAAGTCATTGTACTGACTATAACAATATCTTTACAATAGAGAGAATTTATTGAGTTTCCCCGTCGGTTGTAAGAGAAGTTTAGTCAGCTTGAGACTGATACCCCTGTCAGTATGATCCAACTAAGTGGTTCCTGATGAAGCCCTGTTATGGGTGAAACGAATCGGGCCCCGTTGAAATCAACAGTTGAACTGTGGGGTTGTCAAGCCAGCATTTATTAAGCTAAGTTGATGCATGCCATGCTGTAGCTTGAACAGTTTTTGTTACTCAGTTATCTTTAATAGTTGTGCTCTATTATGGGCAATTTTGCATGATGCTCCTATAAGGGCATTTTTGAATGAGTGGAGTAGGGAATATTTACCCCATGAAAGAAAGGAGTAGGGAATATTTACCCCATGAAAGAAACTTGATCACGGGCACAAAGTCTTTTATAGATAATAGTGTCTTGTTGATTAGACCTTGGCAGAAGCCTTGGTTTCTGAGGGTATTTCCCACTTTCCTCATTTCTTTACATTCATTCCACACAACCCTTTGGATTGTGTTTGGCTGTTTTTCAGTTCTCTGGAGTACTCAAACCATTCCTCTGGACACACCAAGCGAATCAAGTTTTTAGGATATCCATAATGAATATGCATGAGATAAATTTGCATCCACTGTCTCCATTGTATGCAAATCTATATGATACATATTCATTCTGAATATCCTGGAAACCAGACTGGCTTGATGTGTCCCAAGGACTGGATTCAAATCCCCTGCCTTACAGGGAACACTGGAATGTATGTATGCAGTTTTGAGTCTTGCTAATACAGATGGATGTTGAAAGAAGTCTGACCTTTAAATTGCATTTCTAAAACGTTATCTTTGCTTATGAGAGAGAGAATTAATTTTTACTGCCCATTTATTCTCCATGAACAAACTGTACTACTGTCCAGGACAGAAAACCTTGCAGGATGCCATAAAATATAACTTGTGCTTGGCTTCTCTATTTTTAGCATCGCCTTTTTGTATTAAATTAAAGTACTGTATGTATTCATGCCTGCATTATTATCTTTGTTCCCCAACATGAATGCTTAATGGCTATTTCATTTTTATAATTTAGATACAATAAAGCACATTTTTTTCTTTAGTTATGAAGAATACATTTTTTCGTACTCATCCTGTCTGTTTTCTAACACGAAAAGCAAGCAATGCAGCAAAGACATAAAGCTTACAGCATTGAAGTGCGGGCAGCTGATTCATTTTTCAAATGGTAGAACTTTGTTCTCCTCGCTATTCTCTTGTTAGAAATAAAACGTCGGCTGTTGACAAGTTCAGAGAGATCTTTCTGTGTAAAAGAGAAAATATCTTTGTGAGATGAAAATGCTGGAAGTTTCCTAGTGCTCCGAGGGCAGGTTTCCTGTCTTGTGATTTATGGTCCAGTGAGTATGTATGGATTATTGCTGCTGTTCCCTTACTTATTAACAAAAGGCACAGAGAACCATAAAAGACAGCAGTAGCTGAGGCTGTGTGAATGGCCATTTGTTCAATTAAAATGAAAGCTGCAACATTTTGGCAAATGAGAAGATAGTGGCTCTAGTTCATTAGAATGATTTTTGTTTGATTTATTAACTTCACCCATCATGTGTTCCTTATTCTGAGAAGCAGTTCACTTTCTGTAAAAAAAAAAAAAAAAAGACTAACAATGGCACACTTTTGTACTCTATAGTAATACTTTGCAAGATAGATCTATTTTCTGAAACACTGGCAATTTTGTCCAAGGTTGATTTTTAATTTTTATGTTTTAACATTTTTATTGATGACAATTCAACATCAATATACAGCCAACATTGCATATGTACTCAGTAAATCACATAGAGGAGCATTTTTGAAAAGAAACGTCCAAGTAGGGATTTGGACATCTGTGTGAAATGTCCAAATCCGGGGGCGGGGAAAACCGTATTTTCGAAAAAAGATGGGTGTCCATCTTTCATTTCAAAAATACCAAAAACGTCCTTGGATTTGGACGTTCTTAGAGATGGATGTCCTTAGACATGGACGTCTTTGACTTTCGGCGATTTTCGAAACCAAAGACATCCAAGTCAAAAACGTCAAAATGCAAGCCATTTGGATGTGGGAGGAACCAGCATTTCTAGTGCACTGGTCCCCCTGACATGCCAGGACACCAACCGGGCACCCTAGGGGGCAATGCAGTGGACTTCATAAAATGCTCCCAGGTACAAAGCTCTCTTACCTTGTGTGCTGAGCCCCCCAAATCCCCCCAACCCCCCCCCCAACTGTACACCACTACCATAGCCCTTACAGGTGAAGGGGGCACCTATATGTGGGTACAGTGGGTTTCTGGTGGGTTTTGGAGGGCTCACTGTTTCCTCCACAAATGTAATAGGTAGGGGGTATGGGCCTGGGTCCGCCTATCTGAAGTACAGTGCAGTACCCACTAAAACTGCTCCAGGGACCTGCATGCGCTGTCATGGACCTGAGTATGACATCTGAGGCTGGCATGAAATATTTTTAAAGATGTTTTTTGAGGGTGGGAGGGGGTTAGTGACCACTGGGGGAGCAACAGGAAGTCATCCCCGATTCCCTGCGGTGGTCATCTGGTCATTTCGGGCACCTTTTTGTGCCTTATTCGTAAAAAAAATACATCCGGGTGAAAACGTCCAAGTTTTACTTTAGGATGTCCTTGCTTTTTTCGATTATGGCTCAAAGGCGTAAAGTCTTAGGCCCGCCCAAGTCCCGCCATCACCACACCTCCGACATGCCCCCTTGAAATTTGGACATCCTTGCAACAGACTGCAGTTGGAGATGTCCAAAATCAGGTTTCGATTAGATGTCCCTGGTAGATGGACGTCCATGTTCCGATTTATGTTGAAAGATGAACGTCCATCTCTTTCGAAAATGAGCCTGATAGTAAAATATGCATATAGAAAAATAAAAAGACAATGAAAATTGTGTCATCAAACTTTTAACAAGTTTAATGCCCCCAGTTCCTACCAAACTCCCCTACCCTCCTTATTTGTAATGATTATTTTTCTGTATATACAGTGCAATCTGTTAAGTGCAAGGGTCTGGGACCAAAGAAATGCTTGCAGTTAACCGGAGCGTGCACTTAACCGTTGCGAACCAAAAAAGAAGCTTGACATCTGATAAACATATGTACAGTACTGTTTATTATACGTACAGTATACAGTCTCCGTTAACTGACGTTAGGCTTACTTGAAGTAATCAGTGATAGTCCTCTGTACACTATTGTGTCTGTGAGTTCCATAGACTTCGTCTGCCAGACGGTAAAAACTGTCATAGCACTGACATCCAGTGGCCACCAGATAGGCCCGCATGGTGTTGAAAGTCTCCAGCGCTCTTGCAAAAGTGACAGGAGGTTGTTGAATTTCGTCAGCATGTGCCTCGCTGCTCATTTCATCATCTGTTTCATCATCAGCCATTGCCTGCGTGTAGGCGCATATCTGGACATCAGTGCTGTTGTCAGCTGTTTGTAGATCGTAATCAACAGCTACGTAGTGATGAAACTCCTCTTCAGTAACACCGGCTGGGATGTCAATAGCCTGTTCACCTGACACGTTTGCAACAGCTGCTTCTGCATCTCCATATCCTTAACAAAGCTTGCCCGCTTGTAGCAGTTCACAATGGTTGCCTGTGTAACATGATTCCAGGCTTCTTTCTGCATATGTAGGGAATCCAACAGTGATAGATTATGAGCCAGTTCAACAGCACATTTATCCTTGCCAGTCTGGTCATCCATAACGCTCATCAGACGACGCAGCACAAGAGCCCGATAATGTTGTTTGAAATTGGCTATTATGCCCTGATCCTTAGGTTGGATCAGAGAGGTAGTGTTTGGTGGCAGGAAGACCATCTTGACATTAGCCTGACATCATCACTGTGTGCAGCACAATTATCACAAAGCAACAAAATCTGACGCTTTTGTGCCCGCATTCTAGTGTCTGACTTCTTTAGCCACTGCTTCCAAATTTCTCCAGTCATCCATGAATTTGTGTTAGCCTTGTATGGCACAGCAAGTCACTTAACATTCTTGAAGCAACGGGGGGCTGTTTGCTCTTTCCAATGACGAGTGGTTCCATCTTCTCACTCCCATCCATATTACAGCAAAGGAGGATAGTCAGTCGGTCCTTCGACGTTTTACTTCTTGTAGATTTGGCTTGTTTGAATGCAAGTGTTCCATCAGAAATTGCTTGCCAGTAGAGACCATTTTCGTCAGCATTGAAAATGTCATGAGGTGCAAACTCGTTCAAGATGGTAGGAAGAACTGAAAGAACCCAATTTTCAGCACCAAAGTCATCAGTGTCTTGTTTTTCATCATGCTGTTTCTTGAATTTTATGTTGTTCCTCTCCTTCCATCTTTCCAACCATCCAACATTGGCTTTGAATTCAGTTAGTCCAAGACTTTCAGCTAGCTGATTAGCTTTCTCCATAAGCAGTGGACCACTGACAGGAAACTGTCTGCTCCTGACTTAGACCACTGTTGACACACAGTAAAGAGAGGGAGAGATTTATAGATGGGGAGATCCAAAATAAAACTGCGAAGCAAAATTATAAGTAAATGGCCTGGCCTGAATATTCCCACCCTATAATTTTCTTAATCAGTTATTCCATTTATCATTCCTTCGGTCTATTTGACTAATTTCTTCATATCCAAAAATGTTCGAAGTTGTTCTGGCTCAAAGAAAACATATTTATTGCCCAAGAACCGAATTAGGCATTTACATGGATATACCAATAGAAATATTGCTCCTAATGCCCTCGTCTCTTCCCTGAGAGCTAGAAATATTTTCCTTCTGTCTTGTGTTGTCTTTGCCACATCAGGAAAAAATCCATATTCTATGGCCAGAAAAAGTTTTTAATGAGTTCTGAAAGTATAACTTTATTACCGCGTTTAAGTCCTTTTCAAATACAAATGATAAAGTCCGTCGTGTTCTTACTTCTGACAAAGGTTCTTCCAACAGAGCAGAAATATCCTGAATTCCCGGCACAGGATCCTGAACTTGAGGCAAATTTTCAGAGCCCATTGGCTCTACTCCAGTTTGAGGAGATAATGGAAGGTAATAAATTTTATTAAATGGAGGAATAGCAGAAGAAGGATATTGAAGAATTTCTACATGGTATTTTTTAAAGAAATCCATCGCGTTTATTCCTGTAGCCATGGGAAAATTCAGTACTCTTAAATTAAGACGCCTGTTATAGTTTTCTATTTGTTCTATTTTCTGACTTGTCAAAAGTTTGTCTTTAACTAATACATCAGTAGTAGATTTTAAATTTTTTACCTCTGATTGCGTCTGTAAAGCTTGATTCGCAGAATCTTGTTTGACTTTTTCTAACAATAAATTTAAAGCATCTACTTTACTCATGAGAAGAGATGTATCTTGAGCAGATTTAGTAACTGCAGTTGTTAATTCTTGAATTGCTCTTCAAATAGACTCCAATGTATCCACCATGGGAGCTTCAAGCACGTTTCCTCTGTGGTTTGGGGTAGAACGCTGCCGACCAAGGCCTTGCTGCTACCGGTTGCCGATTCAGCTGGGCTTTCCTCTATACCCCTAAAGTATGCAGGGCATGATGGTGGATTAAGGTCCAGAGAGGATAAAGATGTCTCAATCCCCACGAGCGCCGTTGCTCCTCCATCAGCGCTCAAAGCAGGTTTCAACGCTCCGGTATTCGGTGGGGTGCTCGTAGCATATCGGTCTAGCGTTTGCTGGATCGGGGATGAGGTTCTGGCCAGCGGCAGTTGGCCCTTCACCGTTCCCTTCCTTTCAGTATGGGGCATTAGGCAAAGAAAATAGTAGAAGAAATGCCAGAAAACAGCACAGACCAACATGCTGAGGCCGCCATCTTGACACTCCCCCCCCCCCCCCCCGACACTTTAATGGAGTTCAACCAAGGAGGTTTAATGACAGGAGACAAAATTAACCTATCTGGCCCATTATCTGGGCTGAAGGCAGTGGGAGGAGCTTGCTGCCATATTGGTCACAGCAAAACAATAGCAAACTTGTGAGAGGGGATGGAATGTAAGGGGAGTTGGGAGGGGGGTTAGGGAGTTTCTGAAGGGTCTGTGAAGGGAGGGAGGGAGGGTTATATTCAAAATGTTTTTGTCAGGGCTTGCTTTGTTATTTGCAGTGCTGTGTTGTGGTTTTCAGTGCTGCACTATATGCCTTTATTTTTGCTTATGATGACAATAAAGATATTTCTATATAAAAAAGTAGTAACCACTTATGACTGCCTAGGTGTGTTTTATTTTTATTTGACAAGCTTTCCATATGTGTGTGTGTGTGTGTGTGTGTGTGTGTATATATATATATATATATATATATATATATATATATATAATGACATAAAACTGAAAATCACTAAAACAGTATTAAAAATGATTGTAGCTGGTATAAACAGCAGTAATTAACTCTCTGTAATTTGTGCTCATTTTTCTACACTGCTCTATACCATACAGTAATACATGGCCAAAACCCAGTGAGGAGGTTCATCTTAACTGTTGTTGTAATCTGCCTTGGGAAGCCTGGTGTTATGAAGATGGAATATATTGAAATTAAATGGAAGTAAAATTAAACTCTCCTTTCATTGGGGCATATGGAATCACATCTTCACTTCATCTCTTTTGTATAAGTTTACATTTTATATACACAAATGGATTATTCTGTTCTGTGCATATTTCCGGGACAAGTGGTTTTATAAGTCAAAATAATAAAATTAAATACTGTGTTTCATGCAGATCTCTCAATTGTTTAAGCATAACTAAGATCCTCTTTTACCAAACCGCACTAGTGATTCCTGTGCGGCAATGCCGAGGAAGACCATTCAAAGTGAATGGGCTTTGTCAGCATTGCATGCTGGGAATCGCTAGTGCAGTTTGGTAAAAGAGGCTTAATTGGCCAACAAGCCCCTAATTCAGTCCGTTGGTTTTCTTATATTTTGACTTACACTGTGCCAAAACTGAAGACTCTTATCTCTTCTTTCTGGTGGATAATAAAAGGAGCTCATGGTAAACACTATCCACCCTAAAAGGTTGTTTTGTGACTGTACATGAGGAATAGTGATATTGCACAAATAAGTGTATGTTTTTGTTCCTAGTCATACATCCAAAGGTTATATATTTTGATTTGGTCTTCACTGGACCAAGCTTGCTTTCCTTGTGCCATCACCATCCAGCTGGATAGACAGTGTCTTAAAAGATGGAGAATAAATGATTTTTTTTTACATGTATATCCCATATTATCCCAAGCAAACTCGGGTTCAATGTGGTTTACATTTGAAAATACAGTGAGATAGAATAAAAGAATTCAGTAACATCACAGGAGCAAGTAGATGGATGTGTCTGAAATATTTAACAAAGTTGAGATTAGAAACTAAATCAATAGGATAACATACACAAGATATAAAAGTCTAAATACAACAAATCACAAAAAACCTAGGCCCCTGTTTACAAAGCTGCGCTACTGACAATACAGCCCATTTACTTTGAATGGGCTATGTGGCAATCCCATGTAGCTTTGTAAACTTGGGGGGGGGGGGCTAGATTTTAATCACAAGCATAAACGTTACAAACTTCTTTATTATTAGCAAGCATAATAAAACATAATAAATACTAGTATACATACCAAGGTGTTGCAGTTGGAAGATCTATTATACTCAAAACAGATGTAACATGCTAGAACAAACGCCCTATGATGAAACATTCAGTCCAAATCCATGCCAAGTCTTCCACTCAACTTCTTCAAAATAGACCCAGGGCCATGGCCAATTTGTCTCAGAAGAACAGATGAAAAAACTTTAAACTTCTTGCTTGAAAGAAAAGAGATTTCACATAGCAGTAGCAGCAAGAGCAAATCATGTTAGTAAAGTCACCAGAAGATCCATCCAAGAGTCACTGGGGTTCAATAACAATCCTCTGGCTGCGGTCAGATATTCGAGTAGTGTTCAACTCTCTCACTCAGCACGAGTCGGTGTTTTGCCTAAGTGTCATCAGGAGTGAGAGGAGGCAAACCTTAGTACAGCAATGCTAGAGAAAAGGTTATATAATCCTTTCAAGCAAGCTAGTTAATTTTTTTAACATATTAGTGGAACATAACCAGAGATGCAAGGTATGGTTGCATTTTCAATGTGGTAATACTAGGGCCCAGCTAACGAACAGGTTATTTTGAATTAGTCTTCACTCGATCAAACTTGCTTTCCTTGTGCCATCACCATCCAGTTGGATAGGCAGTGTCTTAAAAAGTGGAGGATAAAGGATTTTTTTACATGTATATCCTACATTATCCCAAGCAAACTCAAGTTCAATATGGCTTACATTTGAAAATACAGTGAGACAGAATAAAAGAATTCAGTAATATCATGGTAGCAAGTAGATGGGTGTGTCTGAAACATTTAACAAAGTTGAGATTAGTATATATACCCAACTGGCCATTTAAAAGTCTGATCTTTAATGATAACCATTCTGTCTCCTCTACCTTAACTATGTATTTCCTTTTTTCCGGAAACTGGTAATCACCATTACGGAAATATGTAAGCCACATTGAGCCTGCAAATAGATGGGAAAATGTGGGATACAAATGTTGTAAATAAATAAATACTGCATGTTCAGAAATCATAGCTATAAGTATAGACAGTTATTCAAACATTATTACATGAACACACCAGAAAAGACATTCACATACACATTGCAAAAGTAAACAACTTCAACAGAGTACATCCAAAATTTATTTTTTATTTCCTCTTTTCTATCTTCTAAAATTCCAGACAGACAGCAGTTGTACAGATCAGTAGGACCCTAAACAAATAAAGTCAGAAACAATACAGTTTATACCTAATTGTTCAGCCGCCCTTAGGTTTCACCTTTGGGTTTAAAGCAATATCATCTGTATGTAAAGTCTGGATAAATGAATTAAAACCATCAAAGTTTTAAGCAAATGCCCCTAGTATGTAATATTTGGTAGCAATAATGAAACAGTGATGGAATATTCACACAGCAGGCAGCAAACAGATTTATTTTCCACTGAAAATAATTAACTTTGTATGAACTTGGCGGCTAATAGTGTTCTGCTTGCATTTACATCCACACAGACTTTAAAAAGAAATAAATATATACAACAGAACTGGCACATTTAGACTGACTCTGGACTTCTGCGTGGAGGTAGCGCTTCCCTCATTATTCTAATACCTCTCTTTTAGTAATAAAAAATATCAAATGCATTTTTATAATATGCCACTGCATTTTTGATGTAACTGAGCTTTCGTACTCTATCCTATTATCAGATGTAAGCCACATTGAACCCAAGCTTGCTTGGGATAATGCAGGATATAAATGTTAAATAAATACAAAAATAAAATAAATAAATGTTGTGAAGTATTCAGAAAAGGTCTTAAAGATACCAGCAATAAAGTTACCTCTTATCTCTTGAGCACATCATTTGTTTCTCAGTAGAAGTGGAGAGAGTAATTTATCTGATGACCGTGAAAGAGATCAGCTTGAAAGTTTGAATTTAACTAGACTTCCAGAGAGATAGATCTCTGGAGGTGATAACAGTGAAAACAGCATTGGTGGCTTCTTTCGTACTGGGACCTCATCAGAACACAGTACTTCAGATTTATATGAAGATGTTGCCCTAAAAAAAAGCTCACTAATATTTCCTAATTCTTCTTGAGCTACTCAGACAAAGCACTGAAAATTCTTGGCCTTAAAGCCAAGAGTACTGGCTTTGGATGATAGCTTTTGTTTAAAATTCCCTTGTTGTGAGGAGGTGCTAGTGAGCCGTTAACCAAGATGGTTGCATAGTGTTTCTGCTCCCTCCTTAGTCTCTTAGAAAATTGTTTATAGTCAAGCTAATTTTAAAACGTTTCCACAAAACCTGCTTTTCACCTCTTCTGGGCAAAGTCCACTTCTAAACCAGTGAAACAAGACATGGTAATTTTAATACCTGCAGGCTTTAAGCGCTCTAAACACGATACTCGATCCCATGAAAATAGTGCCAGGAAAAATATCAGCTCCATCCTCTGAACTCTTAATGGAGGAAATTAGAGCTCTGTGTGAACTAACTGCAAAACACTATTACAGGGGCGTAGCCAGACCTCGAGGTGGGAGGGGGCCAGAGCCCAAGGTGGGGCGGCACATTATGGTTGCCTCCCTGCTGCCACTCCACCCTCTGCCACCTCGCCACCCACTGCCACCACTGTACATCTTGGTTTGTGGGGGTCCCCAACCTCCACCAGCTGAAGCACCGCTGCCATAAATACCTTGGCTGGTAGGAGTCCCCAACCCCCGCCAGCTGAAGACTTCATCCAGCACTGATCTCTGGCGCTGCTGCATTGCCTGCCCTGCTCTCTCTTTCCCTCATGTCCGGCACGCTCCTTTTAGTGAAACCAAGCATGCTCAATTTCACTAAAAGGAGCATGCCCGACATGAGGGGAATAGAGAGCACGGCAGGCAATACGGCGGTGCCGCAGCAGACCAGCGCTGGACGGGGGTTGGGGACTTCTGCCGGCCAACCAAGGGCCCAGAGCAAATTTGAGGGGGCCCAGCCCCCCTTGGCCCCACCTAGCTACACCACTGCTATGACACAACTTGTGAATTGAAAACAGATCTTGCAGCACAGATTTTCAAGTGTGTTTAGAGAAAACACTCTCCCGCCATCAAACACAGACGCAAAAACAACTTAAATAGCTAAGAGAAATAATATTTGCATACTAGGTCTCCATGAAGGCCTAGAAGAACAAGCTATGCCTGGATTTTTGACCAGCTGACTTACTAAACTATTCAATATGCACCTGGACAGCCCACTGAAATTTGAGCATGCACATTGTTCTCCTTTTCATCTTAAACAAGATATGAAATATCCTAGACCTGTCATCAAGAAACTCTTGATTTCCACAAGCACTTCAAATTCTGACCCTAGCACGAACAATTTCCAACTTTCAATTTGAAGGTAAAATAATTATAATAGTACCTGAGCTTGACAACTCTATGGCTGCAAAACAGAAGAAGTTTCTGGAGATGAGACCAAGGCCTAAATCACTGGGAGCTCGTTTTGGCCTACAATATCCTGCGCATATGACCGTTACGCTAAATAATGTCATGTATACTTTCGATAATCCTAATGATTTACAAAACTTTCTGGATCAACATGCCACTTCAGATATGGATAGTTGACAATAGACTATAACTTCTCTAACCAGGGATTTGCTCCCATATTCTATATATCTCACCTTAATTTCAATGCGGAAATCAAAGCATATTCTATGACAATACGCGTAACTTAATTGGTTAACTAGCTAATCAGCACTGTTGTTTACTAATGAGCAATTATCAGCACTAATTTGCATTAATTAAGATTTACATGCACAACCTGCTAAGTGCATTCTGTAACGTGGTGCATGTAAATTCCAAGGTGCGTAGTTGAAAAGGCAGCGTGGAATGGGCAGGTCATAGGCATTTCCAAAATCTATGTGCATTATTATAGAATAGAGCTGCTCTGCGCCTAATTTAGGTGTCGGGATTTATGCCGAGTAAAACATGGCCTAAATGGAAATGACCAAATTTGATCGCATGGAGAGGTGCTCGGCGTATTCTATATACCGAGTAGAAATTTTAAGCCTATTCTATAAAATTTAGGTGTACTTTAGGTATATTTCTTTACCACGTGGATTTTTCAGGCACCATATATAGAATCTAGCCCTTAATGACTGACCAGTCTCCTCTCTATATATTAAAATCTGACTTGCTAAAAGACACATATGATAAGCGGAGGCACTGCCCACGTATCTACAATTTCTCTCTAACAAAATTGTACGCCATCTCTCAGGGCCAAAACAACACATAAGTTCATCCACTAAACTGAACTTTTAAATGCTCTGTCAGCTTTATCTGAAAAGTCTCCTGCTTTTGTACCTTTTTCTTACTCCTTCTAAATTAACTTCACACGTGCATAATTATGAAAATTACTTCTATAAACGCTCCTGAGAAGGTCATTCAGCATTATATTGACAATGTCTAGTGTTGAACAGCATCTTATTGATTTGAAAATGATTTTGACTTTTCTTTTAATTACAGCAGTGCTTCTTGAATTATGTCACACTGCTTCAAAATAAGTTTTGTTCAGAAAAGCAAAATTGAAATGCATTCCTCTAAATTTTGCTTCACATTTAAATGACTTTTAAAAGTAATATCTGTTTGTTGAGCTGGTTCATCTCTCTCACCTGTTATTTATTTTTCTCATAACAGTTTCATCTAGTTATCATAATATTCAATCAATTACATTTTCTTTGCTGGAGGAATGATTCTCGAGAGACCCTTGTTCTAATACCACTGTCCCAAAGACTGAACTGTTATTTACTTCTGTGGTTCTGTTTGTATTATTACAATAATGAGGCATAAATTCTTTAATTTACATTCTCACTGTTTAAGTATTCAGTATTGCAATGTTGCTAATATAGCAAACTTGTCTGATCCATTCTATTTTATTATTCATTACAAATTCGACATGTAACAAACATATGGCCTCAGTGCAATTTATTTCATGGAATGTACATGGCCTTCGCCATCCTGTAAAAAGAAAAAAAGTTATACCTGCTCTTAAAAAAACTAAATCCATCGCATATGATGGGCAGGACAGCACTTGAAACTTAATCGTATTGCAAGAAACCTATCTCCCAGAGGCAAAACTTATTTTGCACAGTGCAAATTGGATAGGAAAGATGATAGATTCTCCTGCACAAGGTAGGAAAAATGGAGTTGCTATCCTTATCCATCAATACTTAGATATTCAGATTCTACAGGAAAGATGCTGAAGATGGGAAACTGATTCTTTCTGGGAAAAGAATTATTATTGTTAAATGTTTATGCACCAACAACTAATGCTTCATCTTTTTCTCATCTCTCTTTTTGAAACAATTTTAGCCTTGTGACCCATTGCCAATCAAAACTGCAGGGGACTTTAATCTACATCTAGACCCTTGGCTAGACAGGCAATCCAAATCCCACTTTAGTCCTCCCAAAATCCCTTACTACATTGGCATATTTCATTTCCCAACATCACGTGGAGGGGCCTAATTGAACGAAAACGTCTATCTCCATGGGCGTTTATCTCCGAGAACGGGTCCGTGAAGGGGCGGACCGAACCGTATTTTCGAAAAAAAATAGACGTCCATGTTTTATTCGACAATTTGTGAGCTGTGCGTTTTTGTTTTTCAGTGATAATGGAAAATGAAAGCGCCCAGCTCAAAAATGAATAAATCCAAGGCATTTGTTCGTGGGAGGGGCCAGAAGTCGTAGTGCACTGGTCCCCCTCACATGCCAGGACACCAACCGGGTACCCTAGGGGGCACTTTTACAAAAACAAAAAAAAAGGTAAAAGAGCTCCCAGGTGCATAGCACCCTTCCCTTGTGTGTTGAGCCCCCCAAATCCCCCTCAAAACCCACTGCCCACAAGTCTACACCATTACTATAGCCCTAAGGGATGAAGCCCGGGGGCACCTACATGTGGGTACAGTGGGCTTGGGGGGGTTGGACCACTAAGCATTAAGCAGCACAATTGTAACATGTAGGGGGGGATGGGCCTGGGTCCACCTGCCTGAAGTCCACTGCACCCCTTAACAACTGCTCCAGGGATCTGCATACTGCTGCCATGACATTTGAGGGTGGGCATGACATTTGAGGGTGAAAATAAAAAGTTGTGAAACATCATTTTTTGTGGTGGGAGGGGGGTTAGTGACCACTGGGGGAGTCAGGGGAGGTCATCCCCGATTCCCTCTGGTGGTAATCTGGTCATTTAGGGCACTTTTTGGGGCCTTTATTCGTGAAAAAACAGGGTACAGGAAAAGTGCCCTAAATTCTAGCTACAAACGCATACTTTTTTTCCATTATCAGCGAAAGGCGCCCATCTCTCCTCGGCCGATAACCACGCCCCAGTTCCACTTTCGCCACGCCTCCGACATGCCCCCATCAACTTTGTACGCTTCCGCGATGGAGTGCAGTTGAAAACATCCAAAATCGGCTTTCCATTATACCGATTTATTCGTTTTTGTGAGATAAACGTCTATCTCCCGATTTGGGTCGAAATCTAGGCGTTTTTCTCTTTCAATTATAAGGTGGATAGTAGACCCCTGGAGACTCCAACACCCAGAAGGCAGGGAAAATACCTTCTTTTTTTCCATCACCAAACCAAGTTTCTTATTGACTACTTTCTTATAACTGACACTAGACTCAACTATCTCCACCGTGATTTACTCCATTACAGTTTCTGATGATGCAGTAATTTCTACCTCTATAAAATAGGAATTTCATTGTCCACCTAGAAGTCAACTTTGTACTCTAAGGGCCTTATTTACTAAGGCACGTTAGCGTTTTTAACACGCCTACAATTAGCACATGCGCTAACTATGTAGGTGCCTATAGGGATATTTTAGGCGCGCATACCGCATACATGGTTAACGCAGGTTAAAAACGTTAACGCGCCTATAACACGGCTTAGTAAACAGGGCCTTAAGTGATGAATTCTATAAATCAAGTCTAAAATATCTTTATCAATTTCAGAGAGACAATGATGAGTGGCTTGTATTATTAAATTATATTTTAATCAATATGGTGTTGCAGTAGATAGTGCTAAGTAAATAAGCTTGTGTTCCCATACAGCACATTCAGGGCCCTGTTTACTAAGGTGTGAAAAAAATCTGCTTAAGCGCTATTTTAAAGCTAGTCACAGTTTATATAATGGTGCTTAAGTACAGGGGTCATACATAAATTTAGGTGCATCCATTTGCACCAAAGAAAATATGATGCAAATGCACTGCCTGAATTTATATATGGAACCCCCTTATTCTGTAATTCCACGTGTAACTTGAATCCACACCCATGACCCTCCCATTTCTGTGCCCCCTTTTCTGGGACACACATAAAATTTAAGTGTGGATCATGCGCTTACATTTACACATGCACATATTGATTTCAATTAGCGCCAATAAGTACTTGTTAAAAAGCCAATAATTGGCTAGTTATTCAATTAAATTGTGCTTGCCCAAATTTGCACACACAACTTTTGGCAACTTTTATAGAATTAGGGAGTAAACTCTAAACTCCTATCAGATGATTCCACTATATCAAGAATTCATAATTTCATCAACAATTTTTTAAAAATTAATGCAACAGATGATGTAAACCCTATTACAGTTTGGGATACTTTTAAGGCTGCAATACACAGTGAATCCATCTCAATTGTTTCACACTTAAAGAAAGAAATATTCAACTAAATGATTTAGAACAACAAATCAAATAATTAGAAACACAAGTCATTCATTCAAAGATAAAACTTTATTATAATTGTATTTTAGCTGATAAGATGTTGAATATAGATCGAAGCTCAAAGGCTGGTAATGAGACTTTTGCTCATAAAGCCTGTCACTATGCTGAAGATAATAAATGTAGCAGAATGCCAGCAAATTACCTCAGCTTTGTAAAAAGACCCCTTAGTAAATCAACAGGTAAAATCATACATCCCAACCACGTAGGCTTTATGCCTTATCACAATCACCTCATGCTTTTCCTTCAATTAGCAGAACTTTTTAATTCTCATTCAACTCCCGCCATTGCTCTATCACTGGATACTGAAAAGACCTTTAGAGTAGAATACTTATTCGGAGTTACTGGATGGTTTGGAGCTGGTCAACCCTTCCTTAGTAATATAAAAGATTGTATACTAAGCCAACTGCATACATCTTTTTTAATAATACTCTCTTAGATCTCCTTTCGCTAAAAAGGGGGGTACAAGGTAAGTTGTCCTCTATCTCCCTATCTCTTTAACTTAGCCCTTGAACCTTTATTAAAAACCATCCAATCTCCATATCCAAGGTACCGTGTTTCCCCGAAAATAAGACACTGTCTTATATTAATTTTTGCCCCCCAAAATGCACTAGGTCTTATTTTCAGGGGCTGTCTTATTTTACACCAGGGTTGGATCGGGGTTGGCCCGCCCGCCCTCCGTCGCTCCCTGAACTAACCTTAAACGTCTCCTTTCACCTTCGCAGCAAGCAGCAGCAGGGCAGGCCACTCCTTCCTTCCGTGTCCCGCCCTCGCCTGACGTAACGTCCGCGAGGGTGGGGCACAGAAGGAAGGAGAGGTCTGCCCTGCTGCTGCTTGCTGCGAAGGTGAAAGGAGGCGTTTAAGGTTAGTTCCGGGAGCGACGGAGGGCGGGTGGTGGGGGGCCGCCCGGAGGCGGCCCTGCTTTCAAACAAAAATTTGCTAGGTCTTACTTTCAGGGGAGGCCTTATATCTAGCAATTCAGGAAATCCTCTACTAGGTCTTATTTACGGAGGATGTCTTACTTTCGGGGAAACAGGGTATCAAAATTAATCATCTAGAAATCAAAACCTCAGCATATTTACTTATTTATTGGAATTTATGCAGATGATGTAATGTTCTTCCGCTCGCAACCTCACACTTCACTTCTATCTTTCTTTTTAATTAATAGACAACTTCTCTAGTTTCTCTGGGTATAAAATGAACAAACAAAATATGGAAGTCATACACCTAAATGTACATGCCAATTCAGATTTATTTGCACTATTTAAGCTAGTTTGGTCTAATAAAGTATGGGGCCCTTTCACAAAGGTGCACTGAAAACTGGCCTACGGTAGTGTAGAGGCATGTTTTGGACGCGCACAGAATCATTTTTCACCTGTAAAAAATGCTTTTTAAAAATGTTTGCTGAAAATGGATGTGCAGCAAAATGAAAACTTCCGTGCATCCATTTTGGGTCTGAGACCTTACCGCCAACCACTGACCTAGCAGTAAGGTCTCACGCGGCAACCAGACAGTAATGGTCTACGTGCATAGAATGACAATTACCGCCCACGCTCCAGAAAATAAAAATATTTTCTGGTGCGCCTAGCGGACGCACATCAAAAATGAAATTACCGCAAGGGCCATGCGGTAGCCGGGCAGTAACTCAAAATTGATCCGTGTTGGGCGCACGTAAGTGCCTACACAGCTTAGTAAAAGGACCCCAATGCTATTTAGTCCTAGCTCTTTTTACAGATTTTTCAGATACAACTTCCAAAACGAGTCAAGTGATTACACAAATAATTAAGGATTTACTTTTCACTTGGAGCCCACTTCATCTAACCTGGTGGAGCAGACTCAAAACTTTAAAAACGATGACAGCTCCTAAAATCAATCATACTAAATGTGATTCTCTCGTTGTTTCCTAAATCTTTCTATCACCAAATTGAATGACTCTTAACTCAATTTTTCTGGGCATCCAAACCACCAAAGATTGCACTCAAAAAGCTTAAATTACCAAAAGAAAATTCTAGGGTTTTCTTTCCAGATTTCTTTTTATATCATAAAGTATTTGTCCTATATCAAGGAATTTACTGGTTTAAGACAAATAAAGAATATACCCCTAATTGGGTCAAAATTGAGGGTCCTGTTTACTCAGCTGTGCTAAAGGCTAAAAATTAGCATGCGCTAATGATAGAGAGGAATATATGGGTGTCTCTAGCATTTAGCGTGCATTTAAAACACTAGCACACCTTAGTAAACAGGGCCCTGGATGTGCTCTATGGGAACCCATGTTTATTTACCTAGCACTATCCACTGCAACACCATATTGATTGAAATATAATTTAATAATACAAGCCACTCATCATTGTCTCTCTGAAATTGATAAAGAGAGCCCATAGAATTAACTATGGGCTGGATACCTTTAGTATTGCAGCCAGTGGCGTAGCCACAGGTGGGCCTGAGTGGGCCAGGGCCCACCCACCTAGGGCTCAGGCCCATCCAACAGTAGCTGGTGGGGATCCCAAGCTCTGTCAACTGAAGAGTTCCCCTTGATGGTAATGAAAACGCTACTCCCCATGATACTGGCACCTGTGCATGCTCAGTTTTCAGTGCATGCCTGCTGCAGACTACCAAGGTGGAAAGAAGTGCTTTCCCAGCAGCTGAAACATTTTTTCAGTGGTGGGGGGGGGGGGGGGGGGGGACACTTGGTGCCCAGCCACTTCTTGCCCTGGCCCACCCAAAATCTGTTATCTGGTTACGCCCCTGATTGCAGCAGGAGTCCATATTGTGCTTATGTTAAAGGGAGGGTATGGGAAAGAGTTGGTGGGATGGTAGGTAGGATTTATTTAGGATAATAATGGCAAAGGAATACATGATAGAATATTTTAAAACATAAATGGAGTTCAATTAATTAGAATATTAATTTAATGTGAATTAAGTTAAAAATGTTAGACGGGAGGAGGGGGAGGGAGGGGTAGTTTAAGTAAGTGGACTTAGGAAACGGAGGTATATTTTATGAGGAGACAGCGTGAGTGGATGGGTTAGTGGGTTATGTAGTCGATTGGTGGATTAAGGCAATGTCATAGACTGTTACGTACTTTCCCCTAAGGATGAAAACTTTGCTGGATTTTTAGAAAATGATGTCATAGACTGATAATATGCTTTCTTAATTTTTCCTGGATCAGTTTTCTGCATGCAGCAGAACAAGTCAAAGCATCAGTATTGGCAACAAATTACCGGTATGTAAAGTTCATACATAAGCCACTTCTTTACATCAGTCGCACCCACAAGTTCTTATGTAAAAATAAATGTGACTTATAACCTGGAAATTATGGTATATATTTTATTGTATATTGTCTATAGGACTCAACAATAAAATTGCAGCACTTACTGCCTGGCTTGAGATCACACTTGTATAGTGTTGTGGAGAGAACTGTGGTACATTTACCGTAGCCAAAGGACAGTCACAGTCAAGTGGGCTAAATGGGAAGGGGGAGGGGGAAGGGGGTAAGTCTCTAGGCAACTGAAAATGAAGACAAGCATCAGAACCCAATTAGGCCAGGTTCCAAATGAGAATAAAAACCCCAGTGCAAGAGGAAACTACCACACATACACATACACACTCAAAAGGGCACTAAATCAGTCTAAGTGGTCTTCTAAAGTAAATAAGAGTACTTCCAAATCCTTTCTCTATTCACCGCAGTTACCAGAGCCAATTTTAATGCTTTTCTGCTTCTGTGAGGAAACTTGGTAAATGATTATTTAGAAAACAATGGGCTAAGACTCCCGCTCTTTTCAGAGAAGTCTTTTCATTCTCTGAGATTTCTGTTTTGTGATGTCTTGCCTTGGCTGCCTGAACCAGGCTTTTTATGCCTGTTTAATCCTTTATTCTTCACTCAAGCACCAATCAGCTTTTGCACAGACTCCATTCAGATTCCTAAGTTTCCTATTTACTTTACAAATGGTTCCAGTAGCGCAGTCTATGTCCTGTCAGTCAGGGTGATTTTTATTGATATTTTCCCCCCATGAATGACACACTGGGTTGTCATGTAAACTGTATTGTGATAAACTTTTCAACTGACCCAGCAAAATGATTTAATACTCAGGTCAAGTGCCTGTTTAGTCTAGGGGATTCTAAAATGGCATTTCCTTTATTTTCACTAAGAAATGGGTGAACTATTTGTTTGAAAATGTTTTAAATCTGATTGAGAGATTGTGGAGAATGCTGATTCAAAAACTATCCAAGATGGGCAGATGGGCAATAGCTCAATTTGCAAATCGGAAGTGTGGAGAAGATGTATTTGTTTCTTTTTTTTTTAAGTTTAACCGTTTATTGAATTTTCAAAATATACAAAATTTAGAGAAATTATACACACATTCTTATTATATAACAATAGGAGAAAGCAATGTATTACAGACAAGTATAGATATATATAAGGCCCACCCAACCACCCCTTTGAGATCTTTGCAATAACATTTATCCATACACTCAAAGAAGATGTTAGAAAATTCTATTATATGTGTTCAGACACCAAGATACAGTTTTATGTTTAAATCTTTTTTATTAGTAAACCAAAATCAAACCATAAACAGTGCAACACTCCTAAGACATATGTTCAAGATGGTTGTTCAGAACATCACTTTACATATTTACCCCTTTCCCAAAACCACCTGTGATTCCCTCCCCTCCCCCACCCCTTCCCATACACTACAGATCAATTACTCCAACTGGAAAAAAGGAGGCCTAGCTTTGTTGATTTAGGATCCTGCTGTGAACAGTTGGCAGCAATGTTGCCCAAAATTGCTCTGAAATGCATTGAAACTTTGCGCCTTTTGGGGACAATATCTGAAACATCTATATGTTCCATAGTGAACAAGAAGATCATCTGAGTCCTCCAGAGCGCAAGAGTAGGTGCATCTGAGCCAATCCCGCAAAGTAAAATTGATTTCTTACCCATTAACATTGTCCGGTGGAGGAATCACCGCAGACCGGGCAGCATAGGAGCAGCCATGTCAAATAGCAGCACTGGTTTCAAGTCCATCGGACAAGCCCAAGGTCATAAGGCATTGTGTATCACTTGTGACCAAAAGTTCTGTATTACAGGGCACTGCCAAAACATATGACTCAAGGTCACCATAGGAGCAGAGCATTTAACACAAACTCCAGATTGACACAAGGCCGCCCTGTGGGCCCGAAAGGGGGAGATATATAATCTGTACATGAATTTGTATTGCAGTTTCCATAGGGTAACATTCCTTAGCCAACACTGTATGCTCAAAAGCACCTCCTGAATATGAGCTGCCATTATAGACACTGATAGCTCCTACAACCAACAGGATGTATAACGAGCATAATTCAGATCTTTGTAGTTCCCCTCAAAAATTGATGATGAAATGTTAATGGAACTGGATTTTGCAAACCTAGAGTCAAAGCATCATTCACAGTGTCTTGTACATCCTCACATAAATTCGTTCATCCCAAGCTCGTGACATAAATCTATAATTGAAGGTATACAAAGTAATACGTTGGCCAGCGCAAAAAGGTGGTTTGCAGCTCTGTTAAAGGTTATAGGTGCCCATTCTCCGTCAAAATCTTATACAAGTATTGAAGACCCTTAGAGCGCCATCGCGCAAACACCAGAGAATCTGTTCCAGCTGAAAAGTCCAGGTTACTGTATAGGGCAATATATGGGGGGGGGGGGGGGCACTGTGGCTATAAAATTATATTTCTTACATATCCATTGCCATGTAGCTCTAGCTGTAGAAAGAATAGGATTCTGGTGCAATGGTATAAGGGAGCGACCCAGCAACGTATATAGCAACCAGCTAAAATGTTCGGGTCCAAGGAATTCTAATTCTAAAGAGGTGGCAGAAAAAGAGTTAGTTTGTACCAGTCATTTATATGGTACATGGCACATGCTGTCGTAAGATAGCGTATGTTCAAAAAGCCTAAGCCTCCGTGTGCTCTTGGTTTTTGTATAACTGAAATGGGCAGTCTGGCTCGCCTTCCACCCCAAAGATAATCTTGTAATGCCTTATTTACAGCTTTTTCATCTTGCACTTTCAGATATAGAGGAAGCATCTGAAAAATAATACAGCCAGCGTGAAGCCAGCATCATATTAAATAGATGAACCTTGCCCATCACAGAAAGCGGATAAGCACGCCAGAATTGTAACAATCCAATATTATCTTGTAACAACAGTCCAACATTACATTTGTAATGTACAATTGAGATAAATTCCTTGGTATGGTCAGCCATAAATATTTTAAAGACTTTTCTGTCCAACTAAGGGGAAAGTCTCCCCTCAATCCCATACATCAACAAAAAGCAGAAAAACATAGTAACATAGTAGATGACGGCACAAAAAGACCTGCACGGTCCATCCAGTCTGCCCAACAAGATAAACTCACATGTGCCATTTTTTGTGTATACCTTACCTTGATTTGTACCTGTCTTTTTCAGGGCACAGACCGTATAAGTCTGCCCAGCACTATCCCCGCCTCCCAATCACCAGCCCCGCCTCCCACCACCAACTCTGGCAAAGACCGTATAAGTCTGCCCAGCACTATCCCCACCTCCCAACCACCAGCCCTGCCTCCCACCACCTACTAAGCTTCTGGGGATCCCTTCCTTCTGAGCAGGATTCCTTTATGTTTATCCCACGCATGTTTGAATTCCGTTACTGTTTTCATCTCCACCACCTCCCGTGGGAGGACATTCCAAGCATCCACTACTCTCTCTGTGAAAAAATACTTCCTGACATTTTTCTTGAGTCTGCCCCCCCTTCGATTTCATTTCATGTCCTCTAGTTCTACCGCCTTCCCATCTCCGGAAAAGGTTCGTTTGCGGATTAATACCTTTCAAATATTTGAACGTCTGTATCATATCACCCCTGTTTCTCCTTTCCTCCAGTGTATACATGTTCAGGTCAACAAGTCTCTCCTCATACGTCTTGCAATGCAAATCCCATACCATTCTTGTAGCTTTTCTTTGCACTGCTTCCATTTTTTTAACATCCTTTGCAAGATACGGCCTCCAAAACTGAACACAATACTCCAAGTGGGGCCTGTGACTTCTGTAAATTAAAAGTGAAGCCCGCCAACAGTCCAAATTGAGCAGTACATTGAAGCACTCAAGGTCAGCAGAAGATCATCCACATAGGCTAGTAATTTGATGGTACCTGATCGCTAACATACTCCAGTCACATCTGGTGCTACACGCAATATGCAGAACAAAGGTTCTAATGAAAGTAAAAAGTAGTGGGAAGAGGGGGCATCCCTGACATGTCCCTCAACGTATAGAGAAAGAAGAGGTATGGACACCATTAATCAAGAGGGAAGCCTGAGGGTCTGCATAAAGAGTATTAACCACATTGAGAAACCATCCTTGAATTCCCATATATCGTAATGTGTGAAATAAAAGGGCCAATGAACCTGATCAAATGCTCGCTCAGCATCTAGTCTCGTCAATAGTAAAGGTGCACCTGTCCTAGAACTATGGAGCATAGCTATTAACAGTTTCTGAACATTGATTACTGAGTGCTGACCCCGGACAAAACCAGCTTGGTCATCTGCTATGAGGTCAGGTAAGCACCCCGCAAGTGTACGAGACAAATCTTAGCATCAACATTTATAAATGGTATGGGGCAATTTGCTTCCAGAAGCGTGCTGTCTTGACCCGGTTTCGGTATTAAACTTATGAGTGCCAAGTTCATGTGAGGAAGGAGATGCCCAGCGGATATCACAGAATCAAAATAATCCGTGAGCGGTCCTACTAATTGTAACTGAATGAGCTTATAAAATTCTCCCATAAACCCATCCGGGCCTGGCACTGAAAAAAGTTTTAGTGCATGAATGGCTCCTTGTACTTCCTTAGCCAGTAATGGTTTATTTAACAAAGCACATTGTTCCTCCATCAGCTTTGGCATGTGGGTGGGACAGGTAATCTACTAAGTGCTTGGATTCATGTAAAGATTCTGGCTTAGCAGAGTAAAAAGTCTGAAAATGTCAAAGAAACTCGTCCGCTATGTCTTTCATTTTAGTGATGAGTATACCAGTGTTCTGTCATCTAACTGGTATATACCAAGATTTACTCCCAGTCTTAGTGAGCTGTACCAGCAGTTTCCCCATTTAATTCCCATATATGCAGAATCTGTACTTTTTATATAGTAACCTTTTAGTAGTATGCTCATGGAGCACCTCATTAAGGGCTAGCCTAGTAACCATCAAAGTTTCAAAAGTTGAGGGCGACGGTCGAGCCACATAACATCATTTCAAAGCTCTGAGTTTACACTATGATTCTACTGTCGCCTCTCAAAATGGCTTGAGCCGTTGGCCAAAATAATGCGGGCGTATCTAAATGTTAATTATTAGAGAGGAATTCTTCCCAGAAAGTTTTTAAATACTGTGCAAAATCCCCTGAACGAAAAAGGTAAGATGGAAACCTCCAAACTGGATTATGACGAAAATAAGGGTATCTATTTCCACCCAAATCATTGAGTGGTCTGAAATTTCCTCGGGCCCAATTACTGCCGATGAAATGTGTGAAAAAAATCTACGCTCTACTAGAATACCATACATGTACCTCATTCTACCACAATATCACTTTGTATTCATTCATACTATGTATTTGTTCCGACCGGAATCGGCTAACGCCGTTAACGGTTATATGTAAGCCACATTGAGCCTGCACAAAGGTGAGAAAATGTGGGATACAAATGTAACAAATAATAATAATAATATAATATAAGCATGCCTCTGTAAGCTGCATTAGTTGTTGCTCTGTGAATGCAGGGCCCTCCGCCATCTTGTAGCATCTCCAGCCTTCCTGTCTACTGTTTTCCGTTACCCTTTGACAAATTTTAGCACTTTTCCTGACATGGTGGCATCCAGAATCATCAAGTATTTGTCCATATGGGCTAGGCAATCAGAAGAACAATAATATTGACACTGGGAAGGGGTCAGTCTGAATATAAATGCTTGGAAAAGGTGCAGGCTTCCTGGAGAGGCAAAATAACGCATCACGTGGTCTCCTCCAAGATACAGTTTTATAGGTTCCCATATTTTTTCAGAGCATGATTTCAGAGGAGATTTCTGGGCAATATTGCTATATATACAATATACAGTCTGCCACCAAAGATGTACATTCAAATTTTATGGAGTTTTCCAGTTTCTCAAAATGTCTTATATTGCTATAATAATTACTCCTGCTGGAATTACTCCTGCTGAGCACAGAATTTGTGCAGAATTCCACATGTTTGCGCAGAATCTGCACTCTTTGGTCATGCCACTGCCACCTGCCGCCATCCCCACAAGCCTTTTCCACCCCCCACCCCCCCCCGAGCATACCAGGGTATGCCCGGGTGGTCTAGGCGCCTTGTCAGGGTAGGAAAGAACACCACTCTTTCCTGCCCACTGTCACTACTCTGGGCCAGTGCAGCCCCCTTTTCAAAATGGACGCTGAGACTTCAAATCTCGTGAGACTGTCGCAGGAAGTCTCGGCGGCCATTTGAAAAAAGCAGGCAGCACTGAACCAGAGCAGCAGCAGCAGGCAGGAAAGAGTGGGTTCTTTTCTGCCCCAATGAGGTACTTCCATGCAGCTCCTCCTACTCCTGATTATGAGTGAGTGCAGGAGCGGCTGAAATAAAAATGTGGGTGGAGGGAAGGAGCTGTAAAAAAACATTGGATGCTATATGTGTGTGAAGGGCTGTAAACAAAAGGTGGCTTCTGTGGGGGGAGGTGGATGAAAAAAAGGTGGCTGCTGTGGGGGGAGGGAGCTGTAAAAAAAGATGACTGCTGTGGGGCGGAGGAGCAGGAAAAAAAGGTGGATGCTATATATGGTTGGAGGGAGGGAGGTAGGGAAAGGGGCTGTAAAGGTGGGTGCTATGTGTGGGTGCAG
This sequence comes from Microcaecilia unicolor, assembly GCF_901765095.1. Taxonomy (NCBI): domain Eukaryota; kingdom Metazoa; phylum Chordata; class Amphibia; order Gymnophiona; family Siphonopidae; genus Microcaecilia; species Microcaecilia unicolor. Next base: position 263,902,596 of record NC_044031.1, on the reverse strand, counting down.
GGAGGGGACAGGAAAAATGTGGATGCTGGGAAAATATGGATGGTACCTGTGTACAGGAAAGGGGGCTGTAATATTGGTAAAATTATGACTAATAATTTGCAAAATTTGTGCACAGAATTTTGAATTTTTGGCAAAGAATTCTGGCAGGAGTATTAGTGTTGTCTTCTGAGAGATCATGATCCTCCATTAATGTATTAAGAATGACAGCCTTGTATGATAGTGTTGTTAATTTCTTTTACACCAGATTTGAGACCAGAGAGCATACACTAGTGAACAATGGAATAACATGTACTCGAGTTCCTTTATCTGTTGTACAAGACCAGCAAACATCCTAAAAAAAATTTAAGATAATTTTTTTTAATTTTATTTATACAAGTTATGAATTACAATTATTCAACAAATCAACTTGTTACAGAAAAACACATTCAGTAAACTTAAAGGCAAAAAGAGAAACATCTCTATAATGAGGAAATAAATGACTGCTAATAGTCCCCAATATTGGGGAGAATCCAAAGGAAACAAAACCCTTAAAGCCAGGTTATAAAGGCAATTTAACAAAAGATTGAGGGTTTACTACATCCAAATACAGGCTCATTCAGGGACTTCACTAGGATCAGGAGGCTTTACTTTCTTAGTTGCCAGGAATGCCTATAATTGATCTGGGTCAAAGAAAGTATGGGCCCCTTTTACTAAGCCGCGTAAGGCTCTACATACACCCAACGTGCACCAAAATGAACTTACCACCCCCCCCCCCCCGACTACCGCGTGCCTCTTACGATAATTTCATTTTTTACGCACATCTGGAATATATTATTTCAGACATGCGCCAAGTGGCATCTGACGTGCATAGGTCCTTACCACGCAGATTCCTTACCGCTAGGTCTATGGCTGGCGGTAAGGTCAGACACCCAAAATGGACGCGAAGCAATTTCGATTTTGCTGCACGTCCATTTTCGGCAAAAATTTTAAAAAGGCATTTTTGGTACGTGCGCTGAAAAATATTTCTGCTCACACCCAAAACCCACGCCTACACTATCGCAAGCCACTTTTTACCACGGTTTAGTAAAAGGATCCCTATATTTGTTAGAGGCAAATAATCAAGTGAAACTACCTGGTGCTTTATCGATAGAAATTTTTTCCTTCTTTCCTGTGTTACTTTTGTTAAATCCAGAAAAATCCAAACTTTCTGACCTAGAAACTGTTTTTGTCTGTGACAGAAATAGGATTTTAATACCTGCTCCTTGTCCTGTGGAAAAACAAAAGTTACCAATAGAGTCTTACAATACACCACTTCTGAATGCAGTTAAGTCCAAACTGTCCTGGGATATTTCTTCCAGTTCTGGAATTGAGGGTGCATCCGAGGGTTGTTTCTGAACTTTAGATGTCTTAACTTTAGAAGAAATGTAATATGATTTAGAAATTGGAGGAAAAGCATCCTTTGGTAACATCAAAATGTCTTCCAGATAGTTTTGCAGTAGCTGACTGGAGGAAAAAATTGGATGTTTAAGAAAATTTAACAATCGTAAGTTCAGATACCTCATCACATTCTCCAAATTCTCTATACATTTGTTTGTAATAGTCTTGTCTTTTATACCAGAGCAGTATTCAATTTCTGGGTCTCATTGCTCTCTTGGTCCAATTTTTTAACTGAGGATTGCATAGTTGACTGTGCAGCCTCATTTTTTTATCACCACAGAGCTAAGCATTGTCACAGCTTTTGTTAAAGAGGAAATTGATACATGTAAGGAAGCTAGGCCTTCTAGATCCAAAGTCACTATTTCTGGTCTTACCAGCAGGGGTGGAACCTTCAGTGTTTCCAGAACAGATTCCTGAAGCAAATCATAAGGCAAACTTGTGGTTGCATCCAAAAGGCTCTGATCCTGCTGTTCTGAACTAGCTCTCCTTTGTGAAGATGTCTCTGGAGGTACATCAGACCACGGACTCCCCCCTTGTGTGGTCGAGTACTCCGACACTGGAAAAGGAGGTGCCTGATACTGGTCCAGACTCAGAATAATATCAGCGTCTCACATAGCTGTTGCTTTCAACAGCAAAGCAGGAGGATCCAGTGATCTTGTCACCGCATAGGCTTCAGCGATAGAAGTTTGGTGGTAAACAGTAGCCTGCTGAGACTTAGAGGGAAAGTCTTGTGGCTTACCCTTACATTTCTTCCCCATTATACAAACAGGGAATCACAAAGCTGCTCCCAAGCATGACCTCCCTCAGTCGGCCATTTTGGATTCTCCTCATAATTTTTAAAATTTGACCAGTGTCTATATTGCTCTATGAGCCATAAAAAACATGGATTGACAGATCGATGATTATTTACAAGGTCTGAATCTTTTAGACCATACAGTTGGCCAGTCCATATCCTCAAGATTTGTTTCCCATAACTTTGACCAGGAGGATTTAAATTTGTGTACCAATGATTTTTCAGTATATAGTTTGATAATTTTGTTCCAATTGGATGTTTCATGTCTGGATGCATGAATTTTAATACACAAAGATGAATGTCGGGGCAATCTGTGCTTGGAAGAGCGTTTTTAAAGTTTGCCTTGAGTGTATGCTTAATTTGTATCCATTTGTAACATTGGGTTACATAAGCTTACCATAAGCTTTACGTGCCACAGAGAATGAAAGGTATCTGCCTTCCTTTATAATATCTCTGACAGTTTGTATTCCCATTTTGGCCCAGGAAGACCAGGTCTCATATTTACCTTCAGTCTTCAGATTGGGATTATTCCATAATGGCATACACGTAGAGTTCTTAGTTTTGTTCAGCGATTTGAGAGCAGATGTCAGAATCAGATTATGTTTCATATGTTTGGGAAGCATTGTTCTAATAAAGTTTTCAGTGCTACTGGATAGGTCATATCAGATTGTAGTCCAGCTAGGTTGGCCATTGGTGGTAGAATTTAGAAACCATAGCATTCCTTGTCACATGATATAGGCCCAATGATAATTGTATGAATTAAGAAAGTTAACTCCACCTTGATCTTTCATTAAACATCATTTATTCAATGCAATTAGTAGTTCTCACAGAAATTGTACTAACAATTTAGTTAGGGGCCCTTTTACTAAGCAGCAGTAGGGCTAACACGTGGGTAGCACGCACTAAATCGACACTACCCCCAGGGTAGAATGGGCGCCCAGCGGTAATTCTGAAGTTGGTGTGCTGTTTCCCACTTTTTACCACATCTTAGTAAAAGGGCCCCTTAATGAATTATAATATTTCTTATCAAAGAAAACAGGTATTATGTTGAAACTGTACAGGATCACAGGAACCTAGAAATACTAAAAGATCTGCCCACACTTTTCTCAATCTACACTTCCCCAGCTGCAGAAGATTAAAATACAAACTAACTCACACATCCAGCTTTTCATACATAAGCACGCAGTTGTAGAATGCACTTCCAAATCACCTGAAAACAATTAACGAAATAACGAACTTTCGTAAATCACTGAAAACCTCTCTCTATGAGAACCCATAACTAACCACAACACTTCACCACTCCTCCCTTACTATAACTGCCTTCTTTCCACAATTGCTTGATTAGATCGACTTGTTAGCCTTGTTATTCTTAATATATTTGTAACACATTGAGCCTGCAAATAGGTGGGAAAATGTGGGATACAAGTGCAATAAATAAATAAATAAATAAATAAATAAATAAATAAATAAATAAATATTTTTATTGTTTCAAGTCGACCCCACCAAGAAAACCATTTCAATTTCCAGATAGTGCAAAGATCTTTGATTTTTGAAAGTAAGGTTTGTTTATTAGTATTAATAGTATCTTGTATATTAGGAAGAATTTTCAATCCAAGATATATCAGACCCTCTGCCTTCCTTTGAAAAGGATAAGATGCAATTAAACCTTTAGATGCATGAATGTTTAAAGGCAAAATTTCAGATTTAGTCCAATTTATTTTGTACCCCGAGAAGGTACCAAACCTGTCTATATGCTTACGGACAGAAGGAGTTGTTTCCTCTGGTTTAGTGATGTATACCAATACTTCGTCTGCATACGCAAATAATTTATATGTGTGATCTTGCAAACTAATACCATGTATTGCAGACTTTTGTTTTATAGCAAGTAATAAAGGTTCCAGTGCTAAATCAAAAAGGAGTGGTCAAAGAGAGCAGCCTTGATGTGTAGTCTTTTGAGGTTTAAAAGGGTTTGCCAATCTATTGTTAATATGTATAGCAGGTAGGAGGAGGTATGGGCCTGGGTCCATCTGTCTGCAGTGAACTGCACCCACTGCTAGAGTTCTCCAGGGACCTGAGTATAACATCTGAGAGGCTGGCAAGTAATGTTTTTAATCACTTTTTTTTAGGGGTGGGGATCAGTGATCACTGGGGAAGTAAGGGGAAGTTATCCCTGATTCCCTCCAGTGGTCATCTGGTCATTTAGGGCACCTTTTTGTGCTTTATTCATTATAAACACAGGTCTAGCTCCAAATGACTTAGTTTTAGTCCTGTAAGGTTTTTATTGTTCCATTATGGCTGAAAAACCTCCGAGCCTTAAGAACGCCCAAATCCTGCCCTTAACATGCCCCTGACACACCCCCTTCAGATTTGGATGCACTGCAGATGAACAGCATAGAAAAACATCTGAAAAATAGGTTTTGAAAATACCGATTTGGACGTTTTTGTGAGAAAAACATCCAATTGCTGCTTTATGACACTTTTTAGATGTTTTTCTCATGTTTTTTAGACGTCTAGCAGAAGGATTGTTATAAAGCGACTTAATCAAGTGGCAGAATTTAGGGCCAAAGATAAACTTTTCTATAACCCTGAGCAATAGGTGTAGTTTGACTGTTCCATTTGGCGGGGGGGGGGGGGGGGGGAACAAAGGTGTTCTCTGACATATTAGCATATTAATTTGCATATATACATCTCAAACGTATTCATTATGGTTCATTTGTGATATATGCTGTATGCAAGAAACTTAACATATTAAAATGTTGTCACAACTAATGTTATGGATCCTTCTATCATTTATCCCTACAGTGGCCATGACGTTTTGCTTTATGGCTTCATCAGGGGATATATGTATGACAACTGAGACATCTTGTAGATCCCTCAGTCTTCCTTGCCAGCTCTGTTAGGCAGTTTCAATGAAAATGGGAACTTTTCAGGGTTCATCTTAATTTTCTTAAATCTGAGGTTTTGCCAACAGATGACTCGGTGAAACACTTGTGGCAGGGGAGTTTTCCTTTAAGATGGGTGGAAGGACATTTCAAATACTTAGGTATTTACCTGATGGGGAATGTATCAAAGTTATATCACCTTAATGTGCAAAACTATTGGCGTTTTCGAAAGCTCAACTCACTCAATTGCATCCTTTGCCGATATCCCTCTTGGGAAGAATCAGCCTGTGTACGATATCCCTTTTCCCAAAATGGCTTTATGTTCTTCAGTTGCTTCCTTTATATCTCCGTAAGAGGGATTTCACATTGTTGTCACGGCTCATCTCATTTTTGTTGGCAGGTTAAAAACCGTAAATTGAAATTTCAGCTTTTTTATGGTCAATGGTCTTGGGGGTGGGAGGGGGCTGGAACTCCCGAATATAAGTCAGTATAACGAAGCCTATCTTTTGCGACATCTCCAAGATTGGATCTTTGATACTAATCATTCTACTCCCATAGGATACAAGCTGGATTTCTTGGCCCCTTGGTATCCCCTTTCCTTACTTAATATCCCTTCCTACATGTTTGAAACAAAGCTTGAAATTGGTGCTTTTGCGGATGGTTTGGAGAGATGTTGTGCGGTTATGGGGTCAGGACACCGGAAGGTCAGATTTCTTGCCCATTTGGGGTAATGTAGATTTTCCCCTGGGAGGCGACTCGGCAGTGTTTCTATGCTGGGAGAAGGGGGGGATTTCATGTTTGGCACACGTAATGTAGGATGGCTCTCTCATGGCTTTTTCTAAGTTACTCAAGCCCTCCTTTGTTAAACCTACTGATTTGTTTGCATATTACCAATTGTCCCACTATATTAACTCCCTTCTGAAACCTGGGCTTACCATCCACTACAGTAGGCTTTTGCGCAATTGGTTGGCCACCTCTACGGAGGAGCGGCTCTTGATCTCAGAGCTCCATAATTAACTACTGCAGAAAAGTGGACAGTTGGACCTTAACATTATACTACAGAAATGGGTGGAGGATATGGGAACTGGGGTGGTTTTAGACTTCAGATGCAGCACAGTGCAAATTCCTGCAGTAGTTCATTCAGCTGAGATGAGAGAAGCCAATTTCAGGTGCTTCCTTGGGGCTATGCTTCACCTAGACAAGAAAGTCACATGGGTTTTTTAGTTATCTCTACTGGTCCTAAATATCAAGGCTCAAAGGCTTCCTTTTTTCATGCCATGTGGAGCTGCCCCTCTGTTTGGATTTTTTGGAAGTGACTTTTTAGCTTCCTCTCAAGGGTGGTGGGACAATTTCTATCTTGCTCCTCTGTAGGTGTCTCTCTAGACCAGAGTGAGGTATTTGGTCTAAATGGGGAGGGTAAACGATTATTGGTGCATAAGGCATATATTGTGGGGGGAAAATGTATCTTACAAACATGGGGCCCTGTTTACTAAGCCATGCTGTAGGCATGGAAACGTTTTAGCACACACTAACACTAGAAACACCCATAGGAATATAATGGGTGTCTCTATCATTAGCGCACGCTAAAAACTTAGCGCACCTACAGCGCGGCTTAGTAAACAGGGCCCATGGATTGGATCTGAGCCACCCTTGTTTTGGACTTGGGAGGGCTCAATTGCATAATGTAATGCTGATGGAACTGCGTAGTGCCAATCACTCTTTTAAGTGAAGGAAATCATTTTTGTCTGTTTGGTTGGACTATATTAACCTATTGCCTCACAGAGCACAAAGTTTTGTGTAAAACAAACTGCATCTCTCAAGAGAATCTGGATTTCCATTGAGTTCTTTCTTTTTTATTACAAGGAATAAGAATCCATTCTCCCAATGATAAATTTGTAGTAGAGGCGGAGGGTGGGGGAGGAGGGGTGTTTTTCTTTTTGGAGGTTTGGAATTGTTCAATTTAATTGGTTCAATTTCTTCAAGTGTGAAGAGGATTAGGGGTAGAGGGAGGGAACTGCAATCTTTTAAAATGTTTGCTTGAATTGTTTTTTGTTCACCTTAATATGCATTATCATATTTGTTTCCTGGTCAATTCAGTTGATTGTTTTTAATTACCTTTTGCTGAATAAAAATATTTCTATGTAATTAGCATTCTGTATAAAACTGTCACCTCTCGCTTTTTTACTCATAAGGGTATTATATTGAAATTTGAGTTTCAATAAGTCATTGTAACAATCAGCTGACCATTTATTCTTTAATTGCAAATCTAGATTTTGAATGTCTTTTCCAGTTTTTTGGTTTGTAATCTTTGTAATAAGTTTAGCAGTGTATCTCATCTCATAATATAATCTCTAATAATTGGTTTAAAACATCCCATTATATAATTATTGAATCTACTCATCCTGTATTCAATTAAAAAAATAATGAATGGCTAATTCCATATAAGTAATAAAGGGCCCTGTTTACTAAGTCTCGCTGTAGGTGCACAAACCTTATAGCGTGCGCTAAACATTAGTGCACACTTATGATAGAGACACCCAGGTGTCTCTATCATATTAGTATGTGCTAAATTTTAGCATGCACTAAAAAGTTAGCGTGCGCTAAAAAGTTAGTGCGCTACAGCATGGCTTAGTAAACAGGGCCCTTAGTCTTTATCCATAAGCAGAGCACTATTAAATCTCCAAAAGGAAGGTGGTGTGGGATGAGTGGAGACAGAGTTCTAATATAATACCTGCATGGTCTGAAATTATTTCATTTTCAATTTTGGTGTAGTGAATTGTATAACAAGATTATTAGATATAAGAAAAAAAATCAATTCTAGAAAAAGATTTGTGAACAGGAGAGCAGAAAGTGAAATCATGTTCCGCTGGATAATGTATTCTCCAGATATCAGACAACCTGAAATCTGATATTAATGATGTAATTCTATTATTCTTTTGTTCATAAGATCTATTAGGTTTTCTATCCAATAGTGGATCAGGTACTAAGTTAAAGTCCCCAGTCCCCTGCAATAATAAGATTCTGGTATGATCTATCCAAGACATTTTTACAGAGTGAATGAAAAAACTATTACCAGACGATGGGGCATAGATATTCAAGACAGAGTATTGTGTTTGATCTATATTAATAGCCATTTACCCTCTGAATCTTCATATTGCTCACTGATTTTAATATTTGTATTTTTTTTAATAAAAATACCATCCCTCTCTTTTTACTTATTGCTGGTGCATAGAAACACTCTTTAACCCACCGTAAGTTTTTCAGATTCACAGCCATTCAAATGAGTTTCCTGTAACAGACATACATCAGTGTTAGATTTTTTGAGAAAGTTTAGTACTTTCTTTTTTTAATGGGATGATTCAATCCATTTATGTTCAGAGATAACATTTTTGTAGTCATCATCAAGCTAATAAAATGTGCTATTCTAGGTGTCTGATTTAAATATAAAGACAATGATGAGAAAGTAGTATGTGTTATTTGAGTGTAATGTTTTAGCTTGCTACTACATTTGCAATGAGAGCCTCAAAACAAACACCTTGTAACATAATCCCTTATGCTTTCTCCCATTTTGCGCCAAACTTTGGAGAGAATAGCAAACATGATACAATGGAGCTTTCTCCAAGCCCAACCTCTCTTAACAGCTAAAAGTGAAATATATTCCAGCAGTAAAGAAACATGATATGCTATATGACTAACCGCAATTTACATTCCTTTCATAATAAAATCTGTGTCAACAACGAGCAGCATAACATTTACCAATTATTTTTGAGTTAAACTTGGTCAGTTACAGTTTGTACCTCATGGAATTCTTCTTAAGTGATGTTTCATGTATTCTTTAAGCTCAACAGGGTCCTTGTTATTAAGATGCATCACCCACATAATCTTGAGATTTATTTATTTATTAATCTTGAGATATAGGAGCCCATATTGTACCTCGATTTACTTTAGTTGAGAGCGCATGGCTAAAAAGTGTTTATGCATTTGTGCAGTAGATTTATCAAAGTCATGTGTAATAATGATTTTTGATTCATTCCACAACAAATGTATAATGGCTTTAGCTTTTGAGATTATTTCAGCAACCTGGGTGTATCAGAGCACTTTAAAATTCGATTCCCATTGCAGCTCCTTGTGACTCTGGGCAAGTTGCTTAACCCTCCATTGCCCCAGATACAAATAAGTACCAGTATATACTATGTAAACTGCTTTGAATGTACCAGTGCATCGAACACTCCTGTCTTTAGAATTGGTGGGGGTTGGTGCAGATCCAAGATGGCCGCATATACCTAAGGTGCTGTTGGCTTCTCATTGACTTGCCTCAAAATTTTGTTCTTTTATGCCTAAGTGACAGGAGAAAGCTGTTGCTCGAGCCTCTCAGTGGCTTGAAGTCCCTATCATTGGCTCGATGGATTATCATTTGAAATGCACTGGGCCGGTGGAGAGGATGAGAGGCAGTCTCCTTGAGATGCCTGCCATGAGGGAGGACTTGGCGGCATCCTTTGGGCTAGAGGCATCGTTGTCCTGACCAAAGAGCCCCTCTCCCTCAGCTGCGAGGAACCATCCTGAACTTTGACCAGGAATTTGTTTAGGGCCCTTAGGTCTAGGATGGAATGCGCACCCCCATGTTTTCTCTGGCACAAGCAAGTACCTGGAATAGAATCCCTTCCCTTCTTCTCCTGGTGAAATGGGTTCGACTGCATGGTCCTTTAGAAGGGCAGAGAATTCCTCTGCAATACCAGCTTGTGCTGAGAGCTGAAGTGAGACTCTCTTGGTGGCAATTTGGTGGTCTTTGACTCCAATGCAGGCCCAAGACAGGTCTATATGCCATACGGACCAACGTAAATGATGCTGATACCGATGCCGAGCTTTCAGACTGGGCTCCAAATATTTTTTCTCTTTGAACCTCTCTGGCCAGCTTGGTTCTTTTCTTCATACAAAGGCAAAGAACACAGCTAGAAGGAGTATTTTTGGACCCCAAACATTGAAGACACCAAGAATGAGTGTCTTTGCCAGAGATGGTCCTATTGCACTGGATGGTTTCCCTTGGCACCCTTCTCCCCATAGTTCAAAAACATGATTGGCTATGCTCTATGGACTTAAAGGATGCTTACACACACATCCTGATACTTCCAAGTCACAGGATATATTTTCAATTTTGGCTAGGGGACACATCACTTCCAGTACCTTGTGTTGCCTTTTGGTCTCATGTCGGCTTCCAGGGTTTCCAACAAATGTCTAGCAGTAGTTTCAGCATAGTAACATGGAGGGGCATAATCGAACGGGGCTGGCCATCTACATGGGCGGCCATCTTCAAGGCCGGCCCCGGAAAGCGGCATCCCGACCGTATTATCGAAACAAGATGGCCAGCCATCTTTCGTTTCGATAATATGGTCGGAGTCGGCCAAATCTCAACATTTGGGCCGGCTTTAGAGATGGCCGGCATTGGTTTTCAGTGATAATGGAAACAAATGGCAGCCATCTCAAACCCAGCCAAATCCAAGGCATTTGGTCGTGGGTGGAGCCAGCATTTGTAGTGCACTGGTCCCCCTCATATGCCAGGACACCAACCGGGCACCCTAGGGGGCACTGCAGTGGACTTCAAAAACTGCTCCCAGGTGCATACCTCCCTTACCTTGTGTGCTGAGCCCCCCAAATCCCCCCAACCCCCCCCCCCCCCACAACTGTACACCACTACCATAGCCCTTAGGGGTGAAGGGGGGCACCTACATGTGGATACAGTGAGTTTTTTGGGGGGGGAGGTTGGAGGGCTCCCATTTACCACAACAAGTGTAACAGGTAAGGGGGGATGGGCCTAGGTCCACCTGCCTGAAGTGTACTGCACCCACTAAAAACTGCTCCAGGGACCTGCATACTGCTGTCACGGAGCTGGGTATGACATTTCAGGCTGGCATAGAGGCTGGCAAAAAAATGAATTTACATTTTTTTTTTGGGTGGGAGGGGTTTGGTGACCACTGGGGTAGTAAGGGGAGGTATCCCCGATTCCCTCCGGTGGTCATCTGGTCATTTGGGGCACTTTTTGGAGGCTTGGTCCTAAAAATAAATGGACCAAATGAAGCTGGCCAAGTGCTCGTCAGAGCCGGCCTTCTTTTTTCCATTATCGGCTGAAGCTGGCCATCTCGTAACCACGCCCTCATCCCGCCTTCCATACCCTGCCGAAACGCCCCCTTTAACTTTGGCCGGCCCTGCGACGGAAAGCAGTTGAAGCCGGCCAAAATCGGCTTTCGATTATACCGATTTGGCCGGCTTCAGGAGATGGCCGGCCATCTCCTGATTTGTGTCGGAAGATGGCCGGCCTTCTCGTTCGAAAATAAGCATGATAGTAACATAGTAGATGATGGCAGAAAAAGACCTGCATGGTCCATCCAGTCTGCCCAACAAGATAAACTCATATGTGCTACTTTTTGTATATACTTTACCTTGATTTGTACCTGCCATTTTCAGGGCACAGACCGTAGAAGTCTGCCTAGCACTAGCCCTGCCTCCCAACCACCAGCCCTGCCTCCAAAAACTGGCTCTGCCACCCAATCTTGACTAAGCTTCTGAGGATCCATTCCTTCTGAACAGGATTCCTTTATGTTTATCCCATGCATGTTTGAATTCCGTTACCGTTTTCATCTCCACCACCTCCTGCGGGAGGGCATTCCAAGTATCCACCACTCTCTCCGTGAAAAAATACTTCCTGACACTTTTCTTGAGTCTGCCCACCTTCAATCTCATTTCATGTCCTCTAGTTCTACCGCCTTTCCATCTACGGAAATGGTACACAGCTGGGAGTTCATGTGTTCCCCTATCTGGATGATTGGCCTGTGAAGAGCATGTCACAGGACGGTGCTCAGGAGTCCATATGGAGAACTATTCAGGTTTAGGGTTCATTTTAAACTACCCCAAGTCCCATCTCCACCCCGTTCAGCAATTGGAGTTAATAGGAACCCTGCTAGACACTCTGGTCACCCATGCCACTCAGATGTCAGTCAGCCCTCAGGTCACAGCTCGAAAGATGTTGAAACTGTTAAGCCACATGGCCTCCACTGTCTATGTCATGCCCATGGCATTTCTTCACAAGAGAGCTGCCCAGTGGACCCTAGCTTCCCAGTGGTGTCAGGAACCTAGCTGATGTCATCCAAGTGACACCAGATTTGGTTCAGTCTCTGCTCTGATGGACAATTTGATCCAATTTGACAGTGGAACTCTCATTCCAAATTGTTCAGCCCTAGAAGGTGCTGATGACAGCTACATTGAGCCTGGGGTGGGGAGCTCATGTGAATGGGCTTCAAACCCAAGGTGTTTGGTCAGTTTAGGAATCAGATCTTCAGATCAACCTCCTGGAGCAATGGGCAATCTGGAACGCTGCCCAACCAAATTGTACTCATTCAAACAATCAGGTTGCAATGTACTACACCAACAAGCAGGTGTAGTACCCACTCTGTCAGGAGGCCGTACAGATATGGCATTGGGCAGTCCAGCAAGGGATACTTCTCAAGACCACTTACTTGGCAGGCAAATCCAACAGCCTGGCCAACAAACTGAGCAGGGTTATGCAACTGCACGAGTGGTCACTCAAAATGGACTTGCTTGAGAGATCTTCCAAGTGTGGGGAACCCCTTCAATGAACTTGTTTGTCACTCAGTCCCTCAGTTCTGTTCCAGGCTAGTTTTGGATGCCTTTCTCCTTCATTGTGCAGAATGAATTGGGGGAATGGTTTTCTGTATGTGTATCCTCCTATCCCTCTTGTGGGGAAGACTTTGCTGAAACTCAAGCAAGACTGTGGAATCATGATCCTGATCGCTCCATACTGGCCCATGCAGATCTGGTTCCCTCTTCTTCTGGAGTTGTCCTCCGAAGAATCTTGGAGATTAGATCTAGATGTTGAGAGCTTAGAATTTGCTTCTTTGCATCTTCCTGAGGGTGTCTCCAGGGTATTACCGGCTCTCAGGAAAGATTCCACTAAGAAGTGTTACTGTTTCAAACAGAGGAGGTTTGCCGTCTGGTGTGAGGGCACGGCTCTAGATCCCCTTTCTTGCCCTACACAGACCATGCATGAATACCTTCTACACCTTTCTGAGTATGGTCTCAAGACCAAATCTGTAGGGTTCACCTTAGTGTGATTAGTGCTTACCATCGATGTGTAGAGTGTAGGCCTATCTCTGGACAGTCTCTAGCTGTTCACTTCATGAGAGGTTTGCTTTTAATGAAGCCCCCTGTCAAGCCTCAGTGTTGTCCTCACCCAGCTGATGAAAGCTCATTTTGAGCCACTCCTGTCATCTGAAGTACTTGATCTGGAAGGTCTTGTTTTTGGTGGTTGTTACTTCAGATTCCAGGGTCTGTGAGCTTCAGACCCTAGTGGCGGATCTGCCTTACACTAAGTTTCATTACAACATCCTAAGTTCTCACCTAAAGTTGTGTTTGAGTTCCATCTAAACCAGTCTATCATTCTTCCAACATTCTTTCCCAAACCTCATGCCTATCCTGGCAAAAGTACACTGCACACCTTGGACTGCAAGGGAGCACTGGCCTTTTACTTGGAGTAGACTAGGCCCTACAGACAGTCCACCCAGCTTTTTGTTTCTTTTGAACCCAACAGGATGGGGGTTGCCATTGGGAAACGCACAATCTCCAATTGTCTGGCAGATTGCATTTCTTTCACTTACGTCCAGGCTGGGCTGACTCTTGAGTGTCATGTCAAGGCTCATAATGTCAGAGCCTTGGCGGCGTCGGTAGCCCACTTGTGGTCAGCCTCCAAAGAAGAAATTTAGAAGAATGCTATGTGGTCTTCAGTCAACACATTCATATCTCACAACTGCCTTGAGAAGGTTACTCAATGCGATAGTCGGTTTGAACAGACAGTTCTGCAGAATTTGTTTGGTGTCTAGAATCCAATTCCACCCCACCCCCCACCAGGCCCGTTTTGTTCTGTTCCAGGTAGCACTCTCACACAGTTGTACATAGTTTTCAGGTTAATCAGTATTTTGCCCTCACCGTTGCGAGGCCCAATTGACCAATGGTTTTTGCTTTCAGTAAGCCTGGTAGCTAGGGATTCCCACATATGAGATTATAGCCTGCTCGCCTTCAAGGAAAGCGAAGATACTTACCTGTAGCAGGTATTCTCCAAGGACAACTGGCCATTCATTCTCACATACCCTCCCACCTCCCCTTGGAGTTGATTCCATGTTATGTTATTGTACTACTGGTCCCGCGCTCTCGAGATGAGTGGGAATGCACTCAAGCATGTGTAGTGGGGATGCTGCGCATGCTCTTAAAGCTATATTAACTTTATTTAAGCTCTGCACCAGGTGACATGGATTATTTATTTATTTATTTATTTACTTACTTATTTAGAACATTTATATCCCACAGATTCCCACCTTAATGTCACTCACACGTGAGAATGAATGGCCTGCTACAGGTAAGTATCTTCGCTTTTTCCACAAACTAATGCTCTCTCACTGAAATTTTTTCAGGTTGAATTGACAGCAGATAAAACTGAAAAGGAGGTGAAGATGTTGTCTTCTTGAGTTCATCAGATTAATATGGATGTATCAGGTGTTCAAAATTTACAATCTTCAATGGTGAAGGATTTAACTAGCTTGAGGAATAAATGTGAAATTTTGGAAAATTATGCGTGAAGCAACAACCTCCATTTCTTGAATTTTCCCTGGGTGTCTACTGTTATGCCCAGGGACATGGTGCAATGATGTATGAAGGAAATTCTTGGAATTCCAGAGGATAAATCTCCTCCTTTCTTGCAAGTTTATTATCTCCCAGAGAAAGCTGTGGGACAGCAACAGAATCCTTTGGTTGTTTCAGTGTAGTTGGAAACCTAGGACTCAGAAATAGCCACTGCAGCCACTTTTGTCACAATCCAAATGCAGTCCCCGGGGTCGTCCGTGGTGTGCCCGGCGCATGCGGCCACAATGGCACTGATTCTGCAGCGCACATGGCTCCTCCTTCCCTGGCATGCCTGCATCAAGGCACACAACTCATGCAGTCCCCGGGGTCGTCCAACCACGACAACGCTGACACGACGCGGCTCTTCCCCTGGTGAAGGCACGGTCTTCTTTGACGTCAGACACCTTCACCTTTTAGGGGAGAGCCGGGTTGTGTCTCACTGCCTCAGCTATTGCCTTGTTGGTTGCACCGGTGCATTTTCCAATTGTCTTTTCTTGCCTTAATCTGAAGCCTGAACCTGACTCATCCTTCTAATAGCCACCTGCCTGAACCTGACTCATCTTTTTGATAGCTATCTGCCTGAACCTGTAAGCCTGAACCTGATTCAGCCTTCTGATAGCCACCTGCCTGAACCTGGCTCATCCTTCTGATAGCTGCCTCTCCCCTCTGTTGTTGCCTGCCTTTACCCTTCTACCCAAGCTAATAGTGGCCCTCTGTCTGAGGCCGCTGCTCTGACCTACGACCTGATCCTGGTACCCTTTTTGGTTGTCCATACATGCCCAGAGTCCCATCAAGTCCTATCAGCCACCAGCACACAGGGGCTCAACCGCTGGGGAACAGCGATCATTGCAGGTGAAGCACTGAGCTTTCCGACAGCTGATTCTGGACAGAGCCCATGCTATCTGGTCTAGTACCTCTGGTCCAGGAACAGAAAACGAGGGCTCACACCAGTGGCACTCACCGTGACCGCCATGACAGACCTTGATAACTTTAGCAGCCTCAGTGGCTATGTCTCCTGATAAGTTATGGTTGTTAAGACTGTACTTTAAAAACAGAGAGAAGTTGTTTATAGGTTTTAATATTCAAATATTTCCAGATGTTTCAAGAGATACCCAATGCTGGCGTAGGCAGTTTTTGTTGTTAAAACCAGGTATTCTTCAAATTGGGGCAATCCTTTTTCTAAGATATGCTTGTAAATGCATCATTAGTTAAAATCTACTAAGTATGTGTTCTTTGAGCCTTTGCATCTTTCAGCCTTTTTAGTAAGTAAGCAAGTGTTAGGAGATTGATTGTTAGCTCTTCATTAAGTAAATGCTGGTCAATGTATTTTGGGTATATTATTGCCTTTTTCCTTTCTTTTCTTCCTCTCTTTAAATCTTGGATCCAATTAATGTGGACTCGAATGTTTAGTTTCTTCTTTAGGTTTATTATATTACTGTATGTTCATATTTCTTCTAATATCACTTTTCTCTACAAGTGAATTGCTTGGAAGTATAGTAAAATTCAATAAATATAACATTAAAAAAAAAGAATTGGTGGGGGTTTCGGAGCTCACTAGAGTGTCCAGGGGGTGTTGAGGGGATGGCGGGTGGTCAGAGCAATTATCATGAGGGGGCAGGGGATGTTCTTTGGTGATTGGGAAGATATCCAGGTGGTCATAGAAATGTTGGAGGGGGATCAGGGGAATAGCCGGGGGGCAATGGGCCTGCCATTGGCCTTGCATTGAAGTACACTGCCATAATGTATAATTTCTTTCCAACAAATGCATTGAGTTGGAAATAATAACAATAAAACTTCTGGAAACTGGCTATAATTTAGTTTTGGGGGATTTCTGGTAAATCCAGAATTTTTTTCAGTTTAAAGTTAACTCAGGCAGAATTTTTCTAAAGGGACAGATCTCCACTTCATATTTCAAGGAGGATCAAATACTCTCTGTAAAGAATCTGTTTCCTCTCCTTCCAGAGAAAAGAATTAAACTGCTTTGGGAGAAGAAATCTTTCTAGTTCAGAACAGGCTACGAACTCGGCTCTATTCCTTCTGGTCTCAGAACTCCCTCTAGTGGCATGTACCAAACTACTCATCACATGCAGGGATAGGAATAACAAGGTTGAACCATTCTTTGTGATAAAGAACACAGTTGTATATTTTTAATAAGGCAAGAATGAGTGAAATAGAGAGATTGATAAAAACAGCTTTATTAAAATAACAACAACAACATAAGTCATAATAAAAGTTTCGCAATTAGGACCAAATTCTTAATCTTTCACAGAATTTGTATTTAACCCTACTCTATCACCATTTCAATTCCAAAATCATATGAAACTTTTACTGTGAGCATTCCAAAGCTGAAATCAAAATAAATTATTTTGTGCATATTAATAAGATGCTTGATTAGCTGCTCAAGGAGGAATATTAAGTGCTGCTAATTTAAGCCTAACTAGAGGTATAATTGAGAGGACCCTATATCCCATTTTGTTTGTGCACTATGGTGGTGTGTGGGGGGGGGGGGGGGAGAATGCATCCATTTGCATGAATGTGATCAGAAACATATCTATATCCATATACGGTGGAACTGCATTAAAATACAGAGTTTTTAGAATAAAGGTGTTCATTTCGTAGGAGCTATGTTGAAAGTGAATGTTCCTTAAAGCCTGAGGATGACTTCACTTAACTGAACAGCTCCAGGTGAGAATAATGATGTGTCTAAAATAGTACAATAACATCAGGAAAATCCCTCACAAAACAAATTCTGAATAGAAAGAGTCAATTAAAGTCTAACAAAAAATATACTCTCCAAAAATCAACAACCATTACCTTATAACCAGGAGTGGCCTAGTGGTTAGGGTGGTGGACTTTGGCCCTGGGGAACTGAGGAACTGAGTTCGATTCCCACTTCAGGCACAGGCAGCTCCTTGTGACTCTGGGCAAGTCACTTAACCCTCCATTGCCCCATGTAAGCCGCATTGAGCCTGCCATGAGTGGGAAAGCGCAGGGTACAAATGTACAAAAAAAATTGAGATCATAAGACCAATGTATTACAGAACAGAAGTCCTCAGTCATAAGCCTGATAGCACTAACCTGTGCATAGCCATAGAAGCCCAACATAGATTTGCCTGCTTTGGCTTTTTAAAATGCTGCTATGCACAAGCGCTTTAACATCTCTGGACTTTAATTCCCATGATTAGACTTCACTGTGTGCATAGGTGTAAAAACCATGTGTAATAAGTGGTCAAAAATCCAAAAGTAAATCATGTACAAAATATATATTCATAATAGCACTAAAACATTTATCTGCACATAGCGTAGCAGCTCGACGTTAAGCTACTCAACAAGGTGCCCCATTTTGCTTCTTCCTCGGGAGCCGACTCTTGATCATGTCTGCCACTTGCATTCCAACATTGGAGGAGGGTAAGTGCATGCCAGTTTTCTGTAGCTCTTGGCTTACGCTTGGACGTTGCTCAACATCAACACGTTGCTGATGTCATTGGAAACATAATGCAGAGAATCTTCAAGAAGGCATATTGACGAGTGGAAGATAAACCCTTATTAGAATGTGGAATGCAAGCAGCAGACATGATCAAGAGGGAAGGGAAGAGGGAAGGGAACTTTGTTCTGTTTGCATAGACTTAATAATGATTGTGATCAGGATGGGGGAGGGAGAAAAAACATGAATGGGCTGTGTTGGCATTACCACGTGGCTTTGTAAAAGGGAAGGGTGGTAAATATAAAAAATTAACAGAAGAACCCCCCCTCCCAAAAGCTCCTAGGTAGCTCAATAACAAGTGCAGAGTTAAGGGATACAATAACCACATCAGCAGAAAAAAATGTTGGTCCATATGGGTTCCCCATAGAATTTTATAAAAAATTTAGACTCCTTATTTCTCCACTGTTATTACAAATACTAAATAGAGTCATTCCAAACTCATTCAATCAAGCAAACATTACCATACTACACAACGAAGGCAAAGATCTCAAAACTATATGAGGTCTACCATCCTGTATCCTTACTTAACTCAGACTCAGAACTACTCACAAAAATAGGGGGTTAATTTGTTCTATAAAATTATTTGTTCTGTTCTGGTTGACTTCTGGTTTCTGAAGTGTAAATTGTTTTGTAGCATTTTATGAAATGTTTGGGTTTGCTTTGGGTTTTCCTTCTTTGTCTCTGTTTTCTTTCAAATCTGAAGCAACCTCCACACCAAGGGCTTATACAACTGCTCATACATAACTAGAGGGTTCAATTCACCACGTTATACATACCACTTGTCCTTCACAAGCAAACTATCAACACAACGTCTGCAGGGTAACCTGGATGGAGCTGTTTCTGGGGGACTTAGTTTAACAAACAATGTTGCTTTAAGGCAGCCTTGTCCAACTTTTTTCAATGGAGGGACACGTGTTATATTTTGTAACATTTTGAGGGCCCAAACATGCACTAGCTACTTATGGCACATGTTTTGTCAAACAGTGGTCAAATATCACAGTGTGTGGTGCCCTCCTCACCCATCAGCCAGTCTCCCTCTGTCAAGTCCCATAATGCACCCAGCCCACTGACTGTGCACACTCATCTGGAACTTTAACAGGCTTTTTGGACACATACCTACACACCTCCCCCCCCCCCCCCCAATTGTAAGGCAGTTTACAATATAACAACTTCTGTAGCAAATGGTATGAGGAAGTTTACAATAGGAGCTAACTGTGAAACAAACACTCAATCCTGCTTAAAGAAAGACCCATAATGCACCCAGCCCACTGACTGTGCACACTCATCTGGACACATACCTACACAACTTCCCCCCGCCCCCCTCCCAACTGTAAGGCATCACATGTCCTCATCATTTGTCACCTGAATATACCCAATACACCCACC
The DNA here is from genome assembly GCF_901765095.1 of Microcaecilia unicolor. Classification (NCBI taxonomy): domain Eukaryota; kingdom Metazoa; phylum Chordata; class Amphibia; order Gymnophiona; family Siphonopidae; genus Microcaecilia; species Microcaecilia unicolor. Next base: position 263,882,951 of record NC_044031.1, on the reverse strand, counting down.
TTTTTCATTACATATGTGTCTGCAGGAGATCCTTTAACTTGATGGCCTTTCTGGCAGGGCATGGCAAGGCAGGGCCGGGGCAGTGGCAGATGCCCCAGGTGCTATTCCTCATGCTGCTCACCCTGACCAGGAAGACACAAGACCAAGATTCAGACAGGGGTCACATTTGGAATTTTCATCCATGTTCAGCGCTGGATGGTGGATGAGGGAGGGGGTAGGGAAGGAAGGCTTTGGTTAAACAGAGTATTTCACAACATGGATACCACTGGAGGGGGGAGAGGGAGGGAATAAGGCTCAGGTTATATCTCATCACCATTTTTACATCTGTATCTCCTATATATTTTCACCTTTTTTCATAGGAAGCCCTTCATCAATGTGTGCTGCAGTCACAAATACACTCATAAGTACATAAGTATTGCCATACTGGGACAGACCAAAGCTCCATCAAGCTCAGCTCAGCATCCTGTTTCCAACAGAGGCTAGTCCAGGTCACAAATACCTGGCAAGATCCCAAAAAAGTACAAAACATTTTATGCTGCTTATCCCAGAAATAAGCAGTGGATTTTCCCCATTTTAATAATAGTCTATGGACTTTTCCTTTAGGAAGCCATCCAAACCTCTTTTAAACCCTAAGTTTTGGCAACAAATTCCAGAGTTTAATTACACTTTGAGTGAAGAAAAGGTTTCTTCAATTCGTTTTAAATTTACTACTTTGTAGCTTCATTGAATGCCCCCTAGTCCTAGTATTTTTGGAAAGAGTAAACAGACGCTTCATGTCTACCCTTTCCACTCCATTCACAAACACTCCTCACTGTCACACACAAATATTACAAACAATGGTACATCTACAATGATAGGAACACTACAAAGCCAAGTGGCTGCAGCACACCACACACACTTGTACAAATACAACACCTAATACAACAACACACCAATATAGACACCGACAGACAGACCAACACAGAAACCTGCATGCAGGGTGGAGATAAGGAGAGCAGGTAGTGGGAAGGGAAGATTGGAGAGATGTAGAAAAGGTATAAGTGAAGAAGGGAGACACAGAAGATAATATGAATATTGGGCTATCAAACTGCAATTAGCAAAACCACCAGTAACTAGCAAATCACAGAGGAGCAAAAGCACACTCTCTAGTCCTAAAGACAAAACGGTGTCCACCTGAATGCTGATTATAGCACCTGTGTGATCGGCACCAACATTAAACCGTGCCCATATTGGCTCAGTAATTGTACGTCTCTACGCGGTTCCAGCCATCAGAGTGGAAATTCAGCACTGAGTAAAATAAAAATTACCAATTCATTTGTTTGTGGTACCTGATGAGAGATTATCCCTGAACTCACAACTCTTCCATCATGAGACAAGTGCTCTAACCTTTATACTATCTTATCTAGTTGGATTGGGGCATCAGTCACAAGGTTTCTTTTGCAATGAAGTGAGGTATTGATGCCAAAGATTGGAGAGATGTAGAGAAGGCATAGGTGAAGAAGGAAGACACAGAAGATAATATGAATATTGGGTTGATAAACAGTAAAACCATAAAGTAACCAGCAAATCACAGAGTAGCAACACACTCTCTGGAGTCCTAAAAACAAAATGGTGTCTGCCGGAGCCTTGTAATTATAGCAGCTGTGTAATCGGCACCAAAATAAATACGACGACACCCATATGGGTGCAGTACTTATACGTCAGAGTCATGCATGTTTTGCATTAGGAAACATGTATTTGACTGGCAGGTGGAAGTGTCTACAATAGGGGGAGATTACTCAAAGCTATAGGATGCTCTATAGGATACAGCATATGACACTTATATGATGGGGCCTTTGACAGAGTCTGACCCCCTTCCTATTGCTATCTCCTTTCACAGAGGTTGCAAATTCGACATTTCCAGGCTGCAAATTTTGGGACACTTGTAAATTTCTAACCACCCCATCCTGGTGCATTATGGAACTTGCACCATTCATTTCAATTGGCAGGGTCAGGCACTGTTGATCCCACACTCCTTGGAATGTATGTTAAAAGCAAGGACTGGGCCAAAATCTCCAGTATGGAACTATATAACTTGCCACCTCTGGTGGCCATGGCCTCCCAGCAATACTGTTACAGTACACTCATGATAAAAGAGTACACACAGCACTGACTTGGGGGCATGACTGTTCTTTCTTAAAGCAGAACATTTAACCTGTCCTAACCTGTGCACTCCCTCATCTAATATGTAGCCTTTACTGTATGTGCCATCTACAGATATATTGGCAGGTGGAAAGGTATCCAGCTAAAACTCTGTCTCACATTGGCTAGGTCTGGGTCAAACAAGAGCTCTTGCTCCATGACTTATGGTAGTTAACTTGGTTTATATGTGTTTGCTGCTTAGGTCCTACAGTTGGACGTGAACCCTACTCGGTTACATCAGACAGCAGTGTGTTAGCTATCACACCACGGTGCAGAGACAACTTGTGAGCATATTAGTTAGATGGCAGCTGTCCACTGTGCATGTGGCAGTCGAGAGACTCAAAGGTATACTTGCCTAGCAGGTTAGTGTGGCAGATGTGGAAATTCCTGAAAGAAATAAGAAGTAAATGTAAAATGTTAAAGTAAATCATATGGAAGTGGGAAGTGGACCAATGACTCCAGGGAGACGGGATACTGATGTATAAAGTACCACTTTATTCACAGACTCGACACAGTATCGTGTTTCGGCCACAGGCCTGCCTCAGGAGTCTTAAATGATTCTGGTACTAGGAATCGTCTGAAAGTTAGGTGGTCTTGAAAAAGACCTTTGAATGATTGAAACAGATACTTTAAAGTCCCTGTGTAGTCTGTCAAAAGTAAAACACTCTCTTCGATTGAACACAATGCATGACAATCTTTTGGATGTCTTCACTTCCTTTTTTGGGGGGCCAAACAAACCTATATGATTCTCTCACAAGCAGTCATATGCTATTTTACTTTTGACAGACTACACAGAGACTTTAAAGTATCTGTTTCAATCATTCAGAGGTCTTTTTCAAGACCACCTAACTTTCAGATGATTCCTAGTACCACTTCCTTTTAACTGTTTTCTCGTGGGAGTTAGTGTTCATCCACCTCGGTGGATCACCTCCTCCAAAGTAAATCATATGTACATGCTAGATAGGAGCTGTAAAAAAAAACCCACGTATATTTACATGAAAGAAAACACAGTGCAAATCTAAGCGGACATATTAACGCGGAGAGGAACGAATTATATAACTACATGTAGAAATTGAGGGAATGCCCATTCTGAAATGTGCGGAATGCCCCTTTTTATATAAATACATAAGTATTGCCATACTGGGACAGACCAAAGGTCCATCCATCCCAGTATCCTGTTTCCAACAGTGGCCAATCCAGGTCACAAGTACCTGGCAAGATCCTAAAACCGTACAATACATTTTATGCTGCTTATTCTAGAAATAAGCAGTGGATTTTCCCCAAGTCCATTTTAATAATGGTCTATGGACTTTTCATTTAGGAAGCCATCCAAACCTTTTTTAAACCCCGCTAAGCTAACTGCTTTTCCTACATTCTCTGGCAACAAATTCCACAGTTGAATTACACGTTGAGTGAAGTAATATTTTCTCCAATTCATTTTAAATGTACTACTTTGTAACTTCATTGCATGCCCCCTAGTTCTAGCATTAGAATCTTGTCATATTCTATAAAGTGCTGCATGCAGATATTTATGTGCATAAATTCCAATTAATGCCTAATTTTGCTCATTAGTTCTACTTAATCTATTAACCTACACGCATTCTCTATAGATATGTACACAACTCTGCGCAAAAGTTCAGCGCAGTATACAGAATCCAGGGGTAAATGTCTTCAGTGCCGATATTTGTGGGAAACAAAGGTTTTGTTTCTTTACATAGTGTATTGAATTAAAAATTATTTAAGAAAGAAATAACTGTAAAGGAAATGGCTCTTTGTTATTTCTAGCAGAGGGATTCCATCTCTTTTGTCTCATAAATAGGATGTCTGCAAGGGCAAATGTTAAATAGCTAGTATCTCTTACTGGGTAAGAAATAGCTACTTAAGGTTCGATAAAGAGAGGAACTGGATTTCCTCACAGTAAAACAGTCTGTCATTCTTGTTAAGAGATTATAGGACTGATGTTACCCTGTTTGGGTTCTAGGACCTGTGATGTTTATCCGTGGGGGGGGGGGGGAGGGAGGGGAGTCAAGACTTCGCATCAGAGGCGTAGCCAGACACCCAATTTTGGTGGGCCTGGGCCTAAGATGGGTGGGCAGAAGAACCTCGCCCCCATCCCACAGGTGATTTGGTCTCTCCTTCTCTCGCCTGCATGCCATATGGTCTCTCAAACATCCCCCCTCTCCCGTATACCTTTTAAATAGCATATTTTCACCAGCAGCGAGCAGCAACTAATACACACTGCTCATGTTGGCCCCACACCCTTCCCTCTGATGCAACTTCCTGTTTCCGCCTAGGCAGAAATACATCAGAGGGAAGGCTGTGGGGCCGGTGCAAGCAGTAGGTATGTCACTGCTCACTGCAGGCGAAGATCTGCTACTTACAAGGTATGCAGGAGGGACACTTGTTGGGAGTTTTCGGCTGGTGGGGCTTGGGGATCCCTGCCAGCCACATCATATGTATGCTGCTACTGGGTGGGCCTGAACCCAAAGTGTGTGGGCCTGGGCCCCCCCAAGCCCACCCTTGGCTACGCCACTGCTTCGCATTTTTATGTGTGATAGCATGTGGTTCCCATGGCTACATTGCTATCAGGAGATAAAATGCTTGCTAGCGTTTTATTTTCAATACCAAGCTTTAAAGGAACACATAAATATGCTTGTATCTTCTTTTGTTTGTACCTGTCTTAGAGATAGTAGTACAGTTTTACTGTGGTATCTAAACTCTAATAGTAAGCAGATTTACATTCCTTCAAGGGTGCTATATTAGGCTAGCATAAAAGTTAACGTGAATCAAAAAAGCACATTGATAGACCACTTCTAATGTAGGTATGGAGATGAGAGGAAAAGCCTCATACTACCGTTGCTCTGCTCGGTACAATGGCCGGAATTATTTAAAAAATTGGAGCACTACGGTGAAAAAGTAATCATAAGCTGAAAAACTCTCTTGAATCTCGTCTTTATGGTAACCCCAAAGTTATCAGCAAAGTTACAGATCGATGGAAATAATCACTTATCTGTGCTGTATTCAATAATGCTGAGTTGTGTTGCACCGGCTGCTTCGGTACTGCTCTCTTGCGGAGTGAGGTCCCTGACGGACCCATTTCGCTCTAGCTTTATCAACAGTCCTCACTGTAATCCCTCAAGAGCTGTTGTCCTTGGGTGTGTAAAGCAACGTTTTGCACTTGCTCACATTAAATGTCATCTGCCATATAGACGCCCAGTCTCCCAGTCTTGTAAGGTCCTCTTGTAATTTTTCACAATCCTCCAAAGATTTAACAACTTTGAATAACTTTGTGTCATCAGCAAATTTAATAACCTCACTAGTTACTCCCATCTCTAGGTCATTTATAAATATGTTAAAAAAACAGCGGTCCCAGCACAGACCTCTGGGGAACCCCACTAACTACCCTTCTCCATAACCATACTCTATGTTTTATATCTTTTAACCAGTTTTTAATCTACAATAGGACAGCACCTCCTATCCCATGACTCTCCAACTTCCTCTGGAGTCTTTCATGAGGTACTTTGTCAAACGCCTTCTGAAAATCCAGATACACAATATCAACCGGCTCCCCTTTATCCACATGTTTGTTCACCCCTTCAAAGAAATGTAATAGATTGGTGAGGCAAGATTTCCCTTCACTAAATCCATGTTGGCTTTGTCTCATTAATCCATGCTTTTGAATATGCTCTGTAATTTTGTTCTTTATAATAGTCTCTACCATTTTGCCCGGCACCGACGTCAGACTTATCAGTCTATAATTTCCTAGATCTCCTCTGGAACTGTAACATGGGGTTAGGGAAAGAAGGAAAAAACAAAGTGGTAAAATGGGGATTTACTTGTGCTGGTGAACATTCCACCAGTCAGCAATGTAGCTTAGAATTTTGAGAAGGGTTTTGGAATGGGAAGCTAAGGAGGGGTTACCTGGGAGACGGGGCTGGCTGGCAGTTGCAGAGAGGTTCTGGCAACTGAAGAGAGTGGATGTGCTGTTTGATGTGGGACAGGCAGTGTGGAATTGAAGGAAATTCAAAGTTTTAGGAAGTGAGTTTGGCTGGCAGTGAAAGTATTGAGGTGAGAGTGATAGTAAAAGTGAGATTGAGAAAGTGAGATTTGGGAATTTTGTGTAAATGTGGAGTGAATGGTGAAGAGAAGGTGTTGGTCAGTCAAGGAGAGAGGTGTGTGGTGTGTGAGGGGAGAGAGTGGAAGGTGTTTGAAGGGTAAAAGTGGAGGAATTTGAGAAATTTTGAAGGAAAAAATTAATTAGAGAATAGTGTATTATTGAGGGGGTTATAGTGGTTTAGTGGGGAAGTTTGGTTAAAATTTATTAAGTTTAGGAAATAGGATTAATAGTAATTGGGTTTGTAAGGGGTGCGGGGTGTGAGTTATATAAGGGGGTGTTTGGGAATATAGTAGGGGTGCAATAGTTGATGAATTTTGGAATTTAAAATAGTTTTTTTTAGGAGTTAAGTGTTAAATTACTATAGTGGCTAGAAAACAGTATAGAAGTATGAATGGAATGTAAAGTGGTATAAAGTACTGTGAAAGAGTAGTGAAAGTGCCTAAGACCGGCCAACACTATTACACTAGTGTTAGTTAGGGAAAGAAAAAATAGTTAGAAAAGGAGAAGACTTGAGAGAAAGGGACAAACTATACTTATTTTAATTTTAATAATCAGAGGAACCACAGTGTAAAATCTTCCTAGCAGGCAGAATTTCTGCTGTTACCCAGAGCAGACAGGGTTTTCCCTCCATTTACTTTGTTTTTGAGGGGAGGTTTAGGAGGAAGAAGCCAGCCGTGCATTGCGGAAAATCTACAAGGGCCCCGGCGCAAGAAAGATTTCACCGGCACGCTTGGAACCAAAGGAATTGATACACCGACAGCTAAGTGACTGAGATACTGGGACTGAGTATCAAGGGGAAAGTGGGTGTTACTTACCTTAAAGGGGAAAAAGGGGAAAAGAGAGAAGAGAAAAAAATCCAAACCAAATACTTACCTGTTTCTGAAGGGGGTGGGGGGGGGGGAAGAAAAGAAGACATTTCCTGCAAAACATAAAGGGGAACACAAAGTATCAAATTCCAGAGAAACATCTTTTGGGAGAGTACAAAGAATTGTTAACAGGGGAAAGGTTTAGTGAAAACAAAAACATTATACTTATCTGATGTCTGTTCTGGTTCTGCTGTAAGAATACCTGAAAAGAAAAAAGAAGCAAGTTTATATTTCCTTTTAGAAGAAACGGGTTATTCATGTACATAAATTGTGGGATCATTGTATAATTTTGTAAGTTTGTTTTTAATTTACTTTGAGATTGAATTTAAAGAATTTAAAATAAACACCAATTTATTGCATTGAAAAGAACCCTGTGGCTGATTGAGTTGTGTGGGAGCCCAATAGGGAGAATCCTAAATTTAGTTTCATTTTCCTCTTCCATTCTTAGAGAGTGGAAGACGAGGATAGTGATTCTAACGCATTTCCGGTAACTTATAGTGTGCTCGCATTCAGGCCCGACTACAAACACCTAACTTTGGGTGAGCACACAGTTACAACTGAGGTACCGGAAGTGCCGGTTAGAGAACCTTTTTAAAAAATCAGCGTTACATTGGCCACGCTCCAATCTTCCAGTACCACGCTCGATTTTAAGGATTAATTACATATTACTAACAATAGTTCCACAAGTTCATTTTTCAGTTCTATCAGTACTCTGGGATGAATACCATCCGGTCCAAGAGATTTGCTACTTTTCAATTTGTAGAACTGCCCCATTACATCCTCCAGGTTTATAGAGATTTCATTCAATTTCTCTGACTCGTCAGCTTTGAATACCGTTTCTGGCACCAGTATCTCTCCCAAATCTTCCTCGGTGAAGACCGAAGCAAAGAATTCATTTAATCTCTCCGCTATGGCTTTGTCTTCCCTGATTCCGCCTTTTACCTCTCGGTCATCTAGCGGTCCAATCGATTCTTTTGCCGGCTTCCTGCCTATATCTAAAAAAAATGTTACTATGTGTTTTTGCCTCCAACGCAAACTTTTTTTCGAAGTCCCTCTTTGCCTTCCTTATCAACGCTTTGCATTTGACTTGACATTCCTTATGCTGTTTCTTATTATTTTCAGTCGGTTCCTTCTTCCATTTTCTGAAGGATTTTCTTTTAGCTCTAATAGCTTATTACTTCACCTCACGTTTTAACCATGCCGGCTGTTGTTTGGTCTTCCGTCCTTCTTTTTTAATACGCTGAATATATTTGGCCTGGGCTTCCAGAATGGTGTTTTTGAACAACGTCCAAGCCTGATGTAAATTTTTGACCCTTGCAGCACTCCTCTAAGATTTTTTTACCGTTCTTCTCATTTGATCATAGTCTCCTTTTTTAAAGTTAAACGCTAACGGTTTGGATTTCCTGTGTATACTTACTTCAAAGCTATTATCAAATCTGATCATATTATGATCACTGTTATGAAGCGACCCCAGCACCATTACCTCCCGCAACAGATCATGCACTCCACTAAGGACTAGGTCTAGGATTTTCCTTCTTTTGTCAGCTCCTGTACCAGCTGCTCCATAAAGCAGTCCTTTGATTTCATCAAGGAATTTTCCCTCCCTAGCATGCCCCGATGTTACATTTACCCAGTCAATATCGGGATAATTGAAATCACCCATTATTATCGTGTTGCCCAGTTTGTTTGCGTCCCTAATTTTCTTTAACATTTCTACAGCCATCTGTTCATCCTGGCCAGGCATATGGTAGTACACTCCTATCACTATCCTTTTCCCCTTTACAATTGGAATTTCAATCCATAGGGATTCCAAGTTGTGTTTTGTTTCCTGCAGAATTTTCAATCTATTTGATTCAAGGCTCTCCTTAACATACAATGATGCCCCTCCACCAATTCGATCCACCCTATCACTACGATATAATTTGTACCCTGGTATGACAGTGTCCCACTGGTTATCCTCCTTCCACCAGGTCTCAGAGATGCATATTATATAAATTTTTTATTTAGTGCAATATATTCTAACCCTCCCATCATATTTCTTAGGCTTCTGACATTCGCATATAGACATTTCAAAGTATGTTTGTTGTTCCTATTTACATCATTCTCAGTACTTGACAGTATTAATTTGCAATCTTTTGTCTGATTTTTATTTTAGGACACCTGGAGGGGCATAATTGAACGCGAACGCCCATCTCCATGGGCGTCTATCTCCAAGAACGGGTACGTGAAGGGGCGGGACAAATCGAATTGTCGAAAAAAATGGGCGTCCATCTTTTTTCCAATAATACGGTTTGTGCCAGTCAAATGCATCGGATTTGTGCAAATATGAGCTGGGCGGTATCGTTTTTCAGAGATAATGGAAACCGAAGGCGCCCAGCTCAAAAACGATCAAATCGAAGGCATTGGGTCATGGGAGGGGCCAGGATTCGTAGTGCACTGGTCCCCCTCACACGCCAGGACACCAACCGGGCACCCTAGGGGGCACTTGTAACAATTAAAAAAAAGTTAACTACCTCTGGAGTCCATAGCTCCCTTCCCTTGGGTGCTGAGCCCCCCAAATCCCCCCCAAAACCCACTGCCCACAACTCTACACCATTACCATAGCACTTATGGCTGAAGGGGGGCATCTACATGTGGGTACAGTGGGTTTTGGAGGCGGTTTGGAGGGCTCACATTTACCACCACAAGTGTAACAGGTAGGGGGGGATGGGCCTGGGTCCACCTGGGTGAAGTCCACTGCACCCACCAACAACTGCTCCAGGGACCTGCATACTGCTGTGATGGAGCTGGGTATGACATTTGAGGCTGGCATACAGGCTGGAAAAAAAAGTTTTTAAAGTTGTTTTTTTTGGGTGGGAGGAAGTTAGTGACCACTGGGGGAGTCAGGGGTGGTCATCCCCGATTCCCTCCGGTGGTCATCTGGTCATTTACTGCACTTTTTTGGGGACTTGTTCGTGAAAAAAAGGGTCCAAAAAAAGTGACCAAAATTCGCGCTAAAAACGCCTTTCTTTTTTTGATTATCGGCCAAGGACGCCCATCTCTCCTTGGCCGATAAACACGCCCCAGTCCCGCCTTCACCACGCCTCCGACACACCCCCGTCAACTTTGGCCGTTTCCGCGACAGATTGCAGTTGAAGACGCCCAAAATCGGCTTTCAATTATACTGATTTGGGTCGAAATATGGGCATATTTCTCTTTCAAAAATAAGCTGGCTGATCTACTATGGTCTCTTTTGCAATTTCACTATCGAGATATCCTATCTTCCCTGTTTTGGTGATATCTTTGAAAGATACCTTATCCCGAACCATGCGCTTTTGATTTGATAGTTGCAATCCCCATATTAAGTTCTCTTCCCAGATAGGGGAACAAAGTGTGGACTTTTTGAATGTCCACATAGTATTAGACCAAGAGCAATTTCATACGTCACTATTTAAAAAAACCAACAGATAAGAACACCATACTTCATTATTCCAGTTGTCACCCCTTACGATTAAAAAATGGGATCCCAACAGGGCAATTTTTGCGGGTCAAACGTTTATGTAGTAATGAGTACACGTTTAAGCAACAAGCTTACCAGATGGTAAGGAAATTTAAATAATGGGGTTATCCTAATACAGTTATTAAACATGCCCATAAGCGAGATCAGAATGTGCACAGACAGAGGTTACTGACTCCCCATTGTATAGACATAAGTAGACATAAAGCTATACAATGTGACTTCCCTTACACGTCTTATGCACTAAGGTTTCAAAGATTATTCACAAATACTGGCCTATATTACATTTACATTCTCAGATTGGTAATAGACCCCAAATATCGTTCACTAGGGCCAGAAACATGGGGGAAATTCAATCTATTTTTTGCCACAATAGATCTATTGTCAGGGAGGATGAACAGGGACATAAGCGTTGCCAAAATTGTACTTACTGTATATATGCTATGGAGGTAAAATTTGTCATCAATCCTCGCAAAGGGAAGAGATATTACCTGTGCACCCATACAGATTGTAACACAGCTCAAGTAATATATGCTATTCAATGTCCCTGTCAGAAATGGTACGAAACCAAGAGTAAAGTGAGACAACGAATCGGGGAACATTTACGTAATTTACGGATACAGAAACGGGAAGTGCCTTTAGTAGACCATTGGGTGCATCATAATCATAAAGAATCAGATTTAAAATATGTAGTACTGTCTCTCATTTACTTATGCTGGGGAGGGGAAATTTCTGCAATTCTCACCCATATAGAACAATCTCGTAATCACATCAAGGGTTGCATATAATATAAGTAGTCAAGCATGTATTACCTACTCTTAATTAGACTACTACAAGATTAATTATTATTTTTCAATATATAGCAGCTCTTTAATGCTACTCACATTCCCTCTCTTAATCGTTTATACACACTAACATACACACATATCCATCCAATTCCCCAACAGAATTTCTTTACAAACTGCAGGACTGAAAATTACATCAATTGTTCCACATATCTTATAGTTCACACCATACGACATAAATAGTCGTGAGATTTATTTATCAATGGAATACGGTTCAGCCTAAAGGATTAAAAAGAAATTGATTGGCTGGCATAATAATGAAGGACACATGCATGGTCCAATCAGTAATTCCCTATCCAGCTGGGAGGCTTTTAATTAGGCTTATCAGAAAGCACACGCAAGAGTTCTGGTTGCAGGGAAGAGCTAGTTGTGGATTCGCCTCCCGGGATGACCGCAATTTATACTTTGACAAGTTTTGTTTATAAGGTGGCTTAAGTTATATTTGATTTATTATTTGTAACAATGTGGAATGGGCGGTGACAGTGAATCACTTTGCTGTTTTTATAGTATGTTCTCCTGAAGACAAGATGAAATGTGGCTCCACATTGGGAACAAAAAGAGAATATCCATTATGGTTTAAAGCACTGATTGAACACAGAGTCACAGTTTGTTACTATACCAGCTGCAGCACATGACAGAACACTGGACTGAACCCAACCCGTTAATAAGATAAGTGATTTTGCTTGACTATACTGTGAATGTTCATTCAAGATTGATTGGTTAGAAAATGAAGCTGAATCCAAATAGCCAGCTAGGAAGGTTAGGTGCTATGATGGTACAGGATTGTTGTGTTACATGCTGGTACCGTGATAAATGGTAGTTTGGCACATCAATATACACTGAGCACTGCATATTTAAAATTTAAAATATAAATTAAAATTATAAAATGTTGGATTAAGTTGATAACATAATATACTGATGTTAATTGCATATGAATTTCGAGTTCAACAATACCAGATTGCAGGATTAGAACCGTAAAGAATTACATTAAATTTTAACTGCCAGACCCTCAACCCTTCTAACTTTTGGAGATCCCTTCTCATTGTTTCTACTCCCTCCAGGGTATCCACTCTATTGGCTATCTTCGTGTCTTCCGCAAAAAGGAAAACCTTTCCTTCCAACCCCTCAGCAATATCTCTCACAAATATATTAAACAGAATTGGCCCCAGCACCGACCCCTGAGGAACTCCACTGCTCACTTTCCTTTCCTCCGAGTGGATTCCATTTACCAACACCCTCTGCCACCTGTCGGTAAACCAGTTTCCTATCCAGTTCACCACTTTTGGTCCTAAGTTCAGCCCTTTCAGCTTATTCACGAGTCTTCTGTGGGGAACCGTATCAAAGGTTTTGCTGAAATCCAAGTAGATTATGTCAGAATTTATTTCCGCATTGCTCTAATTATCTTTTAACCTAGTTATTTATTAAGTGACAACAGTCTCCAAATATTAATACTGCTGGTGCCAACCTCTTGTGCTATACTATCAGGCTTATTTTCGAAAGAGAAGGGCGCCCATCTTTTGACACAAATCGGGAGATGGGCGTCTTTCTCTCAGGATCACCCAAATCGGCATAATCAAAAGCCGATTTTGGGCACTCTCAACTGCTTTCAGTTGTGGGGACAACCAAAGTTCCCAAGGGCGTGTCGGAAGCATAGCGAAGGCGGGACTAGGGCGTGCTTAACACATGGGCATCCTCGGCCGATATTGGAAAAAAGAAGGGCGTCCATGACGAGCACTTGGTCAACTTTACTTGGTGCATTTTTTCTTGCGACCAAGCCTCAAAAAGGTGCCCGAACTGACCAGATGACCACCGGAGGGAATCAGTGATGACCTCCCCTTACTCCCCCAGTTGTCACTAACCCCCTCCCACCCTAAAAATATTTTTTGCCAGCCTCAAAGGTCATACCCAGCTCCCTGACAGCAGTATGCAGGTCCCTGGAGCAGTTTTAGTGGGTGCAGTGCACTTCAGGCAGGCGGACCCAGGCCCATCCCCCCCTACCTGTTACACTTGTGGTGATAAATGTGAGCCTTTCAAAACCCACCACAAACCCACTGTACCCACATGTAGGTGCCCCCCTTCACTCCTTAGGGCTATGGTAATGTTGTACAGCTGTGGGGAGTGGGTTTTGGGGGGCTCAGCACACAAGGTAAGGGAGCTTTGCACCTGGGAGCAATTTATGAAGTCCACTGCAGTGCCCCCTAGGGTGCCCGGTTGGTGTCCTGGCATGTCAGGGGGACCAGTGCACTACGAATGCAGGCTCCTCCCATGACCAAAGGGCTTGGATTTGGTCATTTCTGAGATGGGCGTCCTTGGTTTACATTATCGCTGAAAACTGGGGACGACCATCTCTAAGGATGACCATCTCTAAGGTTGACCTAAATGTTGAGATTTGGGCATCCCCGACCATATTATCGAAATGAAAGATGGACACCCATCTTGTTTCAATAATACGGATTTCCCCACCCCTTCATGAGGACACCCTCATGAAAACTTGGGCGCCCCGTTCAATTATGCCTCTCCACATTTTATTGAATATACATTTGTAACAAATTACTTTATTATATTATTTTATTTAAGTACATATGTATCATTTTTTGAAATGTTATTAATCAGAGCATTTTTGTATGTGTATTTTATTTTTAGTGTCATTGTTCTGCTCGTTAATCTTGGAGTCTCATTTATATTTATTAGAGGGTGGTGGTGTTCTAGATATATAAACATTACAAATTAGACAGATGCAACAGATTTTGGTAGTGAATTTTATATGTACTAACTCTGAGGTATGTTATGTTTTAGAATACTTTATTTTTGGTTTTTTGTACTTTTGATATATCATAAATGATGGAATTTGATACACTAACCGCTATTACTACATCCTCCTTGATACACTAACCGCTATTACTACATCCTCCAGCAAAGAGTTGCAAAGCTTAACTATTTGTTGAATGAAAAAATATTTGCTCCTATTTTATTTTAAAAGTATTTCCATGTAATTTCATTGAGTTTCCCCTGATATTTGTACTTTTTGAAAGAGTAAAAAATCAATTCACTTCTATTCATTTTACACCACTCAGGATTTTGTAGACCTCAATCATATCCCCACTCAACTGTCTCTTTTCCAAGCTGACGAGTCCTAACCACTTTAGCCTCTCCTCTTACGAGAGGAGTTCCATCCCTTTATCATTCTGGTCACTCTTCTTTGAACCTTTTCTAATTCTGCTATATTTTTTTGAGATACAGTGACCAGAAATGAACGCAATACTCAAGGTGAGGTCGCACCACGGAGTGATACAGAGGCATTATAGTATTCTCGGTGTTATTTACCATCCCTTTTCTAATAATTCATAGCATCCTGTTTGCTTTTTTGGCTGCCACCACACAGTGAGGGTTAAGATTTCAGCATTGTTATGATTCTGCTAGACAGGCAGGGGAATGACTGGAACTCGCTTCTGATTGGCCTGTTAAGGATTGAGCTGAGCTGACATCTGAGGCAGCAGACGTCAGATCTATTTAAACCTACCTTTCCCTACAGTCCATGCTTTAGCGTTGATCCCTGTCAGATGAAGCCTGTTACCCTCTCTCTGTCTGTGCTAGTAGCACACCGTGCTTTTGTGGGAGTTTGTTTACTCCTCTCATTTCTCGTAGCTTCTCTGTGTGCTGGTTGTTCCCAGCGTATGCTTGTTTCCTAGCTAAGCTGCTTTCCCTGGCATCAGGATTGGCCTTCGCCTCTTGGCTGGAAATGAAACTCGGCTCGGACTCAGCCTCTGGGCTGGAACTGGAACTCATCTTGGCCTCAGCATCTTGGTTGGAACTGGAGCTCAGAGCGGACTCAGCATCTTGGCTGGAGCTGGAACTCGGCTGAGACTCTGCATCTCGGCTGGAACTTGAACTTGGAGTGGACTCAGCATCATCCTGGCTGGAACTCAAATTCGGAGTGGACTCAGCATCATCTTGGCTGGCACTCCTGTTCAAGTGGCACTCAGCATCAACCTCGGCTAGGAGTGCCACTTGAACAGGAATCGAAGCCTCAGTTAGAAGCGCCACTCGAACTGGACTCAGAGGCTTGGCTGGAAGCGCCACCTGGACAGGAATCGGAGGCTCGAACAGAAGCGTCACTCGGACTGGACTCCGAGGCTTGAGTGGAAGCGCCGCTTGAACTGGGATTGGAGGCTCGGTTAGAAGCACTGCTCGGACAGGAATCAGAGCTTGGCTGGAAGTGGAACTTGGCATGGGCTCAGCGGCTTGACTGGAGCTGGAACTCGGCTTCGCCTCTGGAACAATTCGGCTGAGAGCATCCCTCAGGATGGACTGATGGTACGCCTGGACCTCGGGATTCATATTACGCTTTCTTTCGATGGCAGCTTCCCGAGTATCCCTAAGAGTGGGGTCGGAGACAAGTAGGTGGTGATATTCCCAGAGCAGGGTCCTAGGATCAATGGCCGAAACAGGGTTCTCCATGAGCCCAAGCTGCCGGATACGCTTCCTCTCCGCTGAAGCTTCAGGCCGCTTCTTCAAGAGTGGATCAGACAAAGGTTTTCTCCAATATTCCTCAAGTGTCATGAGAAGATCAGGAACAACAATAAAGCCAGAACCGAACTTCACAAGGGAAACAAGAGCAGAAATTCTAGGCTGGAGGCCCAGCAGGTAGGGTGATCGTGCTGAGCTCATGGCCTTTGCATACTGTCACGTTTTCAAAGCTGGAACTAGGTTTGTGAGCCCTTGGGCCAATGCCGAGGAGCGGCAGTGGCAGGCAAAACCACCCCACACCAGAGACAGGGCAGAACTGTGACAAACAGTTAGGCTTCACCTGCACTTAGCCACCCTTCCCCAGAAATTGAGCCTCTGGCTCTAGGCGGCCGGCAGGACTTACTGGACAGGGCCGGGACTAGATATCAGCTAGGCAGCACAGGGACTGAGGGTCAGAGGGGAAAGGAATGGACAAGGGCAAAAGGGCAGAAAACTGGACTAGGACTCACAGACAGACAATACAACACAAGGCAGGGAGTGGACAAGCTAGAGGACAGAGACTGAAAGCTGCAACAAGCCACTAACACAAGAAACAAGTACGGACAGACAAGGGCAAGAACTAGAAGCTGTAAGCAGCCACAGAAGACAGACAACACAGAACCACACAAAGAACTACAACCAAGGAGTAAGACTAAGAAACAATCAGTAACTCGAAACTAAACTACACACAGACTAACTAGAAACAGACAAGAATCAATACAATAAAACCAGACTAGGCAGACGTGCACACAGCACACCGACAAACCTCAGGGCCTTAGGCGATGCAAAGGCAAAGCAGAAAGGTTTCAACATGGCTAATAAGCCCAGCAGTAGCTGAGGCTCAGCTGCAGCAATCACCAGGCAACTACAGGTGCTGTGTAGGTTCAACCAAAGGAAGTCTGGCAGCCCGGAAGATCCGGACCGGACTAGGCTGAAATCTGGAACGGGTGACAATAACCAGACAGTCCATTGCAGCCACCAGGTCTGGCCACCAGGTGGCGAGAGGAAGGAGAGCACGAAACATGAGCACAACCATGACAGTGAGTGCACTTCAGACAGGCGGACCCAGGCCCATCCCCCCCACCTGTTACGTTTGAGGAGAAAACAGCGAGCCCTCCAAAACCCATGTACCCACATCTAAGTGCCCCCCCTTCACCCGTAAGGGCTATGGTAGTGGTGTACAGTTAGGGGTAGTGGGGTTTGGGGGACTCAGCACTCTGTTTTCTATGCTTTAACCAGTTTTTAATCCACAATAGGACACTACCTCCTATCCCTTGACTCTCCAATTTCTTTTGGAGTCTTTCATGAGGTACCTTGTCAAATGCCTTTTGAAAATCCATTTTTTATATATTTCTTCCCCCCCACCTCCCCAGCCTTCATTTAGTCTATTGGTTTCATCCCTTTTGTATATTCAGATATATACAAATACTTGCTCCCCTTGATTCAACCATTCAGGTCAAAATTCAGTCCATAACTAAAAACGTAGTCCCAATGGCAGATTGACTGTTGGTCACTGACTTAAACAGAATCCCTCAAAGACCAAGTAATTCATCTCTCAAGCAGCAGTTCTGTGAGCTTTCCTACTTCTCCCCTTATTCAGAGTGCCCCAATTACTAATAAAGATGTAGTCTGTGGTTTTTTTAAATACTTTTTTGAGAACTACTGTGTTTTGGGGCCCACATTTATAGTGCTGGTAAGAAAACCCTTTTTGGCCTTATGTCCAATTCAGTCGTTATGTTCATTTCTTTGCCCACTTCACAACCTACAAACCTTTGTTCACTTCACGACCTACAAACTTTGATTCTTTTATTAATTGTTAAATAGACTGTACTACTGCAGAGCTTTGCTACATAGTTGTAATGTAGCTGTAATAAACCATCTACAAAATACCACATTTAAACTTCACAGTACTAAAAAGTACAATCATGTAACCCCCTCTGATATAGAGAATGCTGGCTTCCCATTCTCTATCAATAAATTCAGTGTTTAATTTATTTGATAGAGAATAAAAAGTGTTTTATTGTGGGGTGTATATGATCCCAAGTGTCTTTAGATCTTCCCAACATATAATATCCTTTTTGTCTCTCACCATGTCAAGATAAGACTAGACACCTTCCACAGGACTGCATTTTGTGTTGTTGCACACTATGTGGAATTTACTGCCTATTAAGCTATAACAGAGGGAAGGTTAGGATAGCCATTTTAGTTGGAGATTCAATCATTAGGCATGTAGACATATAGGTGGCTGATGGGCATGAGGGTCACTTGTTCGCTTGCCTAATCTTATATTTGCACCGCTTTACTCTGCTATGTCAGTTTCAGCATTATAGCAAGTTTTGATAAACTATAACTATATGATTTTAGACATCTCTGGGAAGGAGTGGCTGATTTGGTACATGTAGGTACCAGTGGCATATAGTGTATGAGGGAGATTCTAGAAGCCAACTTTAGGTAGAAAGTTGAAATCCAGAACCTCCAGGGCAGCATTCTCAGACATGCCACCCATTTCATGTGCAAGAACCAAGAGACAGGCAGAGCTCTGGAATCTCAGTGCATGAATGAAATGATGGTTCAGGGAAGAGGGATTTAGATTTATCAGAAACTAGGTAACGTTCTGGGGAAGAAAATCCTATTCTGAAAAGATGGGTTTCACCTTAATTGGGGTGGAAACAGGCTGTTGGCACTGATGTTTAAAAAAGGAGATACAGTATTTTTTTTAATAGAACCTAAGGGAAATATGACAGCTGCACATGGTTCTGGGGTAAAGTATCCTTATAGAGAGGTTGCAATAAAGAGATTGGTAAACTATATGCCTTTAAGATTGCAAATTATCCCTGTCAGCTGCTAAGCAGGTTGTTGATACATACAAAAAAACATTCTTTGAAGTGTCTGAATGCAAGTATTAGAAGCCTATAACGTAATATCAAAGAGTTAGAGTACAACAGTGTTGATTATCTGATGTAAATGGGACTGAGCCGTTGTCAGTTAAGTGAAAAGTCAGATAATACAGAAAACAATGGTAACCCCTTAAAAAATGCACGGAAAACATATTTTATGCATACAGAACAGGCATAGGGTATCTGTATTTAAAACACAGTATTGTTTATTAACACTAATCAGCATCACATGAAACCAGAAAACAGGAAGAGAACCTGTGTACTTCTTAATGGCAAAGCAATGACATCACCGGTGGTTTGTCAGATATGCCGGATGGTCAGATTAGCGAAGATCTGATAATTGAGACTGTACTATATATAGCACTAAATGAAAAGAGAGATACAACAGGCATCTTGGACCTAGTGGAAGAAGGATAACCAATGGGGGATACTGTGATACTAGGATACAAACTGTATTGCAATGATAAGGTGGATCAAATTGGAGGAGAGGTGGTGCTATAGGTTAAAGAGGTTACCGAATCAAACAATAAATTTCGTTCAGGAAACAGATAGCAATGTGGAATCTTTACGGATAGAAATTCCATTTGTCAAGTGAAAAAGAAAAGTTCTGAGGTATACTACGGTCCACCTGTCCAGCATGATGAAATGCTAGCAGAAATTAGGATAGTCTTCAGATTTGGCAACACTATAAATAACTTAGAATTTCAATATATTCCTAGACAAAATAAATGACTGCTTGATGAGACATTCAGGAACTGAGAAGATGGGGTGTTAAAAATTTTAGATCTAGTCCTTAGTGGAATGCAGGAATTGATGTGAGAGGTAACAGTTTTGGGGCCACTTGGCAATGTGATTATAATACTAGTAAAAAAGGGGTCTTAGGCAGGCAAATTCCCCCCCCCCTCCGCGCTACGGCCCCCTCAAACCCCCCTTCCACGAACCTGTCGATCCCCCCCCCGTGCCGGCGAAAACCGCCCCCCCCCCCCCCACCGCCGCAGTTGTTGTGCTACCTGTGCTTACAGCCAAAGTGTTGTTCTGCCCTTCGCGTAGTTTCTTCAATCATCTTGTCTGGAAGTTCCTTTGCGTGTGTCTGACGTCAGACGCACGCAGATAAACTTTCAGTGAAGATGATTGAGTAACCTACGCGACTGGCAGAACAACTCTTGGGCTGTCAGCACAGGTGGTGCACAACGGCAGCGGGGGGGGGGGGCGTTTTTCGGCAGTCCGGGGGGGGGATCGACAGGTTCGCAGAAGGGGGGGTTTGAGGGGGCCGTAGTGCGGGGGTGACAGATGATTCCGAGGCAGTAGGAGGAGTAGGGAAACACGCTACTCCTCCCCTTGCCTTGGAATCAACTGTCTTCACGTCAGTGACGTCCGTGCGTGTCTGCCTTGCAGACCACCTCCAGCCAGGGAGCCACGGTCCCAAGCACAGAACGTTGGAGGTGAGAATTATTATACAGGATAATCAATTGGGGGGCAAGACGTTTTTCAGATATGTAAGTGACAGGAGGAAGTGCTATAATAATAGCATTGTGAGGCTCAAAGCTGAAGGGGGATGAATATTTATTTGTTTCATTTGTATCCCACATTTTCCCACCTATTTGCAGATTCGATGTGGCTTACATGGTACCGCAACGGTGTTCGCCAGTTGCGGTATGAAGACATACAGGTGTTATTGTGGTAAAAGAAGGTTCGTGTTTGGTAGATACATTGGGGAAGTTAGGGAGGGGGGATGAGGGTTAAGGTATGTCCATTACAGTCTTTGGTTTTGCAGTTTCGCAGGAACGTAGGTTTTTATGTTGGGTTGGTGGGGTATGCCTTTTTGAACAGGTTTGTTTTTAGTTCTTTCCGGAAACTTAGGTGGTCGTTCATTGTTTTTATCATCTTTGGCAGAGCGTTCCATAGTTGTGCAAATAAGTATAAAGCTGATCTGCTTAACAATTATTTCTGTTCTGTGTTTACAGATGAAATGCCAAGGTTAGGACCGCAGAAAGCAAATGCTAATGGGGATGGATGTATGGTAGACCAGAACCAATTCTCAGAAGACTGTGTTTGTAAGGAGCTAGCTAAACTAAAAATAGACAAAGCGATGGGGCCTGATGGGATACATCCGAGGGTACTCAAGGAACTTGGAGATGCTCTGGCGGCTCCGCTGTCTGACCAATGCTTCCTTAAGAGTCTGGAGTGGTCCTGGAGGACTGGAGAAGGGCAGATGTGGTCCCTCTGCATGAGAGCAGAAGTAAGAGGAGTTGAGAATTACAGACCAGTTAGTCTGACATCAGTGGTGAGTAAACTAATGGAAACGCTTCTAAGTGGAGGATTGTGAGTTTCTTGAGTCAAATAGACTGCAGGACCCGAGGCAGCATGGTTTCACTAAAGGCAGGTTGTATCAGACAAATCTGATTGATTTCTTTGACTGGGTGACCGAACAGTTGGATGCGGGAGGGGTGCTAGTTGTGGTGTTCTTGGATTTTAGCAAAGCCTTTGACATGGTTCCGCAATGGTGACTGATAAACAAATTGAGTGCCCTTGGTATGGATCCTAAAATGACTGACTAGGTCAAAACTGGTTAAGCGGGTGGAGACAGAGGGTAGTGGTAAATGTAGCTTGCTCTGAGGAAAGGGATGTTATCAGTGGTGTGCCACAGGGCTCAGTCCTCGGGCTGGCTCTCTTTAATATCTTTGTGAGTGATATTGCGGAAAGTCATCTGATAAGGTTTGTCTTTTTACAGATGATACCAAACTTTGTAATAGGGTAGGCATCTTGGAGGGTGTGGATAGCATGAGGAAGGATCTGACGAAGCTCAAAGAATGGTCTGAAAATTGGCAACTAAGATTTAATGCTAGGAAATGCAAGGTCATGCACTTGGGTCACAAGAATCCAAGGGAAAGGTACGATGTAGAAGTGCTTCTGTGTATGGAAGAAGAACGGGATTTGGGGTGATAGGCGATGGCCAAAGCCAGAAGGATGCTTGGGTGCATAGGGATGACTAGCAGAAGTCTCTGGTGAGACCTTATTTAGAATACTGTGTGCAATTCTGGAGACCGCACCTACAGAAAGATATAAACAGGATGGAGTTGGTAAGTGATCTCCATCATAAAACATATAAGGAAAGGCTTATGAACCTCAACATGTATACGCTGAAAGAGAGGCAGGTGAGAGGGGATAAGATAGAGATGTTTAAATACATCAGTTGCATTAATGTGCAAGAGGAGAGCCTTTTCCATTTGAAGAAAATCTGGAATGAGAGGACATAGGATGAACCTAAGAGGAAATAGGCTGAGGAGGAGTCTAAGAAAATACTCTTTTACGGAAAGGGTAGTGGATGCGTGTAATGGCTTCCCAGTGGAGGGTGTGGAGACAAAGGCTGTGTCAAAATTCAAAAAAGCGTGGGACAAGGAGGAGTTAGTGGTTACTGAGGATGGGCAGACTGGAGCGGCCATTTGGCCCTTATCTGCCGTCATGTGTCTTTGTTTCTAAATTGAGTTAATACTGGAGTGAAGACTTGAAAATGAAGTACACTGTTTTCTTTTTGAAAATTGAATGCTAAAGATAAAATAAGGAAAGTGATTATAAAAAACTAAAAGGAGCAGATGCTGAGGTTAAGAGTTTACTTTAGGTATGGAAAGCTTGGAAGCCCAACCAACTTGGATGCATCCCGTGTATTAAAAAAGATGGAAGGAAGACCAGATGACAGTTATCATGATTGAAAGGTGAAGTAAAAGAGGCTATTCTAACCAAAAGTACATCTTTGAAACAATGGGAAAGGATCCAATGAAAAATA
Organism: Microcaecilia unicolor; assembly: GCF_901765095.1. Taxonomy (NCBI): domain Eukaryota; kingdom Metazoa; phylum Chordata; class Amphibia; order Gymnophiona; family Siphonopidae; genus Microcaecilia; species Microcaecilia unicolor. The sequence continues at coordinate 263,860,259 of NC_044031.1, read as the reverse complement.
TTCTGTGAATTTTGTAAATTTTGTTAAAGTTGTAATTTTGTTGATTTTAGCTTTTTGTTAATTTTGCTATTTACTTATATGTTGTTAAATTTTGTAAACTGCTCTAAAACTTATTGTATTAAATGGCATATTAAGTAACAAATCAAATCAACCCCTTTCAATCCCCAGCAGTCTTTTCTAGCCCCTCTATTCCTCTTCACTTTCAGCCTCTGTCTTCATCACCAAGCTTCCCTCCCCTTACAGTTCCTTTCTGCCAACTCCAGCTTTTCACAGCAGCATCCTCTCAGCAGATAATCCCTTTTCAATCCTCTTCACCCCTTTCTTATCCCTTCTATTCCTGTCCCAAAATGTGTTGCTTTGTAGGTGAAACTACAAAATAAAGGGGTCATAATATTTTAATATAGGAAAACTGTGAATATAATGACAGCAAGAATAATAAAAATGACACAAATTAGAAAATATGTGCTCATAATACTGAGAGAAACAGCACCAACACATGTCAAATTATGCCAATAAGTCTTCTTTCCTTTTCTCAACGTCTATCTGATGCTTTTTCCCCTCCCTATTGGCAACTGTAGATAGAAAGTGCCACTATCCTAGGCTACAGCAGCTTTCTCTTTCCCCTGTAGCCCTTCAGTCAGGCATAGTTAGCCAATTGGTCAGACACAGCTAGCCAATATGCTGCAGGAGGAGGCAGGAGCAGTAGCTTCGATAACTAAGCACTTTGCCTTGTCTTCCTCTGCATCATGGAACTTTCTGATCTAAATTTAATAAAGTACAGCTTATAATACTGGGGGTGCCCAGTATGCTGCTCAGAGTGGCAGGTACAACTCTAGCTATCTTATTGTGCAGACTAGAGGGACCACACAGGTCTTTATTTGTTGTAATTTACTATGTTACTATGATGTCACACAACAGATTATTTCATCAAAGCCACACCTTTATTTTTATAGAGGGGACTTCCCCGTCAGTAAGATTGCCTAGCTAATCATTTCACAGTCCACATTGTCCTTCATTTCTGGCACGTCTTTCCATTTTGAATCATTCTGTTTTGATCTATTCTCAAAATCTATAATCTTTGGTAATACTGTGACTGCTTCATGCCGTTCATCCAGCTGCTATTCCATCTCTTCCATTTTTCTCCCTATTTGGGTAATACCTGATCACAGCTGTACACCTAAATTGGTCAAATTGCCTTTCATTGATCGTTTATTAAAACTTGATATGCTGCCAAGCTTCACCAGATCACAGCGGTTTATAATAAAGTAAAAGAGCAACAGAAAAATAACTCCGTTAATCACAGTAGGAAATACTTAACACACACAAAAGCATACTAAAGAGCATCCATTCCCATTTTGCATTGCATTAGGCAGTTACATCAGTATGTTCTGCATTCCCAATCAGATCAGATATTTGAAGGCCTGCGAGAAGAAGTAAGTTTTTAACATAACTTTGAACTTTTTTTTAATGCATTTTTATCATGAATTGATTTCAGGAGTTTGTTCTAAAGCTTAGGGGGTCAGCCAGCAAAAATGTGTTTTCACAATTTGATTCCTAGTGTATGCTAGTAGCATGTAGAACAGCCATTCTTTAATTTTGTAATGATCTTAGTAGCCAGCAGGTTATATAAGCTAAAGTCAGGTAGGGTGACTAATAGGGTTTGTATGCAGTCATTAAGATCTTGAATTCTATTCTAAAACAATGGACAACCAATGATATTGCCTAAAAACAGGATTAACATGATCATATTTGTGAATATTCCCAAGCACTCTAATTGCTGCATTTTGGAGAGTCTGCCAGCGTTTGATATTATTGTTTGATGTTCCTGCATAGACCACATTCTCGTAGTCGAGAGATTAATGAAGTAGGTAGTAGTGTGTAATGTTGCTTTGTAAAACAAATATTTTAAGGAATGTAATTGAGGTAAGATGCAAAATCCCCTTTTTATTTATTATGGAGCCTTTCAGTTCTCCAATGTCATGTTTAACTCAAGTTTCATTGTGCAGTCATCAAAATGGTCTAGGCCATGTGCTTTTGGCAAGGCCTCCATGACTCCATCTCTTCCCGTGATATGCCTGTCTCTTCCGCTCTCACACCATTGCTCTAGTTCCAGGTTAAGTGCACTCTTTAAAATCAATAGTTCTACATTTGATCGCCATTCAAGCTGTTCCTCTGGCTGTGAGCTAATAGTTTCTATGCAGTCAAGTAAGTAACTGCAAGCTACTAAGATTGGAGTTTTTTTCCATCACGCTGATCCATAGTTTTAACCTTGAGCTTCCATTTTGGCCAATGAGGTCACTGATCTACAGTGGATGCTATTCTGTAGAGTTAAAGGAAACTTGTCAATAAGAGAGGGGAAGAATTGACAGGGGAAGTGAATCAATTCACATTTGGAAATGTTAAGAAAAACATGATTGTCCCACAGCCAGGAAGTTGCCTCAAGGCCAGCCTGAAGGGGAGAAATAGTGCAAAAGAGATTAATAGTAAAGATTGTTGGGGGGGCACACTCTACTTGTTTCTTTTTCGCTGTCATTTCCTCTTGCTGTCATCTGGTTTCCCTCCTCTGTCTTGTAGGGAAACCGTTCTTCAGCCCACTTCTGGGCTCTTATGGAAGTGGAACATTTTCTTCTTTGCCCTTGTTTCCTGTGGGAGGGAGGGTCAGCTTCTTGTGGCCAAACTCCTGTCCTGTTTGACTATGGGCTGTGGCTCAAGTTCTCCAGAACTGTCCTGGCTCTCCAGAGCTCATCTCCATAGACGCACCATGCAATCTTCTCATATTCCGTTATCTGTACCCTCACTCTGTTATTCACTCTATTGTTCTGTCTTTACACTTCTTGCTCTCTCCCCTTTCTTAATCTGCCGAGGTCTTAACCCAGTCTTCAGAACGTATTGTACACACACATTCAAGCTGCCAATCTGGTATTCAGGTTTAGAGGGCTGGGTTGATAATTTAATACTTTCCAAGGTTTTTGTCTTGCAAATATTTCAATAATGCCTGTATAGTCGAGACTGCAAAGTATGTCTGCTTCAGAGCTCATTATGGAAGATTTGAGGGACCACTTTGGATCGTAGTTGGCCATTGCACGTTCTTGATCAGCTTCATTTCTGAAAAGGATGGTTCACCAGAGCAGTTAGTGATCATTAGTGTGAAAGAGATGACATTAAACATAAATTGTTCCAAGTTTTCATCTACTTTTTCTGATTAAAGTAAACAGAGAGGAATGACCGGGAATTAATTAACACCTCATCATATTTGCTAGTCAAATCACACTTGTAGGATGCAGATAACTTGTTTTACCCGGATCTTCTTCTCTTTTGAGGCAGCACTGGGGCAGTTCCAGCAGCGGATACCATCGGCTGCCAGACAATGGGTACTCTAGTTGTAGGGGGAGCCCAGGCCCCCCAGCTAAGCCACTGGTAAATACACTCAGAAAGGCTGTACTTCGAAAAGCTTCCCAGAATCAAGTGGCTCTACTCAGGTATTACGAGCTTGACACTGATCCAGAACATACACTTCTGTTCCTGAAATATTCTTCTTCTGTAAGGGGAAGTTTTCTGCCAGATGTTCAAGGATTTGTAAGCTCACGTACCCTTCTTTTAAAAGTGTTTGTTCAAAAAAGATGTTTGAACAATCCTTCTTGTATAAGGCGGTATCTATTTGGAATGCTTTTCCTGATGCTATTAGATTTGCTGTTCTGTATTTCACATTTAAGTGTAGAAGTGGTACAATGAATAGAATAGCTGTTCTTGTTGACGTTTTCACTAATTTAACAGCTAATTCACCCTCTTTAATTTCTGATATAGAAACATGAAAAATGTAGGCAGATAAAGACCATACAGCATATTATCAAAGCACTTAGCCTTCCAAAGTTCCATAGGTTTCCTTGGAACTTTGGAAGGCTAAGTGCTTTGAAAATATGCCCACATATGGCCTATCAAATCTACCCATCCATGCCATCTACTCTCCCTATCACTCCCTTAGGGATCCTATGCACCTGTTCCAAGGTCTCTTGAGTTCAGATACTGTTTTCATCTCCACCATTTCCACAGGAAGGCTGTTCCACAAATTCATCACCCTTTCCATGAAGAAGTATTTCTTTGTCTATCCCCTTTCATCTTCATCCTATGCCCCTTCACTCCGGAGTTTCCTTTCAATTGAAAGAGATTAATTTATTTATTAGGATTTATTTACCGCCTTTTTGAAGGAATTCACTCAAGGCGGTGTACAGTAAGAATAGATCAAATATGAGCAGGAGGCAATTTAGTAAAAATATTCAAACAACAATACAAAGTATGGCATGGTATACTACTTGCAATGACAACACAATATGTACTAGAACATTATAACTGGTAGTGAAGGGTAAGGCAAAGTTGTAATATATAGGTGAATAAGAGAGCAGAAAGAATTAGAAAGTAAGGTGATTGATTTAAAGAAAGTTGAACGTGAGGTCAGAGAGATGGTTAAATATTATCTCAGCTAGGGTAGGAGTGGATAAACATGTCCCGCTGCAGTATGTGCAGCCCAAGTCATTCCTTGTGTGTGTGAGTAACAAGTTAGTTACTTCTTCCATTAAAGGCTTGGTTGAAAAGCCAAGCTTTCACCTGCTTCCTGAAGTAGAGGTAGTCTTGTGTTAAGCAGAGCCTTTCAGGCAATGCATTCCAGAGTGTGTGGGCTACTCCGGAGAAGGCTCGCTTGCAGGTATCACATCGTGTAATGTCTTTTGGAGAGGGTGTAGTTGGTGAAAGTCCTTGGGAGGACCTTAGTGTCCTTGGTGGTGTGTGGAGGATCATCCTATTCTTCAGATACTCGGGGCCATTTCCTTTCAGGGCCTTGAAGATCAGACACAGAGTTTTAAATTTAGCCCTGTATTGTACTGGTAGCCAATGAAGTTTTTGCAAAAATGGTGTGATGTGGTCACGTCGCTTGCAACCTTGTATGAGTCTTGCTGCTGCATTCTGAATCAACTGGAGCAGGCCCTTTGTAGTCAGACCATTGTATAGTGCATTGCAGTAATCCAGTCTTGATGTTACCATGGCATGCACAACTGGGATAAGATTTACCTTCTCGATATAAGGAGAGAGGCAGCGTAGCTGTCGCAAATAGTAGAAGCAGCTCTTGAAGGTTACTTGGATTTGGGGAATATAAGTAAGTGTTGAATCTAACTGTATTACAAAGTTCCTAACTTGTGATTTGAGGGGGAGTTCATACGTCCCAAAAGGGATTTTGATGTCAGGTATGTATCCACTTGTGTTAGGGACCCAGAGAAGCTCGGTTTTACTTGGGTTCAGGCAAAGCTTGTTGTGTTTAGCCCATTCTTGAATTGATGTTAGACAAGTGATCAGTTTATTCAAGGCTGTAGGTAAGTCAGGTCCAATGGGTATGAGTAGCTGCACATCATCCGCATAGATGTAGAACTGAGTGTCCATTGACCAAATCAGCTCAGCTAGTGGCCTCCTGTTAATTTATGCTGTGTAGATATTTAAATATATTTATCATATCTCCCTTCTTCCGCCTTTCTTCCAAAATATGCATACTGAAATCTTTGTCTGTCCCTATATGCTTTATAACGAAGACCACTGACCATTTTAGTAGCTGCCCTCTAGACCAACTCCATCCTGTTTAAATCCTTTTGAAGGTGCATCTCCAGAATACACTAGGCTGTGCCACACAGTACCCAAAGGAAAAGGGAAGTCACCTAAAGGAATACACAAGACTGTGCTACACAGCACTCAAGGAGTAAGGGAAACCATTATAGGAATACACAGGACTGTGCCACTCAGCACTCAAGGGTCAAGGGAATCCACACACAAGAGTATGCAAGGCTGTGCCACAGAGTCAGACACTAGAGACAAAGGGAAAAGCAAGCAAACAGGAAAGGCTGCCTTTACATACACCAAACAGATAAGGGCAATGTTCACAAGAATCAGGCGACAAGCACAACAGACAAAGCATAAAAGCAGGCTAAAGGGAAGAGCTGCTAAAAGCAAGTCAGGGAGAAGCAGGGCTTACACTGCAGTTAAAGGATAAAAGCTAACAAAGAGGGAAAACAAACAATGTTCTTACCAGAACTCAGTCAGCACACAGAGACAGAGCAACAGAGCACCCACAGGTGCAGGGAAGCAAGATAATCAGGGAAAGAAAAATTGATACAGCAAATGAAGTTCCACAGGAGTAGGAAATGGTTAAGATTTTGAAAATGATAATAGACCAGAAATTTGAACAAAATGAATATTATTACAGATGATTAATATTGAGATTGTTGTTTTCCCAGAGTTCCGGGTATGACTCCTAAAGATTTCCCCAGAAATATTTCCTGAAAATTTTGTTATTTTCCTTTGTAATGATTCCTCTTAGTAATATAAATTATTACTTAGCAATATTAATTCAAAAGGAGTGAAGCCTGTGAAACTGGGATTACCTTAATCAGTGGGAATTGGATTAGAGACTCAAGTGTTCGCATTGTTAAATAATTTCTGGTTTTAAAAGAGAAAAATGAAATTAGATGTATTATTTTTACTAATATTGGACAATAAGTATGTTTCCAACGAAATAAATTGAATATACACCGTTTTGGGTTTGAAGAAGCCAACCAGACAATCAATGTGGGATAATGATTCAGATAAATAATAACTGGGGATAATCAGGTTAATACCACATTTTTTCTGTTTACTGTTGTTTAATTGATCTCCTTGTCTTGTTTCACTCTCCCTATTTTGTGAAATAATTCTTGTGTATTACTTTCTCTGTATTTCTGGCAAGTTATTTTATTGCTTGAAAATTTAAATTCTTATAAATAAAAAAAATAATAAAAAAAAAGGTCTGGACGGCTTCCTAAAGGAAATGTACATAGACCATTATTAAATTGACTTGGGGAAAATCCACTGCTTATTTCTGGGATAAGCAGCATAAAATGTATTGAACTTTTTCGGGATCTTGCCAGGTGCCCTTGACCTGGATTGGCCACTGTTGGATACATAAGTACTGGGAAAAGACCAAAAGCCCATCAAGCCCAGCATCCTGTCCCCGACAGCGGCCAATCCAGGTCAAGGGCACCTGGCAAGCTTCCCAAACGTACAAACATTCTATACATGTTATTTCCGAAATTGTGGATTTTTCCCCAAGTCCATTTAGTAGCGGTCTATGGGCTTGTCCTTTAGGTAACCGTCCAAACCCTTTTTAAACTCTGCCAAACTAACCGCCTTCACCACGTTCTCCAGCAACGAATTCCAGAGTTTAATTACACGTTGGGTGAAGAAAAATTTTCTCCTATTTGTTTTAAATGTACTACATTGTAGTTTCATCGCACGTCCCCTAGTCCTAGTATTTTTGGAAAGCGTGAACAGACGCTTCACATCCACCTATTCCACTCCACTCATTATTTTATATACTTCTATCATGTCTCCCCTCAGCCGTCTCTTCTCCAAGCTGAAAAGCCCTAGCCTCCTTAGTCTTTCTTCATAGGGAAGTCGTCTCATCCCTGCTATCATTTTTGTCGCCCTTCGCTGCACCTTTTCCAATTCCACTATATCTTTCTTGAGATGCAGCGACCAGAATTGAACACAATACTCAAGGTGCGGTCGCACCATGGAACGATACAACGGCATTATAACATCCTCACACCTGTTTTCTATACCTTTGCTAATAATACCCAATATTCTATTCGCTTTCCTAGCCACAGCAGCACACTGAGCAGAAGGTTTCAGTGTATTATCAACGACGACACCCAGATCCCTTTTTTGGTCCGTAACTCCTAACGTGGAACCTTGCATTACGTAGCTATAATTCGGGTTCTTTTTCCCACATGCATCACCTTAGACTTGCTCACATTAAACGTCATCTTGATGGACCTTTGGTCTGTCCCAGTGTAGCAATACTTATACTTCTTTTCTCCATCTATACTTCTTCCCTTGGCACTCTGATCTCATCCCATGGTTTTCAGTATCATCTTTACGCTGATGACTCCCAGATCTACCTCTCCACACCAGAAATCTCAGCTGAAATCCAGGACAAAATATCAGCCTGCCTGTCTGACATTGCTGCCTGGATGTCTCAGCGCCATCTGAAACTAAAAATGACGAAGACTGAGCTTCATATCTTTCCCCCTAAACCAACCTCTCCTCCTCCCCATTCTCTATTTCTGTGGATAACACTCTCATCCTTCCTGTCTCATCAGCTCGTAACCTTGGGGTCATCTTTGACTCCTCCCTCTCCTTCTCTGCACATATTCAGCAGACTGCTAAAACCTGTCGTTTCTTTCTCTATATCACCAAAATTCGCCCTTTCCTTTCTGAGCACACTACCAGAACCCTCATCCATACTCTTATCACCTCTTACTTAGACCATTGCAACTTGCTTCTCACAGGTCTCCCACTTAGCCATCTCTCTCCTCTTCAATCTGTTCAAAATTCTGCTGCACGACTAATATTCCGCCAGTGTTGTTATGCTCATATTAGCCCTCTCCTCAAGTCACTTCACTGGCTTCCTATCCGTTTCCGCATACAGTTCAAACTCCTCTTATTAACCTATAAGTGCATTTACTCTGCAGCTCCTCAGTACCTCTCCACTCTCATCTCTCCCTACATTCTGTCAGGCTTCTTCCCTGGAAGCACTGGGTTTGTGAGCCCTTGGACCACTACCGTGGCGTGGCAGTGGCAGGCAAGGTCAACTTCAAAGCAGAGACGAGGCAAGGCTGGACTGGAACCCCGGACTGGAGTTCTGCACTGGAATACACATGACTGGAACACACCGGACGGGTGCGCACTGGACTGGAACCCAATGGACTGGTACACACTGGAGTGGAGCCCACTGGACTGGAACACACGGGACCGGAACCCGCTGGACAGGAACACACTGGACCTAGGCTTCACCTATGCTTAGCCACCGTTCCCCGAGGGTTGAGCCCTCAGGTTCGGGCAGCTGGCAGGGCTTACAGGAAAACCGGAACTGGAACTAGCAAGCAGGAACAACAGGAATCAGGATACAGAAGTGCCCCCAGGCACCTAGGCGAAAGCAAGGCAGACAGGCAGGGAATGTCCAGGTTCTGGCAATAGTCAGGTCTGGCCACAGGCAGAGAATATCCGGTTCAGGCAGTAGTCGGGTCAGGCAGCAGGCAGAGAGTAGTCAGATTCAGGCAATGGTCAGGTCAAGTAGCAAGACTATGGCTGGAGCTCCAGTAGTAAGGAGTACTGACAGCCGACAGGACTAGGGCTGAAGCTCCAGACGCAAAGGAAAACACACAAGGGAAAACCAGAGAGCTAAACACAAGAACACTAGTAAAGCTGTACACAAGTTAACAAGAAAGCTATGCCCAAGCTAACTAGTCACAAGCTAGAAACTCACACTAAACAAAACACAGGAGAACTAGTAAAGCTGTACACAAGCCAACAAGAAAAGCTATGCCCAAGCTACTAGTAACAAGCTAGAAACTCACACTGAACTGGACAAGGTAGCAGTGTACAGAGCACTCTAACATACCAGGGACCTTAGACGATGCAAAGGTTGCAGTCTCTAAGTGATTAATAAAACCCTTCAACACCTGAGGACCAGCTGCAGCCATCAGTAAGCAACTACGGAGGCTGTCCAGGCACAAACAAGAGAGACAAGACTGGCAGCCTGGAAGAACTGGACCAGACTGGGCTAAAGTCTGGAACGGGTAGGAACAGCAAGACAAACTATGGCAGCCACTGGCTCTGGCCACCAGCGAGTGAGAGGAGCACAAACCAAGGAGCAGGCAGAGCGCACACAGAACATAGAGAGACTTAGAATACCTAGGTGCAGCACAGAGGAGCAAACAGAGCCAGGCTGGAGACAGAGGTAGAGCTAACTCAGGCAGCACCCCAGGTGCAGTAGAGTGGAGTAATTAGAGCCATGCTGGAAGCAGCCAGCACACAGAAGAAAAACTACTCCAGAAAGGATAGGCAGAAGCCAGCTTAGAAGCTGACCCCCAGAAATAAGGTAAGTCTGAGGGTACTCATGGCCACAGATGTGACACATTCCTCCCCGGGAATGCTGTTCACTGGGTAAATCTCTCTTATCTGCACCCTTCTCCTCCACTGCTAACTCCAGACTCCGTTCCTTTTATCTTGCTGCACCATATGCCTGGAATAGACTTCCTGAGCCGGTATGTCAAGCTCCATATCTGGCCGTCTTCAAATCTAAGCTAAAAGCCCACCTTTTTGATGCAGCTTTTAACTCCTAACCCTTATTCACTTGTTCAGAACCCTTATTTTATCATCCTCACTTTAATATTCCCTTATCTCTTGTTTGTCCTAATTAGATTGTAAGCTCTGTCGAGCAGGGACTGTCTCTTCATGTTCAAGTGTACAGCGCTAAGTACGTCTAGTAGCGCTATAGAAATGATAAGTAGTAGTAGTAGTATATGACAGCAGAAAGAATGAAACCATGTGGTACTTCACAATGAATTGTGTATAACGCAGAAAATGCATTATTCTAGGAAATACAGAGTATCTGTTTCTCCAAAAGAAAGTAGAACTATTTGAAGGCAAGATCTTCCATATCAATGTCTTTCAGTCTGGGGATTTACTTATATTTATTCTTATATCCCACATTATCCAAAACTAGTTTTGGTCCAATGTGACTTACAATTAACGTACAAAAAATTACAGTTACAGCATATTACAGAGTTACAGGAACAATATCGAACAACTAGTGATACTTCTTGTTTCTATGGGAATTGAATGCCACCATTTAGAACCCAAATAATTGAATTGGTCTGAGAGATTGAATGCAGAGCTAATAATTAAGAGAGAAGCATTTTTTTTAGAACTGTCGAGCATTATCAAATGTAGTTGGTTAAACCATTAGTTCTGTGCTGTGGTGGTAATGGAAGCTAGTTTGCCTTAGGTGGAGGGTGTTAGGTTTTTTTTTCCAAAATGTCCATGAATTGCATGGCCATGGGACATCTTGCCTCACCAATCTGCTACATTATTTTGAAGGTATGTGGAACATGTGGATAAAGGGTGTCCATGAATTGTGTGGCCATGAGACATCTTGCCTCACCAATCTGCTACATTATTTTGAAGGTTCGTGGAACATGTGGATAAAGGTGAGCCAGCTGATATACTATATCTGGATTTTCAGAAAGTGCTTGACAAAAGTCCCTCAGTCCCTCATGACAGACTCCTAAGAACATAGGAGCCAGTTCTGTGGGTGCTTCAGCACCCCCAATATTGAGCAAACTCCTTGACTGTGACCAGGGAAGGGTAATTTCCATAGGGATGAGCACATCCAATCATTTTGAAAAGTTGGCTCCTATGCCTGAGGAAATTAAAAAGCCATGTGATAAGAGCAATCTCCTATTAGGGCTGGAAACTGAATAAATGATAGAAACAGACACTAGGATTAGATGGTCAATTTTCTCAATGGAGAAAGGTGAATAATGGAGTACCAGATCAACTATTACAAGGGTATGAGGTGGATGTTTACTTGCAGGGATTTGTTCAGGGACCAGAGCTTTTTAACATATTTACACATGATCTGGGAATGGGAACAAGTGTGGTGATCAAATCTACAGATGACCTCAAATTATTCAATTGTGAAATAATATGCAGATTGTGAGGAATTACAGCGGGCCCTGCAAGACCGGGCACACAGAAGGCAGATGAAATTTAATTTGGCCAACTGCACAGTAGTGCACATAGAGACAAATAGCCCTAATTATAGTTATATAATGCTAAGTTCCAGGTTAGGAGTCACCTTACAGAGAAAGAATCTAGGCGTCACTGTAGACAATATGTTGAAATCTGCTCAATGCAACAATTGTCGCGCCTCTCGCGCTCGACGCGCTCTCGAGGACCTTGGCATACCTTCAGGCTTCGTCCCCGGGAGCGCGGGGTTTGTGAGTCCTTAAGGCAAAATCACCTTCCAGGTAGAAAGCAGGAAAGACTGAACCGGAACTCCGGACTGGAGTTGTACACCGGAACACTCGGAACTGGAACGCACCGGAGTGGTGCGCACTGGAGTGGGGCCCACCGGACTGGACACACTGGAGTGGCCCCACTGGACTGGAACATACAGGAGTGAAACCCGCTGGACTGGAACACACTGGAGCGGAACCCACGGAACTGGAACACCCTGGACCTAGGCTTCACCTACACTTGACTGCCTTCCCCCTCGGGTTGAGCCCTCAGGTTCTTGCAGCCGGTAGGACTTACAGGAACAGCAGGAATGAAGATCCAGGAGTGCCCCCTGGCACCTAGGCGAAGGCAAGGCAGACAATCAGGAACTATCCGGGTTCTGGTAGTCAGCAGGAATCAACACAATGACAAGTAAGCTGGACCCAGGCGCATAGAGACGCTGTACCCGGGCAACCCAGTCATACACAAGAACATACACAGAGCAGACTCAAGAGGCTTGGAAGGCTATACACCAGCTAACAACTAAGCTGTGCCCCAGCTAACAAGTCATGCCCTGGACCCAAACACAGAAGACTAGCACGGCTTGACACAGGCTACACGCCAGCGGGGCCTAAGCTGGCTAGTCTACACTAAGAACAAACACAGTCTTGGAATAGTGGCTAGCAAGGGCGGCTAGTCTCACTCTAGGAACAAACACAATCTTGGAATAGTGGCTAGCAAGGGCGGCTAGTCCAACACTAGAAACAAACACAGACTTGGAAATGGCTAGCAGGACGGCTAGCTGACACGAGGAACAAACATGGTCTGGGAAATAGCTAGCAGGACGGCTAGCTGACACGAGGAACAAACATAGTCTTGGCAGTAGCTTAGCAGGACGGCTAGCTGACACGAGGAACAAACATGGAACACTAGTAAAGCTATGCACAGGCAACAAGCCAGACGGTGCCTCAGCTAACTAGTCATATCTTGGAAACAAACATAGAGAACTAGTAAAGCTATGCACAGGCAACAAGCCAGACGGTGCCTAAGCTAACTAGTCATACCTTGGAAACAAACATAGAGCACTAGTAAAGCTATGCACAGGCAACAAGCCAGACGGTGCCTAAGCTAACTAGTCATACCTTGGAAATAAACATAGAGCACTAGTAAAGCTATGCACGGGCAACAAGCCAGACGGTGCCTAAGCTAACTAGTCATACCTTGGAAACAAACATAAAGCACTAGTAAAGCTATGCACAGGCAACAAGCCAGACGGTGCCTAAGCTAACTAGTCATACCTTGGAAACAAACATAGAGCACTAGTAAAGCTATGCACAGGCAACAAGCCAGGCGGTGCCTTAGCTTAACTAGTCTGAACAAACATAAAACACTAGCAAAGCTATACACAGGCTATAAGCTACACAGTGCCTAAGCTAGCTAGTCAAACAAACATAGAAACTCACACAGAGCAAACACTGACACCGGGTACAGAGCACTCTATACACCAGGACCTTTAGATGAGATGGAAATAGATACAAAGGCAAAGGCTCTAGTCTTCAGGTGACTAATAAAGCCCATCAACACCAGAGCCACAGGTGCAGCAATCACCTTGCAACCAAACAGAGGCTTGACACTCAGAGCAGGCATCCCATAGAAAGTAACAGCGGGAGCCATCTTGGATACTGGCAGAGACGAAGAGGCGGCAGCCATCTTGGAAGAGGCAAAGCCCACACAGGTGAGGTTCAGTAGGGCAATCAGCACACAGAGCCAGAGAGAACCTAAGACAGACACAGACACAGAGACAAGCAGGGGCCAGCACAGACACTGACTCCCAGAAACAGGGTAAGTCTGAAGGGTGGCACGGCCACCAACGGGACAGTATCCCTTCCTCAAGACCCCCCTCTCGGTCTCCCGGAGGTGGTCGGGTATCCAGGGGTAACTATGATGAAACTTCCTGATAGGTCTCAAAAGCCAGACATAGATCACTGGGCTGGAAGTCACAAGGAAGATCAAAACTGGCAAACAAAAATAGAACTTGTGACCAGGAAGCTCCTTCGAGTCACCACGGGGCAATCTCAGGAACATGGATGCATCAAGAGGAACACAATTCAAAAGTAACCCTCCCCTGAGGGAACCCACAATGTCCTGACCCTCTTGGCAAATCCATGAAATGACAGGAACAGGACTGGAGTCACTACCCCAGCTGACATCAGAAGCTGGGCTGAGGCTCAAGGTGGCATTCCCATCTTGGCAGGAGCTAGAAGTCTGAACAGAAATGAATCTGAACCTAGCACCTGGGTTGGCCTCAACCCCTTGACTGGAACTGAATTCAGGAGCCTGACTGGAACGAGAACTTAACAGAAAGTCAGCCTCCTGACGGACACTGGAACTTAGGACGACCTCAACATCTTGGTCGGACTTGGAACTAGACACGGACTCAGCCTCCTGGCTGGAACTAGAACTTGGAACAGGCTTAGCATCTTGGTTAGAACTGGAACTTGGAAGAGATTCAGCTGCAGGGCTGGACGCCCCTCTCTGGCCGGACTGGGGCCTCTCTCTAACCTTAGCCTCGGGCGGCCTCTGCCGAGCAGGGTTCAAGAGGAGACGGCCCTGGTATCCCCAGAGCATGCTAGCAGGCTGAAATGCAGAAAATGGGTTTCTCCGGGCTCCAAGCCGTTGAACACCCCTTCTCTCAGCTATAGCTTCGGAGATCTTCTCCCAGGCTGAATCAACACAAGGTCTATCACAGTCCTCTGGGAACATCATCTCTTCCTCAATAGCAGACTCAATATCGTGGCTGACCTCTGCACTCGGTGCAGATTCAGCATCTTGACTGGACTTGCAACTCAATCCAGGCTCAGCATCTTGACTGAACTTGCAACTCGATCCAGACTCAGCATCTTGACTGGACTTGCAACTCGATCCAGGCTCAGGATCTTGACTGGACTTGCAACTCGATCCAGGCTCAGCATCTTGACTGGACTTGCAACTCGGTCCAGGATCAGCATCTTGACTGGACTTGCAACTCGGTCCAGGCTCAGCATCTTGACTGGACTTGCAACTCGATCCAGACTCAGCATCTTGACTGGACTTGCAACTCGATCCAGGCTCAGCATCTTGACTGGACTTGCAACTCGATCCAGGCTCAGCATCTTGACTGGACTTGCAACTCGGTCCAGGATCAGCATCTTGACTGGACTTGCAACTCGGTCCAGGCTCAGCATCTTGACTGGACTTGCAACTCGGTCCAGGCTCAGCATCTTGACTGGACTTGCAACTCGATCCAGCCTCAGCATCTTGACTGGACTTGCAACTCGAGACGCCCTCTGCCTCCTGGCAGGGACGGAACTTTAACTGAGGCTTGGCCGAACACACCCTTAGGGCAGGGATCGGCGGCTCAATCTGAAGCGCCCCTTGAACTGGGGTTCGGAGCTTGCTTGGAGGTGCCCTCAAGACTGGAAGCGGAGGTGCCACCTGTACCACCCTGAGGACTGGCACCAGAGACTTGGTTAGAAGCCCCCCTCGAACTGGACTCAGTGGCCTGACTGGACGGGTCACTTGAACAAGAACCGGAGACTTGACCCGAAGCGCCACTTGCACAGGAATCTGAGGCTCCATCGAAGGCTTCCCTCGGACTGGACTCGGAAACTTCAAAGGGCGTGCCACTTGCATGAGGACTGGAGGCTCGACCTGGAGCGCCACTTGCATAAGAATCTGGGGCTCCATTGAAGGCCTTCCTCGAACTGGTCTCGGAGACTTAAGCCCCCTCGTTACTTGGACTGGAATAGGGGGTTCAGTATGAAGCATCCCCTGGACTGGACTCAAGCGCCTAGGAGGCCGCGCTACTTGAACTGAGGTCTGGGGCTTGGTCTGACGCTTCCCTCGGCCCGACCTCAGTGGCTTGACTAGAGGCTTCACTGGAGCCCCTCTTCGAACTGGACTCAGCATCTGTGGACTATGATCCCGATGACGACTTGCCCCACCATAGTATGGCCGGCTACTCGGCTGAGGTGGGCGAAAAAACTCGGGCGGAGAACAGTCCCGGCTTCTTTCAAGCTCAGACTCCAGAGTATCCCATAGATCAGGGTCCTCCCGAAGTTGGCGGCGGTACTCACTGAGCGTGATGGCCGAATTCATATCAGAAACTGGGTCATAGAGGCCAAAAACTGGGTCATAATGGCACAGACTTCGGTAAATCCGCTCTTTCTCCGCTGCTGCTTCAGGAGTAGCCATAAAGGCTGGATTCGTCAGAAGTATCTCTCGGTATTTCTCCAGGCTTGTCTTGGGATCCAAAATAGAAACTAGACTGTCCTCGGAATCAGAAAAAAAAGATTTTTTGGCAGTTCCCCTGGGATGGTCCGTAGGGCACGAACTCCTGGGCATGAAACCCACCTGGACTGATGATCTCGCCGAACTCATGGCCTTTGTATTCTGTCGCGCCTCTCGCGCTCGACGCGCTCTCGAGGACCTTGGCATACCTTCAGGCTTCGTCCCCGGGAGCGCGGGGTTTGTGAGTCCTTAAGGCAAAATCACCTTCCAGGTAGAAAGCAGGAAAGACTGAACCGGAACTCCGGACTGGAGTTGTACACCGGAACACTCGGAACTGGAACGCACCGGAGTGGTGCGCACTGGAGTGGGGCCCACCGGACTGGACACACTGGAGTGGCCCCACTGGACTGGAACATACAGGAGTGAAACCCGCTGGACTGGAACACACTGGAGCGGAACCCACGGAACTGGAACACCCTGGACCTAGGCTTCACCTACACTTGACTGCCTTCCCCCTCGGGTTGAGCCCTCAGGTTCTTGCAGCCGGTAGGACTTACAGGAACAGCAGGAATGAAGATCCAGGAGTGCCCCCTGGCACCTAGGCGAAGGCAAGGCAGACAATCAGGAACTATCCGGGTTCTGGTAGTCAGCAGGAATCAACACAATGACAAGTAAGCTGGACCCAGGCGCATAGAGACGCTGTACCCGGGCAACCCAGTCATACACAAGAACATACACAGAGCAGACTCAAGAGGCTTGGAAGGCTATACACCAGCTAACAACTAAGCTGTGCCCCAGCTAACAAGTCATGCCCTGGACCCAAACACAGAAGACTAGCACGGCTTGACACAGGCTACACGCCAGCGGGGCCTAAGCTGGCTAGTCTACACTAAGAACAAACACAGTCTTGGAATAGTGGCTAGCAAGGGCGGCTAGTCTCACTCTAGGAACAAACACAATCTTGGAATAGTGGCTAGCAAGGGCGGCTAGTCCAACACTAGAAACAAACACAGACTTGGAAATGGCTAGCAGGACGGCTAGCTGACACGAGGAACAAACATGGTCTGGGAAATAGCTAGCAGGACGGCTAGCTGACACGAGGAACAAACATAGTCTTGGCAGTAGCTTAGCAGGACGGCTAGCTGACACGAGGAACAAACATGGAACACTAGTAAAGCTATGCACAGGCAACAAGCCAGACGGTGCCTCAGCTAACTAGTCATATCTTGGAAACAAACATAGAGAACTAGTAAAGCTATGCACAGGCAACAAGCCAGACGGTGCCTAAGCTAACTAGTCATACCTTGGAAACAAACATAGAGCACTAGTAAAGCTATGCACAGGCAACAAGCCAGACGGTGCCTAAGCTAACTAGTCATACCTTGGAAATAAACATAGAGCACTAGTAAAGCTATGCACGGGCAACAAGCCAGACGGTGCCTAAGCTAACTAGTCATACCTTGGAAACAAACATAAAGCACTAGTAAAGCTATGCACAGGCAACAAGCCAGACGGTGCCTAAGCTAACTAGTCATACCTTGGAAACAAACATAGAGCACTAGTAAAGCTATGCACAGGCAACAAGCCAGGCGGTGCCTTAGCTTAACTAGTCTGAACAAACATAAAACACTAGCAAAGCTATACACAGGCTATAAGCTACACAGTGCCTAAGCTAGCTAGTCAAACAAACATAGAAACTCACACAGAGCAAACACTGACACCGGGTACAGAGCACTCTATACACCAGGACCTTTAGATGAGATGGAAATAGATACAAAGGCAAAGGCTCTAGTCTTCAGGTGACTAATAAAGCCCATCAACACCAGAGCCACAGGTGCAGCAATCACCTTGCAACCAAACAGAGGCTTGACACTCAGAGCAGGCATCCCATAGAAAGTAACAGCGGGAGCCATCTTGGATACTGGCAGAGACGAAGAGGCGGCAGCCATCTTGGAAGAGGCAAAGCCCACACAGGTGAGGTTCAGTAGGGCAATCAGCACACAGAGCCAGAGAGAACCTAAGACAGACACAGACACAGAGACAAGCAGGGGCCAGCACAGACACTGACTCCCAGAAACAGGGTAAGTCTGAAGGGTGGCACGGCCACCAACGGGACAACAATAGCCATAAAAGTAGAATATTTGGAATTGTTATAAAAGGAATAGAAGATAAAACAAAGAACATCATAATGCCTTCTTGTCTCTATATGGTGTGACTACACCTTCAATATTGTATGCAATTCTGACTGTTGCTTCTCAAGAAAAGATGTAGCAGAATTAGGAATGGTAGAGGGAGAGGAGTCAAGATAGCACCCTGCCTAGTTGCCTATGAGCCAGCTTGGGAGAATTTCACTATTACCTTTTACATATAATATTGTGAGAAGGAAAAGAAAGGGTTTATCCCCTGGAGACTCCGTGTTCCTTTCCAGGACAGCAAATTCTGGAAAATTCAAAAGTGTATTGTCTGTTAATGGAGGAGGTGATTAGCAGTTCTTCTCAAACTTGGCACTATGTTACTCTTGGCCTTCCCAAATAGCCATTCCCTGGTCTTTCTGCCACAAAAGATGAGCAGTCTATGAGCAATGAGGCACAGATGGATGATGCATACACCAGCCAGAGCAATGAAGGAGTCATTCAGACAGCTGTCACACACCACTACAATCAACAGTTCGAGAGACTAATTGAGTGGAGACCACAGGGCAGTGGTGGGGTAGAGCTGCAAGATCATATAGCTGCAGTTTCACTGGCAGTGTTAGGAATTGGAGGGCGAACTGAAAGTGACTGCAGCTGATTCTTCACATCCAGAAGGTGCCTATGCTCCCCCCTTGGTCAAACCTCCAGTTGGGACCCTGGATACCTTGAGGTCAGCTTAGTTAGGCCCAAAGATAACTCAAACCAGATATTTCAGCTTTGTCATTGGAAGAGAGATTTTTGGCCTAAGACCAGAATTTACAGTCTACTGCTCAAGGAGTTTTGGAAAGGAATGTGCCTAAGATCAAATCTGTTAATGCTGGTTTGATAAAAGATAAGACTCTCCTACACTGGAAGATTGAATTTCCCAAGGATCCCTGATATGGATCCTAAGCAAGTCTTTAGAAATATTCATGAGATATTACATATACAGGAGCAAGCAATGCTTTCACTGAATAAGATCTACTTCCTCCTGGGGGGGGGGGGGGGGTAGGAAAAGATCTTCAGTAGATGCTGAGCGAGATCACGGTCAGCAGTTCCTGGATAGTTTGATGTTACTGTACTTCAGAATTTTACAAGGACTGGTGATTTGAGGAGGACAGTAAGACCTGAATATGGTTAACAGACTTACTGTCATATTGCTACTTCCCTCTTTATGGGTCAAAGAATTCGGATTTTTCCTGACCTAAGTCTACACAGGAAAGAAGTTATATCTGAAGTTATGGCCGAAAGACTTGGCTTTGGGAGCTTTCTACAGTATATGCTCCATTTTACTTTAATTAATTCTTAGGATAACTGATGTGAAATATATATTCTTTGATTCAGTACAGGTGAAGACTGTTCTTAATACTAGACTGATTGAATGGGTGGTTTCACTAGAGGGTACTTCAGAGAGTGTTGGGGGGGGGGGGGGTTAGCTATTGTAAGATATATGGGGTGATCTTTTGAGTTTGTCTTATTTCCTCCAAGATTTATGATTCCGCTCCCGTTTCTAGAGGCTAAAGTGCTCTGATAATGTTTTGTTAAAATCTGTGTTTTTTATGGTGTAATTCTGTGAAGGTGATCCTGAGTAATCACAACTGTAATTTTTTTTATTAGGTGTTTCTTGGTATCATGTGAAACACTACATAAATTTTAAAAAGTGTAGGGAATAATCAAAACAATAAAATGGATGGAATGACTCTTCTATGTGGAAAAGATAAGGTTAAGGTTTTTCAGTTTGGAGAAGAGATAGCTGAGGAGAAATACGACAGTGGTTTATAAAATCCTGAGTGGAGTGAATCAATGCTCTACTCTTCAAGGTGCACAAAGAATAGGAAGCAGCCACCAAGTAGTACATTTAAACAAATAGAAGAAAATATTTATCCACTCAATGCATAATTAAGCTCTGGAATTCATTGCTGAAGGATGTGTTAAAACACAGCATAGATGGGTTTAAAAAAAGGTATGGACAAGTTCTGAAGAAAATATCACAAACCAGTATTAAGGTAAACCTAGGAGTACACAGCATGGAATTCTGCAACTTTTTGAGATCCTGCCTGGGCCTCAATTGGCCACTATGGAAAACGGATACTGGGCTTGATGGACCTTGGTGTCATCCTGTACAACAAATTCTTATACACTTAATAGTACACAATTTTCAAAGAAAATTTACCCGGCTAACTAAAAAGTCAATTGGATAATCTCTAGGCTGAAAACTTCCCTCTACTTAATAACAAAGGTATGTGCATAGATTTTTCTGTCTGCACTGTATTTGCACATACAGAGAAAGGGGATGGGGCTAAAAAAGGCTGAGAAGTGGGCAATTTCCCTCCTTCCTACTGGTAGTGCTAGTTGGCTTTTCTTAGGGTTGTCACTCATGAAAGCGATGAACAGGATCTAACACTGAAGTTCGAACGAGAAAAGAGGCTCAAAGAGTACGAAAATGAGATGTGGCATATATGCTAACTGCTGTGAATTTACTTGTACCCGTGTCCCAAAAGACCCCCGTCAGGGCTCCAAACTAAGGACCCCACTACTGCTGTTCAAAATGTACATGCTTGCCCTTACTTCCTCTAAATAATCCATGTTTCTTCCGTACGTTCTCCTACCCAGTTCTCTTCTTTTCAGAATTGCAAAAACGTTTCTAATCTGCACTAAAGCGTAAAGCTACTTGCTACCCAGATCTGGTCAAGTTTACTCCTCACTCTCTTTACTTAATAGGGTTGCAGTGCTGGATCACTGCCTGGCTCAAACACTGATTTCTGTTATATACTTTTATGGCCTGGAAATCAGTCTGCAATTAGAACATTTATAAAGTGGGGAACAAACTTTGGCTTCAACAGTTCATTTCCAGAGAACAAGATAAACGACTATGAACGCTACAAAGTCCCCGATCACCAACAGCTTCCCCAACCCAACCTACCAAGAAACACCCTCTCTAGTCTCCACTTTTTTTTCGTAGTGGAGGCGGAGCTGCTGTGCGTAGCCTCTACGCACATGCGTTCCGCGGGTGTGGCGTCACTTCCGCTTAGCTTTTTGCGCTGTCGGAGTGATTACTAAATGGGGTCTGTAAATGTGTGAGGCGGGGAGCGGGTGTAGGTGCTACGGTGGGATCACGCGTAGGATTGACAGAGGGGGTTTTGGGTGGGTGTTTGCCTATGGGTTGGTGTGGAGTGGCGGTCCTTGTTTCTTTTTCCTCGCCGTGGAGCTTTTTATAAATTAAACCTTTAAACACTATAGTTTTGTGGGCACCAAACCCCCTTTCTCCTACTCCTTCCAAACGCACAAAAAAAAAAAAAAGAATCTCGATCAAATAGCTGGGTCTGGGTGGCCAGCGTGATAATAAAGTAATAGACGTAACTTCGTTTATTTTTTTGTAGGGTGAAAAAAAGCATGCTTTCTCTTTGGGGGGGGAATCTGTTTATAGTTTAATGTAGATAATTTCGTTATGTAAAAGCATGCCATTTGTGATGGAACAAAAAAAATAGGGGAATAGGTCTTTAAAAGTCCCTCTTTTTTTTTTCTCATTTTCTAATAAAAATAAATTAGCCTCACAAATGATTCAGTTGAGGTCAAGGAAAATATTATTAAATAGGAATCAAGTGCCTTCAAATGGAGATTCTACTGGGAATAAAGGGTCTCAAGAAACCATTAGAAAGGACAGTACTGAACGGGAAAATAAAGTAGCCGGCTTGTTCTGCTTAAAATCTGCAGCGTTTGCCTTGGCATGTGAAACATTAAAAGAGGAAAAGCTGGATGGAAGCAAGAAAGTAAGGCAAGGGAGAGGGCGTAGCATGAGGAGAGGTAAATCTGTGCAAAATGCTGAGTGCTCTGCATGCCTAGGGTGCAAAAAAATGGTAAGGGCATGTCCAGTGTCTTTAGATGGTAAAGCAGTTAGGAGAAGGGTGAGATTGTCTGCGTCAAGCTTTCAAGGGAAATTGGATGGGAGTGCACTCAGTGCAGCAAAAGAGAGAATCTGTTGCACCAGTTTGGTTGGCCAGTGCCATCCTGAGTCTGATGCACTAGGAGAGAAAAAGGTACCAGAAGGTAAAAAAGACAAGAAAAAAGTGGCAACTGGTAAAGATAAGTTAGAAGAAAAAAGGAAAGGAAATAAGAGGATAAACATTAGGAAGGTGCAGTCAGATAAGAAAATTGTAATGAATGAGAAAATGAAAGATAAAACGTCTACAGTTCAGCTGAAACAAAAACACACATTACATGTCAAAATAAAGAAGACTTCAGCTAGTGACAGAAGAACTAAAACTGTCAGACTTCAGTCTCTGCAAAGGGACCAGGATACAAGCAAAAAAGAGACTCTGTCAGATCGTCTTAGCAATATGTATGTAGAACATGATAAAGAGGAAAGAAAAGAAGCAACAACATCTAACCTCACAATGAAACTCAGAAGCTCAAGTAAGATTTTTTTTTTTTCTGTAGTACTAAGAATTTGACTTGGTAATCTTAATGAAATTAGGAATAATAACAGGTGTTCACAGCATTTTTGGGAGAGTTGTCATGCAGTTAGCATAAGGAAAAGTTTCCTGCCATGCATTAACTGCATTTCTTCAAGTGGCATTAACTACACTGTGCTACTCTCTTAACTGTAAGGCCTAGTCCACCGATCTCAAAATAGCATTTTCCTTGTTAGCTTTTTAATGTGGGAATGAGAGGATACTAACAGTTAAGTGTGCTGTGCTGTTCATGTGCAGTAGCTCCTGTGTTCAACAGGTATCGCCATTTAGAAACTAGTGCATTAGTGTATTTTTACCAAGCCGCATTACAAAGTGGCTCTCACTGGTGTCAGTTTGTGGGTTTTTCTTGGATCCTGGCTACTTTTAGTGCAATGGTAAAATGGCTGCTGCCTTGCCATATGTTTTTGTAATGGGCCAAGTGCTAATTTTCCCATTAGTGCATGGCCGTTACTATGGGAGCCCTTACTGCCACCTAGGGTAGTGTGTGGAAATGTGCCTGCACTGCTTGATTAGCGCAGGCACGCCTACTCTCCGCCTGTGGGCACACCTCCTGTGCTGGATAAAATATTTTCCAGTGTGGGATTAGTGCACGCTAAGTGGAAAACTACTGTGGGATGCCTCATTGTGTCCTGTGGTAGTGCTCTTTTAGCATGCAGTAGGCCTGCGTTAGGCCTACCATGTCTTAGTAAAAGGGCCCTTTACTGCCCTTCGCTAATGACTATTAAAAATGCAGGTTGTTTATATAGTCAGTAAATAAGCCCCTTACTGAGTTGTAGGGTAAGCTCTTTTCTCCAAGGACAAGCAGGCTGTTTGTTCTCACATGTGGGTCGACATCCGCGTCAGCCCGGGAATCGGCAATTTTGCAAGCAAAAATTTTGCCAGAGCCTTCTGGTGCGCATGCGCAGACAACTTCCAGCCCGTCACGCGAGCATTCCCGCTCAGTTATTTTTTCTCCGTGGTGAGGTGCGGTCGAGTTTTCCCCGCTCCTCTCAGGCCCTGGAAAGAGTTCCTTCGTTTTTGCGGCTTATTGCCATATTTCTTTTTTTCTTGTTCTTCGAAATTTATAGTTTTAAAAAAAAAACTTTTACACGTAGTTTCTTTATTTTTTTTGCCCTTTTAAAGCTTCCTTTCTTTTTCGATGCGGCCGGCTTGTTTCCTTTTTTTTCATGCCCTTTTTTCTTTTAACAGGCACGATCGCGCCTTTTGATTTCGCCCAAGCCGTTTTTCCTTCCATGTCATCGAAGACACCCAGTGTCTTCAAGCGTTGTACTTGGTGCAACCGGACCATCTCGGGTACCGATACCCATGTCAGGTGTATCCAGTGCCTTGGGCCCGACCATAACCCAGCTGCTTATAGTCTGTGTCTTCGCTTGAAAAAACGGACTCAAGTGTCTCGAGAGGCCCAACGAGAGAAGCTTTTTGGGGCTCGGTCCGGTCTTTCGACATCGGTACCGAGGTCAGCAGCGTCGACATCAAGGGACGCATCGACGTCGGGAGTGAAGGTAATGGCTCCGGAATGACCAACTCGTGCTGGGAGCAGTGAGGCTTCGAGTCGGTCTCCATCTGTCTCGAGGCCTCCTGTTATGCAGGGCCCCCCGGGACCGATTGTCGGACCCGACCCCGAGCAGATGTGAGGATTCCACGTCTTCGCTTGAAAAAATGGACTCAAGTGTCTCGAGAGGCCCAACAAGAGAAGCTTTTTGGGGCTTGGTCCGGTCTTTCGACATCGGTACCGAGGTCAGCAGCGTCGACATCAAGGGACGCATCGACGTCGGGAGTGAAGGTAATGGCTGCGGAATGACCAACTCGTGCTGGGAGCAGTGAGGCATCGAGTGGGTCTCCATCTGTCTCGAGGCCTCCTGTTATGCAGGCCCCCCCAGGACTGATCGTCAGACCTGACCCTGAGGAGACGTGAAGATTCCACGTCTTCCTCATCGGTACCGAGGAGTCTCGATGATGGGCATCGAGTGAAGGCGAAGAAGCACTGTCATCATTCTCCTTTGACACATGGAGCCGGGAGCTCCAGGGCGTCGAGGGATTCGGCACCCGAGAAGCGTCGGTGCTGAGAGGATCGCTCTCCCTCTATTCAGGAGGTGCCGATGCGTTGGTCTAGCAGCCCGGTACCTGCTTCCGAGCCTCAACGGATTCTGCCACTGGCTCCTATACCGACCCCGCAACCTTGTCCGACGGCGGCTCTCGACGAGTGCATCAGGGCCCTGCTTCCAGAGCTTCTGAAAGGGTTACTGCGCCAGGCTGCTTCGGTGCTTGTGCCTTCCGTACCGTTTGCTGCAGCGGTATCTGGCCCTTCGCCTGTGGTGAGGTCTCCGACCTCGGTGCCGCCTGCCACCCAGGTCGATTCCTCTTCGACGTCGGTGGAGGAAGCTTCACCGGAGTCCAGGCGGGCGTCGAGTTCTCGACACTGCAATCGAGGACGTCATTCCTTGGTGTTGAGGCAGGCTTAGTTTTGGACTGCTCTGAGAGATGTCTTGTCCGATACTGACGAGCGTTCGTGGGAGGAAGAGGAGGATCCCAGGTACGTTTCACCTGATGAGTCCTATGGGATTCCTTCTGAACCTTCCCCTCCACCAGAAAGGAGACTGTCTCCACCGGAGAGTCTATCCTTTACCTCCTTTGTCCAGGAAATTGCTGCAGCTATTCCCTTCCCTATGGAGGTTGAGGATGAGCCTAGGGCTGAGATGCTTGAGGTCCTGGATTATCCTTCACCTAGAGAGGCTGCAATGGCTCCTTTGCATAATGTACTGAAGGAAGTCCTTATGCGAAACTAGTCTTTCCCTCTGTCTAAGCCCGTGATCCTGAAAAGAACTGAATCCCAATATCGGATCCACAAGGAACCTGGATTGATGAAGTCTCAGCTGCCTCACATTTCCATGGTGGTGGACTCCGCTCTCAAAAGAGCCAAGAGTACTAGGGACTATGTCTCGGCGCCCCCAGGCAGAGAATCTAGAACCTTGGACTCTCTTGGGAGGAAAGCGTATCAATCCGCTATGCTCGCTGCCAAAATCCAGACATACCAGCTCTTCACGAGCATCCACTTGCGGAACTCAGTGAGTCAACTGTCTAGCTTGGTTGATGCACTCCCTCCGGAGCAGGCCGAGCCTTTTCACCAGGTGGTCAGGCAGCAGAAGGCATGTCGAAAATTCCTGGCCAGGGGGTATGTTCGACACTTTTGATGTAACATCCAGGATCGCTGCCCAAGGTATAGTGATGCGCAGACTCTCATGGATGCGTGTCTCTGACCTGGATCATTCGGTCCAGCAGCGGATGGCGGATGTTCCTTGCCGGGAGGATAACCTTTTTGCTGAGAAAGTAGAGGATCTGGTTGACCAGCTCAAAAAGCACAATGATGCTATGGATTCTCTCTCCCTCTGGGCGTCTTCTGCTACTACCTCCTCATCTAGGAGGTTTTTTTTGGAGGGAAGAGGAGTGCTCCCTATTCCTACAATAGGCGTAGGTACACTTGGCAGCCTGTCCAGGCTCAGCCCCAGCGCGCTGGTTCTCAACAGCGTGCCCCTAAGGCCTCTGCGGCTCTCCAGCAAAAGCAAGGGATAGGCTTTTGACTGGCTCCAGTTCAGCATACCCTCAGAAAAAGTGTCCGTGCCGGAAGACTTGCCGGTCGGGGGGAGGTTGATATTTTTTCACCAAAGGTGGCCTCTCATAACCTCTGACCGGTGGGTTCTTCAAATAGTCCGGTCAGGATACACCCTCAATCTGGAATCCAAACCTCCAAATTGTCCACCAGGAGCTCATTCTTACAGTTCCCAGCACAAACAGGTACTTGCAGAGGAACTCTCCGCCCTTTTACAGGCCCAAGCGGTCGAACCCGTTCCACCACGGGAATAAGGGCTGGGATTCTAAGGTACTTCCTTGTGCAAAAGAAAACGGGGGAAGCGTCCCATCCCTAGACCTGAGGGCCCTGAACAAATTTCTTCTCCGAGAAAAGTTCAGGATGGTTTCCCTGGGCACCCTTCTTCCCATGATTCAAGAATATGATTGGCTATGCTCTCTGGACTTAAAGGATGCATACACACACATTTCAATACTCCCAGCTCACAGGAAGTATCTTCGATTTCGGCTAGGAACTCAGCACTTTCAGTACTGTGTACTGCCCTTTGGTCTGATGTCTGCGCCCAGAGTGTTCACAAAGTGTCTAGCGGTAGTCGCAGCATCGCTACGCAGACTGGGAGTGCATGTGTTCCCTTATCTCGACGATTGGCTGGTGAAGAGCACCTCGAAGGCAGGCGCTCTACAATCCATGCGAATAACTATTCAGGTGCTAGAACTACTGGGGTTTGTGATCAATTACTCCAAGTCCCATCTCACTCCATTTCAAAAGCTTATCTTCCCGAGGCAAGGGCACACAACCTCCTGTCCCTGGTGTCCATAGTTCGAACGTCTCAACAGATCACGGCTCGACAGATGTTAAGACTTCTGGGGCTCATGGCGTCCACAGTACATGCGACTCCCATGGCACGCCTACACATGAGATCAGCTCAATGGACCCTAGCTTCCCAGTGGTATCAAGCTGCAGGGAGTCTAGAGGATGTAATCCAACTGTCCACTGACTTCCGGAATTCTCTTCAATGGTGGATGATTCGATCCAATTTGACCTTGGGGCATCCATTCCAAATTCCTCAGCCACAAAAAGTGCTGACGACAGATGCATCCCTCCTGGGGTGGGGAGCTCATGTAGATGGGCTTCACACTCAAGGAGCCTGGTCCTTTCAGGAAAAAGTTCTTGAGATCAATCTCCGGGAACTGCGAGCGATCTGGAATGCTCTCAAGGCTTTCAGATCGGCTGTCCATTCAAATCATTCTAATTCAGGCAGACAATCAGGTTGCCGTGCACTACACCAACAAGCAGGGGGGCACCAGATCTCGCCCTCTGTGTCAGGAAACTGTCCAGATGTGGCTTTGGGGCACGCCATCACGCATGTTTCTCCAAGCTACTTATCTGGTAGGTGTAAACAACAGTCTGGCTGACAGGTTGAGCAGGATAATGCATCCTCATGAGTGGTCTCTGAACATGGGCGTAGTCCGCAAGATCTTCTGAGCGTGGGGGGGCACCCCCTCGGTGGATCTTTTTGCCACTCAGATCAATAACAAGGTCCTTCAGTTCTGTTCCAGACTTCAGGCCCACGACAGTCTAGCGTCAACTGCCTTTCTTCTACATTGGGGGACAGGCCTTCTGTATGCGTATCCTCCCATACCTCTAGCAGGGAAGACTTTGCTGAAACTCAAGCAAGACTGCGGAACCATGATCCTGATTGCACCCTTCTGGCCGCGTCAGATTTGGTTCCCTCCTCTTCTGGAGTTGTCCTCCGAAGAACCGTGGAGATTGGACTGTTTTCCAACCCTCATCACTCAGAACGAGGGGTCGCTTCTACATCTCAACCCCCAGTCTCTGGCTCTCACGGCCTGGATGTTGAGAGTTTAGAATTCGCCTCCTTGGTTCTTTCAGAGGGTGTCTCCCAAGTTTTGCTTGCTTCTTGGAAAGATTTCACAAAGAGGTGTTACTCTTTTAAATGGAGAAGGTTTGCCATCTGGTGTGACAGCAAGGCCCTAGATCCTCTTGTTCTACACAGACTCTGCTTGATTACCTTATACACTTGTCAGAGTCTGGTCTCAAGACCAACTCCGTAAGGGTTCACCTTAGTGCGATTAGTGCTTATCACAGCCGTGTAGAGGGTAAGCTTATCTCTGGACAGCCTTTAGTTGTTCGCTTCATGAGAGGTTTGCTTTTGTCAAAGCCCCTGCCAAACCTCCACCAGTGTCATGGGATCTCAACGTTGTTCTCACCTAGCTGATAAAAACTCCTTTTGAGCCACTGAATTCCTGCCATATGAAGAACTTGACCTGGAAGGTCGTTTTCTTGGTGGCTGTTACTTCAGCTCGTAGAGTCAGTGAGCTTCAGGCCTTGGTAGTGCATGCACCTTATATCAAGTTTCATCACAACAGAGTAGTCCTCCGTACGCACCCTAAGTTCCTGCCAAAGTGGTGTCGGAGTTCCATCTGAACCAGTCAGTTGTCTTGCCAACATTTTTTCCCCATCCTCATACCTGCCCTGGCGAAAGCAGTTTGCACACCTTGGATTGCAAGAGAGCATTGGCCTTTTACATGGAGCGGACAAAGCCCTTTAGACAGTCCGCCCAGTTGTTTGTTTGTTTTGATCCCAACAGAAGGGGAGTCGCCATCGGAAAATGCACAATCTCCAATTGGCTAGCAGATTGCATATCTTTCACTTATGCCCAAGCTGGGCTGACTCTGGAGGGCCATGTCACGGCTCACAATGTTAGAGCCATGGCTGCGTCAGTGGCTCACTTAAAGTCAGCCTCCATTGAAGAGATTTGCAAGGCTGCAACGTGGTCATCAGTCCACACATTCACATCTCTCTACTGCCTCCAGCAGGATACCCGACAGTCGGTTTGGGCAGTCGGTGCTGCAGAACCTGTTCGGGGTTTAGAATCCAACTCCACCCCCCTAGACCCATTTTTGTTCTGTTCCAGGCTGCACTCTCAGTTAGTTGTTTATGGTTTCAGGTCAATCTCTGTTATGTCCTCGCCATTGCGAGGCCCAATTGACCAATGTTCATTATTTTGAGTGAGCCTGGTTGCTAGGGATACCCCACATGTGAGAACAAGCAGCCTGCTTGTCCTCGGAGAAAGCGAATATACATACCTGTAGCAGGTATTCTCCGAGGACTGCAGGCTGATTGTTCTGACAAACCCGCCCACCTCCCCTTTTGGAGTTGTTGTTTGTTTATTATTTGCTTTTTGATTAAACTGAGCGGGAATGCTCGCGTGACGGGCGGGAAGTTGTCCGTGCATGTGCGGTGTGTGCGGTTCGCGTGCCAGAAGGTTCTGGCAAACTTTTTAAATTTTTTGCTTGCAAAATTGCCAATTCCCGGGCAGACGCGAATGTCGACCCACATGTGAGAACAATTAGCCTGCTGTCCTCAGAGAATACCTGCTACAGGTATGTATCTTCGCTTTATTTGCTAGATGGCTCTTAAATACTTTATAGTAGGCACAGAGTGGGGTAAAATCACTTTTTAATAAAGCCCATTGTTCTTTAAAGCTTGATTGCGTTTAATATTCTAGAATTCTGCAAAGAGGTATTACATTATAAGTTACAGTCTGGGTATGTAAGGAATATGTCTAGTTACATGCTTTATAAAGATGTAAACATCACCCTGATATTCTGTTGTATGTTAAAACTGAAAATTCATAGGTTATTTTGGAGACTTTTTTTTTTACATTACAACATGACAATTCTTTATTCATATGCAGATAAATGTTTTTGTACTATTCCCCACGCATACAGATCTGGATCAGATCTTCATGAAAATCATAATCTGTGTTATAAAATAAGAGATTAAAACTAAATGCAAACAAGGTTTGTGGTTTGCTTGTAGTCTGGAGTTTCTTCCAGATAAAATTCCGTTATTCCAGATGAATATGAAACTGTAGACTGGACTACCAAGGTACTGGGTATTTGCTTAGATTCCTCATTCTCTTTAGAACAACAGGTTAACATAACAACATAAGAGTAGCCATACCGGGTGAGACCAATGGTCCATCTAGCCCAGTATCCTGTTTCCAAACAGTGGCCAAGCCAGGCCACAAGTACCTGGCAGAAACCCAATTAGAAGCAACTTGCAAAGTGATGCATGTGGGAAAGAGGAACCCAAAATATAGCTACGTAATGCAAGGTTCCATGTTAGGTTCCTGTCACCAACCAAGAAAGGGATCTCGGCGTCGTTCTTGATGATACGTTGAAACCCTCTGCTCCGTGTGCTGCGGTGGCTAAGAAAGCAAATAGAATGTTAGGTATTATTAGGAAAGGAATGGAAAACAAAAGTGAGGACGTTATAATGCCTTTGTATCGGTCTATGGTGTGACTGTACCTCGAATATTGTGTTCAGTTCTGGTCGCCACATCGCATCTCAAAAAGGATATAGTGGAATTAGAAAAGGTAGAGAGAAGGGCGACAAAAATGATAAAGGGGATAGGACGGCTTCCCTAGGGCTAGGGCTCTTCAGCTTGGAGAAATGATGGCTGAGGGGAGATATGATAGAGGTCTATAAAATAATGAGTGGAGTGGAACGGGTAGACCTGAATCGTTGGTTTACTCTTTCCAAAAATACTAGGACTAGGGGGCATGCAATGAAGCTACAAAGTAGTAAATTTAATAGAAATTGGAGAAAAAGTTTTTTCACTCAACGTGTAATAAAATTCTGGAATTCGTTGCCAGAGAATGTGGTAAAGGCGGTTAGCTTAGTGGGGTTTAAAAAAGGTTTGGACTGTTTCCTAAAGGAAAAGTCCATAGACAATTATTAAATTGACTTGGGGAAAATCCACTGCTATTTTTGGGATAAGCAACATAAAATGTATTGAACTTTTTTGGGATCTTGCCAGGTATTTGTGACCTGGATTGACCACTGTTGGAAACAGGATGCTGGGCTTGCTGGACCTTTGGTCTGTCCCAGTGTGACAATACTTATGTACTTATGTTTGTCTCAGTAGACTATGGACTTATTTCATCCTATTTGTTTTAAAAGTATTTCCATGAAACTTCCTTGAGTGTCCCCTACTCTTTGTTCTTTTGGAACAAGTAAAAAATTGATTTACTTCTACTCTTTCAACACCACTCAGGATTTTGTAGACCTCAATCATATCTCCCCTCATCCATCTCTTTTCCAAGCTGAAGAGCCCTAACCTCTTTAGCCTTTCCCCATACAAGAGGAGTTCCATCCCCTTTATCATTTTGGTCTCTCTTCTTTGAACCTTTTCTAATTCTATATCTTTTTTGAGATACGGCGACCAGAACTGAACACAATACTCAAGATGCAATTGCACCATGGAGCAACATAAGGGTCTTTTTTTTAGACTTGGTCAACTGGGAACTGTCCGCTCTTATTTTGCTTTATTGGCATAGAGTTTGATTTTGATACATTGCTGTAATTGTTCTGGGAAATCAATTAAATTTATAGAAGAAAATCTAGCTGTTTCAGAATACAAGCACTAGATTGATTCTCAAATTACAAAAATTTGAGCAGGTTATTTCATTTCACTTATTAGTAGTTATAATCCACCCTTATTCAGGGTGGAGCACAATAAAACATCCACAAAAATACATATAGATGCATCTTCGAAACATTATGCTGCTGACCGCAGAAGTCATGGTGGCACATAGCATTGCACAATATTCATATAAACAGAAGACTCCTGATAAAGTGCACAATGAGCCATTGACAATTTAAGTTTGATTTGATAACCAAAAGGGAGCTACTTTAATTGCTTCAGATATGTTGTAACATGCTCTGACTAGATATTACTCCTTTATTTACAAAATTCATTGGTTTCAATACAGGTGTATATTGTATTTAAATTATCATGCTTTATTTTTAAAATTCTTTACAGAGCAACCCCTGATTATTCACTTGTGCCAATTGATACATTTCTTAGTGCACTTGTGAGATTACTTTGAACAAGAGCAACCTGGAAAAAAAGACACAGAAATGTTTGGCAGCCCATCCCTATTATGTTCTTTGTGCCAAGTGAAAATATTATTTTCCTTAGCCAGCCTAATTTTTCATTGTCATGTGGTGAGCCCATACGCCGTGCCCCCTCCCTACCCATCTTCAAATCAATGCTCAAAGCCCACCTCTTCAATATCGCCTTCGGCACCTAACCACTTCACCTCTTCTCAGGAAAACTTATCTACCCCAACTTGACATTTCGTCCTTTAGATTGTAAGCTCTTCCGAGCAGGGACCGTCCTTAATTGTTAATTTGTACAGCGCTGCGTAACCCTAGTAGCGCTCTAGAAATGTTAAGTAGTAGTAGTAGTAGCTAGGTGAAGAATATCAATTTACTAAATATTTGGTTCTCAAGAAAGAAATAAGTTTTAAGCACTGATGGGGTCTTTTACGAAAGCTTAGCTCGAGTTATCTGCAGCAGGGCCTATAGGAATAAAATGGCCCTGCTGGCAGATAACTCGAGCTAAGCTTAAAGACCCCCTTGTTATGTCTAGCAGTCTTGTGGAAATGCTGATTGTTAGTTTTGTCTATGGAGAAATGGCAATGTAGATTTCCTACATTGATGAATTCATCTTTAACTCTCCTTTTTTGTTAGCTTCACAAAAATCTTGAGTAAATGGATTTTGATCCAGTGTACATTGCATGGATAATCACAGAACTGTTGTCATATATTTTGTAAACTAGTGGGTGCTAAAAATAGATTTTGTATGTGATCAAATGGAATTTTTTTTTTCATTTTGCAAATGACTCTATGAGTTTAGAGTGGGTTTTTTTTTTAATTTGAGCAAATTTACTTTTGGAATCATTTTCATGATTGTAGTTAAATAATCATAGTGTTACATGGTGGTGTTAATCATATGTTGATAAAATTACAGTATATATTTTAAAGATGGCATCGAGCTCAGAATTCCTGATCCATTGTTTTACATGTACAGCATGTATATATTTTTAATTTTTATCCCACCAATGTTCAAAGTGGCTTCCAACATTATTACTGTTTAGACACAATTAGCATTCAGGTACATTAAGGGGTCTCTTGCTACAGCGCGCTATATTTTTTTAACTTAGCGCGCCTTAACAGCAAAAATTTAAGGGGCCCTTTTACTGAATTGCATTAGGCAGTAATGTGCCCCTAACCCAACTTAAAATGGTGTATTTTTATACTATACTACATGATTTCTTATATTCCGCTAAGTTCAGAGCAGATTCTAGGCGGATTACAAACAAAAGTTCATTCAGGAGAAATACAATAGAAACATCTAAAAACTTAAATCTAAAATATATCCCTCATCATCACTATAAGACTTCTTTTTCAACAAACAAAAATTACTTTGAAAAGCATAGTATAGTGGTGTTCTCCAAATTTCCAAAGGCAATCTGTTCCAAAGCTTCACTCTCTGATATAAAATGGACAGCTCTAACATGGATTTCTTTAGAATTCCCCCAAAAGATGGATCATTTCAAATTGCATTCAAATCTAGCCGAGGAAAAAAGATGATGGAAAATCCAAATAATTAATCAAATTACCAGGGACATCACACCATGTAGCAATTTATACATCATACATGCTAACTTTTATAATCTTGGGTACACATGAAGCCAGTGTAATTCTTGTATTAAGGGGGATTCTCTTTCATATTTTCCCAAACCATAAATCACTCTTGCAGCTGTGTTCTGTAGAAACTGCAACCTTTGTAGGAACTTTTTTTAGTAAGACCTCCAAATAGCGAGTTGCAGTAATCCAAAATATGTAAGTAAAACTGCCTGTGCCACTGTTCTAAAACTATTGGAGAGGAGCTTAGAGCAAATTGCTCTTAGCTACCATAATCAAAAAACAATTTTTTAGACAAGGTCTTCGCTTGTAACTCAAAAGTTGGACCTGAATGAATTATAACTCCTAATACTTTTGAATGACCTTCAATCGCTAATATCTGTCCTGTTCCCAGTTCCAAACACTTCACTGGCAACATGGGATATACTCGGGTGTTGTTCGGTAACTGCCAAATGTGAGCACACTAAATTATTTTTGAGGGAGCGGGTCAGGGGGCAGAGATTGGGCATTCCTACACTAAACAGTTAGTGCAGGATTACTGCATGAGCCCTTATTGCCTACAAAATAGGTGACTGTAAGTGCTCACACAGTAATTATTTTTTGTAGTGTCCATTCTAATGACAGCTTTAGCGCATTTACAGCTGCGGTAAAATGGCCTTAGCACGGGAGAAACCCCCACGTAAGGCCACTTTTTACCGCAGCTTAATAAAAGGACCCCTTAATGCACTACCTGCAAAGATTGTGCGATAATTGGGGAGCATGCCCAGCCTGTCCTCAGTTTACTGCACCGAAAACTGCACTAGCGTTGTAAACCTGGTTGCAGTCAGCACAGATACACTTAACATCTCCTATTGAGGAGGTTCTAAGAGAACCTGCGCTAACTGCAAAAGTGACCGCAAGCAGTATTTAACTGTAGTATGCCCATATCCCGCTCCCTAACACAACATGCACAAATTAGTACACACTGAGGCATATTTTCAAAGCACTTAGCCTTCCAAAGTTCCATAGAAACCTATGGAACTTTGGAAAGCTAAGTGCTTTGAAAATATGCCTCAAGGTCATGTCACCACGGTAACGGTTGGCGTGCTTGTTTGGAAGCAGTTACACACTAATTTGTGTGTTAAGTGCTTAGCACACTTTAGTAAAAGGGCCCCTAAGTCACTGCCCCAAAAAGCACCTGCAGCAGGAATGCATCAAGTAACAACCCATAATAACTAGGTGAATTGTTGGGGGAAGTGAGATCCTTTTATAATACTCAGGCACTGAAGAAATGTTTCTGAGTGTCTGCCCTTTTCCTATGTTTAGTGTCCACTCTTGCTGAAAATGGGCAGTTCGGTTATCTTCAATGGACAGTTTGGTAAATCCAAACTTAGGACCTATTTAAGAAGTGTGATAAGATTTTACAGTGACTGTATAAATTGTTAAACCTCTGTTCTAGTGTTGGATATTCCCAGCAGTTTCCATTCATTTATCATGGAGAGAATGCCATTATTGCTTTATCAACTGCATTTCACATAATGTGATGCAGTTAGGTATGCCGTTAAAATGGTGTTACCTGCCACTTTAACAGTTAACACATGGCAGCTACCTCCCTGTTAGCTGTAAGGGGGTGGAGGGAGAGAAATTGTTGGAAATTAGGTCATGGACTGTAAATGGGCTAAATGGCCCAAATATGAGGTGGATGCTGTTTAAGGAGGTGGGGAGACAGAGATGAGCAGTTGCTTTATTACAAGAAACCCATTTGAGAATTAGGTATGCTAGAGACTTTTACAGAGGAGATGGTTCTCACAAGTGTTTTGCAGCTTTAATCAACAGGGATCATGGGTGGCAATTCAGTTTAGCAGGGACTTGCAGTCTTATATGGATGGGTAAATAAGGGATACTGGGGGTAGATGGATTGCAATTAAAGGAAGATAACAGGGACCAAAGGTGGCAATCTTTAATGTGTATGAATTCATCACAGGACCAGAGGAGTTTTATAAGCAGGTGGAACGGAAGATGCTGGAATTTGGAGAAGGAGAGTTTGGAACATTACCCTGAATGCTAGATGAGATCACTCTAAGGACGTGGAGAAGGAAGTGCTGGGCATAGGAAGGGGTTGTTTAAGATGTTTAACAATCAAATTTCCTTTATCTGGCACCTATATCTTCCAGGTCAGAGGACCTATACGTTCTAGGCAGTTCAGCAAGTCTGTGCCAGGATTGATTATCAGCAGAAACTTGTAATCGAAGTACAGGATACTGGGGTGGGGATCCACAAACTGTTAGACCATGCTCAGGTGTAGGATAGTTTTTCAGGACACAGAAGAGCAGATGGGAAGGAAATGTTGCAGAATAAACAAAGCATGGTTAAGGGATAGAGAAGTGTGGTGGAGAATGCTACACAAGGGGTAGGGGACTACCTACAGTGAAATACAGGAAGGGTGGAACTTCGTATGGTCTGGGACACGCTGAAACGATAACCTGTTGCTGCTTGATTAAATGGGGGGGGGGGGGAAATGAGGAAAAACATTTTAATAAGTTGAGAACAATAGGTTAAATTAGAACAAATGCACCCAATTAAAAAGAGGGATGGTACTGGAAAAGACTACAGTACAAGAGGTAAAGAAAAGGCTATGCAGTCTACACAATTCCTGTCTGATTTGACTTGCTTGTTAGTCTTTTTGAGGCAGTGACACCCATGATAGCAACCAAATAAAATTGTGCCCTGCCCCCCCTCCAGAAGTTCAGAGTAATGATGTATCTATGGAGAGCCCACCTAGGTCCTGACCCACAGTTTGGGAAGGTGTGACTTAAGCAAAACTTTAATGAATATAGCAATAAGCCTAGTCACTTATTGCTCAGAGAAATTTTGGAAGGGGGAATTCAGGACAAGCATTAAGAGAATTAAGGGAAGAGGGAATCAGATGATCTGTATCGATATGGGAACTAGGGACTGATTTGTGTCTCTTTATATCACTCATATATACTGAAAAGAGAGTAG
Organism: Microcaecilia unicolor; assembly: GCF_901765095.1. Lineage (NCBI taxonomy): Eukaryota > Metazoa > Chordata > Amphibia > Gymnophiona > Siphonopidae > Microcaecilia > Microcaecilia unicolor. The sequence goes on along the minus strand of NC_044031.1, from coordinate 263,823,399 downwards.
GTATCACAGGATACGATTCAGGGGTACCTAGCTATTCTGTCTTTGCCCAAATTATCAGAAGAGGCTCAGGGAAGACTTCACCAGTTTGGAAGTTATTAAACAGCCAAGGAACAAAACACCTAGGTTGGATGGATTCACGGGGGGCATTCTATAAGAAATTTACAGCAGACATCACAGGGACTCTATTCCATCTATTCAGTGGCTTCTTGCAAGATCTTGAATTAGCTCCCTTAATGAGGGTGGTGGGAATCTCCATATTACTAAAACTATGTAAGGATCATACCTTGTGTGGTTCTCTTTACGTCCTTTTTCTGTCTTGAATATGGATATAACTTTTATGTGAAAATTATGACCACAAGTAGGTAGACAGACAGTTGACAATGTCGAAAACATACTACACTTAATCTGGTCAGTACAACAGAAGAAGGAAAAGGTGATATTAATCACTGTCGACACTGAAAAAAAGTTCAAACTGGGACTTTTGTGAGGGTTAAGGGGGAAATGGGTATTAGTAATTTTGTGTGAGGGATCTGACAATTATATGATAGACCGGAGGCCCAAATATATGTAAATGGGAGTATTCTGACAATTCAGTTGGAGAGGGAGACCCAACAGGGGTATCCCTTGCCCCCGCTACTGTTTGCCATTTCAGTGGAACTTTTGGCAACAAAGCTTAGATGGAATGTGGATATCAAAGGGATACAAATAGTGGTGCAAGAGCACAAATTAGCTTTATTTGTGAATGTCTTACTGTATATAGTCCAGCTGGTACTGACTCTGCCACTGTTATTGTCAGAATTGTAGGAGTTTGAGGGAGTGGCAGAGTTCAATGTAATTTTAGATAAAACTGAGGCAGTTGATGTCTAACAGAAATAGAAGTGGAAAAACTCCGGCCATATTTTCCCTTTAAATAAGCTAAAGACTAAATTAGGTACCTGGGAATACAATAGGGTTAGATAGGGAAATGTGTGATAACAATTATGACAAATGGGGGGGGGAATCTTTTTTTTTTTTTAAGCTTAGCGTATTCTAATGGATATTGACACATCCTATTTTATACCTGTGGGCCTTGGGGCTCTTAGAGCATGCTAATGGCCGCAAAAATAAATATTCTATCTGGGCTCTTTATATGTGTTTCAAGTTTTAGCAACTATAGCTCATAAAGAAATGTTAATCAAGCTACAAAAAGGTGTTAAAATGAGTTGTTGTATTTGTGAGCACAAAAAGCTTTTATTTTGGTGGAAAGAAGGAAGGGATTTAATGTCACCCATCATAAAACAATATTATTTAGCAGCACAATTAAAACATATGTTGCATTAGCCCTTGAGAGAAGGGAAGCCAGAAGTTCAAATAAAGAAAAGAGGGTGGCCAAGCTTTGCGCTAGAACCCTTGCCATAGACCTCAAAAAGAGAGTGGAAATAGGTAAGGGAGGTACAAAATCTATTCCTGTGTTTATTATTATTCTAGCAGGAGATTCTTAAGCCTAAAGGAATCAAGAATGCAGTATATAAGTTAGCTTTAATTAGGGAAGAAAAAGCTTTCATAAAGGGAGATTGGGATGGGTGGGCTCAGCTGGGGTTACAAACTTTTCATCAAATTATAGTGATGATGGATTTAAATAAATTTTAGAGCTCCAGGAGCAAAATAGGTTGGATAAAGGGGACTTTCTAGTTGTGCATCAAGTGCAAAACCTATATGAGGTCTAAATGGATTGGGATGGAGGATAGTGTGGATAGAGAAATTGGAAAACCAATAGGAGTTGTTTAATCAGATGAAAGGAGCAATACCCCTTATACATGATTTTCTCAGAGGAAGAGAATTTAAAAGTTTAAATATATGATTGCTTGGGAGATGGATTTGGGAGAGGAAATATCAGTGAGCGGTTGGAAGCAGATATTTGAAACTACAGGTAAATGGCCTGTTAGCTCTTTGATGTAGGAAAATGCACTTAATGTTCTTCGTAGATGTTATATTTATCCCCTCAAAGCTGAAAATGTTTTCAGTTACCCCAAACTTTTGCTGGAGGCAGTGTGGTCAGGAGGGGACTTTGGCACATTTGGTGGGATATGAAGAAGTGGGTAGGGAGTGGGTAGAGAAATTCATGAGTTATACGGAGAACTTTTGTGGGTGGAGTCAAAATTCTTCCTTTTAGGGTTATTGTTAGGCAGAATTAGCAAGGGCAAGACTGATTAAATGGGGTATTATGGCAGCAAGAGATACCATAGCAAGTTGCTGGAAACGAGAGGGGTAATCAACGTCACTAATATGGAGGGTGCGTTTGGAAATCATGACAAGGATGGAGAAATTGACAGATATCAGAACTCAGAAACTCTATGCAAAGATGGTCTAAATTGAGAAGCTTCTGGAGGGGAAGAGGGGTCGAGGGAGGGAGCAGAACTAGGGGTGGGCATGGAAGAGTTAGGACATTTGTACTTGCTATGATAGAGTTGCTTTGGAAGTTAGGCGTTTCTGTTATTTCGGACATTTAAAAGAAAATAAAAAAAAGAATTATCTTGATACAGTGACAGTTACTGTTGCTTGAAGAGAATGCCTTTCCTACTGGAAAAAGTTTGACATATGCTTATAACATATGAGATTTGTACAGTATATCCCTTCAGGTTTTAGTCTTTCAGGTCAGTGTTACAACATAGTGTGGTGCTGATTTAATTGATCTTTCTGTTAATATCTGTAGCATGTTATGTGTACAGATGTTAGACTACTAAAACAACAAATGTTTCTGTAGTATTTTAGTGTTGAGAATTTCAAACTCTAGCATATCTGATCCTCTTTTATTTTCTCTTTTTATTAACTAGCAAAGAGGAAAAGGACAAATGCTGTACAAAACTTAAATGCACAGATGATGAGTCGGACGGGGATAAACACGACAGCATTGGGGGAATGCAACATGAAGATTTCATTAGCCAAGGCTCACAACAGCCATTCAAGTGAAGATTCAGTAGAAATCTGGAAGCAGATTGGAGTTGTAAAGGCCAAATGCTTAAGTTCAGCTGCTCAAGATGCATATGATAAAATAGAGAGCACACCAGAATACAAGGGACACCAGTGCAGTAAAATTCCAAAATGTTCTCTCAGCTTTGCTTATCCTTTGGAGAAGAGTCCAGTTGTGACACTACATAGCTGTAGCTCTTTGGAAAATGTTCTGCAGCTTCCGGATTATGACCTCAGTAGCAGCAGTATATGTCAAGAATTTAGGACTCTATCAGAAAGCTTGTTCATACAGAAAAAAAAAGATGGGTTTTGTGATGATAGGACTAGGAAGAGTGGTGTCGACATGAGGCTTCTACTGGCCCAAACTGCTGGAGGTCCCACAACAGCAGATAACCCAGATTTTGAAGGAAATACAGAAAGAAAATGTGAAAGTATAAACAGCAACTCTAGATTATGCAGTGAAAAAAAGCAAAACAAACACGCTGAAAAACTGAAGTGTAATACTGGAAGAAAATCCAGAAAACAGATGGTAGGTTTGTATGAAACAGAAAAATCTATTGTTACAGGGATAGTAAGTGAGAAGGGGGGAAAGCATAATGAGATGGAATTGTCAGATAAAGACAGGCAGCCAAATAAATATACAAAAGTCAAATGTTCTAAAACTGTAAATGACGAAACGGATCCACTTGAATTTACAGCAGGAGAGTTAGAAAGTCGTGGAAGGATATGTGCAACTTCAGTTGAACATGATACATTAATTCCTCAAAACATAGAACAGGGAGAGCATTCTGCCCTTTCTAACGTAGAAGTGCAAATGAAGTCTCTTGATAGCTTTGAGAAACTGCCTGAATGGGTAGAAGCTAAAAAACAAGGAAAGAGTTTGATTGGTTGTAGGACTCTGGAATCTATGAGGAAAAAAACATTTCAGTACATAGAGATTTTTGATGGTTCAGCAACTGTTACCATGAAAGATCAAGTTGATTATTCTGTTAGAGATCTAGAAATGGAAAAATCATCCATCAAAGGCTTAAAAAGTAAAAAGAAATTTCAGATGATCAGCTGTCAGAGGATAGTTCCAATGATTGGCAAAAATGAATGGAAAAGCCGTTCTTGTGCTAGAACTAGCCAGTGGTCTTTTCCCAAACGTGCTGTATCCATCTTGCAGAAAAACTCTTGTTTGCCAGTTTGTTTTCAGGATAATTCACATGGAGATATCGTTAAAGATACAGATACAGTTCCAGTTAAAGAAGTTCAAGGACCAGATTTAACACTGGTTCCAGAAAAAGAAGATGACAGTATGTGCAGAAAAAGAAAATTAGATAGCATGGTAGCAGATTTACCTTCTGATGTATGTGAAAATGGGACACTCTGCGAGGATAAACAAGTAAAGACAGCAATGGATCAAGTTGGAAGCAAACATACTATAGTTCAGAAAACTGTTTGTGTTCCCAAGGTTACCCCCATAACCAAAGTAAAGCCAACAGTGGATCAAGTTGGAAGCGATCATACTACAGTTCAGAAAACTGTTTGTGTTCCTGAGGTTACCCCCATAACCAATGTGATGAGTGAACATTCTAAGGTTCAAAACTTGGTCTTTGTTCCCGAGGTTATTCCCATAACCAATGTGATGAGTGAACATTCTAAGGTTCAAAACTTGGTCGTTGTTCCCGAGGTTACTCCCATAACCAACGTGATGAGTGAACATTCTATGGTTCAAAATACTGTCTGTGTTCCCGAGGTTGTCCCCGTAACCAACATGATGAGTGAACATTCTACGGTTCAAAACAGTATCTCTGTTTCCGAGGTTGTCTCTGTAACCAACATGATGAGTGAACATTCTACGGTTCAAAATACTGTCTGTGTTTCCGAGGTTGTCCCTGTAACCAACATGGTGAGTGAACATACTACAATTCAAAATACTGTCTGTGTTTCCGAGGTTGTCCCTGTAACCAACATGGTGAGTGAACATTCTACAATTCAAAATACTGTCTGTGTTTCCGAGGTTGTCCCTGTAACCAACATGATGAGTGAACATTCTACGATTCAAAATACTGTTTGTGTTTCCAAGGTTGTCCCCGTAACCAACATGATGAGTGATCATTCTATGGTTCAAAATACTGCCTATGTTCCCGAGATTGTCCCCGTAACCAACATGATGAGTGAACATTCTACGGTTCAAAACAGTATCTCTGTTTCCGAGGTTGTCCCCGTAACCAACATGATGAGTGAACATTCTATGGTTCAAAACAGTGTCTCTGTTTCTGAGGTTGTCCCTGTAACCAATATGATGAGCTTCAGAAGTACAGACAATTGTGAATATAATGAAGGTAGCATTTACAGAGAAGCTAATAAACCTCTTGATCAACAGACTGTTAAATCCACACGTAACTGCCTTAAGAAAAAGATTAATAAAAATATTGTAGACCTTGATAAATTGGTTGTCAGAGATAAACCTGTGGTTCCAGAACCTGATACAATTCTAAATACAGTAAAACTGCCAAACTTAAGGATTCCAGTATGTAAAAATGGTAAACCAAGAACTTTGCCAAATAGCAGAAATCTAGACCATGGTACACACAGTTATTTGGAACTCCATGAAAATTTGTCTGCTGAAGTAGAGATGCAGAGTAGCACAGAAAAGCAGTATTCCTCTGGACCGGATTTATGTTCTCCGTTTTGTGATACAAAGACGTGTAATGTAGATGCAATATCTATACAACACAGCACAGATCAATCCTATCATGAAAGTTCTAGGAGAACTGTTTTGCAAAATCATTCAAACCAAGTAGAGTGTATACCAGTGAAGCCCAGTTTTGCATCTTGTGAGAGAGAAATTGAACCATCCACTGGTGAAGATTTTGTTGCCTCTGTTGGTATCTCTGGTCAACAAGAGAGTCTGCAACCTGTTCCTTCTGAAAACACATATCCTTATGGTTCTTCGTGTGAAATAGATAGTGGTGAGTCAACAGATCTTCAGAAGAAAAGCAAGACTTATGTAAATGTCTTCAAAGCCTATGAAGATGATGTACTTGTGCTGGATGTGATCCAGGATGACCCTGATCTCTTTGGAAGCCCCTGCGATGAATCAAAATCTCAGGCTGACTCTGCGGACTCTCAGAAGGCTAGTGCTATAAAACATATCCGTGGAGAAAATGGAGTATTTCCTAAATCGCAACTTAAACAGGAGGCATCTAATTTTGGCAAATACAGGTATGCACATTACTCATGAATATTTTATAGGTGTTTTGTAAATGAGGTTCAGTATATAAATCATAAATGGCAGATTATTTTATGTATTACTGCATAAGTAATTAGTACTTATGATTTACACCCAATGCCAACACATCTCAAAGAAATTGTAGGTAACAACATACACTCATAAGCTTATTTTTCTGTGTGTTTTGATCTCAAAGGTGATTTTTTTTCACAAGAGCCACTCAACTCTTGGCTCACCTTCCTCATCGTTGGTCATATCCTTTTAACAATATATTTGGAAACTCTAATGTATTTTTCAATTTTTCATTTTTTCTTAAAATAAATTAAAAAGTGCCACTCAAGGCTGATTGCTGGACCTTTTGCTAACATACAGCATGTTTCACAGAGTCTGCGTCAGGGTCCACTAAAATTAAATACAAACATGTCAGAGAACTTGTTTATTAAAGGTTTACACAAAAAACTTAGTTGCTAAAGGTTATCTACTTACAACATTTTTGCCAGCATTCTAAAAACCATCTGAGTTCTTCAGTTCAAGAAGGCAAAGCAACAGTGACGTTTTAAATAGCAAAGTCACATGGCATACGCAGTCAATCACTAGCTCTGCTTAAGCATTGGTGTAAAGATAGCACAAGAAGGCAGTTGAGCCAAGAGTTGAGTGGCTCTTGTGAAAAAAAGTCGCCGCTGAGGTCAAAATGCACAGAAAAATAAGTTTGTATGTGATTAGCTACAATTTTATTGAGATGTGTTGATGCGGGGTATAAATAAGTACTAGTTCTTGAAAATACTCCCTCCAGTATAGATGTTAGACCTATAAATTTGATTTATTGCATAAGTAAAGCACCATAAGAGATCAAATTTAGGAGCCCCTTTACTAAAGGATGTTAGATTTCGTAGTTATTGTGGCAAAAACTTAACATGCTGTGAGTTAAAATCTAATGCTTAAACTATTGGGGGCCATACCTGGTGTGTCCCCTTGCTGTTGCCACGTTAAAAAGTCCATCAGCAGATGGTACCCTCGTCACAGTTAACACAGTTAAACTTAGTTCCTTCTGTTTACTAGGTGCTAAATGGAACCATACTAACTACACAGATGTCAGTTAGCACACATTATGTACCACACACTACCTGCAGTTTGCTCGTAATGCCCACTCTCTGCCCATGCCCCACCTAGTTATTGCCCCCTAACACAAAATGCTCTTAACAAGCGAATTAGCGTACACTGTTAAAGCAAAACCAGTTACTGGGTGCTGAATCTCACACCTGCCTAGTGCGCTTTAGTAAAAAGGCCCCTTGTATCCCATGCCTACAGTCACCTCGTCTCCTGGTGACCAGACCCTATGGCTGCTTTGGACTGTCTTCCTGTTTCCCAAACATGTTCCAGAGTTCATTCCAGTCCTATTCTGATGTTCCAGCATTCCAGACTTGCTTTGGGGTTCCTGCAGCCAAGCCTCATTTTGGTGCTCTTGCAACCAAGCCTCGCCCTGGTGTTCCTGCTGCCATGTCTTGCTGTGGTGTTCTTGCAGCCAAGCCGTGCTCTGGTGTTTTTACTGCCAAGCCTCACTTGTGACCTCATCTGTAATTGCCTTTATTAAGCACCTGGAAACTTTCAGGCTTGCCTTTGCAACAGAGGTCTTCAGATGAGTTTTCATCTGTGTGTGTTTGTTGCAGTTCCAGCCCTGCTAGTTCTTGTCTTGCCAGTCTTCAACTTCTACTCCAACCCTGCTTGTTCCAGCCCTGCAAGCTTTCAGCTTCAGTTCTAATCCTGCTTGTGTCTGCCCTGTTTGTCTTCAGCTTCAGTTCCTCCACTGTTTGTTCCAACCCTGTCTGCTTTCAGCTTCCATTCCATCCAAGCCAAGCCCGTTCCAGTATTCGGTTCCAGCCAAGCCCATTCCAGAATCCGGTTGTTCCAGCCCTGCTCATCTACAGCTTCAGTTCCCACGCTGCTAGTTCCGGTCCTGCTTGTACCAGCCTGTCTGTGTTCAGCCTCGCTTCCTGTTTGGGTGGTTCACTTGCTGCTGCCGGTGACTGGCAGTGGCCCAAGGGCTCACTTCTCCGGACTCCATGACAGACCGTGACAGATTGCAAAGGCCATGAGCTCAGTAGAACCATCCGCCTTAAAGAGGCTTCAGGAGCACTCTCTTCAGCTTTTACATCATCACAAAGCCATCCAAGGTTTGTCCGCACGCATGGACCAGTTCCAGCAAGGCCTGGAGACGCCTACACCAGCTGCAGCAATTTATGGAGGCATTCCAGGACTGCTACCTGACATCAGCAGCTTCTCAAGCTTTGGTTCCTCTGAGCTCGGACCCAGTACCGGCAATAGCTCCTGTAATGTTAGGTATCCATCTTAAGGCACCACTGATATGTGACGGTAATCCCAAAGACTGTAGAGGTTCTCAACCAGTGTAAAATAATTTTTGAGCTTCAGTCCCAAGACTTTCCCTCCGATAGAACCCGGGTAGCTTATATTATTTCTGTGCTGTCTGGTCAAGCTTTAGCATGGGTTTTTCCTCTCTGGGAAAGGGATGACCCGGTGCTTCATGATCTCCATAGTTTCCTGGAACAGTTTAAACGAGTCTTTGAAGAGCCTGGGCAGGTTACATCTGCAACTTCTGTGCTCCTGAGATTAAAGCAGGGAATGCGGACCCTGGGTGACTATGCTATTAGGTTCCACACTCTGGCTTCTGAATTGACTTGGAACAACGAGAGTCTGGTCGTGACCTTCTGGCAGGGGTTGGCACCCCAAATTAAGGATGAGTTGGCCAGACGTGAGCTTCCAACCAGATTAGACGACCTGATTGAGCTCTGCAATATGATAGATATTCATTTCAGGAGCGTAGCTGAGAACGGCACTCCTCAGAAAAGATAGGCATTAAGACACCGAGTTATCGGTATGCATCACAGGATCCTAGTCCTAGGGAGACCTCTCCCCTAGAACCTGTAGAGCCCATGCAATTGGGTCATACTCCACTCTTGATGCAAGAGAAGCAGAGGCGTCGGACCCTCAACCTATGTCTGTATTGTGGTGATACTGGACACGCAGTCAGGTGCCCAAATAAACCTGGGTCCTTGGATCAGGGTCTGACTGCAGGCACCATAGTAGGCTTATCTTCTGGTTTTCTTCGTAGTCAATTTCTAATTCCAGCAGTGCTTGATCTGGGTCAAAGACAGGAACATACTGAAATTTTTCTGGATTCCGGGGCTGGTACAATTTTATAGACGAATCCCTGGTCCATCAATTTAACATTCCTACACAAAAGTTACCTAAGATCATTCGTCTCTTTTCAGTCTATGGCCGCATTCAAGGATATGTAAGCATACAAACGGTTCCGGTGCGCTTGTGTATTGGCGACCACAAGGAAGACATCACCCTCCAGACAGCAGTGCAACCCATCGTACTGGGTCTACCTTGGCTACAGAGACACAATCCGACCCTAGACTGGGGAAGAGGTGAGATCACGGACTGGAGCGATTCTTGCAGAAAACTTTGTCTCGTCCCCAGTGCTTGCAGTATGGTCGGCAAACAGCAGTACCTAGATTCTGACACTTGGTCTGATATTAGTGACTTACAGTCCCAGGACTCTGATGCCTCTGCGGTTATTTTGTTTCACCCCACAAAAGTCAGCTCCAGGTTGAAACCTGCACTATGTCCAAGACTAAGATTCCCTCCAACGGAAGTTCTAAGAAGAGTCCTCAAGACTTGTTATATCATACCATGCCTGAAGAACAGGACCCGGGTTATAGGGTTCAGGATATTCCTGTTATCAGGGCAGCTTATGGTCTCAAGGACAGCCCATGGCAGTTCTTGGCTTGTACTACTCTAGCGCTGTTTGCAAGATCCAGCTCTGTTGACAAGATCCAGCCTTGTCTTCAACCTATAGACTTGCTATCAACTTCTAGTTCTGTGGTTCCTGTTCATACACCTAAACTCACCATCAGGTTCCACCGAAGATATCCCTGGAAGCCCAGACTGTCACAGTTGTGACTGTATTCCATGCCTACACTCACCTCGCCTCCTGGTGACCAGGCCCTATGACTGCTGTGGACTGTCTTCTTCCTGTTTCCCAAACATGTTCCAGAGTTCATTCCAGTCCTATTCTGATGTTCCAGCATTCCATACTTGCTTTGAGGTTCCTGCAGCCAAGCTTCACTTTGGTGCTCTTGCAGGCGAGCCTCACCCTGGTGTTCTTGCAGCCAAGCCTTGCTATGGTGTTCTTGCAGCCAAGCCGTGCTCTGGTGTTTTTGCTGCCAAGCCTCACTTGTGACCTCATCTGTAATTGCCTTTATTAAGCACCTGGGAACTTTCAGGCTTGCCTTTGCAACAGAGGTCTTCAGATGAGTTTTCATCTGTGTGTGTTTGTTGCAGTTCCAGCCCTGCTAGTTCTTGTCTTGCCAGTCTTCAACTTCTACTCCAACCCTGCTTGTTCCAGCCCTACAAGCCTTCAGCTTCAGTTCTAATCCTGCTTGTGTCTGCCCTGTTTGTCTTCAGCTTCAGTTCCTCCACTGTTTGTTCCAACCCTGTCTGCTTTCAGCTTCCATTCCATCCAAGCCAAGCCTGTTCCAGCATCCGGTTCCAGTCAAGCCAAGCCCGTTCCAGAATTTGGTTCCAGCCAAGCGTGTTCCAGAATCCGGTTGTTCCAGTCCTGCTCATCTACAGCTTCAGTTCCCACGCTGCTAGTTCCGGTCCTGCTTGTACCAGCCTGTCTGTGTTTTGCCTCGCTTCTTGTTTGGGTGGTTCTGACGGTGACTGGCAGTGGCCCAGGGGCTCACTACTCCGGACTCCGTGACCGTAACTGTCTTTGAATAGTTTCTTCTTATATTTGATTCTCGGGATTAGTGTAAAGACACTAGCCAATTGCAAAACAACATATACAGCATCTTTTATTTACCTGTCAGAAGAAAAATGAAATTTTCTGTATAGAAAACGTGATAAAATGTATTACCTTTAGGAAGAGATTCACCTGATGCAATGTACAGCAAGGGTAATTGGAACATATAAATGGTGGTAACAGTATAACTGTAATATAAACATTAAAATAGATCTACGCTGTTGCACACAATCTTGAGCAAATGTTAAAATACATTTCTAGAAAGCATTAAAGTTTCAGGAACCATTGCAATAAATGTTTGTTTTTGATTTTGAGTTGTGTATTGTGGTTTGAAATTGATCACCTGTGACCCAGTGAGATACAATTAATGCAAGAGGTTTTCTTTCATAGTGCTAAATGACATTCAAAGGCAGGTAAACTAAGACAGCCTTAGAATAGCAATTATTTGGATTTAGAAACATAGGCCATATGGTCTTTATCTACCTTATTTATCTATCTTTCTCCGAGGACAAGCAGGCTGCTTGTTCTCACTGATGGGTGACGTCCACGGCAGCCCCTCCAATCGGAATCTTCACTAGCAAAGTCCTTTGCTAGCCCTCGCGCGCCCGCGCACACCGCGCATGCGCGGCCGTCTTCCCGCCCGAAACCGGCTCGAGCCGGCCAGTCTTCTTTTGTCCGCACTCGGTACGGTCGTGTTTTCGCCGTGTCGAGCCCCGGAAAGTCGACCTCGCGCGTCCAAATTCTGTTTGAGCGTGTTTTTTTCCTTCGGGAAAGCTTTGTTAGTCGGGAAGTGCTCCGGAAACCCTTCGAAAGGGTTTCGTGTCAATCCTCCCCGTACTTCCAGCTTTTTGCCCCGGTAAGTTTTCTTTCGTCGTCGGGGTAGGCCTCTTTTCGGCCTCGGTCGAGATTTTTTCTCCCTCTAAATTTTTGGTGCTTCCATTTTCGCCATTTCGGCTTTTGATTTCGCCGGCGTGATTTTTCCGCCCATGACATCGAAGCCTTCCAGCGGCTTCAAGAAGTGCACCCAGTGCGCCCGGGTTATCTCGCTCACTGATCGACACTCGTCGTGTCTTCAGTGTCTGGGGGCCGAGCACCGCCCTCAGAACTGTAGTCTGTGTTCCCTTCTTCAAAGGCGGACTCAGGTAGCGAGACTAGCCCAGTGGAACGTGTTGTTCTCGGGCTCTTCGTCGGCATCGGCACCGGGATCTTCGAGTGCATCGACGTCGTCAGCGTCCAGACCATCTTCCTCGGCCGCCCCTGCATCGAGTGCATCGAGGCATCGGGCCTCTGCATCGGCGCCGAGACATCGGATAGCTGCATCGACGTCGGTGGTACCAGGACCTCGTCTGCTGATGTCGTCGGACGGTGGTGCATCGGGTGGAGTGCAGGTGAGGGCTGTCCATTCCCCTGCTGGTGGCGGTGAGCCCTCGGGTGGGTCTCCTCCTACCCTGAGGGCTCCTGCGGTACAGCCCCCCCGAGATCGACCTTCTTCAGTCTCGGCCCCGAGGAAGCGACGGATGGATTCGACGTCCTCGTCGGTGCCGGGGAGCTCCGGTGACATGCTTCGGAAGAAATCGAAGAAGCATCGACACCGGTCTCCTCCCCATGTCGGCACCGAGAGCTCTGGGTCGCCGAGGGATTCGGCACCCAGCAGGCATCGGCACCGAGAGGACCGCTCACCCTCTGTTCAGGAGGTGTCGATGCGCTCCGCTCTGGACAGCCCGGTACAGCCTCCACGCCCGGAACAGGTACTGACGTCGACGCCTGCATCGACCTCACAGCCTTTCTCTACAGCCGCTCTAAACGAGAGCCTCCGGGCCGTTCTCCCAGAGATTCTGGGAGAGCTGTTGCGCCCTACCCCTCCGGTACCGGCGGTGCTTGCGCCTCCGGTACCGTCGAGCGTGGCGCCGGCTGGCCCATCGCCCAGGTTGAGGTCCCCGACGCGGTACCGACCGCGGCCACCTCCCAGGAAGGCTCCCCGACTACGTCGGCGGAGGGAGCTTCGCCGATGCGGGCGAGGGAGTCTACCTCTCGACGCCCCCATCGTGGACGTGGCTCCACTGAGTCGAGCAGGGCGAGGTTGCAGACACAGGTTCGTGAACTTGTATCTGACACCGAGGGTGAGGCCTCGTGGGAGGAAGAGGAAGATCCTCGATATTTCTCTGACGAGGAGTCTGAGGGTCTTCCTTCTGATCCCACTCCCTCTCCTGAAAGACAGCTTTCTCCTCCCGAGAGTCTGTCTTTTGCTTCCTTTGTCCGGGAGATGTCTACGGCCATCCCCTTCCCGGTGGTTGTGGAGGACGAGCCCAGGGCTGAAATGTTTGAGCTCCTGGACTATCCTTCTCCACCTAAGGAAGCGTCCACTGTTCCCTTGCACCATGTCCTGAAAAAGACATTGCTTGCGAACTGGACCAAGCCATTAAGTAATCCCCACATTCCCAAGAAGATCGAGTCCCAGTACCGGATCCATGGGGACCCAGAGCTGATGCGCACTCAGTTGCCTCACGACTCTGGAGTTGTGGATTTGGCCCTAAAGAAGGCTAAGAGTTCTAGGGAACATGCTTCGGCGCCCCCGGGCAAGGACGCTAGAACCTTAGACTCCTTTGGGAGGAAGGCCTACCATTCCTCTATGCTCGTGTCCAAGATCCAGTCTTACCAGCTCTACACGAGCATGCACATGCGGAACAATGTGCGGCAGTTGGCGGGCTTGGTTGATGCTCTTCCCCCTGAGCAAGCCAAGCCTTTTCAGGAGGTGGTCAGGCAGCTGAAGGCGTGCAGAAAATTCCTGGCCAGAGGAGTTTATGACACTTTTGATGTTGCGTCCAGGGCCGCTGCTCAAGGTGTGGTGATGCGCAGGCTCTCATGGCTGCGCGCCGCCGACCTGGAGAATAGAATCCAGCAGCGGATTGCGGACTCGCCTTGCCGTGCGGACAACATTTTTGGCGAAAAAGTCGAACAGGTGGTAGAGTCTCTCCACCAGCGGGACACCGCATTCGACAAATTCGCCCGCCGGCAGCCTTCAGCTTCTACCTCTACAGGTAGACGATTTTTCGGGGGAAGGAAGACTGTTCCCTACTCTTCTGGCAGGCGTAGGTACAATCCTCCTTCCCGACAGCCTGCGGCCCAGGCTAAGCCCCAGCGCGCTCGCTCTCGTCAGCAGCGTGCGACTCAGCAAGGCCCCGCGGCACCCCAGCAAAAGCAAGGGGCGAGCTTTTGACTGGCTCCAGCAGAGCATAGCCGACATCCAAGTGTCCGTGCCGGGCGACCTGCCAGTCGGAGGGAGGTTGAAAGCTTTTCACCAAAGGTGGCCTCTCATAACCTCCGATCAGTAGGTTCTGCAAATAGTCCGGCAAGGATACACCCTCAATTTGGCATCAAAACCTCCAAATTGTCCACCGGGAGCTCAGTCTTACAGCTTCCAGCACAAGAGGGTACTTGCAGAGGAACTCTCCGCCCTTCTCAGCGCCAATGCGGTCGAGCCCGTGCCATCCGGGCAAGAAGGGCTGGGATTCTATTCCAGGTACTTCCTTGTGGAAAAGAAAACAGGGGGGATGCGTCCCATCCTAGACCTAAGGGCCCTGAACAAATATCTCGTAAAAGAAAAGTTCAGGATGCTTTCCCTGGGCACCCTTCTCCCCATGATTCAGCAAAACGATTGGCTATGCTCTCTGGACTTGAAGGATGCCTATACACACATCCCGATACTGCCAGCTCACAGACAGTATCTGCGATTTCAGTTGGGCACCCGCCACTTCCAGTACTGTGTGCTACCCTTTGGGCTCGCCTCTGCGCCCAGGGTGTTCACCAAGTGCCTAGCTGTGGTAGCAGCGGCACTTCGCAGGCTGGGAGTGCACGTGTTCCCATATCTCGACGATTGGCTGGTGAAGAACACATCCGAGGCAGGAGCCCTGCAGTCCATGCAGATGACTATTCGCCTTCTGGAGCTACTGGGGTTTGTGATAAATTACCCAAAGTCCCATCTTCTTCCAGTGCAGAACCTCGAATTCATAGGAGCCCTGCTGGATTCTCGGACGGCTCGCGCCTATCTCCCAGAGACGAGAGCCAACAACTTGTTGTCCCTCGTCTCCCGGGTGCGGGCGTCCCAGCAGATCACAGCTCGGCAGATGTTGAGATTGCTGGGCCACATGGCCTCCACAGTTCATGTGACTCCCATGGCCCGCCTTCACATGAGATCTGCTCAATGGACCCTAGCCTCCCAGTGGTATCAGGCCGCTGGGGGACTAGAGGACGTGATCCACCTGTCCACGAGTTTTCTCGAATCCCTGTATTGGTGGACGGTTTGGACCAATTTGACTCTGGGACGTCCCTTCCAAATTCCTCAGCCACAAAAAGTGCTGACCACGGATGCGTCTCTCCTGGGATGGGGAGCTCATGTCGATGGGCTTCACACCCAAGGAAGCTGGTCCCTCCAAGAACGCGATCTACAGATCAATCTTCTGGAGTTACGAGCGATCTGGAACGCTCTGAAGGCTTTCAGAGATCGGCTGTCCCACCAAATTATCCAAATTCAGACAGACAACCAGGTTGCCATGTATTATGTAAACAAGCAGGGGGGCACCGGATCTCGCCCCCTGTGTCAGGAAGCCGTCAGCATGTGGACCTGGGCTCGCCGGAACAGCATGGTGCTCCAAGCCACATATCTGGCAGGCGTAAACAACAGTCTGGCCGACAGACTGAGCAGGATTATGCAACCTCACGAGTGGTCGCTCAATTCCAAAGTGGTGCGCCAGATCTTCCAAGCGTGGGGCACCCCCTTGGTGGATCTCTTCGCATCTCGAGTGAACCACAAAGTCCCTCAGTTCTGTTCCAGGCTTCAGGCCCACGGCAGACTGGCATTGGATGCCTTCCTCCTGGACTGGGGGGAGGGTCTGCTGTATGCTTATCCTCCCATTCCTCTGGTGGGGAAGACTTTGTTGAAACTCAAGCAAGACCGAGGCACCATGATCCTGATTGCTCCTTTTTGGCCGCGTCAGATCTGGTTCCCTCTTCTTCTGGAGTTATCCTCCGAAGAACCGTGGAGATTGGAGTGTTTTCCGACCCTCATCACGCAGAACGAAGGGGCTCTTCTGCATCCCAACCTCCAGTCTCTGGCTCTCACGGCCTGGATGTTGAGGGCGTAGATTTTGCCTCTTTGGGTCTGCCAGAGGGTGTCTCCCGCATCTTGCTTGCTTCCAGGAAAGACTCCACTAAGAGAAGTTACTTCTTTCATTGGCGGAGGTTTGCCGTCTGGTGTGACAGCAAGGCCCTAGATCCTCGCTCTTGTCCTACACAGACCCTGCTTGAATACCTTCTGCACTTGTCTGAGTCTGGTCTCAAGACCAACTCTGTAAGAGTTCATCTTAGTGCAATCAGTGCATACCATTACCATGTGGAAGGTAAGCCGATCTCAGGACAGCCTTTAGTTGTTCGCTTCATGAGAGGTTTGCTTTTGTCAAAGCCCCCTGTCAAGCCTCCTACAGTGTCATGGGATCTCAATGTCGTTCTCACCCAGCTGATGAAACCTCCGTTTGAGCCACTGAATTCCTGCCATCCGAAGTACTTGACCTGGAAGGTCATTTTCTTGGTGGCAGTTACTTCAGCTCGTAGAGTCAGTGAGCTTCAGGCCCTGGTAGCCCAGGCCCCTTACACCAAATTTCATCATAACAGAGTAGTCCTCCGCACTCACCCTAAGTTCTTGCCAAAGGTCGTGTCGGAGTTCCATCTGAACCAGTCAATTGTCTTGCCAACATTCTTTCCCCGTCCTCATTCCTGCCCTGCTGAACGTCAGCTGCACACATTGGACTGCAAGAGAGCATTGGCCTTCTACTTGGAGCGGACACAGCCCCACAGACAGTCCGCCCAATTGTTTGTTTCTTTTGATCCCAATAGGAGGGGAGTGGCTGTAGGGAAACGCACCATATCCAATTGGCTAGCAGATTGCATTTCCTTCACTTACGCCCAGGCGGGGCTGGCTCTTGAGGGTCATGTCACGGCTCATAATGTTAGAGCCATGGCTGCGTCGGTAGCCCACTTGAAGTCAGCCTCCATTGAAGAAATTTGCAAAGCTGCGACGTGGGCTTCTGTCCACACATTCACATCCCATTACTGCCTGCAGCAGGATACCCGACGCGACAGTCGGTTCGGGCAGTCAGTTCTTCAGAACCTGTTTGGGCTTTAGGATCCAACTCCACCCCCCGAGGGCCCTGTTTGTTCTGTTCCAGGCTACACTCTCAGTTAGTTGGTAAAATTTTTTTAGGTCAATCTCTGTTATGTCCTCGCCGTTGCGAGGCCCAATTGACCATGGTTGTTGTTTTGAGTGAGCCTGGGGGCTAGGGATACCCCATCAGTGAGAACAAGCAGCCTGCTTGTCCTCGGAGAAAGCGAATGCTACATACCTGTAGAAGGTATTCTCCGAGGACAGCAGGCTGATTGTTCTCACAAACCCGCCCGCCTCCCCTTTGGAGTTGTGTCTTCCCTTAAGAGTATTGTCTTGCTACATACTGGACTGGCCGGCTCGAGCCGGTTTCGGGCGGGAAGACGGCCGCGCATGCGCGGTGCGCGCGAGGGCTAGCAAAGGACTTTGCTAGTGAAGATTCCGATTGGAGGGGCTGCCGTGGACGTCACCCATCAGTGAGAACAATCAGCCTGCTGTCCTCGGAGAATACCTTCTACAGGTATGTAGCATTCGCTGTTCTGCTCATCCATGCCATCTACTATCCCTTCCGCTCCCTTAGAGATCCTATGCACTTGTGAATTCAGATAGTCTTACACCTCCACAAGGAAGCCACAAATTCACCACCCTAGAAATATTTCCTCAGGTTACTCCTAGGTCTGTCCCCTTTTACCTTCATCCTTTGGCCTTTCATTCCAGAGCTTCATTTCATTTGAACGAGAATTGCCTCCTGTGCATTTATGCCATGGAGATATTTAAATATCCCCCCTTTCATATCTTTCTTCCAGAGTGTACATATTTATTTGTAGCATTTGTATCCCACATTTTCCCACCAATTTGCAGGCTCAATGTGGCTTACATTTGCCCTAATGGCGGTTGCCATTACTGGATAGCAGAATTACAAAAGGCGTTGCATTAAGGTGCGTACATACATGGTAAAGATCTTTAAGTCTATCCTCAGTCCATCCTCATACACTGTATGACGGAGACCACTGAACATTTTAGTAGCTGCTCTATGGACAGACTTCATCCTGTTTTTTTGAAGGTGCAGTCTCCAGAATTGTATAAGTACTCTAAATGAGATCCCACCAGGGTTTTCTACAGAGGCATTATCACCTCCTTTTTTTTTCTGCTGGCCATGCCTCTCCTTATGTACCCAAGAGGCATATTTTCAAAGCACTTAGCCTTCCAAAGTTCCATAGGTTTCTATGGAACTTTGGAAGGCTAAGTGCTTTGAAAATGAGCCCGCAAGTGTCCTAACTTTTGCCATTGCCTTTTCTACCTGTACGGCCACCTTAAAATCATCACATATGATTCTTCCCAAGTTCTGCTCCTTTTTTCATGCACAAAAGTACTTAACCCCTTCAGCTATACTACTCCCTCGGGGTTTTGCAGCCCAAATGCATGGCCCTGCATTTTTTAGCATTAACCCCCAAATTCTGTATAGGTTACCCAAAGTTAGGCATTCGGTTTTGGGCAAAGATTGCAGATACATGCATAAAGTAATTGGCGAAGTTGATGGCATCAGTAATTGGACTTAAATGTTAATTGGCACTGGATTAGGAACTGGTTGACGGACAGACGCCAGAGGGTGGTGGTGAATGGAATTCGCTCGGAGGAGGGAAAGGTGAGTAGTGGAGTGCCTCAGGGATCGGTGCTGGGACCGATTCTGTTCAATATATTTGTGAGTGACATTGCCGAAGAGTTAGAAGGTAAAGTTTGCCTATTTGCGGATGATACTAAGATCTGTAACAGAGTGGACACCCGGGAGGGAGTGGAAAACATGAAAAAGGATCTGAGGAAGCTAGAAGAATGGTCTAAGGTTTGGCAATTAAAATTCAATGCGAAGAAATGCAAAGTGATGCACTTAGGGAATAGAAATCCACGGGAGACGTATGTGTTAGGCGGGGAGAGTCTGATAGGTACGGATGGAGAGAGGGATCTTGGGGTGATAGTATCTGAGGATTGAAGGCGACGAAACAGTGTGACAAGGTGGTGGCCGTAGCTAGGAGGTTGTTAGGCTGTATAGAGAGAGGTGTGACCAGTCGAAGAAAGGGGGTGTTGATGCCCCTGTATAAGTCGTTGGTGAGGCCCCACCTGGAGTATTGTGTTCAGTTTTGGAGGCCGTATCTTGTTATGGATGTAAAAAGAATTGAAGCGGTGCAAATACGAGAATGGTATGGGATTTGCGTTACAAGACGTATGAGGAGAGACTTGCTGAACTAAACATGTATACTCTGGAGGAAAGGAGAAACAGGGGTGAAATGATATAGATGTTCATATATTTGAAAGGTATTAATCCACAAACAAACCTTTTCCGGAGATGGGAAGGTGGTAGAACGAGAGGACATGAAATGAGATTGAAGGGGGGGCAGACTCAAGAAAATGTTAGGAAGTATTTTTTCACAGAGAGAGTAGTGGATGCTTGGAATGCCCTCCCGCGGGAGGTGGTGGAAATGAAAACGCTAACGGAATTCAAACATGCGTGAGATAAGCATAAAGGAATCCTGTGCAGAAGAAATGGATCCTCAGGAGCTTAGTCAAGATCGGGAGGCGGGGCTGGTGGTTGGGAGGTGGGGATAGTGCTGGGCAGACTTATACGGTCTGTGCCAGAGCCGGTGGTGGGAAGCGGGACTGGTGGTTGGGAGGCGGGGATAGTGCTGGGCAGACTTATACGGTCTGTGCCAGAGCTGGTGGTGGGAGGCAGGGATAGTGCTGGGCAGATTTATACGGTCTGTGCCAGAGCCGGTGTTCGGAGGTGGGGCTGGTGGTTGGGAGGCGTGGATAGTGCTGGGCAGACTTATACGGTCTGTGCCCTGAGGAGCACAGGTACAAATCAAAGTAGGGTATACACAAAAAGTAGCACATATGAGTTATCTTGTTGGGCAGACTGAATGGACCGTGCAGGTCTTTTTCTGCCATCATCTACTATGTTAATTGGCACTAATTACTGGTTATATGTGTACCTGCGCTGCACCCCTATTCTAGTGCACCTAATTTACATCATACATATCTCTAAAGGATTGTGACCAAGGGAAGAGAATGGGCATTCCCAGGATTTAGGCGTAGAGTTATAAAATACTGCCATTTCCATGCCTGACAGTAGTAAGATACGAGCATTTACACCAGCCTTTGACAGGGGTAAATATGCATAATGTTAGGCATGAAAATGCCTTAAGCTAGTATTCTATAAAGGCAGTTCTTTGTTGAACTGCCTTTATAGAACTTGCACTTAGCACTCATCATCCTGGAGTCTGACTTGGAACATCCTATATAGAATTCTCCCCTAAATTTTAGCTGTCAAAATCTAGACCATTCTTCTGTCTTCTCAAGGTCCCTTCTCATGTTATCCATACAATCAGGGTTGTCTACTCTTGCAGATTTTGGTATGATCCACAAAGAAGGAAACCTTCGGTAATATTGCTTACAAAGAATGTAAACAAAACCAGTCCAACAACTAAACCTTGCAGCACACCAGTGGTAAATCCCTTTCCTTAGAGTGAGCTCCATTTACCACTTCCTTATATCACCTTCCACTCAAATTGGTTCCTAACCCAGTCGATCACTTTTGAGGCCTATACTGAGGATGCTCAGTTTATTTATATGTTATCTACTTACACGACATCTAGTGCTCTTCCTTGATCCAACTCTGTGGTCACCCAGTCAAAGAAATTAATCAAACTTTTCTGGCAAGACCTACCTCTAGTGAAATCATTTTCCTCAAGTCCTGCAATCCATTGGATTCCAGAAACTTCACTATTCTCTGTATGAGAAGAGTTTACATTTCATTTACTTAACACAGATGTCAGACCAACCGGCCTGTAATTCCCAACCTTCTGCTTTTGTGGAGAGGGACCTCATCCACACTTTTCTCCAGTCCTCCAGGAGTACCCCTGACACTAGAGAATCGTTGAAAAGGTCAGACAGCGGAGCCACTAGAACGTCCCTAAGTTCCTTCAATACCCTTGGATGTATGCCATCTGGCCCCATAGCTTTGTACACCTTTAGTTAGCTAGCTAGCTTTTCAGGAACTCAGTCCTCTGAAAATCGTTCAGTTTCTATCACATTTCCATTTCTATTAGTGTTCGTCTTCTGTAGTCTTAAACCCGACCCTTCATCTGTGAACATAGAACAGAAATATTTATTAAGTGGTTCTACATATTTCTCCCCGTCGCCTTTGATTCTCAGAATACCACTTTTGCACTTCCTCCTATCCCTAACATAACTAAATATTTCTTGTCCCCCATTTTACCATATTGACTATTTTTCTTTCATTTGCATCTTTGCTTTCCTAACTACTAGTGTGTCTTAGATTTTCCAGATATTGTCACCTTCTTCCTCTTTCTGTAATCTCTTGTAGTTTATGAAGGCTAGCTTCTTTTTCCTTACCTTCTCATCAACTACTTTTGAGAACCAGAGCGACCTTCCTTTCCTCTTACTTTAATTTATTTTTCTTACAAAAGGTTTGTTGCCCTTAAAATAGCTCCTTTCAATTTTGCCCTACCCTACTGCTAATTCTGCTTCTTTCAGATGTTCCCATCCAGCTAGCAACTTCTTGTGGTAATCTCCCATCTCAATAAAATTAGTGTTTTTTTAAGTTTAGAACCTTCACATGTGAATGAACCCCCTCCACACGAGGCTTAATATTGAACCATACTACCTGGTGATCACTAGATGCAGGATGATCAGAAACACTTTCCTCATTCGTAAGCGCAAAGTCCAATATGGCCTCATCCTACGTGGCTTCCATTACCAACTTCTGGAACAGTTCTCCCTGTAGAGAATCCATGATCTCTCTCTAGAAGAACTCACAAAAGGGGTACCCAGTCATAAGATAAGCGTTGGCATACTGGGACAGACCAAAGGTCCATCAAGCTCAGTATCCTGTTTTCAACAGTGGCCAATCTGGGACACAAGTACCTAGCAAGATCCCAAAACAGTAAAACAGATTTTATGCTGCTTATCCTAGAAATGAGTAGTGGATTTTCCCAAGTGCATTTAATAATGGCTTATGGACTTTTCTTTTAGGAAATTATCCAAACCTTTTTTAAACCCTGTTAAGCTAACTGCTTTTACCGCATTCTCTAGCAACAGATTCTGGAGTTTAATTACACATTGAGTGAAGAAATATTTTCTCTGGGGTGTTTAAAATTTACTACTTGGCTTCTTTGTGTGCCCCTAGTCCTAGTATTTTTGGAAAGAGTAAACAAGCAATTCACACCTACCTGTTCCACTCCACTCAGTAGGTTACTTAGTTTGTTCTGATGGCTGGGCCTTTCCAGTCCTCAAACTGTATGATGTAATGCTTTTTTTTGTATGCCAAAGTGAAGATATCATGTGGTTTAAAATTTTGCAGTTTTCTACTTTTCGTTCTTTTTTTTTTTTTTTTGTTCTCTACACAGTCTGTGCTTTGTCTTTCTGCGGCGTCCTCGGGAGAACTTAACTGCAACAAAAATCATGTTGTTCTTTTGTTTTTAAATCAGCCTACATTGCTCAAAAGTCCATATTAGTCACCACATATCATCTTAATCTATATCCAAGTACTGCAATAATTTTACAGAGCATTCAATCTAAACTTTCAGCTTATCCGTGATGAAACTCACTGTAAATCGAGAGCTTTTCTTGTCATCAGCAGCAGATTAATCCATTACGAATGGGTTGTGTCCATCTACCAGCAGGGGGAGATAGAGAACACTGAAAACCATAGTGCCTCCTGGACGGCTAGCTCCATCTGCCTCTCAGTATTCTCTATCTCCCAGCAGGGTTGGACGCAGCTTATTCAAATCCTTCAAGATCTGCCTGGGGTGGCTCCTGTGTTTTTGCCAGTTGTAGCAGGGGTGTTGTGGCTATTGCAGCTCCACTTTAAAGGCAGATAGGTTAGCCCTTTCCCTGCCTTACCCTTCCCCCTATGTGGATGCAGGCATATAGGTTTGCCCTGTCTCTGCCTTTCCCACTCTCTTCTATGTGGATGCAGGCACATTGGTTCGTCCTTTCCCTGCCTTTCCCACTCTTCTGGACCCCCGGAGTGCCTCTGTAGCTGTTGCCTCTAACTTTCCTCACAGCGTTAAAAAAAAACCATGAGACGCTTGTTAGCGCTGCGATTCTGAGGCTATCTTCTGTCTGTGCAGCGTGACCGGAGCTCTGGGACTCGGTCTGTTGAGGTAAGAGCGTCTTGTAGCTCCTCCGGGGAGGACGATTGTGTTTTTGGTGCGAATCCACCATTTTGAAATTTTCCACCATTTTCGGCGATGGCTGCGGAGGTTGTTAAGCACTGTTCACGTTGTGGCAAGCGCAGATCAGCAGCGGGGCTCTTTAAATCGTGCTCTTCAGACTTCAGGGCTGGCACGAGCATGGCAAGCAATGTCTTTTCCCTCTCGGTGGAGCTGGCAGCGGGCGCCATCTTGGATGCGCCGCATGGTCCGACTCCCACCTGAGTGGAGGGGTCTGAGGCCGGAGGGGAGTCTCGGATGGAGGCTACCAGAGGAGCTGCTTGCCCCAGAGCCTTTCTCCCCTGAGTTTGTGTTGCTTTTACATAAAGCGTTCATGTTAAAGAGGGCTCTGCCGCAGGTGTCTGACTCTGCGTTGTTGCCTGGTTCCCCTCCGGTGGAGGCCGGCCCGGGATTGCTGTCAGGCGTTTTTTCCCCAGACAGTTGGCCGCAGGGCAAGCGTAGCAGGGTAAATTCCCCTTCAGAGAGTGGCGCACCTCCCTTTTCTCCCCCGTGATCGGGCTGTGGGGATTCTGAGGGGTCTGGCAGGCCTTCGTGGTCTGAGGAGCCAGAGGAAGGTGCCGGATTGCCACTGGATCCAGATGATCCCACTGCGGTTAGGATTTTCCACTGCGAGAAGCTGCCAGTGCTTATTTCTTTAGCCTTGCAGGCCCTCTCTATTGAAGATCCTGCGCTTGGCGAGGCCTCCTCTGGTAATCCGAGGATGGCAAGTACTAAGAAGCCTGCTCGAGCCTTTCCTTTGCATGACTTCATCCAAGAGCTTATTTCGGCTCAATGGGCTGACCCCAAGGGGCCTTTGAAAGTTGCCAGGGCAGTGGGGCACTTATACCCTCTTAGTGAGGAGCACTTGGCACGCTTGGCCATTCCTAAAGTAGATGCCCTAGTCACGGCTGTGACGAAGAAGACTACCCTCCCAGTAGAGGGAGGGGTCGCCTTGAAGGACATGCAGGACCGACGGCTGGAATCAGCAATGAAACGGTCCTTTGAAATTTCAGGCCCAGCCTTACGGGCGTCTGTGTGCAGTTGTTATGCTGCTCGAGCATGCCTCGCTTGATTGCAACAGGCAGTGGAACAGCCCGAGGATGGAGCGAAGCCCCTTGTGGAGGTGGCACCGCGGATGGAGTCGGCCTTGTCATTTTTGGCTGATGCCCTTTATGATCTGATCAGAGCCTCGGCTAAACAGATGTCTGTGGCGGTGGCCGCTCGCCGCCTTCTATTGCTACGGCATTGGGCGGCTGACATGGCCTCTAATCAAATGTTGGTGAAGTTGCCCTTCCAGGGCCTTCTCCTATTTGGTGAGGAGTTGGAGAAAATTGTCAAGGGCCTGGGGGATGCTAAACCCCAGCGGTTACCCGAGGATAGGCCGCGGCCTTCTTCCAAGGGTCAGGCGGTTCCCTCCTCTTCCAGACCTCGCTTCTGTGAAGCTAGAAGGTACCGCCCGGGGCGTTCTGCTGGGTTTACGTCGCGTGCCCGTTTTCAGCAGAGGAACTCCTTTCGCTCGGACAAACGCTCCGCAGCGGCCGGTTCAAGGCCTGGAGTTCTGGGCGACCCTCTCAATGATGGTGCACCGGCCCACTCCGATTCCTGCGGTTGGAGGACGTCTTTCCCTCTTTCTCGAGGAGTGAGTCTAGATTACCTTAGATCAGTGGGTTTTGGACCTGATCAGAGACGGCTACAGATTGGAATTTACTGCCCCAGTGAGAGACGTGTTTTTGGAGTCCCGATGCGGCACTGCCGTCAAACAAGCGGCAGTAGAGGAGACCTTGCAAGGCTTGTTGCACCTGGGAGCGGTGATCCCCATGCCTCCTGCCGAACACGGCTGCGGTTGTTACTCCATTTATTTTGTGGTACCACGAAAAGGCAGGTCTTTTCGGCCCATTCTCGACTTGAAGAAAGTCAATGAGTCACTCAAAGTACGGCATTTCCACATGGAAACCCGGCGCTCTGTCATTGCGGCGGTTCAGCCAGGAGAGTTTCTCACGTCTCTGGACCTGAAAGAAGCTTACTTTCACATCCTTATTTGGCCCCCGCACCAACGGTTTCTCCGGTTTGCGGTGTTGGGAAAACACTTTCAGTTTCAGGCCTTGCCTTTTGGCCTCGCCACAGCTCCCCAAACCTTTTCCAAGGTAATGGTGGTAGTAGCTGCCTTTCTCAGGCAAGAGGGTATCCGGGTTCACCCGTACCTCGACGACTGGCTCATCAGAGCGGACTCTGCAGAAGAGAGTCGTCATGTAACAGCCAGAGTGATCTCAGTACTGCAATCTCTGGGCTGGGTCGTCAATATGCCCAAAAGTTGCCTGACCCCCTCTCAATCTCTGGAGTATTTGGGGGTTCAGTTTGACACGGCCTCGGGGTTGGTTTTTTTACCCGAGCAAAGGAGGTGCAAGCTTCAGACCCAGGTCCGTCTGCTCCTGAGGATGCCTCGCTCGCGTGCTTGGGACATTGTCCAGCTCTTGGGGGTCGATGACGGCCACCCTAGAAGTGGTGCCTTGGGCGAAAGCGCACATGAGACAGCTGCAGTGTTCCCTGCTACAATGTTGGTCTCCCATTTCCCTGGATTATCAGTGCAGACTCAGTTGGCTCCCTGCGGCCCGACTCAGCATGGAGTGGTGGCTCTCAGACCGCAAGGTGCGGCGAGGAATGCCTTTAGCGCTCCCTGACTGGTGCCTGGTGGTAATCGATGCCAGCCTGAAGGGCTGGGGAGCTCATTGCCAGGAAAGGCATGCCCAGGGTCTGTGGACACTTGAAGAATCGAAGTGGTCCATCAATCGCTGGGAGTTAAAAGCAGTTTTCCAGGCGTTGATGGCCTTTCAGTCGACCTTGGATGGATTGGCTGTCAGAGTACTGTCAGACAATATGACGGCAGTGGCCTACATAAATCGTCAAGGCGGAATGCAGTGCAGAGTACTGTCCGCGCAGGCCGCTCAGAATTGCCACTGGGCCGAGCTGCATCTACAGTTCCTGTCAGCAGCTCATACTGCAGGTCAGAGCAACGTGCAAGTCGATTATCTAAGCAGACACCACATCGACCCAGCGGAGTGGGAGTTGGGAGACGAAGTGTTCCTTCAACTCTGTGCCAAATGGGGAACGCCCGTAGCAGATCTGATGGCATCAAGCACAAATGCCAAAGTCCCGTGCTTTTACAGCAGACGGAGAGATCCTCGCTCGGCGGGGTTGGATGCCTTGGCTCAACCCTGGCCGCTGGGCCTCCTATATGTGTTCCCGCCTTGGCCCTTGATAGGGCGAGTACTCCTGCGAATTCGGCTGCACCAGGGAGTGGTGATTCTCATTGCCCCAGATTGGCCCAGGCGGCCCTGGTATGCGGACCTCCGGCGGATGCTGGTGGAGGCTCCTCTTCCTTTGCCTCTGGTACCGAACCTGTTGATGCAGGGCCCCGTAACCATGGAGGATCCCTGCCGCTTTGGTCTTACAGCATGGCTATTGAGAGGGTGCAATTGAGAGACAAGGGCTATTCTAACAAGGTCATCTCCACTCCCTTGGCGCCAGTTTGAGGCTTGGTGTGTTCCAAAGGCGATCACACCCATGCGGGCTTCTGTCTCGCCGATTCTTGACTTTTTGCAGAATGGTGTACAAAAAGGCTTGGCCTATAATTCTCTGCGGGTGCAAGTGGCAGCATTGGCATGCTTTCGAGGGAAGGTCGCTGGCCTCTCCTTAGCTGCGCATCCAGACATTGCACAGTTTCTTAGAGGGGTGCTTCGGCTCCGTCCTCCCGTATGGGCACCTTGTCCGGCTTGGAACCTGGGGCTGGTATTGAAGGCTCTGCAGGGTTCGCCCTTCGAGCCGCTGTGGCGGGCTTTGGAGAAGGATATGACTTTAAAGGCAGTCTTCTTGGTGACCATCACATCGGCGAGACGGGTGTCTGAGCTCCAGGCGCTGTCCTGTCAAGACCCATTTCTGCAATTTTCGGAGTCCGGAGTAACGGTACGTACTGTGCCTTCCTTCCTGCTTAAGGTGGTTTCAGTGTTTCACCTAAACCAGCCTATTTTTCTGCCCTCCTTTTCTAGGGAAGAGTTTCCAGAATCCTTTGGGCAGTTGCACCTTTTGGATGTGCGCAGGACTCTGTTGCAGTACCTGCGAATGACTAATGTTTTCAGGACCTCTGATCACCTTTTTGTATTGTTGTCAGGCCCTCACAGAGGGTCTCCAGCGTCTAAAGCCAATATAGCCCATTGGCTTAAGGAAGCCATTTTTTCTGCATATCAGCTATCTGGCCGGCCTCCGCCTGATGCCTTTAAGGCACATTCCACAAGAGCGATTTCTTCCTCTTGGGCTGAGCCGGGAGCACTCTCTCTTCAAGAGATATGTAGTGCAGCTACTTGGGCTTCTAAGCTCTCTTTTGCCCGTCATTACAGGCTGGATGTGGCTGCCAGGAGGGACACGCTTTTTGGAGCACAAGTGCTTGCGCGTGGTGTGGCTTGTTCCCGCCTTATCTAGGGATTGCTTTGATACATCCCATTCGTAATGGATTCATCTGCTGCTGATGACAAGGTAGGGAAAATTAGGTTCTTACCTTGGTAATTTTCTTTCCTTTAGTCACAGCAGATGAATCCATGATCCTTCCCTGATTGACTCTGTTTTGTGTTCAGTTTTTCCTGCAGACATGTTCCCACATTGGAAGAAGTTGGAAAACAGTCTTCAGGATTTCTGTTCTACTACAGGAGGTTGCGTTTGTCCCTCCTTTGTGTTATTGCTCCTGTTCTGGGGCATTATGCTACTTTGCGGTTTAACACTGCTTTGGAAGCTTCAAAATACTGAGAGGCAGATGGAGCTAGCCGTCCAGGAGGCACTATGGTTTTCAGTGTTCTCTATCTCCCCCTGCTGGTAGGTTGACACAACCCATTCGTAATGGATTCATCTGCTGTGACTAAAGGAAAGAAAATTACCAAGGTAAGAACCTAATTTTCCCATGGAAAAGACGCCAGCGCATGCACTGTCAAGTTCTTATATACATCTTCTAAACCGCAGGAGATTTCAAAGCAATGCCAACTAATCTATTTCCTTTTAGACCACTTGGTGTCACTGTTCTCCATTGAAAAATAAATTGTTCTTTTTTCAGTAAAATTGATGCTACGTTACCCCCATACGTTAGCTTTACCTGTGAAAGGACTACAAATTTCAAGTTCCGTTCTGTATATATATATATTTTTTTTAATTTTATTTTTATTGAATTTTATAATACATTTAGTCATACAACATAAATGTCGGAAAAAAAGAAATAAAAATTGTCAGAATATTACAAATCATGAAATAATCCAAAATACATTTAGACCACAATTTATCGGGCAAGAAACAAGGAAAAAAAAAGAAGGAAATATACAACATAATCTAAAGAGCGGTGTCATGCAATTACTCACAGCCGAATATCAGCGTATCAACCTATTGAACATTCAAGGTTGAGTTTCTCTACTTTCTCTAGAACTAATAAAAACCTTCATTTTTTGAGGTTCAAGAAACATATATGTGACTGAATCAATAGATATAATGCAGCGACATGGAAATTTTAAAACAAATAAAGCACCTAGGGCAATTGCTCTAGGTCTCAAACTCATAAATTCTCGTCTCCGCAGTTGAGTATCTTTATTTAAATCTGGATATATGCGAACTTGTTCTCCAAGAAATTTCTCATTTAAATGTTTAAAATATAATTTGAAAATATTATTTCTATCAAGTTCTATCGCGAATGATACCAGAAGGGTTGTCCTCTCTGTCACAGTGTCCAGTGAGTTCTCCAAAAAAGCTGTTAAATTTTCAAGCTGACTTTGGGCAGCCAAGGGGTCCGGTTTCTTAATCCCAGTTAAATATTGGACCTTATTAATAGGTGGAAAAGCCTCTACAGGAATTTTAAGTATTTCCTGGAAATATCTGCGAAGCATGTCTATAGGTGAGGTCAAAGGAGCTTTAGGAAAATTTATAAACCGTAAGTTGTTCTTCCTCCCCTGGTTGTCCAAATATTCTATTTTCCTCTTCAATATATCCCTTTCTTTAGAGTCCTCTCCTGAAAACAACTGCAAAGTAGAGAGTTCAGCCTTTAAATTGCCAACTTGATTATCTTGAGCTTGAATTTTCTCCACTAAATTCTGCTGTGATTGTTTTAAATCCGAAATTTCTTTAGTGAAAGAGTTAGTTACCTTTGTTAGTAGAGAATTCATCCCCTGAAGCACGTCCCATAGGGAGTCCAAAGTTACAACAGCAGGTTTTATCATCTCCGAACCACCAATAGTAGCAGTTCCCGCAAGCGTGGGGTTCGAGGTGGCATTAACCTTCCAACTTTCCGTTGTTCCCGCTATCGGGGCAAATGTCGCCGAGGTACCTCCTAGGAGCGCTTTGCTACTCTCCTCTCCGGGAGTCGAACGAGGCGTTCCTGCCTCGGAGAAAAAACTACTTCCGGGTCGCGGAGGTGCTGTGTTTTCGAGCGGGCTCAACGAGACCGCTCCTTCGCTGTGACCCAGGGAAGCATCCGCGGGTCCATCCGAGGTGAGTGCTTACATGACTTGTGGGAGAATGCCGACTTGCTCCAGGGTCAACTGCCGGGGAGCGGGAATAATTCCAGGTACCGAGGAGGACGGTCCTTTGGGTTTCCCCTTCCTCTTCCCCATATCCTGGGGTAGGAATTACTCGCCCGAAGATTTCCTTGCGAAGTCAAGAGCTCTCTCTCACGCTTCCGCTCTAATCCGCCATCTTGCCCCTCCCGTTCTGTATGTTTATGTTGGTGCCAGTGTTCCACAATGAGGGCCTATTTTATATTTAGCCATAAATTACTTAAGTGTTCTGCTATACGTTGTTTAATTTTTCTCTTCGTATGACCTATATACCATTTTCTGCAGGGCCAAATTATTCCATACAGCACTTGCATAGTGTTGCAATCACTGCTGTGTCTCAAATGAAAAGGTTTGTTGATTACTGGATTAGTAACATACTTGGTTACCCAGGCATATTGACAGTACACACAAGAGTTACAGATCTTACGCCCCGTATCTGCCATGTTAATTGTGTTACTTTTCTGACGTTTTGAAGCTGTAAAGATTTCCCCCAAATTTGAGGCTCTAGTATGCGCAAATCTTGGTATGGAGTCAAAACCATGTAGTGACAGCAATGGCCAATGTTTTTTTGATGATATTTCTTATTTGTATACTCTGTCACGAGTAAGGTAGAATGCATGTCAGTCAGGTACAGAACCTGAAGACAGACTCTTGTTTCTGTAATAACCATTGTCGATGGGTATATTCCTTGCCCGCTTATATGCTCTCTTAACTATCTTATTTGGGTACCCTCTCTGTTGAAACGCATGCTAAGTTCTTTGGAATACAAATCGAATTTCTCTTGAGTGCCACACAACTTTTTCAGTCGTAGAAATTGACCTGTTAGCGCTATAGAAATGATTTATAGTAGTAGTAGTAGTTTTGGATGATAACTTGTGTAATGTTTTACTGTATTCGACTTGATATAGGACATAGTAACATAATAACTATCAGCAGATCAAGACCTGCGCAGTTCATCAAGTCTGCCCAACATGGTGGCCAGAACTGAATTTGGCAGTCTGCAAAGGTTGTTTTTTTTTGTTGTTGTTGTTACATTTGTACCCCGCGCTTTCCCACTCATGGCAGGCTCAATGCGGCTTACATGGGGCAATGGAGGGTTAAGTGATTTGCCCAGAGTCACAAGGAGCTGCCTGTGCCTGATTGTGCACTGGTCCCCCTGAAATGCCAGGACACCAACTGGGCACCCTAGGGGGCACTGCAGTGGACTTCAAAAATTGCTCCCAGGTGCATAGCTCCTTTACCTTGGGTGCTGAGCCCCCCAAAACCACCCTAAAACCCACTACCCACAACTCTACACCACTACCATAGCCCTAAGGGGTGAAGGGGGGCACCTACATGTGGGTACAGTGGATTTTGGGGGGGATTGGAGGGCTCCCATTTACCACCACAAGTGTAACAGGTAGGGGGGATGGGCCTGGATCCACCTGCCTGAAGTGCACTGCACCCACAAAAAACTGCTCCATGGACCTGTATACTGCTGTCAGAGAGCTGGGTTATGACATTTGAGGCTGGCAAAAAAATATTTTTCTTTTTTTTGTGTGTGTGGGAGGGGGTTGGTGACCACTGGGGGAGTAAGGGGAGTCCCTCAGTTCTGTTCCAGGCTTCAGGCCCACGGCAGACTAGCGTCGGATGCCTTTCTCCTTCATTGGGGGGAGGGCCTCCTGTACGCGTATCCTCCCATACCTTTGGTGGGGAAGACTTTGCTGAAACTCAAGCAAGACCGCGGAAACATGATTCTGATTGCTCCTTTCTGGCCCCGTCAGATTTGGTTCCCTCTTCTTCTGGAGTTGTTCTCCGAAGAACCGTGGAGATTGGAGTGTTATCCAACCCTCATCACTCAGAACGAGGGGGCGCTTCTGCATCCCAACCTCCAGACCCTGGCCCTCATGGCTTGGATGTTGAGAGCGTAGACTTTGCCTCCTTGGGTCTCTCGGAGGGTGTCTCCCGAGTCTTGCTTGCTTCCAGGAAAGATTCCACAAAAAAGAGTTACTTCTTTCTATGGAGGAGGTTTACCGTCTGGTGTGACAGCAAGGCCCTAGATCCTCGCTCTTGTCCTACACAGACCCTGCTTGAATACCTTCTACACTTATCTGAGTCTGGTCTTAAGACCAACTCTGTAAGAGTTCATCTTAGTGCTATCAGTGCTTTTCATTACCGTGTAGAGGGTAAGCCGATTTCTGGACAGCCTTTAGTGGTTCGCTTTATGAGAGGTTTGCTTTTGTCAAAGCCCCCTGTCAAACCTCATGCTGTGTCATGGGATCTCAATGTCGTTCTCACCCAGCTGATGAAACCTCCTTTTGAGCCTCTGCATTCCTGCCATCTGAAGTACTTGACCTGGAAGGTCATTTTCTTGGTGGCAGTTACTTCAGCTCGCAGAGTCAGTGAGCTTCAAGCCTTAGTAGCTCATGCTCCTTATACCAAATTTCATCATAACAGAGTAGTCCTTTGCACTCACCCTACGTTCTTGTCAAAGGTGTTGTTGGAGTTCCATCTGAACCAGTCAATTGTCTTGCCAACATTCTTTCCCCGTCCGCATACCCGCCCTGCTGAGCATCAACTGCACACATTGGACTGCAAAAGAGCATTGGCCTTCTATCTGGAGCGGACGAGCCCCCACAGACAGTCCGCCCAATTGTTTGTTTCCTTTGATCCCAACAAGAGGGGTGTGGCTGTAGGGAAACGCACCATATCTAATTGGCTAGCAGATTGCATTTCCTTCACTTACACCCAGGCTGGGCTGACTCTTGAGGGTCATGTCACGGCTCATAATGTTAGAGCTATGGCTGCGTCAGTGGCCCACTTGAAGTCAGCCACTATTGAAGAGATTTGCAAGGCTGCGACGTAGTCTTCTGTCCACACATTCACATCTCATTACTGCCTTCAGCAGGATAACCGACGCGACAGTCGGTTTGGGCAGTCGGTGTTACAGAACCTGTTTGGAGTTTAGAATCCAACTCCTCCCCCCTAGGCCCATTTTTATTCTGTTCCAGGCTGCACTCTCTGTTAGTTGTTAATATGTTAGGTCAATCTCAGTTATGTCCTCGCCGTTGCGAGGCCCAATTGACCATGTTTATTGTTTTGAGTGAGCCTGGGGGCTAGGGATACCCCATCAGTGAGAACAAGCAGCCTGCTTGTCCTCAGAGAAAGCGAAAGCTACATACCTGTAGAGGGTATTCTCCGAGGACAGCAGGCTGATTGTTCTCACAATCCCGCCCACCTCCCATTCGTAGTTGTGTCTTCCCTTACCTTAGCTATGTACTGGACTGACGAGCACGCTCGCATTCGGGCGGGAAGACTGCCGCGCATGCGCGGTGCGCACGGGAGCGCGAGGCTAGCAAACTTTTGTAGCTAGGGAAGATTTTCCGGTCCTGGGCTGCCGTTGTACGTCACCCATCAGTGAGAACAATCAGCCTGCTGTCCTCGGAGAATACCCTCTACAGGTGTGTAACTTTCGCTTTATATTATATTTACAGTTCATGTTTTGCTGTAGTCCATGGTTTTAGCATGATGTGTTTGATATCATATTTTTTTAGACATTTTATATGGTTATTTTATTATTATGTATGTATTTGTTCTCTTGTAGAGCAATTTTAATAGACCCCTGACACAGACGGCATCCCTGCCGAAACACAGACCCATGTTGGGTCTTTATTTGGTGCTTTAGAATAAAAACTATTTGTTCTCCTCACGAGTTGGAGCTGTGTGTCATCCTGTACTTCTTTGGAGCTTTTTAGTAATTTGTGTTCTGCCATGACACTAAACGCTGTGGCGGTGTTTTTTCTCTTATTTTAAGCATACTTGAGAAAACTGTCTAAAATTCTTTTTTTTTATTATTATTGCAGCCCTAAACTTCCTGCTTACCACCAACGTGGAGGGACAACAGATTTTAATCGATATTGTTGTGGCTCCTTGTTCACAGGTAAAAAAAAAAAAAAAAAGATTATGTTAGGTGAAATATAGATTGAGCAAAATTAATTTGGATTATTGTTCTGAATTAAGTATTAATATTTGTGGTGGTCACAAAAATTTCAGCCTAAATTTGAGGCAGATAATATCAGTATGCTCAGATCTGCTGGAGGTTACTGACAGTTTATTTCATAGTTGTTGTCTATATCCAAATTTGAATGATTTTTCTCTCATCTTCAGATTTATAAGAAAATGTAGGGAGAATGAAGGTGTGCTAAGTGATTCTGTATGTATCCCCCCCCCCCCCCCCCCCCCCCAATCTGCTGTTTAAGATAATGCATATTAGGTTTGCTGCAGTCTGGTTTCACAAGTTTGAGGTTTTGATGTGCTAGCATCAGGGTTCTGAGGTTCCATTATTTATAGAATTATTCTGGTTAATTTCTGACCAGTATTACATATATACCCCCAAATTTAATTTCTGTTTTTAATAATAATCTCTATATATCATACCAGTGCTATACTATATAGTTTCCTTGCATCACGGTACACAGTTGTGTTCATATTAATTTGTGTGTTAAATTGTGTGTGTGTATGTGTGTATGCATGCAGAAATAACGTACTACATATATATCTCCTATATAATAAAAAGCACCTCCAACGTTCTGAAGCTGAGAAAGTGAAGCCTTGAAGCATTTGTGCTTCTGCTATATCCATCTCCTGAAATGACGTCACGTACTTCTGTGTTCGTAAAGACCAATCACTGGAAGGGAACGCTGCAGAGTTGCCAGGCAACGGAACACAACGTCACACGCATGAGGGTGTCGTCCCTCCCTTCCAGTTCCAGGCCCCCTACCTCCAAATTTTAAAAGTCAACTTCACTTACGAAATCGGGTTTACGGTGGCCGACGGCAGCAGCGGTAACAGGCATGCAGAATCAACCCTTCTCTCTCTCTCTCTCAGCTCTAGTCCCGCCCTTGCAGAAACAGGAAATGAGGGCGGGACCAGAGCTAAGAGCGAGAGAAGGGCCGAGCCTGCATTCCTCTCTCACAGACACACTCGCACCCAGTCTCACTCTCTGTCACACACACACACTCGCACATTCTCTCTCTCTCTCTCACACAGTCACGCTCACACACACTCTCTCAAACATACACACTCCGTTTCATTGGTTTCAGAAACGGGCCTTTTTTCCTAGTGTATATATATATATATATTAGGTAGAGCTACAATAATCTTCACTGAACATGGAACCTTGGCAGTCAGCCAGATATGTAGGAGGCTACAGGGTAGCGAACAATATCATGGGCGTAGTTTGACTGTTTCATTTGGGGGGGCAAAGGATGGGGCGGAGCATATTAGCATATACATTTGCATATATATATATATATATATATATTCAAATGAATATGCTAATATGGAGGAAGGAAGGAAGGAAGGGAAAAAGAGCTGGCTTTTTTTTTGGGAAGAGGCAGTGTGTCATGATTTAGGCTCTACACCCTTTCTGATGTTTTGGTGCCATCTCAGTAAGGCCAACACACAATCTCTCCACTGCAAAACGCAATACACAAACTTGTGCAAAAACCCACTCATATCCTTACTAAACCATAACAGCACTAATTCCAAGGATAGGGCGAGCTACAACCTTATGCGTGAAAAGGCAGAACTGTAATTACACCAGGCAGGCTCAAAAACACCAATACACTACCTCGTGAAAAAAAAGCAAAACAAAAAGGGCTGCAAATACTAAACGCTAGCAGAATACTGCACCTTGATCACACATGAAAAACACATGACACAAGGAACTAGAAATAAAAAAATATGAAGGCAAAATACTGGAAAGTTAACTGAAGAAGTCAGACTCAGCATGCAGCAATACCAAAAAAATTGAAACTTACATGCAAAATATCACAGATGCACATTTCAAAAAGCTGACACATTCCAATTAATAAATTCTGAATAAAATACTTTTTTCTACCTTTGTTGTCTGATCATTTAGTTTTTCTATTCGCAAATGATACATATGCTTAATTTGCAGTTCCCTCTCTTTCAAGCATCCCCTCCTCTGCAGTTTGGCAGCTGGCTTCTCTCTCAACTGTCCTCCTATTGTCCAGCAGCTCACCCTTCTCCCTCTCACCTCCTGATTCTGCAGGCCTTCTCTCTCTCAACCCTCCCCCCCCAGCCTTGTGATTCAGCTCATTCAACCTCCCTAGTCCAACAGCTTCTCCCCTTTCCCCCCCCCCCCCCCCCCCCCCCCCCCCCCCCCCCCCCCCCCCCCACTGATCTGGCAGCTTCCCTCTCTCTGACCCTCTCCAGTTCGACAGTTCTCCTCTCTCTCAACCCCGCAGGTGCCTGTAATCCAGCAACTCCCCCTATCTCAATCACTCCCAGCCTGTGCGATCCAGCAGTTCCCCCTCTCTTAACCCCTCCTGCCCCTGTGATTCAGTAGCTCCCTCTCTCAAACAACCCCCCCATTCCAATAACTCTCCTCTCTCTCAAGCCTCCCCCCCAGCACTTGCAATCCAGCAGCTTCCTCTCTCTCAAATACTCCATCTATCCAGCAGCTTCCCTCTCTCTCACCCGCACCAATACGGCAGCTCTCCTCTCTCTGAACCTCTCTCTCAGACACTGTGACCCAGCATCTTCTCCTCCTCTCTTAACCCCCTCCCCAGGGTCCCAGCAGCTTTCCCCCCTCTCACCACCTACCAATCAGGCAACAACCTCTCTCTCAAGCTCCCCCATAGGGCAGGGCAGCCCCTCTCTCTGTTCCCCCCCATATCCTCCATGGTTCTGCAGCTCCACCCCCCCCCCCATCTACTTTTAAATAAATGCTTCTCTTCTCTAGCAGCGGTGAACAGGCAAGCGTAAAAGCAGCAAGCAAGCGCAGCCAGGTTCAAGTACTCCATCCTTCACTTTCTGAATCCTGCCCTCTCAGCGTCCCGCCCAGGGTTGCCAGGTGGAAAATTTTTTTCCCACCCAAACCAGCCTAAATCCAGCCCAAAACCCGCCCAAACTCAAACCTCGCCCCTGACACCCCCACCCCCGCGTCATCAACCCCGCCGTCATCGGCCCCGCCTCCCCCGTCATCGGCCCCGCCCAGAATGTCACTAACCCCGCCCCCGTGGCCGAAAAAAAACGCCTAAAAAACCGCCCAAAAGACAAAAAAGAAGCCCAAAAAACCGCAACCCGCCGCGGGCAAAAATTGCCCGCGGCGGGTCGCGGAAAACCGCCCAATTGGGCGGTAAAACCGCCCACCTGGCAACATTGGTCCCACCCGAAAGGAAATGACATCAGAGGAAGGCGAGACGCAGAGAGGGCAGGATTCAGAAAGCGAAGGACGGAGTACTTGAGCCTGGCTGCACTTGCTTGCTGCTTTTACGCTTGCCCGTTCGCCGCTGCGGGAAAGAAGATTAAGTTGTTTTCTTCGTCTTCGTCGTGTTCATCGTTTGGGGGGGGGGGGGCCTTGCCCCTCCCTTGCCCCCCCAGTCTACGCCCATGAACAATATGGCAGCTGGTAGCTAATTGATTACCTAATGAATTAAGTTATAGTTTTTAAAAACCTGCTCAATAAGACTGGGGAGAGGAGCTTTGTGTGTATTTGGTGGTGGTGGGGGGGGGGGGGGGTGGAGATAAATCTCTATTGGAGAACCTGCTGAGGGGAGTGAAGCTGGAGACATTTTAGATTATGTTTGGAAGCTTTATAAGAAAAAACCTCAAGACCATTTTGAGTACACCATTACTACAGTATGTTCAGAAATATTAAAATAGGCTAACTAAGCATAATGTTAAACATGTATTGACTTTATTGGATAAAATTACATAAACTTATACTATAGTCCAGTGATTCCCAAATCGGATTTGTTGGACTCTTTTCAGGGGTTCCCCAAGAAATTAGTTTTTAGAATATGTTTGATGATATATATATTTGACATAAATTGAGGGTTCCTTGGTGTATAAAACATATATTTTAGGGGTTCCACCATAGTAAACAGTCTATAGTCTGTGGTTAAGTTTGAAATGTGCATGACAGTTTGGCTTGCATACCACAGGCAAAGGAGTAGGGGATGACACAGTGACTTCCAGTCACAGGATAAATCTCCAGTCTTTGAGTAAAGCACCAAAGAAGGAATTGGTGCTTTTGAGTAACGCACCCGTTCCTTCTTTGGTGCTTTACTCAATAAAGACTGGAGATTTATCCTGTGGCTGGAAGTCATGGTGGTTTACTTAGGGGTTCTTTCTGTCTTTGCTCCTGAGTTTAGCTTGCATGGCATATACATAGACAGAGCAAGAGAACATTTGTTCACAGGTTAGCCTTACTGAAACCTGCTGTTCTCAGTGTCTCTTGGGTTTTGAGCTTGTACTAGTTGGTGTGGGGGGAGGTAACATAGATGTCAGAATCAGCCAGATATACAGCAGATTTCATCTACAGGCTAACTAGGAGACTGATTTATTGCTACTGTTGAATATTTATTTGCATACTGGGTTGGGCTGCAATTTTATATTTTTCAATCAGAGCTCTATACCAGAAGAAAAGTAGCTTGGGGAAATTTTCCAAAGGCAAGCTTCCATAGATGGAGATGGAGCTATAAAAGAATCCTTAAAAGAAGAAACTTACAGAGAGAGCTCCGGTTCACCCTGAATAATGGTGTTTTTCACAATTTATCAGGGACTGTTCAAATGGTCATCTTGGGAAAACCATGATGGTCATATGGGGCAGCACCAAGGAAGGTTGCAGATACTGATTGAATTCCTATGTTGTAATGCATTTACCTGCTTTTGGTAATACACAGCTATCTTTACTCATCATGCCACTAGAACCTAGGTATGTACATTTGTTAGTACACATTTAGTTCATTAGTGCACCTAAAAAAAATTGGAATGTAACATTTACTTTTGGACATCTACAGTTAGCAAAGTATTTTACAAAAGGCTTACTGGTTGCTGAGCTTTTTATAAAATGCCTATAAGGCAGAACTATCTTCTATTTGGCGACATGCACAGTGGGAGCAGTATCACCCTGAGCTCTCGGATTAACCCATTAGTGCCCAATGTTCCCATATGTGGGAACAAATATGGGAACATTGGGCACTAATGGGTTAAGGAGACAAGTTAAAAAAAAAAATGAAATTTGCCCTATGGTCCAAACAAGTTTTTTTTCAGCTGACTCTTGGGACATATGTAAATGCTGAAGTCTAGATTAAAAAAAAAGTATGATTGTTTACTATTGTAAAATTGGATAGCTGTTCATAGTTTGCCCACAACATGTCTCCTTCAAACTTTGCATGCTACAAATTTAAGGAATCCTCTTACTAAGCTTTAGTATAAAGTGGCCTTAACGTGCCCTCATGTAGTTTCTTTTGTCTCCGAGGGAAAGCAGGCCTTTGTACTCTCACAGATGAGTGATGTCATCTGACGGAGCTTGGTGCAGAAACTGACCAGCTACATGTAGGACTTTCTAGCAGCACCTTGCATGCGCGCAGGTTCCTTCCTGCCTGGCAAGAATGCCATCACCTCAGTCTTAGTTTTTCCATGGAGCTGAGAGGACCCATCTTCTACGCGGCACAACTTAAATTTTTCAAGTGCCTTCTCTTGCGGTTCCTTTCTGTATAATTTCTTTATTTTCTCCGTTTTTTTTAATCTATTCCTTCTTACCTTTTATTTCTCCTATTTTTTTTTGTGGCATTTTTTAAGGGTTTTTTTTTTTTCCGTGTTTCCTTAGGCCCAAGGTTTGGCCACAGCCCCATTTTTTTTCAGTGCCAAAACTAAGTAGTTTAATTTAGCCTCAATTTTGTTTTGATGTCCCAGAAGGTGCCCAGTGGCTTCAAAAGGCGTGCTCATGAGTGATTTCCATGACTGACCCACACTCATAGTGCATCGGATGCCTCGGGCCTGACCATAAACCTAATTGTGCCTTTCTCTGTTTAAAAATGCAGCTGAGAACACAAAGCAGAGCAGGACCAGCAGGAGAGACTTTTTAGCTCCTCGAAGTCCGGTGCATCGACATGAGCACTGGAAGCATCAACCTCGATGGTTGCATAGACTTCAGCATCCACTGGGAGTGCACCGGCATGAAGAAGATCGCCATCTCTCTCGACATCGGGCGCTGATAGTACGCCCCAGAACTAGTCAGAATCACCCAACACCGAGGGTGCGCTTGGGTTTCGGCATCATCCTCATCAGCACCACAGGACCACAATCAATACATCGGGGGAAGCCCAAGAAGCACTGAAGAAGCCCAAGAACAGCCGGCACTGAGAGGAGTACTCCCCCTCTATAGAAGTGGTGTCAATGGGCCAGTCTCCATGCAGTCAGTCCAAGCTCCTGGTTTGACACCGACAACTGCTTTGACTGCCACCCTACTGGTGCCCACGCCTTTGCCAATGCCCACCTTCAGTAAGCCATTCCAGACTATGCTCAGAGAGAAGCTGGTGCAGTTACTGCAGATGCAGGCCGCTCCGGCATAGAGGATGCATGCACCACAGGAGGATCAGCCCCTGCCCCTCTCTGAGGAGCCACCGATGCCTGGGCGGAGGTCCTCGATGCCAGTGCTTCAGTGGGTGTCAACGTCGGATCACTCAGGACTCCATTCAGCATTGTGGGAGGAACCTTTCCCGGTGTCAGAAGCTAGGACTGAGCCTTGAGGCCCTTTAGGGCATGGACATGGCTCCACCAGGCCGAGTCAGGCATAGACTCCAGCAGCTGACTATGACTATGCTGAAGAGTCTGATTTAAGACTGTTCCTGGGATACAGAGGAGGAATCATATTCACTTCCTTCTGGTCCCTCTCCTCAAGAGAGATGAAAATCCCTCCTGAGGGACTCTCTACCTATAGCCCAGTACAAGTCTTTCACAATCGAGCAGGAAGCAGGATCAAAAAGTTTCAACAAACTTCAATCTTGTCTTATTTGTTGTCCCTTTCCTGTGTCCTGGTTCCAGTTCCGATCCAGCTGCTAATCATTCTTTTTTCTGTTTCCAAAGGCAGGGAGCATATCATTGTTTAGCAAAAGTAGTAGTTGCTTAAACTAGTGGCATATCAGTGAAGGTAGAAAGGAGCAAGAGCAAAGAAGAGTTCAGAATGAACACACTCCCTTCCATCCTACCCTACTTGATGAAGGAGGATTGGCTTTGCTTGCTGAATCTCAAGGATGTTTTAAACACACCTCTGAAATCATCCCACCTGCAGAAAATACCTGTGAGTCTTAATGCACACAGACCATTTCCAGTGCAAAGCTGTTCCCTTCGGTTTCTCCTCAACCCCTCCCCTCCCCCCCTCAGTTTTCACCAAATGCCTGGTGGTTATGGCAGCTCATCTGCACAGACGGCATCTAGTTTTACCATACTTAAAAAAAAAAACTAGCGTCTGACAGCTTCATCAAGAGATCAAGCTGACTTCCTCAGGAACAGAACAATTTGCCACCTCCAAAGTCTAGCTTCAGCCTACAAACAAAGTTTCATTTAGAAGTGCTGTTCTGTACTTGAATTAAGCAAAAGTTTTCCTCCTCAAGACAAACATTTTGAAACCAGAAGATTCAGTGGTCTCTAGCAGTCGAGGCCAGAA
Organism: Microcaecilia unicolor; assembly: GCF_901765095.1. Taxonomy (NCBI): domain Eukaryota; kingdom Metazoa; phylum Chordata; class Amphibia; order Gymnophiona; family Siphonopidae; genus Microcaecilia; species Microcaecilia unicolor. The sequence continues at coordinate 263,781,985 of NC_044031.1, read as the reverse complement.
AGGCCATATGCCAGCTTCAGTCCACGTTGTCTTTTGCCTGCCTCCAAATGAGGTGGTCTCAATAGGACCTCAAATTTCAGTAGAATGAATGCATCCAGCCAGTGCAAACAACCTACTGAACAGTTGTCAATAGCATAGCATCACTTATATAACAATGGTTTGTATAGGACTGACAGCTTTCTAGGATCTAATCACAGTAATGATATTCTTCAGGTAGAATTCAATGGATGCACGATCCCAGTGGGATTTATTAATGCTTGATATTGAATGTGGTCAATGCACTCCCAGTGCAGCCCCTGGACCTATAGATAACGATGTCTTCTGATATAGACATTGATAGACTGAGAAGCACCAACATTTCACTCTCACTGTTGCTTATGGCCATGAAAACCTCTGAACACAAACTGTATCAAGAGGATTTGTGGTCAGACCCCAGGCACTGCAAGCACCAGTTATAGATGTATGCAACTGGATATGATCGTGCCATACCTAGGTCACTTTTTTCCTTACCAAGTGCACTTTTTAAAGCTGATGGAGCTTTTTCCTGAGACAAGTCACCGAAAAAGACAGCCAGAGCAAAATCAGAAGGAGTAGTCTAATGGTTGGGAGACCTTGGGGAACTTGGTTCAATTCCCACTGCAGCTCCCTGTGACTCTGCCCCAGGTACAAAATAAGAATCTGTATATAGTATGTAAGCCACTTTGATTGTAACCACAGAAAGGCAGTATATCAAATCCCATCCCCCCTTCCCCCATATGAGGCACAAAGTTGTTTGCATGCACAATGCTGCTTCCCAAACGCTTCTGGAAGATTTCCAAAGACAAGCAAAATATCAAATCCTCACATAGGTGATGTTACCTGACAGAAGCTAAGTGGGAAAAAACGTCTGCGTTACAGAAAACAGGATAAATTGATTATACATCAGAGAATGGAGCAATAGAGAACTCCTTGAAATGACTTGAATCTCTGGTTAATGAACTTCCCTCATTTGATGGGATTATCTGTTTGGGATACTTTAAAGAATTTTTTAATGGAGGTTTTACAAATACGAGCTGAAGTAGTACCACATGTTAATAAGATTTATTTTCTCCCAAGTGAAAATTGATTGAGTGAGGGACGCTATGCCACCACTTTCACAAAGACCAATAGACAATCGCTACAAACCAATATCAACCCTTAGCACAGATGGAAAACTGAATAGGGTGTGCAACCTATCAAGCAGAACTTTGAACGAAATTGAGACCAGTGTGTTGAGTAAAGACTTATCTTTTGTCCCCACTTCACACTACAATTCTTTCTATACTAGAATTAAGTTTTTTAAGTTCACACACAATCTAGGATTATTGATTATTTTTCAAAACAAACTGCAAGTGTGTCAGATATGTCCATTGTTAAGAAGGATAGTAGATGAATGACTCCAGGCATTCAGAATCCAATGATTAAAGCATATGAAAATGTTGTATTGAAAGAAATTTCACAACTAGAAGCAGTTAGGACAAGAAGAAAATATTTGAATTTTGGCAAATCTGAAAGAGCAGCTATAGACCAAAGGATTATTATAAAACTGGCAGATAAGGGTGGAGGGATTGTCATTATGAACACAGAACAGTACTTGAAGGAGATTAGTCGTCAATTGGAAGATCATAAATTTTAAAGACAACTCCCGGGGAATCCCACAGCTTGTATAAAAAGATCCATTGATGTAATTTTGAAGATAGAAAATCAAAATTTTTTCTAGTGATATAACCTCCTTCAAAACCTGTGTGTACAATATCCACGCATCCCTAGTCTGTACATTTTGCCCAAAATACATAAATCATTAGAGAATCCGCCTGGGAGACCTATAGTTTCTGGAAATGAATCTGTATTAGAACCACTCTCTACCTTTACAGATAAGTTTCTTTGACCACTTATCCATTCTGTCCCTTCATATATAAGGGATTGCTCAGATTTTATCAATTGTCTTAATAAGTACAAATTGAAGAGGATTGCATTCTGGTTGCACTTGCAGGTGAATTTTTGAAAGAGAAGGACGCACATCTTCCGACACAAATCGGGAGATGGACGTCCTCTCAGGGTCGCCCAAATCAGCATAATCGAAAGCCAATTTTGGGCATCCTCAACTGCTTTCCGTTGCGGGGAAGACCAAAATTCATGGGGGCGTGTCAGCACCGTATCGAAGGCGGGACTGGGGCGTGATTTAGAGATGGGCTTCCTCGGCCGATAATGGAAAAAAGAAGGGCGTCCCTGACGATCATTTAGCTGACTTTACTTGGTCCATTTTTTTCCACGACCAGGCCTCGAAAAGGTGCCCGAACTGGCCAGATGACCACCGGAGGGAATCAGGGATGACATCCCTTTACTCCCCCAGTGGTCACTGTCAGCAATCATTGTCTAGGTTGGTCCCGAGTCCAGCTCACAGAGGCAGTGGGTTCCCAAAGAATCCACACGAGTTTGGATATATAAAGTATATTATATTTGCAGATATGTATAGGCTTACAGCACTTAGAACAGGTAACTGGTACAGGGTTGTATCTGTGTGTGTTTAGGGAGAGAAAGAAAGGATAGGGTGTTCAGAGGAAGGGAGAAGCCTTGGAGTTGTGCTGCAAGAGGTATATATGTGTGCAGAGGGAAAGGAAGAGAGAGAAAGAAGTAGTGCATGCAGAGCCCGGTGTGCTCTGCTTGCAGGGAGAGAGGGCAGAGATGCCCCCTGACAGAGAGCAGTGCCCTGGACAGAGAAAGGGGGGGGGGGGGGAGCTCCTCCCGAGCACCATGTGCTCTGTTTTTATATCTCCAGATCAAAGGGATCATAAAACTTATCTTCTTCCTAGCCAAACTCCGTTTGCTTTCTTTGAAACCAGGAGAGGTGAGCAATTTCACCGGTTGTCCTTTTTGAAGTTACAAGCTATGGGAACCTCTATGTCTGGCCTCCTTTGTTCTCAAAGAGAGCTCTGCTGATCAAGAGCAATTAAACCCAGGGCTATTTAGACCATTTGGTCCCTGTCATCCTCAATGGTTCCTGAAGGGGAGGGGGGAGAGTTTATCAGAGGTCAGAAGCTGGTCTACTATTAATCAAGCTGGTTTCATATTAATATAAGTATGTCCAGCAATAATTGTGACTTCCAGGAATCCTGACAGTCACCAACCCCCTCCCACCCAAAACAAATTTTGAAAAACATTTTTTCCAGCCTCTATGCCAGCCTCAAATGCCATACACAGCTCCATCACAGCAGTATGCCGGTCCCTGGAGCAGTTTTTAGTGGATACAGTACACTTCAGGCAGGCGGACCCAGGCCCATCCCCCCCCCCACCTGTTACACTTGTGGTGGTAAATGTTAAGCCCTCCAAACCCCCCCAAAACCAACTGTACCCACATGTAGGTGCCCCCCTTCACCCCTTAGGGCTATGGTAGTGGTGTACAGTTGTGGGGAGTGGGTTGGTGGGGGGGGGGGGGGTTGAGGGCTCAGCACCGAAGGTAAGGGAGCTATGCATCTGGGAGCAATTTGTGAAGTCCACTGCAGTGCCTCCTAGGGTGCCCGGTTGGTGTCCTGGCATGTGAGGGGGACCAGTGTACTACGAATGGTGGCTCCTCCCAAGGCCAAATAGCTTGGATTTGGTCGTTTTTCAGATGGGTGTCCTCGGTTTCCATTATCACCGAAAACCAAGGACGACCATCTCTAAGGTTGACCTAAATTTCATGATTTGGGCGTCCCCGACCGTATTATTGAAGCGAAAGATGGCCGCCCATCTTGTTTCGATAATACGGGTTGCCCCGCCCCTTTATGGGGCTGTCCTGCGACGACGCCCTCATGACAACTTGGGTGCCCCGTTTGATTATGCCCCTCCATATGTGTAATCATTGTACACAAATATCCCACATGATGCAGCTTTGGACATAATTCGAGGAGCCCTTTCCAAGAATCCACATCAAAGAATACCAGTTGAATTTTAAATGTGTCTGGCTGAAATTACATTGACACAAAACTATTTTTGTTTTGATAAGATATTTTATCAACAAATTCGGGAAATAGCTATAGGGTGCACTATGGCACCCTGTACTGTGGATCTCTATATATGGCCAATTTTGAACAGAAAGTTTTGATGATGCACCCCTACAGGAATCATGTACTAATGTGTACATCTCTTTATAATTATCTTTGCTGTAGATAAGACCCATTCTGACTGTCTGCAACAGGAATAACCAATTCAAAGAGCAGTCAACAGGACAGTACTTAAAAAGCTGCAATGAACTTGTTTTATTATATAAGCTTACATGGGATTTAAATTTAACTGACAGTGTTTTCAGGCAATCCTAATCCAGTCAAGATGCCACTGTAATTAGAGAGTCCAGTCTATTTTCACCACATCATATCCAGATATGATTATCAACATGTTCAAATTTCATTTGTTGGTGCAAAATATTTATGCCTGCACATTAAACTTAAAAAATAGAGCTGCATTTTGATTAAGATTTTTAATTGTGATTAATTGTACAGTTAAAGGGGAGGCATAGCCAGCAGTCAATTGGGGGGGGGGGGGGGCACAGGAGGAAGGGGCAGGGATAGACTGGGGGGGGGGGACATACATTTCCTCCCCACCTCCCCCCCACATTTCCTCCCCACCTCCCCCCCCCCCACATTAGATATCATACCTTTGCTGGTGGGGGTGCCGAAGCCCTGCCAGGCGAAAAAATCCTCTGCTAAAGAGGCCCTGTTTTGCCGCCTTGGGAGCGAGGAAGTCAACAATGAGCCTCCAGTTGCAAATGCTGGCACTCCCTGAACATGTTTCCTTCTCCTGAGGCAGTACAAGGAGGAAGGAAGTGACTCAGCAGCGGATATCTTGGGTTGGTAGGGCTTCAGCTACCCCACCAGCCACTGAACAAGTACTGCAACTTTGGAGGGGACCTGAGCCCAAAGGAGGGGGCCCGGGTCTCCAAGGCCCCTCTCCTGTGGCTGTGCCACTGATTAAAAGCCCAGCATTTTCCTTTCTGTCGCCTCCAGGTCCAATTCTGTGTCCATTCCTCCCTCCCCACTACCCCCAATTCCGTTCTCTCTCTTCCCTCTCTCCCAACACACTTCCTTCCCTCCAATACCTCTCTTTTTTTCTTCCTTCCTTCCCTCCACCCCAGTTTCATTCTCTCTCCCATCTCTCCACCCCAGTTTCATTCTCTCTCCCTTCTCTGAGCCCAACATCTCTCCCTCTCTCTTCTCCCTCCACTTCCCTCCCTCCACCCTTCTCTCTCTCAATTTGGCATCTCTCCCTATTTCCCCCATCCCTCGTGCACAATCCAGCATATTTCTCTCCCCTATTCCCTTCTCCCCCCCACCATCCAAGGTTCTCATTCCCTTCTCCCCGACCACCTGAGTTTCTGCCCCTCCCCCGGCCCTCTTTGCTGGCCACCTGAGGTTCGCTTGCTCTCCCTCCCTCCTCCGGATCGCCGGGGGGGGGGCACACTTCCCCCCCTCCCCCTTTCTACCGGTTTATCTTTTCAGTTTTTGGTAAGTCTTTGGCCCTGCAGCAGTGGCTGCAGTAGTACTGAAAAGCTGCCTGTGATCTGCACCAGACCTTCCCTCTGATCCAAACAGCAAGTTGTGTCAGAAGGGGGAAGGCGGGTCAGAGGGAGGGCCTGGTGCAGGCCACCGGCTTCTGTTCAGTATGGCTACCACTGCTGCAGGGCTGAAGACTTACTGAAAAAGTAACTCAGGAGGGGAGGGAGAAATGCTGGACCGCGCTTAGCAGTTAGGAGATGCGGAGAAGTAGAAGGTCAATTATTAATCACGATTAATTTTTTACATCACACTTACTAATTGGCCCGTTAATCGCTGTGTTAACAGCGATATATAACAAGGAAATGGGGTGGAGAGAGCCCAATATCAAGAGATCAGTCACCACATATAAGGGTAAGATGCTCCAGAAAAACCTTTATTAGAATAATGCATTTTTTTACTTTACCACTCCTACTTGATTAAAGTTCGGAGTGGATTACATTATCAAAAAACTAGGCAATCAGACTGGGAACATGCATAATCAAGAAAAAATACAGTCATTGTTAATCAGAGAAAGATTAAATTGTACACATTTTTTCTAAATAAACCAACCTTAAGAAGAAATTACATTATAAAAACCCACCTAATTAGACTCACATTATAGAACTATATAATAAATAATAATATCTCACTTTACTCAGTTCAGATAAGAATTGATCCAAAGTTAGCCTAAAAATACATACAATACATACGGAGTGGAGGAGTGGCCTAGTGGTTAGGGTGGTGGACTTTGGTCCTGGGGAACTGAGGAACCGAGTTCGATTCCCAGCACAGGCAGCTCCTTGTGACTCTGGGCAAGTCACTTAACCCTCCATTGCCCCATGTAAGCCACATTGAGCCTGCCATGAGTGGGAAAGCGTGGGGTACAAATGTAACAAAAAAAAAATACTTTCTAAATAGATTTGCTTTGAGTAGTTTATGAAAGGATGCATATTGAGCCATTGAAACAACAGAACTTGGTAAAGAATTCCAAATTTTTGTTGCCTGATAAGAAACTGAGAGACTCCTGAGAAAATTAAAGAGTCATGGGATAGGAGGCACCGTTCTGGTGTGGACTAGTAATTGGTTATTGGACAGAAAACGGTTAAATGGTCATTTTTCTCAATGGAGGAGGTTGAACAGTGGAGTGCCGCAGGGATCGGTACTGGTACCGGTGCTATTTAACATGTTTATAAATGATATGGAAATCCGAATGACGAGTGAGGTGATTCAATTTGCAGATAATACAAAACTATATAAGGTTGTTAAAACACATGCGGACTGTGAAATATTGCAGGAACACCTTGGAAATTGGAAGACTGGGCAACCACATAGCAGATTAAATTTAACATGAACAAATACAAGGTGATGCACATTGAAAAGAATAATCCGAATCATAGTTACCTGATTCTAGGGTCCACCTTGGCGGTCAGCACTTGAGGAAAAGATCTAGGTGCCGTTGTAGATAACACGCTGAAATCTTCTGCTTAGTGTGCGGTGGTGGCCAAAAAAGCAAATAGGATGCTAGGAATTATTAGAAAAGGGATGGTGAATAAGATCGAAAATACTATGATGCCTCCGTATTGCTCCATGATGCGACTACACCTTGAGTACTGCGTTCAGTTCTGGTCGCCGTATTTCAAAAAGGAATTAGGGTTCAAACAAGAGCGACCAAAATGATAAAGGGAATGGAACTCCTCTCGTATGAGGAAAGGCTAAGAGGTTAGGGCTCTTCAGTTTGGAAAAGAGATGGATGAGGGGGGATGTGATTGAGTTCTTCGAAATCCTTAGTGGTGTAGAACGAGTAGAAATAAATCAATTTTTAGTCGTTCGAAAAGTACAAAGACTAGGGGACATTTGAGGAAGTTACATGGAAATACTTTTAAAACAATTAGGGGGAAATATTTTTTTATTCAATGAATAGTTAAGCTCTGGAACTCTTTGCTGGAGGATGTGGTAACAGCGGTTAGCGTTTCTAGGTTTAAAAAAGGTTTGGACAAATTCCTGGAGGAAAAGTTCATAGTTTGCTGTTGAGAAGGACATGGGGAGGCAGCTACTTGCCCTGCAAGTGGTAGCATAGAATGTTTCTAATAATTGGGTTTCTGCCAGGTACTTGTGACCTGGCTTGGCTACTGTTTTGAAACAGGATACTGTGCTAGATGGACCATTGGTCTGACCCAGTATGGCTACTCTTAAGTTCTTATGTTCTAATGTAAAATAAACCTGTAAATGACTTTTTAAAATACAATCCCTTTATATGAAGGAAATGATCATCTTAAATAATTTCGAGTATCACACTTTGATGCCAGAACACATATAATTGGGGACTAAGCCCTGGAAAATTTTAAAAACAAAACACTAAAGTTTAACAATTATTCAGGCCTCCACTGGCAACCAGTGGAATTTTATATAATAAGGGGTAACTATCAAATCTTCTCAAACCACATATGAGAATAATAGCTGAGCTTTGAGTAGTTCTTAATTTCCTAAGAAGTGTGTTGCACAACCAGGATACACAAGGTTGCAATAAAGTTTCGTCAAAATCAAAAATTGTACTATAGTTGAAATTTTTCTTTAGTAAAATATTTCCGTACACATTTCAGTTTATTTGTAAACGAGAAACATTTTTTCACAATACCATTTACCTGGGTCTCCCATGACAAATTATATCCCAAAATTATTCCTAGGATTTTCAAAGATGATTCTAATTTATAGGTAAAGCCAATTATCTTCTCTTCTCCTTCCTTTTACACCATATCCCTCCCAATCTCCTTTACCTATCATTTCCTTTCCTGTCTTACTCCCCCATTGTAAGGCGCATTGAACCTGCTGTATGTGGGAAAGCGCGGGGTACAAATGTAATAAATTAGTGTAAGAGGACCTGTTCGTAGTAAATTATCCTTATGGCTGATTAAGAGAAACTTAGTTTTCTTGTTAAATTTTAAATGATTATTAAACATCCAAGTAGACATCAAATTCATAGTCTTCTAATTAAGATATCATATATTCAACTCCTGTTGATACTGGAATTAAAATTGTAATATCATTGGCATACATAAAAACTTTTAATGCATTCCATTTTTCTGAGTAGACTCCCTCCATCTTTATCAAGTAAGATCTTAGTGTATGGAAACTCTTAAATCAGCTTATTACATTTCCTGTAATTCCAATGTTGTTCAATGTATTTATCAATAAAGTATGATTCACTACATTAAATGCACTTGATAAGTCAAACTGCATAATAAGGGGCTTCTTTCCCTCACTTTATTAAATTCAAAACTGCATCATACAGCCAAACTCGGTTGAGATGAATTTTTATCCATAGAAAAGCCTTCTCTCCCTTCCCTCTTTCCCTTTCCCTCCCATTTTCCTCTGTATTACCTTGACTCAGTTACATACAGGTCATTTAACGCTATGGGTGGTATGAAACATAGAAATGTTAAATCTATTTAGCTTACTAATGGTTCCTTTTACTAGGGTGCGCTAAATGATAAGGTGCCTATTATATTTCTATCGGCATCTTATTTAGTGCGTGCTAATCATTAGTGTGTCTTTGTTACTTAATAACTTAGGAATCCTTTTACTAACTCCTCAGTCAGGTGTTAATGAGTCCAGGAATGGAGTCCACAGCTTTATCAATTGGGATATTTTCTTCTCTCCTTTACCAATTATCATTATTTTAAATGACTGCACTGGATTGTTGTTCTGAAGAAGGATTTACAGAATTTTTAAAATTTTCTTACAGGTAAAATAAAAAGGCAAAACTCCTCTCCACTTGGAAGTGAGTCTGTAGGAGGACATACCGAAGAGTCTCTTGAGGAAGGACAACTGACAGAGCCTGAAGACTGCAAGAGTAATTTTGAAATGATTGTGGAGGTATTAGTGAAGTACTCTCTTTCTCTATCTCCTGAAACAAAATATGACCAGATAAAATTCTCTTCAAGTTTGTGAGGTCACCCAAAGGTTTATAGTCCTTGTTTTGTTTTGCTGCTTGGTGTGAAAATTTTCTTGAGACATTCTAATATATGGTGTTTGCCTAGTGCTGGAAGTTTGTTGACCTGCTGGTGTTCAGAAGATGACACAAACATTTGCTGTGTAAAATCCAAATGTTGCATCTTTATATTTCTGTTGAGCAGTCCAATACTATTCACACTAAATGCTTCCATTTGTTAGAAGGTTTTTCCTAAGAAAGTGAAAAACCTATAGCTTATACAATACACAAATTCAGTAATATAGATGAGTATGTATGGTAGTACTTCAAAACAAGTGTCAACCATAAGTCGATCCCATGTATAAGTTGAAGGCAGTTTGGGGACTAAAAATGGCCAAAATTGTTCTCCATGTATAAGTTGAGGCCATACACAGCCAAATTTCACTCACCCTCTCCCCAGCCAACAGGTCTTTCTCCATGACATATGCACTTCTTCTTGCCTCACTCACACCCCGCCCCAGCCAGCATGTCCTTCTTCCCGCTTCACTCGCACCCCTCCCCAGCCAGCATATCCTTCTTCCCGCCTCACGCGCACCCCGCCCCAGCCAACATATTCTTCTTCCCGCCTCACGCACACCCCGCCCCAGCCAGCATATCCTTCTTCCCGTCTCACTCACATCTCACCCCTTTTGTAGCTTCACATCTCTCTGCCATGCAGCACTGACACTGCAGCGGTACACATAGACCACCTGAGGTCTGCTCCAGAGCACTCCATCTGACATGTCACATCTATGCAGAAATAGAAAGTTGAGTCAGAGAGAGCTCTCCAGAGCATACCTTAGGTGGCTTAGGTGTATCACTGCAGTGCCAGTACTGTATGGCAGAGAGATTTGAAGGTACACACGGGGGTGTGGTGTTGAGATGCCGAACTACAGTTGGCGCCAGCAGGGGTACAGGGGTATTAACTTTCTTAGCGCTGTTGGTTTTACCCATGGATAAGATAACCCTGGTTTTTCCCATGCATTTTAGCACAAATTTCTCTATTATAGTTAAGTATGTACGGTATTTGTATGTAAACTCATTTTACCAAACGGTAAAATATTTATTTCACAGAACAAATTTCCTGAAAAAGCAGTTGCTCTGAAAGATGAAAAAGGAAATGTTTGTGAAAATCATAAAAGGTATGTCTAATAACTTTTCTTCTGCACATAGGCTGTTAATACTGGATGTTCCATATGTCTTTTTTCCTTTAAAACAAGCGTGATCATTGAATTCTTTCCAGTCTCTTCACACATGTATTTGTGTGGCTGTGTTCTATGTGTTGGTCTTTGACTTATAGAAGGGGGCAGGTGGTGGGGGACCAGCTTTGTTCATGGGAGATGTTTTTGTGCAAGGATCCTCAAATCTGGTCCTTGAGATCCACAGTTGAGCTTGGTTTTCAGGATTTCCACAATGAATATGTTTGAGGTTTATTTGCTTTTAATGGAAGCAAAGGACTTCAAGGACTGGATTTGAGGACCGCTGTTTTAGGGGGGATTTGGTATGGTGTATAGTTGTTAGGGTGCAGTAGTTTTGAGGAGAGGGGGATTATTGGGGCGTAGTTGAGGGGGTCTTTTCAGTTTGGTGGGGTACTTGCAGGAGGGGTAGTTTGGGGGATAGAACAGGTTGGGGAGTAGTGGGTTCTCCGAGGACAAGCAGGCTGCTTGTTCTCACGACTGGGTGACGTCCGCGGCAGCCCCCACCAACCGGAAAGAAGCTTCGCGGGACGGTCGGCACGCAGGGCACGCCCACCGCGCATGCGCGGCCGTCTTCCCGCCCGTGCGCGACCGCTCCCGCCAGTTCCTTTTTTTCCGCGCCTGGAGAGAGTCGTGCCTTGCCGCTCTCTCTGTTCAGCCGCCGGATTGTTCGATCGCGTGTACGCTGATCGTGCTTTTTTCTACTTTTTACTAACGGTTTTCGTTACCGCCCGGTTTCTTTTACCAAAAAAAAAAAAAAAAAAAAAGAGAAACCCTGCGCGTGTGGGGCACGCGCTCCCTTTTTTCCCTCGCTTCCAGCGGGGCCGCCACGTTGCGGCCTAGTGGCCACATGGTCGTTTTGCTTTTTCGTGGTGTGATTTCAGCCACCATTGACGACTTTGACTTCGCCGACGCGATTTTTCCGTCGATGTCCTCGAAGGTCCCGAGTGGATTTAAAAAGTGTGGTCGCTGCGGCCGGCCGATCTCGCAGACCGACACCCACGCTTGGTGCCTCCAGTGCCTCGGGCCGGAGCACAATCTCAAGTCGTGTGCTTTGTGTCTCGGTCTCCGGAAACGGACTCAGGTTGCGAGGCAAGTTCTACGGGACCGTCTTTTTGGAACTTGCGCCGGCCCCTCGACGTCGACCTCGAAGGCATCGGTATCGACGCCCGGTCCTTCGGTACCGGTATCGATGCCCGAGACATCGGCACCGATGGCAGCGACCCCAGGAGAACAGGTCCCGTCGGCCCGCCGGTCCTCCGGTGAGAGTGGGGGTGAGAGGCCGCATGGGCAGTCGGCCCCGGTCACTCCCTCAGCTCGTGGGCCACGGGACCGAACCCTGTCTGACCCGGTACCTCGAGACCGAGGGGGATCGACCTCCTCCTCCTCCATGCCCTCCGGCGCCGGTGACGGGCATCGGAAAAAAGACAAGAAGCGTCGTCACCGGTCGCCCTCGGTGCAGCCCGATGTCGCAGAGGAGGCGACGCCGAAGCGTCACCGTCGAGAGGAGCGGTCTCCGTCGGTTGTGGAGGTACCGACGCGTCGGGGTTCCGGCACCTCGGTGCCGTCTCCTGGCTCCCAGCAGCTTCTGGCACCGACACCCCTACCGGCCCCACCGCCTTTCCCGGCAGCGGGCCTGGACGAGTGCCTCAGAGCCATCCTTCCGGGGATCCTGGAAGGGCTGATGCGCCGGGGCCGTCGACACCGCCGCCGCTTGCAGTGCCGGTCTCGACCGCCACGCAGGTGGAGTCCCCGTCGACGTCGATGGAGGGAGCTCCGTCCCCGCCGGCGCGGGAGTCCACCGCTCGACGACACCGAGACCCTGGTGCCTCGACGTCGAGCCGGGCCCGGTTCAGGACTCAGCTATATGAGCTTATGTCCGACACCGAGGATGAGGACTCGTGGGGGGAAGAGGAGGACCCTAGATATTTCTCCTCAGAGGAGTCTACGGGCCTTCCCTCGGACCCCACGCCTTCACCGGAGAGGAAACTCTCACCTCCCGAGAGTCTCTCTTTTGCCTCCTTTGTGCGGGATATGTCTATCAGCATTCCCTTCCCCGTGGTCTCTGTGGAAGAGCCGAGGGCCGAGATGCTCGAGGTCCTCGACTATCCATCACCACCTAGAGAGTCCTCCACGGTGCCGCTGCACAATGTCCTAAAGGAGACGCTGCTTCGGAACTGGGTGCGACCATTAACTAACCCCACCATTCCCAAGAAAGCAGAGTCCCAGTACAGGACCCACTCTGACCCAGAGCTAATGCGGCCACAATTGCCCCATGACTCGGCGGTCGTGGATTCTGCTCTCAAGAGGGCACGGAGTTCGAGGGATACCGCCTCGGCGCCCCCGGGGCGGGAGTCTCGCACTCTGGACTCGTTTGGGAGGAAGGCCTACCAATCCTCCATGCTCGTGACCCGCATCCAATCATACCTGCTCTATATGAGCATTCACATGCGGACCTATGTGCAACAACTGGCGGACCTGGTCGAGAAGCTCCCGCCGGAGCAGTCCAGGCCTTATCAGGAGGTGGTCAGGCAGCTGAAGGCGTGCAGAAAGTTCCTGTCCAGGGGTATTTATGACACCTGTGACGTGGCATCTCGTGCTGCGGCCCAAGGTATAGTGATGCGCAGGCTCTCATGGCTGCGCGCCTCTGACCTGGACAACCGCACCCAGCAGAGACTGGCCGACGTCCCTTGCCGGGGGGATAACATTTTTGGTGAGAAGGTCGAGCAGATGGTGGACCAACTGCATCAGCGGGAAACCGCTCTCGACAAGCTCTCCCACCGGGCGCCTTCAGCATCCACCTCCACAGGTGGACGTTTTTCCCGGGCCCGGCAGGCTGCACCCTATTCTTTTGCGAAGCGTAGGTACAGCCAGCCGGCCCGAAGGCCTCGTCAGGCACAGGGACAGCCCCAGCACGCTCGTTCTCGTCAACAGCGTGCGCCTAAGCAGCCCCCTGCGCCTCCACAGCAAAAGCCGGGGACGGGCTTTTGACTGGATCCATGGGAACATAGCCGCCCTACAAGTGTCCGTACCGGACGATCTGCCGGTCGGAGGGAGGTTAAAATTTTTTCACCAAAGGTGGCCTCTCATAACCTCCGACCAGTGGGTTCTCCAAATAGTGCGGTGCGGATACGCCCTGAATTTGGCCTCCCTGCCTCCAAATTGCCCTCCGGGAGCTCAGTCTTTCAGCTCCCGCCACAAGCAGGTACTTGCAGAGGAACTCTCCGCCCTTCTCAGCGCCAATGCGGTCGAGCCCGTACCACCCGGGCAGGAAGGGCAGGGATTCTATTCCAGGTACTTCCTTGTGGAAAAGAAAACAGGGGGGATGCGTCCCATCCTAGACCTGAGAGGCCTGAACAAATTCCTGGTCAAAGAAAAGTTCAGGATGCTTTCCTTGGGCACCCTTCTGCCAATGATTCAGGAAAACGATTGGCTATGTTCCCTGGATTTAAAGGACGCCTATACTCACATACCGATACTGCCAGCTCACAGACAGTATCTCAGATTCCGCCTGGGCGCACGGCACTTTCAGTATTGTGTGCTGCCCTTTGGGCTTGCCTCTGCCCCACGAGTGTTTACCAAGTGCCTCGTGGTGGTAGCGGCCTACCTACGCAAGCTGGGAGTGCACGTGTTCCCATATCTCGACGATTGGCTGGTCAAGAACACCTCGGAGGCAGGAGCCCTCAGGTCCATGCAGTGCACTATTCAACTTCTGGAGCTGCTGGGGTTTGTGATAAATTACCCAAAGTCCCATCTCCAGCCCACCCAGTCTCTGGAATTCATAGGAGCTCTGCTGAATACCCAGACGGCTCAGGCCTACCTTCCCGAAGCGAGGGCCACCAATCTCCTGGCCCTGGCTTCGCAGACCAGAGCGTCTCAGCGGATCACAGCTCGGCAGATGTTGAGACTTCTGGGTCATATGGCCTCCACAGTTCATGTGACTCCCATGGCTCGTCTTCACATGAGATCTGCTCAATGGACCCTAGCTTCCCAGTGGTTCCAAGCCACCGGGAATCTAGAAGATGTCATCCGCCTCTCCACCAGTTGCCGCACTTCACTGCTCTGGTGGACCATCCGGACCAATTTGACCCTGGGACGTCCATTCCAAATTCCACAGCCCACGAAAGTGCTGACGACGGATGCATCTCGCCTGGGGTGGGGAGCTCATGTCGATGGGCTTCACACCCAGGGTCTGTGGTCCCTCCAGGAAAGGATCTGCAGATCAACCTCCTGGAGCTCCGAGCGATCTGGAACGCACTGAAGGCTTTCAGAGATCGGCTGTCCTGCCAAATTATCCAAATTCGGACAGACAACCAGGTTGCAATGTATTACGTCAACAAGCAGGGGGGCACCGGATCTCGCCCCCTGTGTCAGGAAGCCGTCGGGCTGTGGCGTTGGGCGTGCCGGTTTGGCATGCTCCTCCAAGCCACGTACCTGGCAGGCGTAAACAACAGTCTGGCCGACAGACTGAGCAGAGTCATGCAACCGCACGAGTGGTCGCTCCATGCCAGAGTGGTACGCAAGATCTTCCGAGAGTGGGGCACTCCCTCGGTGGACCTTTTCGCCTCTCAGACCAATCACAAGCTGCCTCTGTTCTGTTCCAGACTTCAGGCACACGGCAGAGTAGCGTCGGATGCCTTTCTCCTCCATTGGGGGACCGGCCTCCTGTATGCTTATCCTCCCTTACCTTTGGTGGGGAAGACCTTACTGAAGCTCAAGCAAGACCGCGGCACCATGATTCTGATAGCGCCCTTTTGGCCCCGTCAGATCTGGTTCCCTCTTCTTCTGGAGTTGTCCTCCGAAGAACCGTGGAGATTGGAGTGTTTTCCGACTCTCATCTCGCAGAACGACGGAGCGTTGCTGCACCCCAACCTTCCATCCCTGGCTCTCACGGCCTGGATGTTGAGGGCGTAGACTTCGCTGCGTTGGGCCTGCCTGAGGGTGTCTCCCGGGTCTTGCTTGCCTCTAGGAAGGATTCCACTAAAAAGAGTTACTTTTTCAAGTGGAGGAGGTTTGTCGTGTGGTGTGAGAGCAAGGCCCTAGAACCTCGTTCTTGCCCTGCACAGAACCTGCTTGAATACCTTCTGCACTTATCAGAGTCTGGCCTCAAGACCAACTCAGTAAGGAATCACCTTAGTGCGATTAGTGCTTACCATTATCGTGTGGAAGGTAAAGCCATCTCTGGACAGCCTTTAGTCGTTCGATTCATGAGAGGCTTGCTTTTGTCAAAGCCCCCTATCAAGCCTCCTACTGTGTCATGGGATCTCAACGTCGTCCTCACCCAGCTGATGAAACCTCCTTTTGAGCCACTGAATACCTGCCATCTGAAGTACTTGACCTGGAAGGTCATTTTCTTGGTGGCAGTTACTTCCGCTCGTAGGGTCAGTGAGCTTCAAGCCCTAGTAGCTCATGCTCCATATACCAAATTTCATCACAACAGAGTAGTGCTCCGCACCCACCCAAAGTTCCTGCCGAAGGTGGTGTCGGAGTTCCATCTTAACCAGTCAATTGTCTTGCCAACATTCTTCCCCAGGCCGCATACCCGCCCTGCTGAACGTCAGTTGCACACATTGGACTGCAAGAGAGCATTGGCCTTCTACTTGGAGCGGACACAGCCCAACAGACAGTCCGCCCAATTGTTTATTTCTTCGACCCTAACAGGCTAGGGGTCGCTGTCAGGAAACGCACCATCTCCAATTGGCTAGCAGATTGCATTTCCTTCACTTACGCCCAGGCTGGGCTGGCTCTTGAGGGTCATGTCACGGCTCATAGTGTTAGAGCCATGGCAGCGTCAGTGGCCCACCTGAAGTCAGCCACTATTGAAGAAATTTGCAAAGCTGCGACGTGGTCATCTGTCCACACATTCACATCTCATTACTGCCTCCAGCAGGATACCCGACGCGACAGTCGGTTCGGGCAGTCGGTGCTGCAGAATCTGTTTGGGGTGTAAATCCAACTCCACCCTCCAGGACCCGAATTTATTCTGGTCAGGCTGCACTCTCAGTTAGTTGTTCTTCGTAGGTCAATTTCTGTTGTACCCTCGCCGTTGCGAGGTTCAATTGACCTGGGTTATTGTTTTGAGTGAGCCTGAGAGCTAGGGATACCCCAGTCGTGAGAACAAGCAGCCTGCTTGTCCTCGGAGAAAGTGAATGATACATACCTGTAGCAGGTGTTCTCCGAGGACAGCAGGCTGATTGTTCTCACCTACCCTCCCTCCTCCCCTTTGGAGTTGTGTGTTTCATCTTTTGCTAGTCATTCAACTGGCGGGAGCGGTCGCGCACGGGCGGGAATACGGCCGCGCATGCGCGGTGGGCGTGCCCTGCGTGCCGACCGTCCCGCGAAGCTTCTTTCCGGTTGGTGGGGGCTGCCGCGGACGTCACCCAGTCGTGAGAACAATCAGCCTGCTGTCCTCGGAGAACACCTGCTACAGGTATGTATCATTCACTTTAGGTTAAGAACGTAAGAATAGCCATACCGGGTCAGACCAGTGGTCCATCTGAAGGAGGTTAGATAAAACAAGATGAGGTGAAGCTTTGTAGCCCATTATATAGGCTGAAGCCAGTAGGTGGAGCATGCTGGCAATAGGCAGAGATTGCCGACACACTGGTTCACCCAAAACAATAGCAAACACTATTGAAAACAATAGCAAAAAGATTATTAGAAACAAGGGACTGCCTATGCATGGTCTATCTGTAAAAAGGCAAAAGCTGTTCCAGTTGGCTAGGCAGTGCCTTGAAAGGTGGAGGACAAAAGTGTTATCTTTTTTTTACTTGACAGCTTTTTAATTTATTTGAAAGCTTCTCATGTGTAGATTTAGATATGAAATAATTGAATATCACAAAAACAGCTTAAAACGTTATTGTAGCTGGTAGAAACAGTACTATTAAAGTCTGTATTTTGTGCTCATTTTTCTACACTGTTCTATATAATACAGATGGCCAAATTTCAGTGAGGATATCCTGTTTCCTGATGGGTTCATGCTAACTGTTGTTGTAATTTGCCTTGGGAAGCCTGTGTTATAAAGATGGAATATACTAAAATTAAATGGAAGTAAAATGAAACCTCCTTTCATTGGGGCATATGGAATCACATCTGCATCTGTTTTGTAGAAGTTTACATTTTAGATACACAAATGGATTATTCTGTTTTGAACATTTTTCAGGGACAAGTGGTTTATAAATCAAAATAAATATTTTGTTTCATGCAGATCTCTTCTCTTTTGTTTAAACATAATTAATTTGGCTATAAGCTCCTAATTCAGTCCACTGATTTTCTTATATTTTGTTCTTGTGATGACTTATACTGTGCCAGAACTGAAAACGCTTATCTCTTCTATCTGGTCGAAAATAAAAGGAGCTCATTGTGAACACTATCCACTCTAAAAGGTTGTTTTGTAATTTTACATGAGGAATTGAGATACGCATATATTTTTGTTCCTAGTCATGCATCCAAAGGTTATATAATTCTTTCAAAAAGCTAGTTAATCATTTAACTTATTAGTAGAACATAACCACAGAGGCATGGTATGGTCGCATTTTCACTATGGTAATACTAGAGCCGAGCTAAGGAACAGGTTATTTTGATTTGGTCTTCACTAGACCAAATTTGCTTTCCTTGTGCCATCACCATCCAGCTGGATAGGTAGTGTCTTAAAAGGTGGAGGATAAAGGATTTTTCTTTTACATTTATATCTCGCATTACATAGTAACATAGTAGATGACGGCAGAAAAAGACCCGCATGGTCCATCCAGTCTGCCCAAGACAAACTCATATGTGTATACCTTACCTTGAATTGTACCTGTCCCTTTTCAGGGCACAGACCATATAAGTCTGCCCAGCAGTATTTCCCGCCTCCCAACCACCAGTCCCGCCTCCCATCACCGGCTCTGGTACAGACCGTATAAGTCTGCCCTCCCCTATCCTCGCCTCCCAACCACCACCCCCTCTTCCCCCCAACTGCTCCACCACCCAATTTCAGCTAAGCTTCTGAGGATCCATTCCTTCTGCACAGGATTCCTCTATGCATATCCCACGCATGTTTGAACTCCGTTACCGTTTTCATCTCCACCACCTCCTGCAGGAGGGCATTCCAAGCGTCCACCACCCTCTCCGTGAAAAAATACTTCCTGATATCTTTCCTGAGTCTGCCCCCCTTCAATCTCATTTCATGTCCTCTCGTTCTACCGCCTTCCCATCTCCGGAAAAGATTCGTTTGCGGATTAATACCTTTCAAATATTAATACCTTTCATATCACCCCTGTTCCTCCTTTCCTCCAGGGTGTACATGTTCAGGTCAGCAAGCCTCTCTTCATACGTCTTGGCATTAGCCCAAGCAAACTTATGTTCAATGTGGCTTACATTTGAAAATACAATTATTCATGGGAGCAAGTACATGGATATGTTTGAAACATTTATCAAACTTGAGATTAGCATATATACCCAACTGGGCATTTAAAAATCTGTCCTTTAATGATGCCACATGTTGAGAAATCATAGCCATAAGTATAGGCAGTTATTCATAGATTATCACATGCAAACACCTGAACAGGCATCCATCACATTGCAAAAGTAAACAATAACTTCTACAGAGTACGTCCTAAATTTATTTTTTATTTTCTCATTTCCATCGTCCAAAATTCCAGATAGCAGATACACAGATCAGCAGGATTCAAAGCAGTCCAAAACAATTAAAGTCAGAAACAATACAGTTTATACCTAATTGTTCAAACAGTCTTAGGATTCACCTTTGGGTTTAAAAAGCGAAACCATATGCATGTAAGGCCTGGATAAACAAATTAAAACAATCAAAGTTTAAAGCAAATGCCCATTGTATGTAATACGTGATAGCATTAATGAAACAGTGATGGAATATACACATAGGCAGCCTGAGCCAACAGATTTATTTTCCACTGAACATAATTAACTTTGTATGAACTTGGCAGCTAAATAGTGTGCTGAACTAGACAATGTTGGCACATTTAGACTGACACTGGACAAAACTTCTGCATGAAGGAAGCCTTTCCCTCATTATTCAGTGCCTGTCTGTGAAATAGTAGTAATTAAAAAAGGCAAGTACATTTTTTATAATTTACCACTGCAATTCACAAAACAAAAGGAGCAAGTTCCCACATGCCATCTTTTTCTTTTGATTTAAGTACAGGAAAAAATGTTTACAGGTTTCAACCTAATTGAGCATCTGATTCTCATAACATGATGTCTGTTTTAGTGGCCCTTTATCAAGAGGAAAGAAAATCTCTGCACGAATATAACAGTGTTAGGGTGTCCTTATAATCAGCCCCTCCAAATGACACACTGATTACAATTTATAATACATGACTGCTCTACCTGTGAAAAGTTATTCCGTTATTATACTTCCTCTGTGTACAAATTTATACTGCACAAGCCGGCATATTTGAAAATATAAGTGAGATTAAATAAAAATGCTACCAACAATAAAGAACAGCAACGTGGATGCAGCAGCTCATAGGTTTGCTTGCTTTGTTTTGCTTGTATGGCGATGATGGTTGCGCAGGGAAGGGGAAACAGAGATTAACCTAATTGGCTTCAACTTTTTGATGCCACCTCGTCTCCTGTTTTATTTAAGCCCCTTGGTCCATCTAGCCCAGTATCCTGCTTCCAGCAGTGGCCAAGTCACAAGTACCTGGCAGAAACCCAAGTAGTAGCACCATTTAGAGGATAGAAAGAGTAGAGAACAGGGAAGGAGCTATTTGAAAAGAAGAATTCCTTAACTGCTCTGTTTTCACTGTAGTTCCAGAGGCTGGAACTGCTTTTCTCATAGAAATGCATTTGTCCTTTTTGTGTGTGTGTATGTATGTATGTGTGTGTGTGTGTGTGTGTGTGTGTATGTGTATGTGTGTGTGTTTGTTGGGCGGGGGGAGCTTATTTCTCTGCAACCCCTGGTCTGATCTGGCCCTTTTCTGATATGCCTTTTCACCAAATTTTTTATTTCATCGTGCCACCTTTCATCCCATTTTGTTAAATATTTGGAGTTCTTAATGCACCCCCAGATGGATAGACACATACTCAACATCTTTTTATATAATTTTGTATAATTCTTTCCAACTTTCATTGTGTTGGAAAGAATAATGAGTGAGAAAAGGTAACGGTTCATTTTTCTAGTTTTTCTCTATTATATGCAGTGTTCTCCCCAGAAATTTTTGTCAGACGAGTGGCATGAAGGAGTAGCAGGTTAGGGGCGGGGAGTACATAAGAACATCAGAGTAGCCATACTGGGTCAAACCAATGGTCCAGCTAGGCCAGTATCCTGTTTTCCAAACAGTGGCCAAGCCAGATCACAAATACCTGGCAGAAACCCAAATCATGGCAACACTCCATACTAAAGGAAAAACTACAAAAGTGGAGAAACTGGATCCGCTACGGGAGGAAAAGTTAAAAAAAAACCCCAAAAACGACACTTCCAAAAACACCAGGGAGGCGAGTGGTAAAAAGTGATTCTTTATTAATAGGAACTGGTTGACAGACAGACACCAGAGGGTGGTGGTTAATGGAATTCGCTTGGATGAGGGAAAGGTGAGTAGTGGAGTGCCTCAGGGATCGGTGCTGGGGCCGATTCTGTTCAGTATATTTGTGAGTGACATTGCCAAAAGGTTGGAAGGTAAAGTTTGCCTATTTGCGGATGATACTAAGATTTGTAACAGAGTGGACACCCGGGAGGGAGTGGAAAACATGAAAAAGGATCTGCAGAAGCTAGAAGAATGGTTTAAGGTTTGGCAATTAAAATTCAATGCGAAGAAATGCAAAGTGATGCACTTAGGGAGTAGAAATCCAAGTGAGACGTATGTGTTAGACGGTGAGAGTCTGATATGTACAGACGGAGAGAGGGATCTTGGGGTGATAGTATCTGAGGATCTGAAGGCGACGAAACAGTGTGCACCTTGGTTGACTTGGGAACTATCTAGTAGGACCTGCAGCTTAGTTTTGAACAACATACAAATGTAATGGATAGGGGAATGCATCTCTGAGTTGGGAGGAGAGGGGATTGAGGGATAATCAGGGTATGTTGGAGGAATTTTGTATATGTGTATAATAGTTACATGTTGTAGCCTTATAATTGTGTTAATTGAGCTTTCAGGTCATAAGGGGGGTAATTAATACGGGGGGGGGGGGGAAACTAGAGAAGGGGAGGGAAAGTTAAATGTTTGATGACACAGTTAAAGATGGAAGATTAATCGGATGGAATTTCACAAGGGTGAGTAATCTTATAATATGTTAGACTTATAATATCAGTGCTTGGAATTACTGAATTGAGAGTATACTGATACTATATTTAAGGTAAAGATTTGTGGGGGAGGGGGGAGAAAATGTAAAATCTTGATGATAGCAGGCAATGATGTGCTTATGTCAGTATGTTATGTTACACTAACTGATATGATTTACATGTGATACGTATGTCTGACATGCTGAATCATCAGTAAAAAGTGTTGAAATAAAATGTTCTATTATGGAAAAAAAAACATCGGCGTTACACTCGATTTTAAGGATAAATTGCATATTTCTAACAATAGCTCCGCAAGCTAATTTTTCGGTTGTATCAGTACTCTGGGATGAATACCATCTGGTCCAGGAGATTTGCTGCTCTTCAGTTTGTAGAACTGCCCCATTACATCCTCCAGGTTTACAGAGAATTCATTAAGTTTCTCTGACTCGTCAGCTTCGAATACCATTTCCGGCACCGGTATCCCACCCAAATCTTCCTCGGTGAAGACCGAAGCAAAGAATTCATTTAATCTCTCCGCTATTGCTTTGTCTTCCCTGATTGCCCCTTTTACTCGGTCATCTAGCGGTCCAACCGATTCTTTTGCCAGCTTCCTGCTTTTAATATACCTAAAAAATTTTACTATGTGTTTTTGCCTCAAACGCAATCTTTTTTTCGAAGTCCCTCTTAGCTTTCCTTATCAGCGCTTTGCATTTGACTTCACATTCCTTATGCTGTTTCTTATTATTTTCAGTCTGTTCCTTCTTCCATTTTCTGAAGGATTTTCTTTTAGCTCTAATATATTCCGCATATTAAAAAAGGAGGATGGAAGACCAAACGACAGCCAGCATGGTTAAAAAGTGAGGTGAAGGAAGCTATTTGGCCTGGGCTTCCAGGATGGTGTTTTTGAACAGCATCCACGCCTGATGTAAACTTTTGACCCTCGCAGCCGCTCCCCTAAGTTTTTTTTCACTGTTCTTCTCATTTTATCATAGTTTCCTTTTTTAAAGTTAAACGCTAACGTATTTGATTTCCTATGTATACTTCAAAGTTAATATCAAATCCGATCATGTTATGATCACTGTTATCAAGCGGCCCCAGCAGTGGACATTTAAGATGGGGTGGAAACAGAATAGCAATGAGCGGAACCAACTGAGAGTGAAGTTTTCTATGCCAATGGAATGAAGACTGGGATATAAGCATGGAATGGTTGACAACATCAAATGCCGCAGAGAGGTCCAGAAAAATGAGTGCAATTCGTCCATCATCTAGAATAGAATTATGTTCGCTCAACAGTGCTTTAATGGTAGGATTCAAGGTCCTCAGCTGTTCAACGTGGTTTAAAAGTTGATCAAAAACAGCCTTCTCAGTGATTTTTGAAGCTATACAAAGATTAGAAATTGGTTGATAATTTGAGGGACTAGAATGGTCTAGGGAAGGACTTTTAAGTATTACAGCAGGGCATGTTTATCCACTCCTACCCTAGCCAAGATAATGTTCAAGCACCTTACTGACCTCATTTGCAACTCTTTAACTAGTCCCTTATTTTCTTACTCCAGTTACTCTATCTTATCTATCTATATGTTCCAAGTTTGCTTACATCCTATGCTGTCTATTAAAATGTTTTATTGTGTGTTGGCATTGTAATAGCATACTATGTCATACTTTGTATTGTTGTTTGAATATTTTTACTGCTCTAATTTTCTATTGCTTATTTGACTTGCTGTACACCGTCTTGAGTGAATTCCTTCAAAAAGGTGGTAAATAAATCCTAGTAAATAAATAAGTGCTGTTTTAACTATAGCATGCTTCCAGCATTGATGTACAGTGTTTATTTATTTATTTGTGACATTTATATCCCACATTATCCCAAACAAGTTTGAGTTCAGTGTGGCTTACAATAAACAATATAGGATACATAATAAAGAATAATGCGTAAGAAAGTAATTTGTTGTAAGAATCCAATTTTACAATATCATAAACATACTAGGATAGCTATGGATGTTTAACATTTAGAAAATCTATTATGTATGAGAAATTGTACATGAAGCAAAGAGAAAGTTAATGGTAAATAGAGTAATAACCAATTCAGGTAATAATTAATTGTTTGAGATATGGTTGTTCTTTGTGAGGGTTTGTTTAAATAGGAACGGTTTGAGGATTTTGCGGAATCTAGTATATTCCTGTATATTTCTTATTTTGGGTGGTAAGGAGTTCCACCATAGTGGATAGTTTTGTAGATCACTTTTTTGCAATTTGGGAGGTGTAGTCTGAGATAGTTTCTTGCCTCATATTTAGTGTTTCTTTGAGGTAAGTTTATTAATGGTACCATATAGTGGGAAGGGAAATGGGACTTGATATACCGCCTTTCTGAAGTTTTTGCAACTACATTCAAAGCGGTTTACATATATTCAGGTACTTATTTTGTACCAGGGGCAATGGAGGGTTAAGTGACTTGCCCAGAGTCACAAGGAGCAGCAGTAGGAATCGAACTCAGTTCCCCAAGATCAAAGTCCACTGCACTAATCACTAGGCTACTCCTACACTCTAGGGTAGTCTGGAGCTGTGCCGTTTAGTACTTGAAAGATAAAGGTACATAATTTGAAGGTGATTCTCGCTTTGATGGGAAGCCAGTGTAATTTGATTAATAAAGAGGAGATGAACCTGGCTGCAGTGTTTTGAGCTGTTTGGAGTTTTTTCAACAGGTACTCCTTACAGCCAGCATATATGGCATTACAGTAATCGAATTGGGATAATGTTAATGATTTGTACCAATAGTCTGAATGTTTCTGATGAGAAATAGGGTCTGATCCTTTTTAGATTCCAAAGAGACCTGAAAGATTTTGTGATTACTGAGGAAACTTGAGTATCAAATGTTAAATTTTCAGATTATTGTCAATGGGGAATGAAGTGTTGTCTATTGTGAAACTGTTGTTGTTGTTTTGGTCAAATAGGTTGGTAATGACCATGAATTTAGTTTTTTCTTTATTTAGCTTTAGTTTGGATTCTGAGGCCCAGGTTTCCATCAAATTTAAGCCAAAATTTGCCTTTTGTAAGATATCTTTAATGTTCTCTTTGAAGGTTATGCATATAGTATCATCGTCAGCATATATGAATGTTTTGAATCCTGCTGTTTCTAGTCTGTTGCCTAGTGGTGACATCATTACATTAAACAGAATGGGCGATAATGGAGAACCCTGAGGGACGCCACAGTCCATTGACAAAGGAGAGGATAAAGTTCCTTTCATTTTCACTTTGTAAGATCTTGGTTTCATGAATCCTTAAAACCATTTGTGGACTGTGCCACATATACCAAAGTTGTCTAGTATGTTTAGTAGGATATTATGATCAATATGTCTAGCACATTCTATGTAGTAGAACTGCATTATTAAGATATTAGACCCTATGCTGATTTCTTTTCTGAGATTTGATACTAGGGTAGTAAGGAAAGTCTCGGTGCTATAGCATGGTCTGAAACCTGATTGCGATTTGTGTAGTAGGGAGAAATGTGAAAGGTAGTCCATAGTTTGTGCTGCTACTATTCCTTCCATCGCCTTTATCATCAAAGGAATGGAGGCTACTGCTCTGTAGTTTGTTACATCAGTTACGGTGATTGAATTTTTTTTGGGTATTGGTGTTAGGATAATAGGACCTTTATTATCAGGGAAAGGTCTGTGGAATAGTAGGAAGGAGATGTGCTGCTGAAGCAGATTGATGAATATATTAGGAGCTTCCTTTATAAGGTAACTAGAACAAGGATCTAGTATGCATTGTCAGTTTGAATATTTTAGGAGGTAATGTTTTACTGTGTCATGGGTTGTTAGTTGGCAGGAAGACCAGATTCTGTTGGTGGCTATTCCTGCATGTGTGTCTGACTGTTTTTTGTAAATATCTTGATGGTTGAATTTTAATTTGAGGACTCCTCTGATTTTAACAATTTTTTGTTTGAAAAAAGTAGCTAGTTGCTCTGCTGTTGATGGAGACTCTGTGGTTGTGGTTATTTCTTTTGTGGATAGTAGGCTTTTTATCAGATATAAAAGTTTACTGGTCTTATGGAAATTACCATCGATTATTTTATTACGGTGTTGAGCTTTTGCAATTTTGATCTCATTTTTATATGTTTTGATGGCAATTTTTCAAGTTAATTTGTTTTCATTTGATTTGTCTTTAGCCAATTTTCTTTTGTTTTCTACATTTTCTTTTCAAAAGGATAGATTAATCATATGAAGGAGGAGTCGTGAAAGCCTGTGACATGGGAACCGCAGCCAGCTTGATGAAAAAAGGGTTCAATAAGGATACTGTAAGACAAGTTCTTGATGATATTCTCTGTTAAGAGTAGGAATTGAAAATGCACTCCAAGATGCAGTAAATGTGGGCGTAGAACATTCCAATGGACAAGGTGAAAAAGAAGAAACAGTAGGACTGGTACAAGGGGGAAATTGTTGCAGAAGAGCCTGATAATTAGCCTGGAAAAAAAGAGCCAAGGAATCAGCTGAAGGAGATGTCCGAGTATAAAGTACAGGCAAAGGGTCCTGGAGGAGTTAGATGAATTATCGATGGCCTTATTATAGTAGTTATTTTTAGAGCTCTTCACTGTATTGTTAGAATAGTTCACTAGAGCGCAATATTTTGACATGCTGAACTATCTCTTGAGAGCTTCCTACAGAAGTGCTCTGCTTTACGTAGTTGGTGCTTCAGTAATAGAAGACCATGATGAAACTAAGAAGATCTTTTCTAGGGGATTGCTCTGTGGGCTATACTGTTAGGTGATGATGCTTCAGAAAGAAAAAATAGAGGGGTTTCAAGGGAAAATTCCAAAACTCAGCAGCTTCATCAAGGGGGAGATCAAGGAAGTTGGTCAGCAGATGAGAGAATAAAGGTCGGAATGTTGCAGGGTCGGTTAATAAGAGAGCACATGTAATATGGTGCTAAGCCATGAAATACATTGTACAGAGTTTACGCGTGATTCTACATAAACAGGCAACCAATGAGCTTTAATCAAAAGAGGAGTTGCACTGTTGGAGATCGGGAGAAGATGACCAAAACAGTCAGTGTGCTGACGCCATGTAAACTGTCAACAGAAATGCTGGGGGGGGGGGGGAGGGTGAGCACTATCACCCATCTGTTAGTTACAAGATTTTGGATTTTGCAGTGCTAAGTACAGCAATGACAGCTTTCTTATTTTCAGTGAGCTTTTCCATCATTAGCAGAGTCAAATTCCAGTGGGTGGGGACATCCTGACAGACTTTATATTTGCAAGTTCAAACTAGTCTGTTGTTCTTTAAATTCTACAAAATTTGCTTGGCTAGCTTATAGTGTCCCACAATTTTTATGTATTTTCAAGCATGCCATCGAATCCTGTACTTTCCATTGCGGAGTTCACACTGAGCTGCAACATATGGGCTGCACATGGAAAATGCTTGAATGATAACGAGGATGCAGCCTTAACAATAGGCCTGGCATTGTTAGTTCCAATGCTTCAGACTTCAGCATAACAGTTCCATTCTTCAGCAACATTTTTGAAATGTTCCATACCATTCTACAATGTATGTCTGCATTCTGTATCTTTGGGGGTTTACAATTTCACAGGTAGTTTCCAGTTATTACCAATTAGATAGGCCATCATGCCAAGGTAGCTAGTATTTACACAAGAAGACTAATAGTCTCCCATTAAAGCAGCGCTTTTGGCCGACTCAATTAAACCTTGAACCTTTATTCTCTTACATTCATATAGGTCGCATATGTGTTCATTAACAAGCGTACGAGATGGAAGTTCATATAAATAGTTACCTAATGCAGCATATATTATGCTACGCAGACCCAAATCGTTGACTGTGTTTACCAGTCAACAGTCACTTCCTATCCATTTAATAATGATATTCGTAATTTCTTCATGATGATTGACACATTGGCCTCATGTTCCTAGCTTCAGTTAGGGTAGTCTGAACAAGTGTGTTTTCATTCAGTTTTCCACGGCATACTTTCATCAATCTGAGATGATTTCTGTTTCTTTCTTGGTTTTAACCTCTTCCCGGACATAAGGATGCCTTGCCCGCAAGTGGTTCGTTAACAATTAAAACACTGCAATGGTACTTAAATTCCTTTTTGCAGTGGATGCAGATGACTGATGTTATTACTAGCCGTTAAGCCCTTAAAACGGGCGAGTATTGGTATGTTCTATTTTGATGTCTTCCCTCCCTCCCAGCTCCAATGCCCCATTCCCTCCCCTCTCCCCTCCCAGCTACCTCGGAGATATGTGGACTGTAATACCCACTCGATATTAGCAAGCTATGCTTTTGGCATCTCTGGCTCAGCTGTTTTTTCAAACCAGATCCATTCTTCATACACTGGTCAATAGGACATTTTACATGTGCCTTATATCTGGTAGCAAAGCGCACCTTATATTTGGTAGTAAAGAATACTTATATAGCCCCCTGAAGCAGCCCAGTTGGGCGAACCACGGCCTGTGTCGGGCTGTCTATATATATATATTGTTTGAAATAAACTATATTTATCTTTTTATACGATCTGCTCTTTTTTATCTTCCAACAAGTGTGTTTTCATTCAGTTTTCCACGGCATACTTTCATCAATCTGAGATGATTTCTGTTTTCTTTCTTTGGTTTTAACCTCTTCCCGGACATAAGGATGCCTTGCCCGCAAGTGGTTCGTTAACAATAAAACACTGCAATGGTACTTAAATTCCTTTTTGCAGTGGATGCAGATGACTGATGTTATTACTAGCCGTTAAGCCCTTAAAACGGGCGAGTATTGGTATGTTCTATTTTGATGTCTTCCCTCCCTCCCAGCTCCAATGCCCCATTCCCTCCCCTCTCCCCTCCCAGCTACCTCGGAGATATGTGACTGTAATACCCACTCGATATTAGCAAGCTATGCTTTTGGCATCTCTGGCTCAGCTGTTTTTTTCAAACCAGATCCATTCTTCATACACTGGTCAATAGGACATTTTACATGTGCCTTATATCTGGTAGCAAAGCGCACCTTATATTTGGTAGTAAAGAATACTTATATAGCCCCTGAAGCAGCCCAGTTGGGCGAACCACGGCCTGTGTCGGGCTGGTCTATATATATATATTGTTTGAAATAACTATATTTATCTTTTTATACGATCTGCTCTTTTTTATCTTCCAACAAGTGTGTTTCATTCAGTTTTCCACGGCATACTTTCATCAATCTGAGATGATTTCTGTTTTCTTTCTTTGGTTTTAACCTCTTCCCGGACATAAGGATGCCTTGCCCGCAAGTGGTTCGTTAACAATAAACACTGCAATGGTACTTAAATTCCTTTTTGCAGTGGATGCAGATGACTGATGTTATTACTAGCCGTTAAGCCCTTAAACGGGCGAGTATTGGTATGTTCTATTTTGATGTCTTCCCCTCCCTCCCAGCTCCAATGCCCCATTCCCTCCCCTCTCCCCTCCCAGCTACCTCGGAGATATGTGACTGTAATACCCACTCGATATTAGCAAGCTATGCTTTTGGCATCTCTGGCTCAGCTGTTTTTTTTCAAACCAGATCCATTCTTCATACACTGGTCAATAGGACATTTTACATGTGCCTTATATCTGGTAGCAAAGCGCACCTTATATTTGGTAGTAAAGAATACTTATATAGCCCCTGAAGCAGCCCAGTTGGGCGAACCACGGCCTGTGTCGGGCTGTCTATATATATATATTGTTTGAAATAAACTATATTTATCTTTTTATACGATCTGCTCTTTTTTATCTTCCAACAAGTGTGTTTTCATTCAGTTTTCCACGGCATACTTTCATCAATCTGAGATGATTTCTGTTTTCTTTCTTTGGTTTTTAACCTCTTCCCGGACATAAGGATGCCTTGCCCGCAAGTGTTCGTTAACAATAAAACACTGCAATGGTACTTAAATTCCTTTTTGCAGTGGATGCAGATGACTGATGTTATTACTAGCCGTTAAGCCCTTAAAACGGGCGAGTATTGGTATGTTCTATTTTGATGTCTTCCCTCCCTCCCAGCTCCAATGCCCCATTCCCTCCCCTCTCCCCTCCCAGCTACCTCGGAGATATGTGACTGTAATACCCACTCGATATTAGCAAGCTATGCTTTTGGCATCTCTGGCTCAGCTGTTTTTTTCAAACCAGATCCATTCTTCATACACTGGTCAATAGGACATTTTACATGTGCCTTATATCTGGTAGCAAGCGCACCTTATATTTGGTAGTAAAGAATACTTATATAGCCCCTGAAGCAGCCCAGTTGGGCGAACCACGGCCTGTGTCGGGCTGTCTATATATATATATTGTTTGAAATAAACTATATTTATCTTTTTATACGATCTGCTCTTTTTTATCTTCCAACAAGTGTGTTTTCATTCAGTTTTCCACGGCATACTTTCATCAATCTGAGATGATTTCTGTTTTCTTTCTTTGGTTTTAACCTCTTCCCGGACATAAGGATGCCTTGCCCGCAAGTGGTTCGTTAACAATAAAACACTGCAATGGTACTTAAATTCCTTTTTGCAGTGGATGCAGATGACTGATGTTATTACTAGCCGTTAAGCCCTTAAACGGGCGAGTATTGGTATGTTCTATTTTGATGTCTTCCCTCCCTCCCAGCTCCAATGCCCCATTCCCTCCCCTCTCCCCTCCCAGCTACCTCGGAGATATGTGACTGTAATACCCACTCGATATTAGCAAGCTATGCTTTTGGCATCTCTGGCTCAGCTGTTTTTTTCAAACCAGATCCATTCTTCATACACTGGTCAATAGGACATTTTACATGTGCCTTATATCTGGTAGCAAAGCGCACCTTATATTTGGTAGTAAAGAATACTTATATAGCCCCTGAAGCAGCCCAGTTGGGCGAACCACGGCCTGTGTCGGGCTGTCTATATATATATATGTTTGAAATAAACTATATTTATCTTTTTATACGATCTGCTCTTTTTTATCTTCAACAAGTGTGTTTTCATTCAGTTTTCCACGGCATACTTTCATCAATCTGAGATGATTTCTGTTTCTTTCTTTGGTTTTAACCTCTCCGGACATAAGGATGCCTTGCCTGCAAGTGGTTCGTTAACAATAAAACACTGCAATGGTACTTAAATTCCTTTTTGCAGTGGATGCAGATGACTGATGTTATTACTAGCCGTTAAGCCCTTAAAACGGGCGAGTATTGGTATGTTCTATTTTGATGTCTTCCCTCCCTCCCAGCTCCAATGCCCCATTCCCTCCCCTCTCCCCTCCCAGCTGCAAGGCCCCCCCGCCCTCCCTCCTTCCCTGCCAGCTCCAATGCCCCCTTCCCTCCCCCTCCCAGCTCCAAGGCCCTATTCCCTTCCAGCTCCAAGGGCCCCCCTCTGTCCCTCCCTCCCAGCCAGCTCCAAGGCCCCCCTCCTTCTGACCTCCCATGTCCAGCATCCTCCCTCCGTCCCTGCCAGCTCCAGGGCCCTCTGTCCCTCCCTCCCAGCTCCAAGGCCCTCTTCCCTGTCCCTCCCTCCCAGCTCCAAGGCCCCCTGCCCTCCCAGCTCCAAGGGTCCCCCTCTGTCCATCCCTCCCAGCTCCAAGGCCCCCCTCTGTCCATCCCTCCCAGCTCCAAGGCCCCCCTCCTTCGGAGACCTCCCATGTCCAGCATTTCTCCTGCCCTCCCCTCCCCACCCACTCCCAAGGTCGCCGCCGCCGCCGCCCCTCCCCCCGAGGTTGCCGCTACCGATCCCCCCCGTCCACCCGGGCCAGGCCCTCTTCTCTCCATCAAACGTAAAGCGCCTCATCTCCGAAACCGCAGCAAGCAGATAGCCTCCCGTCTGCCTTCCTTCCCTGCCTGTGTCCCCCCTCTTGTGACGTAACGGCGAGGGCGGGACACAGGCAGGGAAGGAAGGCCGACAGGAGCTGATCTGCCTGCTGCGGTTTCGGCGCTGTAAGTTCAGTGGAGAAGAGAGGAGGGCCTGGCCCGGGTGGAGGAGGGGGGCGGCGGCGGCGGCAACACCGGGGGGGGGGGGGTAGTAGCGACCTCTGTGGTTCCCTCGTGGTGCACTCCTCGGCGCAGTTTCCCTCTCTGTTCCGTCATCACGTCTTGACGCGGGGGCGGGACAGAGAGGGAAGTCTCTACTGCGCATTTGCAAGTGAGTCAGTCAATTGCCATTTATATGTTTGATTGACCAAAGAATCTGATTGTTTTTTTTAAATGAAATTTATGTTCAATGCAACATCCATTTTTCAGAAATCAAATCGGGCACACAAATTAAAAACAACAAATCATTAAAAGGCAGCGAGGTTTCACTAGAGAGACATGGGCTCATTGGCCTTACAATGAGAAACACTAGTCTAGTGTTTGTGTTTTTACCTGGTCTGCTCCAGGCCCCACTGCTTCTCTGGGTCTGAATGTGGCTACATCATCAGCAGGAAGCAGAAGGCTGACGCAGAGCCGCTGACTCTATCATAAACAGGAAATTATATCAAGGGCCCTAGTTCTTACAGCTTGGATGTCGAGAGTGTAGCCTCCAGTCTACTGAATCTGCTTGATAAAAATCCCATAGCCTTCTGGCTTCTAGGAAAAACTTCAGAAGAATTCAAGTTTTAAATTGCATGCATTTTGTGATAAATTACATTACATTACACTCATTGCTTCTATACTGCAAATAGTCACAAACGGATCTATCCAGTTCACACTGCAAGAAAAAGGACAGTACGCCTAGAATTACAATTAAAATTGAAATTTTAAAAATGGAGAGCATCCAATTGTACTACTAAACTTGGAAATTAAATTACCTTGATTATTAACATTATAGAGAATTTACTTTTGACTAAGCATCTACAATTTCTGAAACAGGTTTTCAAAGCTGTTCGGAAAAACACGTTGTCAAACTTATAATTAAATTACATGAGAACCTGAAGTGCAAAGTGATGCACATTAGGAAAAAATAACCTAAATTAAAGCTGCATGATGCAAGATTCCACATTTAGGAGTCACTACCCAGGAAATTATCTAACCATTGTGGACAATATGTTGAAATCTTGTGCTCACTATGGAGCATCTGACACAAAATCAAACAGAAGCTTGGGAATTATTAGGAAAAAAAAAACAAGTAATGGAACAGAGAATATATTGCCTGAATATTGGCCAGGACCCGCATAACAAAAAACATTTCCAGAGGCTCTCCAATTCCCCTCCCCCAATCATGCTACTCCAAATACCCTCTATCTGACCACCCAACCCCCCCCCCCCCATCCAACAGGCAGGATAGCCGTCCCCCTCCCCCCAACCTGGGCCTACCTGCAATTCCTGGCGGTCCAGTAGGAGTAGGGGGTAGGAGCGAAGCCCACTTGCTCCTGTCCCTAATGGCTGCCTTTCCAAAATGGCTGCCTCTAGGTACTCTGGATGAGCCATAAAACCCTGGCATCAAATGCCTCGTACTATCTGACCTCATTGTTGAGGATTTATAGACCAGATAGCCCATTGCATCAGAGGACACTTCTCTATTATCTATTTGATCACTGCAAAAAAATAAATCTTGAGGAGACGAGGACAAGTGTCTTTTCACTAACTACTAGGCTGGAGGAGTAGCCTAGTGGTTAGTGCAGTGGACTTTGATCCTGGGGAACTGAGTTCGATTCCCAGTGCAGCTCCCTGTGACTCTGGGCAAGTCACTTAACCCTCCATTGCCCCTGGTACAAAATATGTACCTGAATATATGTAAACCGCTTTGAATGTAGTTGCAAAAACCTCAGAAAGGGGGTATATCAAGTCCCATTTCTCCTTCCCTTTCTATTGCAGGTCTGCAGGAGTTGAACCAGTTCCCTGCCAAATTCAGGACAGAGAGAAATGAGGCAAGGTTTATAAAGATGCAGAAGAGTGACCTTTTATGTGCAGCTTTAACATTGTAGGTTCCACTTGAGTAGACTGAGTGGGTATGGCTGCCAATCATAGAGGGGGCCGAAGGTAGGCTGCTTAGGGTTATTGGGCTTGAGCACTAGCCATTGCTCTATTTATGTACATTTAGAGCCTTGTTTACAAAGGTGCACTAGTATTTTTAGCTTCTGCTAAAAATTAGCGCACGCTAACTGAGTAAGACACCCATAGGTATATTATGGGCTTCTACATGGTTAGCAGGTGCTAATGCTTAGCGCGCACTAAAAACGGTAACGTGCCTCTAGCTTGGCTTAGTAAACAGGGCCCTTAGTTTGTGAGCAACCAAACAAGGGTGAAATAAAAACACATAAAGGAGATGTGAAAATCCAAAGCAGCCTTTATTAATGAGGTCTGACACGGTCACCGTGTTTTGGCTGTGAGGCCTGCATCAGGAGACTAAACATAAATAAACCAATTACATATAAAGCCTATTAAAAATTATTTTGACTTACATCTAAGATAATTATTGGGAACAATAAATAACAAATCATAAGACAATGCAGAAAATACTAATATCAATAAATAGGTAAAAACATTAATAAATGGCTAAAATACAAATAATTTAGATTTAAAAAAAGAATAAATCCAAACTGCAAATGAAATAATATAAATACTGTGTATATGATAAATTTATATATAAAAGTACCAAAGTTCCAGGCTGTTATATAAAAAAAAAAAACAACAACAACATAACCCTCAGATATATTGAAACTAAACAAGTACGTACAGTGGGGGAAATAAGTATTTGATCCCTTGCTGATTTTGTAAGTTTGCCCACTGACAAAGACATGAGCAGCCCATAATTGAAGGGTAGGTTATTGGTAACAGTGAGAGATAGCACATCACAAATTAAATCCGGAAAATCACATTGTGGAAAGTATATGAATTTATTTGCATTCTGCAGAGGGAAATAAGTATTTGATCCCCCACCAACCAGTAAGAGATCTGGCCCCTACAGACCAGGTAGATGCTCCAATCAACTCGTTACCTGCATGACAGACAGCTGTCGGCAATGGTCACCTGTATGAAAGACACCTGTCCACAGACTCAGTGAATCAGTCAGACTCTAACCTCTACAAAATGGCCAAGAGCAAGGAGCTGTCTAAGGATGTCAGGGACAAGATCATACACCTGCACAAGGCTGGAATGGGCTACAAAACCATCAGTAAGACGCTGGGCGAGAAGGAGACAACTGTTGGTGCCATAGTAAGAAAATGGAAGAAGTACAAAATGACTGTCAATCGACAAAGATCTGGGGCTCCACGCAAAATCTCACCTCGTGGGGTATCCTTGATCATGAGGAAGGTTAGAAATCAGCCTACAACTACAAGGGGGGAACTTGTCAATGATCTCAAGGCAGCTGGGACCACTGTCACCACGAAAACCATTGGTAACACATTACGACATAACGGATTGCAATCCTGCAGTGCCCGCAAGGTCCCCCTGCTCCGGAAGGCACATGTGACGGCCCGTCTGAAGTTTGCCAGTGAACACCTGGATGATGCCGAGAGTGATTGGGAGAAGGTGCTGTGGTCAGATGAGACAAAAATTGAGCTCTTTGGCATGAACTCAACTCGCCGTGTTTGGAAGAAGAGAAATGCTGCCTATGACCCAAAGAACACCGTCCCCACTGTCAAGCATGGAGGTGGAAATGTTTTGTTTTGGGGGTGTTTCTCTGCTAAGGGCACAGGACTACTTCACCGCATCAATGGGAGAATGGATGGGGCCATGTACCGTACAATTCTGAGTGACAACCTCCTTCCCTCCGCCAGGGCCTTAAAAATGGGTCGTGGCTGGGTCTTCCAGCACGACAATGACCCAAAACATACAGCCAAGGCAACAAAGGAGTGGCTCAGGAAGAAGCACATTAGGGTCATGGAGTGGCCTAGCCAGTCACCAGACCTTAATCCCATTGAAAACTTATGGAGGGAGCTGAAGCTGCGAGTTGCCAAGCGACAGCCCAGAACTCTTAATGATTTAGAGATGATCTGCAAAGAGGAGTGGACCAAAATTCCTCCTGACATGTGTGCAAACCTCATCATCAACTACAGAAGACGTCTGACCGCTGTGCTTGCCAACAAGGGTTTTGCCACCAAGTATTAGGTCTTGTTTGCCAGAGGGATTAAATACTTATTTCCCTCTGCAGAATGCAAATAAATTCATATACTTTCCACAATGTGATTTTCCGGATTTAATTTGTGATGTGCTATCTCTCACTGTTACCAATAACCTACCCTTCAATTATGGGCTGCTCATGTCTTTGTCAGTGGGCAAACTTACAAAATCAGCAAGGGATCAAATACTTATTTCCCCCACTGTATATGTAGCAGTAAAAGGGATAGACATCAATCATCTATTGAACCCTATACTGCTTGGGACCTTTGGGACCTTGGAGGTGTGTAAAGGAAGATCGTCCTCTTCAAGTACTGTGGGCCATTTCCTCTGGCCATTTTTGCCTTTACCAGCTCTTATGGGCTGATGATCAGAAGCAAACACAAGTACTAGAGGCTGCTTGCGCCATACTAGCACCTGCGTTTGCTACCGCCCCATGATTAGAGCCCCGGAGTATGTGAAATAATGTGCTCGCGGGTTCTGAACGCAACTATGCAAAACAGGGCTCTTAGCGCAAGTAGCATGCAAATACATGCTAAACCTATTCCCCAATGATCAGCAACCAGCGCGCCAAATGACTTGCTGGCCGCAGCAAACTGTACACCAGCTTGGAGCATTAGGGTTTGCAGATCATTGGGGAGGAATGGTGAGCCCTGTCCATGCCAGCAGACCCACCCCCCAGCGACCCCCCTAACCCCCCTGACATCCCCTCACATGAATGCTATTTTCTCTGGGGCAGTAAAGCCCCGCGCTGTTCCAATGCTATTTTTAGAGCGCTGTTTGGAACAGCGCAGGGCTTTCGATCATCTACCCATAACTGCTCTGTTCAGTGTCCCCCCCCCCCCCCCCCCAAACATGCACGCATGCATACAGAGTGGTTGGAAGGAGTTTCATGAGTTATGCTCTGCATGTTTTGCTCACTTGTTTATAAAATTGGTATTTGCTGGTTAGGGGTATAAATGTTCAGTTTATATTATTTTTCATATTGTAATGTAAATATCTTTGTGTCCCAAACCTTTACCACATAGAGACGGTACTCTTCATAGCTACTCCTCCCCTTGTTTGCTTTCTTAGTTCCCCATTCAGGGTATATATTTCACCAACCCCATGCATTCATCAATTATCAAGTGGTCCTGCCTGGGTAAATGAATCTCCTGCATGTGCGTGTTTTCAAGAGCTTCAGTAAATCATTAGCTTTCTTTCTATTTTGTTTTGCTAAATACATTTAATAATGTTTCTCTGATGTTTTGTTT
This sequence comes from Microcaecilia unicolor, assembly GCF_901765095.1. Classification (NCBI taxonomy): domain Eukaryota; kingdom Metazoa; phylum Chordata; class Amphibia; order Gymnophiona; family Siphonopidae; genus Microcaecilia; species Microcaecilia unicolor. The sequence goes on along the minus strand of NC_044031.1, from coordinate 263,744,793 downwards.
CTTTTTTTTCCAACATTTTAGGGAGAATTCTAAGTACTTAGGGCTCTTGAACAATAATCTGGCAGACTTAAAAATGCCATTACCATCTCTGAAGGGACAGCCTAATGACTGCAAGCTACCATTACCCTGGATGAAAGGTAAAATATTTTGAATTTAACAGGTTCACTTGTTTGGGGTTTTTTATGGGGGGTAAGTGGGATAAGGAAGGAGTGTGGTTAGTAGTTATACTGTAGGAGACTGTAAGTTAGGTTTATTCATATAGAAAGTTATTTTCAGAGTACTGTTTAATCCTGGAAATCAGAATTTTTTAAATGCCAGCTGCCACTGGTTTTTCTATACCTAGAAATTCAGCACCAGACCATACCTGGATACTAGCACTGAATATCTGGGATTTCAGCAGCAGCTGAAAGCTGTCCAGGTACTGCCAATTATCTATTTGGGCAACTTAGGACAGCTGACCTTACCCTGATAGTTTTCCAGGTACCAGAACATCAGCAGTGCCTGAATCACTTACATCTCTGTCCCCAGCACTACCCAGACAGTGCCAAGGCATTTAGACCTTATAGTCAGCAACATTATCCAAATGATACCGCTGAATATCATTACCTGGGCCTGGTGATCAGTAGTTATCTGGGTAGCAGGTATTGCTGACCGGAGAGCTAGCTTTTGATATTGGTCTTTTTTTTTTTTTTTTCTGGCTGTGACTTTTTGCATGTCTGTTTAATTCATCTTGTGCCTTATGGCATAGCTCTTCTCTGGAAAGAACATGTATTTCATTCTTTTTTTTTTTTTCAGAAACAGCATGTTTATAAAGCTAATTTAAAAATTAAAAAAAACTAACAAACCTGCTGAAAAGAGTTGTCTTTAAAATAGACCCCCCGCCCAAATATTTGTGCTATTTCTGTTTCATAAACTTTTGTGTAGGAGGTTTCAGAGGAATAAGCCCCCCTCCCCCCAACAGTGGCTCAATGCATTTCTATGGGAAAAGTTCTAGTTTCTGTAGCATAGAAATAATATTGGATTTATAAGACATCTTTCCAAACTTCCAGATGTAATTTAATTTGTTTTGCACAGTAATATCTTCAACCAAAGAATAAGATTAATATACAGTACACATTACAATAACAAGTGTTCACAGTGCCTGTATACTGTTATTTAAGTAACATAGAGGGGCATTTTAGAACGGGGACGACCATCTCTAAGGGCACCCAACTCTTAAGGACGATGCCGCGAAGAGGCGGGGCAACGCGTATTATCGAAACAAGATGGACATCCATCTTTCGTTTCGATAATACGGTCGGGGACGCCCAAATCTTGACATTTAGGTCGACCTAAGAGATGGTCGTTCTGGGTTTTCGGCGATAATGGAAACCAAACACGTCTATCTCTAAAACGTCCAAATCCAAGCCCTTTGGTCGTGGGAGGAGCCAGCATTTGTAGTGCACTGATCCCCCTCACATGCCAGGACACCAACCGGACACCCTAGGGGGCACTGCAGTGGACTTCAGAAATTGCTTCCAGGTGCATAGCTCCCTTTTCGCCAAGGACAAGCAGGCTGCTTGTTCTCACGATTAGGGTATCCCTAGCCCCCAGGCTCACTCAAAACAACAAACATTGGTCAAATTGGGCCTCGCAACGGCGAGGACATAACTGAGATTGACCTAAACAATACAACTAACTGAGAGTGCAGCCTGGAACAGAATAAAAATGGGCCTAGGAGGGTGGAGTTGGATCCTAAACCCCAAACAGATTCTGCAGCACCGACTGCCCAAACCGACTGTCACGTCGGGTATCCTGGTGTAGGCAGTAATGAGATGTGAATGTGTGGACAGATGACCATGTCGCAGCCAGCCCAGCTTGGGCGTAAGTGAAGGAGATGCAATCTGCTAGCCAATTGGAGATGGTGCATTTCCTGACAGACACTCCCCTTCTGTTGGGATCAAAAGAAACAAACATTTGGGCGGACTGTCTGAATGGGCTTCTCCGCTCCAGATAGAAGGCCAACGCTCGCTTGCAGTCCAATGTGTGCAACTGACGTTCAGCAGGGCGGGTATAAAGACGGGGAAAGAATGTTGGCAAGACAGTTGACTGGTTAAGATGGAACTCCGACACCACCTTCGGCAAGAACTTAGGGTGAGTACGGAGGACTACTCTGTTATGATGAAATTTAGTATAAGGAGCATGAGCTCCTAAGGCTTGAAGCTCACTGACTCTACAAGCTGAAGTGACTGCCACCAAGAAGATGACCTTCCAAGTCAAGAACATCAGATGGCAGGAATCCAGTGGCTGAAAAGGAGGTTTCATCTGCTGGGTGAGAACGACATTGAGATCCCATGACACAGTAGGAGGCTTGACAGGGGGCTTTGACAAAAGCAAACCTCTCATAAAGCGAACAACTAAAAGCTGTCCCGAGATAGGCTTAGCCTCTACACGATAATGAAAAGCGCTAAGGTGAACCCTTACAGAGTTGGTCTTGAGACCAGACTCGGACAAGTGCAGAAGGTATTCAAGCAGGGTCTGTGTAGGACAAGAACGAGGATCTAGGGCCTTGCTGTCACACCAGCTGGCAAACCTCTTCCATTTGAAAGCATAACACCTCTTTGTGGAATCTTTTCTGGAAGCAAGCAAGACTCGGGAGACACCCTCAGAAAGACCCAAGGAGGCGAAGTCTACGCTCTGAACATCCAGGCCGTGAGAGCCAGAGACTGGAGGTTGGGATGCAGAAGCGCCCCCTCGTTCTGAGTGATGAGGGTTGGAAAGCACTCCAATCTCCACAGTTCTTCGGAGGACAACTCCAGAAGAAGAGGGAACCAGATCTGACGCGGCCAGAAGGGAGCAATGAGAATCATGGTTCAACGATCCTGCTTGAGTTTCAGCAAAGTCTTCCCTACCAAGGGTATGGGAGGATACGCATACAGGACGCCCTTCCCCCAGTGAAGGAGAAAGGCATCCAACGCTAGTCTGCCGTGGGCTTGAAGTCTGGAACAGAACTGAGGGACCTTGTAATTGATCTGAGTGCAAAAAAGATCTACCAAGGGGTGCCCCACACTGGGGTTTAGCCTGAGCAGGCTGGCGGGAAGGTGGATTGTACCTACGCTTATTATAAGCGTAAGGAGCATTCCTCCTTCCCCCATAAAAACGTTCTACCTGTTGAGGTAGATGCTGAAGGCGTTGGTGGGAGAGCCTGTCGAATGGGGTGTCATGCTGGTGGAGCTGTTCTTCACCTGTTCGACTCGCTCACCAAAAATGTTATGCCCCCCGGCAAGGAGCATCCGCAATCCGCTGCTGGACTCTATTCTCCAGGTCAGAGGCACGCAGCCATGAGAGTCTGCGCATCACTACCTTGAGCAGCGGCCCTGGACGCAACATCAAAAGTGTCGGGAAACACCCCTGGACAGGAATTTGCGACACGCCGTCAGCTGCCTGACCACCTCCTGAAAAGGTTTGGCCTGCTCCGACGGTAGCTTATCGACCAAGTCCGTCAGCTGCCGCACATTATTCCGTATGTGGATGCTCGTGTAGAGCTGGTATGGACTGGATCTTGGACACGGGCATAGCAGAATGGTAGGGCTTCCTCCCAAAAGAGTCCAGAGTCCTAGACTCCCGCCCCCAGGGGCGCTGAGGCGTAATCCCTAGTACTCTTGACTTTTTTTGAGAGCCAGATCCACAACTCCAGAGTCATGAGGCAACTGGGTCTTCATGAACTCTGGGTCCCCATGGATCGACACTGGGACTCAATCTTCTTGGGAATAGTGGGATTAGTTAAGGGTTTCATCCAGTTCGCCATCAATGTCTGCTTCAGAACATTATGAAGGGGAACAGTGGACGACTCCTTAGGTGGGGAAGGATCCCTGGAGTTATGGCTCGGAGGCGCTTGTCCAGAGTGTCCATCGGGCAAGGCTGTGGGGCTGGTACCAGCGACGAGGTGAGAATCTGTCTGGGGCACGGAGGCGGTACTGGGCTGTCCTGGAGCAGAGCACATTGACACCTCCTGGATGGAGGGTGAGCGGTCCTCCTGGCGTCTACGTTTTCTGGGTGCCGATTCCCTCGGCGTCCCAGAGCTCTCGGTACCGTAACGGGAAGGTGACCGATGGCGGTGCTTCTTCGCCTTCGCTCGAAGCATGTCAGCGGTACCTCCGGGTACAAAAGAGGAAGACGTGGAATCCACACATCTCCTCGAGGTCGGTCCCGGGGGCCTGCACTGCAGGAGCCCCCGAGGCAGGTGGAGACCCACTCGATGGCTCACTGCTACCAGCATTGGTATTCTGGACAGCCATCACCAGCGCTCCGGACGTCGATTGCACCCTCCGATGCTGACATCGATACCGGCGATGACCTCGGTACCCGCTGCCTCCGTCAACGTTGAAGGACCGGACGAGGCTCGGAACAGAATGTTCCACTGAGCCAGTCTCGCTGCCTGGGTCCTCTTCTTAAGCTGGAGGCACAAAGTACAGGCGTTAGGGCGATGACCAGCCCCGAGACACTGAAGACACGAAACGTGCCTATCAGTGAGTGAGATTGTCCGGTTACACCGCATGCACTTCTTGAAGCCGCTGGCAGGCTTCGGGGACATGGGCGAAAAAATCGCGCCGGCCAGGTCAAAATCCGCGATGGTGCCAAGAAAAGGTCACCAAAAAAAGGGGAAAAACCCACACGGCCGGCCAAAATGGCCGCTTACGAAAAAGAAAGGAAACTTTCGGGGAAAGCTAAAGAAATATAGGAAAACTTTTTTTTTTAAACAGAAACACAAGAGAACTTGTAACAAAACGCTGAAAGACGGCGAAAAAAACTGCGAAAATGCAGCGGGGGCCTTTCTGGGACACAGAGCCGCCGTAAAACAGCCGTCCTGAACCGCAGAAAAAGAAAGACTAAGGAGCACACCTCGTGCTACGGGCAGGAAGACGGTCGCACATGCGCGGTTCGCGCATGTGCACGCGGGAGCCAGCAAACTTTGTTGCTGGGAAGATCTTCCGATCTGGGGCTGCCGTAGGACGTCCACCCAATCATGAGAACAATCAGCCTGCTGTCCTCAGAGAATGCCTGCTACTAGGTTAGTACCTCGCTATCTGGGTGCTGAGCCCCCCAAACTCCTCCCCCCCCCCCAGGTCCGCCTGCCTGAAGTACACTGCACCCACTACAACAGTTCCAGGGACATGTATACTGCTGCGATGGACCTGAGTATGGCATTTGAGGCTGGCATAGAGTCTGGCAAAAAAGTATTTTTAAACTTGTTTTTTTTGGTGGAGGGGGGTTAGTGACCACTGGGGGAGTAAGGTGAGGTCATCCCCGATTCCCTCCGGTGGTCATCTGGTCAGTTGGGGCACCTTTTTGAGGCTTTGGTCGTGAAAAAACTGGACCAAGTAAAGTCGGCCAAGTGCTCATCAGGGACGCCCTTCTTTTTTCTATTATCGGCCGAGGACGACCATCTCTTAATCATGCCCAATCCCTCCTTCGCTACCCTGCCGACACGCCCCGTGAACTTTGGTCATCCCCGCGACGGAAAGAAGTCTCGAAGGTGTAAAAAAATCAGCTTTCGATTATGCCAATTTGGACGACCTTGCAAGAAGGTACATCCATCTCCCGATTTGTATCAAAAGATGGGCGTCCTCTCTTTCGAAAATAAGCGTGATAACTTCTTAAGGAAACATTTCCCTAATTCACAAAATTTCTTAACTAGTCTGTTATAGGTTTCAGGTGTTATAACAAAGGTAATGTTATTTTAGGCTATAGTATTTTCTAAAAAACCATGTTTCAGGTCTACACCGATGACATTTCTCATATTTTCTGCTTGTGAATGTGAGCTTAATGATAAGGAATTCCATAGCTGCAGGTCCTATGCCATCTATGCTTCTCTTTTTCCATGATCTCTGCTATGCTATGCAACACATTAATAAGGAAATTGAGTCATATAAATTGTGTTGATGAAAATCTTTCAACATATTTTAAAAATGTTTTAGCACATATATAAAAAAATTTTTTATGTATAATGGTAAGTGCAAACATACAATTTGATTTAAGTTTAATTGCATGTTTGCACTTACCATTATACATACAAAATGTTTATATATGTGCTAAAAAATTTTAAAATATGTTGAAAGATTTTCATCAAACACAATGTATATACGACTCATTTCCTTATTAATGTGTTAGTATTAGCATAATATTTATTTTTATATGCATCTAGTTTTTTACAAAATAATTTCGTTTATATGTATGTTTTCTTGGTTCCTATCAAAAGTGATTTTTTTAATATATATTTCTTATATTTGTTTGTTTATGGTTTATTGTAATGTGTTTAATGCAGACCCCTGACGCAGGTGCGGTAGCACCGAAACACGGCCCGTGTCGGGTCTCTTTTCAATCAAAGTCTATTATTAAAGGATATTTTAATGAAACAACTGTGTCCCTTTTGTTTTAAAGGCCCTTTTGTCCTGTCTGAACATTACATACTCTGGTTTGTGTTTGGATTAGTAACTTGTTATAACGGAGATAGTGCTGGGAATTGCATTTTTAATATGTTCGTGGCCATTTCTGCTAGTATTCTATAAGAAGTAGTAGGCAACTACTGTTAGAGAATAGGCTTAAATAGATGCCATAATCCACTTCAATAGTAGGTGCTCTGTTATACAATTACTTTTAGTGCTTTGCATAGAGCAGAGAAAGCAGGGTTGGGGTATTTGAAAGGTAGGGCCAGTATTTGGCCCCTATATGTATAGAAAATGTATTTGCCTCACAAATAGAAAAAATCTGAGATGGAGCATCTAAGCCCAAACACATATTTGTGTGGGGCAATAGGCTAAATGAGTGCACCTAAATGTAGTGGGCAACTTACAGTATTATGACCCACCTATCACCCACCCATGCTCCACCCATGTGAACACCTCCTTGTCAAATATATTATATGCTGTTTGAGTGCCTATTTGTAGAAAACCACTTAGGCTCCCAAATGAAAATTTTCAAGTAAGTGTGCACTTAGGTACCTAAATAACAGCATTCAAGCAACTTGTTAAGAATTGGCCTTATAGCACTGGTATTTGGGTGCTTCCATGTATAGCTTATATGTAGAGGCCCCGACATTTGGTGCTTCTTCATATAAGTATACATATAAATTATATGCATAAGTAATACCAGTATATTCAGTGGCTCACTCTATACATACCGCACTATTAAATATAGGAATAATATGAATATTCCCTAAATGTCCTGCTCAGAATTGACCTAGTTATATTCATTTCCTGTAGAATGTGTCATGTGATAAAATGGTGAATGGTGCAGCAGTTTTATACTTTGAACTAATGTTTTTCTATGATTAATTCACATACAGATTTCAAATTTACAAATAAACCCTCAGAACACTTACCCTTGCAGAATCTCAACTTCAGTGAAGTATTGAAAATGGAAAAGAATTCATTAGTAAGTCTGCATGGAAAAACAGTCAGTAGACTAATCAAATTAACATACTACCTTATAAAAATGTTTTAATTATTTTATGATTTGCTTTTGGAATTTACCTCTCCCTTTCTCAAGTCAAAATAGAATGAAAAAGAACAAGGCAAGAAATTAGTGGACATAAAAATGATTTGTAAATATCATTGCAGCGATGGGGTGATGCAGGGTTAATTTATTAAAGTTGTAAGGAGATGGAGAGACACATTATATCTGATAATGAGTTAAGTCTCTGGCAAATTCCTTTTTTGTTGGTATTGAAGTTTTAGATATTTTTTTAAATGTGTACATAAGTCTTAATGAACAACTAGAATGGTGGGGGTGAAATCAAGAAAAAAAATTCAAAATAATTTGTTTGCCTTGACTAACAAAGTTCTGTGAAATAATTTGCCAAACTTGTGCATTCAGAACTGGGCCAGTATCTATGCAGAATTCACTGGATCAGGGTCTAGAGTTGGCTGGAGCCAAGGATTATGTGGAGGGAATATTTTCAACCTGAGGGAGGCAGTCGGTCATCACTCAACAATGACACCCATTGGTCAGCCTAGTATGCACTTGCACCAGGTTCTGGATGGGAGATGAAAAGACATGCTGTACAGTGGTTGAGCTTTAAAATAAGTGAGTTGTAAAAACATAGAAAATCTCTGGGTTAAGAGAACAGAAGAACAAAATAGCGTATTGTTTTGAATCAGGGTCATTTTATTCATTTTTCATATTTTTTTTTTCTCCAAGGACAAGCAGGCATAATATTCTCACATGTAGGTGACGTTATCCTTGGAGCCCGATGTGGATACTGCCAAGTGCACTGTCGCTTTAAAACTTTGAGGCACTGCCCCCACTGCGCATGCACAAGTGCTTTCCTGCCCTACGCTCAAGTGCAAGACCAGCAGTCTATTGTGTTCCATGGAGCAGAGAGGTTGTTTTTTCATATCTCCTCAGCACATCAAACGTTTGCTTTTTAGTGCCTTCCTTTTGTTGGGATACTTTTTTTTCATATTTTTCTTTTTTTCTGTATTCATTTTTTTAACTTATTTTTCATTTTTCAGCCCTTAGGGCCTCTGAGCCTTTGAAGCATCCATTCATTTTCGTGTACGCGACTACTTGAGCTCCCCGGACCATAGAGCCTTTTGACCTTAGTTGTCCATTTTTCCCTCCATGTTAACCAGGATTCCGAGTGGCTTTAGAAGTGTACTTGATGCAATAGAACTATTTCAGCAGAGACCCCCATAAATGGTGTGTTCAGTGCTTGGGTTTGGAGCACCGACACATACAGTGTATCCTCTGCTTGCACATGCAAACAAGGACCCTTAAAGCCCGCAGTGTCCAGCATTAAAAACATTTTGGTTCTGCATTGACATCTGCATTGAGCATGGCAGGGGATTCAGCAGTTGAGGTGGAACCTGCATCGTTGTCAACATTCACATCAACTTCTGGTGCTCCGACAAGCATCAATGTGGTTGGACTCAGTACCGCAACCGTGTAGGGACTCGCTGTCCTTTTCGTCAGTATTGCATGCATCGAGGAACCTGCAGCGTAAAAAACTAAGAAGCATCACCATCATTCTCCCTCTAAGCACTCTGCCAACACCTCCCCTGCATCGACGTCCTGAATGAATGGGAAACCTCCATGCCACAGTGACCAGTCTCCCCTCTAACTATTTTCTCATCGAGAGCCTTTGATGTCTTTGATATCTCCTATGCTTACACAGGCTATAACCTCAGGCTGTGACCATACCACCTTCTCAGCCGGTACCAACGCTGACTCTACAGCAGGAAATCTGGGCTGAGATCTCAAGGCTACTGCATTCACAGTTTATACAGGCTTACAAGGTGTTTGCGCCAGCCTTAGCCCAGTCCATTGATACATTGGAGAGACAATCACAGGAGAGGTCCAGCACACTGGCTCGATGCCAGATGTCGGGGCAGCATGAACCCAACTGACACATCGGCAAAGGAACTTTCTTCACGTCAGAGACTCATCTGCCTCGACACACATCGGCACAGAGCTGGCTCTCTAGTACTTCCCAAGAACAGTACTTTGAAAAATGACTCAAACCTCTCCTGGGAGATGATCAGGACCTCTTACCTGAGGAGTCTTATGGCATTCCATCTGATCCTTCTTCACCACCTGAGACGTAGATCTCCTCCAGGAAGTATATTCTTTCCTGGCTTTGGCCATGAGATGGCTCAAGCCATACCTTTCAAATTAGAGACAGAAGAAAACCTTGTTCAGAAGTCTTTGAGGTTCTAGATTATGACTCTTCTGCTAGAGAAGAAATCATTGTTCCACTTCATACAATTATGAAAAATTCTCTGATCAAAAATTGGGAGACTACCCTGATAGTTCAAGTTGCTCCATAGAAAATTGACACAATGTATAGGATACATAAATGCACTGGGTTTGAGAAAACTGTTACCTCATTGTTCCCTAGTTGTGGAGTCTGCTTTAAAATGCACTTGTCACGTGAGATCTCGTGCTTCTGCTCCTCCAGGCAGAGAAGCTAGAACATTGGACTCTTTTGGCAATAAAAACATTTCAGGCTTCAATGCTAACTAATCACATTTTAGATTATCAACATTTTTCTACAATTTACTTAAAATTTGTAATACAATATACTGCCTCCTTTGCAGAATTCCTTCTCCTGAGAAGGCTGATGAGTTCCATAAGTTTCTCAGAAAACTTCTGAATTGTCAAAATATCTGGCATCAAGCCTTTGATGTCTCTTCACATATTTCCATCTTAGGAGTAGCATACGGCGTCTTTCCTGGTTCAGGGTCTCCTACCTTGAATCTGCTGTCCAAGAGTGTCTAGCAGACATCCCTTGTCATGGAAATAAGTTGTTTTGTGATAGAGTCGAGGAAGTGGCCAACCTAATTAAAAAACATACAGGTACTATAAAACTCCATCCAGGCGCAGACTTATTCTACCTCCTCTTCTTCTAGAAGGTTTGCTGGATGATTTCTATGCTCCAGTTACTATATGTGTAAGCATTGTTACATTCCTACTACTTCTCCTCCTTCACCTCAAAGAACTATGCCCCAGTGCTCATGTGCAAGGCAGCAGCAGGGTCAGAAATCACAGATGACTCCTCAGTCTTAACAAGAACCCAGTTTTGACTCTAAGAGAGCAATACAGTTGTCCATGCCAAGCGACCTACCAGTAGGAGGACATCTCATCCTCGTTAATCACAAATTCAATCTAGGTCTAAACTCTATAATTGGTTACACATTATACTACAAATTGCTCGCTAGTAACCGTTTGACATTTAAAAAATTCTTTATTAATAAATCAGTACAATCTTCCTAAAATTAAATCCATTCCCTTAACCCATAGTTATGTCAAACCAATCCATACATACTCACATTCATCAACACATTTAAAATCACACACAGTTCTCCAAAATACTATTTCAATACACAATTAAATAACATATATCTGGCGATATTTTTCATCAATATGTGTTCATAGCTCTTTAGTCACTTGTAAGTCCAGTGTTCTGAAGTCTCCCACAAGAGCAACCTTTCTTCAAATCACATTCAATGAATCAAAGTCACCAACTTGTGAAGTAATAATATCCTTTCTTCCAACAGACCATTGTAATGTCAGTGATAAGTCATAAGTAATCAATGATGATGACAGTCATAAACATCCAAGAAGCCAGTCTTCACTGTTAGCAATATCTATTGTTCCAGATATATGTTTTTTGAAATCGTTGTTACCCTTCTTTTTAAAGTTTCACTCTCTCATATTCTTATAGTATTCCACCATACGACCAGGACCCGACATGCTCATGTTTCGCTATAAAAGCGTCATCAGGGGTCTTGAGTTTGGCTCATCCAGGTGGTAAGGAAGTCGAATACCAGCGATGCGATGGTGAGCTCAAACTGCTCTCCCATAGCGAAACATGAAAACCAACTCTGTAAGGGTTCATCTAAGTGCAATTAGTGCTTATCACCGTGTGGGAGGTAAGCCCATCTCTGTACAGCTTCTAGTGGTTCGCTTCATGGGAGGTTTGTTACAAATGTTTGTTACAAAGCCCCCTGTCAAACCTCCAACTGTGTCATGAGATCTCAATGTTGTCCTCACCCAGCTGATGAAAGCTCCTTTTGAGCCTCTTGATTCCTGTCATCTGAAGTATTTGGCCTGGAAAGTTGTGTTTTTGGTGGTGGTCACTTCAGCTCGTAGGGTCAGTGAGCTTCAGGCCCTGGTAGCTGATCCACCTTTACACAAAGTTTTACCACATTAGAGTAGTTCACCCTAAGTTCCTTCTTATCAGTCAATTGTTCTGCCAACATTTTTCCCAAAACCAAATGCCCATCATGGCAAGAGTGTACTGCATACTTTAAGATTGTAAGTGAGTCTTAGCCTTCTATCTGGAATGGACTAAAGCCCATAAACAGTCCATCCAGCTTTTTGTTTTTGACCCAAACCAGATGGGGGTAGCCATCGGCAAATGCACACTTTCTAATCGGCAAGCAGATTGCATCTCTTTTTACTTATGCCCAGGCTGGTTTGATTCTAGAGGGTCATGTCAGGGCTCATAATGTCAAAGCCATGGCTACATCGGTATCCCATTTCAGGTCAGCCTCCATAGAGAAGGTTTTGCAAGGCTACAACCTGGTCATTTCTCCACACATTCATTACTGCCTTCAGCAGTATACCTGACATGACAGCTGGTTAGGGCAGGCTGTCCTGAAGAATTTGTTTAATGTCTAGAATCCACCTCCACTCCCCTAGACCCAGTTTGCTTTAGTTCCTAGCGTTGTTTTTGATGAGCATCCGAGCTATAAGAATGCAACTGGCTTGCTTGTCCTCTGAGAAAGCAAAGTTACCTCTAGTTCTCTGAGGGCAGCAGGCCAGGTGTTCTCACATACCCTTCCACCTCCCCTTGGAGAGTAGTATTCGTTAGGTATCTTATATGACTGAGGGACCCGCACTCGCACATTGGGTGGGAAAGCACCAGTGCATGCACAGTGGGACGCTGCTAGAAAGGTCTGTAGTAATCTCGCTAGTTAGCATCTGCTCCGGGCTCCATTGGATGATGTCACCCGGCTCTGAGAATACTTGGTCTGCTGTCTTTGGAGAACACCTGCTACAAATGAATAACTTTGCCATACCTAAAGGTACAGTACTACAATAGCCATCATGCTTGCAGATGTTGCATAAATTCAGGAAGGCTCACATATTTAATGAAAAATGTTGGTGTTACACCTGGATCCTGTTCAAAGTCCACTGCAGTGACCACTAGACTACTCCTTACACTTACTTGTTTCTCTATTAGGAATGGCCATATACCTGAAGTAGTCATAGAGCTTGGTATCCACTGTCACTTTCAATTCTATGGGGGGATGGGAGGGGTTCACTTACCACTGGGAGATGAAAGAGGAGGTAATCCCTTTATCCCTCCAATGGTCAGCTGCTCAATGAGGACACCTTTTTGTAACTTGGATGTGTTTGAAACAGGTCTAGATAAAAAAAAATGTCTTTTTTTTTTTTGCCTTGGATATTTCTTCCTGTTCCATTATTGCTGTATACTTGACTTGATGGACCTTCGGTCTGTCCCAGTGCAGCAGTGCTTATGTAGGATCTGAGGCAGCATAGATTTTACCAGAAGTAGGTTTTGTTAAATGATTTTGATCAATTTCTTTGACGCATAATAACATAGTAGATGATGGCAGATAAAGACCTGTACAGGCCATCCAGTCTGCCCAACAAGATAAACACATAAGGTATGATGAGATACTACATATGTATACTTGATTTGGCCTTGCCATTTTCAAGGCAGAGACCATAGAAGTCTTCCCGACACTGGCCTTATTCTCTAGTTACTGAAGCTGATTCTGTCCAGCTATGATCAGGGCAAAGACCGTAAAAGTCTGCCCAGCACTAGCTTTGCTTCCCAATTACTGGTGTTGCCATCTAATTACCTCTAAGCTTGTTTGGTTCCATGTCTTCTATACAGGCTTCCTTTGTGTTTATCCCACACATTTTGAATTCTGTTACCGTTTTCATCTTCACCTCCTCCTGCGGGAGGGTATTCCAGGTATCTGCTACCCGCTCTGTGAAAACGTACTTTTTGATATGATTGCAGAACCAGCCCCTCTGCAACCTCAATTCATATCCTTTAGTTCTACCACCCTCCCTTCTCGGTGATCAGATCAGAGGAGCATGGTAGATGTAGTGTGCTCAATTTTAGCATGGCCTTTGTGATGATTCTGTGTAGGGTACTTATAAATAAACTGAGTATCCTTGATATAACTGACTAGAAACATGTTGAAGGAGGAGGGGTATCAGTAAATGGAGTTCATGCCGAAGAAAGGGGTGTTACCATAGTGTGCCATCAGAGTTCGTTCTTGATCTACATCTTTTCAGCATGAGTCCATGTTGACTGTTCTATTAAACCATGTTTGTCTATATGTTCAATCATTTTATCATTTATTATACTTTTTATCATTTTGCCTGCCTTTTGTCAGGTGTAGCAGTTTGTGATTTTCCTGGATCACCCTGGACCTTCAGTCTTCAGGTACCGTGGATGATTTTAGTGACAGGTTACTAATAGTGTATTAGCAATTCCTTTTTTTTTTTTTTTTATGTCAGCATCATGGAGTGTATATCATCCAGGCCAAATGATTTTCTGCTCTTTAATTTGTCAATAGGCTTATTACGTCTTCCAGGTTCATCAAGATTTTTCAATTCCTCATCACCCTTAAATATCAGTTCTGGCACAGGTGAATTTGAAGCAAAGAATTCATTAGTCTCTCCACTGTGGGCTTAGCTACGGGTGGGCCTGGGCCCACCCACTTGTCCCAGACCCACCCAGCAACAACCGGTCTGACTGACAAAAGACTGCCAGACACAGATCTTGCTCTCTCCTGACCTCCTCCCTCCTCCACGGGTGTCGCACCATCCATCTGGTCGCCCGAGGGCCTGTGGTGATGACATAATCTTTAGAAAGCAGTGTAGGACCTCCCAATCACATTGTGCTGGCAGCTGTGCAGGGGAGAGAACTGCTGTAGGGAACAGCAAGACTTCAAAGAGAGTGCCAGAGAACAAGAAGGGGGAAATGGGGAATAAGGAAGGACACCCAGGAGAACAGAAAAATAGAAGATATGCTGGATTGGGGGGTGAGGAAAAAGGACACAGAGGAGGACAGAAAATAGAGGAGATGTTGGATTGTGGGTTGGGGGTATAGGGGTGCTGGTAATGAGAGAAGAAATGGACAGGGGAGAACAGGACATAGGACATGCTGGTTATGAAGGAAAGAATGGTGGAAGATTTTGGATACCCAGAATGAAAGCTCAGAAGGGTTGCTAGATAAGGGAAGGAATGGGGGGAAATTCAAGACTTATGGAGAGACAGGACAGAGGGCATGCTGGTGATGAGGGAAGGAATGGGGGAAAGAATGGATGCAGGGAAGGACTGGAAACAGAGAGGGGATGATGGCCATGAGTGAAAGAATGGGAGGAGATTCTGCACACAAAGAAGTACAGGATGCATGACATGTTGGACATGAGGTAAGGAATAGAGGGAGATTATGGCCACAGGGAAGGATGAGCAGGGTCACAAAGGTGAGATGCTGGACGTGGGGGAGGATAAGAACAAGGTCACAGAGGGAGGATAAAGACATGGATACAAAAGGGAGATGGATGGTGGACAGAGAAGAAAGGTCAAATAGAAGATACTGGAAAAAATGTTAAGAGAAGACAGAGGAATGCAGAAAGCAGAGACTGGGACTTGATTAGAAAAAATAACATGACCAGACAACAAAGATAGAAATAATTGTATTTTCTATTTAGTGACTGGAATATGTCACACTTTGGAATGTACAAAGCTGGTGTTATACTGGGCAAAGACCCAAGTCAGAAATTTGAAAGAGGACCCCTGCCCTCTCTGGCCTGGAGGCCCAGAGAATTGCCCTGGTAGCAACTCCCCCCCCCCCCCCCCCCCCCCCCTGCTGGACCTGACCATCTGCTATCTTTACACCAACTGCTGAATCCTGTACTACTAGCCTCACATGAGTTATTTGTTGGGGGTGGGATAGAATGCAGCACGGGGCAGAACAGTGCTGGAGCAGGGTGATGGCAGATACCAGGTTTTATCTTTCAAAAGTTGCAACCCTAGGTGCATCAGTCACATAGTTAGCAAGGATCTCTAAGCCCCACCAACTGAAGACATCCACAGTGCGTTGAACCCTCAGAAACCATGGCAGTCAGTGATGTTGCTCCAACTTTTAATACCAGCACCGTGGGCATACTCAAGTCTCATGCACATTCAGTTCATGCATGAGAACAGAGCGTGCTGGTGGTGCTGATGCCAGTATCACTGGCTTGGAGCACTGCCTTTGACTGCTGTGCTTTTCTAAACGGGTCGGTGGGCTAGGGATCTTCACCAGCTAAAGTATTTAATTTTTAAGTTCATGGTTGGGGGGGCGGGGGAGATATGGTAGAGGAAATGCATGTCCACCCAAAAATGTGCCTTCTGGCTATGCTACTGCATCTTAGTAATGCTTATGAACTTGTCTTTTAGGAAATTATGCAAACCTTTTTAAACCCTGCTAAGCTATCTGCTTTTACCACATTCTCTGGTAATGAATTCCAGAGTTTAATTACACGTTGAGTGAAGAAATATTTTCTCTGCTTTGTTTTAAGTTTAGTACTTAGTAGCTTTGTTCTGTGCCCCCTAGCCCCCCTTTCTTGGCTACTAAGGGACTCTCTAGGAGTTTTTCATTGGCTGATCCACCTGTTTAAAGGGTTATTAGTTAAGTTAGCACTATTTCCACTTCCTTTATTAATGTCCTCCATCTATTTGTATTGAATTCTTTGGGGTTGATATCAGCCAATGGTGCTCAGCATTTTGCTGACCACTGTTGGCATTATACCTGGAAATTCAATGCTGGGTCATGTCCGGGCTTCAGCATTGAATTCAAGGGTGTATGGAGCCGTCGAAAACCATAGCCAGTTAAGTATATTAGGCACTTAACCAGTTATGGTAAGCCGAAAAAAGATAGGACTAACTTTAATTCTGTCCTATTTATGCGGTTACCTTGGCTGGTAATTGCTGAATATGGTACTTAACTGGCTGAGTGCTGACTCGCCTCTACATGTCCCAAAGCGGCTAGTTTTGAATTTGCTACTAACCAGAAATTTTCAGTGGCACTAACTAGTTAGCTGCGAACAAGTGAGTTAACCAGCCAGGAGCCATTTCTGGCCAGTGAAATCACTTTGAATAACAACCCCTTCATATTTAAGGACTTGTATTCAGTTAAAGCTTAGAAGATTAAGTATTGTATTTCTTTGTTAGATTTTTGAGAAAGCTTTAATCACACAAAGGAAATTAATCTGATTTTTCAGAAAAAATATTTAATTTCTTGATGTATATATTTGAAATTGCATAATAAAAGTTAAAAAAAGATTAGGACCATCAAAATTGGAACAGCAGTAAAAGTTAGACATTTTCAAAATCATTTATCTACAGTAGCTCTACATCATTGGCCCGTCTGCTTTCTAAAATAGGATCCTAGATACTTCCACAACTGCACAAAAATACCAGTGCACACATTTACACCTGATCTGAAGAAGATATAAATTTGTGGTGTACTTTTCTTGTGTAGTCTACCCAAACTATGCTCCCAGTGGTTGAAGAGGCAGGGGCAGTTGCTTGTGGATGTGGGGAAGGGAAATGTATCTATTTGCATCTCACATAGACACATTGTATAAAATTTTATATTATGCATATTTCATGCCTGCTTGGCTATGTGGAATATACTCAGTGGCGTTCCTAGGGTGGCTGACACCCGGGGTGGATTGCCAATGCGCCCCCCCCCCCCCCCGGGTGCATTTTTACCTGCTGGGGGGGGTGCCACGTGCCTGTCGGCTTTGTTCCTTCCATGCTCTTTCTGCCCTGGAACAGGAAGTAACCTGTTCCGGGGCAGAGGGAGCACGGAACGAGCAGAGCCAAAAGGCGCGTGCACCCCCCCCCCCCAGCGGCGTGCACCCGGGGTGGACCGCACTCACCACCCCCCCTAGGAACGTCACTGAATATACTTGTATCTCCGTGTTGTTAAAGGGTCTATGAGCCGCTGTACAGAGCCTGGCAAAAAGCAACAAAAGTTATCAGCTAGTCTTATCTAACTGCAGGTCATTTTACTTCTTCAAATATCCCAACAGCAGCAGCATATAATTCTCGGGAAAGAAAGATCAGTAATCAGTTGGATCCTGAAAAGGTCTGCATCCCAAAAGGGTTCTATGCTAAGGCAGTCCCATATACTCACACTCGGGAGCCACAGACTGGGACTTCATCTAGAACAATGATGGAAACTTTTATGAATGAAAGGCTCAAATAGGTACCTTGTTCCCCTCGCTCTGTCCTCCGGCACCAATGCTGTGGCTGCTGAGGATCTTATCAGCATGCAGCCCTAACAGCTGCAACCTTTCATCAATTAAAAGTTCTCCATCTGTTGCATATGTACTCAGCGTTTCTGGCCCAGAGTCTGCTGAGGCCTTTGCTGCTTCCATGGGTGGATTTCCATGGGTTGCATAGAAAAGCCTGGCCTGCAGGACAGTCTCTGATTTTAGAGCCTGATACGTGGCCACTGGATTTCATTGGTGTGCAATGGGTCTTTTCTATCTCTGGGACTATGAACAGCACCTGCACAGCATCTCCTAGTCTGGTTGGACCAAAGAGCAGAAGTTGGGCTTGGAAATCGAATCTAGTTGTCTTGCATGCCATCAGGTTATTGGGTTAACTCCCAAAATATGGTATCAGATTAACTGTTCACTCGTCCTCTAGATTGTTCACTTGTCTTTAGATTGTTCTCTTGTCTTTTAGATTGTAAACTCTTTGAGCAGGGACCGTCCTTCTATGTTTAAATTGTACAGCGCTGCGTAACCCTAGTAGCGCTTTAGAAATGCTAGTTAGTAGTAGTAGTAGTATTTAACTCAGATGTGCTACAATCATTTGGTAAGCACATACATACCTGCACCATACAGGCTGTTTCACTAATTTTGACAACACATGGGCCTGCACAAGTAAGTTCTTTATAAATATGTTCGTACAAAGACAGTAAGAATTAAGTATATAAATAAGTTATGGTAAAATAGCTTGTTTTATAGAAAAGAGTAATGTAAATGATCTTTGTGATAACCCCTTCTGTTTTATTTTTGGGAATCACCCCATCAGTCTTACTTGCCAATGCTGAAGACGCCCCTCCCTGCTGGATACTGCAATTTTTATTTCAACACCCTTCGAGGCTGTGTTAGGCGCAACTGCTGGTTTCTCCATGTTCCGAAGCAAGGAGATGAAAAGGTAAAATATAGTTTTAAATACGCACCGCTCAATATTGAGCAGGAATTAACCAAGTAGCAGTCGCTACTACCCAGAAATTTGCTGCCGATCAGGACTATACCTGTATTTTCAGCGGCACTAACAAAGAAAGCTGTTTGCTATTTTTTTTCTAGCTATCTGGTCTTTCTGGGAGAAGACAGGGTGGATTGCATAACCAACTTTGATACTTTGCTCCAAACCTTTTGTAAGCAAGAAGTCTTTAAATATACAGTTGGTTGGGGCAATAGATGGAAAAACAAGAAACTAGTCTGTAATGATGGTCTAAATCTTTCTGTGACAGGAAGAAGAATCCTAAATGAAAAAATCAAAGCAATATGTGGACATGTATTGTAAACTAGAGGAAGGGGTAGCAGGTGGTAGAAAAGTACAGGATGTCACCCCCAGCAATATCATTATAATAGCAGCAAAAATAAAGGAGACATCTTAACTCCTCAGCAAAAAACAAAAAAAACAAAGAGGAAGAGGAGACTGGAATAAAAACTATGTAAAATCCAAGCAAGCCATCCAAAAAGTGCTGAAAGCTATGAGCACAAATGCTCACAGTCTAGGTAAGAAAATTCCTGATCTGGAAGCCTGATAGTGGAAATGGACTTGGACATTGTGGCCATCGTAGAGACATGGTTCAATGAGTCTCGTGAATGGGATATTGCCTAAAATGCAAGGAGTATGGCGAAGAGAGAAGGTACTGAGGATTGTCTTTGAAAGGGAAGATTCAGTATATGAAATAAACCCAGTGCCAAAAATCTACTCATTGATATTTCTTAAAATTAAACAGGCTCTTGTAAACATGTTTTAAGACCTCAGTAGTGACTCATTTCACAAGAGCAATACTATCCTTGACTCACCTGCCTCCTCACAGGTCTAGAATATTGCTTGAAACTACTTATTACGATAAACTCATTTTTTCAAACTTTTGCAATTGTTCTTAAAATTAGTGCTAAGGTATCAAGATCACTTAGCTTAAATGTATAGATTTTTTTTGCTGTAGGACGTCAGAGAGTCGAAAACTGTGAGCAATGCACAAAGGGGATCACATGCAAATGAGATGCACGGATCTCCCTTTGTGCATTGCTTGGTGTTTGCAAGCCCAAGCTGTCAAATGCATTTGATAGCTCCAATGCACCGGACACCGCCCTCACTTCCCCATGCATCCCAACCCATACCCACTACCCCCAACAAAATTCCCTGGTGGTCTGGTGGACCTCCAACAGCCCCCACCCTTCCCGACAAAATTATCTGATGGTCCAATGGGTCACACACCTCCCAACCACCGCCCCCCCTGACAAAATTCCCTGATGGTCCAGTGGGCCGCACACCCCCGACGCTTCCTGACTCCATTCAAATGACCCTGGTGGTGTAGTGACTCCCTCCCTCTTCCTCCTGCCCCTCCTCCTCCTCCCTCAGCACCGTCGCTTTCAAAACGGCAACACCCAGCACCTGCCTAGTACATTCTGAGATGCACTGGGTGGGGCTAAACACCATATAAGGTTCTTTATATAGTGTTTAGCCCTGCCCAATATATCTCAGAATGCACTGGGCAGGGTCTGGGCGCTGCCATTTTGAAAGCGGCGGTGCCGAGGGAGGAGCTATTGCTCCTGCTCCCGCCCAACTTTTTTTAAGGTAGAGAGGGGGATTGATAGACCACCAGGGTCATTTGCCAGGAAAGGGGTGTGGCCCACTGGACAACTAGGGAATTTTGTCAGGAGGGAGGTTGGGAAGAGTGCAGACCACGGGGAATTTTGTCGGGGGAGGGACGCGGGAGTTCTGTGTACAGGGTGGGGTTCTGTTGTGAGAGGTAGAGATCACAAGCAGGCAGCCTTTGCAGCTGCCTGCTCGTTTCCTTCCTCTTCCAACAGCTCCAAAGCAGATGTAAAATTAGATCTAGTCACTCTGGAGCTGTGCATTGCTCAAAATGCTCATTAAAATACTAATGAGCTCATTTGCATGGGGTTCTCAGAAAACCCCTTTGTGCATTGCTTGCTAAATAAGCTTTGGCAGGGGCGTAGCCACGGGTGGGCCTAGGCCCACCCAGTTTGGGTTCAGGCCCACCCAGCAGTAGAGGCAGCGGAGCGGAGGGAGCAGGCTGAGCTCCGTTCCTGCATCTGCCTCCCTCTCTGTCACGGCAGCGCTTCCCAGACGCTGCCTACCGCCGCCACGATCGCAGGATCTACCTCCCTCTGTCTCAGCACTCAGCAGCAGCGGTAGCGAATCGTACACGCTGCCTCCTGCTTCTAACCCGGAAGCGTCTCCTCTGTCGCGTCCTGCCCCAGCAGAAACAGGAAGTTGTGATAATGGGGGCGGTAGGCAGCGTCTGGGAAGCGCTGCCATGAGAGAGAGGGAGGCAGATGCAGGAACGGAGCTCAGCCTACTTCCACTGTAAATTTTGGGGGGGAGAAGAGGGCGGGCAGGTGGAATGGAATGGGAGGGAAGGATGGGGGCGAAGGAGAATCGCAGGACATGGATGGGAGCGGGAGGGGAGGGCAGTGGAGAAAGAAGAATGGCTGGGTGTGGATGGCTGGAGGGAGGGGACAGAGGATAAAAGAGAATTGCTGGGTATGGATGGATACAGGGGGGCAGGGGCAAGAATAGAATTGCTGGGTATGGATGGATAGGGGCAGGGCAGAGAGGAGAATTGCTGGGTATGGATGAATGGAGGAGGGCAGGGGAGAGAAGAGAATTGCTGGGTATGGATGGAGGGGACGGGAGAGAAGAGAATTGCTGGGTATGGATGGATGGAGGGGACGGGAGAGAAGAGAATTGTTGGGTATGGATGGAGGGGATGGGAGAGAATTGCTGGGTATGGATGGATACAGGGGGGCAGGAGCAAGAATAGAATTGCTGGGTATGGATGGATAGAGGCAGGGCAGAGAGGAGAATTGCTGGGTATGGATGAATGGAGGGGGGCAGGGGCGAGAAGAGAATTGCTGGGTATGGATGGATGGAGGGGACGGGAGAGAAGAGAATTGCTGGGTATGGAGGGGACAGGGGAGAGAAGAGAATTGCTGGGTATGGAGGGGACAGGGGAGAGAAGAGAATTCCTGGGTATGGATTGATAGAGGGGGGGCAGGGGAGAGAAGAGAATTGCTGAGTATGGATGAATGGAGGGGGGCAGGGGAGAGAAGAGAATTACTGGGTATGGATGGATGGAGGGAACAGGGGAGAGAAGAGAATTGCTGGGTATGGATGGATACAGGGGGGCAGGAGCAAGAATAGAATTGCTGGGTATGGATGGATAGAGGCAGGGCAGAGAGGAGAATTGCTGGGTATGGATGAATGGAGGGGGCAGGGGCGAGAAGAGAATTGCTGGGTATGGATGGATGGATGGAGGGGACGGGAGAGAAGAGAATTGCTGGGTATGGAGGGGACAGGGGAGAGAAGAGAATTGCTGGGTATGGAGGGGACAGGGGAGAGAAGAGAATTCCTGGGTATGGATGGATAGAGGGGGGCAGGGGAGAGAAGAGAATTGCTGAGTATGGATGAATGGAGGGGGGCAGGGGAGAGAAGAGAATTACTGGGTATGGATGGATGGAGGGAACAGGGGAGAGAAGAGAATTGCTGGGTATGGATGGATAGAGGGGGGCAGGGGAGAGAAGAGAATTGCTGGGTATGGATGAATGGAGGGGGGCAGGGGAGAGAAGAGAATTGCTGGGTATGGATGGAGAGAAGAGAATTGCTGGGTATGGATGGATGGAGGGAGGGGAGAGGAGAGTTGCTGGACATGGGTGGATGGAGGAGAGAGGAAGATTGCTGGACAATGGGTGGTTGGAGGGGAGAGGAGGGTTGCTGGACATGGATGGAGGAGAGGGAAGGGGGAGAGGAGGGTTGCTGGGCATGGATGGAGGAGAGGGAAGGGAGAGAGAAGAAATGCTGGACATGGATGGAGGGGATGGAAGAGTGAGGAAGGAGATGAGATGAGGGAAAAGGAAGAGAGGAGAAAAACTGCACATGGATGAAGAAAATAGGCAGAAGCTGGATCCACTGGACAGTCAAGTCTGCGGAGGACCCAGCTTTTACTTACGGATATAGAGCAAGAAATGAAGAAGAAAAGCAGAAAGTAAAGAAATAAATGGAAAGGAAGCCCTGGAAACTGAGTTAAGAGGACAGATAGCAGCAGAATCAGATACTTGGCCAGCATGATCAGAAAAACAAAGTCACCAAACAAAGGTAGAAAAAAATCATTTTATTTTCATTATAGTGTTTGAAATATGTCCACTTTGAGAATCAGGTGCTCAACATTAAAAGTTTATATTTATTTACTTATTTATGGCATTTTATCCCACATTAAACATGAATTAGATTGGAACCTGGGATCATTTAAAAAATTGTTTCCTGGAGAGAGTAATGCATTGCCTCCCCCCCCCCCCCCCCCACCCCAGGCTCTCTCCCCGGCTATAGCCAGCTCTGCAATTTTGAGGGGAGGTGGACGGGGTGGGGGGAGGCGCAGAGGTGGACCGGGGAGAGAGCCTCCTGTTAAACATTTACCAGCACACCACTGTCTACTGTCCACCCATCCAACCTGTTGGCCCACCCAAAAATTGACTTCTGGCTACGCCACTGAGCTTTGAACTAGAGAATGACATGGGGACGGAGACCCGCAGTAACCGTGGGGATGGAGACGGGAACAGATCCCACGGGGTAGGGACGGGGTGGGGATGGGGACAGAGCTCATGGGAACGGGGACAAACTTTGTCCCCATGTCATTTTCTACTTTGAAGCCTGTTAATGATTGAGTGAGTCAGACAACAATATTTTGATTTTTTGGAAAAATAAGCAAACATGCTGACCACAGCTAGCAAAATTTGCATGAGGGATCCTGTACATCCTGCTACCAGCACATCTTCTAAGAAGACATCTTCTATTGCCAGAAGTTACTGTAGAAGACAGGAGAGCTAGACTGAATCCTGAGACTGTTGATGACTTAATCACAGATTTAAAAAATCATAACAGTGCTTCATAGTCATATTTCTCCCCTCTAGGGCACACAGAACGGGTTGTATTTTGTACCCCTGACCATTTTAACAGGGTGGATTAGGATTCCTTGGGGTAGCAGAAATCAGCTATTGTTGAGGTTGGAAGGGTAGAGGGTGAGGAGGGTTATTATAGCTGCTCGCTGTTATTATCGTTTTCTATTTGTAATTTATACACAATAGTTGCACAGCATATTGTTCCTTTTTATATTTTAATAACATTTAAATATAAAATCATAATTGTTCGAGGCTTCTGCAGATGAGGATAGAGCCCATGGGGGAGGGGACGGGGCAGGAATGGAGACAGGGCCTGCGGGGACAGAGACAGAACCTACGGGGACAGGGTGGGGATGGGAACAGACTTTATCCCCGTGCCATTCTCTACTTTAGACTGACTAGAGTAAGTCTAAAGCAAAGATTAACAGCACAGTAAGCTTTGTGCATCGGGCCCTTAGAGAGCCATGTTCTCTAGTAAGTCTTAGATATTCCCAGCAGATTATTTTGAGTGTTCCAGAGCCTTCAGAGGTCAGGTTGATGGGCATTAGATCTAAAGCCTTTAAGTTTTGAGCTGCTATTAATCATTTGTATAGCACATACTAGATATGTGCAGCACTGTACAAAGTAACACCAAATGGACAGTCCCTACTTCATGGAGTTCAAAATCTAGATAAAAACTGACAGACAAGCCACATAAAATCAAAAATCAATAATAGGATTTGAGTTAGGATAGTAAAGGTTTGATCAAGAAGAATGAAAAAGGGTGGTTAAGGGAACTGAATTGAAAGCCATCAGATATTATGGTTGAACTGTAAATATTGAAAGAAAATGCTTGACTGACTTTTGTTATTGATCAGCTTATTTTAATTAGTACATAGCCCATCATAGTCTGGGGTCCCTCACTGCCTCTTACCTTTGTTGTACAGGAGACCAGGGGTGCCACACAGATTTTATTCTAGGTTTACCTTGCTGGTATCATGGGTCCTAGCTGGAGACCAGGTTTACTGGAAGGCTGTTGGCTCTTTGGATCTACTGACACTACCATACACATCTGCTTCCTTAAACCACAAATCCAGTCCAGGGTGTGTACTGAGCCAGATGTTTACTTTAAATTTTGAAGTGGCAGGATAACAGAAGAAAATTCAATCAGGGCCAGCATAAGGGGTGAGCCAGTGGCTTGAGGCAACAGAAGCTTGCCACAGTGGAGGGAGCATCTTGTCCTGCAACCATGCTGTTACTGTGTTCCCTCTGCCAATGGCCAAATTTGCCATGCAGCCTGCCACACAGGAAACAAAGAAACAGCACAGCTGTGAGAAAAGAAGAAAATACTCCCACTGGTGTGTTAGTGCTGGGGCAAGTAGAAGGGGCTAGTGCCGGGAATTATGCTAAGGAGAAGCTGTGGGTTTGTGGAGAGGGAGCTAAAGCTGGTGCTGGGAGATTGGGAGAAGGGGGATGAGGGTTGTGGGCTGGCAAAAGGGGGCTGTGAGTTGGGAGAAATAGGCTGCAGCTGAGAAACTGGGGCTGATGCTGGGAGAGGATAACAAGATATTATGGGGAGAGTGAAGAGGAGGAAAAGCAAGGATATTAAGATTTTCTAGAATGACTTGGGGGGAGGGGCATGTGCTAAACGTTTCCTTCTCAAAACTTATTCCCCGTTGGTATCATTGTGCTCACACAATAATCTATTCAAGGAATAGAACCTGAGGTGTGGACAAAGGTTATTCATCAGTCTTCAGTTCCCATAGAACAAGGCACTGAAATTATGGATCCAGTCTGCCAATCTTTTCCTCTCCAAGAATCAGAAGAGAGAAATGTATCTAAGTGAACCACTAGATAATTGACCTTATGTTAAACATATAGGACTATTAGCAGTGGAAGGAGAAAGGATAGGGACAGGTGACCATCTACAAAATCAGATGGCTTATGATTTAGTTGGATTGAATTACCAATTGTGTTGAGTGAGCCACTGCACCAAGTCCAGATCCAGAAGTAGCTTATACCTAAACTCTTAATGAGGATGATTAATGGTGACATATCAATGTTAAAGCAGGGAACAAAAGCACAAGGCACCATCAACTCAAGTTTACTGGACAGATCTGACACGGTTTGTGTTTCGGCAGGAACTGCCTGCATCAGGGGTCTTGAAACAGTTCATAAATGTCCAAAGCGTGCATAAAATAGCAATAAAATACTTCTCAATCTGAAGATGCCACAAATACATCGGAGTGCCAAAAATATCAAATCGAACCACTTTGGTACAAAGCCAAAAACCGGACTGGAATCAGAATTGATCCATGTGACATCTCACAGGGAGGAGCTTGTGGGGCTGACAGAGAAAATATACATTTAACTCTGGAGGAGTGATAATATAAAAAGATATAAACCATTTGAGGACTGTGCATCTAGACCCTATATCTGACAAACACGGAGTAAGAAGGGAATGATCCTCTACACCAAATGCCATGCTAAAATTCAAAGGCACAGCAGTGGTAATTTTGCTGAAATCCTAGGCAATTCAACCTTATTAATCAAACTTCCAGCAAAATAGACCACCAGGGTCATGTGTACCCGACAGTGCCCCCTGAAACCGCCTCCCCCTGTGCCTCCCCAGCTGCCCCTGCGTCTGACCTCCGTGCCTTCCAACCTGTGCCCGACTCTGCCTGCCCCTCCCCCATGCCGGCCAGCCTGCACCCGACACCGCCTCCTCCGTGCCTCCCAACCTGCGCCCAACACCGCCTCCCCATGCCTTCCTGCATGCGACTCCCCCTCCCCATGCCTTCCTTCCTACACGTGATACCGCCTCCCCCTCCCCATACCTTCCTTCCTGCGCGTGACACCACCTCCTTCTCTAGTGCCTCCCAGCCACGTGACACCGCCTCCCCTGTGCTTCCCAACCCGTGGCTGACACCGCCTTTCCCGTGCTTCCCGGCCCGTGACTGACACCCCTTCCCCTGTGCTTCCCGACCTGTGCCTGACATCGCCTCCCCCATGCTTCCCAAACCACGTCCAACACCGCCTCCCTGTGCCTCCCAACCCATGCCTGACTCTGCCTCCCCCCATGCCCAACACCCCCTCCCCCCGGGCACCTCAGTCAAAATTTCCAGCAAGATACTAGTTGTGAGACCATCCTTTTTACCTTAGGGAGGAAGAAAATTTGTTTTTAATAGGAAAGTCCACCAGCTGAACAAGGACAAAGCTTTCTAAAATTGCAGAAACAAAGGAGAGACTGAACACTGGATAATTGTTAAAGATAGTGGAAGGATCAAGTTTGGGTCACTCTGTGGTCATATAACATTAGATGTCCAGCAACACAAAACCAGTCCCTGAATCCGGCTGAAGTAGTCATCAATAAAATTGATGTAGTCGAGGTCATGTGACGCCATGTTCGTGAGAAGCCGCTGGTAAGAGCTTCTCCGACCCCCAAACTCTCCCTCTGGGCTTTGAAGACAGATCAGTTCCCTTGGATGTTCTGATTTTTGTTTGAGAATCTTGTGGATTATAATCGCACCCGATTTGGGATGTGGGAGTTACAGAATAACGACGAGGAATGTTGGAAAAGAGAATAGCAGGGGCAGGCAGGCAGAGGACAAGGTGGTGACTCCTGCGAGCCCATCGGGCCCCTCCGTGTCTTCAGCTTGGATCGCGGAAATAACATTAGAAATGACCACAATATTGGAAGAGTTATTGGAAGGGCGCCTGACTCCGATTGATACTAAGCTGGAAAAGATGCATTTGTAATTGGAGGATTTGGCTAGAGAGTGTGTGGCCTACCAAGCATGTACAAGTGTTCTGGACGATCGGATCTCAACAGTGGAGGGGTCACAGGACAAGCTGGGGACTCGAGTGGAGGCACTGGAGGCGAAACTAGATGACCTGGAGAACAGGTCGCGGAGAAACAACTTGTGCCTGGTGGGACTTTCTGAGTCAATCATGGAAAGGGAGTTGGTCAATTTTTTGGAGGGCTGGCTATCTAAAGAATTACAACTACAGGATGGTCACGGGCCACTACGAGTGGAGCGGGCTCACCGCATGGGAGCACAGTGCCCCAATGCCACCATACCCACAGTAGTAATTTTACGGGTGCTGAACTTTGCCCATAAGCAGGCTATACTACAGCGACTCAGAATGGGTAAGACTTTGATGTACGAAAATAAAAAAGTCCTCTGTTTTCAAGACTACTCCTCAATCATGGCGGCGAGATGTAAGACTTTTACTCATATTTGTTCAAAACTGTTTATTATGAAAGTTCGGTTTGCGCTGCTGTACCCGGCCACTTTAAAAGTAACATATAAGGGGATGACGAAGGTATATGAATTGGTAGAAAAGGCGCAGGAACTGCTGGAGCAGATTGAAAAGGAGGGCCCTATGATAGCACCATCGGAGGATGAACTGAGATGACTGTATTGTATTTTGATAAAATATATTAATAGACAGTGAACAGGGGTGGCAAATTGCGTTGAAATTTAAGAATGACAACCTTGTTGGGCCATAGAGAGTAACAGAGAAAGCGCAAAGATTTCGCTAAAGAAGAGGACAGTGGCATCATACCAGGGGAGAAGTAATCCAAAGGATCATCGCAAGATCTGATATATGAAGAGAGGGTTTCCTTTTTTTTCTTTCTTTCTTTCTCTCCTTGTGTGTGAAAGCTGTGAGAATGGGAACTGATATAATGTAAAGCTGATTGTTCTTGGAGGGAGGGGGAAGAGGTGTCAAGGGTGATGGTTCTTGTAAGAGGAACGTGGGTTGCTGGGGGTCAGGGTTCGGGTGGGGAGGGGGGAAGGGAGGAGGGGGGATTAGGGGAGGGAGGAAGTGGCTGCATCTAAAGAGTAGGTCAGGGGTCGTTTAGAAGGTATAGGGCAGAGACACGGCTTATTGGTGGGAGAAGACTAGATTGCACACTGTTGATCTTGAGGAAATTGCTGCCTGGGAGGGACGCTGGCTGGGACGTCCCCTTAGGCATCTTACTAAGTGCCTTATTCATAAAGCTTTTTGAGCGAGATGGCCCTATATGGTGAAAATTGTAATCTGGAACGTAGGAGGGATTAACTCACCAATTAAAAGGTCAAAGATCTTACAACATTTACAGCGACATAGAATAGACAGTGCATTGTTACAAGAAACACACCTTAATCAAGTGGAACATGCTAAGTTAAAGTCATGGTGGGTGGGAGAATGTGTGGCGGCTGCAGCTTTGAGGAAAAAGGGAGGAGTGGTACTGTTAATCAGAAAAGGGGTGGCAGAGGCCGTTAAACCCATATGGATAGACAAGGCGGGTAGGGGACTGTTGGTGGAAGTGATGGTTAATCGCCAGAACATATTTTTTTTTTGTAATCTGTACACACCTAACCAATATGACAGAATATTCTATCAAGAAGTGGTTAAAAGATTACTGCCATATCAACATAAGGCCTTAGTCATAGGGGGAGGTTTTAATGCAGTGTGGGACCCTTTCATAGATCTATCGGAGGTGGGGAGATTGGCACATTATTATGCTAATAAGGGGCTGCATCGTGTTGGGCATTTGTTTGACCTGGTTGACGTTTGAAGAGTGCTGCATCCGATGGTTAGAGGTTACACTCGCCTGTCAAGGGCACATTCTACTCAAGCCCGAATAGATTACTTATTACTATTGCGTCAAAAGTTTGGTACAGAGGGCAGAGAATAGGCCCTTACACTGTATCAGACCATGTCTAGGTGTACATGGAGTGGGGGGTGGGACCAGTGATGGGAGGCACGCGTCATTGGGTGTATCCACTAGAATTACAGAATAATTTGGCTTTTTGAGAAAAACTTTAGAAGTGCTGGGAACAGTTTGTACAAAGTAACGAAAGACACTCGACTGAAACCCAATTATTCTGGGAAACTGCAAAGGCGGTGTTGAGGGGGAAATTATAAGTTATTCACACTTTGTGAGGAAAACTAGAGATAGGGAGATATTGCGCCTGAGCTCCCAAGTGTGTAGAGCTCGGCGACAATATGGGTGAACTCATGAGGACAACAGCTATTGGAACTACAGACGGCACTTAATGAATGTTTGCATGGGAGGGCCCTCAAATCTCAAGTATACTATAAATATATGTTATATAAACATGGAAATAAGGCGGGAAGTTTATTAGCCAGACTGATCAGACCAAGGGGTGGAAATAGGAAAATTATACCACTTAAAGAGAGCATGGGAAAGAGTGTATATTCTGATAAAGAAATATGTGATATTTTTCATAAGTATTATGAACACCTCTATGCCATCCGTAGTAGTCAAGAATTACCAGGCCAGTTGTATCTTGAGAACATTTCATTGCCCAAACTTAAACAAAAAGATATAGATTTCCTGAACACTCCTATTAAAGAAGATGAGGTAAAACTAGCCATGAAAAGTAGCCCATCACTGAAAGCCCCAGGCCCCATTGGATGTAGGGCAGAATTCTATAAGCTCATGGGGAGGGACAATCATACCAGCGCTTACTGACTTTTTGAAATCACATTGTAGGATGTGGAATCTCTTCCACATAGCCTGATGCAAGCACAAATAGTGGTGCTACCTAAGCCAGGCAAAGATATCTCAATACCGGAAATCTTAGCTTGCAAAACTTAAAGGGATATGGGGCGATAAGTTGTTGGCTAGAATATGGCTAAGCATATGACCCAATACTTACCGAAGTTGATCTGTGAGGCCCAGGTGGGTTTCGTGTCTGGTAGGTCTGTAGCTAAGAATCTTCGAAAAATATTGGCTTCACTGGAATTTGGCCACAGATGTAAAACCCAGTCTATGCTTATTAGCTTTGATGCAGAAAAAGCTTTTGGTAGGGTTCGATGGGCCTTCTTGTTTGATGGGCCTTCTTGTTTGAAACATTGAAGGCATATGGGTTTGCGGGGCTTTTTATATCAGCAGTAAAAGCACTGTATGCGGCACCTACTGCGCGGATTATGGTCAACGGTTTGGACTCTCCAGAGTTTCCTATACAGCAGGGAACGAGACAGGGATGCCCGCTGTCACTTTTGTTGTTCGTATTGACTCTTGACCCCCTGATTATGGATATAACAACAAATGACTCAATCTGTGTCGTGCAGATAGGCACACAGTGTTTCAAGATTGCAGCCTTTGCAGATGATTTCTTAGTCCATCTCACAAGCCCACAGGAATCTCTATCAGGTTTGCTGGATACATTCCGGGAATATGGAGATTATGCCGGTTTTAAACTAAATTTGATGAAGTCAGAGGCTTTGGCATCCTCTTTACAGGTAAAGCAGGGTTGGGGCTATGCTTTCCCTTTGAGGTGGGCGGAGGAATCATTTAAATACCTGGGCATAAGTTTATCTATGGATGTCCAATCCCTGTATTCTTTGAACATAGAGGAGCTCATGTTGACAACAAAAAAACAGTTAAATAACTGGAATGAGCTACCGTTATCTTTAACGGGCAGGATATGCTTACTGAGAATGGTCCTGTTCCCGCGGTGGCTTTATGTATTGCAAACACTGCCTCTACAGGTGCTTCGTAAGGACTTGAGCACTATCTGTAAGCTATTTAGTTGTTTTTTTGCTGGGGGGGGGGGGGGGGGGCAAAAAGCCAAAGCTGCGGTTAAATGTCATGTTGGGAAGTAGGAGGGGGAGGGGGGGTTGGGCTTGCCCAACTGATCTCATATAACCAGGCATGTCTCCTGCGACATTTAGGGGATTGGTTTGGTGGGTCACAAAAATTCACTCCGATATAGAGTTAGAGCATGCTTTTTTTGCTCCATATAATTTTTTTTCATTATTACATCACCTGCACATCAGTTACCTGCCCGCCTGCGATCTTGCATTCTGCTTAATCCTCTACGTGAGATGTGGAGGATACTAGCGAAAAAACTGGGGGGGATGTTCAATGGTGTCTGATCAGCTGTCTATTAGGGGAAATGTGGCGTTCGAACCGGGGCTGGAGAATTCTGTGTTTAAAGTTTGGGAGCAAAAAGGAATTGTGTTGTTGGAACATTTGTTGACTGGTGAGGGAGAATTGGTCTCATTTGCGGACTTACAAATTCAGATAGGTGCTACATGGGGGAGCCGATTCGCCTATGCACAAATAAAACACTTTCAGGCTCATTTTTGAAAGAGAACGACACCCATCTTTCGACACAAATCGGAAGATGGGCTTCCTTCTCACAGGGTCGTCTAAATCAGTATAATCGAAAGCCGATTTTGGACGTCCCCAACTGCTTTCTGTCGCAGGGACGGCCAAAGTTCAAGGGGGCGTAGCGAAGGCGGGACTTGGGCATGCCTAACACATGGACGTCCTCGACCCATAATGGAAAAAAAAAGGGCGTCTCTGACGAGCACTTGGACGACTTTACCTGGTCGTGTTTTTCTTACGATCAAGGCTCAAAAAGGTGGCCGAAATGACCAGATGACCACCGGAGAAAATCGGGGATGACCTCCCCTTACTCCCCCAGTGGTCACTAACCCCCTCCCACCCTCAAAAAATATCTTTAAAAATATTTTGTGGCAGCCTCTATGCCAGCCTCAGATGTCGTACTCAGGTCCATCACAGCAGTATGCAGGTACCTGGAGCAGTTTTAGTGGGTGCAGTGCACTTCAGGCAGGTGGACCCAGGCCCATCCCCCTTTCCTACCTGATACGTTTGTGGAGGAAACAGCGAACCTGCCAAAACCCACCACAAACCCACTGTACCCACATCTAGGTGCCCCTTCACCCATAAGGGCTATGGTAGTGGTGTAGTTGTACAGTTGTGGGTAGTGGGTTTTAGGGGGCTCAGCACACAAGGTAAGGCAGCTGTGTTCCTGGGTGCATTTTATGAACTCCAGTGCAGTGCCCCCTAGGGTGCCCGGTTGGTGTCCTGGCATGTCAGGGGGACCAGTGCACTAGAAATGCTGGCTCCTCCCATGACCAAAGGGCTTGCATTTGGTCGTTTCTGAGATGGGCGTCCTTGGTTTCCATTGTCGCCGAAAATCAGAAACGACCAAGTCTAGGGATGACCAAAATTTCAAGATTTGGGCGCCCCCGACCGTATTATCGAAACGAAAGATGGATGTCCATCTTGTTTCGATAATACGGGTTTCCCCGCCCGTCTATTGGGACATTTTGCGAGGACGTCCTCAACAAAACTTGGGTGTCCCTTTTGATTATGCCCCTCCACGTAGCATTCTTGGATAAATTTCAACTGGGTCTTACAGTGGGAGCTAGGGTATGTCAGTTCTTTCAGGAGAATTTGGGGGGGGGGGGGGAGATCTTTCGGTTCAGGGGCTTCATAAATCTTTGAATAAAAGGGAACCCCCCCAGAGACTTCTCCGGTCTGAAGGTGCGATGGGAAGATGAGTTGGGGATTTCTTTGGGGAGTTGGGATGTGGGAGCTTCTTTAAAGGGCATTCTGGCATTAACGTCGGATGAGTGCCTGAGAGAATGCAGGTACAGGGTGGTTCTTAGGGCCTATATGATGAAAGGGCAGTTGGCACATATTGGGGGGGACTGGAGGGAATGCATGCATTAAATGTGGTCAGATTCCACACACCTTGGGCCATTCCTTCTAGCTATGCCCAGCCATACGAGAGTTTTGGAAACAAAGTTGTTTCTAATCAAACTGTTAAAAGTAACAATACAAGGTTCATTAGATCAATTTGTTTTAGATAAGCAGAAGGCTTTTCACCAGTTGCCAGAGTTAGCTAGTCTACTATGTCGCAAGATGTGCCTGGTAGCACGGAAATGCATTCTACAATACTGGACGGTACAAGAAAAGCCATCCATTTGGCACTGGAGAAATCAAGTGCATTTATTAGTAGCATGGGAAGCAATGGACGTGAGGGGCTCTCCTAAATGAAAACAACGTTTTTTACAAATTTGGAATCCCTACCTACAATATATAAGTCCTCGAGGTCGCAGTCTTGTCCTTAACTTGATCCAGCCCTAAAGCGAATTAGTAATTATAATCGGCTTACTTAACTTATAGTGGGGGAGGGAGGGGGCCCTGGGGTGTTAGGAAGGTACATGGGGCCTTTTGGGGGGGGGGGGGGGTGAAGGGGGAGGTGGGCCTTGGGTGGTAGTACTTGGAGGGATGATTTAGGAGAAGGTATGGTCTGCTAGAATTCATGTGTTAATATGTTACACGTTGACTGTTGGGGGGGACTGAGAGGGAAGGGGGAGATGTTATTAGGGTATCTCAGGAGAATTTGTCGAAGTTGGATGGGTAATTAATGTGGGGGGGGGGGGGAACAAGTTGGGGGTTGTGGGGAGAAAATTGTATAATTGTTTTCCTTTAAAACTGGAAGCAGCTGTAAGGATTACGTTTTGTATTGCTGTATGTTGTCTGATCTTATTGTGACCATAGGGATATACCTTCAATAAAAATGTTGAAATATAAAATTGATGTAGTCAAGCCCAGCTTAGAAGCCTTTAGAAATTTAGCTGGGAGAGGATCTAAGCAGGAGGTAGAAGGCTTCAATGAAAACAAGGTTTACTCTCTTTTGGCCCATGTTCATAGAGCTCAAAGCTGCATGGCCAGTTGCACATTGCCAACAGGATTTCCAAACCCCACCTGCAGAGGAGGTTGGATGTGTTTAAGATGAAAAAAGGGAAAAGAAAAGGGGTAGGAGAAGGGATGAAAAGGGGGAATGAACAACAAGATCAGGGCTGCAAGGGAAAGCAATTTCTAAGAGAAAATTTTTCAGAACACACACCCATCACCCCACTGTACACTTGTTTAAAAAGTAAAATTTAACCATAATCTCTCACACATCCACCAGAGCCTGCTTGTGTCAAACACAGTTTTGCTATCACAAACCTATTATGAAATATATCTCCCCTTGAAACAGATAACGCCTGATAACCTTCAGTAAATGACAAAATTACTTTCCTTAAAAATAATGGGGGTTAATTTGGTTTTTCTTTTTGTTGCTGTTAACACAGAATTTAGAAGTGTCAGAGATCACCATGTTGCAGAACGTTTAATATATATTGTACTTCTTTATATTTTAAGCATAATTGTTTTACAATTCTAGTTTTGTATGGAAATGATTCAGAAGTTGGTGAGCACAAATCACATCAGCTTACTACAGCGTGCAGGTATGAAATACATGATTTGTGGGGTATTTTGTTTTATTGTTAGTATTCTATAAATGGAGATTATTTGTAACTAGTAAAAAAGGCCCGTTTCTGACACAAATGAAATGGGCGCTAGCAAGGTTTTCCTCGGAGTGTGTATGTTTGAGAGAGTGTATGTGAGAGTGACTGTGTGTGAGAGAGACAGTGAATGTGTGAGTGTGTGTGTGTGAGAGAGAGAGTGAGTCTGGGTGCGATTTTGTCTGTGAGAGAGAGAGAGTCTGTGTGTGAGAATGAGAGTGTGTGCAAGTGCGTATGTGAGACACAGTGTGAGAGAGAGAGCGTGTGTTTCACATAGATACAGTGTGTGCGAGAGAGAGAGTGTGTGTGACACACAGACTCTCTGTGAGACTGAGTGTATGAGACCAAGAGAGTGTGTGAGTGACTGTGTGACACATAGTGAATGTGATACAGTGTGAGACATAGAGTGTGTGAGAGACAGTGTGTGAGAGTGAGAGAGAGAAAAACATTGACTGTGAGAGAGAGAGAGTGTGTGTGTGATAGAGCTACCTCCCTCCCTCTCTCTGATGTCAGGCCCCCCCCCCCCCCCCCCCTCCCTCTCTCTGGTGTCTGAGCGTTACTGTGCAGGACGCTGAGCTCTGGCTGTGCTTCAAGGAACTGACCAATCCTATTTAATAGAATGCACCTCCAACATTCTGAAGCCAAGAAACCTTGTGTAGTTAGTCACTTCTGCTTGTGACGAACCCGGAAGTACGGGATGTCAATTCAGGAGATGGATACAGAGAGCAGGAATGCCTCAGCCATGCAGTCAGCTTCAGAATGTTGGAGGTGCGTTTTATTATATAGGATAGGGATGTACATCTGTTAGAGTGCGTTTGATTCATTATTGTATCTTATAAAAATATAGTACATGCTAAATTAATTTAACACACATTAACCTATGAATTCAAATGTGTTTGTAGTAAATGCATAAAATTATTACTTATCATTTCTATAGTGCTACTAGATGTACACAGCGCTGTACACTTGAACATTAAGAGACAGTCCCTGCTCGACAGAGCTTACAATCTAATTAGGACAGATAAACAGGACAAATGATGTCATTTGTTTTAATAAAAAGATTTTAATGTGCCCTAAACAACTTAACCAAAAAATGTAAGAAAATTAGAGAAAAGGTCAAATGAACTAAACACAAACTGAAAATGTTTGCCCTGTTCACATCCCTAACTTGCAGTGCACTTCCCTTTGGTTTAAAATTTTGTCTTTTAAACATAAATTTGTGTTTCTGATTTGCACTAAGAATGTCCTGCACTAAAACAGAACTTTAAATCCCATGAAGTATCTGTTAAACTGTTGTCATCATTTTTGTTTTTGGAGTTCATTTGACCTTCCTTGGTGTTGTCCATGCAGTCTTAAAATTATATTTTCTGATGGATGTCTAATGAACTTCTGATCATCATGGGTCTTTTTAAGTACATAAGTATTGCCATACTGGGAAAGACCAAAGGTCCATCAAGCCCAGCATCCTGTTTCCAACAGTGACCAATCCAGATCCCAAATACCTGGCAAGATCCCAAAAAAGTACAAAACATTTTATACTGCTTATCCCAGAAATAGTGGTCTATGGACTTTTCCTTTAGGAAGCCGGCCAAACCTTTTTAAAACTCCGCTAAGCTAACCGCCTTTACCACATTCTCTGGCAACAAATTCCAGAGTTCAATTACACGTTGAGTGAAGAAATATTTTCTCCGATTCATTTTAAATTTACTACATTGTAGCTTCATCGCATGCCCCCTAGTCCTAGTATTTTTGGAAAGCGTGAACAGACGCTTCACATCTACCCGTTCAACTCCACTCATTATTTTATAGACCTCTATCATATCTCCCCTCAGCTGTCTTTTCTCCAAGCTGACGAGCCCTAGCCGCTTTAGCCTTTCCTCATAGGGAAGTCGTCCCATCCCCTTTATCATTTTCATCGCCCTTCTCTGCACCTTTTCTAATTCCACTATATCTTTTTTGAGATGCGGCGACCAGAATTGAACACAATATTCGAGGTGCGGTTGCACCATGGAGCGATACAAATGCATTATAACATCCTCATTTTTGTTTTCCATTCCTTTCCTAATAATACCTAACATTCTATTTGCTTTCTTAGCCGCAGTAGCACACTGAGCAGAAGGTTTCAACGTATCATCAACAACGACACCTAGATCCCTTTCTTGGTCCGTGACTCCTAACGTGGAACCTTGCATGACGTAGCTATAATTCGGGTTCCTCTTTCCCATATGCATCACTTTGCACTTGCTCACATTAAACGTCATCAGCCATTTAGATGCCCAGTCTCCCAGTCTCGTAAGGTCCTCTTGTAATTTTTCACAATTCTCCCGCGATTTAACGACTTTGAATAACTTTGTGTCATCAGCAAATTTAATTACCTCACTAGTTACTCCCATCTCTAGGTCATTTATAAATATGTTAAAAAGCAGCGGTCCCAGCACAGAGCCCTGGGGAACCCCACTAATTAGTAATAAGTGTAACAGAACAGTATGAGCTGTTCCCCTTGCTTTCGTAATCTAATACCACAATACTGGTGAACAGCAAAAAATAAACCCAAAGGGTAAAATAGTTTACAGTTCTTAGTCTATGGGTATAGCCCTCAGAGACCGAGGATTAACCAAGGTCTGACCTGCAAGACTCCAGTATCTACACGAGATTATAGTGTCTGCGGCCCTATCTCTTTCATAGGGCTAAATTGTACCCATATTGATTTGCTTATATACAAAAAATCATTTTTATAGTTTATATCAAAACACTCATTCTTTTTGCTGACTATTGCAATCTGAATAAACGGCAGTAAAAACTTCAAAACAACACTTAGCTTTCACTGAAGTAATGCAATAACCCCTCTGGTTGAATAAACAACGGGGCCCATATCGTTTCGCCTTCTTACAGGCTTCCTCAGGTTTTGCCCAATACAAATATTAGACCGGGGTATCACCAGCACTCATTTTGCGAAGGTAGAGTTCTAATGTCTAGCTGAAGATATCCCACTACCTAGGGCGACGACTCGAGACCTATCCTGAAAAGCAGCCCTTTAGGGGTTATTGCATTACTTCAGTGAAAGCTAAGTGTTGTTTTGAAGTTTTTACTGCCGTTTATTCAGATTGCAATATTCAGCAAAAAGAATGAGTGTTTTGATATAAACTATAAAAATGATTTTTTTGTATATAAGCAAATCAATATGGGTACAATTTAGCCCTATGAAAGAGAGAGGACCGCAGACACTATAATCTCGTGTAGATACTGGAGTCTTGCAGGTCAGACCTTGGTTAATCCTCGGTCTCTGAGGGCTATACCCATAGACTAAGAACTGTAAACTATTTTACCCTCTGGGTTTATTTTTTGCTGAACCCCACTAATTACCCTTCTCCATTGAGAATACTGACCATTTAACCCTACTCTCTGTTTTCTATCTTTTAACCAGTTTTTAATCCACAATAGAACACTACCTCCTATCCCATGACTCTCCAATTTCCTCTGGAGTCTTTCATGAGGTACTTTGTCAAACGCCTTCTGAAAATCCAGATACACAATATAAACCGGCTCACCTTTATCCACATGTTTGTTCACCCCTTCAAAGAAATGTAGTAGATTGGTGAGGCAAGATTTCCCTTACTAAATCCATGTTGACTTTGTCTCATTAATCCATGCTTTTGAATATGCTCTGTAATTTTGTTCTTTATAATAGTCTCTACCATTTTGCCCGGCACCGATGTCAGACTCACCAGTCTATAATTTCCCGGATCTCCTCTGGAACCTTTTTTAAAAATCGACGTTACATTGGCCACCCTCCAGTCTTCCGGTACCACACTCGATTTTAAGGATAAATTGCATATTTCTAACAATAGCTCTGCAAGCTCATTTTTCAGTTCTATCAGTACTCTGGGATGAATACCATCCGGTCCAGGAGATTTGCTACTCTTCAGTTTGTAGAACTGCCCCATTGCATCCTCCAGGTTTACAGAGAATTCATTAAGTTTCTCCGACTCATCAGCTTCGAATACCATTTCCGGCACCGGTATCGCTCCCAAATCTTCCTCGGTGAAGCCCGAAGCAAAGAATTCATTTAATCTCTCCGCTACGGCTTTGTCTTCCCTGATTGCCCCTTTTACTCCTCGGTCATCTAGCGGTCCAACCAATTTTTTTGCTGGCTTTCTGCTTTTAATATACCTAAAAACATTTGTACTATGTGTTTTTGCCTCCAACGCAATCTTTTTTTCGAAGTCCCTCTTAGCCTTCCTTATCAGCGCTTTGCAATGGTGCTCTGAAGTCTAGAAGAAAACACAGTTAATACCAAACAGGCAAACTCTTGGAGCCAGTATGCAGAACCTCACTGTTCCTGCTTGGCCAAAGGCAACTGCAACCTCCCCTCACAGTAAAGTAAGCGAGAGGGAATGCTCCATACTGAGCTTGCTCAAGCACATAGAGATGTACCCCTGAATCCGGGGAAAGAACTCCGTGATGCCAAGTAACAGGAGTCATACAGAGCTAGCACAACAACAAGTGGCAGGAGACTGAATAGAGAAGATGAAGTAGGCAGTGCTGTAGGACATCCCAGCATATTGAAGCATCGTGGAACAGCCAGGGATACCTAAAGGAAACAATACTCTGACAGACTTTAGCCAGGGAGGGCATCTGGACTGGTCTGGTATGATTAAAGGAAAGAAAATTATCAGGTAAGAACTTAATTTTTCCTTCCTTGTCATCTATACCAGACCAGTCCAGACTAATGGATGTAGCAAAGCAGTTGCCCAACGAGGGGGGGAGAAAAGACGAGTGCAGAAGGTTGAAAATCAACAAAGCTATACACACAGCAAAAAACTGATCAGCAGAAAAGGATTTGAATATTCGAGCCACCAAGCTACCAAAATGGAACAGAGTTAAACACTAGAAAAGGAACTGAAGCCGTAAGACGTCAAACAAATGTCCTGAGCAAAAGAAAAATTATGTACTCCTGTCTTGAGTCCAGTACGGTCAGATGAAGCGACTCTAACAAGTATTAGGAGTACACAACCCCAAACAGTGCGCCGCACTTCATAGAAGAAAGGAAGCAAGACCCAGGAACCACCCAGACCCGCGCATAGTGAGAGAATCAAACTCCAGAGTCGAGAGAACCAACTAACTGGAGTGCTAGTCTTTCCAGGAGAATCATAAAGAAAAGGGCAGCAGCATACCAGGGTACAACCATAGAAAGAGTACGCCTCAACCAGCTCGCTCTGGACTTAGGGATAAAAGAACAGCGCCAAGAGAACAAAAGGAGACAAAAGAAAGAGAGTTGAGAGCCACACTGTGCAGAAAAGACCCCCAAGGTGCCCAGTAGCCACAAAAGGATCAGAGACTAATTCAAACTCCAGCAATGGAGAAGCGTCTCGCCAGCCACAAAGAGGCTATGGCAAGAAAAGGTGCCACAGGAATGGTGGCTAACAGGAGACAAGACAGCCTTGTCTAGCAGTCTAAACTGCGGTATGCCACGACTGCGAAAAAGTTACTGTATCCAACCCGCAGAAAAAAGCTGGAGTTGACCAACAAGGTGAAACAGTGCCCAACAGGCAAAGGTGAAAATATGCTCCACAGAGACTGAACTGTGCTCAAGGGACAGAAAAGAAGCTGTGCTCATCAGGCAAGCAGAGAAGGATCCGTGCTCAACGAGAACAAACGGAGCTGCACTCAAAGCACACAAACTGAGCCACGCACCACGGGCAGAGAAAGAGTTGAACACCTCTGGCAAAGATAGAAATGCCCTGAACAAGCAGAGACGAAGCTGAGAGTAACAGACAGAGGATGAGCAGTGCCTCACTGAAAGAGCTGGATGATAGAGGTACCTGCAGAACTGAAGCTGCGGTAGTAATGGAACTGTGTATAAAACGCAGTCAAGGAGCTGCTTTCCACACACAAACAAGGAACTGTGCTCCTGACACCGGCAAGGAACTGCTCTCCGGGCGCCAGCAAGGAGCAGCGCTCCACACGCCGACAAGGAGCTATGAATATGTTTTAAGCTTATAATATAGAAGACCTGCATGGTTAGAGCAAAATTCCCACTGAACAAAATGGAAATAAAAGGGCCCTTTTACTGGATCCTTTAGTGCCCCCTTGTCATCCTGGACTTGAGTAGATTAGCCTCTTAGTATATTGATAGAAACAGAGAGGCATCATAAGGTCAGATGGGCACATTCCAACTAGGAGTTTTATATAGAATTCCAAGTTTACTGTCACTGAATTTGAATTGAAATCTGAATCTTTTCAAATGAGTGGGATTTGTTGGGCCAGGCTTTTTTTTCAAAATTTTAAGCTTGCCTATACCTATTTTCAGTTAAATCAAGTCATGTTCAAGTGACTCATAACAGCCCTTTTAGCTGTGCTGCTCTTTTAAATTTGATGTCAAGGAATGTAAGGATTACATTGCTCTTCATAAGTTACTGAAGACCTAGATTTTTGATTTTCCTATTTAGTATATTTTCTTTGTAGAATTACTTATGACAGAGATGTTTGTCTTCCCTTGTAGTTTATTGGTATTTTGATTTCATTATGTCTGTATCTTATGAATTATAATTTGACTTGTATGTGATGGCTTTATATGTTGTACCTAGGATCCAGCTTGTACAAATCAAAATCTTACATCTCTCCTTCAAATTCCCCACCTGAACTATGACTTCATATTATAATAATAACATTTATTTCTGTTCCACATTATCTTAAAAATTCTAAGCGGATTACATAACGACCCCAAGTAACCCTCTTCACCTACCAACACAGCTTGACTATGATCAAACAGGACATCATGCAATCTTCATCCATTCCGACCCTCCACTTATACCTCATACGATCACTATACAACTTTGTATTTGTTATCCACCGACTGGGCAAACACCTTTGACAGTACTAAGGTCCTGTCAGGTTCTCAGGTTCAGAGCCCGCGGGGCCGGGCTCTGGAGCAAACGTGAGCCCTTGGGCTGCTGACGAGGAGCGACAGCAGCAGGCAAAACCCACCAACCAACGCTGGGCAAACACACCGGCACCGGCAGGGACTGCAGGCACCGCCCAGCGAGCCGGAACACATGGACTGGAATCCCCCGGACTGGAGGACACAGGACTGGAACACTGGACTGCAATTCCCCGGACTGGAGGACACAGGACTGGAACACACACCGGACCGGCACACACTGGACTGGAGCGCACCAGACTGGAACACACACTGGACTGGTCCGTACAGCTTCACCTGCACTTGGCCACTACCCCCCCAATGGTTGAGCCCTTGGGTTCGAGTGGCCGGCAGGACTTACCGAATACCGGATGACACAGGGACCAGGACTGGAAACAGAAGAGACAGCAGTGCTCCAAGGAACTGGACTAACCAGGGCACTCCTAGGCCTACACTAACAAAAGGACTACCTAAGCCCTATACTAACAAGCTAAACACAAAACTAACAAGCTTCCTAAGCACTACTCTAGCAAGCTAAAAACAAAACTATCAAGGTGCTTCCTAAGCACTACTCTAGCAAGCTAGATACAAAACTAACAAGGTGCTTCCTAAGCACTACTCTAGCAAGCTAGATACAAAACTAACAAGGTGCTTCCTAAGCCCTACCCTAGCAAGCTAGACAGAAAACTAACAAGGTGCTTTCTAAGCACTACTCTGGCAAGCTAGATACAAAACTAACAAGGTGCTTCCTAAGCACTACCCTAGCAAGCTAGACACAACGCAATGCTTCCAAAACCAAGAGGGAAAAGCAGGGGAACCACAAGGGAAAAGTAGGAAAGCAAAACACACAGACACCAGTGCACACTGCACTAACACTAACCTGGACCTTAGCAAAAGCAAGCAGGGAAACTAGACACAAAGTCAGAAGTGCACACTGCACCACCCTACCTAAAGCAAACACCACAGTTGCAAAGGCCTTGAAGGAAAGAACACCA
Organism: Microcaecilia unicolor; assembly: GCF_901765095.1. Lineage (NCBI taxonomy): Eukaryota > Metazoa > Chordata > Amphibia > Gymnophiona > Siphonopidae > Microcaecilia > Microcaecilia unicolor. The sequence continues at coordinate 263,702,017 of NC_044031.1, read as the reverse complement.
CTTCCTTATCAAGGCCCTCCCAGATGATGTCACACTCCCTAGCCCCAGGCAACAGCACACTGACCCAGATAGGCCCAACCCACACCAATGCAGTCCCGTGAAGCACTTGAAGCCAGTACACCCAAAAAGGGAGCAGAGCAACTCAGGCAACACCCACAGCTGCAGTAAAATGAGACAATTAGCCCCATGCTGCTGGAAGCTGCCAGCACAGAGAGAGAGAGCCAGCTGCTCAGAAAGGGCAGACAAAAGAAACAGAAGCCAGCTAAGCTGACCACCAGGAAAAAGGTAAGTTTGAGAGGGGTTATGACCACAATCATAACATGTCCATTAAAGCAGCATACAGGTCCCTGGAGTAGTCTAGTGGTGGGTGCAGTGCACTGCAGACAGGTGAACCCAGGCCCATATTTCCCTCTACCTGTTACTCTTGTGGTGGAAACTGTGAACCCTTCAAAACTCACCAGAAACCCACTGTACCCACATATAGGTGCCCCCTTCACCCATAAGGGCTATTGTAGTGGTGTACAGTTGGAGGTAGTGGGTTTTGGCGGGGACTCAGCAGACAAGATAAGGGAGTAACAGTGAGATGTTCACCTGGGAGCATTTGGTGAGGCCCCACCTGGAGTATTGTGTTCAGTTTTGGAGGCCGTATCTTGTGAAGGATGTGAAAAAAATGGAAGGGGTGCAAAGAAAAACTACGAGAATGGTATGGGATTTGCGTTACAATACGTATGAGGAGAGACTTGCGGACCTGAACATGTATACCCTGGAGGAAAGGAGAAACAGGGGTGATATGATACAGACGTTCAAATATTTGAAAGGTATTAATCTGCAAACAAACCTTTTCCGGAGAGGGGAAGGCGGTAGAACGAGAGGACATGAAATGAGATTGAAGGGGGGCAGACTCAAGAAAAATGTCAGGAAGTATTTGTCGCGTTCTCGAGGGCCTTGGCATTCTGTCAGGCTTCTTCCCCGGGAGCATTGGGTTTGTGAGTCCTTGGACCACTACTGTGGAGCGGCAGTGGCAGGCAAGGTCACCTTCAAGGTAGAGATGAGGCAAGACTGGACTGGAACCCCGGACTGGAGTTCTGCACAGGAATACACAGGACTGGAACGCACCGGACTGGAACCCACTGGACTGGTACACACTGGAGTGGAGCCCACTGGACTAGAACACACTGGAGCGGAGCCCACTGGACCGGAACCCACTGGACAGGAACACACTGGATCTAGGCTTCACCTATGCTTAGCCACTGTTTCCCGAGGGTTGAGCCCTCAGGTTCGGGCAGCCAGCAGGGCTTACAGGAAAACCGGAACTGGAACCAGCAAGCAGGAACAACAGGAATCAGGATACAGAAGTGCCCCCAGGCACCTAGGCGAAAGCAAGGCAGACAGGCAGGGAATGTCCGGGTTATGGCAATAGTCAGGTCTGACCGCAGGCAGAGAATATCCAGGTTCAGGCAGTAGTCGGGTCAGGCAGCAGGCAACAAGAATCGGGATTCAGGCAATGGTCAGGTCCAGCAGCAAGCAGAGAATATCTGGGTACAGGCAGTAGTCTGGTCAGACAGGGGGCAGAGAGTAGTCAGATTCAGGCAATGGTCAGGTCAAGGAGCAAGCAGAGAATATCTGGGTACAGGCAGAGGTCAGACAGCGGGCAGAGAATAGTCAGTCTTGCTCCTTGACCTGACCATTGCCTGAATCTAAGGCTGGAGTTCCAGTAGCAAGGAGTACTGGCAGCGGACAGGACTAGGGCTGAAGCTCCAGAAGCACAGAAAGCACACACGGGAGAACCAGAAAGCTAAACACAAGAAGACTAGGAAAGCTGTACACAAGCTAACAGGAAAGCTATGCCCAAGCTAACCAGTCACAAGCTAGAAACTACCACTAAGCAAAACACAGGAGGACTAGGAAAGCTGTACACAAGCTAACAAGCAAAGCTATGCCCAAGCTACTAGTAACAAGCTAGGAACTCACACTAAACTGAACACGGTAGCAGTGCACAGAGCACTCTAACATACCAGGGACCTTAGACGATGCAAAGGCAAAGGCTGCAGTCTCTAAGTGCTTAATAAAGCCCTTCAACACCAGAAGCGCAGCTGCAGCAATCTCTAAGTAACTACGGAGGCTGTTCAGGCACAAACCAAGGAGCAGGCAGAAAGCACAGTGAAACACAGAGAGGCTTCCCACACCCAGGTGTAGTGTAGTGAAGCAATTAGAGTCATGCTGGAAGCAGCCAGCACACACAGAGAGAGAGCTAACCCAGGCAACACCCACAGGTGCAGTATAGTGAGGCAATTAGTGTCATGCTGCTGGATGCAGCCAGCACAGGGAGCCAGAGCTAGCTCAGAAAGGACAGACAGAAGAAGCAGGAGCCAGCTAGGCAGCTGATCCCCAGGAACAAGGTAAGTCTGAGGGTGGTCACGGCCACAGACGTGACAGTATTTCTTCACGGAGTGGTGGATGCTTGGAAAGCCCTCCCGCGGGAGGTGGTGGAGAGGAAAACGGTAACGGAATTCAAACATGCGTGGGATAAACATAAAGGAATCCTCCTCAGAAGGAAGGGATCCCCAGAAGCTTAGCCGGCGGTGGGGATAGTGCTGGGCAGACTTATACGGTCTGTGCCAGAGCCGATGGTGGGAGGCGGGGCAGGTGGTTGGGAGGTGGGGATAGTGCTGGGCAGACTTATACGGTTTGTGCCCTGAAAAAGACAGGTACAAATCAAGGTAAGGTATACACAAAAAATGACACGTGAGTTTACCTTGTTGGGCAGACTGCTGTGCAGGTCTTTTTCTGCCATCATCTACTATGTTACTATTTTATTTGAAGTCCACTGCAGTGCCCCCTAGGGTGCCCCATTGGTCTCTTGGGGTGTCTGTGTGGCTAGTCTACTAAGAATGGTGTTCTTTTATATTTTTATTTTTTTTGTTTTATTTCACTTTTTAATTTTATTGTAAACCACTTAGCTCCTTTTCTGGTATTAGACGGTATATCAAGTTTTATTTATTGCACTTGTATCCCACATTTTCCCACCTATTTGCAGGCTCAATGTGGCTTACAGAGTATTGTTATGACAAAGTTATTCCATGATATCAGATACAGTTATTAATGTACAAAGATTAAGTAAGGAAGAGAGAAGGAAGGTGTTAGGCAGGATAGAAGGTATAGAAGGTGGACTTTAATAATTGGGTGGGTTGGTGAGGTAGTTTTGTAAGGCTATGAGTTCTCATTGTAGGCCTTGTTGAACAGATGTGTCTTCAAAGATTTGAGGAAGTTAGTTATTTCGTCAATAGCTTTCAGGGCTGTAGGTAGTGCATTCCACAGCTTTGTGCTCATATAAGAGAAGGTGGTGGCGTGTGTCAGCTTGTATTTTAGACTTTTACAGCTAGGGAAGTGTAGATTGAGAAATTTGCGGGATGATCTTATGGCGTGCTGGCTCCTCCTACATCCCAATGGCTTGATTTTGTGCATTTTTCACTTATACTTTTTTTGTCAAAAATGGACCAAAAAGATAAACACACACAGCACAAATACATCTAGCAAATAGCCATTTTGGGGGGGGGGGGGGGGGGAAGATGTTTTTCTGTTTTGAAAATGGCTATATTCTCCACTTAAATTTGACTTAGATGTCATATTGAAAATGCCCCTCCATGTTTAATTTCATTCAGTACAAATGCACAAACAGCCATATTTACTAAAAGCTAACTATGGCAAAAGCCCTTTGATAACTCAGTGCTCCAAGAATACTGTGCTGCTGATGCTTACAAGGTACTGGTTATTATTCCTTCCCCAACAACTTAAACCTTTACATTTTCTTCCCCGTTAGTAGTATAGCATTAGTTTAATGGCCACTTCTGCTGCTCAGTGCTAGCTGGTGGGTGAAACTCAGAAGTGAACTGCCTTGAATTTATCATAGTACAGTGCTACCGAGAGAGAGAACAAACTTTTACCTGGCACAATTTACATTACCTAATTCTTTTTGAATGCTAGCTACAAAGTAGGTAAAGCAAAAAGAGCCAGATACTGCCCATCCTCCATAACCCTTAACTCCTCCTTTTCCTAAGGGATCCCACATGCTTGTCCCATGCTTTCTTAAACTCTGACACAGTCCTTATTTTGTAGCCGCCCTCTGGACCGACTCCATCCTGTTTATATCTTTCTGTAGGTGCGGTCTCCAGAATTGCACACAGTACTCTAAATGGGGCCTCACCAGAGACTTATACAAGGGCACCATCACCTCTTTCTTCCTGCTGGTCATCCCTCTCCTTATGCACCCAAGCATCCTTCTGACTTTGACCATCACATTTTCTACCTGTTTGGCCACTTGAAGGTCATCAGACACAATCACCCCCAAGTCCCACTCTTCCTTTGTACATAGAAGCACTTCACCCCCTATATTGTACCGTTCCCTCAGATACTTGTGACTCAAGTGCATGATCCTGCATTTTTTAGCATCAAGTCTTAGTTGCCAAATATCGGACCATTCCTCAAGCTTTGCTATGTCTTTCCTCATGTCATCCATACCCTCTGGGGTGTCCACCCTGTTGCAGTATCATCCGCAAAGAGACAAACCTTACTAGATAGCCCTTCCGCAATATCACTCACAAAGATGTTAAGAAGAACCAGCCCTATGACCGATCCCTGCGGTACTCAACTGATAACATCCTTATCTTCAGAGAAAACTCCGTTTACCACTACCCTCTGTCTCCTTCCGTTCAACCAGTTTTTAACCCAGTCAGTTAACTGTAGGTCCCATACTGAGGGAACTCAGTTTATTTATGAGTTGCCACGTCAAAGGCCTTGCTGAAATCCAAGTACACCACGTCCAGAGCCCCTCCCACACCCAACTTGTTTGGTCACTCAGTTGAAAAAAATCAATCAGATTCATCTAACATGACCTGCCTCTAGTGAAGCCATTCTGCCTCTGGTCCTGCATTCCATTCAGTTTGAGAAACCTCACAGTTCTCCACTTTAGAAGCGTTTCCATTAGTTTACACACCACTGAGGTCAGATTGATAGGTCTGTAATTCCCAACCTCCTCCTTCTACTCTTGTGCAAAAGGACCTCATCTGCCCGTCTCCAGTCCTCCGAGACCACACCAGACTCTAAGGAAGCATCAGTCAGCGGAGCCGCCAGAACTTCTTCAAGTTTCTTGAGCACCGTCGGATGTATCCCATCAGGCCTCATCACTTTCTCTACTTTTAATTTAGCTAGCTCCTCACGAACACTGTTCTCTGAGGACGGGTCTTGGTCTATCATACATCCATCCCCTTTTGCATTTGTTTTCTTCGCTCTTGTTCAGAAATTATGAAAAAAACATGATTGGGAAGCAACCTCAAGATGGTTGAGCTTGAAATATTAGCGGAAGTATATAATACAACATATTCAGAAATGCATATATGTTTTATTTTCAGTACAAATATTTACGAACTACTACAGAACAGTTCCACCTGGGATACATTATGATCCTGAAGCACAGAAAGGCCTGCTGCTTTCCTTGCTTGATCATCGTTTGTTGCAAGACGTTTTTCTTGTGTTGAACATTGGTGTGATTGTCAAAATATTGGTAAGTGTTGTATAACAAAAAGTAAAAAATTCAGCACGTGTTTGTATAGTGCATGAAACTTATTTGTGAACAGTGGCGTACCAAGGTGGAGGCGGTCCGCCCCGGGTGCACGCCGGTGGGGGGGGGGGGGGGGGGGTGCCACGCGCCTGTTGGCTCCGCTCGTTCCATGCTCCCTCTGCCCCGGAACAGGTTACTTCCTGTTCCAGGGCAGAGGGAGCATGGAACGAGCAAAGCCGACAGGCACGCGGCACCCCGCCAGCAGGTAAAAATGCACCCGGAGGGGGGTCGCGCTATACCCCGGGGGGGAGGCGTATTGGCGATCCGCCCCGGGTGTCAGCCACCCTAGGAATGTCACTGTGTGTGAAACAATTTGGGCTGCATAAATAAGAACACACTTTAATCTCACTTACATTTACAATGCCAGGGCAATGCTTTTGCCAGAGAAACATTCACTGTAATATAGTATCACAGATGATTGCAAATTAGCTCATCTAGTCCACCCAGTCATAACTTCCTACTACCAGTCATTAAAGCTTGATTGTTTATAGAATATTGCTTTCTATTGTCAGTTTTTGTTCTAGCAAGTTATAGCTGGCTTAACTGTTGCTTGTAATTGTAATCACACCATCCATATTTGTAATTTGGTAACAGCTTAACCTTTCACCAAATATCAGAATAGGTGGTTTAGAGATGACTGCAGTTAAGTGGTGAGCACATGGGATACCTATGTACTCAAAGGTGACATTTGAAAAGTTACCTATGCTTTGGACTAATTTTACATTTTAACACAATACTAATGTGTATTTAAGTACAGCCTTTCATTCAAACAGGACCTAGTTGCATTTTATAATATTATATTGTGTTGTCCTCATTAGTAAGCTTTTTCCCCTCCTCTAAGATTAGTTTGTATTCATATGCAGATAACATAACATAACACTTCTTATATTCCTCTAGCAACAGAAAAGTTCATTACTTACTCGTTTCTCTACATCCTCAGTGGATGGTGTACCAATAATTTGTGTTTTCAAAGCACGGAATGTTGGGAAAATTGTTTTCTATTAAAGTTTAATACTAAAAAGACAAAACTATTATGGTTTAGATTGCTGACTATGGATTCTTGCTTACAATTGAAAATAAGGATTCTGCATTGGAACCCTATATTAGACCTTTGTTTATTGATGTCACCGCAGCTTTCAAATGTATATGCCAATGATCAAATGTAAATGAGGACACCAGAGGCTACTAACGCCCGCATTTACCAGCGCAGTATTATGAGGGCTCCGGTGTGATAAAACAACAAGCACGCCAGGGAATACCACAGAGCTCATTTAAATTAGATTTAAATGAACTCTTCAGTATTCCGCCCTTGTGATCAGAGAACAGCGCTCTGATTGTACGGGCGGAATAGCCCCTTAACCCTACAGCTTCCCTCTCTGTCCTGACCCCCCACCAAGCCAGGCAGCCCAGGCTGCCCCCTTCAGTCCTGGGGGTCCAATGTGCCCCCCACTGCCTCCTGAACACCGACACAGGGGGCTGGAGGTCCAGTGGACCTCCAGTCACCCGACCCCTACCCCCTGTGGACAGTGACACAGGACCTGCAGACCCTTGACCACCCCCCCCCCCCCGACACAAAAAACCTCCTTGGTGGCCCAGTGAGCTACCCTACCCCGCCCGCTCTGGTGGTCTGGCAGCCACGAATCACCCTCCCCGCCCCCCATACCTGAAGATGATGGAGGAGGGAGTAGCACTTCCTCCTCCTCCTTCCAGGGCTACCTCCATACAAAGGAGGTTCTCCCTTATATGTTAGGGAGGCCCCACCCAGCGCATCCCAGGATGCATTGGACAGGGCGCCACCATTGTAGAGGCAGCGCTGGAATGAGAAGGGAGTTCCTACTCCATCCTCCGTCATCTTCAGGTATGGGGGAGGGTTTGGGGGCTGCTAGACTACTAGGTGGGGCCTGGAGGTTAACTGGTCCTCCAGCCCTGTCAGGGAGGGGGGGGGGAGTCTAGAGGTCCACTGGACCTCCAGCCTCCAGTGCCATTGTATTGGGGGGGGGGAGGGGGTCAGGTCAGATTTACAGCACTTTTGGGAACAGCACAGAAATTTTGATAATCGGCCCATTAGTGCAGAAAATAGGTCAAAATATTTTCTGCAAGAGCAACTTCAACCTGTAGTTCAGGCAACCATATTATCACAATTTGATTATTGTTATTTGCTTTACTTGGGTTGTCATATTTCGAAGAAAAGGCTACAAACCAGGGGCGTAGCCAGCAGTCTATTTGGGAGGGGATACATTTCTTATGTGCTCCCCCTCCCAAATATTAAAAATCATACTTTGGCTGACGGGACTTGAGCACCCCTAATAGCAAAAAAGATCTGTTGCTGCTCCCCACCCCATGCAGGTCTGGCATCTCAATGCTGCTGCTCCTCCTCCTCCTCCCTCCCTTCCCCATGTCGAGGGGGACCCAGGGTTGCACTTGGGGGGGGGGGGGGGGGACTTGAATTTCCTCTGTGTTCCACTCCCTTGCATTAAAAATCATATTTTTCTGGCAGAGATGCCCAGGTCCCGTCAGCCACAGAGATCTGCTGCTGCTCCCCATCCTGACCTTGTGCAGGTCTGGTATCTCTGTGCTGCTGCTCATACTACTACTCCCCCCTCCCTCCTTGGTCTTCCAGAGTCCTGGCAGGAAGTCTGTTTCACTGCCTCTGCCAAACACCAGGTCTCTGGAGGACCAGCCGGGGGGGGGGGGGGGGGGGGGGGGGCGATTTGGCGTAGGTATAGAGAGAACTGAACCTGCATTGGAGGGGAGGAGGGAGGAAGGAAAGAAGGGATAAAGCAATATCAGATGCCGGGAGGTGGGGTTGAGAAAGGGAGAATGAATAGTAGAGGGTAGCAGGCTGCCCCTGCAAGGGTGCTGCAGTTTTGCAGGGGGCCTGAGCCCAAAGTGGGATGATCTAGAGCCCCCGTGGCTTTACCACTGCTATAAATGTTTCAGATTTGCCTGTTCTAAAAATCAAATTAACTACATTTTGTAGCTGCTATTTCTTTATTTTGCCTGGCTGTTGTACCTGTTTGTTGAATTGATCATTGGTATCTGTTTTTCTCAGCATTACATTTGATAGCTTATCTGGCATCAGATTTCTCTTTCTTCCATCAAACATTGCTATTTCCTCCCATCCCCCACAAACAGTTTCAAACTTGGTGGGTGTGGCTAGTGTCTCTGCTGGGGAGAAAGCTAACAGCCTTAAAACAAACAGCTTTTAGAGAGAGTCTACCCTTTTGGAGATAGGCTGCAGACAGCTCTGTCCTCCTGATTTTAGGCTTAGACCCACCCACCCCTAGAGTGACATTTCTTAAATAGCCTCCCTAACAGCCAAATTATCATTACTGACCTCATCCAATTACATCTATTTCTGAATCAATCTATTCTTTATCATAGTTTATCCCAGCTACTACTCATGATTCCATTAGAGCAAGTAACCTTAGTGTGTTCCTGATTCGTCACCTTCCTCCAGTAGCCCAGCGTACCAGTTTCACCAATTCCAGCGTTCCAGCAATCCAATTCTGCTGACCATGACCCCTGTGCACACTGTCTTCCTGATGCTGTCCCTTCCGAACCTACTTCTTAGCCCTAAAACACTTTACCCTGCTGCTACACTTTACTCTCCCCTTACCCTCATCACCTCACCTTCTCTCCTTTCCCCTTCCTTCTCCTTAGCCCTCAACCTTCAACATTTCCTTCCTGTTGTTGACCCATCTCCATTCCTCCTATGCACATCCCGCCTTCGTCGCCCTTCCTCCCCTACCCTTCTTCATATTCTCCTACTCCTTCTCCTGCTATCCGCAGGGGACATCAATCCCAATCCAGGTCCCCCACACCAATCCTCATCCTATCTATACAGACCACTCCGGAATGTCTCCAACTTCATTTCCATTCCCCTCCTCTCCCCCTCTTCCCTCCCCTTCTCGTGTGCCCTGTGGAATGCCCGATCTGTCTGCACCAAACTCTCCTTTACCCATGACCTCTTCATCTGTTCTCTCCAACTCCTCGCCCTAACTGAAACCTGGCTCCCACCTGACGACTCTGCCTCAGTCGCTGCCCTATGCCATGGAGGCTACCTCTTTTCCCACACTCCTCGCCCAGTTGGCCACGGAGGCGGTGTCGGGTTTGTACTTTCACCCTCTTGCAGATTCAGCCCCTTCTCATACCTCAGTCTCACTCCTTCTCATCCTTTGAAGTCCATTCCATCCGCTTATTCAACCCGCTGCCACTCCGAGTTGCAGTCATTTACCGACCCCCCGATTAGTCCCTTTCATCTTTCCTCACTAACTTCGATGCCTGGTGTTATGACCCGGTAGAAGTGAGCCCCTGTGCCCCGACTGAGCACGGCAGAGATGGAGTGACGCCGCACTCGGTCAGGCAGCCAGACAACCCCTAGCTTCACCTGGGAAGCGACCACCGTTCACCAAGAGTTGAGCTCCCAGCTGCAGGTGGCCACCAGGACTTCTGGAACCGGCGGTTTTGCACAGCCGCTGACCAGGCTGATGGGCAAGCAGACACAGTCCAATAGCCAAGTAATCCATAGGGCAAAGAATAGTCAAACCAGTCCAAGGTCTAGGCAGGCAGCAAACAGTTGTGGTCAGGAAAACAAGCCGAGGTCTGATACACAGGAGTACAGGAACTGAGGAAGACCGGTGAACAGAACTCCGGCGTGGACCTCTGAGACAATTGAGGCCGAAGCAACGAAGGACTGAAGGCAGGGCCTTAAGTAGTGGAGGAATTAGGCTCAAGCATGTGCAGCTGATTCAAGATGGCTGCCCCCATCAGCAGAGGTGCCTACGTCCAAATATGGGCTTCCTTCCTGACCTCGTTACTCCAAGATGGCTTCCCAGGACCTGATCTATCCAAGATGGCTGCGGCCATTGATCCAACCCAGATGACGGTTGCCAGAAATAGGAAACAGAAACAGACCCTCCTTCCTTCCTGAAGCTAACCAACACCAAGGTTGCCGGTTATCTTCGCCGGGCCACGACTCGCCGGCGAATCGGCCGTGCAGGCCTCGCACCAGGTGAGGGACGTAACACCTGGCTCTCCGTTTTTCTTGAACCTTCATCTCCATCTCTCATTCTTGGTGACTTCAACATCCACGCTGATGATTCCTCTGATTCTTCTGCTTCACAATTCCTTGCCTTAACGTCCTCATTCAATCTTCAGTTGTATTCCTCTGCACCCACTCACCAAAATGGTCACTGTCTCAACCTTATCCTCTCCTCTAACTGCGTTCCCTCCAGCTTCTGTTCCTCAGATCTCCCCCTTTCTGACCATCACCTATTAACCTTCACACTTAAGCACCCTCCTCCCCGATCCCACCCAATCTCAATCCCCACATCTAGAGATCTTCAGACTATTGACCCTCTTACTCTATCCTCTTATGTCTCTAACCTTTTCTCTACCACCACTCTATCTAAGTCTGTCAATGAAGCTGTTTCCTCCTATGATACTATTTTCTCCTCTGCACTGGACACTCTTGCCCCTCCCATGCCCCGTCCTACTAGGTGTACCAAACCCCAGCTTAGCTGACCTCTAAAATCCGCTACTTTCGTTCCTGTGCTTGCTCTGCTGAACATTCTTGGCTTAAATCCCACACCCTTGCCGACTTCATTCATTTCAAATTCATGCTTAACTCCTTCCAGTCTGCCCTTTCACTTGCCAAACAGGATTACTTCACCCAATTGTCAAATTCCCTTGGCTCCAACCCTGGACTCCTCTTCGCCACACTGAACTCTCTTCTCAAGGTACCTCTGCCCCCAATTCCCCCATCTCTTTCTCCTCAGACCCTAGCTGAGCACTTCCACGATAAAATCCGTAAGATTAACCTTGAATTTTCATCCAAACCCTCCTCACCCCCTACTCTCCTTCCTCTCCTTCTTTTTCCTCCTCCTCAGAAGTTTCTATGGAGGAAACTGCCCTTCTTCTTTCCTCCTCTAAATGTACTGCCTATTCCTCTGATCCCATCCCCACTTATCTACTTAACACTATCTCTCCTACTGTCATCCCAGTCATCTGTCACATCCTTAATCTTTCACTCTCCACTGCAACTGTTCCTATGGCCTTCAAACATGCGGTTGTCACTCCACTCCATAAAAAAACCCTCACTTGACCCTACCTGTCCCTCCAACTATCACCCCATCTCCCTTCTCCCTTTTCTCTCCAAATTACTTGAACGTGTAGTTCACCGCCATTGTCTTGACTTTCTTTCTTCGCAACCTATTCTTGACCCACTACAATCTGTTTTTTGCCCTTTTCACTCTACTGAAACTGCACTTACCAAAGTCTCTAATGACCTGCTACTGGCAAAATCCAGAGGTCTCTATTTTATCCTTATCCTTCTTGACCTATCTGCTGCTTTCGATACTGTTGACCACACTATACTTCTGGATACGCTGTCCTCGCTTGGATTCCAGGGCCCTGTTCTTTCCTGGTTCTCCTCTTACTTCTCAGTTCGTTCTTTCAGTGTTCACTCTGGTGGATCCTCTTCAACTTCCATCCCGCTTTCTGTTGGTGTGCCTCAGGGTTCTGTCCTTGGACCCCTCCTTTTCTCCTTCTATACCTTTTTCCATGGTACCCTAATTTCATCCCATGGCTTCCAGTACCACCTTTAGGCTGATGACTCTCAGATCTACATCTCCACCCCTGAAATCTCAACCTCGATCCAGGACAAAATCTCAGCCTGCTTGTCCAACATTGCTGCTTGGATGTCTCAACGCCATCTAAAGCTCAACATGACCAAAACTGAACTTCTCGTTTTTCCCCCTAAACCCACCTCCCCTCTTCCCCCTTTCTCTATCTCTGTTAATGGTTCTCACATCCTCCCTGTCTCTTCGGCTCGTAACCTTGGAGTCATGTTTGATTCCTCTCTCTCCTTCTCTGCGCATATTCAACAGATCGCCAAAACCTGTCGTATCTTTATCTGAATATGCTGCCAGAACCCTTATCCACACCCTTGTCACCTCTCGCTTGGACTATTGCAATTTACTTCTCACTGATCTTCCGCTCAGCCATCTCTCTCCTCTCCAATCTGTCCAAAATTCTGTGGCACGACTTATTTTCCGCCAGAATCGTTATACCCACACTAGCCCACTCCTCAAGTCACTTCACTGGCTCCCTGTCCGCTTCCGCATTCAGTTTAAGCTTCTCGTACTGACCTTTAAATGTATCCACTCTGCAGCCCCCCATTACCTCTCCACTCTTATCTCTCCCTACATTCCTCCCCGTGAACTCCGCTCACTGGACAAATCTCTCTTGTCATCCCCCTTCTCCACTGCTAACTCCAGGCTTCGCTGCTTTTATCTCGCGGCACCTTATGCCTGGAATAGACTTCCTGTACCTATACGTCTGGCTCCATCTCTACCTATTTTCAAATCTATGCTGAAAACCCATCTTTTCACTGCTGCTTTTTAGCTCCTAGCCACTACTCAATTGCCCTCCCCTTGTCCCTTCCTTCCTTCTCACCCATTACTTCTCTCACCCGTAACTGTCTTGTCTGTCTGTATTATTTAGATTGTAAGTTCTTTTGAGCATGGACTGTCTCTTTGTATCAGGTGTTCAGCGCTGCGTGCTTCTGGTAGCGCTATATAAATAATAATAATAATAATAATAGTCTGCATTGGCTTCCTATTCAGTCATGATGTTATTTTAAAAAATGTATTTTGTTGTGTTTTTGTTTTTAAGATTTGGTCTGGGACTGGAATATTTAACTTCATTTGTAGGATTACCTTCGCTTTAAAAAAATCATTGCACTTAAAGGACTGTTAGATTCTCCACCACCCATCAGCAAAACTTTTAAAATCTAAAAGATTTATGTAACATCTTATATAGCCGAAGTAGTTGGAATGCCCTTCATCTTAGGATTAGGACCGAGATTTGTTATTTAAGATTTAGAAAATTACTTAAAGCTTACTTGTTTAAGAAATTCTTTGAGTAATTATTGTTGCTAATATTTCTTTTTTTTTTTCTGTCTCTAATTTCACTAGATATAGCTAGTCTTCTTGATTGTAATCTGTGCTGCGCTGAGCTATTTTTCAGTTTGCAGCGGAATATAAGTATTTCTCCGAGGACAAACAGAACATAGTTTCTCACATATGGGTGATGTCATCCAACAGAGCCCTGGTGTGCATGCTATCCAACATTCTTTGACTATGATTACCACCCGCCCCCCCCCCCCCCCTCCGAGGCTGTGACAGTACCTGTTCACAATGTCCGGAAGAATGCACAGATAAGGAATTGGGATAACCTTCTCTCTGTGCAAGTGATCCCTAGGCAGGCAGATTCCAAATATAGGGTCCAAAAGGCACAGCTGCTGCACCTCTCAATGGTGGTCAAATCCACTCTCAAAAGAGCCAGAAACTTGAGGACCCATGCTTTGGCTCCCCTGGGCAGGGATGTTCGTACTCTGGAATCTTATCTCCCGCATCCAGACCTACCAATTCTATATGAGCATCCACTTGAAGTCCTTGGTGGGCATTGTGATCGAGATTATGGATACCCTCACACTGGAGCAGGCTGCAAGCCTTCCCCAGGGAGCCACTAAATAGAAGCAGAAGAAGTGCAAGAAACATCTGGCTCAGGGTGCTTTTGATATAGCGTTAAGGCTCTCCGCTGTGGGAATCAGCATGCACAGACTCTCATGGTTGTGTTTCTTGTTGAGCCAGCGGTTCAAGAGAAGCTGGCAGATGTCCATGCTGTAGTGATAACCTTTTTGGGGGACAATGTTGAGGGGGTGGTGGACCTCATCAGAAAGAGGTCAGATACCATCAAGTCCCTGTTTCAGCCCACTCCTTCTGCGACCTCCTCATCTTGAAGGTTTTCTGAGGGGGGTTGTAAAGGAACCTTACTACTCTGAAAGGCATAGGTTCACCCCTTCCTCCTTCCCTTAGCAGCAGGTCCAGCCCCCAGCCCCAGTGCTCCCATCCTTGGCAGCAGTAGGCACAGAAGCCCCAGCAGGCTTCCCAGTCTAAGCGGGGGACGAGGTTTGAATGGTTCCAAGAGAGCATAGCCACCATAAAAGTACCTTACCGGTAGGATGGAGGCTGAATTTTTTCCAAGAAAGTTGACCCCTTGTAACTTCAGACCAGTGAGTTCTCCAAATAGTTCAGACAGGTTATGCTTTCAATTGGTAGACAAGACCTCTAAATTGCCCACTGAGAGTGTCAAACTTCAGCACTCAATCTCCTCCCTTCTAAAGGCCCATTCAGTCAAACCCATTCCAGCAGGGGAAGAAGGTAAGGGATTCTAGTCCAAGTATTTCCTCGTGCCCAAAAACACAGTGGGGGGGGGGGGGGGGGGGGATTCTGTCCCATCCTCGACCTCGGGGACTGGATAAATATCTGGTCAAGGAAAAGTTAAGGATGATTTCCCTGGTCACACTTCTCCCCATGATTCAGACCAATACTTGGCTGTGTCTCCAGACTTAAAGGATGCCTATACCCATATTCAGATACTTTGAGTGGGAAACACCACTCCTAATATCGTGGCCTGCCATTTGGCCTCGCATCCACTCTCAGGATAGTCACAAAATGTCTCACCATAGTTGCAGCAATGCTACATAGACTGGGAGTTGATGTGTTTCCCTACTTATATGATTGGCTGGTCAAGACTGGGAGTCAAAACAGAGAACTAATCGGATGTTGGAGCTGCTAGAGTTTATCAACTACCCCAAGTCTCATCTGCTCCCAGTACAGCAGTTGGAGTGCATTGTAGCACTGCTAGATATGGTGTGAGCTCAGGCCTACCTGCCTAAGGCACCAACGAATGCCCTCATTTGCCATCGCCACTTGGCAGAGGTTGATGAACCACATGACCTCTACAATGTCACTCCCAGACACACCTCCATTTAAGGAGCACCCAGTAGACCTTTGCTGCCCATTGGTGTCAGGCCACAGGGAAGCTCTTGCTGGTGAATGTTTTGGAGCAGTTTGACTTGGGGACTACCATTCAAACTCCTCCACCCCAGAAGTTTTTGACTGTGGATGCATCCACCCTAGAATGGGGAGCCCATGTAGATTGACTTCACACCCAGGTGTCAGCAAGCAGTGGGGTACAGGATCCTACCCCTTATGTCATGAAACAGTCAGGATGTGGCAATGGGCCACCAACCATAGCATGGTACTTCAGGACACATACCTGGAAGGGAAAGACAACAGTCTGATGGATAGGCTGAGCAAGGTGATACAGCCTCACGAATGATCTCTTATCATGGGCGATGCCCGCAAGATCTTCCAAAAGAGCGACACTCCCTTAGTGGATATTTTTGCCACTCATCTCAACAATCAGGGCCCTCAGTTCTGCTCCAGACTTAGGTCACATGACAGACTAGCATCTGATACCTTTCTCCTGTGTTGAGGGAAGGGACTCCTGTATGCATATCCTCCCACCCCTCTGATAAGGAATACTTTACTGAAGGACAGTGATTCTTATTGTACCTTACTGGCCAAGACAGATCTGGTTCCTTCTTCTTCTGGATTTGTCCTCCGAAGAACTGTGCAGATTGGGCTTTTGTTCCAACCTTCATCACAAAGTACAAGGGGTCTCTCCTGCACCCCAGCCTCCAGTCCCTGGATGTTGAGAGCATAGAGTTTGTATCTCTGCAGCTTCTTAAGGGTGTCTCCAGGATCCTGTTGGTGTCCAGAGAATATTCTACTAAGAGATACTATTCTTTTAAATGGAGGAGGTTTGCCATCGTATGTGAGGACAAGGCCCTAGATCCTCTCATTCACCCTACACAAAACCTGCTTTGATACAGCCTACATCTCTTGAGTCTGATTTGAAGATAGCTCTGTAAGGGTTCACCTCAGATAGGAGGTAAGTCTATCTCTGTACAGTCTCTAGTTGTTCGCTTCATGAGAGGTTTGCTGTTGACAAAGCCCTTTGTCAGACCTCTAATTGAGGCATGGGACATCAACGTTGTCCGAACCCAGCTGATGAAAGCTCCCTTTGAGCCACTTGATTCCAGTCATCTGAAGTACTTGACCTGGAATGTGTTCCTTTTGGTGGCAGTCACTTCATCTCGTAGGGTTAGTGAGCTTCAAGCCCTTACATAAGGTTTCGTCATAACAGAGTAGCTCTGCACACTCACCCTAAGTTCCTTCCTGAGGTGGTATTGGAGTTCCATCTTAGTCTTCCTGCCCACATTCGTCTCAAAACCTCATGCCCATCTTGGCAAAAGCACACTGCACATCTTGGACTGCAAGCGAGGCTTGGCCTTCTGTCTGGAGTGGACTAAAGCCAATAGACAGTCCAGCCAGCTTTTTGTATCATTTGACCCAAACAAGATGGGGGTAGCCATTGGTAAACACACTTTGTCCAGTTGGCTGGCAGACTGCATCTCTTTCGCTTATGCCAAGGCAAGGCTGATTCTAGAGGATCATGTCATGGCTCACAGTGTCAGAGCCATGGCCAAGTCGGCAGTCCAAGAGATTTGCAGAGCTGCAACCTGCTATTCTGTCCACACACGTTACACTCTGTTACACTCCTCCAGGTGTACACCCTGATTGCGCAGGGTATGGGCATTTGAGGATGTGGAAGCCATCTTGGATTTGGGCATCTCCAGGAGAGGGCAGCCATCTTGGAGATGGGCGCCATTTTTCCCAGGCCCCTTGTGTAGGTCGATCCTGTGGAAGCAACCGTTTGGAGGATAAAAGTTAAATCGCTGAGGATGCCAAGTGGCGAAACGCTGCGTAAGCGTTGGGTTTAATTTGTGGATATGTGGGTGCCGAAAATTAATTAATTAATTAATATTGGACCATCACGGAAGTAATGAGCCTTGGAGTAGATAGACCTAAGGAGGAACCGTGACATGTGTATGAGGATGATGTCAGAACAGTATTGAAGGATACAGAACATCTATGAAGTATTAGCTGTGAAGCTAGATGAAATACTGCTTGACTGAAGAGACATCTTGATTAAAATCTGAAGCCTCTAGGAAATGATGAGTGATCTTTTCAGTAGACTGTGATATCATCATTATGAACTGAGGCATTTTTGAAAAAGATTACGAACTCTTGAGCGTTAAGAGTTACTGTATATTGAAGCATAAAGATATAATAGTAATTGTGTAATCAAGAGCCTCAATACATAGAGAGGGAGGATTAAAGATATTTATTAAGTGTCTACTTGAAGAGATAATTTAGATGTCCTGTGTTCCCTGGTGATTTAGAAATTGTGCATAGTATGAATGAGGAGTGAATGTGAATAAATGCAGATAGAAGCACACTACTTGTTAAATAATAATCTGAAGTGGATTTTATAAAGATAATAAAGTGTAGTAAAATTTGGAAACGCAGTTGCCTGATTTATGATATATATTCATCGGGAAAATCCCGAAAACCTGACTGGATTGTGGCCCTCAAGGACCAAGATTGGACACCTCTGTCCTAGATGTATTTCAAATTTAGCAAACTCCAACGGAAGCGGATGTATTATCAACTGCACTAAAGTATTTGCTTTAGCTATGGATTGGAACTGTATATTAAGTACTTTTTGTCATAAGCAAAATGCTTTGTTTCTTGGTTTAAAATTTTTGATTTTCCCCAATGTATAAAAATACATAATTGAAACGTAAGCTTTAAGATCTATGGCTCTTCAGTGTGAAGCCCAATGTTTTCTTCAGTTACCCTATAAGTATCTTTTGAAACCAGAGAAATGAGTATGTTTTTAGGTCACCTGATTATTTGAAAGAATCTGTCTGAAAAAATGCCTGAATCTGGACCTATACTCTCTCTTTAGCTATTTTATTTGTATGTGATGTTTACTATCTATTAAGTTTTAATTCATATTAATAAGGGATTATTTCTTTTATTGTAAATGTTGAACAATATAAGAAGTTTGTTAGGGCATAAATTAAAAAAAATGTTTTTAAAGTATGGAAGTGTGCTTCACTGTAAGCCTGGGAGTAGAGGGCTTCCATCAGTCATAAGTGTGGTTCTTTGACTCCCTTTCCCCAGTAGCCATTCTTGCCTGCTTTCTCTGGAGGCTTACAACTAATGCTTTCTCCACAAAAGATGTTCTATTATTTTTTCCAGCGCTATGCAGCTCTCAGTTAGTTTGATCCACTCTAGTTTTATAAGATTGTTGGAATAGTGCAGGCATTTGAGCATTTCTTACTGCTGCAAGAAAGCAGAACAGCTGTAATTGAGAAGGTATTGGTTGGAGGTGAGGGAGAAAATAATAAATTGAGTGGAGAGCAAGCACGGCATGAATAAGTGGGAAGGCAGGGTGATGGAGGCTGACTGGTAGGAGAGGAAGGTGGAGATTGAAATTGGCCAGGATGGATTAAGGGGAGAATGAGTATTGAGGGAGGAGTGTGTGAGTGTAGGCAGGGCCGTGCCTAGGGTCTCTGGTGCCCCCCTGCAGACTATCAGTTGGTGCCCCCCTCCCCCCCCCCCCGTGTGGCACAAGATGCAAAGGAAATAGGAGCTGAAAGATGGAGTGCATCTTTGTGGGATTGCTGAACAAATAGAGGGTTTACAACCACTTAGCTTTTCGTGCTTTCATGTTCACGAAATTAGTAATTAAATCTTTGATATCTAACTGGGCACATATATCATTCTCAATAGCAATCATGGCAAGGCTTACAAGCCTTTCTTGCGAAATACTTGATCGCAAATAATCCTATATAATAATTCTCACCTCCAACAGGATGTGCCTGGGACCGTGCCTGCAAATAATCCTATATAATAATTCTCACCTCCAACAGGATGTGCCTGGGACCGTGCCTCCCTCGGAGGTGGTCTGCTAGGCAGGCACGCACTGATGTCAGTGACATCAGTGACAGCTGATACCAAAGCAAGGGGAGTACTCCTCCCCCTGTGTTACAGCCCATTGCACCCCCCTTCCGCGACCCAGTCGACCCCCCCTTCTCGGCGAAAACCGTCCCCCGCCGCCGTCCAGTATCTGTGCTGACAGGGGACCCCAAACCCCCATCAGCCAAAGTCCTGTGCTGGCCTTCGCGCCGTTGCTTCTTCAGTGATCTTCGGTTCAAGTTCCTCTGCGTGCTTCTGATGTCAGATGCACGCAGAGCAACTTGGACACAAAATCATTGAAGAAGCAACGCCTCGAAGGCCAGCACAGGACTTCGGCTGACGGGGGTTGGGGTCCCCCATCAGCACAGGTACTGGACGGCGGCGGGGGACGGTTTTCGCCGAGAAGGCGGGGATCGACTGGGTCGCGGAAAGGGGGGGGTGAAAACGGAGAGACGGCAGAGTCTGGAACAGCGAGGGAGGGAGGGTGGGGGGTGGCCTTGCTAGCGCCCATTTCCTTCCCTTTTGAAACGGGCATTTTTACTAGTTTTTTATGATTTTTAACCATGAAAATGATCGCTCACCACTTGCCACACTGACAGGAATTGTCAGCAATATTATTAGAAACAAATTGCTATACATTGCAAAATAAGATAGCAGATGTAAATTCTCAAAGTGGACATATTCCAAACACTAAAATGAAAATAAAATGATTTTTCTCTACCTTTGTTGTCTGGTGACTTTCTTTTTCTGATCATTGATAAGTCTCTGACTTTAAAGTTTAGCAATTTCATTAAAGCAAAATATATTTTCACATATCACAGACTCTTCCCTATCCAAGGAGAATCTTTTATATAAAAACAAACACCAAAAAAACAATCAGATTTTCAGCTAAACTTCCTCTGAAACTACTGTTGGAACCATCAGCCAATGAAATGGCTTTTAGCTGTAGCTATCGGGTTACCTGATAATTATGCAAACATCATTGCAGACATGCCCTCCTCTCGGTGTACAAGCTCAGAGAAAAAAAAATTTTTGAACCACTTACAGATTTTAACAATTACACTATTTAGTTTTTATTTCTCCCCAGTCTCACTTGCACACCTCCCTCCAAACCTGGCTGTTCTCTTTAATTTGAATGTTGCAAGCTCACCCTGAATGAGGAGTTTGTCCCACACCAAAGACATAAATAGCAGTGGTTGAATTCTTTCAAACAGCTTCAGCAGAGCCTGCCTGCCTGCCTGCCTGCCTCAGTGAGCACTGTGGTCGAAGAGGGGAGGGCAGGGGAGAGAGGAGAATCACAGCTTCAGGTAAAACATTTTGCAAGTGAGCTGACCTCAGGAAACAGTAGGCGCCTTCAAGAGGTCGGTCCTGAGTGTAGGGAGAAGACTGAGGTGGTGGAGGGGGGAGAGAGCATATGTAGAAGAGATAGATTGAGGGGGCGAGAGTATGAGTGTAAAGAAGCAGACGTTCTAGTCATATAAGTTCCTTGTAGGGCACTTGAAAGACTGGATTGGCCACATAATTGAAAGGGGACTTCCACTGAGTTGTCTGTATTGTTAGAAGATAACAACCCCCTCCTCCCCCCTCCCATCTTAAAAAAACAGCAGAGATCACTGTACTAGGGGGAAGTCCTCAGGAACCTTTAGATTTATTTTCATTGCAGCTGTTATACATTTGTGCATGCCCAGACCTTTGAAGGAAAAATGGAAATAATATATAATCAACTTATTTAATTTTTTTCAGCCTTCTGTAGAAATATTAGTCAAAGTATTTGACCATGTGACAACAGCTGGCTTCAGGAAAGCAGTGCCCTGTTTGGTAGATATCTTTTGCAAGGTATGGTTTTGAAAATCTTCAGTCTGCTTTCTAGTGCTTTGCAGTTTCACAAAAAGTAAATGATTGGTTATAGGTAGTGGTTTCATATTTGTTTAAATTTCTAAAATTAAGAGTGAAATTTACTGTTCTTTGCAATTCTTGGTTGCTTTATTTCTTGTATTTATAATGTATTATTTTGTCATCATCCCCCCCCCCCCCCCCCCCTCCACACACACACCTGTTTTCCTTTGGATCTTGTTGGGACCTGTCTGAACCCTTGCTGGTGCGTTCCAGATAATGGAAGGATCAAAGCAGTGGTGTCTCTAGACAGAAGTATTGGGGGGGGGGGGGGGGGGCAAACCAAAGTGGCTAACATCCCCATTTCCTTCACCTTTAAATTTGCTAGTAAATACTCTACGAGAAAAGTTCCAAGAGCCATCTACTAAAACAAAAAAACTCTCCCACCAGTTTCAGCCATCCAGTAAAACTACCATTAAAATTATTCAGTATCATTCAACCAGTTCTATATAGGAATACAGTTTTACAAAACACATGCTATGTTCCCCAATATTGGATCTAGGATGCATCCCAAAGAAAAATATATTTAATGTGGTGATACCAGTGAGGCACTCGTTCCAGTCAAGTTGTACAAACTCCTACAAAAAGACTCTCAGAACTTATATAGCAAACTTACCATACCAAAACAGCTCTGACTCCCAGGACTAAACTGCAACAACCCTACCTATGAAAGAGCACTACTGTATTATTGCACTGGAAGCTAAAGCACAAACAAACTTTCTATTGGGAAACAGAACAAGAGGAACCAAGACAGACCCCTATACAGAAACTACATGCTGTCAGAGACCCTGGCTGGGGCATAGGCAGTCACTAAGAATGGGTCCTTTTAGGAGAAAACTATCACTAGCTTTAAGGTTCAGGGTAAATTAAACTACCTTTAACCTTCTCAGTGGGTCTGGAGTTTAACACCTGACTCATCCTAGCAAGCATCCAAAGAAATTTGCAAAACATAATTCCAATGATACAAGGCTTGACAAAACCTGGAACAAGAATCCAGCACAAGAGCAGCAACAAACATGAAACCAGAACAAGGCAAAAAGCAGGACACGTAGCAGGATCCAAGGCAGGAAATAAGAACAGAACACACAAGCATAAACAGAATGACTCAGCACTGAGCCAGCCCAAAGCAAGATAGATAAATCCTCAACCTTCTGAGCTGACCCAAACAGAGTCAATCAGGAGAAGATAAACCAAGATAGTCGGAAGAACGAACACCCATGCTTGGAGATGGACAAGACAGGAGACATCAGAGCACACCCATCCTATAAGGACATACATGAAAGGCCATATCTGCTCTTAAAAGGTGTGAGGAGGGGGGGGGAGCTGATGCCCACGGTAGCAAAGTCCTCCACCTCTGTCACACACACAGAAAATGGACAAGCCCTCACCTAATACGAATCAAGTGAGCACAAATTAGAAAGAGAAAGATGGAAGCAAAGATTGAAATGGAAGCCTCCAAGGCAACAGACTGAGCAGTACAATACTGGAAAAAGAGAAACAGAAATTTCCCAGTTCTTTACAAAATGCTAAAATAGAAGATATGAGTGTTCTCAGTACCTAAAGATGTACAATATTTTTTCTATATTTTTTGTTTGAGCATTTTATTTTTCTGTCTAGATAGGTTCCACACTGTCTTGTCCACTTTCCTTTGTGCCAGTCTTATAAGTACTTTTCCAGGATTTCCTTTCTATTTCATATCTTCTTCTCTTCCTTCAGGATCTCCTTTCTATTTCATGTCTTCTTTCCTTCCTTCTCTACATCTATGACATTGATTTTTTTTCTTTCATTTTTTTCTCCATTTCTCTTTTCTCTGTGTCTCTCATAGCTAGATTTTATCTCTCATTCTCACTTTCTCTTTCTCTCATCTTGAGTCTTCAGTCTCTTGTGTTCTTCTTTTCACCTGTCTTATACCTACCAGCTTTCTATTTCCCACCTTCACCCCCTCCCCAGCCCTAGCCCTTTCATTTGGCCCCTCTCTCCCTTTCCCTCTCCATCCCAGCTTCCTATTCTCCCTTTGTTTTTCTGTTTTTCACTCATTTCCTAGTTGCCCATTTCTATCCTCTGTATTAACCAGCCCAAGCTCCTTAGCTTGTCACTCAACCTCTTCTGGCATCCAGCCACTTTCTTCTTTCTCTTCATCTTCCTCTCTGCCCAGCTTCCCATTACCCTTTTTTCAACATCCCAAACTGCTTTGAGTGTACCACAGAAAGGCGGTATATAAATAAACATATATATTTTATCACTCTTTGGCATCTTTTTTTCTCTGCACTATCTCTCAACCCCTTCCTAGCCTTCCAGATCTTTAATATCATCTCTTTGTTGTGACCCGCTCATGATATACACTATCCCCCCCCCCCTTCAGTCCCACTCTCCATACACACTTTCCCCTCCTTTGATCCTTTTCCTCCAACTCTTCCCCCCATAACTCCCTCCCTCCCCTCTTCCCCCCATAACTCCCTCCCTCCCCCCCCCCCCCATTACTCCCTTCCTCCATTTAAGCACTTCCACTTTCTCACCCCCTCCCTCTTTTCCCTCTAGAATCTCTTTTGCTGCTTGTAGGAGTGCATCTGAGATCCAAGATGGCCAACGAACGGGTTGCTCTTAGTATTTATCTTGGATTTTCCTTTTTTTCCCAGTAGTCAAAATGCCTAAGAGAAGAGGAAAAGTAAGGGAAACCTTGCATAGTATTCCTCTTCCAGGCCAAGGGGTTGATCCTGCGCCATGGACTAACTTTCCAGGCGAGATCCAGAGGGGTCCTTGCTGCTTCACTGGTGCAGAGAGAGCTGGTGAGGCTTGAGGAGAACGTTTCACACCGCCTACCTGTGTAAACAACTTTCCAGGCAAGACCTGGAGTGGTCCTTGCTGCTTTACTGGTACAGAGAGAACTGGTGAGGCTTAAGGAGAGCGTTTCACTCAACCTACCTATGTAAACACCCCCACAGCTGCTGCCTACCCCCTTTTTTCCTGTGGGAGCTATTTTATCGCTTTTTGTCGTCTTATTTCTTCGTTTATTTCCCGTTTGCTGTCTTACACATTTTTTTGCTTTCCTTGCCCGCATTTATGTGCCACCGTCTAGCTCTAACTTTTTTGTGTCCCCTTTTTTGCATTTATGTGAAATTTTGTTTAGTCTCACAACATTACACTGTGATGTTCACTTTGTTTTTCAAAATTTCTTCTGCACATCTTATATCTAACTTAACACTCTGTTAGATTCCTGTATGGGGTGCACTTAAACATTTTATATCACTACATGTTTATTTCTTAATATGTCTCACACACTTTTTCAGACCATTATTCAACTCACAACATCAAGGCATTGGATGTTTTCTGTCTATAGAGGTCAGTTTTTCACCGATATGCTCATATACAGCTGCTAAGTCCATTTGTATATCTCATATTTACACTTATTCAGATTATTTACACACACATTATACAATTTGTTTTACACAATTCGCTTTATTAGTTTTATGTATGTTGTCATATCCTCCATACACCCATGGTCTTATGTCTTTTACCTTATTGTTTCACTGCATATCAATTATGGTTTCATATAACTGGTGACATATTTTGGTGGTATTTTAATGTTTACTGTATGTATGTGTATATATATATATATATATATATATATATATACACACATATACAGTGCACTCCATTTTAAGTGCACGTAGGATAAGCGCATGCTCTGTTTAACTGCATGCCGTACTTCGGTCCCGTTTTTGGCACCATCAGTTTCTATGGGGACAAACTTCGGTTTAGCGCACCACTGATAAGTGCAAGATTCGCTTATATGCATGGTTTAAGACCGCTCCTCTGCAGGAAAGACTCCTCATAAGCGCGCGCACGGAATATGGAAACCGATTGGCGCGTGACAACCAACGAGATTTCAAATTTACTGCCCCTTTAACTGCCACAGGCAGAATAAGCGAAAGAATGTTGTTAGAATGTACACTGGGGTCATCGTCGTCGCAGCGGAACTGTAAGACTTTAACACTGGCTGAACGAATAGAAGTTCTTAAAAAATTAGAAAACAAACAAAGTCAAGCATCTATTACTAAAGAATATGGTGTCAATCCCAGTCAAATTTCACATGTCTTGAAGCAGAAAGACCAGCTTCTGGAAGACTGGCAAAACAATACAAATCCACAACGAAAACAGGCGGGAAAAGCTGAGGAGGTAGAAGATGCTCTTCTTCGGTGGTTTTCTCGAGTCAGGAGCAGACAGTTTCCTGTCAGTGGTCCACTGCTTATGGAGAAAGCTAACCAGCTAGCTGAATGTCTTGGACTAACTGAATTTAAAGCCACTGTTGGATG
Source organism: Microcaecilia unicolor (assembly GCF_901765095.1). Classification (NCBI taxonomy): domain Eukaryota; kingdom Metazoa; phylum Chordata; class Amphibia; order Gymnophiona; family Siphonopidae; genus Microcaecilia; species Microcaecilia unicolor. The sequence continues at coordinate 263,676,449 of NC_044031.1, read as the reverse complement.
GTTGGAAAGACAGAAGGAGAGGAACAACATAAAATTCAAGAAACAGCATGGTGAGAAACAATAGGTTGATGACTTTAGTGCTGAAAATTGGGTTGTTTCAGTTCTTCCTACCATCTTAAACGAGTTTTCACCTCGTCACATTTTCAATACTGACGAAAACGGTCTCTACTGGCGAGCGATTCCTGATGGAACACTTGCATTCAAACGAGCCGAATCTACTGGAGGTAAAATGTCGAAGGACTGACTGGCGATCCTCCTTTGCTGCAATATGGATGGGAGTGAGAAGTTGGAACCCCTCGTCATTGGAAAGAGCAAACAACCCCGTTGCTTCAAGAAAGTTAAGCGACTTCCTGTGTCATACGAGGCTAACGCAAATTCATGGATGACTGGGGAAATTTGGAAGAAGTGGCTAAAGAAGTTAGACACTAGAATGCGGGCACAAAAGTGTCAGATTTTGTTGCTGCTTTGTGATAATTGTGCTGCACACAGTGATGATGTCAGGCTGTCTAACGTCAAGGTGGTCTTCCTGCCACCAAACACTACCTCTCTGATCCAACCTATGGATCAGGGCATAATAGCCAATTTCAAACATCAGACGATGTAGCACAAGAGCCCGATAATGTTGAGCGTTATGGATGACCAGACTGGCATAGATAAACGTGCTGTTGAACTGGCTCGTAATCTATCACTGTGGGATTCCCTACATATGCAGAAAGAAACCTGGAATCATATTACACAGGCAACCATTGTGAACTGCTACAAGCGGGCAAGCTTTGTTAAGGATGTGGAGAGGGACGAAACAGATGCAGCTGTTGCAAATGTGTCAGATGAACAGGTTATTGACATCCCAGTCGGTGTTACTGAAGAGGAGTTTCATTGCTATGTAGCTGTTGATTATGATCTACAAACGGCTGACGACAGCACTGATGTCGAGATATGCGCCTACACGCAGGCAACAACGGCTGATGATGAAACAGATGAAATGAGCAGCGAGGCACATGCTGACGAAATTCAACAACCTCCTGTCACGTTTGCAAGAGCGCTGGAGAGTCTCAACACCGTGCGGGCCTATCTGGAGGCCACTGGATATCAGTGCTATGACAGTTTTTACCATCTGGCAGACGTAGTCTATGGAACTCACAGACCCAATAGTGTACAGAAGACTATAACTGATTACTTCAAATAAGCCTAACGTCAGTTAACGGAGACTATATACTGTATGTATAATAATAAACAGTACTGTACATATGTTTATCAGATGTCAAGCTTCTTTGGGTCACAACGGTTAAGTGCACGCACCGGTTAACTGCATGCATTTCTTTGGTCCCAGACCCTTGCACTTAAGCGGATTGCACTGTGTGTGTGTGTGAGATATATATATATATATATATATATATATATATATATATCTACACCTTACGCCTTTTATTATATTGCTTTTATTAGTATACCTATGATGGGTCTTTATGTTTCATTGTACTTTATCGCTAATTGATCATATATGTATATTGTTTTATTATATATTAATATTTTTATGTATATATTTTGTGTATATATATATATATATATATATATATTGATTTCTTTTTATATTATTTTTATTGCATTGTTATTCTTATATACACATTTTATTGTACACTCCTGATGCATGCCTAGCAGCCGAAACACAACGTTTGTGTCAAGTCATTTTATCAATAAAGGATTTTTCACTCCAGAGTGCATCTCTCCAGTTTTTGGGGTCTGTGGTCAACCTCCCACCTTTCCTTTCACACTTCAGTTCTGAAGTGTGTAATGTGCGGTGAGAGGCCTTGGTTTGTAATTGGGTCCAAGCTAAGAAACGGTCAGAGTCTGAGCCTTTGGTAAAAGGAGAGGCAGTTTCAGTGATCACCCTTGCTTCTATCTGGGAGGCAATAACCACACTGTGAATAACAGAATGGAACAAGTGGAAAAAACTGTTGAGATTGTATCTACACAGGTATGAAAGGTTAAAACATCTTCAGGAGAAAATCTTGAGAAGACCAACTTAAGAAGGTTGAAATGAAGTTATGAAAATTAAAAAACCTACGCTTACAAGCTGTCTCTCTTCTTTCTCTAATGAATATCCATAGTTATTAACTAAGGTTAATGCAGTGTCACCAAAGGAATTGTTTAAGACATATATGCTTGAAGTGTTGAAACTACCTAATGAATCTCCACCTCCTATCAATAAGATCTACTATCTACCCTTCAAAAAGAGACAAGCTATGGAACCTGCAGAATTAGTATCAAAGGCAGGGTTTGAAATGACAACTTGAATATAAATGAGTTTTTTTGAAACATCTCAAGACTTGGTAGAGACCTGTGATACACCATTCGTGTTTGAAACGGATAAGAATTTAGTTCTAAAATTGTTTTTCAAAAACTGTACAATATTATATCTGGATCAAAAATTATGATGTTTTCCTGATCTGGATAGAGAGACTCAGGAGCAACATAAATCTTTCTTGGCTCTCCGGCCACATGTGCTGCAAAATAATGGTGAATTTTTTCTCTGTTTTCCTGTAAAATGTTTAATAAAAATGTAACATATGTGTTACATTTTCTGTGACCTGATACATCTTAAATTATTTCTTGATAATAAGTTTGCTCTTTAACTGGTTAGAGACCCTCCTGTATGGATTCAAGATACCGTATGTACTCGACTATAACTTGAGCCCATTGATAAGTTTAGGGCAGTTTTATACCTAAAAGTAAACAAAAATGCTGTGACCTAGTATAAGTTGAGGCTCCCCTCCAGCCCTCCCGACATCACCTGGCCCAGCACTTCTCCCTCCCTGCTACTTCCAAGATCCAGAATTCCTCCCTCTTCCCCCCGCTCCCCACTTCAAGCTCCAGAGCACTCTCTGTGGTCCATCCCACCAAACAGGAAGTTAGGTCAGAGGGTGCAAGATGAACCAGAGAGAGTGCTCCGGAGCAGGAAGCAAGCAGCCTAGGGGGATTTCTGCACTATCACGGCTCTAAGGAAGATACTTTGGAAGGTACACAGCGAAGAGGAGTGGGGGGGTTTGAAACGCTGAACCTGCAGGCTGACAGGAAAGAGATCATGCTTCCATTGGAATTTGGGGGTGCTTAATATTTTTGGCCTCGTAGATAAGATGGTGAACTGCTATGGGTTTACAGCCTGTCTCACTGACACAGACTACTGTGGATTCTTTTGGATTCGTAATAAGTAAATGAAAACCTTTATTAGAGGAGGTAAATTCTACAATGATTAGGATATATACAATGATTAACACATATACACACGATTGTTTATACTGCTAAACATTGTTTGTATACAGCTAATCATTGCATCACTGGTCTCTACATCTAAGCAGTGCCAAGACTTCTTAGACTAGGAAAAGAAGCAATACATACATACCGTACATCACTGGTCCTTACATCCAGGCTCTTATCATCAGCTGGGGGGCCCGGTCCACTACGAGAGCCAGGAGCTTTAGACCAGGAACAGATCCTCTGCGCAGTCCGTACGTTACTCACAGATGAGCTCCCACTCTGCTGTGACAAGCCCTCCCTTTTTATTAGGCTCTGAGCCCATGCCCAGAGCTAAGGAAATTTACAGAATGCTTCTCTGCTTAGGTCTGTGGGAACGTGGTCACATGCTTTCTCAAGCCCAGGTGGCCAAGCTGGACTTCTGAAAACAAATGCCTTCCTCCCCTTCACATACCAAATTAGCTGGAGCTGTGTCTTATCTTCTGCGTTCCAACTTGTTTTTTGTATTTACAAGAAAAGTTACTTTCGGTCAAAGACAGAAGTGAATTTTAAAGATTGTTTTCAACTCTATTATAATCGGTTCTTGATTTTCAACTCTGTCTGAACGACAGTCCATACATAAGTTATTACTCTACATCTACATCAAGTAAAACAACCAAAAAAAAGTAACAAGACAGATTATACAAATGGATAATATACTGAGCAATAATTTCAACGAACATACTAAAATTAGCAGGAAGTGTAATCCAAGGGCAAATAGTAATAATGCTGCCCCCTAATAACTAACCAAAATTCAGTATTACAAATAATACACACTGCTTAGTTACATTAAACTACACAATTTGCCCATAACAAAATAGGTCAGTGCACAAGGCAATATTTGAAATTATTAATCAGGTTGTGGAAGGAACCCATCGGTGAAATTCACCTCCACAAGTATTCAGAGTTAGTCATCTTGAGCCTTATTCCGTTGTATAAGGGCAAATAAATGTTACAACATGCACGTAGTAAATTATGCTATATTAATTTCTACTTGTAAACTATCTGAGTATAATAAAAAAAACCTTTATCATATTGCAAAATAATAAGCTAATTAATGTCAGTTCCAATATCATTCTAAGCTCATTTTACTGTACAATTAAGGCAATTTTTTACACAGGTCTTCATAGGTGTAGTGTTCACACAAGAAGAATATAAACATGTTCTAATAACACATTGGTGGTGTAAATGTCAACAGTGTCTGCATTTTTGGGTCAACGATGCTATATTGTCTGTCTCTGACTTGTGCAAGTCATATTAGACTCATTTGTGTGACAGGACTTCTTTCCATATTTGAGTGTTGACAGTTGCCACAGAACACATCTAGTTAGCTGAACATGTGTAATTATCTTGTCAGATTTCACTCTTATTCTTCCACAGCCAAATCAGCTTGTCTTGTCGTTCAGTGGTAAGATGTAGTCATCCACCGGGGGTAATGGCAATACCCAAAGACACCATAAGAAGGAGGATTATACTGGCTATTACAAGGATCCATAAATGAAACATATTAACAGATTAATTACTCTCTAAGATAACATTTATTTGCTGGGACATAAGTCAATTTTTCCCGCCTAGATCGGAGGATCAGGATGGTATTGTCCACCCCTTGGGCAGTAATTTCAGCAGACTGTGGGGGCCCATTTTCTTGGGTAACCCACACCTTTGCACCTGCAGACAGATTAGTGGATCCAAAGCCTTTATCTCCTCATGTGGTAAAGGTGGTGAGTGGATCCAACTTCACAATTCCAGATTGTAACACAGGTAAAATTAATAATTAAGCAATCCTATCAGCCTGAATTGACACATCATGTGGACCTTGGTTAATAAGTATAACCCTTACTTCTCCTTGATAATCTGTATCAATCACCCCTTCCAAAACCTGTATTTATTATTTGAATATCTCTTTGTAACAATTTAACCATTTGTAGAGCATATAAATTCAGCCCTGCCGCTCCTGGACTGGCCCTGTAGGGCATCATAGCTCCTGCTGTAATTTCCCAATATCCTAATTGGTCGTGTTTGATAGTCAAGACTTGTAGGTTAGGAGTAACCTTCGCATTAGGGATGTTTCTGCCTCCCCAATAGGCCAATTATTAAGTATCCTTAAGGCCTCTACCAAATTTATTTTCCATTTATTTAATGATGCCCCTATTTTACGTATTTGCTGTTTCAAAAGACCATTCATTCATTCAATTAAACCTGCTCCAATATATATATTATGGTCTGATGCGTATAGTTGTACCAATTAGCCTTCAAAAATGGGAACCATTATCAATTCTAAAATTTTGATAGTGTTGCCTGCAAGGATGTGCAATTACATATCTAAAATAATTATCTACTGCTGTGCACACATATTTACAACCTTGCAAATTAGGTAAAGGTTCTATATAATCCATCTACCAAATTTGTTTAGGTAATTTTCCCCTTTTTAATTACCCCTTAAACATGTGGGGAACAGATCGCCTAGTCTGGTATTAACAGACCAGACATTCAACCATAAAAGTTTTCATAACATCCATAATTAAACTAATACCACAATCTGTTGTCCACCTGTAAGTGGCCTTTCTTCCCAGATGTTCACATTTTTGGTGCACCCATTTCACCAAACCTGAGCAATTATCTGGCTCTTCCACAGTCATTAGCCGCTGCGCTGTGGAGACGTTCTAGAGTATCACCCTTGCAATGAGCATCTACATAAAAAACAATAACATTAGTATTTTATACAATTCCAAATATCTTGTCACAATTCTCTGCCCCACAAATCTTTGATATTAATTTTCCAGTTGTTTTTGTACCAAGTAGGTACAAGTGGCTAATTTATTTACCACAGATCATGAATCAGTATATATATGTATGACATTGCCCTAAATTCTCAGTTTGGTTCTAGCCCAGTTTGTCCTGTTTCTGGAAGGGCTGACACTTTTTCATGCAGTAAGGGTATTCCCCCCAATCCCTGATTTTGTTCTTTCCTGAATATACCACTTCCATTTAATTCCAGTAAGTTTTTTGGGGCCATTGCATTATTGGTATTTCAGGTCTCAGGACAGCAACATGTCCTATAGTTAATAGTTGTTTCTCAAAACAAGTATTTTTCCTGTTGCTCTCTTTCCCTGCACTCAAGGTCACATTTTTCCCCGATAAGCACTGCTTGCAAAAAGCTGAGTAATTAACACATTCCTATGACTGACAGTTTAAAAGTCTCCCTGCCTGAAACGGCCCTTGAATCTTATAAGATTTATCTTCCATCCCTTTTCTTTAAATGTGCAAATTAATAACTCCAAATGAATCTAAACATATACTACATTACACTTACAACAGCACAGCACGCTCAGTTATCATTTTGACTGCGTAAATCACACATCATTCCAACTGCGTCACACTTTACAACGGTACGCTCAGTTATCATTTTAACTGTAAATCACGCACTTATCATTCTGTACTCTTCCTATTATCCCAGCTCTAACGGGTTTTCAGATAAGCAATACTGTTACATAGGTGTCATTCTTTGTACGAATCCCTCACGCTCATCGCCAAGATGAACTGCTATGGATTTACAGCCTGTCTCACTGGCACAGACTACTGTGGATTCTTTTGGATTCGTAATAAGTAAATGAAAACCTTTATTAGAGGAGGTAAATTCTACAATGATTAGGATATATACAATGATTAGCACATATACACACAATGATTGTTTATACAGCTAATCATTACATCACTGGTCTCTACATCTAAGCAATGCCAAGAGTTCTTAGACTAGGAAAAGAAGCAATACATACATACAACATCACTGGTCCTTACATCCAGGCTCTTATTATCAGCTGGGGAGGGCCCGGTTCACAGCGAGAGCCAGGAGCTTTGGACCAGGAACAGATCCTCTGCGCAGTCCGTACGTTACTCACAGATGAACTCCCACTCTGCTGTGACAAGCCCTCCATTTTTGTTAGGCTCCGAGCCCATTCTCAGAGCTAAGGAAATTTACAGAATGCTTCTAAGGAAAATTACAGAATGCTTCTCTGCTTAGGTCTGTGGGAACGTGGTCACATGCTTTCTCAAGCCCAGGTGGCCAAGCTGGACTTCTGAAAACAAATGCCATCCTCCCCTTCAAATACCAAATGTATTTACAAGAAAAGTGTCGGTCAAAGACAGAGTTGAAAAACGATCTTTAAAATTCACTTCCATTACAGATGGCCAGTGTTTTCTTAATGCATTTTTAGCCAAACATTTTCGACTTAGTCAAGTATATGTTGTCTTATATGTCAACATCTAAAATCTTTTCAAAGTCTAATTTCCTTTAAAGACTCCCCCTGTAACTATAAGCTTTGAAAAAAAGAATCTTTCTCTTAACATCCATCCTCAATTCTTTACCTTCTTTTTATCCTGTCTCCCTTCAAAATATACTGTATTCCCCCTTCTTACACCCTCCCTGATACATTTTTCCCCTTCATAACCCACTCACTTCAGACACCCTTTCTCCACTCTTTACCTCCTTATCCCTTTTCCTTCAAGAAAATATTGCTTCCTCCAGATGCTTTCCTCTTTTCCTCAGCCCCTTCTTCCCAATGCTATTTCAACAGTCTGTCTTCTTCCTCATTGCCCCATGTCGGTAACAGAAGAGTTTAATTAGACAACAATATCTGCTGCTGCTGCTTGGCCAGTGTTGTGGTAAAAGTTGTTTCGCAATGAGAGCTGCTAGATTTCACAAGCCCAGGGACAGCAGCAAATGATATCCGCTTAAATGTTTGGGGGTAGGTGGTATAGGGAAGATGTGGTGAGGAGGATCAGAAAGCAGAAACGGTCAGCACAGCACCCCTTCAGATCAGGCAGGGGTTTGGGTTACCCTGAGCCAAATCTGATGTCTACAACTAGGATGACAAGCCATTTTTTAGGATTGGCACACCCTACCCCACAGCAATCCCTATGGGTCAAAGCAAAATACCCTGGACCCTTTAGTTATAATCCTAGGACCTCTGTTATTTTAAAATTTTCCCTTCTCTCATATCATGATCTGCTGCAATACTTTTGGTCCATGAAAAGGGTAGAAGAGGACCTTAAGGTTCACCTTACGCATGTGAAACATAAATCAAAGCTCCATAGGAACTCTTATGTTAGATGCTGGTCCAGGGTAATCCACTCAATCACATAAAAAAGCATGAAAGTTCCTATCTCTTGAAATCTGAAAGTAAAACCTCCTACAGCATTCTTATTCCATCTGAACCATGTAACCGGAACCAGGGTTAGAAATTAAATATAGAACACCTGGAGGAAGTGACATCATCAAGCAGTATGGCTGCTTGAGCCGTGAGCTCCATACAGCCCTATGCAATGATTGGCATTTAAGAGCAATCCAGAGCCACTGGGGATACCCTTGCTGACCTATGAACCTCTCATTTGGTGGAGTTTCTTTCCCAGTGAGCAGTAATCAGTGTGCTATTGATCTAACTGCGTTTGCCTACATGGGCGGTTGGGTGGTCGACCACATGAAGAGTCGACACTTCCCCTCCGGACTTGTATGGGACCGGCACTGGACCTGTGGATGCCTAGCAGAGCCCCCTTGGTGAGATTAAAGACTGGCTTCAAGAAATAAGAGTGGGTTTGAAGGCTGAGCACAGTGAGCTGATGACTCTAAGAGCCAACTTACATGGCGAGATCTGGGAGCTGGGACATTGCATAGAGGAGGCAGAGATGTGACTCAAGGAGCATGCGGGTGCTGGGCTCCTTGGACCAGCAGGTATCTGACGTCCGCATAGTCGCCCACCAAATCCTTGACAAGCTGGAGGACTTAGAAAACCGGAGTCAACATAACCTCTGGTTTCGTGGCCTGCCCAACACTCCAACATATGCGGATAGTGAACACGTGGTGCAACAGATTGCCAACTCTTTGCTGTCAGAGGGACAGACCAAGGTATACCTGTCAACTATTCTCCTAGAACTGGCACATCGGGCCCTGGGCAATCCCAGAAACAACCTATGGCCTTCTTTTGTGACTAAAGTTAAAGAGCACATTTTGAAAGCTGCCTGACTTGTGAATAATTTTCAGTAGGACTCTTACCATGCTGATATCTACCAATATCTGGCCCATGCTACCCTTAAAAGCCACTCTGAACTGTGATCCTTCATGGCCCAACTGTAGGAACAGGGAATCAAGTTCAAGTGGACATCCCTTCAAGCTTCTTTTCTAAAAGGATGGCCGCCTTCATCAGATTCACTCTTTGGAGGAGGTGCAGGGTGTTTTCCTGGAGGTGAATGCCCCTGCAGCCCACCCTCATTCTAGCAACCTTCATTTGGGTTGAAAGATCAATCTATGTGGCAATGGGTGGCAAAGGGGAATCAGCACCTGAGTGCCAGCAATCTTCCACTAGAACGTTTGGCAGGCATGTTCCCATTTTTCTGAGTGCATGTGGAAATTTTTGGTTGGCCTGCTACTCAGATCCTATTTATTTATTTGTAAAACTTATATACTACCTAAAAACTAAGCAGTTTACAAGAATGCATTCATAAAATCAAATAACGTACAGTAAACATAAAGCAAAACATAATATAAAATACAACAGTGGTTTTGTATTGCCCTCCACTTAAAATTATTTCAACTTTTAAAAGCCTGAAAGAACAGATGTGTATTTAAAGCCTTCTTAAAATCCTTCAAGGAAGAACTAAAGTGTAAGGTGCCTAGGAGACTATTCCACAAAAGTGGACCTGTAGTTAAAATGTATGTGTAGATGTTTTAGTATAATATATCTGTCTCTGGTCTGGAACTATAGCGTTCCTTTCACTACTAAACCTTCCTGCTTTATAACACTGTGCCACACTGGATAAATACAAAGGCACTGGACAAAATAATCCTTGAAACATCAAAGCCAAAATTTTATATTGAATGTGATATGTAATAGGCAGCCAATGCAGTTTTTAACACAGGAGATATGTGCACAAATCTACCCATACCACTAATCATTCAGGCTGCTGCATTCTGAATAACCTGTAAAGAATAAATTTTGCTCAGTGCAGTCCCTGTATAGAGACCATTACAGAAACCCAACCTTGTCAATACTAAATATTGAACCACCCTTTGAAAATCATAAGGCTTCAACATTGGCTTTAACTTTTAAAAAAAAAATTTGAGAATGATTGTAAAGTCTGAATGACCTTAGTCACTAGCTCCTGAAAGGTTAAATGACAGTCAGTCATTATTATTTATTTATTCATTACATTTGTACCCTGCGCTTTCCCGCTCATCGCAGGCTCAATGTGGCTTACATAGTAACAAGAGAATACAATCTGTAGTATCAGAATCAACATAGGAGGTATGTGATAGGACAAATGAACAAGGAGTCCCCATGTTCCTTACAGATGATTTAACTGGAACCGGACTATCCTTGAACCACCAGGTCAGATAAGGAAGAACAGTCATCTTATTACTAATCATTAATATCTCTTTCTTCATCAATTTTAACATTAACTTTCTTCTAATTCTCAACTTTCTCCATGCAATCTTGAATTTTTACAGAAACATCATTAGGTAATACTGGGAAGAAGAACTGAATATCATCAGCATACATTCTATAGCTTACATTCTTTGCTTCAAAAACATCACTAATGGATGTCATATACACACTAAATAGCAGTGCAGATAAAGCAGACCCCTGTGGAACACCCATTTGAAGCATATACTGATTGGGGACTTGCTAGTTGACTTTAAATTGTATTTTCCTGTCTCTTAAATATGAGCAAAACCAATCATAAGCTCTTCCATCAAAACCTATCATTATAAGTTTTTGCAATAGTAGATCAATATTTACTGTATAGAATGCCGAAGGAGCATCCAGTGAAACAAGACAAACTTTTTTTAGTATCCAACTCTCCTCTTATTTCATCAATGGTAGAAACAAGCAAAGTCAACGCCATGATTCGTTTGAAATCCATATTGAAAAGGACTAAGACCATTTACTTCCTCAATAAACTCATCTGTCTTACAGCTATTTTTTCAACAACTTTTCCCACTATAGGAAGAACAGAGATAGGTCTATAATTATTAACCTGCGAGGGATCTAAACCAGAAGTTTTTAACAAAGGTTTCACAGTAGCAATCTTCAATAATTGTGGGAACACCCCTTCCTACTACTACTACTACTACTACTACTTAACATTTCTAGAGCGCTACTAGGGTTACGCAGCGCTGTACAATTTAACAAAGAGAGACAGTCCCTGCTCAAAGAGCTTACAATCTAATAGACAAATAGGGGCAGTCAAATTGGGGCAGTCTGGATTCACTGAACGGTAAGGGTTAGGTGCCGAACGCAGCATTGAAGAGGTGGGCTTTAAGCAAAGACTTGAAGACGGGCAGGGAGGGGGCTTGGCGTAAGGGTTCAGGAAGGTTGTTCCAAGCAAAGGGTGAGGCGAAGCAGAATGAGCGGAGCCTGGAGTTGGCGGTGGTGGAGAAGGGTACTGAGAGGAGGGATTTATCCTATGAACGGAGGTTACGGGCGGGAACGTAAGGGGAGATGAGGGTAGAAAGATAGTGAGGGGCAGCAGACTGAGTGCATTTGTAGGTAAGAAGGAGAAGCTTGAATTGAATGCGGTATCTGATCGGAAGCCAGTGAAGTGACCTTCCTAAAATGACTTATTAACAATCTGAGCCAGAAAAGGAGCAACACTCTGAGATAACTGAACATGGCTCTGTTACAGATTTGGAAGGCTTCATTGTTTGCAAAATAGAAGACACTTCCTTAACACTCACTTCTCGGAAAGCAGTAAACTTTACTTCATGAAGACTCTCCTTAACTATCATTTAATCTACAGTAGTACCCAATTTTTCTTTCAATAATGAAATCTTATTCATCATGAATTTTTACCCTGCTCAAGTCTCTCTTATCATTATCACACAAATATATTATAGTAGCAAATAACTCCCTAGGTCTGTTCAGAGATGATTGAATCTTATTAGAAAAATAAGCATCCCTTTCATTATTACATAATGTATTATACTGCAAAAACTTAATCTGAAATGAATCATAATCCTCAACGTCTAAAATACTTCTCCTAAACGTTCAGCTTTACGCAACTCTCTTCTTATCTGAGCTAAACTAGTAGAGAACCACGGTTGGTATTTCCTGTCAGGATGAACAGTAACAATATGTACAGATGCAACATCATCCAGAGCACACTCTAGACATTCATACCATATATCAACCATATCTGACACTGAAGAGTTGTCAACAAACACCAATTCTGACAACCAACTTTCTCTCAAATCATGTACTTCAAAATTTGCCATGCTCTCCGGTATCTTTGGGGCCTACTCCCCCATGTAACGGCACTTGCTTTTGCCTTACCCAGTTGGGACATTTTCATTTTAACAGTTTCATTTAGCATACTGTTTTTCTTGCTGCTGTTCCTCTTGTTTAAGTGCCAGGGGCATGAACACTGATAGTAGGTTTCCATATATTATCCTCCTTATCCTTCTGATATCTAGATTATCCTGTAGACTTGAAGTTGTGTGTCCTGAGCAAGGTCCACATCCTTGACTGCTTCAGGTCTAGAGTACTCTCTGGGGGTACACTGATCTGGGAGACAGCAAGAATCTTTGCAGGGTCCGTTGGGTCGGGATTCCAAGATGGAAGGCTTGTCCTGAGGTGAATCTATTTGGACAGAATTAGCTGAGGTAGAACAGACGTTAACCAAGACTTGAGAACAGGTTGTACTCCAGGCTGGAATGTCTCCAGAGCACCAGTCAATATGAGATTCATGTTTCTGCAACCAAGGAAGCCCCAAAATGACCTGATGGACAGATCAGGGGAGTGCATGAAACTCTTATCGTCTCTTGATACTGAGAACCCACCTGTAGGGAAATAGGGTGAGTAATAGCCCACAGATGCCCTGGCAGCGGGTCTCCATAGACCGAGGAAATGCAAAGAGGTTCTCCAAGGGGATTCACAGAAATATTATACTGGCGTCTCAGTCGTTCATCCACAAAGTTTCCGGATGTGCTGGAATCAAGGAGAACTTGGACTATGATCTGTTTATTGTCCCATAGAAGGGTGACAGGGAGAGTACAGAGGGAGATCGGAACAACTCGGGAAGGACCTAGGGATAGCTCCTCCACAACTCCTATGTCTGGAAATATTCCCAGTTTCCTGTGACATCATTTAGCATAATATCTCAGGTCCGCGCAGTATAGACAGAGGTTTTGCTCTCTCAGATGCCTTTTCTGTTCCTTCAAAAGTTGAGAATGTCTTATTTGCATGGGGACCTCTTCCTCCAGGGTGGCAGGAGAAGTTGACATCTGTAGGACCCTGAAACTGAGGCATCAACCACATAGAGTGGCATTTACCTCCACATTCCTAGTCCATCTTGATGCATAGGTAAACCAAGTCATCCAAACTGGTAGGGAGATTCTATCCCACCAGTTCATTCTTAATGTGGTCTGCCAGGCCCTGCCAAAAGATGACTAGCTGGGACTCCTGATTCCATTGCAGTTCAGACTAGGGTCCCGAATTAAATAGCATACTGGTCCACAGTTATGGTCCCTTGTTGTAGGCGCAGGAGCTTTGAAGCCACCAAAGAAATATGCCCTGGCTCATTAAAAACCTGCTGGAAGCATGTGAGGAAGGCAACCAAATTGGACATAAGCAGGTCGTTCTGTTCTCACAAGGAAGAGGCCCAAGCCAGTGCTTCCATAGAAAGGAGAGAAACAATAAAGGTAATCTTGGCTCGATCCACAGGAAAGCTAAAGGGCTTGTAGTTCAAAGTTTATCAAACACTGGTTAATAAATCCTTGCATGCCTTGGGGTTTCCATCAAAGTGCGGTGGTGCCAAGAGTTGAGGCTGAGACACCGGATAACCGGAGGTGGTACCACTAGAGTGGATCCTGGAGGTGGGTTCAGACTCCAGAGGGCCTGTGGTTTCTTTGCCACAAGCTGAGCACAGAACCCTTGAAGGGTTTCTGTAATCTGCTGAAGTTGAGTCCGTTGCTGCTGGACCTCCTGGTCGAGGTCCTAGACATACTGGAGCTGGTCCATGCAGCTGGTCAAGTCCTGAACAGAATCAGAAAGTTGCTGGAGCTGGAGGGCCAGTTGCTGGAGCAGCTACAAGGTGGGTGACTCACCCAAGCTCATGGTCTTTTGAATATGTCATGGCTCATGGGGGTGAGCCCTTGGGCCGCAGCCAAGTTGACACTACCCAGCCATCCCGAGGGTTAGCTAGGCCCTGAATGGAGGGTAGGCATGAAACAGACTGGAGTAGGCACAATCGGGCAGGCCTGAGTCAGGACAGGAGCGAACTGGGAGTGAGCAGGGCTCCCCTCCCTACTGCCTCCCTCCACCCTCCCTACTGCCACAGCTGCCCGCCACCCCCCCTACCGCCACCCCCCCCCTACCGCCACAGCTGCTGCTCCCCTCCCACACATCACAGTCCCCCAAGCCTCAGTGGGCCCTTCCCAGTCCTACCTTGAAGGGCCCCGGTGGTCTAGAGGCTTCTTCAGGAGCAGAAAAAATTCCTTTCTTTCCTGCCCATTACTTCTATTCTGCCCGGCACCGCCATGTTTTCAAAATGGTGGATAAGACTTCCCACAGTAGTCTCAAGGGTCTTGGTAGCCATTTTGAAAACACAGCAGTGCCATTCAGAATAGCAACAACGGACAGGAAAGGGTATTGTTCTTTTCTGTCCCCCAACCCCTAGAGGCCACTATTCCATCAGGGCCCTTCAAGGTAGGACCAGGAGGGTTGTAGTGTGCGCCGGCGAGCAACCGGGCAGAGCCTCCGGGCCCCCTAGAGCCTTTGGACCCTCAGGCACTGCCCAGTTTCCCGAATGGTCAGTCCGCCTCTGAGTCAGGACAAGGCAGGGCTGGAACTGGAGACAAACAGGAACAAGGCTGCAACACGCTACTAGGCAACCCATTGCAAAGGCACTGGCTGGAAGTCAGGAACTTCCTTACATACTTCCAGATAGGAAGTGATGACATCAGCCCAATGGTGGCCCTACCATTAGGCCAACTGAGGCAGGGGCCTCAAGCAGCACTTTTCTGAGGTGGCATCGCCGCTCCCCCCCCCCCCCCTTCCTCCCCAACCCCCTTCAACGAATTTACCTTTTATTTTCTTGTTTTTTAAAAAGCGGGGGCAGCAGCAATTCCCATAGGCTGCCCTGCTTGTGGTCCTGGCTGCTTCTCTCTACTGTGGCCTGCCTCTGATGAAACAGGAAGTTACTTCAGAGAGGCGGGCCACCCACAGTAGAAAGAAGGGGCTGGCATCGGCGGCAGGGTAGCCTATAGGAATCACTGCCACCGCCGCCTTTTGAAAAACAAGAAAAGAAAAGGTAAATTTAGAAAAGAAGGGTTGGGGAAGGAAGGGGTGAGATGTCAGATTGGGGGGGGAGGCAGAGGAGGAGTTGCTGGAGCCAGGGTGACTTTTTGATTTGGGCCACCCCTGCATCAGCCAGCACCCTCTTTAGGGCTATAAAGAAGGTGCCCGGGTTTCCAGGAAGTAAACAGATCCATCTTGGTATGGAATTCTGTTGGACACCACAGACAACAGGTGAGTGGCATGACAGCAAAAGAATAGCACTACTACTACTACTTAACATTTCTAGAGCGCTACTAGGGTTACGCACATTTGATCCCTTACCACAAGGTTTGGGACCTCTGTTGTGCTTGGCAATCAGCCTCTGGGTCTTCCAGGGCTCTGGCCCTGGTAGAGACGGCTAGCCCCCCCCCCCCCCCCCCCCCCCCCCACACACACACACACACGCACCATCTCGGGTTAGCTAAGTGATGCTATGTATTCCTCATGTATCCTCACTGTGTTTTTTTTGAAGGGGCGGGAGTTTGTTGTTCTCTTCTGTGTCAATGTCTTTAGATTGTGCATTTGGATTTGCTACTTGGTTTGGTGGTTTTTGTATGAGATTTTATTTTCTTTAATAAACTTGGAAAATTTCAAAAAAATATATAGAATACCTGCCTTCCTACCGACCCCTGCTTCACTCCCTCACCCCATACTTTCATTATTACTGTTCTCCTTTGCCTTTTTTTCTATTTTTGTATTCTTCTCAGAATCTTAAGTATATTCATTTTAGTATATTCATTTACCCAGTTTTTGTTGTATAATTCTGTAGCTTGTTGAAGCTGGGATGATTCTTCTGCCGCAACACTTGGACTATATTGTAAAATTGCTGAATGAAATGCAGGCTTCAGAATCAGAAATTGGTGTCATTTTAGCCATGAAAACAAGGTAAGCTAGTTAACAAATTGTGAAATTAAACACAAACTTGAAAAGCATATATTTTTGTCATAGTATTAGTAAGTTATGTGGCTGTATATTCATATATGAGACTCTTTTAACTAGGAATATTTGTTTTAAAATAGAAGTTTTTTTCTACAAAAAAAATTGATTTGACATGTTAATCAGTTCTATAACACATGTCATATTCTCCCAGCGGTGGATGTAGGATGTTTCCCCTTATATCTCACCATACCAAAGAAAAATACTATTAATCAGTAGGTACGCACAGCAGAAAAAAACGTTTTTCCTCTTTAGTGTAAACTAAACTTGCTAGAACTCTAGTTTGATATGGTATATATCCCAATAATGCCACTTCAAGAAAATATTTTGTCAGTTTATCCTTTTTTGTTGTCTTCATTTTTAAACCCCATTAATATAGTTTGGGGTTGATTAAATTTCAGATATCTAAGATCAAATTTAGGAAATACGTAATCATGTTTGGATTCCCTGCTGTTTTCAAACAAATTTCTCTAACATGTCCTTGATGAAATACATGCAAAAAAATTCTGGTTAAGCTTAACATTTCATAATTGTAGTTTTATCCTCTAGCTTAAGTGATAAATGAGGGAAATTTGCTAATGCCAATTTTGCAGTGGAATCAAAGACTACATTTACTGCAGTCTGAAAATGTGTAATCTGTCTACATGAATTGTTTGGGGTCCTTACTGTGGTAAAATATTCGCAGTTACAGTAGTCATTCACCTCTGCTTTTATCTTTATTTGCAATGTTCTTTGTTTTAAAGACTTCTTGCAAAGGAATCAAAAAAGAACTCACTTTGCGACTTAGATTTGGCAATTGCTGAAATTGGGGTATGTATAATAGTGGATTACTGTATATCACCTGTTTTCATTGATGGTACCAAATCATGAAAGTTAAAAATCCAAACTGCTTCCTCAATTAAATTTCTAAAGTGTGGCCTAGTGAATGTAGCAATATAAAATGTATTGTACATATTGTCATCATAGGAATACAGTTTTGATCACCCCATCTTAAAAAGGGCAAAACAGAACTAGAAAATGGTGACAAAAGTAATGGAGAATTGAACACCTCCCTTATGAAGAAAGGTTAAGCAGGTCTTCAACTTGGAGAAAAGACAACTCAGAAAGGATAAGGGACTGATCAAGACTGAATAGGGAGGTCAGACACAAACAGGCAGCAGCCTGTCACTGGTTTGAGGATGGGGTATAAGAAAATGGTGGGAAGGGGTAGGTAGGATAGAAGAGAATGGGCGAATTTGAGGGTTATGGGTGGATCAGAACTGGTTTGAACAAGGTTAGGTAGAAGGAGGGGGTGGGGAAGGAGAATATGGGTAGGGCTCATGGGAGCTTAGGGGGTGGTGTTTTGGGCAGAGATTTGGAACTGGTAAAAGGGGGTGCTGCTAACGATTACAATCGCTATTTTTGCTTACTGCTCCACCTTCTCTCTTTTTCTTCTGGCTCTCCTGATTGCTCTGGTTAGTGGGGATTACAAGTTTTATGATGGCATCCCAATCATTTTCTTTGTCCTGCTCATCTCATCTTATGTGTAGTGCATTCCTCCTATTTCTATTTGCTTGCTTGCTCTTTCCAAAGGGGGAGTGTCTGTATCTCTGCAGAATAGGATTGACATGTGAATCAACTGCTGCTGCAGTTTTTTTGCAGATGCCACAGTGCAAAAGGGAACCCTCCTCCCCCCCCCCCCCCCCCCCCCCCCCCACAACTTGCTGGTTTTGCTTTAGTCTTGGTGAGACCTTCCAGCTAGGACATAGCAGCAGTAATAAGGTCCTGGTCAGGAGGTGTTTGAGAGGTCAGTGTTTACAGAACAGAAGTGAAAGAAAAAGTAGGGTTGCAGATGATCTTCCAACTAAAGAGCTGCACAGGAACGGGGATAGCGGGATTCCTGCGAATCCCATGGGGATGGACCAAGGTCCACGGGGATCCCGCTGGGATGGACCTGAGTCCTGCAGGGTTCCCACGGAACTAAAACGGAGCTTTGCTTTCCCTCCATCCATACCTCAGATCACCCTGGTGGTCTGGTGGCTTGCTTTGGGGCAGGAGAGGTCCCCATGCTTTCCTGCCCACTGCCGCTGATTCTTTCGCAACCGCCGCCACTTGTTTAAAATGACTGTGTGGCCATTTTAAACAAGTAGCAGTGGCAAGAGGATCAGCGGCAGTGGGCAGGAAAGCGTGGGGACCTTTCCTGCCCTATATTAAGCCACTAGACCACCAGGGTGATGTGAGGTATGTATGGGGAAGACATCCAGGGCTGGAGGAGAGGTGGATGGATGGAGTGTGTGTGGGAGGGAGGGAGTTGAAGACAGGGTGGTCTCTGTTTCCCCTTCCGTGCGTGGCCGTCATCGCCATACACCCAAAATAAAGCAAAGAAACCTATGAGCTGCTACATCCACGTTGTTCTTTATTGTTGGTAGCATTTTTATTTAATCTCACTTATATTTTCAAATATACCGACTTGTGTAGCATACAGATATACACAGAGGAAGTATAATAATGGAATAACTTTTCATAGGTAGAGTAGTAATTTGTTTATAAATTGTAATCAGTGTGTCATTTGGAGGAGCTGTTTAAAGGAACACCCTAACACTGTTACATTTGTGTAGAGATTTTTTTTCTCCTGGTAATGGGCCACTAAAACAGATATCATGTTATAAGAATCGGGTGCTCAACATTCAGACTTTCTATCTGTTTATTTACTTATTTATTACATTTATATCCCACATTCAACATGAATTAGGCTGAAACTTGGGAGCATTTAAAATCTTTTTTATTTACTGTGCCTACATTAAAAGAAAAAGATAGCATGTGGGAATTTGCTCCTTTTGTTTTGTGGATTGCAGTGGTATATTATAAAAACTAGCCGTTGAGCCCGTTAAAACGGGCTGGTGGGTCGCCGCTGTCCGCTCCCCCCCCCCCCCCCCCGAGTTCGCCGCCCCGTCTCATTGCTATTCAACTTACATCTCCGCAGCAGGCAGATCAGCTGAGCTGCCGTTGGCCTTCGATCTTCCTGTGTCCTGCCCTCGTGTGACGTAACGTCGGCGAGGGCGGGACACAGGCAGGGAAGGAAGGCCAACGGCAGCTCAGCTGATCTGCCTGCTGCGGAGATGTAAGTTGAATAGCGATGAGATGGGGCGGGTAGAGGGGTGGCAGCAGCGCCGACTCCGGGTGGGGGGGCACCAGTGGCGGCGACCTCGGGTGGAGGGGTGGCGGCGACTCGAGGTGGGGGTGGCGCAGTTTCCCTCTCTGTCCCGCCCCCGTCATCACGTATTGACGCGGGGCGGGACAGAGAGGGAAGTCTCTACTGCGCATTTGCGAGTGAGTACAGTCACTCGCCGTTTATATGTTTGATGCACTTGCCTTTTTTATTACTACTATTTCACAGAGAGGTTTTGAATAATGAGGGAAGTTCTGTCCAGTGTCAGTCTAAATGTGCCAATATTGTCCAGTTCTGCACAGTATTAGCTGCCAAGTTTATACAAAGTTAATTATGTTGAATGGAAAATAAATCTGTTGCCTCGGGCTGCTTGCTATGTGAATATTTAACAGTTTCATTATTGCTAGCAAGTATTACATATTAAGGGCATTTGCTTTAAACTTTGTTTGAATTAGTTTATCCAGTCCTTACATGCACATGGTTTTGCTTTTTAAACCCAAAGGTGAATTGTAAGGGCAGTTGAACAATTAAGTATAAACTCTGTTGTTTCTGACTTTACTTGTCTTGGACTGCTTTGGGTCCTGCTAATCTGTACATCTGCTGTTTTAGCAGAGTACAGAATAAAATGATTTATGTTATTTTTGTAGAATTTTTACTGCATATAGAATCTAGCTTTCTTGGGGGGGGGGGGGGGGTCAAGGTGACTGTGGCACAGCAAAGGCTTGGCAGGCTGGGAACTTGGATAGAGAAGATTACTTGTGGTGGGGACGGGCGGAGATGGGTTGGATTCCCTATGGGGATGGGTTGTATTCTCACGGGGATGGGCGGGGACGGGTTAGATTTCTGTCGCCGTGCAACTCTCTGCTTCCAACATACAATGCTCACACAAGAACATATATTAAACAACAGCTAAAAACAGTCAGGTAGGACACTATACAACCCTACTTCTTTTTTAATTGAAAGAAGTCTTTATTCGAACTTTGGGTAAGCAAGTAAATACAAAAACTGCGACAACATCTCGCAGAGAATAACATACAAATCCACGATAGCTAAATTCTTATCGAGCTAACAGAGTGACCAAACAAACTCATCCCCAAAGTGTAATGAATTACCCCAACTACTTCACATTTTTATAGGTTATTGGAGAAGGACCCGACGTTAAATTAATATCAAGATACTCCTTCAAAACCGCACGATAAGCAGCTACCAACTTCTCATCTCTTAGGAGGGAAACATTCAGGGTCCACCTGGTATCTTTATCCACATCACAAAAAGAGGAAAGGTGCAACCATGTTGGGGCATAATAGCAATATCTGAAAGTCCCTTCAGGTCGCCTTCGGGGAACTTTTAGAGTACTTAGCAACCCGTTTCCATTGCTGAAGCTTCGCCCGAGAAGCGGGAGCCATGGCCACCGGAGGATGTACAGCTGCAGTCAAACCCTCCTCATTCAAGATCTTCCATACCTCAGACAGGAGTCTGAGACGATGCAATTTTCCCCCCACTGTAAAGCATATGGCAAAAGGGAAGGACCACCTATACGGGATCTTATGAGCAATTAGAATATCCAGGGCAGGCTTCATGCTTCTTCTCTTAGCCAGAGTCAGCTGAGACAAATCCTGGAACACCTGCATCCGAGCCCTGTTATAGTCAACAGATTGTACCTGGCGGGCCCGCAACATTATTTTCTCTTTTATAGCAAACGATGAAAAACAGACAACAATGTCTCTAGGCTTATTGTCCAGTCTCTTCCCTAAAGCTCTGTGGGTTCGCTCCACCAAAATGTCTTCCGATTCTAACAGCTTGTCACAGATCAACTTTACCACCACCACAACATCCTCCTTGTCCATCACCTCTGGAACTCCACGAAATCGGAGATTACACCTTCTTCCGTGATTCTCCTGATTGTCCACCTTATATTGTAATTCCTCAAAATAGGCAAACAGATTTGAGATTTTTGCATCAGCCCCACTCAATTGCTCAGCCTGTTCATCAGCACGCGTTTCCAAATCCTCCACACACCCTCCCAACTCACGGAGATTCACACACAAAACATCCATCCTGTCCAGTATTTCCTCCTTAGAGGATTTTATTTCTTCACGAATCTCCTGGAGGCATTTAGCCAGATCTTTTGATATGCCCTGTTTCGCAGGTAAAATCGGAGCCTCAGCGTTAGACATTGCCGAATCAGAGTCTGAGTGTGAAACTCACACGTTCGCGAGCACATGGCGGACCGCCGCCTTACCGGCCTGGCGTGCCAACTGGCATTCTTCCTCCTTTCTGGCCGAAGACATTCTCAACTTTCAAATTTTTCAGACCAAAGTCACCCCACCAGATTCTGACTGAGTTTACCAGCTGCGGGGAGAAAATGAAGGACTTGTGAAAGCTCGTTCTCGCTACTTTAGAGCAGGGGCAAGACGGAGCTTCGGATCTAAGCAGCCATCAGCGTTCGTGACATCATTTCCTCCTCAACCCTACTTCTTTTTTCACCATTGTGGCATCGCAGAGGCTTGTCTATTCCTCAACCAAGCCAACTTGCAGTACAAACTACTACAATGGATTGGATTAGGGTATAGATAGATACACTACAGCCTCATCAGTGTAACACAACTTTGGATTTGGATTTTAAATTTAATTACTCACCTTTTCCAAATGAGAGCAAGGTAAACTGCATACAGCAGTATTTTCAGGAATTTCTACAAAAAAAATAAAGGCTGAACAGTTATCAAACAGATCACTTTCCATGGATTTCTGTATCACATGTTACATATTTTAAACTCAGTTATTTCAAGCACATACCAACATTAAACCACATACACACCTATGGAATCTTTTTTTAACTTAAAAGTTTTATTAATTTAACATAACAAAATAACTATATCTCAACAATGTGGAGAATGATACACAGCCTCATTGAACACAGTGTAAATTAAAATTGAGTACAAAATAAGATGACAGAAAACCCCCTAATCTCCAACCCACCCCCCTACCGGAGGGTCAGAAAGTCCTCAGCTCATCCTAACATATTGCAAAGGAAGCTCAAAGAGAACCAGTGCCTGGGAAGCAAATCTTTACTGTGACTTTGTCCTTGTGTATTCCACTCAATAAAAGTTTTCCAAATTTTCTCAAAAGATACCAGTCTCTCTTGACTATGCGCCATCAGCTTACTGAGATAGGAAGCTCGCCAAAGCTTAAATTGTATATCCTTCTATTGTGGGATTTGGGCAGTCTTCCAGCAATGAGAGATTTTCCTTCTTAAAATGGCAATACATTTAAAAATAGCTTTGGCCTGAGGTAAGGTTGTGCTTGCAGAAGAAGAAACAAGGAATCCAATGATATATCTATTCCAAGCATATCAGATAGTGTCCTTGTCCATTCAGACCAAAATATTTGAATCTGGGGGCATTCCCACCACACAATAAAGTATGTTCCTATCATACCACGCTTCTGCCAGCATAATTTGGAAATCCCCTTGCCAAATCTAGAGATATGGTGTGGTGTCATGTACCACCTATACAGCAGCTTGCCCCCCCCCCCCCCATTCTATTAAGTTAGCTGAAATATAAATTGTATAAGTATTGTGATGTATATCTTGACATTCCTGGCCTGTCAGAGATACACCCAAGTCTTGAGCCCGTTTCGTTTGATACATAGGGAGAGAATAAGACTCTCCAATGAGTAGATCATATAGTTTAGGAATAAGTTTCCTTTGGGTTGTACCTGCTTGCAACAGTTCTTCAAAAGGAGTGAGGAGGGCACTGCCCAAAAAGGGTAGATTAGCTTTAATTACCAAAAAATGGCATATCTGAAGATACATATAAAAATCAGTATGTGGCATGGTATATTGTGCCCTCAATTCCTGAAAGAGCTCAGGAGCCCCCCCCTCCCCCCCCCCACCAGAAGAAGTGCCCTACTTTATACACCCCTAGTGCCTCCAATCTGGTAATGATTACAGGGTCCCAACCCGGAGAGAACAGAAGCAATGTTCAAAGAGGGGTCTCTAGAGATAGCTCCTTTCCCCCCACTAACTGCTTCCAAACTCTAACGACAATATACATTATATGTTCTTAAAAGAGATTGGAAGCTTTAAGCAATTCTGTGTGTCCCAAAGGATGCCACAACAGATTAGACCAGTTGTGCTGCTGGAAACATACTTTCCACTCTGACCCATACCTTAGCTTTGGACTTATACCAGTCTAACAGGGGTTTCACTTGTGCTGCATAGAAATACTTTTTTTTAATTGTTATCTTAAAATGTTATTTGAGTTGAAATATAATATATATATTTCTCTATAGGAACAGAATATATAAGAATAGAGGGAATTACTCAGAGCATGTGGTCGCAACATGTGCTGTATTTCTAGTTTTTAGGAACATGTGCTCCGACCATGTGGTCTCACATAAAGGCTATACATATTTAACTTTTAATGAATGTGGGAAAATTATATTTTTTATTCTATTTTCTATTCTCCACCAATTGCCTATAAAGTAATAAGATTTTTATTTGTAAGAATAAAGGGAAATTAAATATTATATTTGTTGAATTACATTAACCTGCACTGCAAGGTTTAAGAACATGTGCTTAGACCATATATTTAACTTTAAAAAGGTTTATTTACAATACAGGTAATGTAATAATGTTACAAGTGAGAGGCAGCTTTAAGGAATCTTGCTTACAGGAGAAATTTGCGACAAGATAACAGGTCTGAATCATAAATTAACTTACAAAGTCTTTGTTTCAGAGTTGCTGAAGCTGAGAGAGAGTCTGTAGGAAGGTGTCTGTTGTCCAGCTTAGTGATGAGCAGCATGGGGCAGAGGTAACAGGAGCCCAGAAGTCCTTACAGCAGCCAGTGTTGGGAGAGAATGGAAGAGAGGAGCTGAACTGAGTGTGTTCCTGGCTTTTATAATGTTCCTAGGGGCACTGGGTCCTGGGTATTGTAGTTTGCAGAGGAGCATGGTCACATGTTTCCTGGATATCTGCTGGCAAATGGCTTTTTATAGCTTGATGGCTTTTTGTATAGGTTTCAGTCTGAGTCTTGTTTGAGAATAGGCGGAGTTTCACAAACCCCAGTCTCTGTGGCTGCTGTCCCTCTTGGAGTTTTTATTATGCTGATGGACAGGTATCCACACCCAGCCAAGCTTTTGTAAACTGTTATCAGTAGTTTCCAAGGGGGAAGGGGGAGATGAAAGCCAGACCAGTTGATCTGATTCTGTCCCAATAAATCTTTGCAGCTGCATCTTTTATTCATATATATATACATTTCTATCTGATCCAGCAAAATCGATAATTCTGACAATTAACTTATATCATGCTACATATCATATCATGGTACAAAATCAGGTATCCCAAGACCCCCTACCACCCTACATCGAGTCATAATGGTTCTGTCAACCTTTGGTGGACGTTTCCTCCATATAAAGGAGAACATCTTCCTATCCAAGGAAATGAGCTTGGAGGCTGGCATATTTATAGGGAGAGTCTGTAATTCTGCCCAAATTATTATACCTATGTCAGTCTTACAAATATCAATCCTACCCATCCATATATGGTTCAGCCTCTGCCATCTATCAAAGCCATTCATTAGTTCAGGAATCACTTTCCCATAATTTAAAGCATTTAATTTCTCAAATCTGCTGGAATCTTTACTCCCAAATGCTGAATAAATTCTGAAGTCCATCCAAAAGGAAATTTGCTTTTCAAGTCCTGAACAACTTCAGGAGATAGGCTTTAAAATGAATGCTACCAGATTGGAGCTTTTAAATCTGAATCTAATAGGCAGCCATATCTGGTAAGCAAGGACATAAGGGCCCTAATTGACTGATGTGGTTCACTAATAGTAAGCAGGATATCATCTGGAAATAGGGAGATTTTAAATTCTTCTTTCCCAACTGTAATTCCATGTATCTCAGAATTCTAGCTAATATAAGCAGCTAGGGGTTCCACTACTAAAGCAAACAGAAGAGACAAGAGAGGACATACCTGGCGGGTTCCTCTTGCTAAGGAAAAAAAAGTCAGAGTATCCCCCATTTACCCTGATGCGGGCCCTTGGTGCTTTGTAGGGTGATGCTATTCATTTTCTAAAATGGGGGCCAAACTCCATATGCCTAAGGACAGCATACAGAAAGACCCACTCGACCCGGTCAAAGACCTTTTCTGCATCTATAGTAAGAAGTACTAAGGGGATTTGGCAAGTTCTAGCCCTCCACATCAGGTCTAGAGTTTGCCTCACATTGAGGCATATTTTCAAAGCACTTAGCCTTCCAAAGTTCCATAGGTTTCTAGGGAACTTTGGAAGGCTAAGTGCTTTGAAATTGAGCCCCATTGTCTACTGTGGTCCTACCTGGTATAAACCCAGATTGATCTTCCACAACAATGGAGGCAATTACCCCATTCAATCTCATAGCTAACAGTTTTGCTAATAACATCCAAATTTTACAAGGATATGGGTCTTTAAAAACTGCACTGGGTAGGATCCTTGCCAGGTTAAGGGAGTACTGTTATTCCCGCCTCCAGAGTAGATGGAGGCAGGTCCTCCCCTCTTAGCGCTGAGTTGAAAGTTGTAGCTAATATAGGGGTCAACAAATGTGCAATTATGAGCAAACTTTAGTGCTCCCAATCCAAATAAGTGACAAAGTAATCAATATGCTCTCAATGATATTCTTTGACTTACTGAATGTCTATCCATGTCCTCATGTAAAGAAGGCACATATATACATACACTCTTCTCTCATATCTTTCATATATCAAATTTATGTCTTCGACTCTTTAATCAGTAAATACTAACACTTGATCAGGTATTGAATGCAATTACTGTCTACAAATCACTAAAGGCAATGGCTTCAAACACTACAAAGACCTGCTTAAATACAATTCAGATCTTGCATAAACATTATCTAATGCTAATATTTTAGCCTTTCCTGATAGGGAAGTCGTCCCATCCCCTTTATCATTTTCATCGCCCTTCTCTGTACCTTTTCTAATTCCTCTATATATTTTTGAGATGCGGTGATCAGAATTGCACATAGATTCAAGGTGCGGTCACAGCATGGAGTGATACAAAGGCGTTTTTATTTTCCATTCCTTTCCTAATAATACCTAATACTCTATTTGCTTTCTTTGCCACCGCAGCACACTGAGCAGAGGGTTTCAGAGTACCGTCAACAATGACTCCTAGATCCTTTTCCTGATCAGTGAGTCCTCTAACGTAGAACCTTGCATCACGTAGCTATAGTTCAGGTTCCTCTTTCACACATGCAGAAGAGCTGGTGGCTGGAAATGGTCTCTCAGCCACACAGGAAATGTGCCTTCACTGCCTTCACTGGAGGAGTGGCCTAGTGGTTAGGGTGGTGGACTTTGGTCCTGGGGAACTGAGGAACTGAGTTTGATTCCCGGCACAGGCAGCTCCTTGTGACTCTGGGCAAGTCACTTAACCCTCCACTGCCCCATGTAAGCCGCATTGAGCCTGCCATGAGTGGGAAAGCGCGGGGTACAAATGTAACAAAAATAAAATAACAAGGGACACTGAATGGCACAAGGAGCGTCCGCAGGAAGCTAACACGGCTCCATCAGGTCATAACTTAGTTCTGGTGGCCGGGCAAAGTCGACAGCCATGGAGTCCCTATCATCCCTCACTTTTCTGCTGCTGCTAGCAAACTGGTTGGTGATACTGGTGCTCCTCCACAACCACATTGTGGTTGGTGGGGCAGTGCCTGGGCACTGCTCATTCACTTCCTTCTGTCTAGCAGCTTTTCACTAGGGACCCTAATGGCCCTGCTCAACTGCAGCCAGACCTCTTTCCCCCAGGATTTCTGAGCCACAGCAGGCCCAGTAAGGTGCTGCACCACATTCTCAGTGACCAGCCAAGTAAGAGCCCCCACAGCTGGTCCATCCAAGCTGCCTCTAGCTCCACAGTCACCACCGCTACGTATGTAATTAGCGATAAATGAGAGGTTTTTATTTTATCACGGGAACTAGGCTTTTTACTGTTTCTAGGGGCGGTAAAAAGTTTTGTTCCCATATCCGCGGTAATTCTTCTCTGAGCAGTGCTGTTACCACAGATTTACTTTGACATGTTGAGGTATGAAAGTGTCCTTTTTAGTTGGATGAAAAATATATGTTCAATGAAGAAATATGTTGGCTACATGAAAAACAAGCCAGTGTGCCTTGTTTCTGGTTCCTAGCTCATGAGATCCAAACTGCATTACCTTCCTTTCCTTTTCCATCTTTGACATTCCATTCTCCAGCTACCAGTAGCACATCATGATCATAAAATTGTTCCACCTCTTCTTCAATTGCATTGGCACACAAACTAGAATTATGGTCATGTTCAAGGGTTGCCATGCAATCTAAATGACAAAATGCGATCATTCACAGCATTATATTTGAGTACTGTCCTTGCACGGTCATTCTTAACTATGAATGCAACTCCATTTCTTCTCTAATTTTCATATCCGAAGTAGTAAATCATATGTTTTTCTGAACAAAAGTGTTTGAATCATGGTTACTTCACTAATGTCCAGAGTGCCAATGTTAAGATGATCCATTTCAGTTTTGACTATGTTCGGTTTGCCTTGGGTCATAGTTTACATGATCCAAGTTTCTATCATAATTCTGTCTTTACAGCTTTGAATCTTCTTCGCCATAATGGCAGCCTTAGGGGTCCTTTTACGAATGCATGCTAGCGTTTTTAGCTTGCGCTAAAAATAAGCATGTTCTAAACATTAGATCACCCATATATTTCTATGGGTGTTGCTACCATTTAGCACATGCTAATGATTAGCGCACCTTAAAACCGCTAATGCGCCTTTATAAAAGGGACCCCTCAGTAACCAGAGCTTGCTCTGGCCACATCATAAAAACCAATGGCACCAATGGTACATCAGAAGTTCCTTGGCTCTTCGTCAGTGATTTGTTGAACGCCTTATTTATTTATTTTATTTTTAACACATTTATACCCCACATTTTCTCATTAGTAGTAGGCTCAATGTGGCTTACACAAGACCGTAGGGCAAACTACAGTTCAGTAAAATACAATTAAACAATATTTAGCCTTCCAACCTAAGGGGCCATCTTCCAGTATTATGACATTCTTTTCTATTTGTCTCTCTCTATAGTTTTCTTGATAATATACAGGAATGGTTTACCGTTGCCTTCTCCCGCACAGGGTGAGTTACTGCTATATTGGTGCTTCCCTATATAGGGGTGGTGTGACTTGGGTCTGCTGGCTCTTCTTGAGCCTGTCTGCCATGGGAGGCCATATCAGGAACATCTGCATAAAGATAGATATATTGATAACCTATTAGTGTAAGCATACACAGCTGTTCGATTTATAAAGTGCTAAAGCTATACAGATAAACATACCTGTTTATCTCTGCTATATCTCCAGTCATGCTGATTGGTATGAGTTATACAGATAGCAACTGAATACTGCTGCTATGTGTTTGATTTTTGGCCCTACCCCAGACCATCCTTAATTCCACCCGTCTTTGTGAGAATACTTTTATAAAGGTTTTACACATATAAGGCCTGTTGTATATGCAGAGAAGGGATTTTATAAAATTGCCTAACTGCATACACATGTAAAAAGTACACATGCACAAAGTGTATGCCAACTTTTCTGTGATCTGTGCTAGGCATTCCCACAGGCATAGTTTCAATGGAATGGAGGCAGAGTGGTGATGTCAATGAGGAGGTGGGTGTTGTAAATCTTGCAATACAAAGTTGACATACCAGTAAGTTACTTCTGAGACCACTAGACCAAGCCAGATATATCTGTGGAAAGAAACATACTTTAATTTGTTATAAAATATGCATGTATGTGTGTAAAGTATACACACACACACACACACACACACACATTTACTCTTTTTTTTTTGAGCAGGTGTAAATATGTTCATGGGCATTTGTATGCTGTTGGGGCCTGATCTAGGAACCTGTGTTATAAAGGCATATAGATGTCTGTGTTGCCTTAATAAAATAGGCATTTTTAGACTTCTCACATAGGCATCCTAGCATCTTGTATCAGGACCTATGTGGATAATTTGGCCATATATAGAGCCAAAATTTATCCATTCGCCATGCTAGCAAATTGGAACAAAAGTACTCTTGTAATTAGTGCCTTATGCCTGCTACATAAATGCATTTGCATAATGACTTGATTGCATGTATAATATTTGTCAAATTACATTGTTATACTTGTGTTAACTTTACTAAATTTATCTATTTTTAGGTAAAATAAAAATTCAGGGGAAGGAGAAAGAAATTACTGTAATTTGTTTTTCCATTTTCCTTTCTGAGCCTAGGTTGTCTGGGGAATCGGAGTAGACTAAAGGGGTGGGGGGAAGAGGAAGGAAAGTAGTAAAGTATTCCCTTCTTTGACTTGCCAACTCTCTTGCAAACTGATTAGTAGGAAACTAGTAAGCCTAGATGGAGGCAGTGTGGATTTAGGATTCCCTTCTGCCTAAGAGAGAGGAAAACAGAGGGGCTGCACAGGGACAGAGGTAAGAGAGAGAAAGAGAAAGGAAGGAGAGAGAGTATGTGAAAGAGAGACAGAGAGGAGAAAATCTGTAAGTGTAGAGACACAGTAGACATAAATGGAATGGAGGCATATCAAGAGGAGAAAATAAATATAGAAATGCTATGGGTGATATCTTGAGAGAGAGTGTCCCAGAGTCTTACTTAAAAATAAGTCTGCGTGCTCACTAGAATTACTTAAGGACCCCAGCCCCTCCTTATCAAAAAACACACAATCCTAGAGTTATCCTGGTGTAGCATATGTGTTCCACATTTTCTGTTTTTACAGAGGGCTAGCTTAATGAAACAGTGATACCATATTACTGCATGTTAACACACGTTATTTACCACAACCCTCATTCTGTGCTCTGGGATCTGTATACTAATAACATGCTTTAATGATGGCAGTGCATTTTAGTATATCTAGTACTGTGAAACTCATTACAGTTGTTTTAATGCATTTCCTCTGGAATTATTTTAGTCCATCTGTCAAACTCTGGGCTGTGTCCAAGATCTAGTAAGTCTCTAGTTTTCTTAGTCAGGGGGGATGCATTAAAGTCGTCGTTAGAGCCGTTCCGTACTGAATTCCATAGCGAATTGGTAGGGAACGGCTATGCATGAAGGAAAGGGAATGCAAATGAGCTGCTCGTTGCAGCTCACTTGCATTCTCTAATCCTTCGTAAAACCGTCGGATAATCGGCCGGTAGAGCATGAGCAGAGCAGCCAAGCGTTATGCTGGCTGCTCTGCGCATGCCAAGGACGTAAAAAAAAACACACGGCCTTTATGGACGACCTTGCCCCCCCCCCCCCCCCCCCGGCCCGAGGTCGCCGCTCCCTGCTCCCCCCTCCCCCCTGCATTAAAATCAGAACTTTACGCAGCCTCCGCCCTTCCTTCCTTGAAATGACAGCTGTCCCGCCATCCTCTGCCCCGCCCCCGCTGCCCCCCCCTGAGGTCGTCGCCGCTGCCGCTCCCCCCCTCCACCCCCCCTCCTGCCACCGGGCCCTCACATTGCCTCTCACCTCCGTGTGAAGGCGCTGCACCGGCAACAACAGCTGATTGCCTCTCCGGACTTCCCTCCTTTCCTCCCTGGTCCGCCCTCACCTGACGTAAGTAACTTACATCAGACAAGGGCGGGCCAGAGAGGAAAGGAAAGAAGTCCAGAGAGGCAATCAGCTGTTGTTGCGGTGCAGCGCCTTCACACGGAGGTGAGAGGCGCTGTGAGGGCCCGGTGGCAGACGGAGGGGGGCGGCAGCAGCGATGACGATCTCAGGGGGGCGGGCGGCGGGGGCAAGGCACGGGGGGACGGAGGATGGCGGGGAAGCTGTCATTTCAAGGAAGGGAGGGAGGGGGGCCGGGGGGGGGGGGGCAAGGACGTCCATAAAGGACGCTCCTGACGAGCACTTGGTCGTTTTTGCCCCCTCACAATTTTTTTTTTACAATTTATAAGTTTTCCAAGCCCGTGCAGCCCCAACGAGAGGTACAGACCTCTCGTTAGATTTCCCAGCGTTTTCCAGCTCTTAGGGCAAGCGGAAAAGCTTAGTGCTTCTCATTTCAATAGGGTTTCTACACAATTTGCTCATCTGCATTCCGTTTGCGTTAGCTGCTACCGTCGTCGGAAAAAAGTATTTAGTGCATGCCAGGGTTTACTACTTGCTCATTAATGGCTCGTTAATGCCTCGTTATTGGCTCGTAAAGTTTAGTGCATCTGGCCCTCAGTTCCTTTTTATGTAAAGGCCTTTCAGTTGTAATTGTGAAGCTTCAGCATTCTCAAGAATCCTGCCTCTTATTGATTGGTGTCAAAGAATACTGATTTTGTTTAAAATACATATGTGGTATATTTGTGTTATGCTATCCTAATTCAAACTGTTTTGATTTTACAGCACTGTAAGGAAAGAGCCGACTGGGTCAAACTAGGGACATTATATATTAATATAAGAATGGGTTGTCAAAACTTAACAGATCTGAAGAGGTTTTCAACTTGTGTTGCTGACACACTAATAAAAGATTCCAAGAGTGAGAGATCAGTGGTTCCTTTCTGTGAATTTGCTGAAACAGGTAAAATAAAAATCATATATAAAGTTTTCACTTAAGTCATGTCTCTGGACTGAGCCAGTGAACTCCCAACTGAAACCTGTTTTATGAGCTGTACAAGTTTTAAATCTTACTATTTGGGATATTTCACCCTTGGCATTCCTGTACCTGGGAAAACAGCACAAAACATCTAAAGAAGTTAAAGTGCTTGTTTGAATGTTCAATGACAATGGTGTGATATATTTTGAATTATACTATTAGGCTCATTTTCAAAAGAGAAAAACATCTAAAAAGTTACATAAGTCTGCATTTGGACATTTTTCTCACAAACGTCCAAATCAGTATTTTCTAAACCTATTTTTAGACGTTTTTCTATGTCAGAAGTACGTCCAAATCAAGAAGGCGTTTCAGGAGCGTGTTCAGGGTGGCAGTGGCGTACCTAGGGTAGTTGACACCCGGGGCCGGTCATTTTTTAACACCCCTCCCCCACCCCCCCCAAATCCAGTACTAGGCATACCGAGAATACAAAACACTCAGGACCTATAGAGCAATTCTACCATACCATAAGCAGTCATTTCTACGAGTCACACAAGGAAAAGGAAAGCATCTTAAACACTACAGTGAGCACTAGAACATCAATTCACCTATTGTAAAACGAAACAGACAGATTAGTACAGATCGTCGATCCTGCACAGTCAATGCCAACCGAAAGCCATGTCTTTTTCACAAACACAGATACACCCTAATCCACTATAGAATAAGTAATCATAAACTTTCTATTTAGACAAAAATTAAACTGAACCCCCGATGCCAGACTCTGCATACAATGCAACACCACAGAAACAGAAAATGTCCCCTAGTACTGTGCTAAATATAAAGACAGCAGATGTAAATTTGAAAAAACTAACAAATACCAATCACCACTTTACAAATTAACAAATAGAAATAAAACAAATACAGAAAATAAAATAATACCATTTTACTGGACTAATACATTTAGCTTCCAGAGGCCAAAATCTCCTTCCTCAGGTCAGTACAGTATAGTGCTGTTACAGTATCTTATCCTGACCTGAGGAAGGGGGTTTTATTCTCTGAAAGTTAAGTCAAAATGTATTAAAATTAGTCCAATAAAAAGATTACCTTATTTACATGTTCTATTTATAAACAACACAGCTACAATACTATATCCCAAAGCAAAATAATAAAAATATATATTTACAGTTTGCTGTCTCTGGTTTCTGCTTTCCTCATCTTCTTTTCACTGTCTTCCTTCCATCCAGGATCTGTCTTTGCTCTCTCTCTCTGCCATCCAGTGTCTGCCCTCTCTAATGTCCCTTCCATCCACTGTCTGCCCTCTCTCTCTCTGCCCCTTCCATCCACTGTCTGCCCTCTCTCTCCCTTCCATCCACCATTTGCCCCACTCTGCCCTCTTTCTCTCTCCCCCTTCCATCCACCATATGACCTTTCTCTCTGCCCCTTCAATCCGTCTGCCCTCCCTCTCCCATCCATCCAGGGTCTGCCCTCCCTCATGCTCCCCACTTCCTTCCAGGATCTGTTGTCCCCTCTCTCTCTGCCCCCCCTTTTCAGCCCCCAGTTCCACCTGCCCCTAGTTCCAGCCCCAGCCCACATCTCCCACTGGCCCCCCTTTTCAGCCCCACTATCCCACCAGTCCCCTGCCCTTTTCTCCCATCAGTCCTGAGCTTCAGGCCCCAGCCACTTCTCCCTGTCCCCTTTTCAGCCCCTAGTTTCAACCCCAGCCCTTTTCTCTCACCAGTCCTGAGCTTCAGCCCCAGCCAGTTCTCCCTGTCCCATTTAAAGCCCACAGTTTCAGCCCCTGCCCCGTTTCAGCCCACAGTTCTAGCACTAGCCCCCTTATCCCAAATACCCTCCTTTTCAGCCCCCAGTTCCAGCTCCCTTCATCCACCACATGCTTTGCAACCCCCCTTTTCAGCCCCAGACCCATTCTCCCACCTGCCCCAGGCATGGACCCATTCTCCCTCCTGCCCCCTTGTCGGACCCCAGTTCCAGCTTCAGACCCCTTCTCCCCTCTGAGCACCCCCACCCCTCCCCAATCCCCTTCTCCCCTGTGAGCACCCCTCAGCTCCCCCACCCCTCCCCAGTTCCCTGAACCCCTCTGAGCTCCCCCACCCCTCCCCAGTTCCCTTGTCCCCTCTGGGAACCCCTCTGAGCTCCCCCACCCCTCCCCAGTTCCCTTCTCCCTTCTGCGAACCCCTCTGAGCTCCCCCCACCCCTCCCCAGTTCCCTTCTGCGAACCCCTCTGAGCTCCCCCACCCCTCCCCAGTTCCCTTCTCCCTTCTGCGAACCCCTCTGAGCCCCCCCCACCCCTCCCCAGTTCCCTTCAACCCTCTGCGAACCCCTCTGAGCTCCCCACCCCTCCCCAGTTCCCTTCTCCCCTCTGAGAACCCCTCTGAGCTCCCCCACCCCTCCCCAGTTCCCTTGTCCCCTCTGGGAACCCCTCTGAGCTCCCCCACCCCTCCCCAGTTCCCTTCTCCCTTCTGCGAACCCCTCTGAGCTCCCCCCACCCCTCCCCAGTTCCCTTCTCCCCTCTGAGAACCCCTCTGAGCTCCCCCACCCCTCCCCAGTTCCCTTGTCCCCTCTGGGAACCCTCTGAGCTCCCCCCACCCTCCCCAGTTCCCTTCTCCCTTCTGCGAACCCCTCTGAGCTCCCCCACCCCTCCCCAGTTCCCTTCTGCGAACCCCTCTGAGCTCCCCTCACCCTTCCCCAATACCCTTCTCCCCTCTGAGCTCCCCCACCTCCTTCTCCCATCTGAGCCCCCCCCCCCTCCTTGGAGAGCGACAGAGCCCTCTTCTCCTGCCACCATCCTGCGTTTTTTTTTTAATCCATGCAGCAACGCAGGCAGCGCCTCGTGTCTGCCCTGCTGTGTGCTGTCAAAAAAGAAAATCGATTCGCCGGCGTTGGGCCTTCTCTCGCTATGTCCCGCCCACTGTTGAGGTAACTTCCTATTTCCTCGAGGGCGGGACATAGCGAGAGAAGGCCCAACACTGGCGAAGCGATTTTCTTTTTTGACAGCACACAGCAGGGCAGACACGAGGCGCTGCCTGCGTTGCTCGCTGAATGGATTTTTTAAAAAAACGCAGGGTGGTGGCAGGAGACGACGGAGCACCCCCCCACCCGCTGACACCCGGGGCGGACTGCCCCACCGCCCCCCCCCCCCCTTGGTACGCCACTGCAGGGTGGGGCTTGGACGTTCCAAAGACTTAGATGTTTTTCAGCCATAATGGAACAAAACCAAAACGTCCAGGACTAAAACTTAGACGTTTTGTACTAGACCTGTTTTTATTACGAATAAGGCACAAAAAGGTGACCATTGGAGGGAATCAGGAATAACCCCCTCTCACCCCCCAAAAATGTGATGGAAAACATTACTTGCCAGCCTCTGTGCCACCCTCAGATGTTATACTTGGGTCCGTCGGAATACCATCAGGTCCCTGGAGTAGTCTAGTAGTGGGTTGCAGTGCACTGCAGACAGGTGGACCCAGCCTCCTACGTCTCCCTACCTGTTACAATTGTGGAGGAAACTGCAAGCCCTCCAAAACTCACTAGAAACCCACTGTACCCCCATATAGGTGCCCCCTTCACCGTAAGGGCTATGGCAGTGGTGTACAGTTGGGGGTAGTGGGTTTTTGGTGGCTCAGCACATAAGGTAAGGAAGCTATGTTCCTGGGAGCAATTTATGAAGTCCATTGCAGTGCCCCCTAGGGTGCCCACTTGCTGTGCTGGGATGTCAGGGGGACCAGTCTACTAAAAATCAAGCCATTGGGATGTACAATGACTTGATTTTGTACATTTTGCACATGGACATTATTTTTTCCAAAATGGACCAAAAAATAAAACGTCCAACTCACAAAATGTTCGCAACCATATTTTCGAAACAAAAGATAGATGTTTTTCTCTTTCGAAAATGACCATCTTTCCTGTTCAGAATTTAGACGTTTTGTGTAAAACAGCCAAATTCAGATTTAGATGTTATATCAAAAATGCCCCTCCATGACAATAGTCTTTAGGGACATGCAGGCAAATTTTGACTTTAGAAATAGTGCATGCTATTACAAAATGAAAAACGCAAAACAAAATTGAAATGTTACAATAATATACATCCCTAATGGAATTGCATGACATAACTTGAAAAACTGTTTTCCAGGCATTAGTAGACCTCCTTGAATTGCAAATCTAGGTGAGGTGTAAGTTAGTGAATGATTTTGGTGAAGGTAAAACATTGGAATTTACCAGCTTTAAGAGGGCAATTTCATAAAGCTTTATTTTTTAATTGAAAAAAGTCTTGAGTTGGAAGTAATGCAACAAGATCAACATCAGGCTTCAAATCCAGCAAACCCAATTAAAGCAGATCTCTCCCCCCCACCCTCCAAAATAGGCACAAAGTAAACTAAAGAGTCCCTGGGCAGGAAGCCTGGAAATCAATTGAAAGAAAGGCCTCTCCATTGGCCATAACAAGTCCAACCCTTTCAAAAGGAGACAGTCCAGTTTCTGCGGAGCACAGTAAGCTTTGTCATCAGATAAACATAGTCCAATTTTGCCAAAACTGAGTCTTTGTGTGCCACAAGAACCAACCTACTAGCTGTAAACATGCTGCAAATTTATGGTCATGCACCCTAACACCTGGAGGTCGCAAATTAAGCAAACACCAATTCATGGATTTAGATATGGTAAGGCTAAATCATACCAAGTGACATCTAACTCGACTACTTCAGCCACATGGATACCTGAATGCAGAGTCCCACAGGGATCCCCCCTCTCACCGATTCTATTCAACTTAGTGATGATACCCTTGGCCAAGCTATTATCAAACCAAAACCTCAACCCATATATATATGCAGATGACGTAACGATCTACATCCCATTTAAACAAGATCTAAAGGAAATTTCCAATGACATCAACAAAAGTCTCCATATCATGCACTCATGGGCGGATGCATTTCGACTGAAACTTAATGCAGAAAAAAACCCAATGTCTAATACTCACCTCTCAACATAACACGAACAAATTCACCACCATTAACACACCAAATCTGAATCTTCCAATTTCGGACACCCTAAAAATTCTTGGAGTTACCATCGATTGACACCTAACACTTGAGAGCCACGCGAAAAAACACAACCAAGAAGATGTTTCATTCAATGTGGAAATTAAAAAGAATAAGACCTTTCTTCCCAAGGACTGTCTTCCGTAACCTGGTACAATCAATGGTGCTCAACCATCTAGACTACTGCAACGCACTCTACGCCGGCTGTAAAGAGCAAATAATCAAGAAACTTTAGACAGCCCAGAACACTGCAGCAAGACTCATATTCGGTAAAACAAAATATGAAAGTGCCAAACCCCTACGAGAAAAACTACACTGGCTCCCACTTAACGCATCACGTTCAAAATATGCTCCCTAGTTCACAAAATCATTCACGGAGATGCACCAGCCTACATGTCAGACCTGATAGACTTACCACCCAGGAATGCTAAAAGATCATCCCGCACATTCCTTAATCTGCACTTCCCCAACTGCAAAGGTCTCAAATACAAACAAATGCACGCGTCAAACTTTACCTACTTGAGCACACAGTTATGGAACGCACTGCCACGCAACTTAAAAATAATTTACGAACTAACTTCCGTAAACTACTGAAGACCTATCTCTTTAACAAGGCATACCATTCAGATCAACAAATGTGAACAAATACAACTCCTCCACATATATTCAGAACTGTCTGATAATATCTTCTTGTTATACTACTATCATGCTATATCATTATCATTATCATGTTACCCAAGATCCTTCTGTTACACTAAATGTCTATTTTCTAATATATTTCCACCATTCACGATGTATTGAAAGCCACATTGAGCCTGCAAAGAGGTGGGAAAATGTGGGATACAAATGCAATAAATAAATAAGGCAATCACCAAGTCCCAATAAGCCTGGACTTTAGAGCATGACCACCAAATGTGTTGGAAAGTCCCACTCCCTTCGCACCCACACCAACAGATATCTGATCCCTTTATAACCATTTTTAATAAAGTTACTTGCAATTGAAGTTTTAAGTAAAGATGTTGTTATATATAATATGTGCCCAAGCTTTATGATCAGCTGCAAGCCAAGTTCCCACTCCAAGATATTTATCCTGGGATGCTGCTTGTAGTAATAAAGCTTTTATATAGATGAGATTTCCCCCATACCTCTCCCACCTCGCAACACTATATCTAAGGAAGTTTCCTCAGCTCCCAACTCTGACATGGCCTTACGCTGTATAAAGGCCCTGATCTGTTTATACTGATAATACTCCTTAAAATCTATTCCATATTCTTCTTGAAGATCTTCAAACGATAAAATATGGCCATACTACAGAAGTTGCCCCAAAGTTTGGAGGTCTTTAGTATTCCACCTTCTATGTATGGGGTCCTCCCTACCTGGTCCAAAACCCTATACAAATTGAATTGGGGTGGAAGCAAAATATCTCCTTCCTTTGAGACGTTTAGTTCTTTGTTGGCACCACAAAATTAAAGGAAGACGCATATAAGGGGTAGTCTTATTCTGCAGTTGTCCGAACTCATGGATCAAAAGCCATGGGACAGCCCACAAAGGAACATCCCCAAATAACGATTGCTCCAAATGTACCCAATTTTACTAGTTTCCCTCTGCCACACAGATAAAGTTCTAAGTTGAGCTGCAACATACTATAGATAAAAAGTTGGCACAGCCAGCCCCTCCCCCTGCTTCCAGGGTAACCCTTTAGTGTCCAATGTTCCGTAATAAGCCATATGGGAACAGATTGATAGGAACATTGGACACTAAAGAGTAGCCCTTTGAACCCTAGGTGGCTTGCATCTCCAAATATAATCAGAAACCTTGAGGAGACCACATGATGCTTTGAGCTGCTCAGACGTACTTTGGCCCTGGCTCTTTCGCCCAGCTTATTCACTTCCCCGACGCTGATTTCTCTCCTTGGCACCTTGTGATTAGTGTATGGACAGATTCTTGACATGATAAGTGGGCTCGATGGCAGCAAAAGGTAAAAAGGTCAAGGAGAAGTTGAGGCCTGGAGACAAGATGGCAGAAGTTTTTGCCGACCCTCAGGCAAACCATTTATAGAAGCTCAATTAGCGCAGCTCACACGCCTCTATGTAAAAGTTTTAGACTGCACTTGGCCCCCATATCTGGACAACTTACCAATGTTGAGCTTTTTTTTTAAATATGTTTTATTGATGACAAATTGTACAATAGACAATGGTATTAATACAACAATTCAATATCTACCATAAACTTATATTATTAACAGAGTATCAAAGCTCCAAAGATGCAGTTTGCCATCTTGCTTTTTACTTCCCCCCCCCCCCAACTCTCCCCCTTCCTTTTCGGTTCCCTCCTCCCCCCCCCCCCCCCCCCCCTGTTCAATTAATGAGAACATCTCTAGTGCCTAGTCAACCGTTGAGTACCCTGCTGCGAGCAAGTGGAGTCAAGGTATCACAAAAAGGGGACCAACACTGCAGAAATCTATCTCCCTTACGTGAGGCAAGGTCTAGGACCATCCTGCGCTCCAGTGCTTAGCGTAATCATATATGACCTCCAAAGTTGGATAGAGGAGCTGTCTGATTGCAACCATGTCTTGAGTATCGTTTTTTTTCCCCATCATCACTGCACACCTTAGAAAGGCTTTCAGGCCTGCTCTGAGTGGCCCCGGCATGTTAAATACATCAAACAGTGTGGGGGCACTCATCCAAGGGACATTCCACATCCGAGAAACATGGGAACATACCAGGGACCAAAAGGTTAACACCGAGGGGCAGTGCCAAAACATAAGCCCCAAATGGGCTCCCACCCCAGAGCACTTTGAACAATCGTCACTGAGCCGAATACTAGCTCTAAATGCTCTGTGTGGAGATATATAAAGGCGCATAACAAATTTGTATTGCAATTCCCACACATCCGCACTCCCGAAAATTGTATAGCTTCGCAGTAGATATGTTTGCAAACGTGTATCTCGGACATGGCACCCCAATTCTAAGGACCATCTCTGTGCCAGAGACCCATACGCCACTGCCGGCGCATCTTCTCTTAGTTTAGTGTGGTAATATTTGAGGAGTGGCCTAGTGGTTAGGGTGGTGGACTTTGGTCCTGGGGAACTGAGGAACTGAGTTCAATTCCCACGTCAGGCACAAGCAGCTCCTTGTGACTCTGGGCAAGTCACTTAACCATTGCCCCATGTAAGCCGCATTGAGCCTGCCATGAGTGGGAATGCGCGGGGTACAAAAAATGTAACAAAAAAAAAAAACTGGGCCTCCAGATCATAAATCTCTACAAGCTTTTCCCATACACCTGATGTGAGAGAATTCCTTGGCAGAGACACTATGTAGTGTCTCAACTGAAAATAAGTTAGGAAATCCTGTGCGGGAAGGCCCCTGCTGACCTGTAGATCTGCAGAGGACTTCAGAGTGCCCTCCTCGGTTAATACTTGAAATAGAAAGATAGTCCCTTTGCTTCTCAGTCGCTCGAAAGGGGCCGAGGAGCTCCCCACCGGAAAGTATGCGTTTCCAGAAAGTGGCAGAAGTGGGGAGGGATGCTGATTGACCTTATAATATTTGCAGACCCACTTCCATGCCCTCCTCAAAGAGGAGAAGAGGAACGTCAGGTGTGCTGGTGTGTGTGTATTTGGCCCGGTCTCGCATGTAGCCAATAACTGAAGTGTGTGGCTCCCAGCATCAAGCATTCCGTGTCAGGGAAAGAGAAGTGTGATGTGCCTCTGAACCAGTCTGATAGATGCCTCATACAACCAGCCACAGAGATTAATTTAATACTAAGAGTCCCCAAACCGCCCCTGTTTCTGAGAAGATATGTTCATGCCATCGATACCCGCTCCTGCGGCCATTCCAAAGGAACTGTCGTAGCAGGCAATATAGGCCCATATCGTCTTTATGTGTAAGGAAGAGTGATAATACCTGAACTATGTGTATCTATTTAGGCACTATTAACATATTATATAATGTGACTCTACCCCAGAGAGATAGAGGGAGGTGTTGCCACATTGATAATGATGTCTTTGTGGAAGTCCACAGTGGCTTAATATTGATTCTGTATATCTGATTTAGATTAACTAGAATGTAGACCCCTAGATATTTAATGTGGTCGGTCTCCCACTTAATAGGAAACTCTCCCTCCCACTGGTTGCTGATAGAGGGCTGAGTGGGCAATGCCACTGACTTGTGCAGATTAAGCCTAAAGCCCGAGTAGTAGCCAAATTCCCTCACCGCCTCAAGCAGTCCAGGTAGTGCATGTTGTGGATTTGTGAGTGTGAGGAGGATATCATTCGCGTAGGCCAGTGCCTTGACCGAGAGTCCTGGCATGGCCATACCCAAGATCCCGGGGTCTTTCATTAAAGTGCGCAAAAACGGCTCAAGGTACAGCAGGAACAATAATCGGGATAAGGGACAGCCGCTGTCTAGTGCCTCTACCGATTGGGAAAGCCTCCAAATACAGCCCATTCGCTGTTATACGGGCTTTCGGTTCTGCATATAAGGAGGGAATCACCTGGAGAAACCATCCCCCTAAGCCAACATACCTCAGCACCTCAAAAAGATAGTCCCATTGTACCTGATCGAAGGCTTTCTCCGCGTCCAGGCTCACTAACAGCAGGGGTGTGTGGAGTGCCTGGCTATGTGCCATCGCGAGGAGGGCTGTACATACGTTCAGTCCCGGGTGCCTACCTTTGACAAAACCCACCTGATGATCCCCCACAATATTTGATAGGTGTTTGGCCTGTCTACTAAGCTTTTCGCTAATATTTTTACATCTAAATTAAGTAGCAAGATTGGTCGAAAAGCCTCTGGAGAGTCATGAGATTTACCCGGTTTAGGTACCAGGGTTATGACAGCCTCATTTGCCCGGGATTGAAAGGTCTCCCTCTCTACTACCTTGTCATAGAACATGGTTAGTGGGACACACACCTGTTGATTCAGTATCTGGACTAGTGCCCGTTGGGAGGGATCGAATTACTTGTTGGACTTCCTGGGCACGTAGGGGGGCACTGAGTTTGGCACATGCTTCTAATGGAATCTGAGGGATCCCGGAATCCTCCAAATAATCTATCACCGCTGGCCCCATCTGTGAGTGGCCTGCCCTGAACATTTGGGAGAAATGATCATAGAAGTTTTGCAAAATGTCAGTTGGATTAGTTCTCCTCTTTCCATCTGAGCCTTTTAAAGTTGTGATAAAATTTTGTGGCGACCACGTTCTTGCCACCCTAGCCAGGAGCTTTCCCACGTGAACACCAAACTTAAAATATTGGAAGTGTCGGTAAGAGAGAGATTTTTTTGTACGCTCATGAATTAATGAATTCAGAGCTGCCAGCGTTGCTATCATTTGATCATAGGTGACCCTAGATGAGTGGTTTTGATGTGCTTGTTTAGCTTGTTTATAACGGCGTTCTAGTAAGATAATGCCTTGTTCTAATCTTTTTGCTTGGGCACTCATGTAACTAATTATTTCGCCGCGCATCACTGCTTTAGACGTTTCCCAGAACAGGGACGGAGTATCTTGGTGACCTTGATTTGTTTCTAAATAATTTGCCCACTTCTGAGCTACAAAGCTTTTAAAATCTGAATTGTCAGTCATATAAACGGGGAATCTCCAACGACTGAGATCTCGAGCGCTAACCCCCAGCGTCAAAGCCACCTAGATTGGGGTGTGGTCTGAGACCGCCATAGGACCCATCTATGCTGAACTTACTCGTGAGAACAGGGAGGTGGTGATAAGGTGGGACCATGTCTGGTGGACTCTTGAAAGGTGGGTGTAGTCTAGTTGTGTGGGCTGCAGGAGGCGCCAGGGGTCTACTAAATCTAGCATTTTACACAGATATGGGAGGCCCGTCCCCCTTCCTAGTGCTCCGCAGGCCGTAGGCGTTGACCTATATAGAGTGGGGTCTAAGACCTGATTGAAGTCTCCTAACATAATCCATGGCGCTGAATCATATTTCAGGCCCAGTTGAACTAGGGATTGAAAGAAATTAGCATCGTAGTTATTGGGGCCATAGATTGCACAAATGTAACATTCCTAACCAATGTAATGCAAAATGAATTAGGACATATCTACCCTCTGAGTCCTTCTCTACTAGATGTGATGTTAAAGGGAGGCCACGCTTAAGAAGAATGGCCATGCCCCCTCTGCACCCTGCTGAGGACGAAAAGTAACATTCTCCCACCCACTGTTGTTTTAATTTTTGGTGTTCTACGTCTGATAGTTTTGTCTCTTGTAAACAAGCAATTGATGCTTTATGATGTTTAAGTGTAGTAAGAATTTTAGTTCGTTTAACAGGGGAAGTGATTCCCGATACGTTCCAGGATACTAATCTGAGTGCTGAATGATTAGTCATTTACTCTGGCTAAAAACCTGAGAGGTTGACTAGACCTGGAATATCAATTGCCCTGGGTCTCCCAGCCATAACCCCTGAGGCTAAGTTTAACATATACATACCAACATAAGCAAATTTAATAATTGCGGGTCTCCCACTCCCTTCAAACAGATTCCAGTGTTTCTACACACTCCACTAGTCACTTCCATATAAGCTTTCAATGGCGGTTTGCTAGGCTCAACAAGACTCTCCCCCAAGCCCTTCCCAATCCCCTTCCCCCCCCTCCCATTCCACCCCTCCCACTCTCTGCTCCCCCCAACCTCCCCCAAATCCCTGTCCCTGACAAGCATACTTTGCCAGGCAAACCCGGCCAACAAAGTAGGGCTCTA
This sequence comes from Microcaecilia unicolor, assembly GCF_901765095.1. Classification (NCBI taxonomy): domain Eukaryota; kingdom Metazoa; phylum Chordata; class Amphibia; order Gymnophiona; family Siphonopidae; genus Microcaecilia; species Microcaecilia unicolor. The sequence continues at coordinate 263,632,420 of NC_044031.1, read as the reverse complement.
TAATGCAAAAGGAGCCCCGTCTCCAACCTCCAACACTACTTAACAAATCATTACCTTCCTTATAGAGTTGCAGTGACTGGTTTAACGTATATAGGCCTCTGATAACCATCCACACTGATATAACGCTCTTGGGGGAAGCACAGGACAGACTAGACAGAGAGGTCTATGTCCAAATGGCCACAGGTATATTCTTATACCACGGAATTTCCAGGCTGATATTGCAGCTAAACTGCTGAGTCTTAAATGCAACAGATAGTTATTTGGTGGTTGAGGTTCCCTCGTCTTCATCCATGCTCCTGGGGTTGGTTTGTCCATTTGGTTGCTGCTTCTGGGGTCGAGATTGATTTCCAGCAGTTGTCTGTGAGCACTCTCAGGGTAGCCGGGTACTGCAGGATGAATCTCTGTTTCTTCTCTACCAGTCAGGCGCACACCACGGTGAAAGCCTGGCAACAGGCAGTTAATACTGCTGAGTAGTCTTGAAATATTTTGATCAGGCCTTCCTCAAATTTTATATCTTCCTTACTGCCTTTGTACAAACGTAGCACTGCCACCTTTTGAGAATAGTTATGAAACTTTGCAATAAGCACCCTTGGCCTCGTCTCACGTGGGTGTTTTTTGCCCACCCGGTGTGCTCTATCCAAGCGGATCAGTCCTCCGCCTGCTTCCGGGAATGTCGCCAAAAGCCAAGTCTCCAGCGTCTGTCCCTCTGCAATAGACTCTGGAAATTCCACGAAGTGCAAATTCTCAAGGCGGGAGCGATTTTCTAGATCATCCAATTTTTGTTGGTATTCAGTAATCAGTCATTCCAGTCTTTCAATATGGCCTGTCTGCTCCTGCTGGGTGTCTTACACTTCAGACACTCTAGCCTCCAGTTCACCCGTGCGGCGGGTAAGCTCCGAGGTTAATGATGTTAACCCTGCTAATTGATCTGAAAGTTGTGTGAATCTGGGGTCCAAAGCTCTTACTACCGAGTCTGTAAGCTCCACAATCATGGAATCGACTGAGAAGTGAGGCGGGGAAGCTGCTGGGAGCGTGGGCGCCATTTTGTTTTCCGCCGTTCTCAACCGCTTGTCCTTGCGTTTTGAGGTTTTGCTGCTGCAGCCATCCCCAATTGTGTAAGAAATTTGTCCATAAGGTCTAGGAACTTTTATAAAGGAGAGGTTGCTTATTTATGACCAAGGAAGTTGATGAAAATTCAAGGTTGGAGACGGGGTCCTGAGCAGCTAGTGGAAAACACATCCACCGCCGATCACTGCATCACGTGACCCCCTGTTATATGCTAATTTTGTGATAAGCACATGATACCTTGTTCAGAGTCCAACCATTTTCTCAATGTTGAAGCTTTTAATTATATTATTTTATTTGACAGTTTTGCCTCTGACACAGCCTATTTGGCGAAATATGGCCACATCAGGCATATATATTCATATGTTGAAATTAAAGTTCTTGTATAAACTCTCTGCATTGGTGGTCTGCTATTTGTTCTGCTCTGTTTACATCACAGACCCCCTGCCTCTGTTTATCCCTGGATTCTTAAGTTGCACCGCTGGCTGCAGTTCTCTAAATCTTCCAGTTTTGGCTGAGAATTCTGCATGTTGCTGATGATGATCAATTTGTATGGTCTCTACAGTATCCATTTTGTCCACGTGTTCATCCAGTTGAGTCTCTGTATCTTCCAATCTGCAACCCAAATCTGCAATATCTGACCACAAATCAACCACCAGGGCCACAATCTCTCTGCACAGTGCCGCAGTGTTTTGATTAAGCCTGTATAAAATGTCCTAATCTCCTCCTTGGACAGCAGACGGGCATCCTCACTATTTGGGCTCGTATCTGCCTCAACGCTTTACTCCAGCCGCCTCCATACAGTGTCATCTCCCACCATCTTGCTGCCCTCACTTGCGCCGAGTATGTTTGCAGATCTATCTGCTTCTTTTTAGTGCCCATTTGGTATATATGGGCATAGTCACTCCTTGCCAAACAATAACACTTCAGGCTCCTGATTTAAGTGCTCTTAGAAGGGGATGGAGCAGAATTCACTGCTTAAGCTCCCATTTGGGGTAGTAATGTCACGTCCTCCCTTTATAATGCTTTGTACACACATAAACCTGTTTAACCAGCTTTTTCATCCTGCTGATAATGTCCAAAAATACCGTCCTTCTCAGAACCTTCTTCGAACAGGAAAAAGGATTTCCTGTTTGAACATACGTGAGAATGGCATTCTTGTGCTGAAAACATCCAAAATGAATAGCTATTTTCCAAAATGAAACGTCCAAATATAAACGCCAAAAAGCAGGCACAAAAACATCTGTTGGGCAGCATTTGTACAACAATGGCCACACAGACATCCTTGCAGAACAGAAGGGCAACCTAGTGGTCAGTCCAGTGGACTTTAAACAATGGAACCCAGGTACAAATCCTAAATTCATTTATATGTTAATATGAGCCCTCCAAGAAAAGATAAACGCCTACTTTACCTAAAAGTACACCACTACAATAGCCATCATGCTTGCAGGTGTCTTATAAATTCAGGTACAGTAAGTATTTCTATGTTCCAGGAGGGTTCAAATATTTATTCAGAAATAAGAGTTAAAGTGGGATTTACACCTGAAACAGATCTAGATAAAAACATCCTCCTTTTTTGCCTTGAACGTTTTTTCCTGTTCCATTATCAATGAAAGACATCCTAATTTTGGGTCCTCCCTAGTCCTGACCAAAAAATGCCTCCAACACATCCCCTTGCTATTTGGACGAACTGCAGTATAAAACATCCAAATTCTGCCTTTTGAAAATCATGATTTGGATTTTTTTCAGCAGATGGATGTCTCAAAATGAGCACCATAGGAATCTGTTGGGCTGATTTTCAAAAGAGAAAAACATCCAAAAAGTGGCATAAATCTGCATTTGGACGTTTTTCTCACAAAAACATCCAAATTGGTATTTTCAAATCCAATTTTTAGATGTTTTTCTATGAAGTCCATCAGAAGTGTGTTCAAATCACAAGAGGGCATGTTAGGGGCGTGTTAAGGGTGGGATTTGGGCATTCCTAACACTTAGACGTTTTTCAGCCATAATGGAACAGAACAAAACCGTCCAAGGCTAACACTAAGACGTTTTGAGCTAGACCTGTTTTTATAACAAATAAGGCATGAAAGATGCCCTAAATGACCAGATGACCACTGGAGGGAATCAGGGGTGACTTTCCCTTACTCCCCCAGTGGTCACTAGCTCCCTCCCCCCCCAAAAATGTGATTAAAAACATTACTTGCCAACCTCAGATGTTATACTCAGGTCCATTAGAACATCATGCAGGTCCCTGGAATAGTCTAGTGGTGGGTGCAGTGCACTGCAGACAGGTGGACCCAGGCCCATACCTCTCCCTACCTGTTACACTTGTGGAAGAAACTGTGAGCCCTCCAAACCTCACCAGAAACCCACTGTACCCACATAAAGGTGCCCCCTTCTCCCGTAAGGGCTATTGTAATGGTGTACAGTTGAGGGTAGTTGGTTTTGGGGAGCTCAGACAAGATAAGGGAGCAATAGTGACCTTCTTTCCTATTCAGATAAGTCGGACTTAGACGTCATATTGAAAATGCCCCTCTATGTGTCTTTATAAAATATTAGTAGAGATCCTGCTGAAATGGCATCTAAAATTAGACCATGAATATTTATGCCTGCTTAGAAGCAGGTATAAATGTTTGTGTAAAGTATGCATGTACCTTGTGATTTCATGTGTGCTTCACCCCAAATCTACCCCAAAACACACCTATAAAATTACTTGATCATTTGTGAGGGGAAATGAGTTATGCACTGAAATAGTGGCTTTTAACAACTGAATTATCAGCAATTGTAATACTGTAAATAAACAAGAAACTCAGAAGTGCATTATTCTCCTCAGTATTTGAGAGGTAGATCCCAGTGAACCCCATAAACAGCTAATCATCTCAGAAAAATAGTCGACTAGAACTTGTTGTGAGATCTGTTTCTGTAATGTCCAGACTTGACTGAGTGTCTTTACTATGTTAAAAAAGCATAGAGGAGGAAGATCCAAGATGGCGTCTAGCTGAGCGGACATGCGTCTAGCTCTCTCCTAACTCCACTGAAATCTGCAAACGGAGATTCGCTTACCGTTATGGGCAAGCGAAAGGGTAAACCCAGTGCACTTATCTCCGCAGGCAGGGTGGAACCAGCTCCGTTGCGTCAGATGACTCTGGCAGAAGTGGGATTGCTGACGACGGGAGCTGGCGGTCTCGCTACGGGCGGTCCGGACAATCTTACTGACCTGAGCACCGAGGGAGTCTCGTTGAGCCCTTCCCCAACGGCTGTACCCCCAAGGCCAGGAGAGAGGCAGGATTCAGTGGTGGAACGGAGCGAGGTATCCGGAAGTCGGTCCCCTGCGCTCATTTGTGGAGACCCCGCTGCTTCCTCAACGCCAGAAGGAACACCGTTGCAGGCGAGTGTATCGTCCACAGTGAATCTGAGCGTGCCCTCCGTAGTGCTGGGAGATTTGAAAAGACCTACAGCTATTACCCTAGAAGCCTTATGGGAAGCGATACAAGGCCTAAACTCCAACGTACAACAGATTGCCCGAATCCTAACGTTGAGAATTGGCGGAGGTAAAGCAACTCAAATAGATATCTCTCTTAAAGTTGCAGAGCATACAACTAAATTGAATGTTTTGGACAATGACTTTAAAGTTGTGAAATCTTCAACAGAAATGTTGATGAAAAGCTCTAATTTTCAGCAGCATAAAATAGATTTCCTTGAAAATCAAATTCGTATTAATAACTTACGTTTTCTTAATTTTCCAAAATCTCCACTCATCCCAGCACTGAGGAAATATGTGCATGAGATACTGGGGGTCCCCTCCGAGGGAGTCCCACCTATTATTAGAGTACAATACATTTCTGGTGCAAGAGGGGGTGATATTCCTCAAAATCCTCAAGCTGCTACGAATTTAACTGACTTCCTAGAAAGTTCTATGGAGGTTATAACTGAGAGAACTACATTGCTTGTTACATTTGCTCTGCAAACAGATCGTAATAATATCCTGAGACTTTATTTTCACCATATGAACTCCACTTTTCTAGGGTCAAAAATACAGATTTTTCCAGACTTTTCCAAAGATACCCAAAGAAGAAGAAAAGTTTTCCTGTTGTTAAAAGAAAGAGTTCTCCGTTTAGGAGGAACCTTTCAATTGAGGTTTCTCTGTAAATGTCTTTATTACTATTAATTCCATATCATATATTTTCTTTGACCCAGAAAAATTACAAGAATTATTTCCTCGAAAGAATAATGTGTAATAGGCACTGTATTAGGCGCTACTCGGCTGCGATTTACCGTCACCTCTCTCTGTTCACTTAAATTGACTATTTTTAGATTTTACAGTTATTTTCCTAGATCTTGGATCATAATCTGTGGTCGATATAATGTTGGATAATTTCCACTTTGATCTGATTTTCCTTATTTTTGTCTTGATCGATTTATGTTGTATTGCATAAATGTAAATTTGAATAAAGCATAAAAAATTAAAAAAAAAAAAAGCATAGAGGATTGAGGTTCCCTAGTAATTAAACTACCATAATAATCCTTCTACAAGGACAAGCAGGCTGCTTATTCTCACATGTGGGTCGACATCCGTATCGGCCCAGGAAACGGAACAAATTTTGAAGCAAAAATAAAAACTTTTTTGCCTACAGTCTTCTGGTGCGTGAATCACGTGCACCGCGCATGTGTGGACAACTTCCCGCCCATTGCGCGAGCATACCCCTTAGTTTTCTTTTTTCCACATTGAGGTACGGTAGTTTTTTTTCTGTGCTCCTCTCAGGCCCAGGAAAGAGTCATCAAGTTTTCGTTTTTTCTCCTAATTTTTCTTGTTTAATTATTTTTGTGGTTAAAAAAAAAAAAAGAAGTTCCCATTGTGTACTTTTAGTTTTTCTCTCCTTTCAAGTTTCCTTTATTTTTCATCGCGGCCGGTTTTTTCCCTTACTTTTGTGCCCTTTTTTATTTTATCAGGCACAATTGTGTCTTTTGATTTCACCGAAGCCATTTTCCCTTCTCTATCATCGAAGACACCCAGCGGCTTCAAACGTTGTACTCGGTGCAACCGGACTATCTCGGGTACCGATACCCACGCTTGGTGTATCCAGTGCCTTGGGCCCGACCATAGCCCAGCCGCTTGTAGTCTGTGTCCCCCAAGCGTCTTGAGAAGCCCAACGAGAGAAGGTTTTTGGGGCTCGGTCCGGTCCTTCGACATCTATGTCGGTACCGAGGTCGGCTGCGGCATCAACGTTGGGAAGAGAGGTAATGGCTGCTGAGAAACCAACTCGCGCTGGGAGCAGTGAAGCATCGAGTGGGTCTCCACCTGTCTCGAGGCCTCCTGTTATGCAGGCCCCCCGGGACCGGCCTTCGTTGGACCCGGCCCCGAGGAAACGTGAGGATTCCACGTCTTCCTCGTCGGTACCGAGGAGTCTCGACGGGCGTCAAGCGAAGGTGAAGAAGCACCGTCATCATTCTCCTTCGACACACGGTACCGGGAGCTCCAGGGCGTTGAGAGAGTCGGCACCGAGAGGATCGCTCCCCCTCGATACAGGAGGTGCCGATGCGTTGGTCTCCTAGCAGCCCGGTACCTGCTCATGAGCCTCCATGGATTCTGACACCGCCTGTTCCACCAACCCCGCAGCCTTCTCCGATGGCTGCTCTCGACGAGCGCATCCGGGCCTTGTTTCCAGAACTTCTGGAGGGACTGCTAAGACAGTCAGCTTCGGTGTCGGGGGTGCTTGCGCCTTCTGTACCGTCTGCTGCAGCGATGTCTGGCCCTTCTCCTGTGGTGAGGTCCCTGACCACGGTGCTGCCTGTGGCATTGGCATCGGCTGCTACCGAGGTCAACTCCTCTTCGACGTCGGTGGAGGGAGCTTCGTCGCAGTCTGATCAGGCGTCGGCCTCTCGACATCGCCATCGAGGACATAGTTCCCCGGCGTTGAGACAGGTTCAGTGTCGAAGTACCTTGACAGAGGTCTTATCCGATACTGAGTAGGAGCGTTCATGGGAGTCATAGGAAGATCCCAGGTACTTTTCTTCTGATAAGTCCTATGGGATTCCCTCTGAATCTTCCCCTCCACTAGAGAGGAGACTATCTCCACTGGAGAGTCTTTCCTTTTCCTCTTTTGTCCAGGAAATGCCTACGGCTATTCCCTTCCCTGTGGAGGTTGAGGATGAGCCCAGGACTAAGATGATCAAAGTTCTGGGTTATTCTTCTCCACCTAAAGAGGCTGTGGCAGTCCCTCTGTATAAGGTACTGAAGGAAGTCCTTATGCGAAACTGGCCAGCCCCTCTGTCTGGCCCCGTGGTCCCAAAAAAAGCTGAATCCCAATATTAGATCCACGGTGAACCTGGATTGATGAGGTCTCAGTTACCCCACAATTCTATGGTGGTGAATTCCACCCTCAAGAGAGCCAGGAGTACTAGAGACTGTGCTTCGGCGCCCCCCCAGGCAGAGAAGCTAGGACTCTTGATTCTTTTGGGAGGAAGATGTATCAGGCCGCTATGCTCACTGCCAAGATCCAGTCATACCAGCTCTTCACGAGCGTTCACTTGCGGGACTCGATAAGGCAACCGTCTAGCTTGGTTGATGCGCTCCCTCTGGAGCAAGCCGAGCCTTTTTGCCAGGTGGTCAGGCAGCAGAAGGCGTGTCGAAAATTCCTGGCCAGGGGTACGTTTGACACTTTTGATGTAGCATCCAGAATCGCTGCTCAAGGTATAGTGATGCGTAGACTCTCATGGCTGAGTGTCTCTGACCTGGATCATTCGGTCCAGCAGTGAATGGCAGATGTTCCTTGCTGGGGGGACAGCCTTTTTTGTGAAAAAGTAGACGATCTTGTTGATCAGATCAAGAAGCATAATGATGCTATGGATTCTTTCTCCCACCGGGCGTCTTCTGCTACTACCTCCTCATCTAAGAGGTATTTTGGGGGGAAGAGGAGTGCTCCCTGTTCCTAACCTAGGCATAGGTACACTCCTGCTTCTCGGCAGCCTTCCCAGGCTCAACCCCAGCGTGCTCGTTCTCATCAACAGCATGCGTCTAAGGCCCGTGCTGCTCCCCAGCAAAAGCAGGGAATGGGCTTTTGACTGGCTCCAGTTAAGCATAGCCTCTGTAAAAGTGTCCGTGCCGGACGACTTGCCGGTTGGAAGGAGGTTGATATTTTTTCACCAAAGGTGGCCCTTCAAATAGTACGGTCACGATACACCCTTAATCTGGAATCCAAACCTCTAAATTGCCCACCGGGAGCTCATTCTTACAGTTCCCAGCACAAACAGGTACTTGCAGAGGAAATCTCCGCCCTTCTGAAGGCCCTAGCGTTCAAACCCGTTCCACCAGGGGGAGAAGGGCTGGAATTCTATTCCAGGTACTTCCTTGTGCAAAAGAAAACAGGGCAGATGCGTCCCATCCTAGACCTAAGAGCCCTGAACAAATTTCTAGTCCGAGAAAAGTTCAGGATGGTTTCCCTGGGCACCCTTCTTCCCATGATTCAAGAGAACGATTGGCTATGCTCTTTGGACTTAAAGGATGCTTACACACACATTTTCGATACTCCCAGCTCACAGGAAGTATCTTCGATTTCGGCTAGGATCTCAGCACTTTCAGTTCTGTGTACTGCCCTTTGGTCTGGCGTCTGTGCCCAGAGTGTTCACAAAGTGTCTAGCGGTAGTCGCAGCGTCGCTACGCAGACTGGAAGTGCATGTGTTCCCTTATCTCGACGATTGACTGGTGAAGAGCACCTCAAAGGCAGGCGCTCTACAGTCCATGCGAATAACTATTCAGGTGCTAGAACTACTAGGTTTCGTGATCAAGTCCCATCTCACCCCAGTTCAAAAGCTCTGTTGAACACGAAGACAGCTCAAGCTTATCTTCCCGAGGCAAGGGCAGACAACCTCCTGTCACTGGTGTCCATAGTTCGAATGTCTCAACAGATCATGGCTCGGCAGATGTTGAGACTTCTGAGGCAAATGGATTCCACAGTTCATGTGACTCCCAAGGCATGCCTACACATGAGATCAGCTCAATGGACCCTAGCTTCCCAGTGGTATCAAGCTGCAGGGATTCTAGAGGATATAATCTGTTCACCGACTTCCGATTCTCTGCAGTGGTGATGATTCGATCCATTTTGACTTTGGGACGTCCATTCCAAATTCCTCAGCCACAAAAAGTTCTGATGACGGATGCATCCCTCCTGGGGTGGGGAGCTCATGTAGATGGGCTTCACACTCAAGGAGCCTGGTCCTTTCAGGGAAAAGGTCTTCAGATCAATCTCCTAGAATTGCAAGCGATCTGGAGCGCTCTAAAGGCTTTCAGAGACCGGCTGTCCAACCAAATCATATTGATTCAGACAGACAATCAGGTTGCCATGTATTACACCAACAAGCAGTGGAGCACCGGATCTCGCCCTCTGTGTCAGGAAGCCATCTGGATGTGGCTTTGGGCGCGCCATCACAGCTTATCTGGCAGGTGTAAACAACAGTCTGGCCGACAGGCTGAGCAGGATAATGCAACCTCACAAGTGGTCACTGGACATGAGTGTCGCCCGCAAGCTCTTCCAAGTGTGAGGCACCCCCTCGGTGGATCTTTTTGCCACTCAGATCTATCACAAGGTCCCTCATTTCTGTTCCAGGCTTCAGGCCCAAGACAGACTAGCGTCGGATGCCTTTCTCCTGCATTGGGGAGCAGGCATCCTGTATGCGTATCCTCCCATACCTCTAGTAGGGAAGACTTTGCTGAAACTCAAGCAAGACTGCGGAACCATGATTCTGATTGCTCCCTTCTGGTCGCATCAGATTTGGTTCCCTCTTCTTCTGGAGTTGTCCTCCGAGGAACCGTGGAGATTGGAGTGTTTTCCAATCGTATTACTAACCAACAATATAGAATATGTAGAATGTAAATCACCACTACGTCACAGTTTTCTACAATATAGTCAAGTGTTGAGGGGAAATCATGGACTTAAATACATGAAAAATTGTGGCGAAAAAAGACCTCAGTATAACCAGCAACACTTCCTTCCAAAGGAATCACCATATAATAAGAGAGCGTGCCTCTTGAATCATGAGTCAAAAAAACTTCACATTAAATTACTTCATAATATATTGTCCATCCACTCTCTACAACACTTCATAGGTGGAGACACGATAAAAAAATGTAACAAAATGTTACTTACCTTGGATGGCAACAATAACGTAAAAAAAAATCTTTTATAAATCCCAGCAGATATTTCCACAGCGATTATATTAGCTTATGTCCTGCTTTCTCTTCATATCCTGACAGGGAAGCCCTGTTTCACCGATGATTGGCTGCGTCAGGGGAAAAATCATTAATAACCACATCCAAGAGATCAGCTCACCCCCTGTACTTCCAATGACATAACAACATTGAAATGGCAGCTGGCTACTTCCACAACTGTTAGCATCTTTACACTCGGCGTGTGACGTCACCTTACCATGTGCTGATCACTTTAAAGGAAGGCTTTCCATTCTATGGCAATGTTCAGGCAATGTTGTGGTACTGTTTAGCAAGTGGTAAGACCTCGTTGGGCTTACTGCTGCTTAGAAAAAGTGACTCATATTTTTGTAGCGCGAGATATGATGGTGCACTAGGGGTGGGAAGTACCACTGGGCTGCTGTGGTAGCCCGGCGGTACTTCCTGTTTAGCAAGGGACATCCAAAGTTCAAGGGGGCGTGTCGCCAGTGTACCGAAGGCGGGACGGGGACGTGGTTAAGAGATGGCCGTCCTCAGCCGATAATGGAAAAAAGAAGCGCGTCCCTGACGAGCATTTGGCCGACTTTACTTGGTCCCTTTTGTTTCACGACCATGCCTCGAAAAGGTGCCCAAACTGACCAGATGACCACCAGAGGGAATCGGGGACGACCTCCACTTACTCCCCCAGTGGTCACCAATCCCCTCCCACCCAAAAAAAACCAATTAAAAAAACATTTTTTGCCAGCCTCAAATGTCATACCCAGCTCCATGACAGCAGTATGCAGGTCCCTGGAGCAGTTTTTAGTGGGTGCAGTGCACTTACAAACAGGCGGACCCAGGCCCATCCCCCCCTACCTGTTACACTTGTGGTGGTAAATGTGAGCCCTCCAAAACCCACCCGAAACCCAGTGTACCCACATGTAGGTGCCCCCCTTCATCCCTAAGTGCTGTGGTAGTGGTGTAGAGTTGTGGGTAGTGGGTTTTGGGGGGGGGGGGTTGGGAGACTCAGCACACAAGGTAAGGAAGCTATGCAGCTGGGAGCAATTTGTGATGTCCACTGCAGTGCCCCCTAGCGGTAAAGTCTCACGCGATAACCGGGCAGTAATGACCTACACATGTCAAATGCCACTTGGCGCGCGTCCGATACGCACTTTCGGAATTAAAATTATTTTTGGATGAGCGTATTGGACACACGCCAGAAATGAAATTACCACAAGAGCTGGGCGGTAACTCCTTTTTGGCGCACTTTGGGCACGCATAGACAGTTACGCAGCTTAGTAAAAGGGCCCCTAAACATATTAAGGTCTGGTTTAGCAATATACTAATGCACAGTTTTTGAAACTACCTATCCCCACCCACATCCCAAACCTCCTCCCTCAGCCATCATAAAATATAGCCTAGAAAACAGGTGAACTAGTGGTTCCTTCAAGCTGACCCTTCTTCCAGAACCGACCGCTCCCTCCTACTTTCCCCAGCCCTGTGCACTTGCTTCAGATGTGACCATGTATAGATTCTTGATATTATTATTCTCTTTTCAGTAATCCAAGATCCAAATCATAATGGAGTAGACAAAAACTTACTGGGACGGATTGGAATCTCTGTAATATATTCTTACCATAAAAGCAAGCAGTGGATAAAGGTAATTTATCTTTAATTAAATACAGATTGGGGCAGAGTGTGCTAGGTAACTTTTAATATCATGACTGTGAAACTGAATTCTTTACTGGTTGAAGAAGAATAACTTGACTTTAAAAGTTTTTTAAAATTGACTAGGACAGAATAATAATTTTGTGCAGTAGCTCAGCCTCCAACAGGTAGTGCTTATTGAACACTTCATTGATGAAGTAGTCTTCAGATTCAGCTGACAAGGCTGGCATGCATGCTATTATACAACTAAAACACAATGCTGTGGATCTTCAGAAGAAAATAACTTGAAATTAGGGACCACGTTTACTAAAGCTTAGCATTCACCAAGTGCCACACAGCCCATTTTATTTTGATATGCCACTTGGCACCTAATTCACACTAATATCCATTATTGTACACTATGTTTCTGTGCTTGTGCTACCTGCAGCCCTACTATAAGTTTGGAGGACTACAGGGTATGGGAGGGAGAGATGCCAGACCCATGATTTGGGGGGGGGGGGGGGGGGAGATGACATACCCGCGATTGGATTAGGAAAGGAGATAAAGAAGGGCAGATGTTGGACCATGGTGGGGAGAGAGAGATGCTCATGTGGGGCGTGGAGGAGAGTGAGAGATGCCAGACATGGGGGGAGGGAGGGGAAGAGATCTTGGACCAACAGAGTGAAGGAAGGACTGAAAGAGAGATGCCAAACTGCAAGGGGGAACAGGAGAGGTGAGGGGGGCAGGAGTGACAGGGTAGAAAGAGGGAGAGATGCTGGCCTCAGAGGTGGGGGAAGTATAGGAGGAAGAAAGAGAAAAGAAGCTACATGTGGGGAGGGACAAGGATACTGAAAATGGTAGACAGCATGGATAGGTGTCACGATCTCTGGCTTCTCGGACACTGGATCAAACGTGAGCCCTTGGGCTGCTGTCGTAGAGCGGCAGCAGCAGGCAAAACCCCCCCAACCAGAACTGGATTAACAAACCAACAAGACAGGAGCTGCATATGCAGACAAAGAAGGCAAGAACACACAGGACTACAGATAGAAGTGGAACTAAGCTATAGGCAAGCAAAGCTGGAAAGACAGGACTGGACCAACTGAACTTCACCTGCGGTGACCGCTGTTCCCCAGAGGTTGAGCCCCTAGGTGCGGGCAGCCTGCAGGACTTCAGCATTCTCACACCGGACACACGGTACAGGAACAAGCTTGACAGAAACTGGGTTAGGGTTCAGGATTCTCACACAGGAGACAAGGTACAAGAACAAGCTTGACTGAAGCAGAGTAGGGTTCAGAGGGGAAAGGAATAACATGGGAGGCAAGGCAGAATAGTAGGCTAGGAGTCACAGACAAATAATACAACACTAGACAGAAAGTGGACAGACTAAAGAACCAGGACTGAAAGCTGACAAGCAGCCACTAGGAAAGATACACAGACAGGTTAAAGGGCAAGGACTGAAAGCTGCCAAGCAGCCACTAAGGAAGGTGAAGGCAATAATGCTAATAGCTAAACTACACACAGACTAACCAAGAACCAGGCAAGGCAAACAGACAAGAAACAAGACTAGGAAACAATAAGCTTTAGCTAAACTATACACAGACTGAACAAGGACCAGGCAAGGAATTCAAACAAGAAACTAGACTAGGCAGAAGTGCAACAGAGCACACCAACTCACCCAGAGACCTTTGGCAATACAAAGGCAAGGTAGCAAAGCCCACAGGTGCCTAATAAAGACCATCACCTGCTGAGGCTCAGCTGCAGGAAATCCAAGACAAGTACGGGTGCTGCTTAGGTACAAACAAGGCAAGCAAGACTGGCAGACTGGAAGATCCGGACCAGACCAGAATGAAAGTCTGGAATGTGTAGGGAGACAGCAAGACAGTCTATGGCAGCCACCGGTTCTGGTCACCAGAGGACGAGGTGAGCACAGCCAAGGAAAACAGAATTGTGACAAAAAGGATGCAAAGGGAAGGTTGATGGTGGACATGGTGAGAGAAGAAATGCCAAATAGACAGGAGAGACAGGAAACACAGAAAAGAGACACTGGTGCCAAAGCAAATAGAAAAATAAAATGCTCAGACAACAAAGGCAGAAAGAAAAGTTATTTTATTCAGCTTTGGGAACTGTATAACTCTGCATATATAGCAGAACAAAAAACTGAAATACAAAATATCAAGAGTCTGACTTCTTGAGGTTTCCAGTTCATTTTTGCCTTCATATTTCTATTAATGATCTGTGGTCCTCCTCCCCACTTCCCATTCCCAGTCCCTAGTTGGGAAAGATAATGTTATAGGGGCCTATCTTCATTTTCCACCTGGAGCCCATTCAGTCCTAGCTAGTTCACTGATGATGTGGTCAAGATAGTGTTTTGATGGTGTCAAATTGTTGTCACTTAATAATTTCTGGGCAGATTAGATATAGTACATGATGGCAGATAAAGACCAGCATGGTCTAATACTTTGCTTGACTATCCCTGGGAACACTGTCAGGTCCATCATTAACAAATTGAAAACTTTTTGTAGTCTTCTCCAGGCTGTAGTTTTAAATAACTATATCTTGAGTCCTTAGGGCAGCCCCATGTTTAGCTTGCATAGCCCTTTGCTTCAAATTAACTCAGTTCACATAAACAGATTAATTCTTTATCCAGGGTGTGAGGGAGTATATTCAGTGGTGTGCTGGAGCCGGCTCTGTCTGGCTCGCAAGAGCCGCTTGTTAAATTTTGACAGCTCTTGCGAGCCGGTTGTTGTTGGGGGCGAGCCAGCTCCATTAGGGGAGGTAAGCATGGCAGGAGGGCGCCATCACAGGCCATGCTTACCTCCCCTGCCGCTCCGAAACATGGTAAACGATGTCCTTCGCCCCCACCCTCCCGCTGCCGCTACCATCTGACTTTTTAAATTACCTCCGTCGAAACCGCTATTTAAAGCCCTGCTGCGTGCAGGCCGTCTCTCCAGGCTTCCCCTGCTTGCTTCGGTGACGTTCGCGCCCTTAGTCTCGCCTTCTGACGTCATTCTGACGTCATTTCCTTTTTCCACGAAGGCGGGACTAAGGGCAAGAACATCACCGAAGCAAGCAGGGGAAGCCTGGAGAGACGGCCTGCACGCAGCAGGGCTTTAAATAGCGCGGGCTTCCACGGAGGTAATTAAAAAAGACAGATGGGAGCGGGAGGGGAGGGTGGGGGCGAAGGACATCGTTCGCTGGACATGTTTGGGAGCGGAAGGGCAGGGGAGGGAGGAGAATCACTGGGCATGGATGGGGAGAGGGGACAGGGGAGAGACTTGCTGGGCATGGATGGGGAGAGGGGGCAGGGGAGAGACTTGCTGGGCATGGATGGGGAGAGAGGGGCAGGGGAGAGATTTGCTGGGCATGGATGGGGAGAGAGGGGCAGGGGAGAGATTTGCTGGGCATGGATGGGGAGAGGGGGGCAGGGGAGAGATTTGCTGGGCATGGATGGGGAGAGGGGGCAGGGGAGAGACTTGCTGGGCATGGATGGGGAGAGGGGGGCAGGGGAGAGACTTGCTGGGCATGGATGGGGAGAGGGGGGCAGGGGAGAGACTTGCTGGGCATTGATGGGGAGAGGGGGGCAGGGGAGAGAGGAGAGTTTCAGGACATGGATGGAGGGGAGAGCAAGAGAAATTCTGGACATGGATGGAGGGGGAGGGAAGGGAGATAAGAAATGCTGGACATGGATGGAAGATAGAGGAAGGAGATTAGATGAGGGAAAAGGAATTGAGGAGAGAAACTGCACATGGATGGAGAAAATAGAAAGAAGCTAGATCCACTGGACAGTCAAGTCTGCGGAGGACCAGAAATGAAGAAGAAAGGAGGAAAGAAAAGAAATCAATGGAAAGGAAGCCCTGGAAACGGAGTCAAGGGAACAGATAGAGAGCAGCAGAATCAGATACTGGACCAGCATGATCAGAGAAACAAAGTTACCAGACAACAAAGGTAGAAAAAAATAATTTTATTTTCATTATAGCGTTTGGAATATGTCCACTTTGAGAATCAGGTGCTGAACGTTAAAAGTTTATATTTATTTACTTATTTATGGTATTTTATCCCATATTAAACATGAATTAGATTGGAACCTGGTATCATTTAATTTTTTTTCCTGGAGAGAGTAATGCATTGCCCCCTCCCCCCGGCTATAGCCAGCTCTGCAATTTTTGGGGGGGGCGCAGAGGTGGGTGGGGGCGTAGCAGTGGATGGTGGGGGGCGCCGAGGTGGACCGGGGAGAGAGCCTGTTGTTAAAAATTTACCAGCACACCACTGAGTATATTCAAGTTTACTTCTCCTCCTCAACAGCACTCACAGTCACAGAGCCACCTTAAAGAATATACTGTACAGCAGGACATGGATGACTTAGCAAAGAGAGGGCAGGGCCCAGACAAGATTAAATCCCTCAGCACTGCTTAGTCAGAGAGACCCCAAGTATGGAATCCTTCAAGCTGGGCTGAATTGTCTGAAGGGATGCCCTGGGAAGAGGAAAGCAACCCTCCGCATTTGCCTTTATTCCCTAAGTGTAAGCTGCAAAAGCTCCAGTAAGATAGGCCAAGTTATCTTGGAATCCTATAGAAACTTTACTTTGGAGACTAGACCAAGCCAGGCATTGTGGTTTACCTGTTGAAAGACATAATTTTTATCTAGGACCCAGGCCAGAGCCAAGCTATTTGTGCTGCCTTTTGAGAGACATTGGCCTCCACACTGTAGCTGTGCAGGAGTAGGCCACAGAAAAGAATTCTTGGGTCCAAGGACTGGGGCTTTTGTGTTTATTTCTCTGCATCTGTGAAAGGAACAGGTTAACCTTTTCCTTCGAAGTTAATAAATAGTTTTTGTTTCATCTTTGAACCTCTTGTGTGGCTCTGTTTTTTAAGGCTCCAGGCCTGCCCTTTCTCACACTGCTACACAATGGTATTCAAATCAGCTAAACTATTGTGATCCGATACAGGCGAGCTATGTAAAACTTAAGGGTCATGTTAAAGCAATTTTGGGAAATGGAGTTAATTTGGGTTTGGTGTGACAAAGAATGTGAAAACTTACAGAATCATGACTCTTTAATTTCCTCTCTTTACTTTTTGAATATTTTTATATTTGTTTCATTAATCTGTAAGACATACTCTACACTTTCAACTTAAATAAATTCCTGCTTCAGTGCATTCTGAATTGTATTTTTAGAATATGAAAAATGTTACCTTCTATCATTTTCACAGTCCTTCCTCCCTGCACCCTTGTACAAGGCAGAGAAAAAAAATCTTTTAAAAATGAAACTCAAAGGGAAAGAAGTGACGTCACGAGCGCCGATGGCTGCCTGAATCCGGAGCTCTGTCGCGTCCCTGCTTTCATTTAGCTAACAATAGCATTTCACGTCCTTAAACTGCTATCCGGTTCAGCGAAAAATTATCCGGATTTCGCCAGGTTCGTGTGTTCTGGTCAGGGAAGATGTCCGAGGTCCACAAGGAGAGTGAGTGGCAGTCAGCGCGGCAAGCAAGTAGGGCCGCGAGCCGCCACGTTCAGGCAGCGGCTCGTGCTTCTCATTCTGATTCAGCAATGTCCACTGCAGAGGCTGGCGGTGTGCCTGCTAAGCGCGGCATTTCTAAAGATCTAGCCAAGTGCCTGCAGGCGATCCATGAAGAAATTAAATCCTCTAAGGAGGAAATATTGGACAGAATGGATGTTCTGTGCATTGACTTGCGCGAGTTGGGAGGGCGCGTGGAGGACCAAGAGGCGCTAACTGAAGAACAAGCAGAACATCTGAACGAGGCTGATGTAAAAATTGCAAAACTTTTTGATTACTTAGATGAGTTGCAATATAAAGTGGATGATCAAGAAAACCGGGGGAGAAGGAACAACCTCCGTTTTCGAGGGGTCCCAGAAGTCGGAGACAAAGTGGAGGTGGGTGCGGTGGTTAAATTGCTCTGTGGTAAGCTGCTTGATTCGAAGGATATTATGGTGGAATGAGCACACAGGCATTGGGAAAGAGGTCTGATAATAAGCCAAGGGACATTGTGGTTTTTTTCTTCCTATGCGGTGAAAGAGCGCTTGATGATACGGGCTCGTCAGGCCCCCTATATCGACTACAATGAGGCACAAGTGAAGGTGTTCCAAGATCTGTCTCAGCTGACTCTGGCTAAGTGACACGCGATGAAACCTGCCCTGGATATCTTACTTACAAATAAAATCCCGTACCGATGGACTTTCCCTTGGACTTTGCTTCACTGTGAGGGGAAGGATGCACCGTCTCCGCTTTTTACCTGAAGTCTGGAAGATACTGCACGAGGAGGGTTGACGGCTGCTGAACACCCACCGGTGGATATTGCCCTGTTGCTCGAGCTAAACTCCAGCAGTGGAAGCGATGTCTCTAACAATCCAAGAGCCCATTAAAGGCTGCTCTGAGGAGCTTCCTGTTATGGTTTATATGACACTAGCCGTTAAGCCCGTAAAAATGGGTGAGATTTCCAGCTACCCTCCTCGCCGCCGCTCCCTCCCCCCTCTGTGCCGGGCCCCCTGCACTGACCTGACAGCGCCTCTCACCTCCATGTGAAAGCGCTGCAGGCAGCAGCAGATCGCTCTGCTGCTGCCTTCAGCGCTTCCACACGGAGGTGAGAAGTGCTGTCAGGTCAGTGCAGGGGGCCCAATGTGGAGGAGAGCGGTGGATAGGCTTGGAACAGGACTCGGTTGGAGCGTGTTTGTTGCGCCATCTGATTTGGCTTCCGCGGAAGTATCGAAACTTGGCTAAGGGGATTTGTGATTCAATTTCAACAACTTTTCCATTATTGGGACAGTCTTGTTCGCTAAGTAGGATTTGACTAAGTTAACTCCCATAATTAATAATCCACTTTTTCCCCCGGGTCTGGTACCTGGAACTTTTGCAAGTTGGTCTGCAGCTGGCCTAGATTCATGGGGTCAATTTTTTGACGAAGGTGCTTTCATACCATTCCAAAGCTTGACTGAAAATTATGCCATCTCAACTAAATACATTTTTGCTTATATGCAGATGAAACACTTCTTTCTGCTGGAGAGATAAAAGCAAAAGCTTTGCGCGATGATTCTTTTTTGGAGGACCTGTGTGAGGACTCCAAGAGGACGAAGGGATTGATCACTTGTTTGTATTAATTTCATCGTCTGCGAGTTCGGACCTCTGGTGACTATCGGGATCACTGGCATCGGGAGCTGGGGGTGACATTGACGGATCATGACAGAAATAGAAATCTTATACAAAGCACATTCCATAAAATTCCAATCCATTAAGGAAAATGCATTAAAAGTTTTGTGCAGATGGTACCTGACGCCTGTTCGCCTTCATCATATGTTCTCGCAGGTGTCTTCACTGTGTTGGAGAGGATGTGGGCAAGAGGGCACCATGGGGCATCTTTGGTGGACCTGTGTAAAAGTTCGAGCCTTCTGGAAGTCTGTGCAGTACAGGCTCCAGAGTTGGCTCTCCAAGCCCATAAAGAGGTTCCCTGAGTTTTTCCTTTTTCCGAAGAGACCTCCTGGCCTGTCCACTTCTCAATCTCTGTTGGTAAGACATGTTATGTTGGCTGCCAGGGTTACTTTGGCAGCTTCATGTAAGTTCCCACAGGTGCCCTCAATTATCAAGTGGCTAAATAAGCTTTGGTATGTGTGCGAAATGGAGAGGCTTTGGGCTAAACACAATAAAACATCATCTAAATGGGAAGAAATCTGGCCCCCTTTTTTGGATAATTGTTCTTGTCAAGGAACATAAATAGGTGACAATATAGGTGGGTTTTTTTCCCATTAGGGCGGGTAGGGTGGGGGTGGGATATCTATGAAACTTGTATGAAAATTCATAAATATTGAAGTATCTTGAGTTTCAATTGTATTGGGGATTGATGTTCTCATGGGAGATATGTTTGTTCCACGTAAGATAATTCTATTTCATTAGCAAGTTGTTTAGTTGCCTTTGAGACTGCAATATTTGTACTGTGGCTTTTCTCCAAATTTTCAATAAAGACTTCTTTCAATTAACATAGTAACATAGTAGATGACGGCAGAAAAAGACCTGCACGGTCCATCTAGTCTGCCCACGATAAACTCATATGTGTATACCTTACCTTGATTTGTACCTGTCTCTTTCAGGGCACAGACCGTATAAGTCTGTGCAGCAGTATTTCCCGCCTCCCAACCACCAGTCCCGCCTCCCATCACCGGCTCTGGCACAGACCCCGTATAAGTCTGCCCTCCCCCATCCTAGCCTCTCAACCACCAACCCCTCTTCCCCCCGCCACCCAATTTCAGCTAAGCTTTTGTGGATCCATTCCTTCTGCACAGGATTCCTTTATGCCTGTCCCACGCATGCTTGAATTCCGTTACCGTTTTCATCTCCACCACCTCCCGCGGGAGGGCATTCCGCGGGAGGTGGTGGAGATGAAAACGGTAACGGAATTAAAAAAAATAAATGAAACTCAAAGACAGGAGAAGGAAGAGAAAAGAAAGTAAAATATAGATTGGGGAACCCAAAAGTCTGGAATATTTTTAATATGGTTGCACACTATATTAATGTACCTTTGGTCTTCAAAACACTCCAAAAGAGCAGAAACCACATCTAGATATCAAATAACTTTATTTCAACCATGTTTTGTCCTAGCAAAGGGCTGCATCAAGGGCAACTGAAAAAAAGAAAACAATACAATTTAGACCATAAACAAAAATTCAAATTGTCAATTAAAAATGAAGGTCCCTGTTTACTAAGACGCGCTAGCGTTTTTAGCGTGCTAATTTTTAGTGCACACTAAAAACATTAGCATGCCTACAGTGTGGCTTAGAAAACAGGGTTCAAAGTGTAAAATATGTATATTAAAAAAATCTTTGTTATGCTGTGAGCTACTGTGAGTACTGTTTTAAATTTTAAAACAAGGATATTTATGAATGAGATTCATATTCCGCATTATCCCAAAAACAAGCTCGAGTTCAATGTGGCTTACAGTTTAGACTAAAAATACAGAGTTTGAATTTCAACAAAAGTGAAATAGTATGATGAAGTGGCTAAGAGTAACAGATTAGTAAATAAACTACAAATAGTGTACATATTGATAGATTTGCAATACAGAAAAGAGACAAGATTATCAACTGGTTATTGTTATATTAATGTAATGAATTTTATTTATTTATTTATTGCATTTGTATCCCACATTATCCCACCTCTTTGCAGGCTCAATGTGGCTTACAATTCGTCGTGGATATTGGAAATAGAAAAGAATATACATTTGGTATATGGAGGGTTAGGGTTACATGGTGGTGAAGTACATGGTTGTATTATAGCAAAAGACGTTATAAGACATTCCTATATATATTAAAAATTGTACAGTTACATGTGTTGATCTTTGTGATAAATCTTGTCGAAGAGATAAGTTTTCAGTAGTTTGTGGAAATTGACCAGTTCATGGACCGTTTTCAAGTTGCGTGGTAGTGCGTTCCATAGCTGTGCACTCATATAGGAAAAGGTAGATGCATGCAACAATTTGTATTTCGGACCTTTACAATTGGGAGGATGAAGATTGAGGAATGTGCGAGAAGATTTTATTGTGTTCCTGGGTGGCAGTTCTATTAGGTCTGACAGGTCTGGAATGAATTGATGAAGAAATAAGTTTTTAGACATTTTGGGAATTGTAAGTAGTTAGGATGAAATCTAATAGATTTTGGGAGAGAGTTCCAACATTTGGTTCCAATATAAGTGAAATCAGCAGAAAGTACTGATTTGTATACCATGTTTTTAAAATTAATTGTCCTGGGCCCCCAAGCTGAAGGAGTCATATCCTGAAGGTGGGTTTGGGGGTCCGCTCCCCAGGTTCTACACTGGGTCCCTGTATGTCTAACACTGGCCTTTTTTTTATTTAATCCACAATGAAAATGCATAAGACAGATTTGCATACAAATCTATCTCATACATATTCACCGTGGGTATCCTGAAAATCTGACAGGCTAGATGAGGACTGGGCTAAGAACTCTTCTCTAGGTGTTAGTGGTACTGCAAGGCTTTCATGTCACTTTGAAAAATCATGCAAAGAGCACAACTCCATGGAGGTAGTCAGAAGAGCTGCAAGTTTGACCTCTCCTAGCCTGGTGCATTAAGGGCCAGATCTTCTCCATGTTCTGCAGCTCTCCGTCACACTACTCTGGAAGCACTGGGGCAGTACATTAAAAACAATACAGAATGGGGCGTTGGGTGGAGCATTCAGGGTTTTATTCTGCTACATACAGAGCAGTACTAGGTTGGACGATGTTACAGGTCACAGGCAAACATATCAATTTAGCCTTCATCTTGCATCCAATGCAGTCTCGGTACTTTTCTCTATAAAAACAAGATCTAAATGAAGTAAATAGAGTCCATAATGATGATCTCATTTACTCAAATAAGGTTATTAGAGTTGCTTACTAGCATTCTCTAGAAAACAACAAAGCTATTCTGAATTCAAGATAATATCACTAGTTGCCCATCACTTTCCTTGATCTATCACCTAAAGCAGAATAAAAGCACTTTCTCCTCATTGCAGATTCTTTGGTTTTCCAGCCCAAACTCTGTCTGTCCCCTTTCATCTCATCTCAAGTCTGTTTCTCCTTGCTTCTGGACAAAGGGATGTAATGGGGCAGTTCAGCAAACTGAAGAGTAGCAAATCTCCTGGACCGGATGGTATTCATCCTAGAGTACTGATAGAACTGAAAAATGAGCTTGCGGAGCTACTGTTAGTGATATGTAATTTATCCTTAAAATCGAGCGTGGTACCGGAAGGTTGGAGGCTGGCCAATGTAACGCCGATTTTTAAAAAAGGTTCCAGGGGAGATCCAGGAAATTATAGACCGGTGAGTCTGACGTCGGTGCCGTGGAAAATGGTAGAGACTATTATCAAAAACAAAATTACAGAGCACATCCAAGGACATGGATTACTGAGACCAAGTCAGCACGGCTTTTTGCCTGACCAATTTACTTCAATTCTTTGAAGGAGTAAACAAACATGTGGACAAATGGGAGCCGGTTGATTGTATATCTGGATTTTCAAAAGGCATTTGACAAGGTACTTCATGAAAGGCTACAGAGGAAATTGGAGGGTCATGGGATAGGAGGAAATGTCCTATTGTGGATTAAAAACTGGTTGAAGGATAGAAAACAGAGAGTGGGGTTAAATGGGCAGTATTCACAATGTAGAAGGATAATTAGTGGGGTTCCTCAGGGGTCTGTGCTAGGACTGCTGCTTTTTAACATATTTATAAATGATTTAGAGATGGGAGTAACTAGCGAGGTAATTTAGTTTGCTGATGACACAAAGTTATTCAAAGTCTATAACTCGCAACAGGATTGTGAAAAATTACAGAAGGACCTTACGAGACTGGGAGACTGGGCGGCTAAATGGCAGATGACGTTTAATGTGAGCATGTGGGAAAAAAGAACCCGAATTATAGCTATGTCATGCAAGGTTCCACGTTAGGAGTTACGGACCAAGAAAGGGATCTGGGTGTCGTCGTTGATAATACACTGAATCCTGCTCAGTGTGCTGCTGCGGCTAAGAAAGCGAATAGAATGTTGGGTATCATTAGGAAAGGTATGGAAAACAGGTGTGAGGATGTTATAATGCAGTTGTATCGCTCCATGGTGCGACCGCACCTTGAGTACTGTGTTCAATTCTGGTCGCCGCATCTCAAGAAAGATATAGTAGAATTGGAAAAGGTGCAGCGAAGGGTGACTAAAATGATAGCGGGGATGGGACGACTTCCCTATGAAGAAAGACTAAGGAGGCTAGGGCTTTTCAGCTTGGAGAAGAGACGGCTGAGGGGAGACATGATAGAGGTATATAAAATAATGAGTGGAGTGGAACAGGTGGATGTGAAGCGTCTGTTCACGCTTTCCAAAAATACTAGGACTAGGGGGCATGCGATGAAACTACAGTGTAGTAAATTTAAAACAAATCGGAGAAAATGTTTCTTTACCCAACGCGTAATTAAACTCTGGAATTCGTTGCCAGAGAACGTGGTGAAGGCGGTTAGCTTAGCAGAGTTTAAAAAGGGGCTAGACGGTTTCCTAAAGGACAAGTCCATAAACCACTACTAAATGGACTTGGGAAAAATCCATGATTCCGGGAATAACATGTATAGAATGTTTGTACGTTTGGGAAGCTTGCCAGGTGCCCTTGGCCTGGATTGGCCGCTGTCGTGGACAGGATGCTGGGCTCGATGGACCTTTGGTCTTTTCCCAGTGTGGCATTACTTATGTACTTATGTCTTTTTATCCAAGGCTTCAAAGAGACAACAGTGGTTGGTTAATGAATCTCATTAGTACTCTGCTTCTTTTTCTGCTGTGAGACAGGGTTACTGCATACAACCTCTCTCAATGGATTTCTTACAGCAAAAAGAAAATCTGTTGTGGGCCAGTGTGTTCTGGGTGGAAGAACCTATATTGTAAAATGGGCTTCCTTTTAGTGCCAAATTAGAGCTGGACCCTGTCTTCTCTTGGTTGTTCTCTGAGTCATGATGTTTGGGTGCTGCTACTGCGGGAAGAAGGATGTAACTAATTGTTGGGAGTTTATAGAGTTTTGAAGTTGGGGGGGGGTGGGGAAATAGATAAGAGGTGGGTGGGTGGTAAGGTTACTGATGGTTACTGTTGCTGCTCTAATAGAGTTCTAGGGGCCCTTTTACTAAGCCGCGTAAGCGTCTACGCATGCCCAACGCGTGCCAAAATGGAGTTACCGCCCAGCTCTTGTAATTTCATTTTTGGAGCGTGTCCGACAAATAATTTTTATTTTCTGGCGCTTGTCCGCTATTTGCACCAAGTGGCATTTGACACGCGTAGGTCATTACCGCCCGGTTACCACGTGAGACTTTACCACTAGGTCAATGGCTGGCGATAAGGTCTGAGACCCAAAATGGACGTACACCAATTTTGATTTTGCTTCATGTCCATTTTCAGCAAAAAATTTTTAAAAAGGCATTTTTTTTGCAGGTGTGCTGAAAAATGATTCTGCGCACACCCAAAACAGGCAGCTACACTACCGCAGGCCTTAATATTGTTTTATTTTGGGTTATCAAATCACATATAACAGAAACTCTCCAAGAGTGACAAAATACATAAAATTAAATCATATAAATCACTTTGTTGTTAATATCACAACCAAAGAGCCATCAGAATGAGCTTATATATAAAATTTTAATTCACCCAGCAATTTTCAAAAAGACCAACAGATAGTCACACACAGGGCTTTTTTGAGGGTGTACTGAGTACTGGCACCTTTTCCATTGTCTGCTAAAATTGACCCATGGACCCCAAGTTTTAATGAAAGAGCTCAGGCTCTACACACAAATTCTGCCTTGTCATAGATTCTGTGACTGGTTGCAGGGGGCTTGGCTATTGTGGGGTAGGTCCCTCAGTGATCACCCCACCCCTGAAGGGTGGCCTAGCATTTGAGTACCAGCACCTTTTTTACTAGAAAAAACACACTGGTTACACGCCGGTTATCAGCAACATATAATAAGCATTCTACCTTCCTGCATCTACATCGTGCTTTTATGCACTTCCTCCCCTAAGGTCAAGGGCGAAACGTGGCTTTTTGATTATAAGACCAACTTTGTAGAAATAGAATTCTTTGATATCTAGATGTGGTTTATGCTCTTTTGGACTGCTTTGTGCTACATCAGAATATAGATTCTTCTACTGTGGTCTTCCATTGGTCTCCCAGCCATGATTAACTTGTAATTTTTTTAAAAGAAGCAAAAGGGAAAAGAAGGTAGGTGTAAAAATACACCTGTCCAAGTATATCATATTCACATACAAGTTCACGCAGTGTGTGCTGTACTAATATCTTGCATACATTAGGGTGAAGCTAGCAAATGGTTTTGATCACTATTGCTATGGCAGTCCCTTGGGTTTACTTAGACCTCATGTAAGAGCAACTGTGTAGAGCCTTTAAAAATTTTAAATGCAATTATGTTCTTAGAGGTATGAAAAGTGAGGCTCTTATTAATTTTGTTTGTAAATGCCAACTAGAATGTTTAAAATGTATTTGATACTGTTGTTTGAATGGCACTGCGGCTGCTAGCTTGCAGTTTTATTTCACAGATAGATTTGTATGTGATTATTGTCAAGTGTCATTGTGACCACAGTTTGTAGTAGGTATACTGAGTTATCACTTGAATTTGAGTTAATAGGCCTATAAATTATTGTATTCAATACTATATAATACTGTAACTTTCCATTTTACTCGGGGTTTTGTGTTGTTTTTTTATCAGGGTAAGAAAGTTCTAGATAAACTACACAAAATGCAAATAGACTTCACGACACTGAGGGGATTGACTGGGTCAGAGAGCTTGGCACCAAGATGCCAGGTAGTTAATGTTGCTGTGGAAATCTTTCTTAAAAGTGGCAGCCTGGATGGAGCAATTTGGGTACTGAAAGGTAACCTTTATTTTATATTCTGACTTATTTAAATATAAATATCCAGCCAAATGGCATTTTCTTTCTGTTGAATGAACTTGTATTTTCTCTGCTGTTAAAATAGTGTTAAGTTCTAGACCTGTGAATTCCTGAAAAATAATTAGGTCATCTCCGAGTGCCCTTTAGTTTGAATTGTATCTGTAATGCAGCAGTCTAGTAGTTGTACTGGTCTTAGAGAATTCTGGTTTCATTATGGTTCATGTATCTTTTGGGGTTTGTTTTTAAACTGCATCTGAGGGTTGTAGGGGTACAGGGATGTTGCAGCTGCAAGGTCACTTTGAGAGGGGCATGTGTGTTGTGCTGAGGCACAAACAATAGTTAATCGAGGCCAGTATCATTTATCTATCACTTGCCAATTTAGGTCACTTGGAAGTAGAAGGACAGTAAAAACTGTTACTAGAGGATAGAGTCAAAGTTAATAGCATTGTTGAGTTAAAAAAAAAAGTTTCAAGTTTCTGGAGGATAGGTCCACTTACACTTATTAACAAGACTGATATGGGGATCACCACCTCCTTATGTGAGTGAGCAATAAAGGAGATTTAGCCAGTGCATAATTAGTATTTTAGACAGTATTAAGGCTGGCCATGAAACAATGTGGTAGTAGATCTAAAACAAATTTCACACCTTAAACACCATTCCCTATTTCAGTATTGCTCAGTCAGTGTGCCTGTGGACCTGATCAGAAAAGTCACTCTTGCCTGATGCTCTACACCTGGGCTGTCTTCTTAGCAGCTTGCAGTGACAACAGATACCTGTAGTGACTCTTAAATATGCAAAAGCTCTTTCTCTGAGGACAAGCAGGCTGTAGTATACTCACAGTTGGGTCCAGGATCTGCATCAGCCCGGGAACTGGCATTTTTAATAGCAAAATCTTGCTAGAGCCTTATGAAGCATGCTGTGCGTCTGAACACGCATATGCAGAGTGCCTTTCCGCCTGCCGCGCAACCATGTGAGGAGCAGCAGTTTTCTCTGTGGCTCCTTGGTAGCCTGGGAAGAGCCTTCTCGTTAGTGCCTTTGAATTTTTCAGTCTTTTTTTGCTTCGGTTTATTTTTCTTTTAAGTTGTTTCCAAAAAAAAAATCCTTTATTTTTCTTAGACTTTTGCCGCGTTTAAGTTTTCTTTGTTTTTAGTCGCGGCCGCACTTAGGCCTGCTCAATCGGGTCTCCCTTCTTTTTGTGCTCTTTTTTTTACTAGCACTATCGTGTTTTTTTGATTTAGCTAGAGCAGTCTTTCCTTCCATGTCATCGAAGACTCCCAGTGGCTTCAAACGCTGTACTCGGTGCTACCGGACTATCTCAGGCACCAATACCCATTCGTGGTGTATCCAGTGCCTTTGGCCCGACCATAGCCCAGCTCGTTGTGCCCTTTATCTTCGTATGAAGAAAAGGACACAACTGGCTCGAGAAGCCCAACGAGAAAATCTTTTGGGGCTTGATCCGGTCCTTCAACATCTGCATCGAGGTCGGTGGCGTCGGCATCAAGGGAAGCATCGACGTCGGGAGTGGAGGTAGGGATGGCTGCTGAGAGATAACGGTGCCGGGAGCTCCAGGGCGCCAAGGGAATCGGCACCTGAGAAGTGTCAGCGCCAGGAGGACCGCTCCCCCTCCATATAGGAAGTGCCGGCACGCCGGTCTCCCAGCAGTCCAATTCCTGCTCCTGAGCCCCAGATGACTGTCCCACCAGCCCTACAGCCTTTCCTGATGGCAGCTCTCGACGAGCAGATTCAGGCCTTGCTTCCAGAGCTCCTGAAAGGACTGCTGCGCCACACTGCATCAACGTCGTGGGTGCTTGCGCCTACCTTACTGTCTACTGCAGCTATGTCTGGCCCTCCACTCGCGGTGCGGTCTCCGAGTTCAGCGCTGCTTGTGGTACCGATATCGGCTGCCACCCAGGTCGATTCCCCATCGACGTTGATGAAGGAAGCTTCGCCACAGTCCATGTGGGAGTCGGCCCTTGGCTCAGGCCATTCCATTCCCCATAGACGTGGAGGATGAGCCCAGGGCTGAGATGTTCGAGGTCCTGCACTACACCTCTCCACCTAGAGAGGCAGTGACAGCTCCTTTGCATAAGGTACTCAGGGAAGTCCTTTTGCAAAACTGGGCATCCCCTCGGTCTGTCCCATAGTCCCAAAGATACCCAGTATCAGATCCGCAGGGAGCCTGGGTTGATGACGTCTCAGTTATCCCACAACTCCATAGTGGTGGACTCCACCCTCAAAAGAGCCAAAAGTTCTAGGGACTATGCTTTGGCACCCCCAGGCATGGAAGCTAGGACCTTGGATTCTTTTGGGAGGAAAATGTATCAGGCTGCCATGCTTGCGGAACTCGGTGCAGCAGCTGTGTTGTTTGGTTGATGCCCTTCCTCCAGAGCAGGCCGAATCTTTTCGCCAGCTGGTCAAGCAGCAGAAGGTGTGTCGTAAATTCTTGGCCAGCGGCGCATATGACACAAACTCTCATGGCTGCGTGTTTCTGACCTGGACCATTTGGTTCAGCAGAGGATTGCGGATGTTCCTTGCCAGGGAATAATCTTTTTGGAGAGAAGGAAGATCTTTCTGACCAGATCAAGAAGCACACGGATGCTATGGCTTCTGTCTTCCGGCG
This sequence comes from Microcaecilia unicolor, assembly GCF_901765095.1. Lineage (NCBI taxonomy): Eukaryota > Metazoa > Chordata > Amphibia > Gymnophiona > Siphonopidae > Microcaecilia > Microcaecilia unicolor. The sequence continues at coordinate 263,603,515 of NC_044031.1, read as the reverse complement.
CCTTCTGCTTCTGCCTCCTCAACTAGTAGGTATTTTGGTGGGTCACGGAGTGCTCCCTATTCCTATTCTAGGCATGGGTACACTCCAGCGTCTTTCCAGCCTGCTCAGGCTCAGTCCCAGCGTGCTCGTTCCCGTCAACAGCGTGCGCCTAAGGCCCCTGCTGCTCCCCAGCAAAAGCAGGGGATGGGCTTTTGACTGGCTGCAGGAAAACATAGCCAACATCAAAGTGTTCGTACCAGATGACTTGCCAGTTGGGGGGAGTTTGATGTTTTTCCATCAAAGGTGGCCTCTCGTAACCTCCGTTCGGTGGGTTCTTCAAATAGTCCGGTTAGGATACACCCTAAGTCTGGAATCCAAACCTCCAAATTGTCCACCGAAAGTTCATTCATTCAGCTCTCACCACAGGCAGGTACTTGCAGAGGAACTCTCCGCCCTTCTACAGGCCCATGCGGTCGAACCCGTTCCACCAGGGGAAGAAGGGTTGGGATTCTACTCAATATCCCTGGTGGTTTAGTGGGTGTTCTATCCTGTCCCTGGTGGCTCCTGCTGTAAAATGTTGGTCACAACCTCTAGCAATAGTCTCACAGTACATGAGGTTCATGGACAGGCTCATGAACCTCAACATGTATACACTGGATGAGAGGCGGGAGAGAGGGGATATGATAGAGACGTTTAAATACCTCAGTGGCGTTAATGTACAGGAGGTGAGCCTTTTTCAAATGAAGGAAAACTTTTGAATGAGAGGAAATAGGATGAAGTTAAGAGGAAATACATTTAGGAGGAATCTAAGAAAATTCTCTTTCACGGAAAGGGTTGTGGATACTTGGACTAGCCTCCTGGTGGAGGTCGTGGAGGCGAAGACTGTGTCAGAATTTAAGAAAGCTTGGGACAGGCACTTGGGATCCCTTAGGAAAAGGAAGAGTTAGTGGTTACTGAGGAAGGGCAGACTGGATGGGCTATTTGGCCCTTGTCTGTTGTCATGTTTCTAACACTAGGGTCAGCCTGCTCAGACTACACACTAGACCACTAGGGGTGTAAAGGAAGGTCTGAGGGGACCTATTGGGACATGGGAGAAGTTTCTAGAAATGGGGTGCTGTGTTGTTGGGTGGAGTCCAGAAAAGAGGGTGCTCTATTTTATTTATTTATATTTTTTATTTATTTATATTTTGCTCACTCCTTTTTCAGTAGTAGCTCAAGGTGAGTTACATTCAGGTACTCTGGATAGTTAGTTCTCTGTCCCAGGAGGGCTCACAATCTAAGCTTGTGCCTGAGGCAATGGAGGGTTAAGTGACTTGCCCAAGATCACAAGGAGCAGCAGTGGGATTTGAACCAGCCACCTCTGGATTGCAAGACCAGTGCTCTAACCACTAGGCCACTCCTCCACTTCCCCCTATTGTAGGGGGATAGAAGGGCTTGATATTTGGGAGGGGGGTGCTGCTGTTTGCAGGAAGCTCTGGAACTCATTGCCAGAGCATGTAGTAATGGCAGTTAGCATATCTGGGTTTAAAAAAGGTTTGGGCAAGTTTGTGGAAGAAATGTCAATAGGTCTGTTATTGAGATGGACATAGGGGAAGTCACTGTTTGCCCTGGGATTGGTAGCATGGAATGGTGCTACTAATTGGGGTTTTGCCAGGTACTTGTGACCTGGATTGGCCACTGCTGGAAGCAGGATACTGAGCTAGATGGACCATTTGTCTGACCAAGTATGGTGGTTATTATGTTCTTATGAGGGAGGGGAGCATATTGACAGATACAGGCTGATACTCAGTGCCAGCACCTGCATAGCTAGGCAGCCAAAGATTGACCAGATAAACCACACAAAAGGTTGTCCTATTAGAAATACAGGCACCAGCACTGATAATGCCTATGCCCACATACCTCCCAGCAACTTCCTGCCTCTGCCCGACTGTAGTGTGTGCAGTTAGAGCCAATATTTAGTGGCTTTGCCTAGTTAATTGCTGCTGAATATTGATAGCTGGCCCACTGAGCACAATTTAAGCAGGCAGGAGCCTCTCTTGCCCACTTAAATTGCTTTGAATATTGACCGCATAATAACTATTAGAACGTACTGGGTCAGACCAATGGTTCATCTATCCCAGTTTCCTGTTTTCCAAACAGTGGCCAAGCTAGGTCACAAGTACCTGGCAGAAACCCAAATCGTGGCAACACTTCATACTATAAATCCCAGGGCAAGCAGTTGCTTCCATATCTGTCTCAATAGCAGACTATGGACTTTTCCTCCAGGAACTTGTCCAAACCTTTTTAAAATCCAGATAACCACCATTACCACATTCTCCGACAATGAGTTCCAGAGCTTAACTATTTTTTGAGTGAAAAAATATTTCCTCATGTTTGTACTTTTTGAATGAGAGAAACTCAATGAAATTGCATGGAAATACTTTTAAAACAAAGACCAGGGGACAAAGATTCACTTCCACCTGTTCCACTCCACTCAGGATTTTGTAGACCTCAATCATATCCCCCCTCAGCTCTCTTTCCCGAGCTGAAGAGCCCTAGCCTCTTAGCCTTTCCTCTTTGGGAACAGTTCCATCCCCTCTATCATTTTGGTTGCTCTTCTTTGAATCTTTTCTAATTCCAGTATATATCTTTTTTGAGATACAGTGACCAGAATTGAACACAATGCTCAATGTGAGGTTGCACCATGGAGCAATACAGAGGCATCATAGTATTTTTAGTGTTATTTTGCATTCCTCTCCTAACAATTCCTAGCATCTTGTTTATTTTTTTGGCCACAGCCACCACACACTGAATTGGCCACTCTTGGGAGCAGGGATACTGGGTTAGCTAGTATGGCTATTCTTATGTTCTACTTTCTCACCATCCAACCTCCCACTCACAAAAACTAGCCAATTCAATTGCCCCCCCCCCCCAAACAAAATACCCCATCAATTGCCACACCATCCCAGAATTGCCCCACTACCAAAATATATTCCCCTGAACTACCTTGATCCCCAAAATCTATCCCTTAAAATTCCCTCTCTCCCCAAAAATAAAACAAAGGGACATGTGCACAGGATTTGGAAAGAATTCCATGATCCATACTATGCGTGCTTTCTCCACTTGTTTAATACCTGGTTTACGCCTACTGCTGTGCTTTGCTCTTTCATACATGATATTTTTATCCGCAGAAATTCCAGAAGGCCGTTTTTATCCTACTCTGTGCCTTTACCAAATAGTACTACCCTCCACCCATTTGATCTTCCCTGTCATTTTGATAGAGTTTGCACCTTGGTATTATGCTGTTATATTGATTGATCTCTTGTCTTTCTAGCTTTTGCATGGACAAGGGCCTTTTTTACAAAGCCATGCTGCCAATTCTCAGTGCGGCAAATGAGAGGATTCGTATGGGCTTCCTCTCATTTGCTGTGTGGGAATCACTAGCGTAGCTTTGTAAAAGAAGCCCTAAATTAATGTTTTTAGTTGCTATGAATATCTGACCCATTATTTTCTCATCCCTTGACCTCCGTTTCCCAAGTTGCATCAGCCTTAATCGTGTTTTTCTTATTAGGACAGTATAGCTTCTTTTATTTAACAGTAATCTTAGAAGATACCATGTGCTCCCTCTCAGCTTTTTTTCAAACATCTTATTGCTTAGACATCAAACTCCAACAGCAAGCAAGGGACTGAACATTTCCATGACCACCTGCATTGATTACCTGTTTGGGATGTCTGGACCTCATTGCCTACCAAAGGATGGAGGAGCATTGTCCAGCATGCTCTATAGCCACATCTGCTTGCCAGACTACATCATCCACAGCGCCACTATCTACTCATAAAGGATAGGCCATTAGGCGGACCCTCCCACTGGTGGGCCCAGGTTGAAGGACCACCCCAAGGGGACCTTTGTGTGGACTGCTGTGTAGTTTGTTTAGAACTGGTACTCGCAGCAGTGGAGGAGCATCAAAAATGTATAATTTTGACCTTGACTGGAACTGTGAGTTAAGCCTTCTGTTTATATGCTCTCATTCTTCTCCTAATGACCACTGAGACAATTTTTCTCCGAGGACAAGCAGGCTGCTTGTTCTCACGACTGGGTGACGTCCGCGGCAGCCCCCATCAACCAGAAGAAGCTTCGCGGGCGGTCCGCACGCAGGGCACGCCCACCGCGCATGCGCGGCCGTCTTCCTGCCCGTGCGCGACCGTTCCCGCCAGTCTTTTCTTTTCCGCGCTGGAGAGAGTCGTGCGTCGCCGCTCTCTCTAAGTCAGCCCCGGAAAACCGTCGCGTTGTCCGCGAATCTTCGCTAATTTTCTGTTTTTTGTTGCCGCGCGCCTTCAAAACTTTTTTCTTTCTTAAAAAAAAAAAAAGAAGAGAACGCGCTGAATTTTTCCCTCGTTTTCTAGCGGGGGCGTCGCATTGCGGCCTTGTGGCCGCGCGGTCGATTTATTTTTCGAGGTGTGATTTACCGCCACCATCGACGACTTTAACTTCGCCGACGCAATTTTTCCGTCGATGTCCTCGAAGGTCCCGAGTGGATTTAAGAAGTGTGGTCGGTGCGGCCGGCCTATCTCGCAGACCGACACCCACGCTTGGTGCCTCCAGTGCCTCGGGCCGGAGCACAATATCAAGTCGTGTTCTTTGTGTCTTGGTCTCCGGAAACGGACTCAGGTTGCGAGGCAAGGTCTTCGGGACCGTCTTTTTGGAACTTGCGCCGGCCCCTCGACGTCGACCTCGACGGCATCGGTATCGACGGCCGGTTCTTCGGTACCGGTATCGATGTCCGCGAAATCGGCACCGATGGCATCGACCCAAGGAGTACAGGTCCCGTCGGCCCGCCGGACCTCCGGTGACGGTAGGGGTGAGAGGCCGCGTGGGCAATCGGCCCCGGTCACTCCCTCTGCTCATGGCCCTCGGGACCGAACCCTGTCCGACCCGGCTCCTCGAGATCGAGGGGGATCGACCTCCTCCTTCTCCGTTCCACCTGGCGCCGATGACGGGCACCGCAAAAAACAGAAGAAGCACCGTCATCGGTGCGCCCGGCCCTCGGTGCCGGAGAGGAGTCGACGCCGAAGCGTCCACGTCGAGAGGAAAGGTCCCCCTCGGTAGTGGAGGTACCGACGCGTCAGGGTCCCAGCACTTCGGTGCAGTCTCCTGGACCCGAGCAGCTTCCGGCACCGACGCCTCTACCAGCCCCCCCCCCCCCCCCCCCCCCCCGTCTTTCCCGACAGCGGGCCTGGACGAGTGCCTCCGAGCCATCCTTCCGGGGATCCTGGAAGGGCTGATGCGCCAGGCTGTGCCGGCGCCGGGGGTGCTTGCGCCCTCGGCGCCGTTGACTGTGGCGCCGGCGAGCTCTAGCCCGGTGCCGAGGCCTTCGACACCGCCGCCGCTTGCGGCGCCGGTCTCGACCGCCACGCAGGTGGAGTCCCCGTCGATGTCGATGGAGGGAGCTTCGTCCCCGCCGGCGCGGGAGTCCACCGCTCGACGACACCGAGGCCTCGGTGCCTCGACGTCGAGCCGGGCCCGGTTGAGGACTCAGCTGCATGAGCTTATGTCCGATACCGAGGAAGAGGCCTCGTGGGGGGAAGAGGAGGACCCCAGATATTTCTCCTCAGAGGAGTCTGTGGGCCTTCCCTCTGACCCCACGCCTTCACCAGAGAGGAAGCTCTCGCCTCCTGAGAGCCTCTCCTTTGCCTCCTTTGTCAGGGACATGTCTATTTACATTCCCTTCCCTGTGGTCTCTGTGGATGAGCCGAGGGCTGAGATGCTCGAGGTCCTCGACTATCCATCACCACCTAGAGAGTCCTCCACGGTGCCGTTGCACAATGTCCTTAAGGAGTCACTGCTTCGGAACTGGATGCGACCGTTATCTAATCCCACCATCCCCAAGAAAGCAGAGTCCCAGTACAGAATTCACTCGGACCCAGAGTTAATGCGGCCCCAATTGCCTCATGACTCGGCGGTCATGGATTCTGCTCTCAAGAGGGCACGGAGTTCGAGGGATACCGCCTCGGCGCCCCCGGGGCGGGAGTCTCGCACTCTGGACTCGTTTGGGAGGAAGGCCTACCAATCTTCCATGCTCGTGACCCGCATCCAATCTTACCAGCTCTACACGAGCATCCACATGCGGAACAATGTGAAGCAACTGGCGGACCTGGTTGATAAGCTCCCGCCGGAGCAGTCCAGGCCTTTTCAGGAGGTGGTCAGGCAGCTGAAGGCATGCAGAAAGTTCCTGTCCAGGGGTATCTATGACACCTGTGACGTGGCATCTCGTGCTGCCGCCCAGGGTATAGTGATGCGCAGGCTCTCATGGCTGCGTGCCTCTGACCTGGACAACCGCACCCAGCAGAGACTGGCCGACGTCCCTTGCCGGGGGGATAATATCTTTGGTGAGAAGGTCGAGCAGCTGGTGGACCAACTGCATCAGCGGGAAACCGCCCTCGACAAGCTCTCCCACCGGGCGCCTTCAGCATCCACCTCAGCAGGTGGACGTTTTTCCCGGGCCCGGCAGGCTGTGCCCTATTCTTTTGCCAAGCGTAGGTACACCCAGCCGGCCCGAAGGCCTTGTCAGGCACAGGAACAGCCCCAGCGCGCTCGTTCTCGTCAACAGCATGCGCCTAAGCAGCCCCCTGCGCCTCCACAGCAAAAGCCGGTGACGGGCTTTTGACTGGATCCACGGGAACATAGCCGCCCTCAAAGTGTCCGTACCGGACGATCTGCCGGTCGGAGGGAGGTTAAAATTTTTTCACCAAAGGTGGCCTCTCATAACCTCCGACCAGTGGGTTCTCCAAATAGTGCGGTGCGGATACGCCCTGAATTTGGCCTCCCTGCCACCAAATTGTCCTCCGGGAGCTCAATCCTTCAGCTCCCATCACAAGCAGGTACTTGCAGAGGAACTCTCTGCCCTTCTCAGCGCCAATGCGGTCGAGCCCGTACCACCCGGGCAGGAAGGGCAGGGATTCTATTCCAGGTACTTCCTTGTGGAAAAGAAAACGGGGGATGCGTCCCATCCTAGACCTGAGAGGCCTGAACAAATTCCTGGTCAAAGAAAAGTTCAGGATGCTTTCCTTGGGCACCCTTCTGCCAATGATTCAGAAAAACGATTGGCTATGTTCCCTGGATTTAGGTTTCAACATTTTTATTAATGAAGCACAGAAATAATGCTCAAAAATGGTGGTTACATCTTGTAAATGTCTCTACAAACAATCAACACACACCAAGTATTGAAATTATACAATATTGCTTATCTCCATTAATCTTTTTACTTTATCCCCCCCCCCTCCTATATTATTAACTAACATGTTATCATCAACCTCTAATAACAACAAATTCTCCCCCTCCCTTTCCCCCCAACTTTCCTTACTGCCAATTGACACCGTGTGTTCAAACGCTGGGCCCCCCAAATTATACCACCTGCCTGTGTCAACTGTGCAACCACAAAGCCTCAAATTAGGATCAAACCTTACTATACGGGCTTATACCCCTCCACAGGCGAGCCAGGGGGCCTGTGCTCTGATGGCCCCCCTACCCCCCTACGGAGGACATCCATTTCACCCTGGGAAAGGACTAATAGAACTCCAAATAAAACAGTCTCCTCTCCTGCCCCCCTCCCTAAACCCTCCCTCCCCCTCCCCCCCCCCCAGCCATGGTCTGCTCTACCGTCTTGTCAGTTGCTAAAGGGTTGGTAGAAAAAGATCTCTATTCCCATTTAATTCCCATCAGTTGCCGGTGGAACTTTAGACAATGCTCCAAGTTTATTAATAATGTGGCTCCTCGCCCTATGAGACAGGGTGTTAATATAACCTTCCCAAGTAAGGAAAAAGTAGCCTTGTGTCCGAGGGTTAAGCAGGGAGTCCCGGAGCTCCATCATAAGTAAGTCATGTAAGCGATTCCTCCATTGCCAGAAGGAGGGGTTCATTTCTTGCGTCCAGTTAACAAGTATGCACTTCATGCCCACCAAAAACGCCTTATGGGCCATTATGTTCTGGTATCTCGTACCCCCCTCTACTGGCGCGTGGCAACCTAACAAAATGGTCGTAGGCTGCTGAGTAACCTTTTTCCCTCCTATTTTTTCTAAATATTTAACTATTCTTGTCCAGAAGGCTGTTATAGCTGGGCACTTCCAAAAAGCATGGTAGAAGTTATTGTCTGGCGCATTACAGCGTCTGCATTTGGCAGATTCTATATATCTCATCTGACACAGACGCGACTGAGAGGTATAAGCCCTGTAGATCACTCTGACCTGGCATTCTCGAAGGTTTGCGTTTTGCGTCCATTTCAGGACTCCCCTCCACCCCTTCAACAAATCTCCCGGGATGATCCTTTTTTGTATGTCAGCTGACCATTTTGCTGCCACTCGTGTAAGGTCTCCCTGTGGTCTAGCCAATAACAACCTTTTATGTAATACTGATATCGAGATAGGGTCCTCTGTTGTCGTCTCAAATAATTCCCCCATCTTAGTGGACAAATCAACACCAAGTGCAGCATGGGGGAGTGAAGCTATATAGTGTCTAAGCTGTTCATATGCAAAACATACCCCCCAGTCTGCTACATCTAGGTTTAGTTCGGCCATTGTTTTAAGCTTACCGCTGGGCTCCAACCAGTAATGTATAAGTACTTTGTCCCCTTCTCCCCAGGAACTCACTATAGGATTTTCATCCCCCGGACGGAACGCTTCATTCCCTATAAGGGGTAGTAATCTACTGCATCTAGGATCGAAGGACCACAGCCTAGCCAAGTCCTTCCATACGGCCTTTAAAGGCCACACCAAAACACTAGTCCGCAGTCCTGCAGGTAGGTCCTTTAATGCCCCGTGTAAGACATACATCAGGCCCAAGGGGCTGCACCTTGCCTTTTCTATCTCCAATGGGGTGTAATCCTCCCTCTGCAGATACCAGTCCCCTAGATGGCGCAGTAAACATGCCACATTATAGCGTTTAATATCCGGCATCCCCATCCCCCCCGTTTCTCCAAGGCCTCATCAGATGTGAAAATCTTATCTGGGGACGTTTCCCAGCCCACAAAAATTTTGTAAGCAGTTTTTGTAAAGATCTCACTTCCTGGTGCTTGAGATACAGTGGAATTGTCTGTAAAAAGTATAGCCATTTAGGGAAAAGCACCATATTAAACAAGGAGATGCGTCCCACCAGCGATATCGGCAGCCCTGCCCATCTTCCCAATGTTCTCTTGGTGTCTTCTAACAGGTATTCTACATTTGCACTATATAGCAGCTTGGGGTCCTTGGTGAGCTGTATCCCTAAGTATTTGAACGCCTCCCCCACTCTCTTAAGTGGACAACACAGATTTTCCCACTGCCCCTCGCTCATTTGAAGTGTCATGACCTCAGATTTGTCTAAGTTGAGACGAAAACCAGAGTAGTCCCCAAATTCAGCAAAAATGTCCAGTAGGGACGGCAAAGACACCTGGGGATCCCGTATTATAGTTAAGAGGTCATCAGCAAAGGCTGAGATCTTAAAGGAAGTTTGCTGTATCTGTACCCCTCTCACCTCCTCCATATTCTGGATTTCTCTTATAAGAGGGTCAAGCACCAACACAAAAAGAAGGGGCGAGAGGGGACATCCCTGTCGGGTACCCCTGGCAATCCTGAATGTTTCCGATGCTTGCCCGTTTACCCATACCTCTGCCATAGGTCCCTGGTACAACGTTTCTATGGCATGTAAGAAAAACCCTTCCATCCCAAATGCCCTCAGGGAGGCGAACATAAAGTCCCAATTAACCCGATCAAATGCCTTCTCGGCGTCAAAACTAATTATTAAGGCCGGGGTTGATGATTCATGTAAACTTTCCAACGCTCCCAAAATTTGTCTCATATTGCGGGCTACTGATCTTTCTCGTACAAAGCCCACCTGGGCCTCCTCCACTATCTCCGGTAGTATCCGTGCCAATCTGTTTGCCAAAATCTTTGCCAGTAGTTTTGTTTCAAAGGGAAGCAAAGATATTGGTCTATATGAACTGGCTAAGAGTGGGTCGCGGCCCGGTTTTAACAAAACTATGATTTGTGCCTTCCTTAGGGACTCTGGTAGGCCCCCCCTCTCTATACATTTATTGAAAACCTCTGTCAGACAAGGTATAATATCTGATCTGAGGAGCTTATAAAACTCAGAGGAGAGTCCATCCACTCCTGGGGACTTATGCAACGGACTGGCTCGTATACCCCAGCACACCTCGTCCTCTGTTATTAATCTATTAAGGCTACTTTGTTGTATCGCTGTGATCTGTGGGAGTGATTGTCCTGCTAAATAACACTCTGCTTGAAGCCCCTGGTCCTCCGGCGGGGAGTACAAGGCCTCATAGAACTGCCGGAATACTTCATTCACTCCCTCCAGAGAATGCTGAATACCCCCCTGTGCATCTCTAACTTGTGACACATATCTGGAGCCACCCACTTGCTGTATCAGTCGTGTCATCAATTTCCCTTGCTTATTTGCATGTTTGTATAACTGATATCGATAATAGAAATTTGATTTTTTAGCTTTGGCGTGTATTAACTGGTTCAAAGATGCCTGAGCCTCTAACAGCCTTGATTTATTCAAAAGCGTTGGGTTAGCTCCAAATCTCTGGCGTGCCTGCTCCACTTCTTTCCCCATCCTGACTATCTCTGCTTCTCTAGCTCTTTTCTTATAGGAATGATATGAGATTATGGCTCCTCTCAGCACAGCCTTGGCCGCTTCCCAAAATAGTATCGGGTCTAAGTGATAACTATTCTCATTAAACTCTGAGTATTCTTTCCACTGGGATTGTATATAGGTGGCAAATTGTGGGTCATAGAACAGTTCTGTGGGAAAGCGCCACCTAGGCTTCTGGGTTCTATCTCCCCCACCCCCAAATGTGATCCACACAAAAGCATGGTCTGAGACCTGTGTGGGCCCTATTTCAGCCTGTTGCAACCAAGGGGTCCTATTTGCTGAAACCAGAATATAATCAATTCGGGATAGTGTATCATGTGCCCTGGATAAATGGGTATAGTCCCTCTCTCCCGGATGGTACAGGCGCCATGCATCAACTAGATCTAACATCGAGCACAGCCGTGGGATTCCCTTTGTCAAGTTCACTGGCCCTACTCTAGAGGTTCCAGTGCTATCCAATAATGGGTCATAGACTGCGTTAAAATCTCCTCCCATAAGTATAGGCATCTGATCAAAAGAGTGCACATGTCTCACCAGGGTCTGATAGAACCTCTTGTCATATTGGTTTGGAGCGTAGACATTAATTAGTAAAAAAGGGTGATTATTTATATGGGCTTCTAAGAAGACATATCTACCTAGTGGGTCCACAATTACTCGCTTTTTTGTAATATGTAGCCCTTTGCGAAATAAGATAATAACTCCTGCCTTCCTATTTGGTGACGGGCTTTCCACATAGTCCCCCACCCACCATTTACACAGCTTCTTGTGTTCCATTGCTGTTAAATGTGTCTCCTGTAGCATTGCTATATGCGCTTTTTGTCTATTTAGGGTCTGTAGAATCTTACTCCTCTTGATTGGGGAGGAAATACCCCCCACATTCCAGGATATTAGCTTAACCATAGCCATGCCTAATTGGCTCACATGTGTTATTAAACCCATAATAAAGAGAAAGGTGTCCCAGCCTACACCTCCCTCCACTTTTTTGTATACTCACAACACTTCTTAGTTTCCTTTTCCCACCATATTTACATACCTTTTTCAAACAGACCTGCTCCCCCCCCCCTCCCCTATTCCCCCCCCTCCCCTCCCTTCCCCCCCCTGCATTCCCGCCCCCCCCTTCCATTCTGTAAACCCTTGAGTTCCAGCAGGGAACTCATCACGTATAGTGTCCTTTCCCCCACTAATGTAAATTACCAACTGCTCCATGGGGAGACCCCATCCTGTAGTATTTATGCCTGTCTCCAATGATCGAGACCGGGTAGTTACCCTATGTCCCTCTGTCCAATTATTCCCTTGAACCCACAGTTTAGGTATAGAGATGTCATCTCTAATCATACTTAACAGTCTTCTAGTCCATGTCCAAAATCTCTTTCAACACATATGTCCGTCCCCGGACTTCTTCTAGATGACGCCATTTTTCCACATCAGGTTGCCGGTTCCTGTATAACACTCTTGAGGAATTCTTTAGCTGCAGCCACCTCTTCAAATATTTTATCTCCTCCCTCGTGCTGCACCTTCAATTTGGCAGGGTATATCAGTGCAAACCTGATTTTTCTCTCATGTAAAACCGTGCACACTGGCGCAAAACTCCTTGCGCGCCGCTGCTACACGTGCTGAATAGTCCTGGAAGCAAAGGATCCTCTGGCCTTCATACCGAAGCTCCCCTCCTGCCCTTACAGCCTGCAAAATCGCCTGTTTATGGCCGTAGTGGAGGATCTTCATGATCACCGCCCGTGGTCTCGCCGCTCCTTGGCGCTTCGGCCCCAGCCGATGTGCTCTCTCGATGCGCAGTGGCCCCGGCAGATTGTTCATTTTTAATGTGCTCTGAAGCCAGGTTTCTAAAAAACTACCCAGCTCTGAGTCCTTTATATGTTCCGGGAGCCCTATTAGTCTTAAATTATTACGACGAGACCTGTTCTCTAAATCGTCTAGTTTGTTCTCTAGCTCCACTATTTTCTTCTTTAAAGCCTCCACCGGTTGTTCAGTTGCCACTGCTCGGTCTTCCAGGTCACTTATCCGCTGTTGCATATGGTCCAGATCGAGATGGAACCCGTCAAGCCGTTCATGGGCAGATTCTGCGCGGTCAAACAGCGCCTGCAGTTTTTTATCAAGGGCCGCCTCTACCGCAGCTGTCACCTCCGCGGTGATTTCTGCCGTCCATACTGAGCAGACGCTCAAATTCGGCGATTGCTGTCCGGGCGCCATCTTGGATTCGGCGATCTTGCCTTTTTCTTTATCTTTCCGGAGCGTTTTCGCCGCCATTCTTCCGCCCAAGGTTAGTAATCTCAAACCACCCCGGTCTCCAAGTTGTTAGGCTGGCGATGTTAAGGTTCGTTTTTTCCCCTTTGAGGCTGTTAATAGCGTAAGATGATGGGGGAATCGCAGGAGCTCAGTTCCAATGCGACTTCACTCCTGCATCACACCACGTGATCCATGTTCCCTGGATTTAAAGGACGCATACACTCACATCCCGATACTGCCAGCTCACAGACAGTATCTCAGATTCCGCCTGGGCGCACGGCACTTTCAGTATTGTGTGCTGCCCTTTGGGCTCGCCTCTGCCCCACGGGTGTTTACAAAGTGCCTCGTGGTGGTAGCGGCGTATCTACGCAAGCTGGGAGTGCACGTGTTCCCATATCTCGACGATTGGCTGGTCAAGAACACCTCGGAGGCAGGAGCCCTCCGGTCCATGCAGTGCATTATTCAACTCCTGGAGCTGCTGGGGTTTGTGATAAATTACCCAAAGTCCCATCTCCAGCCAACCCAGTCTCTGGAATTCATAGGAGCTCTGCTGAATACCCAGACGGCTCAGGCCTTCCTTCCCGAAGTGAGGGCCACCAATCTCCTGTCCCTGGCTTCGCAGACCAGAGCGTCTCAGCAGGTCACAGCTCGGCAGATGTTGAGACTTCTGGGTCATATGGCCTCCACAGTCCATGTGACTCCCATGGCTCGTCTTCACATGAGATCTGCTCAATGGACCCTAGCTTCCCAGTGGTTCCAAGCCACCGGGAATCTAGAAGATGTCATCCGCCTCTCCACCAGTTGCCGCACTTCACTGCTCTGGTGGACCATTCGGACCAATTTGACCCTGGGACGTCCATTCCAAATTCCGCAGCCCACGAAAGTGCTGACGACGGATGCATCTCGCCTGGGGTGGGGAGCTCATGTCGATGGGCTTCACACCCAGGGTCTGTGGTCCCTCCAGGAAAAGGATCTGCAGATCAACCTCCTGGAGCTCCGAGCGATCTGGAACGCACTGAAGGCTTTCAGAGATCGGCTGTCCGGCCAAATTATCCAAATTCGGACAGACAATCAGGTTGCAATGTATTACACCAACAAGCAGGGGGGCACCGGATCTCGCACCTTGTGTCAGGAAGCCGTCGGGATGTGGCGTTGGGCTTGCCAGTTCGGCATGCTCCTCCAAGCCACATACCTGGCAGGTGTAAACAACAGTCTGGCCGACAGGCTGAGCAGAGTCATGCAACCGCACGAGTGGTCGCTTCATTCCAGAGTGGTACGCAAGATCTTCCGAGAGTGGAGCACCCCCTCGGTGGACCTTTTCGCCTCTCAGACCAACCACAAGCTGCCTCTGTTCTGTTCCAGACTTCAGGCACACGGCAGGCTAGCGTCGGACGCCTTTCTCCTTCATTGGGGGACCGGCCTCCTGTATGCTTATCCTCCCTTACCTTTGGTGGGGAAGACCTTACTGAAGCTCAAGCAAGACCACGGCACCATGATTCTGATAGCGCCCTTTTGGCCCCGTCAGATCTGGTTCCCTCTCCTTCTGGAGTTGTCCTCCGAAGAACCGTGGAGATTGGAGTGTTTTCCGACTCTCATTTCGCAGAATGACGGAGCGTTGCTGCACCCCAACCTTCAGTCCCTGGCTCTCACAGCCTGGATGTTGAGGGCGTAAACTTCACTGCGTTGGGTCTGTCTGAGGGTGTCTCCCGTGTCTTGCTTGCCTCTAGGAAGGATTCCACTAAAAAGAGTTACTTTTTCAAGTGGAGGAGGTTTGTCGTTTGGTGTGAGAGCAAGGCCCTAGAACCTCGTTCTTGCCCTGCACAGAACCTGCTTGAATACCTTCTGCACTTATCAGAGTCTGGCCTCAAGACCAACTCAGTAAGGAATCACCTTAGTGCGATTAGTGCTTACCATTATCGTGTGGAAGGTAAAGCCATCTCTGGAGAGCCTTTAGTCGTTCGATTCATGAGAGGCTTGCTTTTGTCAAAGCCCCCTATCAAGCCTCCTACAGTGTCATGGGATCTCAACGTCGTCCTCACCCAGCTGATGAAACCTCCTTTTGAGCCACTGGATACCTGCCATCTGAAGTACTTGACCTGGAAGGTCATTTTCTTGGTGGCAGTTACTTCAGCTCGTAGGGTCAGTGAGCTTCAAGCCCTGGTAGCTCATGCTCCATATACCAAATTTCATCACAACAGAGTAGTGCTCCGCACCCACCCAAAGTTCCTGCCGAAGGTGGTGTCGGAGTTCCATCTTAACCAGTCAATTGTCTTGCCAACATTCTTCCCCAGGCCGCATACCCGCCCTGCTGAACGTCAGTTGCACACATTGGACTGCAAGAGAGCATTGGCCTTCTACTTGGAGCGGACACAGCCCCACAGACAGTCCACCCAATTGTTTGTTTCTTTCGACCCTAACAGGCTAGGGGTCGCTGTCGGGAAACGCACCATCTCCAATTGGCTAGCAGATTGCATTTCCTTCACTTACGCCCAGGCTGGGCTGGCTCTTGAGGGTCATGTCACGGCTCATAGTGTTAGAGCCATGGCAGCGTCAGTGGCCCACTTGAAGTCAGCCACTATTGAAGAGATCTGCAAAGCTGCGACGTGGTCATCTGTCCACACATTCACATCACATTACTGCCTCCAGCAGGATACCCGACGCGACAGTCGGTTCGGGCAGTCGGTGCTGCAGAATCTGTTTGGGGTGTAAGTCCAACTCCACCCTCCAGGACCCGCATTTATTCTGGTCAGGCTGCACTCTCAGTTAGTTGTTCTTCGTAGGGTCAATTTCTGTTGTATCCTCGCCGTTGCGAGGTTCAATTGACCTGGGTTCTTGTTTTGAGTGAGCCTGAGAGCTAGGGATACCCCAGTCGTGAGAACAAGCAGCCTGCTTGTCCTCGGAGAAAGTGAATGATACATACCTGTAGCAGATGTTCTCCGAGGACAGCAGGCTGATTGTTCTCACCTACCCTCCCTCCTCCCCTTTGGAGTTGCGTTTTCATTATTTTTGCTTGTCATTCAACTGGCGGGAACGGTCGCGCACGGGCGGGAAGACGGCCGCGCATGCGCGGTGGGCGTGCCCTGCGTGTGGACCGCCCGCGAAGCTTCTTCCGGTTGGTGGGGGCTGCCGCGGACGTCACCCAGTCGTGAGAACAATCAGCCTGCTGTCCTCGGAGAACACCTGCTACAGGTATGTATCATTCACTATATTTCACAGGATATGGACATTGTGAGTTTGTAAACCCATGCCTGATTATTAGTTTAGAGCTCTTATTGTGTTATTTTATTGTACTGCCTTACTTTAGTTATGTGTTCCTGATTTTAATGTATGTATTATGTATGTTTTACTTGAAATCCACCAAGAATTTTAGATTGGGAGGAATATAAATACTTTAAAAGAAATAATAGCTGTGTCCTTTAAAATAAAAAAAAGCACAAAAAAACAAAAACTGAATCAAGAACTTACTTGAAGGGAATTAAAACTGGCTGAATGGAACAGTACGCAAAGAAGTTAATATGATAGTCTAAATCTGAGCCTGTGCTCTCCTGAGCAGTTGGCTTAACACCCCTGAACACGCTGTTGTCACTGTATGAGGTATCATGAACAGGATAATGTTAAATTACATTGCCAAATAAATGACATCGATGCCCAGTGGTGTGCACACTTACCTCTAACACATTATAAACACATTATATAGTCATTGGCAGAACAGAGGTAATCAAAACTTGTATTTTTCATGGCAATTAAGTATGGCTGTAACTCATTTTTCCTATTCCTCTCAGAATCAGAATGGGTAATAAAAACATCACTGTGGCCTTGCGATAGAATGGATGTTCTTAATCGACACAATTTGCTCTGCACAATTGCACATCAAGCACTGGCAAAGAGTTTATACAGGCAGACGTTTGAAGTTCTACAGAATTTGCCAGGATTACACGAACCTCAAGGTAAAGGTAAATGGAGAATGTGCTAGTTTAAAGGAGACAAGAACTCTATAAATAATGAGATGATACTGTCACAGCACAAAATGTAAGATATCATTGCTTCTCAGAGCTGATGGTGAAGACAAAAATGTCATTAGAGATCTCCTGTCTATCTCACACCAAAGAGAAGGATAATGAACACTGGGACAACCAGAAAGGAGTGGCAGTTACAGCCCCCAAACAAGTGATAAGACTGCATTGATCTAAGAAGATATGGGGGATATCCTGCACAGAGCAGTGGTTATAGACTAGAAAAGTGGTGATATGTTGCTGTTAAATCTACAGGAAACAGTGGTAGAGGAGATTGGGGAAGGGGGACTGACTGTTGTGTTGTACATGGAAATTCATATGTGTATCTACCCAGAGTGGGAGACTGGAAGGGCCATTTGGACTTCATCTGCTGTTATTTACCAGTATTAGCAAGTTGCTTAGCTATATATATGTTGATTTCTGCCTTAGTTTAGTACAGATTTAGGACAACATGTGTGATCCAAGTATGTTGTGTCTCTGGGGTTGCAAACTTATAGCTTTCAGCACCTTTCTGCATGTAAAATAAAATATTTTCAACAGGAATGGATTTAAGCATAGGCAATGTACACAAATTCTGAAAAGCCTCAAAATGCTGCTAACAGATTTTAATCAAGCCTGTGACCACAGTGCTACCATGTTGAAAAGCAGCCGACCCCTTAGCAGAAGCTCTTCTAAAGTTCCTTGGGTTTTCATGCCAAAGAAGGGAGCATGGTGTCACAGGGCCTATCAGTGTTAAAGACCTGGTCGGGCTTGTGCCAAATTTACTTCAGTCGAAGAGTTGCTGCTAAAGATCCACAGTGGCACCACGGTGTAGGTGAGGGAACAATAGGAAAAGTGAGGATCTGGGTAGGGACAATAAGAGAGGAGATGTTCCTATTCCCTCGCCCTGTCTATGGGTGCCTTCACATAAATCTAGCCTTACTTTACTGTAATGTAACATTTCAGGTTTATAAAGCCAGAGGAAAGGCAAAAAAGGCCCAGGGACATAGGCGGTCGGTGGCCCAACTGTTTGGGGAGGCTAAAGGGGGTGGGGCCAGGGGTGGAGCTTAAATCCATAATTGTCTGATAACACAGAAAAAATAAATAAGTAAAAATAAAAGTCACAATTAATACCTTTTATTAAATTTAGATATGTATCATATGTCAAAGAATAAAGTGGTTGCTCAAAGCATATACTAACCACAATCACTCAACTGCAAAACACTATGCACAACTTTGTGCAAAAACACACTCAGAACCTTACTGTACCATAAATATTACACTGGGCAGAACCTAATACACCAATATACCACCCAAACGGAAAATGCAGACGGTCAACAATATGAAACAAGGGATCATATCATCACAATTCTCATGTAGAGCCACAAAACACCCTAATTCATGTTTAATGTGGGATAAAATGCCATAAATAAGTAAATAAATATAAACTTTTAATGTTGAGCACCTGATTCTCAAAGTGGACATATTCCAAACACTATAATGAAAATAAATGATCTTTTCTACCTTTGTTTTGGTGACTTTTCTGATCATGCTGGCCCAGTATCTGCTGCTGTCTGTCCTCAGTGCAGGTCAGGAAGTCATCCTCCTTAAATATCTCCCTGGCAACCCAGGACACCTCCAGCCAACCCCCCCCCCTCCCCAACTCTCCCAGCAGTAAGGTAAACAAACCATAAACCAATTTCTACAACTGATTACACACAAGGCTAGAGGGCTTTCACTGCAGCTCCTGCTGTGAGGATGGAGGTAAATCAATAATTTAAACCCCTCAGAGCACAGCAGGGGAGGCTTAGCCTGTCCAAGCCTCTTATACCGGGCGCCTATGCCCAGGGAAAACAGTAAATTCAGAGGAAACATTGATCTGGATGAATATCTTCATAAAGACAGTTATAAAGCTTAACAAATAAATGTTTGTAAACCAAATGTGTGATAAGAGTAGTTCTGTCACAAGTCTTCCTGTAATGAAAATAGATGGAGGCTGATTGGTTATCAGCCATGGCATATTTGTGCATGCACTGGACACAGAATGATTGATATGCATAGCTGCATCCCCAGAGACACAACTTATATTGGCTTTGGAGTTTCCTGAGGAAAATGTAGGGATTTACCCATGTCAGAAATGATATTTAAAGTTGATGATCTGAAGGAAATGAAGCAAATTTTAGATAACATGGATGATTCAGTAGGCTAGATCAACAAGCTAAAGAGTAGCAAATCACCTGGAGTGCTTTCTCCCTCCCCCCCCCCCCCCCCCCCACACGCACACAGACACCTACTTCCTGCACCCCGACACACACAGATGCCCACCTTTTGCTCCCCCAGCAGAAGAAGAGGCTGTGGCCTGACACAAAGCGCTCTTTCATTTCTGGTCAGCGTCTGGGGGAAGGGGGGCTGTGTACACATGCCTGTGTCAAAGTACAGTTTTGGAGCAAGGGGAGAGAAAAATAGAGATGTCGCTGCTATTTTCTTTGCTTCCTGCAGCCTCATTCAAAGTGCTCATATGCTCAGGACCGCAAAACCTAGGTGCTAGGTCCCAATGTTTTAGTTGCCATGGTGACCTGGCGCCTGGTGTTCATCAAGCCTTTTCCTAGAGTATTGAAAGAACTCAGAAATGACATTTCAGATCTACTATTAGTAATCTGTAACCTATCTTTTAAATAATGTATGGTACCTGAAGATTGGAGTGTGGCCAATGTAATGCTAGTTTTAAAAAGGGATTCAAGTAGTTGGGAAAACTATAGACAGATTAGCCCAACATCAATGCTGGGCTAAATGGCAGAAACTATTACAAAGAACAAAATTACTGAAATCATAGGTAGACATGGTTTAATGGAGCAGAGTCAACATGAATTCGACCAAGGGGAAGTCTTGCCTCACCAATCTACTACATTTTTTAAAGTTGTGAATACATGTGGATAAAAGTGAGGCAGTTCATATAGTATATCTAGATTTCTGAAACCTTCTGACAAAGGATGTTGCCTCCTATCCATTGCTCTTAATTTCCTCTGGTGTCCTCACATGAGGGACTGTTGTGGAATGGGAACTGGTAAAAGATAGAAAACAAAGTGCAGGGTTAAATGGCCAGCTCTCTTGATAGAGAAATATGAATAGTGGAGTACCGCAAAGATCTTTACTGGGACTGGGGATTTTTAGCATATTTATAAATGATCTGGAAATGGGAGTGATGATGAGGTGATCAGATTTGCAGATGACACAAAATTATTCAAAGTTGTTAACTCACATGTAGATTGTGAAATTGCAGAAGGACCTTGGGAGGCTAGAAGATTGAGCATCTAAATGACAGATGAAATTTAATGTGGACAAGTGTAAAGTGATGCACATAGCGAAGAATAACCCTGGTAGCTGATCTGGATCAAATAGGAAAAGCTTGTGGTGTCCTTAAATGCCCCTATACACTTGCACAATCAGCGACAGCAGGAGGAGAATGATGGTCACATTCTTCCTCTCTGCCACCTTGGAGCCAATTGCTTTAAAACCATATAGTCAAAGCACTTGGGGCATGGATAGCAAAAGGGAAGGACCACAGCTCAATACAACACCATTTTCTTCTCCTCTTGTCGCCAATCTGCATGGGCAAAGGAAAAGAATATAAAGGCACTACCAGCTATATTATATGTATTTACTAGGATGAATGTGGGCTCCAAATGCTGCACAAAGCTGGAAGTCATGAAGTACCTGATAAGTGACTGGGAAGGAGAGGAAAGGAGGAGGAGAAGCAAAACACTGAGTGATGGGAATGGGAAAGTGATATGGGGGGTAAATGAGGAGATTGGAGGGGCAGTGGTTGTCTGGCATAATTTGAGGTGGTACCCCCTCCGTCTCTATTTCCCTATATATTACCTCCCCCCCTTCCGCTGCCAGTATGACTTCCTTATCCTTCCCCCCTGCCCCGCCAAATTAAGCTGGCAAAATGAATGGAGCGCATAAGTAAGGGCATCAGAACTGGTGCAGGAATGTAGAGAAAGTGAATGAGGGGATTGGAGGTGTGAGGAGAAAGTAAAGGGATTGGAGAGAAGTATATGGGGAGACTAATGAGTGAGGGGATTGAAGGGGCTATGCAATACTGGTGAGTAACTTCATCTTTTAAGAAGTTTATTTACCTTGGGAAATTAAATAGAGATGAAAAGGAAAATTCACTGTGTTGACGTTTATTTACTGCCAGCTTCTTTATTAGAACAGCACACAGTTTCTTTTGTTGCTTTTACAATCATTTGAGTTTGTTTTGTTTCAGATGCCCTTGATGTTTCCCAGTATGGTGATTCTTTTCAACCAACTTTTAAATTCCTGTATTGAAAACAATAGCTTAGGCATGTCTTCTTCTGTGGTGGACTTCATGATTTCAAAGAACATCCCTGTCAACTTTTCATACTTAAGAGGATTAATAACAGCATTGGGAAGATGCTGTTTGTGGCTCAGAGCAAGATCACATTACAAAAGTAAGTGCTATGGTGGCCCTGTCTATAAAGATTTTCTCCCATGTTGTGCCTATGAAGAACATGGCCTTTAGTTTTTTTCCTAGTGCTGTACAAATCTTCAGAAATCTGCACAAATACCTAAAATGTCTATTAAAATATATTTTATTGTTATTTCTTCAGGATGAGGCTCTATTTTTGTTTGCTTTTCCTAAAAAGGGCAAAGGTATTATTCTTGTATAGCTTGGTTCTCTGTGCAAACACAAAACTGTTGTAGGTACAGTGTTGTTCAAAGTACTAAGGGGTTCTTTATTAAGGTGTGCCGAAAAGTGACCTTCGCTAGTGTAGACGGTGTATTGGACGCACGCAGGTCCATTTTTCAGCGCACCTGCAAAAAAGGCCTGGGGGAGTGGGCTGAAATGGACGTGCGGTAAAATGAAAATTGCCATGTCCATTTTGGGCCTGAGACCTTACTGCCACCATTCACTTAGCAGTAAGGTCTTGTGCTTTAACTGGGCGGTAATTGTCAGCGCGTGTACAATGCTGATTACCGCCCGGTTAGCGCTACGCACGCGAAATAAAATATATTTTCCGGCATGTTAGTGGACATGTGTAAAAAAAATGAAATTACCTACGCGAGACACACAGTAGTCGGGCAGTAGTTCCGAATTGTCACGCGTTGTGCGCACGCAGGAGCCTACGCAGCTTAGTAAAAGGGCCCCTAAATCAAAGTACTTAAGTAAAAGTAAAAATAAATGTATATTTTAATACTTAAGTAAAAGAACAGTGAAAAAACATATTTAAAATTTTGCTGAAATGAAAGTAAAAAAGTTATTGCATAATATAATACTTTTGAGTAAAAAGCAAAAGTACAACAACTACAATGGGTGCAACTATTGTTTTATCCCAACAACTTATTGTTCTACAATTAAATCCATTTTGCTTTTAGTAAAATTACATTTTTGAAAATGACTGTCACTCATGCAATTGTGCTTGTGAGTCCATTAATCCAGCACAGCTAAAGAGATGCTGAACTTGAACTGCACTAGCAGAAGTAGATTGTTCAGTCTGATAAAAGTCCTTCAAATCAGGCCAGGTTGCAATATTATTGATCTCTTCTGATTGAATATGCAGCTTTTGATCGAGGAAATCTCTAAAACACTTGACTTCTGTACAGCAGAGTATATTGTATCATCATTATTGTCATTATCATCTGCATTAGTAGTGCTAGCTAATTCTTCTCTTATGTCTTCATCTTTATTATCATCGTCATGCTGTGCAATTACCAAAGGCGGCTTCCACAAAGTTGGAATCATTGTCTATTGCTGTTCTAACAATTTTTCATCTGATGGCAAATTGATGAATATCAACTGTGTGGAAACCTTTCATTCTTAAAGTCAGACAAACAGACTTCCTCTCTAAAGTCTCTATCAATCCAATGGACAGTCAACCCAATGTAAAATTTTCCATGGGATGACCAGCAGTCTGTTGTGGTAGAGACGTATGTTTGTTCACTAAAAATTGCAAAAAGCTTCAGCTTCATCTCCACTTTAAAGTGACCCAACTCATTGCTGTTCTGTTTGGCTGGAGACCAGTAACCAGTACAATTAACGCGGGCAACTCCACTGTTCTCATAAGTTGTGTTCCCTGAACAGCAACATTTAAGATGAGGTGATCCAAATTGGTGAAAGTAGCAAATGTTTTTTGTACTTCTTTACAAGTAAAGTAACAAAACCTTTACTTAAGTACATTAACTAGTTACAATTACTTAGTTACTATTGTCACGGGGCCTTGCAATTTAATTGGGAATCAGCCCTTATTGGCAGTTATGGGTTCCAGCGTTTTCATTTTCATTCAAAAAATCCCTGTTGAAACTAACACTGTAGGCAAAAATTAGATCAGTAAGGACACAGTCCAAAGCACATGCTTAAGTGAAGAACACTGTCCTGGCTTCTGTAACTCCTTCCTGGAGAACTGGGTTCAATTCCCACTGCAGCTCCTTGTGACTCTGGGTGAGTCACTTATTTATTTATTGTTACATTTGTGCCCCACATTTTCCCACCTATTTGCAGGCTCAATGTGGCTTACACAGTACCGTAAAGGCCATTCGCCAAGTCCAGTAGAGAACAAGTACAAGGTTATATTGTGGTCGAATAAGGTAGGTGTGTTTCAGGCACCATGAGGGTTGAAGGGAGGGAAGATTGTATATTGTCCAGTACGATCATTGGTTTTTGCTATGTTGCCGGGTGTGGGGATTTACGTTGGATCGGTAGGGTAAGACTTTTTGAAGAGGTTGGTTTTTAGTGATTTCTTGAAGTTTAGGTGGTCATGGATTGTTTTCACAGCTTTTGGGAGTGCATTCCATAGTTGTGCGCTTATATAGGAGAAGCTAGATGCATAGGTTGTTTTGTATTGAGTTCTTTGCAATTTGGGTAATGGAGGTTTAGGTATGTTCCGTGATGATCGGTTCTGTTTCTGGTTGGTAGGTCTATAAGGTCTGTCATGTATCCTGGGACTACGCCGTAGATAATTTGTGGACCAGGGTGCAGATTTTGAAGATGATCCATTCTTGATTGGGAGCCAGTGCAGCTTTTGTCAGAGGGGTTTATCCATCCATTTCCCCAGGTACAAATAAATACCTGTATATACTATGTAAACTGCTTTAAATGTAGTTGCAAAAACACAGAAATGTGGTATATCAAGTCCCATTCCCTTTCCCTTCCTTCTGCAGTACTCTGCTCCAGGTTCCTTCAAATTTTTCGCAGACATATGATGGAAACTTTTCTTTTAACCTCCCCCCTCCCTTTCCTTGACTCCTTATACACAGTTCAGGGGCTTTCCCCCTTATTGGCCCATTCCGGGTCCTTAGGAGTCTTTAATCTGAAACATCAATGTCTTTCTAAATCCCATTTCCAAAACCAGAAAATACTAAAGTCATAGTTCCCCAAAAGAAAAATACTGCCCTTGGCTCTTCTTAGTTTCGGCCGGGCTGAGCAGCCTCCTCCCTTTCAGTGTTTGCTTTCTCACACTGGCCCTCCCACAGCTGCTGTATCAATTTCAAATACTCAGGCAAAACTTTCTATCCAAGACAAAAATGGTAAGAAACGTTCAAACACTTAGCTCCATAGCTTCTTCTTGGTTATGGTTCTCTGCTCCTTCGGATTCCCCTGAGCCAATTACTTCCATCTCCATTTCTGGGCTTTCAACTGGCTGGCAGTTTGTTAACTCACGTTCCATAGGCTCTGCCTCCCCCCTTCCTGCCCTGAGTCCCTCCCTTCTACTTCCACCCATCTGTGGGCTGGGAGGCAGGACTTGATTTCAGAGGTTTCTCCTTCCTAAGAGGGGCATCTCTAAGCTTAGGGTTGATGGCCACTCTTCTTTTCATGGTTCTTGTGTTAACCCTAGGGTCTTATCAGGGGTGATATCCCGGATTTCCTCACATACACTCCTCCCGAAGTCCCTGCAACCCTTTGCAGAGGAGATTGCACGTCTAGACAGGGAATCTGCGTTTATAATTCTCTTTCCCACCTGGTGTTCTGTTTTGTAAGTGAAATCCTGCAGGGCCAGATACCACAGGGTTAACCAGGCATTACTATTTTTCATCTCATTTAGCCACTTAAACGGGGCATGTTCAGTCACCAGAGTAAAAGGGCATCTTAGGTAATATGCAAGGATTCAATAGTCCACTTAATGGCTAGACACTCTTTTTCAATGGCGGCATAATCCTCTAGTAGTGCTGCAACAATTTACGGCTCAAGTACAGCACTGGGTGTAGTAGCCTAGTGGTTAGTGCAGTGGTCTTTGATCCTGGGGAACTGAATTTGATTCCCCTGCAGCTCCTTGTGACTCTGGGCAAGTCACTTAACCCTCCATTGCCCCTGGTACAAAATAAGTACCTGAATATATGTAAACCGCTTTGAATGTAGTTGCAAAACTCAGAAAGGCGGTATATCAAGTCCCATTTCCCTTTCCCTCCCACCTCTGTTATAGGATAGTGCCTAATCCCTTATTAGAGGCTTCTGTCTGTAGGATAAATTCTGAGATAAAGTCAATACCCTGCAATACTGCTTCTTGACAAAAGACCTTCCTCAGTTCCTGAAAAGCTTGCTGCTCCCCTTGGGTCCATTGTAAAATATTAGGACTATTTTTTAAATATTTCAGTAAGAGGGCTAGCTCTTAAAGAAAAATGAGAAATAAAGTATCGATAGTATCCTACTAATCCTATAAACCCCCTAAGTTGTTCTTTATAGTGGGCAAATGATAGGATTGAATCACCCCCACCTTATTGAGTAAAGGGTGAATGATGCCATAGCCCCCAAATGCCCTAGATACTTGACTTGTCTATGGACAAAACTGCATTTCTTGGGGTTAACCGTCAGTCCTGCCCTTCTGAGGGCAGCTAAATTGGTTTCCCATTCCTGGCTGAAAATGATAATATCATCCATATAGGCCATGGTATACTATTGATGCCCTCCAGGAGAGTATCGGCCAAGCGATGACAGCATGCATTGGCTCCATTTAGTCCAAATGGCATACTTTTAAACTGATAGAGCCCCACTGGAGTGCTGAATGCTGTTTTTGGTTGAAATTTGCGTTAAAGGGATTTACCAATACCCTTTTGTAAGGTCTAAGGTAGACAAATATTGTGCGGACCCCAACCTCTCTAGGAGCTCCTCTACACGGGGCATGGGTTAAGCATCGAATTGAGATATGGTATTAACCTGTGTGAAATCAATACAGAACCTCTGAGTCCCGTCCAGTTTGGGCACCAGAACAATGGGGCTACTCCAAGGGCTTTGGGATTCCTCAGTAATATCCATTTGTTTCAACTCCTGTACCTGTCTAATGACCTCCTGCCTCTTGCTTTCAGGTAACGATAGGGTCATTGCCTCACTATTTTCCCTGGAGTAGTTAGTATCTCATGGGTAATAACCTGAGCTTTCCCTGGTCTGGGTAACAATACTTGCTTAGGGAGTAATTCAGATTTATGCTGGGGCTCACCACTTCCTTCAAACCAGCTGTGGTCCTAAATCACCCTCACACTTCTTCCAGCTTTCTGCTACTGCAGTCTCTCTCTCTCTCCATGGTTTTAATACATTCACATGATACTTCTATTTCTTTCCTGCCCCATTCTCCACCTTATCATCTAGGGGCACTAACTATTATCGTACTACCCCCTCCCCCTCCATCGAGCAGTACATTTATGAGAGGTGGTAGAGACCTGTATTAAAAACTTTGTCTCCTGATCTAAAACTATGTGGCTTCATGCCCACATCATATGAGGCCTTTTGTATTTCCTGACACCTTAACAGTCTATTGTGTCCTGCCTCTGTTATTCTACCTAATTTCTTTTTTAAGTTCGCAAAGTAGATGAGGGGAGTATAGGATTCCCCTTCGGTATCTGCCCACTGCTCCCTCACAATGTCTAAAAGGCTCTGAGGCAACCTTCCGTGTAGAAGCTCAAAAGGTGATAACCCCTAAAAATGCTCTCACCATAGACATATAACACACAAAAGGCACCAACTGATCCCAGTCTACCCATATCCCTTCTAGCCCTTCCTTAACGTAATTTTTAGGGTCTGATTGGACCGTTCAACCAGCCCATTAGTTTGGGGGTGATAAGCTGAGGTATAAAGACAGCAATACCAAAAGCTCTCCATAACTGCTTAAGCATCTCGGACCTAAAATTTGTCACTCAATCAGTGAACACTTCTCTAGGAAACCCTGCCTCACAAATAATTTTATCAACTCCCAGGCTATAGTTGATGCAGAGGTATTTTTTAATGGGATGACCCAGGGAAATCTGGTGCATGATCTACTGTCACCAGGTTATACACGAACCCTCTTCTACTGCGTTGTAGGGACCCATAATATCCATTCCTAACCTAGCCATTGGTTCCCTATAATGGACATGAGCTGTAAAGGGACCCTCTCCGGGATCCTTAAGGTTACCTTCTGACATTAGGGACATGACTCACAATAGCTTTTGACCTCCTTGTATACTCCCAGCCAATAGAAACGTTTAGGAGCTGGTCAAAGGTGTTGTGGGTGCCCTTATACCCCGATAAGGAATGATCATGAGCTAAATAAATACGTTTGTCTAAAAGCTTTAGGCACCACCAACTGCTGTCTTACACCTATCTCTCCCTGTTGCCAGGTGACCCTATACAGTAGGCCCCCTTTAAATTCAAACATGGGTGTCTGTTCGGTCTGCTGTGGGTTCACGCTCAAGGCCTGTTCCAAAACTGGATCTGCTCTCTGTTCTTGCCCAAATGTGGGGAACTTATTCAC
This sequence comes from Microcaecilia unicolor, assembly GCF_901765095.1. Classification (NCBI taxonomy): domain Eukaryota; kingdom Metazoa; phylum Chordata; class Amphibia; order Gymnophiona; family Siphonopidae; genus Microcaecilia; species Microcaecilia unicolor. Next base: position 263,575,938 of record NC_044031.1, on the reverse strand, counting down.
AACCTCTTTGGGAATCCAAGGTATGTCTTTCTCCTGAATGACCTGGACACAATTACGGGCATGATCAAATCTCTCCTTTTTCCTCTCCTCCCGACTCTTCCTAGGGTTTCCTGGGGGCCCCTACAACATCACCCTCAAAAGGAAAAATCATACTTAAGGGGTCTATGTCTTCGTCCCTCTTAATTTCTGCCATGATTCTGGGCTCTTGTAAGCACCAAGTCTTTCCTGTTTCCCATTTCTTGTTGCAAACCTTCAGGGAAATAACTCCAATCCCTTCCCTGTGCAAAATCGCCATCTGGACACTATGCTTATGTCCCTTACAGTTAAGGTTAACCCAGTAGAGGGGATAAGGGGTGGTGGCCTTATGAATGCACTTGATTCTAATGGAGCCAATATATCCTTCATTTTTCCCCAGGGAAACTAACTTTCTCATAAGGATTTGGACATCATGGTCTGATTTGCACCAGAATCTAACAGGGCCAAAACAGGTCTACCTTCCACCTCTACCTGCAACGTAAAAGGAGCAGCTGATTCTTCCTCATTCCTTACCCTGTTTCCTAGCAGCTAAGTCCTATAAGTGCGTTCCCTTGCCCCTCTGCCCCCCAACGAAAACATTTCCTAGGGGTCTCAAACTCTTTTCCCCACAAAGACCTTCCTCGTCCCCAAGATACCTAGTACCTTTCCTGGAACCCTTAGAGTTTTTCTGGGAGGCCTGTCCCACCCGGGCATCTTGTTTGACTGCCTGAAAGAGTTAATTGCTACCCTTTCAGCCTTTAGGAAACATTCAGCTGAGTGCGTGGCCACCTCTAGGTTCTTGACTCCTTGCTGAATAAGCCACTCTCTCATAGCTGTGAGTATAGACATGAGAAACTGTTCTAACACCACTTCTTCCATTATTTGTGTTACTGTTTTACTTTCCGACTGTAACCTCTTCTTGCCTACATCCTGCAACCTCTGGACTAGGGCATGGGGATCTTTCCTGAAACTCCAGTGAGTTTGTCAAAAACCCGCCTATAATGTTCTTAGTGAGCCCTAGTCAGTCTTTGATGCCTTGCTTAAGAGCCTCATAATTCTGAGCCAGTTCCACAGGTAGGGCCAGGTATGTATCTAGGGCTGGACTCATTAAAGAAACAGAAAACCTACTGGTCCTTAGGTCCCCACCGCATCTCTAAGGTTAGGGTTGCTGGCCACTCCTCTTTTCATGGTTTGTGTGTTAACCCTAGGGGTCTTATCAGGGATAGTATCCCTGAACTTCCTCACACTAAACAACACTGGGTAGGTAATGCCTGAATAGAGAGAAGGGAAGTGGCTGTGGTGGAACCTATGATTTCATGTGTATAGAAAGTCCCCTGCAAACATTGTGGCTGACACTATTTAGTTTCTACAAAAAAGTAATATACCTAGACTGGTGCCTGGATGGACTGATTCTGGGCCTACATTTGCAAAAGGTGTGCTATGCAGTCTGTGGGGGACAAAATTAGGAGGAATTCATGGTGTCATCTGGCAAGTTGGATTGAGCAATTTAAGTTTAAACAGCACTGACCCTTGCCTTTTCATTCAAGGAGCTATGATCTGACTACTTACCCAGAGCTAAGTTTGATAAACAAATAAACAGGTTATCTCTCCGAAGGGACACCATTTTGTTGTAGTGGAAAGGTTTGTGTATTTCAAAGACTCAGAGAACTATGCTGTAGGATCACCCAGATCAGACAGGCCTCTGAGGAGAAACCAGTTGAAGAGTGTCCCACCAGGGCAAGATGGCTGATTGAGCAGACATGAGGCAGGGAGCTCCATGGTGATCTGCTGGGCTAAAGTCTGCAGGAATAACATGGTGAAAAGCAAAAGGAAAATATGTTCCTGTCCACCTGCAGAAACATTACCTTCAAACTTGGTCCAGCAGACCCTGGAAACCTTTGTCGCTCTGGTAAGCAAGAAAGGAGCCAGAGCTCCGGAGCTGGGTGAGGAAGGATCCTTTCCGGTAGCATTGGAAATCTCACTGAGCACTGGCACATGTGAAATTCCGTCCAGACCTGGAAGTGAGAACGAACTACAGTGGCAGAGAACTGCGGTGGATACCAAAGAGTTTGTCACGGGTTTTCGCTAAAGCAGTTTCACTCAACCCAGTGTTTTTCCCCCCTGTGGGATGAGATTTCCCTTTGATGGAGGGTTGGATGAACCAGCTGTTGTTCAGGCTAAGTCTGTTCCCGATGTGAGTGGAGCTGGAGACATACAACACCTGAAAGGGGCAACTTCAGTGGGTGATATTACTCTGAAGGAGATATGTCTGGTGTTTGGAGCCCTGTGGTTGGAAAACTTGATAGCGTATTGGAAGGTCCACAATCCTTCAAGCTCAGGTATCCTGTTGTACTGAAGTTCATGATGCAGAATGCTGTGCTTAAAGGAAATATGGTAACTCTGAGGAAGTTAGAAAGGTCGGAGAATTATGACAGGTGGAAATGCTGAAGAAATATCTTAATGAAGTTTTAAAGATCTTTATGGACTCTGTGCCACCCATTATGCAAACTTACTATATTAGTGAAAGAGATTGTGGCCCTAATAAAGATGGGGGAAGTTGCTTGTCTAAATTTGACAGACTTTTTAGAGAATTCCCAGGCTGTATTATATAAAGCTACCCCCATTATTACCTTTGTCTTAGATTCCAACTGTGTTGTGGTTCTATAAAGATGTAGAGCTCCTTTTACTAAGGTGCGCTAATGGATTTAGTGCTAAGAAGCCCATTTTATTCCTACAGCTTCTTAGCATTTAGCACAAACTAATCATTAGCACACACTAAAACCACTGTTGCACCTTAGTAAAAGGATCCCATAACATCTTTGGGTCACAAAGTTTCTGTATTTCCTAACCTCTCGTAAGAACATAATCATTGCCATACTGGGACAGATTTGAAGGTCCATCAAGCCCAGTATCCTGTTCCTAACAGTGGCCAATCCAACGTCCAGATGCACTAAACTGCGCGCTAAAAGCCGTTCCCTTTCTGATTCCGGTTCCTGCTTAGCGATTTTGAAAAAAATGGGCATGCATGAAGGAAATCGCATTCAATTGAGCTGCCAACTGGATGTAATAGTCCTGTTTGGCAAGTAAAGTAAGTAAAAACCCTTGACGTCTCTTTGCCACACTGAACTCTCTCCTCAAAGTGCCTTCACCTCCAACCCACCCCTTCACTTTGCCCCAGACTCTGGCTGAGTTCTTTCATGACAACGTTCACAAGATTAAACTTGAATTCTCAACCAGGTCACCTCCACCTCTCCTTCCCTTAGTCCATTCTCTCAACCCTCCAACCCCTGCCTCCTTTTCTTCCTTTTCCGAAATCACTGAAGAGGAAACTACACATCTTATTTCCTCCTCGAAACCAACTACCTGTTCCTCTGGTCCTATTCCCATCCATCTACTTAACACTATCTCTCCTACTGTCATCCCTTTTATTTGTCATATCCTCAATCTTTCACTGTCCACTGTGACTGTTCCTGATGCCTTCAAACATGCCGTAGTCACACCACTCCTTAAAAAACCTTCATTGGACCTGTCCTTCCATCGCCCCATCTCTTTCCTCCCTTTCCTATCCAAGATACTTGAACGTGCTGTTCACCGCCGTTGCCTTGACTTTCTTTCATCTCAAGCTATTCTTGATCCACTTCAGTCTGGCTTTCGCCCCCTTCATTCAACTGAAACAGCGCTTGCTAAAGTCTCTAATGATCTGTTCCTGGCCAAATCCAAAGGTCTCTATTCTATACTCATCCTTCTCGATCTATCTGCTGCTTTTGACACTGTTGATCACAGCCTACTCCTTGATACGCTGTCCTCACTTGGATTTCAGGGCTCTGGTCTTTCCTGGTTTTCTTCTTATCTCTCCCAGCCTACCTTTAGCGTATACTCTAGTGGATCCTCCTCTACTTCGATCCCACTGTCAGTTGGTGTACCTCAGGGATCTGTCCTGGGACCTCTTCTTTTCTCCATCTATACTTCTTCCCTTGGTACTCTGATCTCATCCCATGGTTTTCAGTATCATCTTTACGCTGATGACGCCCAGATCTACCTCTCCACACCAGAAAACTCAGCAGGAATCCAGGCCAAAGTATCAGCCTGCCTGTCTGACTTAGCAGCCTGGATGTCTCAGCGCCATCTGAAACTAAACATGACCAAGACTGAACTTCTCATCTTTCCCCATAAACCAACCTCTCCTCCTCCCCCATTCTCTATTTCTGTGGATAACACTCTCATCCTTCCTGTCTCATCAGCTCATAACCTTGGGGTCATCTTCGACTCCTCCCTCTCCTTCTCTGCACATATTCAGCAGACTGCTAAAACCTGTCGTTTCTTTCTCTAGAATAACAGCAAAATTCGCCCTTTCCTTTCTGAGCACACTACCAGAACCCTCATCCACACTGTTATTACCTCTCGCTTAGACTATTGCAACTTGCTTCTTACAGGTCTCCCACTTAGCCATCTCTCTCCTCTTCAATCTGTTCAAAATTCTGCTGCACTACTAATATTCCGCCAGTGTCGTTATGCTCATATTAGCCCTCTCCTCAAGTCACTTCACTGGCTTCCTAACCGTTTCTGCATACAGTTCAAACTCCTCTTATTGACCTATAAGTGCATTCACTCTGCAGCTCCTCAGTACCTCTCCACTCTCATCTCTCCCTACATTCCTCCCCGGGAACTCCGTTCACTGGGTAAATCTCTCTTATCTGCACCCTTCTACTCCACTGCTAACTCCAGACTCTTCCTTTTATCTTGCTGCACCATATGCCTGGAATAGACTTCCTGAGCCAGTACGTCAAGCTCCATCTCTGGCCGTCTTCAAATCTAAGCTAAAAGCCCACCTTTTTGATGCTGCTTTTAACTCCTAACCCTTATTCACTTTGTTCAAAACCCTTATTTTATCATCCTCACTTTAATATTCCCTGATCTCTTGTTTGTTCTGTCTGTCTGAATTAATTAGATTGTAAGCTCTGTCGAGCAGGGACTGTCTCTTCATGTTCAAGTGTACAGCGCTGCGTACGTCTAGTAGCACTTTAGAAATAAGTAGTAGTAAATGAGCTGCTTGCTGTTAATTCATTGGAATGCGATTTCCTTACTAGAGGGGGAAGCCAGTTGGTCAGCTGTACATGCTCAGGTAGCCTTTTTTTTGTTTTGTTTTGGGGGAAGGCTGGAAGGAGATAACAGAAGCTACAGTGGTTTCCCGGGCTGGGATTCTGAACTGGAGTAAATAATCGCTTATCCTCATTTTATTGCTGGTACTATTACATTAATTGCTCTGGGACCTCTTCTTTACAAAATGTATAGGGTGCCTTTTCAAAAATAAAACCTTCTTCAGATTCACAAAAGGATTCTTTTCTGGTATGCAGAGGAGCTTTATAAGGGAGCCACAGCCATGACATCCTTTGCCTAAAAGAAAATCAAGTGCTTTTTCAAGCTGCTGGCCATCGTGAGGAGCGAAAACCGGCAGATCATCTTCCATGCACCAGCAACAGGTGGTCCACAGCTCACAGCAGTCCCAGACAGGCATTACTGACTAAATCCGTGTTGGCTTTGTCTCATCAATCCATGCTCATGTATAAGCCACGCTAGCATCTTTAGCACAAGCTAAAATTATCGTACGCTAAATGCTAGAGTAGCCCATATGTTCCTATGGGCAGCTTAGCATTTAACGCATTCTAATCATTAGCATGTGCTAGAAATGCTAACGTGCCCTTAGCGCTGCTTAGTAAGCAGGGCCCTTAATCTCTACGCTATGGCCTTGTCTTCCCTGAGGGCCTTTTTTATCCTTCAGTCATCTAGCAGTCCTACTGATTGTTTTATTGGCTTCTTTTTTATAACATACTTTAAAAAGTTTTTACTGTGTGTTTTTGCCTCCAATGCAATCTTCTTTTCAAAGTCTCTCTTTGCCTTCCATTGCCATTCTTTGTGCTGTTTTCTGTTATTTTCATTGGGATCCTTCTTCCATTTTCTGAAGGATTTTCTTTTAGATCTAATAACTTCCTTCACCTTTCTTTTTTAACCATGCTGGCTGTCATTTGGCCTTTCTTCCACCTTTTTTAATACATGGAATATACCTGGTCTGGGCTTCCAGGATGGTATTTTTGAATAGCATCCATGCCTGATGTAAATTCTTGACCTTTGCAGCTGCTTCTCCAAGTTTTTTTGGACTGATCGCCTCATTTTATCATAGTCTCCTTTTTGAAAGTTAAATGCTAACGTAATGGATTTCCTTTGTGTACTTACTCCAGAGATTATGTCAAATCCGATCATGTTATAATCACTGTTATCAAGTGGCCCCAGCACCCTTACCTCCTGCACCAGATCATGTGCTCCATTAAGGACTAGGTTAGAATTGTTCCCCCTCTTGTTGGTTCCTGAACCAGCTTCTCTATAAAGCAGCCCTTGATTTCATCAAGCTGAGTTACATTCAGGCACACTAGGTAGTTCCCTGTCCCAGGAGGGCTCACAATCTAAGTTTGTACCTGAGGCAATAGAGGGTTAAGTGACTTGCCCAAGATCACAAGGAGCAGCAGTGGGATTTGAACCGGCCACCTCTGGATTGCAAGACCAGTGCTCTAACCACTAGGCCACTCCTTCACAACAGGATTGTTCTGAACAGAGAGAGAATGGTAAAAAATTTCACAAAGAGGGGCTTAAAGGAAAAAAAGCAGAACGAGAAGTGGACTGAAGCCTTGTATGAGATATTGCAGAGTTAGAAAGTTGATGAGCAGTATCAACAAAGGGTACAGACAGGCTTGTAAGGGACTATCAGTGAGAAGAGATAAGCAGGGGCATCAGAAAAAAAAGAACTTTATAGGTTAACATCAGAACCTTGTACTGTATATGATATGGGATAGGAAACCATTGATGTTTTTATGTTCAAGTATCTTTATTGTCATTATCTGCTCAATAAACAAAACAGGAATGGAAAGTAGATCATCTTGATAATGAACAGTTTTAGAATTGTTTTCTCCCCTCCCCCATTCCCCTCCCTACCCACCCACAACATTCCCCTCCCTCACAAAAAACGTATCTAAGCTGACAGTCAAAAGAGTCAGAGGCACAAAGTGTTCAAAATAGAAAAACAAACACATTGTGCTAAAGTGTTCAAATAAGGAGGTCACATCTTGAGATACCATTTCTTGGTTTCCGAACTCGAGTGTCCAGGGAAAGTCGCTCTATCATTAGCAGGGTATACATTTGTTTTTTACATAATGTCAAGGTCGGTGGGTTATTTTGGATCCAGTGCAATAAGATTCAATGCTTAGCTATGAGAGATGCCTTGTGAAGGAACAGACCAGACATGCAGGAGCCTTCCACAATGGCCTGCATTTCATCCAAAAGGCACAGCTGTGGAGTCACCATCCAAGTTGCTTGATAAATGCTAAGATAAGCCCAAATGTCTCTCCAAAATTGATTAACAGGTGCACATTCTGACCACATTTAAGACAGGCCCCATCAGTGGGGAGGCCCATATTACATGCTTTGGATGGATGGAGATGCATCAAGAATTTATAATTCAACTCCTGCAGCTGGGCACTCTCACCCCAAACTTTTCTGCAAGGCATCCACTGAATAATTACCAAAGTATTGGGTCCATAAATCCACTACTGATTGCAAAGGGGATCACCCTAAAAGCTGCTTCTGTGTGTCATAATACCTGCCCAATAACTAACCCCTTATAGACTGCTGGTAAAGGCCATTTTTCATCAAAAACAGATTCTGAAAAAATGTATAGGAAAAGAGCCCAAAAGAGAGTGAACATAATGACAAAGCTGCAAGTAGGTATACTAATCCCGTGAGGACAAATCATATCTCTGCCAGAGGGTATCATATGGCAAAAGTACTACCTCATCATCCTCAACCACATCCTTAACTAAGACCACACCTCTATTCACCCAGGTATGATAAGGCTGGGATCCCAACCCCTGAGAGAAATCTGCATTACTGATCAGGGGTAAATATCAGGAGCACTGTGCATGGAGCCCATATCTCTTCCTAAAAAGACCCAACGCCCACTGCACAGGCGAATCAAAATATTATGTTTCACTGACTTCAGAAGTGCCCTGATTGAGAGAAATGGAAAGAGATCAAGAAATTGACTGTTTGTAAAACTTCCCATGTGTTACGTCCCTCACCTGTTCGACGCTCCTCCCGGCTAAGTCATCCCTCAGCTTCATTCAAGAGGGACAAGGTTCAGTCTTAGGAGGGTTGGTTTCAGTTTCCTAAGTCTGGCAGCCGTCATCCGGGTTGGATCAAGGACAGCAGCCATCTTGGCTAGCTCAGGGGGGGGCAGCCATCTTGGAGTAACGAGGTCAGGAAGGAAGTCCATATTTGGACGAAGGCACCTCTGCTGATGGGGGCAGCCATCTTGAATCAGCTGCACATACTTGAGCCTAATTCCTCCACTACTTAAAGCCCTGCCTTCAGTCCTTCGTTTCTTCGGCCTCATTTGTTCTGAGGAGTTGCTGTCGGAGTGCTGTTCACCGACTTTCTTCTGTTCCTGATTTCCTGTGTACCGGACCTTGGCTAGTCTTCTCGGATTACGCTTGTTTGCTGCCTGCCTTGACCCTGGACTGTATTGACTATTCTTTGCCTGTTGGAGTTCTGGTTCTGGACTGTGTCTGTTTCTTGTTATTCTTGTCAGTGGCCGTGCAACCCCGCCGGTTCCAGAAGTCCTGGTGGCTACCTGCAGCTGGGAGCTCAACTCTCGGTGAACGGTGGTCGCTTCCCAGGTGAAGCTAGGGGTTGTCTGGCTGCCTGACTGAGTGCGGTGTCACTCCATCTCTGCCGTGCTCAGTCAGGGCACAGGGGCTAACTACTACCGGGTCATAACACCATGTGGAGGCGCATCCCGTCGGATGTTTTTTTCCCAGGTTTAAAGCTAAGTACTCCAGTTACTGTTGAGTTGTTTTGCAATTTTTTTAGTCAACTTTTTCTCCTGATAATAATAACTGTTTTCTCTTCCAATTTATACTATTATATCAACAAGCTGTATTAATGGTGACTGTGTTGACAATTTGGTTGAATATGTAATTAACATTACAACCTTTCTGTTTTTTACTACAGATTGTTTGAATTATTTCACTCTGTAGGTTTTTCAGAGGGTCGTTGGCCTTTGATAAAAGCCTTATCAGGTGTGTCCACTGAGTTGGTACCCTGGGCTATTGAGGCCCCTTTGTTAAAACTATTTAATATATATCTATCGATATTAACATAGTCACCTTATAGAGCTATTTAGAGCATATCATTGAGTTTCACATGTAAATATAGGCCAGATGAAGGGGATTTCCTAGCTCCTGTTCAAAGGTTGTGTCACAATACTCGATAATCTGGTATGCCCAGTCTCTTGCATATCGAAATTGGCAAACTATATTATAGGCCCGTAAATCCGGGAGACCAAGCCTCCCCCCACCCCCCGTTTCTGTGTGCAAATTGTAATTGCCGCAAAGAGGTGTGGGAACATTTACCTGCCCAAATAAATCTCCGGGCCTAGTGATATTGTTTAAATAGAGGTGTTATATGATCAAAACATTAAATACAAGAGAGAATGCATATAACGGTATTTTGAACAGTTTGTAATTTTTAAATGAGTCTGGATGGTAGGCCAGCATAATCAATATTCAAAGGCATGAATAAGAATAGCACAAGCCCATCCGAAGGGACGCCACCTTGTGGTGGTGGAGGGGCTTCTGTGTTTCAATGACTCAGAGGGCTGTGCAGAAGGGTTACCCATATCAGACAGGCCTCTGAGGATAAACCAGACAAAGAGTGTCCCGAACTGGGAGAGTGATAAGATGGCGACCTGTAGCTCGTATGCCCAACGGCCTAGTAGCCCTCTGAAGTTTTGTCTTCTCTACGTAAATTTCCTCTCTGCAATTGCAGTTACCTTAACTGAGAGGAAGGGGACAACCGGCAGTCAGCCGCCGATGGCCAGTGTTTTGTCCCCTGAGCAGCAAGTGCGGGACCGCTGCGCAACGAACTGCCCACAGATGAAAAGGTTGGCAAGTCCTTTGATTAGCGCCGGCGAAGGAGCGTCGACTCTCTTGGACCTGGAAAAAACAACTCCCATCGCTCCCGAATTATTCAACCACCATGTCTAAAGGAGTGGAGGAGTGAGTTAGAGGCATATGCTGAAACGGAGGACGTTTACAGCAGAACCCGAATCGGCGGAACCACTCCTAAACACCTAAGAGAAATCAGCTTGGAGTTTTTGGCTTCCATGGAGGTTACATTGAATATCATCTGGAAGGCACTTCGGGACCTAACGGTGGCAGTAAATAATTTTGTTTCAGATATACAGTAATCTTATTAGAGAGTTACATGGACAATTTAACTGAACCCTTTGAGAGTGAAAAATTGATATAACAAATGAAGTTCTACATGAGCAAGAAGTGGTTATGATCTTGAAAATGATAATGGACCAGAAACTTTGAATAATAAAATGAATATTATTATAGATGATTAATATCGAGATTATTGTTTTTCCCAGAGTTCCGAGTATGACTATTAAAGTTTTCCTCAGAAATATTTCCTCAATTATTACTTTAAAAGGAGTGAAGCCTGTGAAAACTGGGATTACTTTAATCAGTGGGATCTGAGTTAGAGACTTGAGTATATGTATTGTTAAATAACTTCTGGTTTTTAAAAGAGAAAGAATGTAATCAGGTGTATTATTTCTAACTAATATTGGATAATAAGTATGTTTTCAATTAAATGAATTGACTATACACCGTATTGGGCTTGAAGAAGCCAACCAGATGATCAATGTGGAATAATTAATTAGATGAGTAATATCTTGGGATAAACAGGTTAATACCACGTTTTATTTTTTGTTTACTGTTTAATTGATCTCCTTGTCTTGTTTCACTCTCCCTATTTAGTGGTCTAAGGAAGAGAATAGAATTACCTGATTGAAATAATTCCTATACATTACCTTCTCTGTTTTTTCTGGCAAGTTGTTTTATCGCTTGTAAAAATTTAAATGGTTATAAATAAAAAAATTTTTTTTAAAGAATAGCACAAGCACCATTGTCCAGGAAGGGGTGAAGGCATCAAATGGATCATAATAAACAAAATCAAGAGTGTATCACAGCAGAGATTTGGGGACAAAAGATAGTTGAGTGTCAAGAACTACTTCTAAATATTTCAGAAAGTCAAAGAATTTTATAAGATAGCCATGGATAGCAGGGTAACAGAAGGGACAACCATAGATCTAGTTAACCAGAGAGCTAAAGAGTTTGAAGGATTAAGTACTAAACTGTTAGTGGAAAGCCAGTGATCAACAGAATCCAAACAATTCAGGAGTTTCAAGAAGTTAGGTTGAATTGGACAATGGATTGAAAGCAAAAGAATGTCATCAGCATAAAAAGTAATACCTAAGTTTTGAAGCAGAAGGCCAGAGGGGACAAGAAAATATTAAATAAGAGAGGGACAAAATAGAATCTTGTGGAACACCATAGTGAGGTGGATAAGTAGAGGAAATTCTTTGTGAAGTTTGAACAACAAAATTTCAGTCGGACTCAAAGAGAATACGAGAGAAAAGTCCCAGAAACACTAGCAGAAGTAAGACGAGCGAGCAAGAAAGACACAACCTTTGACAAAGGGCAAAATGTTCTCTTAATTTCTCTAGATTTAACTGCTGCTTTCAATCTACCAGATTGAAAGCAGCAGTTAAATGTCATTCAAAAGAGAAGTGAAGATAGTTTCAGTAGAGGGACCATGGCAAAACCCAGATTGTCTAGGTTGCAAAAGAAAAGAAGCCTCTATGTAATCGGAAAGTGAAGACAGTTTGAAGAGAAGCCGAAAAAGAGTATGTGACACTTTAGGTGCCTCCCAGATAAGCTTGGAGTAGTATTCTCGTTGAACATGTTTCATTTTTCTTAACTATTACTTTTGAATATATGATATGTTTTTCTTTCTCTTATATTCTTACTTTTCTGTTTTCAAGTTTTATACTTGTGGTAGCATTGCAAATTCAAATAAATGTAAAATAATATTTGTCCGGTATTCATATTTTTCTCTCTTTGTAAATTTTTCCCTTTCATAACTTGTTTATTTCTATTTTTATTTTATATTTATTTGCAGGTAAGCTCAGAGGTTCTGGTTTCACTCTGTGTGGGGTAAAGCTGTTCTTGTGGATTTTTGGAGATAGGAAGCTAATTTAAAAATGAACTTTAGCTAACATTTTCCAGAGTAAATAAAATAGCAAAATGATTAGGGGGTAGTGAAATATGGACGGGCAGCACATAGTGTTCTAATTAAAACCTTTAAGAAAAGGAACCTTGATAATTGTTTGTTGAGCACAAACAAGATCCTTATCTCTCCAAACTAAGCATGATTTGTCCTTCCCCAAACTAAGCATGAATTGTCCTTCTTAAAACATAGAGGGGCATTTTCGAACTGGAACGCCCATCTCTGAGGATGTCCCCATAAAGGGGCGGGGAAACCCGTATTATCGAAACAAGATGGGCGTCCATCTTTCGTTTCGATAATACAGTCGGGGACGCCCAAATGTCAACATTTAGGTCAACCTTAGAGATGGGCGACCTCGGTTTTCGCCAATAATGGAAACCGAGGACGCCCATCTCAAAAACGACCAAATCCAAGCCATTTGGTCGTGGGAGGAGCCAGCATTCGTAGTGCTTATCCCCCCTCGCATGCCAGGACACAAACCAGGTACCCTAGGGAGCACTGCAGTGTACTTCATAAATTGTTCCTAGGTGCATAGCTCCCTTACCTTGTGTGCTGAGCCTCCCAACCCTCCCCCCCCCAAAAAAACCCACTACCCACAACTGTACAACACTACCATAGCCCTTAAAGGGTAACGGGGGGCACCTAGATGTGGGTACAGTGGGTTTCGGGTGGGTTTTGGAGGGCTCCCATTTACCACCACAAGTGTAACAGGTAGGGGGGGATGGGCCTGGGTCCGCCTGCCTAAAGTGCACTGCAGTACCCACTAAAAACTGCTCCAGGGACCTGCATACTGCATATTTAAGCATCTGGACCCCTATCCCCCCTTTCCCCTAAGGTATACATATTAAGATCGACAAGTCTCTTGTGACGCAAACCATATAACCATTTTGGTCGCCAGTCTCTGAACTGCTTCGTCTTTTTATGTTCTTAACGTGATACGGGCCTCCAAAACTGAACACTATATTCCAAGTAGGACCTCATGAGCGACTTGTATAGGGGCATGAACACCTCCTTTCTTCTGCTGGTTATACCTCTCTCTATGCAGCCTAGTATCCTTCTGGCTACGGCCAACACCTTGTCACATTTTTGCCACCTTATTTTTATTTTATTTATTTTTGTTACATTTGTACTCCGCACTTTCCCATTCGTGGCAGGCTCAATGCGGCAGGCAATGGAGGGTTAAGTGTCTTGCCCACAGTCACAAGGAGCTGCTTGTGCTGAGAATTGAACTCAGTTCCTCAGTTCCCCAGGACAAAAGTCCAGCACCCTAACCACTAGGCCACTCCTCCACTCTCACCTTCACCTTGAGATGTTCAGACACTATCACTCCAAGGAGTCTCTCCTGAGCTGCTGTTATCAAACTCTCGCCTCCTATCTCATGCTTCTCCTTTGAATATCTGCACCCCATGTGTAACCCTCTGCATTTCTTTGCATTAAATGTTGATTGCCAGACCTTAGACCATTCTTCTTATTTTTGGAGATCTCTTTTCATGTTTTCTACTCTCTTCAGGGTGTCCACTCTGTTGGCGATCTTTGTGTCATCTATAAAAAGGCAAACTTTTCCTTCAATGCCTTTGGCAATGTCACTCACAAATATATTAAATAGAATTGGCCCCAGTACTGATCCCTGAGGCACTCTACTACTCACCTTCTTTTCCTCTAAACGGATTCCATTTACCATCACTCTCTTGTCATCTGTCAGTGAACCAGTTTATAACCACTATGGGCCCTAATTTCAGCCCACTCAGCTTATTCATGAGTCTCCTGTGAGGAACCATATTAAAAAGCTTTGCTGAAATTCAAATAGATTACATCTAGCACATGTCGTCACTCAGTCAAAGAAAAAAGCAAACGACATCACTAACTACCACCTGGTAGCATCAATCCCCCTGGCAGTTAAACTACTGGAAAGCATGGTAACCAAGCAACTCACTGATTACCTGACCAAATTTTCCATATTACATGAATCACAATCAGGATTCCGCTCCAACCACAGTACTGAAACAGTACTAATCACTCTTCTAACCAAATTCAAACAAGAAATTACAACCGGCAAGAGTGTACTTGTCCTACAATTCAACATGTCAAGTGCGTTTGACATGGTCAATCATACAATACTATTAAACATACTAGAATATTTTGGGATCGGTGGAAAGGTTCTCAGTTGGATCAATGGCTTCCTAAACGCAAGATCATACCAGGTGATGACAAACTCGAACACATCACTACCATGGAAACCAGAATGTGGAGTACTCCAGGGATCACTGCTCTCACCGACCCTTTTCAACCTAATGATGACCCCACTAGCCAAAGCCTTATCCGACCAAGGCCTCAACCCCTACATCTACACAGATGATGTCACGATATACATACCGTTCAAACATGATCTAACAGAAATCACAAACGAAATCAAACTCAGCCTCCAGATCATGAACTCATGGGCGGACACATTTCAATTAAAACTTAACACAGAAAAAACACATTGTCTCATCCTTTCATCTCCACAGAATACGAACAAACCCACACATATAAACACCCCAGACTACACCCTTCCTGGTTCAGACAACCTGAAAATTCTCGGTGTAACAATCGACTGAAACCTCATGCTAGAGGGTAGAGGTCTGCACGGGAATGGGGTTTGCGGGGATCCCCCGGAGTCCGCGGGAATCCCCTCCGGGTCAGCGGGAGTGCCGCGGGGACAGAAGTAAACATGCGGGATTCCCGTGGGGATGGAGGATGTTCTGGCGGGATTCCCGTGGTGACACGCGCACATACCTTTGTTTTAGTGGGCAGAAACCAAGCTCTCCTCCAGTACGAAAAGAAGGACGCCCTCAACTGCCCCGTCACAGGGACGGCCAAATTTCAAGGGGGGTTTTGGGCAGACCAAAGGCGTGGATGTGCTCTGAGAAACGTCCATTTTGGGCGTCCTTAACTGCTCCATTGCAGGGACAGCCAAATACCAAGGGGGGTGTCGGGAAGAGCAAAGGCGTGGATGTCCTTCTCGGAGAAACGTCCATTTTGAGCATCCTTAGCTGCCCCATCGCAGGGATGGCCAAATATCAAGGGGGTGTTGGAGGCATAGCGAAGGTGGGACTTGAGCGCCTAACACTTAGACATCCTTCATCCATAATCTAAAAAAAAAAAAGGACGTCCCTGACGAGCACTTGCACGTTTTCACCCGGGTCTCTCTCTGTCTCAACTCAAGTTGAATATGTGCAGGAGATTTGCTCAAGTTGTATGTAGTGAGTCTTCCAGGCACTGCCAGACCTCGGTATCTACAGAAGAGAACTGCACAGAGGTGAGCTCAGCTGACTACTTTTATTTTTTATATGTGTTTAGGCAGTTTATTTCTCTCATGGTGGGAACTGGCTGTTTGTGAGCTGTTTTACTGCAGCTAAAGCATTAGCATACCCACTTGTTTCTTTTGTTGAGGGCATTGTGCTGTTTGGGTGACCAATAATTCTCTCTATTTTAGTGTGGAAAAAGCTTCAGTTTGTTTTATGTATTTATTGCCCTTTTCTAAGATTCGGTATATTAATGAGTGAAGAAATATTTTCTCTGATTCGTTTTAAATGTATTACTCTGCATTGTGTGCCCCCTGTCCACTCCACTCAGTACTTTATACTTCCTTTTTTTATGGGGACGGGCGGGGATGGAGGAGATTACTCACGGGGACGGGTGGGGACAGGTTAGATTCTGGTGGGGATGAGCGGGGACGGGTTTGATTCCAGCGGGGATGGGTCGCATTTCTGTCCCCGTGCAACTCTCTACTAGAGAGCCAAGCGAAAAACACTACAAAGAAAATGTTTCATTCAGTGTGGAAACTTAAACGAGTAAAACCTTTCTTCCCGAGGGAAATATTCCGTAACCTGGTACAATCATTGGTTCTAAGTCACCTAGACTATTGCAATGCAATCTACGCTGGATGCAAAGAACAAATCTTGAAAACACTCCAAACCACCCAAAACACCGCTGCGAGACTCGTATTCGGAAGAACAAAATATGATAGTGCCAAGCCCTTACGAGAAAAACTACACTGGCTCCCAATCAAAGAGTGAATTGCGTTCAAGATCTGCACCCTAGTTCATAAAATTATTCATGGAGAGGCACCAGCCTACATGGCAGACATTGTAGACCTCCCAACCAGGAACACAGAAAAATCAGCACTCTCCTACCTAAATCTTCACTTCCCAAGTTGCAAAGGACTAAAATATAAAAAACACTTATGCATCCAGCTTATCTTACATAAGCACGCAATTATGGAATGCACTTCCAAACGTTACGAAAAGAATGCACGACCTAACAAACTTCTGGAAATCGTTAAAAACCTACCTGTTCACAAAGGCATACCAGAAAGAACCAACCTAAACTCCTGAACTCTACAAAACAATCGAAACACCTACAAGAAATGGACAAAATTGAACTCTCTCTCCTGATTACTTAAAATACTCTATCATCTATGAACATTAACACTAAACCACTCTGTATTTCTTCTACCAGAATAGGCGATCGCCACCACGGTACTATGTAAGCTACATTGAGCCTGCAAATAGGTAGGAAAATGTGGGATACAAATGCAACAAATAAAGAAAGAAAGAAATCAATGAGATTTGTTTGGCAGGATTTTCCTTTGGTAAAACTATGTTGCCTTGGATCTTGCAACCCATTGGATTCTAGAACGTTTACTTTACTTTCCTTCAGCAGTGACGCCATTATTTTTCCCTACCACTGACGTAACACTTACCAGCCTGCAGTTTTTCACTTTTTTGAAGAGGGACCACATCCGCTTGTCTCCAGTCCTGTGGATCCTCTACCATCTTTAAAGATCTATTAAATCCTTAGAAGGTCTCACCAGGATTTGTCTGAGCTCCCTCATAAAAACATAAGTACATAAGAATAGCCATACTGGGTTAGACCAGTGGTCCATTTAGCCCAGTATCCTGTTTCCAACAGTGGCCAATCCAGATCACAAGTGCCTGGCAGAAACCCAAATAGTAGCAAGATTCCATGCTACCAATCCCAGAGCAAGCAGTGGCTTCCCTCATGTTTATCTCAATAGCAGACTATAGACTTTTCCTCCAGGAATTTGTCCAAAAATATTTTAAACCCAGATAGCTAACCATTGTTACCAGATCCTTTATCAGTGAGTTCCAGAGGTTAACTATTCGTTGAGTAAAAAATATTTCATCCTATTTATTTCCTACTATACATATACCTCATTATACCACAATATCACTTTATATTCATTCATACTATGTATTTGTTCAAACCGTAATCGGCTAACACCGTTAACAGTTATTTCCTTGTCATGAACAGCAGATGAATACATTAACTGATGGGTTGTATCCGCCTACCAGCAGGTGGAGATAGAGATCACTGAAAGCACACAGTGATCCTGGACGTCCAGCCCCTTCTACCTTCAGTATATCTCAATCTCCCAGCAGGTGTGGACGTCGCTTTCTCAGCTCCTGGATTTCTGCCTAGGGTGGCTCCTGTGCTTTGCCAGTCGAGCGGAAGTGTAGGGCTGATGGTGCCCACTTTAAAGGCATACTTGGTTTTCCCTGTCCCTGCCTTACCCCATTCCGGATTCCCTCTGTGGCTGCCTGCCTCCAACTTTCCTCACAGTATTAAAAAAAAAAAAAGAGGCTCGCTTTTAACAGTGCAGCAACTTCTGAGGCTTTCTCCAGTGCTCCTGGAACTTCGCTGCCTGACCAGAGCTCGTTTGACTCGGTCTCCAGAGGTGTGGAGAGTGGTGCCCAGCTCCTCCGGGGAGGTTCCCGCTGACAGCGTTCCTGTGCGGGGTAAGTTTTGGCGCACCGCCGCCATTTTGTTTCTGTTTTCCACCGAAGAAGGGCAATGGCTGCTGAAGCGGTTAAGCACTGCTCCCGATGTGGAAAACGCAGGACAGCAGCAGGGCTTTGCAGCACGTGCTGCTTAGACACTAATGCTGGCACGAGCATGGCTGGCGGTGATTTTTTCTGCCCGACGGAGTTTGCAGTGGGCGCCATTTTGGTTGCGCCGTGTGACTTGACCCTCGCTGTGGCTGAGGAGTCTGAGTGCAGGGGGATGCCTCTCGAGGTTTCTAGAGAGGCTCATGCCTCTGCTTCCCCTAATATAGGAGCGGATGGTCATGGTGTGTTTTTTGTCCCTGAATTTGTGCTGCTGATGCATAGGGCCTTTATGTTAAAAAAGAGCCCTGCCTGAGCCTTCTGAAAATTTTCTGCGGACTGGGTTGCCTACAGGTTTTGAAAGCCCAGCATCTGCTGGAGACTTTATCTCTTTCCCCGAGCTGTTGGCTGAGGCTAAACGCAGACGAGTGTCCACTCCTGTCTGAGGGTGCTTCTCCGTCACCTCTTTCTCCCCTGTTGTCTGGTTTTGGGGATTCTGATGGGTCTGGCAGGTCCTCACGGGGCTGATGATCCAGAGGAGGGTAGCTGCTTGCCACAGGAGTTGGATAACCCTAAAGCGGTACGGATTTTCCACCACGACGAGCTGCCAGCCCTCATTTCTGATGCCTTACAGGCCTTCAGTATTGACGATCCTGATGTGGCCACAGCCTCTTCTATTAACCCTAAGATGGCCAGTACTAGAAAGCCTTCTCAGGCTTTTCTGGTGCATGATTCCATCCAAGAGTTTATTACAGCTCAATGGTCTGAACCTGATGGCCCCTTGAAAGTGGCTAGGGCTATGTGTCACCTTTACCCTGTGGGTGAATCCCACTTGTCCCTCTTTGGGATGCCTAAGGTGGACGCATTGGTCACTCCGGTGACTAAGAAAACTACTCTCCCTGTGGAGAGAGGAGTCGCATTGAAGAATATGCAGGACCGGTGGCTGGAATCTGCCTTGAAGCGGTCCTTTGAAATCTCGGCCCTCTCCTTAAGGGCAGCTATTTGCAGTTCCTATGCAGCACAGGCTTGCCTTTCCTGGATACAGCAGGCGGTCGAACAGCCCGCGGATGGAGCGGGTTCCCTCTCTGAGGTCACCCCGCGTGTGGAGTCTGTTCTTGCCTTTTTGGCTGATGCCCTTTATGATCTGATCAGAGCATCTGCTAAACAGATGTCTTTAGCTGTTTCTGCTCGCCGCCTTCTTTGGCTTCGTCATTGGGCGGCTGATATGGCCTCTAAACAAAGGCTGGTGAGGTTACCCTTTCAGGGCCTCCTTTTATTTGGGGAGGAATTGGAGAAGATCGTCAAGGACCTAGGGGACTCTAAATCCCAACAGTTGCCTGAGGATAGGCCGATGCCTTCTTCCAAGAGCCATTCCTTTCCCCCCTCTTCCAGACCACGTTTTCAAGAGGCTTGAAGATACCGCCCTGGGCATTCGGCGGGGTTTTCACAATGTTCCCGCTTTCAGCAGAGGAACTCCTTTCGTACGGACAGGCGGTCTGCGACGTCCAGTCAATGCCCAGGAGTTTAGGGGCATCCTCCACAATGATTTATTTATTGTGCTTGTATCCCACATTTTGCCACCTATTTGCAGGCTCAATATGGCTTACAAAGACCTGATATGGCGTCGCCATATCAGGGTAAAGAATACAATTGGTGTTACAAAGAAATCAAGGAAAGCAAGATGATCTGGTCAAGCAGTTAAAGAGTGAGATATTCAGAATAAAGGTGGATAGGTGTTGTGTTACAGTTAGTTATGGGTTCTCGTGGTAGGCCTTGTTAAAGAGAGAGGTTTTCAGAGATTTATGGAAGTTAGTTAATTCGTTAATTGTTTTCAAGTGAGTTGGTAGTGCATTCCATAACTGCGTACTCATATAAGAAAAGCTGGTCGCGTGTGTTAGTTTGTATTTTACTCCTTTACAACTGGGGTAGTGTAGGTTAAGAAAGGTGCGGGAAGTTCTTTTAGCATTTCTGGGTGGCAGGTCCACGAGGTCTAGCATGTAGGTCGGGACATCACCGTAAATGATTTTATGCACAATCGTGCAGATCTTGAACGCAATACGTTCTTTAAGTGGGAGCCAGTGTAGTTTCTTTCTTAGGGGTTTTGCACTTTCATATTTTGTTTTTCCAAATATGAGTCTGGCTGTGGTATTCTGGGCTGTTTGAAGTTTCTTAATGGTCTGTTCTTTACAGCCAGCATAGAGTGCATTGCAGTAGTCCAGGTGACTTAATACCATTGACTATCCGGTTCCGAAAGATGGCCCTTGGGAAGAAAGGTTTTACTCTTTTGAGTTTCCACATGGAGTGGAACATTTTCTTAGTTGTATTCTTTACGTGATTTTCAAGTGTGAGATTTCGATCAATGGTAACTCCCAGAATTTTCAGGTTGTTTGAGACGGGGAGGGAAAAGTTTGGGATGGTTATGGTGGTGAATTTATTTGTGTTGTGTTGTGAGGTGAGTATAAGACATTGTGTTTTTTCTGCATTGAGTTTTAGCTGAAATGTATCCGCCCATGAATGCATGATTTGGAAGCTTTGGTTGATTTCGTTGGTCCACTCTTCGGTTCCCGCAGTAGGGGTCGCCTCTCCCTCTTTCTTGAGTAGTGGACCAAGATTACTTCTGATCAATGGGTCCTGGACCTGATCAGAGAAGGTTACTGGTTGGAATTTGCTACTCCGGTTGGAGACGCCTTTTTAGAGTCCCGATGCGGCACTGCCGTCAAACGGGTAGCGGTCGAGGAGACCTTGCAGTCACTACTGAAGCTCAGAGCGGTGGTTCCGGTTCCTCCCGCCGAACGCGGCTGCAGCCGCTACGCATTTATTTTGTGGTGCCTCGAAAAGGCGGGTCTTTCAAACCGATCCTCGACTTACACAGAGTCAACGAGTCCTTAAGAGTGCGACTCTTCCGCATGGAAACCCTGCGCTCCGTCATTGCGGCGGTACAGCCAGGGGAGTTTCTCACATCTCTGGACCTCAAGGAAGCGTATTTGCATATTCCTATCTGGCCCCCGCATCAGCGGTTCCTGCAGTTTGTGGTGTTGAGCCGAAAATGCCAGTTTCGCGCCTTGCCTTTTGGCCTGGCAACAGCACCTCGCACCTTTTCCAAGGTGATGGTAGTGGTGGCCACCTTTCTCAGGCGAGAGGGTATCAGAGTTTACCCTTATCTCGACGACTGGCTCATCAGGGCGCACAACCAGAGTTATAACATTTCTTCAGACTCTGGGCTGGGTGGTCAATATGCCCAAAAGTCACCTGATCCCCCTCTCAGTCTCTTGAGTATTTGGGGGTCCGGTTCGACACGGCCTCGGGGTTTGTCTTTCTCCCCGACAACAGGCGACTCAAGCTTCAGAATCAGTTCCGACTGCTCCTGTGGATGCCCCGCCGTCGAGCTCCTGGGATTGATGACGGCCACCATAGAAGTGGTTCCTTGGGCGCGGGCACACATGAGACCCCTGCAACTTTCCCTGCTGAAGCAATGGTCTCCGATTTCCCAGGAATACCAACGCAAGCTTCCGTGGCTCCCTGCGGACCAGCGCAGCATGAATTCGTGGCTCTCCGACACCATGCTACGATGAGGGATGCCGCTGGCTCTCCCCTCGGCGCCTGGTGATAACGGATGCCAGCCTATCAGGCTGGGGAGCACATTGCCTGGGACACTATGCTCAGGGTCAGTGGACAACCATGGAAGGGGGGGTGGTCCATCAATCGCTTGGAGCTGAAAGCGATATTCCAAGCTCTTCTGGCCTTCCACAGAACTCTGGAGGGTCTCCCAGTCCGAGTTCTTTCAGACAACACGACAGCAGTGGCCTGCATCAATCGTCAGGGCGGCACTCTGTGCAGAGCCCTAGCCACGGAGGCATCTGAGATTTTCAACTGGGCCGAGCGCCACCTGGAGCTGCTGTCCGCAGCTCACATTGCCGGTCAAAGCAACGTGCAAGCTGATTTCCTCAGCAGGCATCAACTCGACCCGGCAGAATGGGAACTTGCCGAGGAAGTTTTTCTTCAGTTTTGTGCCAAATGGGGGATTCCAGGATTGGATCTCATGGCGTCAAGTGCAAACGCCAAAGACCCTCACTGTTACACTCCTACTTGCTGCTCCTGGCGGCGGCCATCTTGAGAGGCTCATCGATATCAGTTCCTGAAGGTCAGCCATCTTGAGAAGAGCATCTGCTTATTCCTATGGGTGTGCCCAATGAGGTTCCTCGCCTGTCAGCTGTGGCAGGGATCTCCTGATGAGAGGCCTGTTTAAGAACAGAACACTGTCATCAGTTTGCTTCGGCTTCTACTTTGATGGAGTTCGTGGTGTTTCCTGTTGTTTTGCGGATTTGATCATTGCCTGAATCCTGACCACCTCTTTGTTTGCTGCCTGCCTCGACCACTGCCTGAATTCTGACTACTACTTTGTTTGCTGCCTGCCTTGACCCTTGCCTGAATCCTGATCACGTCTTTGTTTGCTGCCTGCCTTGACCATTGCCTAAATCCTGACCACTTCTTTGTTTGCTGCCTGCCTTGACCATTGCCTGAATCCTGACTACTTCTTTGTTTGCTGCCTGCCTTGACCATTGCCTGACTCCAGACCACCTCTTTGTTTGCTGCCTGCCTCAACTCTTGCCTGTCGTCTGACCACTCCCGGTTGGAGTTCGGAAGTCCTGTCGGCCCCCCGGTCCTGGGGGCTCAACCCCCGGGGGAAGGGGTCGCTCCAGATGAAGTCTCGGGATTGTTCGGCCGTCCTGCGGAGCTTAGGTCCGAGCTTGTCTCATCTGTGCTTCACTGGGCACAGGGACTCACAGCATAACACTTGCTTCTTCAGCAGAAGAAGAGCCCTCGCGCTGCAGAGTTGGATACACTGGCTCAACCTTGGTCTTCGGGCCTCCTGTACGTGTTCCCTCCGTGGCCTTTGATAGGGCGGGTTCTCCTTTGGATTCGCCTGCACCAAGGATTGGTGATTCTCATCGCCCCGGATTGGCCGAGGCATCTGTGGTACGCAGACCTCAGGCGATTGCTGGTGGAGGCTCCGTTTCCTCTGCCTGTAGTCCCGAACTTGTTTCAAAAGGTTCCGGTGGCTATGGAAGATCCCTGCTGCTTTGGTCTTACGGCCTAGCTCTTGAAAGGGCACAATTGAGAGACAAGAGCTATTCTAACAAGGTCATTGCCACCCTCTTTGAGGCTCGCACACGGTGCTCCTCTGCGGCCTATGCACGGATCTGGCGCAGCTTTGAGGCATGGTGTGCTAAGAAGGCTATGACTCCGACTCTAGCTTCTGCCTCACAATTGTTGGACTTTTTACAGGACGGCTTACAGAAGGGCCTGGCTTACAATTCCCTTCAAGTTCAAGTAGCGGTGTTGGCATGTTTCCGGTGGAAAGTCTCATGCTTGTCCCTAGCGGCTCATCCGGATGTTGCCCGATTTCTCAGAGGGGCGCTACATCTCCGTCCTCCCTTACGGTCGCCTTGTCTGTCTTGGAAACTGGGGCTCGTATTGAAAGCACTTCGGCGATCTCCTTTTCAGCCACTTAACCATGCTTCTGAGAAGGATGTGACTCTCAAGATAGTCTTTTTAGTGGCAATGACGTCGGCACAAAGAGTGTCTGAACTGCAGGCTGTTTCCTGCCGGGATCCTTTTCTATGGTTCTCGGAGTCCGGTGTAACCGTCCGAACAGTGCCTTCCTTCCTGCCTAAGATGGTTTCGGCTTTTCACCTTAACCAGCCCATTTTTCTGCCTTTCCTTTGTAAGGAGGACTTTCTGGAATCCTTTGGGCAGTGGCGCCTTTTGGATGTCCGCAGGGCTCTGTTGCAGTATCTACAGATGTCAAATGAGTTCAGGAATTCTGACCATCTATTTGTTCTGTTGGCAGGTTCACGACGCGGGTTTCTGGCGTCTAAAGCCTCTATGGCCCATTGGCTTAAGGAAGTCATTTTTTCTGCTTTCAGGTCGGTCTCCGTCTGAAGCGTTTAGAGCGCATTCCATGAAGGTGATGTCCTCTTCATGGGCTGAAACGGGTGTCCTTTCTCTACAAGAGATCTGTCGTGCGGCTACCTGGGCTTCTCAGCTCTCCTTTGTGCGACATTACAGGCCGGATGTCGCAGCACGACAGGACGCGCAGTTTGGAGTGCAAGTTCTTGCTCGCGGGGTTGCATGTTCCCACCCTATTTAGGGAGTGCTTTTGTACATCCCATCAGTTAATGGGATGTGACTAAAGAATCAGGTAAGGACCTAATTTTCCCATGTAAGCCACATTGAGCCTGCAAAAGGTGAGAAAATATGGGATACAAACTTAACAAATAATAATAATATTTTTTAAAGTATTTCTGTGTAACTTCATTGAGTGTCCCCTAGTCTTTGTGCTTTTTGAAAGAATAAAAAATCAATTCACTATCTCTCGTTCTACACCACTTGTTCCTTACCCCATATGTTCTGAAATTGTCACTTTAATAATATTTTTAACATGTAATGCCTCTCCTTCCCTGTTTTTCCTACCGTGTCCTTCCTGATTAGATTATAGCCGGATATTACTATAATCCCAGTCATGGTTCTTCATGAACCACGTCTCTGTGATCACCACTAAATCCAAGTCAGCTTCTACCATTACAGCTTCTAGATCTAGAAATGTGTTTCCCATACGATGGACATTGGTATACAGAGCTCTCCAGATATTATCCGATTTCTGTAAAAGTATTCGATGTCTTACATTCCTGAGGGTTATTAATGACTTTGGGGCTTTTCTCACCCATCCCCAGTGAATTTAGTTTAAAGCCCTCTCTAGTACATTAGCTGGTCAGTATTCTCGGATGTATCCCCTCCTGCCTCATAGCAGTTTATGTATGCAGCCTATCACTTCTCTTGCATCCATGGACTTTCCCACCTCAAAATCCCACCAAAATCTCCCTCTTTCCTAAGTTTAAACTGTACCAATGAATTTTCTCTCTTTCCAGTATAAAAAAAAAACCCTGCTGCAATGAAACAGCCCACCTCTAACCTCAACAAGCAGGCTTGAAAACCTACAATATAAGGACAAACTGCAACCCTCACAGCAAAACTGGCTGAAACGTCCAAATTAATTACTTGGACACAGCAAGATCCAGACAGTCGCAACAAACATGATGCCAGCCACAAAGTTTGCGAAAACATAGTTATGAGGGCTTTGACCTCCCTTTCCTCTCTGGTATCTTCAACCATCTCTCTATAAATTTGCCATCAGAGAGTAGAATTCGTCTTCTGCCTGAATTCAGGCTCATTGGTTCTAACTATAAGAAGGTCAAGCAAGGTAAGCCAGCACAAGAACTGACAGTCTGAAGTCCAGCATAGGATTCCATTGTAGTCTCCTTTGGCTAAAGATGTATCCCAAAAATGATACAACGGTCTCTAATGCATCAATTTCAGAGAAATTAAGGAGGCAATTAGAAAGTCTCTGCCTTGGGCAGAGTCCTGAGAGCTGTTGTGACTTCTCCTACTTGGTCTGGGCAGAGCTTAGGTACACCCCACTTGGCTTGCCTCATCTGTCACAGATGATAAGAAAGATGAAATTTAAGCTTCCTATTAATGTCCCTTTAATCCTACCTGACCAGAACCCTCACAAGAAAGCCAGGACAACAAAAGTTCACTTACTGACAAATTCAGAAAACAGTAATGTGAGTGAATTCTTAAGTTATTTGCTTTCAGGTATTTTCTCGTCTCTGGGTTACTGACCAAGGTTTCTGGCTGTATTAGGTTTGTTTCTCATGGTTTTCAGGAAGCTCAAGCAAAACAATTTTTTGTTGTCTTCAGTGGGCTTATAACCCAGGTTCTCACCTTTGACAAAGATATACTCTTGGCTCTTGTTTGGATTTTCTAAAGCTTTAATGGGGATATCTCCTGTATATTTGCAAGAATTGGTACAATGTTTCTCCTTGACTTGCAGTCTGGCCATGATAGGAGATTTGTGATTCAAATCGAATCAAAATAATTCTTATTGACCACTATCTCCACTTTTCAGGGTTGAGTGCGGTGTACAGTAGTTCAGTCATTAAAAACATGAAATCAGTCAAATATCACACACACAATTCATATCCTCACCTCATACCTGACATAAATCAGTAAAAATTTTGACGTTTTGTTACTCCCCTCAACTTAATTGTTAACATTATCAAGAAACAATAGTGTTTTAACCTTCTTCCTGAAAGATAAATAGTTTCTCTCCAATCTGATATATTTAGGGAAAAAGTTCCATAGTTGAATTGTCACAAATACAAAGGTAGAATTAGCAATTCTTGAAAATCAAATGTTCTTAAAACAAGGTGATCATAAAATCAATTGATCTTGTAAGCACGATGAAAAGCCAAACAAAGTAATTGGCAATGTTTTAATAAGTAGTTCAGAAGTAATTCCATATATTATCTGAAAGAGCAATCACACTGTGATTCCGTCACAGAAGGATGTGCGTGGGTAGCAGTGACATCCTCCTTTTGGAATGCTCTACCTAAAGAATTGAGAATGATTATGGCTATCAAAACATTATGAAAACATTAAAATGGAGGTATATTTAGAAAGTTTTGGGGTATATGGGTGGTGTAGGATTGGGCTTTGTCTTGTATTCTATAATTTTGTACCTAATGGTGTTTTTGATTTTATTTTGTAAGTTGCCACAGACTTTAAGGTAGTAGAATCTGGTAAGTGACATGAATGAATGAATATACTAAAGAGTCGAAGGTAGCATCAGCCCCCTACAAATGGAGTTAATTAAGTTGTTTTTCTTTATCCTCATCTGCCGACAGAAGGGCATTACACACTTGTCTGGATTGGTCTGGCAGGACTAAAAGAAAGGAAATCAATATTTTTGTGTGTGTGTTTTTGCTTAGTGCACATATGTCTATTTAGTTAACACGTAAATCGCCTTCATTTATGTCGAAAGACAGTAAATCAATTTTATAAATAAGCTAAACTAAGTTTAAATTTCACCATACCCTTCATGGTGCAAAATGCAGTGGGTGGTTTAAAAAATCCTCTTCCTCAACAAATGTTAATTGCATTCCTTGAAAGCAGTGGCGTAGCCAGACAGCCAGTTTTGGGTGGGCCTGAGCCCAAAGTGGGTGGGCACAAAATTTTCTCTGCTCCGCCCTCCCTCCCTCCACCACTATACCCACCATTTCTCCCTCCTCTCCACCCCTATGCCTACCATTTCTCCCCCTCCCCACCTATCCCCTCTGTATGCAGCATGTGTCCCTCCCCTCCACCTCATACACAGCCAAGACTTCTCCCTTCCTCACCCCTCCACCCCTTTGCTGCATCTCCCTCACCCACCAACCAAGCCTCATCTTTCCATCTTCCCTTCCCCCTGTGCAGCATCTTTCTTTCCATCTTCCCTTCCCCCTGTGCAGCTGCTGTGTCCTCCTGTCTTCCCTCCCCCATGCGACATCTTCCCCCCCCCCCCCCCCCCCCCCCCGTGCAGCTGCAGCATCTCACCCTCCTTGCAGGCCCGCCCAGCAGCAAAGTTCCTGACGGTGATTCCAGTCGCAGCGATTCCCACACGCTGCCTGCCGGCTGCGGCTCAACAATCTCCTCGCGCTACTAAGCGCTAACCCGGAAGTCTTTCCTGCAGAGGAGAGACTTCCGGGTTAGCGCTTAGTAGCGCAAGGAGATTGAGCGGCAGCCGGCACTGGCAGGCAGCGTGTGGGAATCGCTGCGACTGGAATCGCTGTCAGGAACTTTGCTGCTGGGCGGGCCTGACCCGAAATTGGGTGGGCCCGCCTGTGGCTACGCCCCTGCTTGAAAGGAAAAGATGTAGGAACAAAATAGGTAAACTTAAGAAACAGTATACCAGATTTCAGTTATTGAAGCAGATGGGTAGTAGTAAGGAGAAATTCTTCATAATGGAGGATTAAAACAGAAACTTAGAGCAGCAAAACATAATCCATTGTTATGGAATGTTGCAACAGTTGTAGCTGAAACACCACATGTAACAAAGGAAGAAAATAGAGTTCATTTATTATTTAAAATGTATTGCAATATAGATGCAGTCATCATAGATCATTGATTCCCAAACCTGTCCTGGGGTAGCCCCAGGCAGTCAGGTTTTCTGGATATCTGCGATGAATATTCATGAGATATGCTTCCACTGTATGCAGACTTCTCTCATGCATATTCAGTGTGGATAACCAGAAAATCTCACTGGCTGGGGTTTTTCAGGACAAGTTTCGGAACCAGTATCATAGATCTTGATTGGAATATTGCAATCTGCCTTGCGATTAAACAAGATCATTCTACACCTAATCCACTAAAAAATATCATCGTGACTGAGGCTGATGAAGTGTACTTTTAGTAGTATGTAGTTTTTATGGGAGAAAGGGAGTGGAAAAGAAAAAGAAACTTGACCCAGAATAAAGATCATAAATAAAAACTGTAAATGAAAATGATTTAATTTACCATTGTGTTGATGTTTTTAATTGCTATTTGTGCTGGTCGTCATTTAAAAAAAACATCAATTTAGAGGTTAGGGAGAAGACTGTTAACTTTCATCATCAAACTGTTTTATGTTTATAACATTGTAGTTTTGTATTGAATGTTTTGGAGCTGGCATGGCTGTTTTTGCTGAACACAGGATGTAATTTATTCTTGAATGTCATCAATAAAAAATATTGAACATAAAAAAAAACATCAATTTAATGAATTCATTTTGCATGATTTTGTTTAAGGTGCTCTATCGTTGGGAATCTATCCACCACTGGAAGGGAATTTGTATCGTAAAATTTTGCATGTGCCTTCTTACATGTCTGAGATTGAGATGCTGCTGGCCATTGAAATTTTCATGGTTTCAAATGCAAGTAATATACAAAGTCCTGGTGGTTCCAGTCAGACATTTCAGATTATTCTGAAAAGGTTAGTGTGAGATCTTTGTATTTTGTTTTCCTATATATTTTTCTCTCTCTCTCTCTCTCTATCTATATATAGATATAGATATATCCAAATAACAGATGTTTGCTGTAAACAAAAATTTAATGAGAAGGTGCCTTTTATGTTTGTGTCCTGGTTGTTTGCTTCTTTTTTTAGATAGTTGTTTATTGTGTGCGTTCTGATTCAAGATGCTCTCAAGGTATGCGGAGGAGTATCTTAGTGGTTAAACAACTGGCCTATGAGCCAGGGAAGACCAGGTTCCAATATCGCTGTTCCTCCTGACACTGCTTATGACTTGGTTTGGACAAATCAGTTCACCTGCCATTGCTTCAAGTACAAATGTAGCTTCTAAGACCTATAGATCAGAGAACTTCTATTATGTTTGATTGCAACTTGGATTTGAAAATTGTTTAGTTGTGCTTTTCAAATTTAGAATCTCTTCAGTGAAGACAAGTCACATTGAGGGCAGAGACAGAGTGAGTCCTTGCTGAAATCCGAGCCCACAGCATTTATGCGGGTAAATAGTGATTTACCCATATGAATTGACTGTTTGAAAATAGCCTTTCCGTAATTTTGCTAGAAATACATGCAGTGCGGGGGGGGGGGGGGCATCGAGCATGAATTGAGATGGCCGCTTAGAGCTTGAGCTCCACTTCCCGTTATACTATTTTTCCTTGTCATAGCATCGGGTCGCTTATATTTGTGGAAAGTACTGCACCATGGCCTCATCAAGTTCTCATAAAAGCGAGGTAATGATTCAATATTCCTCTCAAGGGCTAAAGCAATGGAACCAGGAGCTGCCATCACCATGTAAAAATAAGAATGATAGCCGCGATGAAGTTTCTCTTCAAACCTTGCTGGCTGAACTGCTGCAAGTTAAAGATTTAATCAAGGATAACGCTGAAACAATATCGGGCCTTACAGAAGAAATTCTTAATATAAAGCAGCAGCAATTATCTCATTCTTTTTGTATAGATCAATTCAAAAACCATTTAAATGCTCGTGCTGATCAACTGTCATAGATTCCAAAACTGACTCAGAAGCTACAGCGACTGGATAGAGAGTTAGAAGATTTAAATAATAGATCTCTGAGAAATAATATTAAAATTCTGGGTTTACCAGAGAAATGTGAAGGACAAGATTTGTTTCAATTTTTGTCATCTTGGATCCCGAAAGTGTTACACACATCCTTCTCACAGCTGCTAGAGTTTGAAAGAGTTCACAGGACACCATCATCATTTCTTATAAAAGGAGCAAAGAGACCACGTCTGATAGTGGGAAGATTACTGCGTTATCAGCATGCCTATGAGATACTGCAACTTGCAAAGACAAAATCTCCATTGAAATTTGAGGGCCACTCAGTTCTCATTGTGGCAGATCTTCATAAACAAACTATAGACTGAAGAAAAAGGTTTCTCGCAATGCGTATGCATTTGAAAAGCATAGGGGCCAGATACGGGCTATTTTTGCCTGCAACAATGAAAATTACAATTAGTAACGCCACAAAATCATTTGAAGATCCTGATGCACTGCTGGATTATCTAGATAAGCAAGGTTTTTCACCTATGGACATTTCTGCAAAGAAGTCATCGTCTGCCTCTTGAACTTCTTATTGGTGTTTACATTTCATTTATGTTCCATTATATTGCAATCTCGATGTCAAGAGTTTTTTATGTTAATTAGACTAGGTTATTACTATATCCCGTTTTTATTTATGGGAAGCAAGGAATCCTGTGCAGAAGGAATGGATCCTCAGAAGCTTAGCTACAATTGGGTGGCAGAGCAGGTGGGGGGAAGAGGGGTTGGTGGTTGGGAGGCGAGGATAGGGGAGGGCAGACTTTTATACGGTCTGTGCCAGAGCCGGTGATGGAAGGCAGGACAGGTGGTTGGGAGGCAGGAAAAACTGCTGGGCAGACTTATACGGTCTGTGCCCTGAGAAAGACAGGTACAAATCAAGGTAAGGTATACACATGAGTTTATCTTGGGCAGACTGGATGGACCGTGCAGGTCTTTTTCTGCCGTCATCTACTATGTTACTATGTCTCTCTAAGGCTGTGAGTTTGGCTTGTGATGACACTTAAAAAGTCGCTTTTTGCTGTTTCAGAAGTTGTTTATTCAGTTATTTTTATTATTGTTTATATACAGATATTGTTATTTCTCAAAAAGCCAAGTATTGTGTTCTATATTTGTTTCTACATGGTAAGGTGTTTATTTCATAATATTGCTTCATTGACCATAATTTTTATTGATCTAAATGACCAGTCAACTTAATTTTCTTTCAATCAATATAAAGGATCTAAATAACCCTTTTAAGAGAAATAAGTTTTGAACTTATATTTCAGAATTGTCACCAGGGGTTCTTCTTATTCAATCTAAATTCTAATTCTATTCGGTTGCTCACAAATCAAAATTATACCATTGGTTCATGTTCTCCAGCAAAGGGGAAAAAGAATGGTACTGCTATCTTCTTAAAATCTTCTTTATCTTTCTCTATTATCTCTTCTAATTCTGATTTAGAAGGTAGGTGGTCTTATGTTGTTACATCAATTGGATCAATGCACAGTTCTTTAAAACCATTGCTGATACCTTCGGAAACTATTCTCATACTCCTATTTTAATTGGTGGAGGCTTTATTGTAACTCTGAATCCTTTGATAGATAGAACATCTACTTGTTTAGCTCCTTCATCTAATGTTTGATTCTGTTTTATTGAGAGGATAACATCAAATTACAAAACCATATATCACACCAAATCGTCAAAACGGTCTGTCATCACTCTAACATTAGATAAGAACATGTACAATTATGAGTTTTTGTATATTTCTCCCTGCCTATCCCCTCCCCTCCTTCCCCACCCAATCCCTTATCCCTGATACTATATACTCATCACGAACCTGTGTCTCTATATTTGATTAAGTGAGTGAGTGATAGTGTCTTTCGTAGAGGCCCGCAATCGCAAAATATAACAAGATGTGGAAGCCTAGGTTAGGTACATTTCAGGGCTCAATTTACTGATGTGCTCTTGTAAACAGTCTTCGTCTATCCTTAGCTTAAATATGCATTTAACAGGAGATGTTAGAAGTTCAGCAAGGAGAGGACGAGACCAAGATGGCGACCAAGCAGGATGCATGACTAAGTCGCTCCTGATAACTCTTTACAATTTACCTTTTTTTTTCGATGAAAAATGCCGAAAAGGAAGGGCAAGCCGAAGGGATCACTCCTCCTGAAGCAGGGCACTTCCTTGCCTGGACAGCAGTCTTTGCCTGCATCTTGGGTTTCTACTCCGAACGCGGACGTTTCCATTAGTGGGGCTGGGAAGAGCCCCACTCTGGAGAGCGATTTCTCGCTCAGCCCGCTGGGACCGTTGACCCCGACGCCACTGCATGCACCCGGAAGCGCTGTGCCGATTGCAGACAGAAGCGCAGACTCGAAGGAGTGGCGCGCTCCGGTTGCAGTAGCGATGCCCGATGTAAGCTTGGGGCTGGCAAAAGGAGCCCAGCGTATGACCGGAATATCCCCGGGGGAAATCTTAGAGGACTCGCCGATAACAACTACACAAGAAGAAGTAACTTCTTGTGTTCTGGCAATGCAGCCTCTGATTAAACCCCAGGAGGTATCGCTGGAGACGATTTGGACGGCCCTGGAATCACTTCACAAGGTTGTACCTCATTTATTACCGTCTCCTTGAATAATTCTGCACAGATAAACTCATTAAAATCTCAGACTGAGGGGTTATTGAAAAAACAAACTGACTTGGAAGGACAAATGGGGAAAATGTCTCAACAACAAGCATTAATTTCAGGGGATCGAATTCTAACTCATAGGAAGCTTGAGAACCTTGAAAACTTGTCAAGAAACCTGAATTTAAGATTATTAAACTTTCCAAGATCCAAATTTGTCACTCCTAAGGATATGTTTGTGAAGTTCTTAAAAGAGGTATATAAATACACTGATCAATCATTACCCCCACTTCAAAAAATTTATTACCTGGAAATGAAGACCTCCCCAAAACAAGACACTCTTAAACAGATTAATCCATCTGAAATCTTGGACTTAACAAACTTTCTAGAGCAGTCGATGGATAATACAGAGACTAGAGCAACCTTAATTGTTACTTTTGTCTTTTTGCAAGATAAAGAATCTTTAATGAGACTTTATTTTAAAGATATTCATCCAGACTTTAAAGGAAGTAAAGTCTCTATATTTCCAGACATTGCACGATGGACACAACAGAGAAGAAAAAAATTTTTGGATATGAGACAAGAGTCCCTTAATGTAGGGGCGGTCTTCCAGCTACGATTCCCATGCAAATGTATGCTGATATTCAAGGAGAAAAAATATGTATTCTTCGAACCTGACCAATTGCGGCCCTTCCTTGATACGAAGAAGAACCAGGTTCCACTCCAAACCATGAGTCCTGAAAAAATTTAAAAATTAGAAACTAATGCTTGTTTTCCTTTAATTACTTTGGTTATGCCAACTTCCTTTGGTTTTTTTCAATCCACCTTGATCTCCTTATATCATTCTAGTGGACTATAAAATCCATTTTCAATATAAGATTGATGTATAGATTATTTCCTTTTATTTCTGTTGTTTGAATTAGATGTATCTATTCAAAGAGGTTTATCTTTGTTTAAAATTGAAATTAATAAAGAAATATTAAATAAAAAAGAAGTTCAGCAAGAAGCTTCTCCCCCTCGATGGAAGAGTGACCCGGGGTGCTTTCCATTTCAGTAACTCCACATCTGTCTACTCGCATTTGCTTGACTAGCTGCGACCGCCACACCTGCATAGGGGGCTCTTCTTTTAAGGTTTAATAATTTTTATTGATGAATGCAGAGATAAAACAATTCCATGTTAAACAAGATAACTCAGGCAGTTAACATTGCAAACCTGTACTAATACAGCGAAACTGCTATCATCAATTTTTCTTTTGTTTCTCCCCCTACCTTCCCCCCTCCCCACCCCCCTCCGTATTACTATATTAATTAACAATGGCATATGCATGCAAAAGTGTTGTACATAACTATTATCAATAAATCTGCCT
Source organism: Microcaecilia unicolor (assembly GCF_901765095.1). Classification (NCBI taxonomy): domain Eukaryota; kingdom Metazoa; phylum Chordata; class Amphibia; order Gymnophiona; family Siphonopidae; genus Microcaecilia; species Microcaecilia unicolor. Next base: position 263,541,943 of record NC_044031.1, on the reverse strand, counting down.
GTGATTTTTGGAATGTATCAACTAGCAACCTGAACATTATGCAACAAAATTTAAAAATAAATATAAATCACTGGTGCCATTCTGTGTGCTTAGTTTTTATTCCATTGCTCTGTTATACTGTGGTTCTGCCAGTCAGCAAGTTATCACCCACTTAGCAGGAGAATCACATTGCATCTTTATGGTGCCACTATCTCCATCCTACTCTCATTAACTACCCCTCTCCCCAACTATACCTACCCCCTCTTCCTAGGGGGCTCTTCTTTAAGTCTCCAAAACTGTAAAATAGTGGTTATTCCAAAGTATACTGCCATCTTTGCAAATGCTTTGAATCCCTCCGGGGGATCCGTTGTATATTTTAAAATGTTAAATAATAGTAAAGGATCCCAGATAAAGGTGCAGTTCCATAATCGGTCCACCCCCCTACCACCCTTCGCCAGAAACACTCTATGTACTGGCAACTCCAGAACATGTGCCCCAGAATAGCCGATCCGTGGCTGCATTTCGGACAGGCCACGCTGCCAGCGAACCCTGCTCAACGTGCTCTATGGGGAGATATGTGTGTTCTCAGTACCCACCTAAATAGTCTCTCTCTCTGTGGTTTGGAGAGTCTCTGTGTATATATAAGGATTTCATAAACGACCTGCAATCAGCAGCCGAAATTGTACAATCTAGATCCCTTGACCACTTCCGAGCCAGACGCCCAAAGTCCAGCTCTGCGGTTGTATCTTTAAGCTGCTGATGGTGAAATCTCTCAATGGGACAGAGAGTTGTGCTCCCAAAGTGAAATCTTCTGATAAGACCTCCACCACATCTTCCGTTAAATCCGTCCACTCTAGGGAAGCAACATAATGCTTTAGCTGGTAATAGGCGAACTGATTTCCTGCAGGGATCTTGTATCGTAACTGGAGCTCTGAGTAAAAGAGTATTTGTCCCTCTTCCGTCAATATGTGCGCTAAGTACACTGTCCCCTTTTTTGCCCATTTGCTAAATATACTTCCTCCCTGGCCTGGTGGGAAAGCCGGATTATCGCATATAGACAGCCAGGGAGACACTCGGGCCTAAAAATGATGGTGTCTACACATCCATCGCCAAGTTTCCCTTAGGGCCCTCAGCAGTGGATGTCTTTTGAAGGCATCAGTGGGCAAAGTATCCCCGGAGTGGAGTAGATGACTAAAATGTGTTCCCGGAAACAAGGAAGTCTCTGTCGGGGTAAGGGAGAAATCAGAGGTCCCACGGTACCAATCGTTAATATGCCGCATAGAACAAGCGACAGTTAATAGCTTGACATTCAGGAGGCCCATACCCCCTCCATCCCGTGGGGCCGCTATCTGATAATACAGTATTCTAGGTTGTTTCCCCTGCCATAGTCTTGTATTAGCCTTCTCAGTGTTTTTTCATCCCAGGTCTTCAAAAAGAGGGGCAATTGCTGGAATACATATAATCATCTAGGGGCAATCATCATGTTGAATAGTGCAATTCGACCCCATATAGTAAGTGGCAGTTCTCTCCACATGGTCAACTTGCTTTTAGTCATGTCTATCAGTGGATCAGTATTATCCCTGTACAGAGAGGATTGATCACACGAGAGGAACACCCCTAAATATTTCATTTTTGCATCTATCCATCTAATGGGGGACTCCCCCCTCCATTTCACTCTAACAGTAACATCTGTGGGCATTGCACATGACAGTGAGATTGAGATGAAACCCCGATAGCAAACCATATTCTTTGATCACCCTCTAGGCTGCCTCAAGTGACTGTTGTGGGTTCGTCAGAACCAAGAGAACATCGTCTGCATATGCTAGGGTCCGGATCTCTTGCTCCCCTACCAATACCCCACTAATCTGTGTGTCAGAATTTAAGAGTCGGAGCAGCAGTTCTAATGTTAAATCGAACAATATAGGGGAGAGAGGGCAACCTTGCCTCGTACCTTGACCTATTTGGAACCCCTGTGAAATTCCACCATTTACCGCTACATGTGCCTCCATACCAGTGTAAAGGGCTTGTATTGCCTGCATTAATCCAGCCGGGAGTGATATCCATTTAAGTATTTGAAACAAAAAGTCCCACCCAACCCTATCAAATGCTTTAGTTGCATCTAGGCTCACTATTATCCATGGAGTTTCTTGATATCTACATTGGGCCATCGCTAACAGGGTTCTCCTGATATGTAGGACCGAATGTCTCTTGGGGATAAATTCCACCTGCGCTGGCCCTATAACACTAGGTAAGCAATTCATAAGCCGCACTGCCAGAATCTTTGCTAATAGCTTAATGTCAACGTTAATTAGGGAGATGGGTCTATATGATTCTGGCTCCTCTGCAGCCTTCCCTGGCTTCAATAGCAAGGAGATACATGCAGTATTTTCGTATAAAGGAAATTTCCCTTCTCGGATAACCGCTTGATGATATTCAAACAGGGGACCTATCAAAGAATGTTGCAGAAGTTTGTAGAATTCCCCTGAATATCCGTCCACCCCTGGTGCCGAGAAAGACTTTAGCCCCTTTATTGCCTCCTGCAACTCTTTTGGTTGTAGTGGGGAATTTAGATGCGATATTTCCAACTCTCCCAATTGTGGCATTTGGGCCTAAGTAGGAAGTCTCTCATTTCTGCCTCCCCCCCCTGACTGTTCAGGTGTGTAAAATTGCTTGAAATGTTCTTGTAGTATCATAAGTATCCTATACAGCCTATTTGTGATAGCCCCCATCTTGTCTTTCAGCATTGAAATTGTTCTATTCCCTCCTTTTCTCTAGCTAGCAGTCCGCCTACTCTATTGCCAAATCTCTGGAACTTATATTTTTGAAAGATCCGATGTCTCTGCATTTTCTCATGTATCAATGAGTTGATGGCAGCCTGAATAGATAAGTAATTATCTCTATGAGCTTCAGTTGGTTGCACTACATAGCGGCGCCTGGCTTTTTGAAACTGTTTATATGTACAAGGCTTATTGCAGTCCTTTTGCGTCTATCTGCCACAGGCAATCAGTTCTCCCCAAAGCACTGCTTTGCCGGTACACCAGAACAGCTGGGGGTTAGACTTATGGTCTCTATTGTTTAGCTCAAATTCTTAGCTCCTTCATCTAAATGTAGATCAGTTCTTCAGAAAATTATGGAAGATTTAAACTTACATGATATTTGGAGATTATTAAATCCAACAACTAAAGATTACACTTCTTATTCTATTCCCCTTAAAGCTGTCTCAAGGATTGATATGTATTTAGTGTACTGTGGATTAATTTCGGATATTACTGCTACAGATATCTTGCCAATGATTATTTCAAACCATGCACCTATACGCTTGTCATTATGAATTTCAGGTCCAGAAAAGCCTCCCATAGTTTGGAGATTTAATGCAAAATTAATTAATGAAGAAGGCTTTAAATAGACTATTGTTAAAGGTATTGAAGAGTTTTGCTCTTTTAATAAAATAGAAGATACCTCTTTGCCTAATTAGTGGGATACTTTAAAGGCATACATAAGAAGTATCATCATAAACTTTACTGCAATGTGATATAAGAAACAGAAAGCAGAGCTATTCAATTTAGAAACAAAAATTAGATCCTTAGAACTTGAATATACTTCTAATTCAGAATTTGGTATTTTTCAAGCACTATGTAAATATCGTTCAGACTATAATTCTATATTATGGAAAATCTCTTATCATCAAATGGCTATCTTTGGAGCAAAGTATTACTCAGAAAATAATAAGATGGGTCGTTTGCTGGCTAATTTGTTGAAAGGAAAAAGGAGTAAAACAAAGGTGGCTTCTTTTAGAGACCCAGGTAGTAATTCTATAGTCAGAAATGATTCCAAAATATTGAAGCTATTTTAAAATTTTTATAAAAAGTTATATGCTTCAGAACTATCTGCTTCAGATCATACTATTAAAGATTTTTAAAAATAATTGCCATTTCCTAAATTGTCACAATAACAAATACATATTTTGAATTCACATTTTACAACAAAAGAGATTGAGCAAGCCATAAAATCTTTGCCTTTGAACAAATCACCTGGACCGGATGGTTTTATAGCTGAATATTATAAATTTTTTGCTAAAGAATTATCTCCTCTGTTATTAGATCTTTTTTCTGGTGTTTCAGGCCTGTGTGCAGTTCCTGCTAGGCAGTGATGATAGCACTAAATGCAAGTGCCGTGGTGGGGATGGGTGGAGGGTAACGAAGATGGGGAGGTGCCAGAACTGTGGGAGGGGAGAGAGGTGCTAGACATATGAGGGGTTGGAGGGAAAAGAAGAGGTGCTGGACATGAAGGGGGGGAGGTTGGAGGGAAGGGATAGCGGCACTGGGCATTTAAGGAGTGCTGGAGGGAAGAGATAGAGATATGGACCTACAAGGGGAGGAGAGGGAAGGAAGAGAGAGAGGTGCTGGATGTGCAAGGAGGGTGTGTGAGGGAAGGAAGAGAGATACTGGATATGTGGGAGGGAAGGGAGAAAGGTGCTGGATATGCAGGGGGTGGAAGGGAAGGAAGAGAGTTGCTGGTTATGCAGGGGGTGGGGGAGGGAAGGGAAAGTGGTTCTGCATATGCAGGAGGGCACGGGGACAGGTGCTAGACATGCAAGGGGGACTAGAGAGAAGGGAGAGAGGTGCTGTGGATATGCAGGGGAGGGCATGAAGGAAGGGGGAGAGATGTGGACCTGCAAGGGGGGCTGGAGTGAAGGGATAGAGAGGTGCTAAACCTATGGGAGGGGGAGGGGTTATAGGGAAGGGGGAGAGATGCTGGGCCAAGGTGATAAAGGAAGAGGGGATCAAATTCTGAACCCACAGTGGCAGAATGAACCAGATGCATAAGGGGGAGGGAAGAGAGAAGGAGAGGAGCTGGTTGGGGTGGGGTCAGAGAGGAGAGGGACACATTGGTGTGGGGAGAGAAAGGGGGACATAGGGAGGTATAGAGAAACAGAAGGAAGATGATGGGCATTGGATGGGAGCATGGGGACAGGAACACAGGTGAGATGCTGTATTTGGATGGCATATGGGCACAGAGGGGCAATGCCTGACACGGGGGGGAGGAGAGGGAGATAGGGAATAGAGATACAATGAACACAGAGGGAAGATACCAGACAAGGGGGAGAATATGAATACAGAAGGGAGATGCTAGGCAATGGGGTACATGGGTGCACAAAGGAATGATGGTTGCTGGGATATGAACACGGGAGATGCTGGACAAGGAAATATAGGGACACAGAGATGGGAGATGGATGGTGAACATGGAGCGAGAAGAAATGTCAAACGGACAAGATCTTTTGTGTGGCCTGCCTGATAAGTAGCATTTTGCACCAGCTACCTGAAAGAACAAGCACGAAACATATCTAATAATACATGTCCCTTCTCTAAAAACAAATCATAAGGATTATTAAAATTACCTAAAATACATAACTCTTCTAATCCTACTGGGAGTTGTGTCAAAAGATCAAATAAAAACAAACAATCCTGCATTAACAACCCTGGTGGACAATATATTCCACAAAAGGACAATAGTCTATTAGTTACCAGTAACACATCTGCTCCACAATCAACTTCAAAGTGCACTTTTTTGGAGGATCTGAGCAGCAAGAAATAATACTTCTCCCCATCTTTTATATGTACAAAATGTCCATTCGCACCCAATGTTTTTTGGACAACATTGCTTCACAATAGCAAGATCAGATTTCAACAACCATGACTCAGTAATACATAAAATGTCTAAACTATAATCGTGAATTAAATCTAAAATCAAATAGTTTTATTACGTATTGGCCTAGCATTAATCAAACCTACCCTCAACACTTCCCCATTCTGGACAAAATAATCTCAAAGTTCTATCTGCCTCAAAGCTGAAGTATCCCCCGGACACTCTCTTTTACTAGGTAGAACAGAAAACAAATCCCTGTACCACCCCTTCCCCCAAACCACTTCAGTACTAGACATAACAAACTCTTCTCAAGTCCACCTGAAGTCCACTCTAAGGAACTCCTTTGTTGGCGTGTCTCCCCTTAATTTAAACCCACATGCCCCTGTGACATCACAGGGGGTGGAGCCAGCAATAGTCCAACAGGGGAAGCAATGGAAAACCTCGGAGCAACAAGAGGATTTCAAGCAAGTGCAACACACATCTCTGTAGATGGAAACAGCAAACAGAAGGGCTCCAGCAAGGCTCAAGATGACAGTATTGTTACAGTTTTAGGATATAAAGAGGAAAGTAGGAATAAATACGTTCAGAATTGCTTGGAAAGGAGAGGTCATGTGTCCTTTTTCCCTTTCTTATCTGAATTACTGAAGAATGGTTGGAATAGAGTTATCTCCTTAATTGTTAGTAACCAGTGATATTCATTTCCAGTCCACAAGGGCCACCAACAGGTTGTGTTTTCAGGATATCCCTAATGAATATGTATGAAAGACATTTGCATTCAGTGGAGGTAGTAGGCATTCAAATCTCTCTCATGCATAGTCGTTAGGGATACCCTGAAAACCTGAATCATTGGCAGCCCTCGAGGACTGGGAATGAATAGCTAAACCACACTGAGCCCGCAAAGAGGTGGGAAAATGTGGGATACAAATGCAATAAATAAATAAATAAGCATTAGGCGCTAGTGATTGAACCTTAACTTTTCCTTCTTTCCTATTGCTGGTTGTCTTTTCCTGAGCACAGTTGACATGCTTTCTCCCAGCTCACCCTGCCTTGTATTCTTTCTTTAGGTTAGTCATTCATTCCTTTCTCCCACACTAGAATAGTTCAGTTTTAGTCCCTGCTCACAATTTATTACAGCATGATTGACATTTATATACCTACAAGACCAAAAGCTACTGAAGTGATATGCATTCAGGTACAGTAGGTGTTTTTCTGTCCCTGGAGGCTCACAGTCTGCTTGAACCTGAGGCAATGAAGGATTGAATGACTTGCCCAAGATCACAAGGAGCTGCAGTGGGATTTAAACCAGGCTTCTCTGGTTCTCGGCCCACTGCTCTCATAAAAATTCCTAATTCAACATGTTTTAAAATAATTGGTTACGGTATTTCATTAATTTTGTCCTTTATGTACCATTTGCCATTCAGAATATCCCACACCAATGCATATACACTGTGTTGCTGAGAACCACTTTTTCACTGGTTTTTCTTTTGGGTTTTTTTTATTCACAGATGTGTAGAAGATAAACTACAAAGTAAAGATGACTACCGAACAGCAATGGAGAGGCTGAGGCTCGCTGTCCGATTATCAACTCCTAAGCTTCTCGTTAAGCATATGACAGTAAATGTTGCTATGGAACAGGTTTATGTTTTGGAACATTCTGCTGCTTTAAAATGGCTGAAAGAAAATATGAAGTGGGCTGGTAAAGTCTGGCTTTGTCAGTAAGTTTAACTAACAAAAGAATTTTTTCAAGGACAGTTAATCATTGTTATGTGAATACAGAACAAAAAAAATCAGTAGAGTTCCAACTATATAAATAGTCTGCCTTATTAATTTTCAACATCCCCAAATGTGTAATTTCAGGGTAGAGTTGGTGTAAATTTTACAACTATGTAGCAGCAAAGGCTTGACTCATCTAGGAGATCCAGTTCACACTGTACTGCTGGTGAGTCTCACTAGTGCTTATAAAATTATATTTGCATAATTTGTAAAGAAATGCCAACTAGATAGGTATTCTGAAACTTAGAAATTTCTTTTAAAATGTTAAACAACTGTATATGTGAATATTTCATGATGCATAGTTTCCTCTTTTAACACAGAAATTTCCATATGATAGTGACTACTGACCAGTGGCTGGGCAGCTTTCAAAAAGTTCATTCAGCCAATGGCAGGGCAGATATGAAGTTGCTCTGTGGCATCACAATGTGTTCACGTCTGCAGGATTACAACTCAACTGGCTTCTTTTCCTTTAGGCTAGTACTGATGCAAAAAAAACCACAAAACAGCTATTCTAAGTGTTTACACTTCTTCAGTGGAGTTATAAACTGACATTGTGTCATCTTTTGCCTAAAAACAGCTCACAAGCAAAGTGTGGGATGGTTTCACATTGTAAAACAAAGTGGACAAGCCAGTGATAGTAACTATGATGTTAAGGAGCAATTGAGTTTACAGGTTTGCAAGCTGAGAGTTTGAAGCTCCAATATTCTGAGGTTTGTCTACTTTCACTTCAAAAATGTATATTTTTTCATTGATATTACATTTTGAATAAATCAAGCAACCTTCACATTAATACCACAGAGTTTGTATTGTGTATTCATTCAGTCTAATAAGGTTGTGATTAAAAAGGAGATGGAAAATTTTCTATCATAGTTCAAATGTAGATTAAAAAAAATTTGTGTAGCATGATGTAAGCACACAAACCTGCTTAAAGGCAGAGGGCAAGCAATATGACTTTTAAAGGGTTTTTTGGCCATATTTTTCTATAATTTAACATAGTAAATGATGGCAGATTAAAGACCAGAGTGGCCCATCTAGTCTGCCCAGTATGGTGGTTAGGTTTGTAACTGATGTTCTGTGTAGGTTACCCCTCATGTCTTCTTATTAGTGTATTTCATTGCTATTCTGAAATGAAATGTCTACTCTTGGTTTCTATCATCTTGCCATCTGTGGCTTAGCCGTGGGTGGGTTAAGGCCCACCCACTTTTGCCCAAGGCCCACCCAGGAATAGTGCACCCTGACCACTAATGATCTGGCTTCCCTGGCTGGCTTGCTGCTTTCTCCCCGCTCCCACTCCTGTCCCACAGGTCCGGCACTTTTGTTCTGCCCTCTCCAATGCAACGTCTTGTTTAGGGTAGGACATAGCAGAGAGAACCCGGAGCCGACCTGTGTGTGTGAATGGCTGCTGGGTAGCACCAATACTGTAAGTTGGAAGGACTGAGGCAGAAGCAGGGAGGAAAAAAAAAGACAGAGGTGCTGGAGAGAAGGGAGTGAAGTGCTAGACCCATGGGGGGGCTAGAGGGAAGGGAGAGAGGGGCTGGCTGGAAGGAAGGAAGGGAGAGAGGTCTTGGACCCATAGAAAGTGGGCTGGTTATTGGGAAGGAGAGGTGCCGGACCTGTGGGGGGGCTAAAAGGGTGCTGGACCCATGGGAGGAGAGCTGGAGGGAAGGGAGAGAAGTGCTGGACCTTTAGGAGGGGCTAGAGGGCTGGCTGGAGGGAAGGGATAGAGGTGCTAGACCCGTGGGAGGAGGGCTGGAGGGAAGGGAAAGAGGTGCTGGACCTGTGGGAGTGGGGGGGGGGGTTGATTGACGGAAGGGAGACAGGTGTTGGACTCATGGGAGAGGGAAGCTGACTTGCTGGAAGGGTGAGAGGTGCTGGACCTCTGGGAGGGGAAAGGAAGGATGGAAGTGAAAGAGCAAGCAAAGGGATAAAGGAACAGGGGATCAAATACTAAACCCATAGCAAAAGTGAGAAAAGGAGGGAGGGCAGGCAAGCCAGATGCTGGGGGGAGGGAAGGAAGAGATTCTTTGTCATCAACAGCAGATGAATCCATTAACTGATAGGTTGTATCCGCCTACCAGCAGGTGGAGATAGAGAACACTGGATGCCCAGCCCCCTCTGCCTTCAGTATATCTCTATCTCCCAGCAGGTGTGGACGTCACTTTCTCAGCTCCTGGATTTTGGCCTGGGGAGGCTCCTGTGCTTTGCCAGTAGAGCGGGGGGTGTTGTGGCTGGTGGTGCCCACTTTAAAGGTATTCTTGGTTTTCCCTGTCCTTACCTTACCCCATTCCCCCTCCTCCCGGAGTTCCTCTGTTGCTGCCTGCCTCTAACTTGTGGAGGAAACTCGACTGGAGCACTGCTGGTCCGGAAGCAAAACCATTAAGAGAAAAGTGTCAACGCGTGGGATGGAGGCTGCTGGTGACAATGAGGCTGTCCCAAATGGCGAGGAGCCTTCGGCGGTGTCAAGAAAAGAAAATTCTCATCCAAAAATACTCCATTGGTATTGCTGTAAAGACCAACTGGGTGATATACAGTATGATAATTGAGCTTTACAGCACAGTGTTATCTCCATCTGTTTTTCCTTAAATACTGCGCCATTTACACCGTTATTCCTGCAGCTTAATCTCATTTATTTTTGTATTACAAATTCTGCATTAATACCGCACCTAAACTCCTATTCTGTCATATACTGCCATCATCATTGATTCCTGTAGTGTTTTACAATAAAACGAAGTTAATGCCTTGCTGAGGGTTCTTTAGATCTAGATCTAAAGTACCACGCTTATGACCTCTTGGCAACCATCTTAAGATAAAATACAGCCTAAGTACTTTAATTCTTACTGTTCCTTCCAAGGAAATAACATTATAACCTGCTTCCTTTTGCCAACGGCATGAACTCTAACTAGTATCCTACCAAGAACTGCCAATTCAGATTTCCCTTCCCTGTAGCCCCCCCCCATGGGTCACTTTACTAGCCCTTATCAGGAGTGCTAACTGACATTATTTAGCACTGTCTTATCTTGAAATCTTAAGTCGAATTAATGTTGACTGGTATATCTGATACTGTTATATGCTTTAATTGCAGATAATCGTGTTTAGCTGATGCTATTTCTAAACAGTCCTAATATCAAACTACTGCATCTCATAGCACTATTAACGACCTTTAGCTGTGTCACTAATACTAACCCTCACCAGGAAAATTAATTGGTATATACTGTCAGTTGGCATTATCTAACACTGTCTTTATCCTGGAATTTGAATTACTGCTGATTGTGCATACCTAATACTGTTATACGAAAAATAAAAAAGGTGGGAATATAAGCCAGGCTATCCAAAGAATGGAACCAAATTATCTTTTAAAAAAACAAAGTTTAATAATTTCCAAACAAATAGTAATGTAACAATCACACATTAAAAATGACTCGACACAACGTTGTGTTTCGGCCGAATAGGCCTACATCAGGAGTCTTATTAATCAAGTTGAAATTGAATATAACACATCAAAGGAATCTCAAAACGCAGATAAAAGATTCCAAAGATCTTGCAGATAAGATCTTTAAAATGGTCTTGAAAAAGACCGTTGCACAAGTGGACCGTCTGTCGCAGATAAAAGATTCCAAAGATCTTGCAGATAAGATCTTAAAAATGGTCTTGAAAAAGACTGTTGCACAAGTGGACCGTCTGTCGCAGTGATCTCAGCAGTTATAACTGCTGAGATCACTGCGACAGATGGTCCACTTGTGCAACGGTCTTTTTCAAGACCATTTTTAAGATCTTATCTGCAAGATCTTTGGAATCTTTTATCTGCGTTTTGAGATTCCTTTGATGTGTTATATTCAATTTCAACTTGATTAATAAGACTCCTGATGTAGGCCTATTCGGCCGAAACACAACGTTGTGTCGAGTCATTTTTAATGTGTGATTGTTACATTACTATTTGTTTGGAAATTATTAAACTTTGTTTTTTTAAAAGATAATTTGGTTCCATTCTTTGGATAGCCTGGCTTATATTCCCACCTTTTTTATTTTTCGTATAACAGTATTAGGTATGCACAATCAGCAGTAATTCAAATTCCAGGATAAAGACAGTGTTAGATAATGCCAACTGACAGTATATACCAATTAATTTTCCTGGTGAGGGTTAGTATAACTGCTGAGATCACTGCGACAGATGGTCCACTTGTGCAACGGTCTTTTTCAAGACTATTTTTAAGATCTTATCTGCAAGATCTTTGGAATCTTTTATCTGCGTTTTGAGATTCCTTTGATGTGTTATATTCAATTTCAACTTGATTAATAAGACTCCTGATGTAGGCCTATTCGGCCGAAACACAACGTTGTGTCGAGTCATTTTTAATGTGTGATTGTTATATTACTATTTGTTTGGAAATTATTAAACTTTGTTTTTTTAAAAGATAATTTGGTTCCATTCTTTGGATAACCTGGCTTATATTCCCACCTTTTTTATTTTTCATTTCACGCCTCGTGGGATCTATTGAGTTCTCCACTTTTTGTGGATTCTCTTTAGATAATACTGTTATATGCCTTAATTGCAGTCAATTGTGTTCAACTGATGCTATCTTGAGACAGTCCCGTTATCAATCTACTGCATTTTATAACACCATTAATGACCTTTAGTTGTGTTACTAATACTTCCCTCACCAGGATATCAATTGGTACTATAAGCACTATCTTCATCTTATAGTTTGAATTGTTATGCTGATGATTGTGCATTTCTAAAACTGTTTTCATCTTGGAAGTTGAATTGCAATGCTAATGATTGTGTTTATCTAAAACTGTTATACACTTTATGCAGTTAGTTAGATTTAGCTGACGCTTCTTTTCAGATAATCTTATCAATTTACTGCATTTATTAACTAACCTTTACTCTTTGAAAAATTTTCTCAATAACCCATCTTAATGCACCATCTCTGTTGAATCCTAGTGAACCCAACATTCACAAGAAATAATATCAAGATGAATATTACTAATCTATTCTTCATCATATACTCACTCACCCTAATTCACCACATGCTTTCCACCCCCCTACCAGAAACTAATAGCATTCCTACAATATACATGTCTTACAGACCATCCAAATACAATACGCATCACCATAATAATAACAACAACCAAAATAATGGAGGCATCACCTCACCTGAACAACATCAAAACAAAGGAAATAAGGATCTGAATAAACCTCTACAACAAGTCAATAGACAACTAAGAAATATCAACATAATCCCTAACCTATCTGATTCCTTTCAAAAAATCCAAATTGGATACACAAATGCTAGATCAGCCGTTAACAAGACAGCAATATTAACAGATTGGATCAACGACGGTAACCTTGATTTTTTTTTAATCATCAATGAACCCTGGATTCATTTCCAAAATGACCCAATATTATTAGATCTCTGCCCTCCAGGCTACAAAATAACCCACTGGCCTAGAAATGGAAAGAGAGGAGGAGGCATTGCATTAATATACAAATCCCACTTCATAGTAACAACTATAGCAGAATCCATAACTCCACAACTCGAAATTGCCTCACTTAATATCAATCATCCTACACTACTCGACCATCTAAACATTATTCTATTTTATAGACCTCCAGGAAACTGGCAAGAATGTCAACAACATCTTATGGACTTCATCTTGAATGCTTGCTTATCTAATTCTAACTTGATTATACTAGGAGACATAAACTTACATCTAGAAGATTACAATGCAAAGAACACACAAGAATGTAAAGATTTTTTCCAACTCTGGAATTTCAATTGGATAAATACTCAAGCAACCCATATCAAAGGTCATGCGCTTGACCTCATCACACACAAATTATCTTCTTGTAACGATGGTGACTGTTTCCTTGTCTGTGCTCACCTCACCCTGGCTGCTATGGACTGTCACCCGTTCCAGACTTTTGCCCAGTTCGGTCCGGATCTTTCCGGGTGCCAGACTTGCTTTTCTTGTTTGTGCCTGAACAGCACCCGTAGCTGCCTTGTGATTCCTGCAGCTTGAACTTCAGTTGCTAATGGACTTTATTAACCACCTAGAAACTTCTGTGTTTGCCTTTGCATCGTCTAAGGTCCCTGGTTTGTTGGTGCTTTGTTGCACTTCTGCCTAGTCTGGTTTCTTGTCCGGTTCTAGTTAGTCTGTGTGTAGGTTAGCTTAGGTTTATTGCTTATTTCCCTAGTCTTGTTTCTGGTCTGTATTCCTTGTCTAGTTTCTGTTTGTCTGTGTTCTTGCTTAGTGGCTGTTCTGCAGCTTTCAGTCCTGACTCTTGTCTGTCAGTGTTTTTCAGTGGCTGCTTGGCAGCTTTCAGTTCCTGTCCTCTAGCTTGTTCATTTCCTGCCTTGTGTGTAGTATTGTCTTATCTGTGAGCCCTAGCCTGTTTCCTGCCTTGCTGCTCATGCATATTCCTTCCCCTCTGACCCTCAGTCTCTGTTCAGCCTAGTTGATATCCAGTTCCTGCCCTGACCGGTAAGTCCTGCCGGCCGCCTGCAACCAGGGGCTCAACTCCTGGGGAAGTGCAGGTGAAGTCTAGCTGTTTCTGTCAGAGTTCTGCCTTGTCTCTGGGGTGGGGTGGTTTTGCCTGCCACTGCCGCTCCACGGCAGTGGCCCAAGGGCTCACGAACCTAGTTTTTGCCTTGAAAACCTAACACTTCTGATCAAATCTTCACAATAACAGATATAAAATGGACACAAGTACCTTGGTCAGACCACTTCAAACTAAATATATCCATGCAATGGTGTATACAAAAATTTGATCCAGAAGCAAGAACAAAAAACCTTCACAACAAGAGGCCATATTGATCCGGTATTATTCTGGCAACAGTTTTACATGAATGAATGGTCAGCACAATTAGATTCCAATCAATACCTTTTAAATTGGGACATGAGATGCAAGAGCACACTTGATACAATAGCACTATTACAAACAAGAACATTGCGAAGAAATAACTCACTCCCTTGGTTTAATGACGACCTGAAAAAATTAAAAACCCAAACAAGGAGACTTGAACGTGCATGGAATAAAAAGAAGGATGAACAAACATCCACAGCATGGAAACTAATGTTAAGAAAATATAAATATACCATCAGACAATCCAAAAGGTCTTATTACAATTCCAAAATAGGGCAAGACTAAAAGAGTTACACAAGCTATTCCAATTTGTACATAATCTTCCAGACACCACACCAGTCACCTTAACTAATACAGATACCCCATCAGCAGATGATCTAGCCACTTACTTTAAGGAGAAAATCATCAAACTAAGATCCACCTTACCAACTAATTCCTCTGACTATATAAAATTCATTGACTGCTTAGACCCAACTATCGATGAATACCCAGCAGACCGAATATGGACAAATTTCTATTTACTAGTGGAAGATAATGTTGCCCATGGGATCAACAAATTCACCAAATCCCACTGCAAACTGGATATATGCCCCAGCTACTTAATAAAATCTGCCCCCCAGCGTTTCATAACAGATCTCACCTCCTACCTAAACTACATGCTTCAACATGTCTCCTTTCCCATGGATAAAGGCAATATCCTACTCACACCTATTCCCAAAGACCAGAAGAAAAAACTAAATGATAGAACTAACTATCGTCCAGTGGTATCCATCCCTCTGATAGTTGAAAGCCTGGTAACTAAACAACTTACCAACTACCTGAGCAATTTCTCAGTATTACACGCATCCCAATCTGGATTCCGTGCTAATCACAGCACTGAAACAGTTCTTATAACACTTATGACCAAATTCAAACAAATTATTGCTACTGGTAATAATGTTCTTCTCTTACAATTCGACATGTCCAGCACGTTCGATATGGTTAACCATGATTTTATTTACTTGTTGCATTTGTATCCCACATTTTCCCACCTATTTGCAGGCTCAATGTGGCTTACATAGTACTGTGATGGCGATCGCCAATTCTGGTGTGAGAAATGCACTAGGACCCTAGAGTGGACTGAACAGCTGCCGCATGTATCGCTGATATTCTACTAAACATCCTAGAATATTTTGGAATTGGAGGAAATGTTCTGAATTGGTTTCATAGTTTCCTAACGGCAAGAACATACCGGGTGATATCTAAATCGATCATATCATCTCCATGGAGACCTGAATGTGGTGTGCCTCAGGGATCTCCGCTTTCACCGATTCTCTTTAACTTGATGATGTTACCACTGGCCAGATCACTATTCAACCAAGACCTAAACCCATATATCTATGCTGATGATGTGACGATATATATTTCGTTCAAAAACGACATCAGAAATTGCAGATAAAATTAACCTCAGCTTCCAAATTATGAACTAATGGGCGGATGCATTCCAGCAAAAGCTCAACACAGAAAAGACACAATGCCTTATACTATCATCGTAGTATAATAAAATCAAGTATACCAATATAAATACACCAAGCCATACTCTTCCTGTTGTGGACACCCTGAAACTTCTAGGCGTAACAATTGACCGAAATCTTAACCTAGATAGCCATTTGAAAAATATTATAAAGAAAATGTTCTGTGCAATGTAGAGGCTTAGAAGAGTGAAACCTTTCTTCCCAAGGGAAACATTCCGCAAACTGGTGCAATCATTGGTATTGAGTCATTTAGACTATTGTAACTCCTTATACGCGGGATGCAAGGCACAAACCATTAACTCCAGACTACCCAGAGCACCGCAGCTAGACTGATATTTGGAAAGGCAAAATATGAAAGTGCCAGACCCCTTAGAGAAAAATTGCATTGGCTCCCACTAAAGGATTGAGTCGCATTCAAAATGTGCACTTTCGTTCATAAAATCATTTATGGAAATGCCCCATCTTACATGTCTGACCTAATAGATTTACCAGAGAGAAACAACAAAAGTTCATCATGTACCTTCTTAAACCTCCATTATCCCAACTGCAGAGGACTTAAATACAAATCTATACATACATCTAGCTTCTCATACATCTGCACACAACTATGGAATGAATTACCGACCACCATAAAAACTACACACGATTTGACAACCTTCCGGAAATTATTGAAGACTAATCTGTTCAAAAAGACGTACAAAAAGGATCCTCCATAACGAACTGATTCCTAAACTACACCAGATACAACTACTTGGAACTCTTCTAATTTGTTCATTTTAATTACACCTTCATTACTGAATATTATATATTGGCCTGATCTCATTATGTTATGCTTTATCTACTTATCTACTTCTAATCCTACATGATATTTTATGCACCTTATTTGTAACATTTCTGAAATTCTTATTCCGTTATTATGATTGCCATGATATTCTTATGCACCTTATTTGTAACAATATTCTGAAGTTCTTATTCCATTAATGTGATTATAGTTGTAACATATTGTAAGCCACATTGAGCCTGCAAAGAGGTGGGAAAATGTGGGATACAAAGGCAACTAAATAAATAAAAAACTTTCCTCACAGTTTAAAAAAAAAAAAAAAAGAGAGAGAGAGGCTTTCTCCAGAGCTCCTGGTTTGGTGCAGCTTGACCGAAGCTTGTTTGACTCGGTCTCCTGAGGTGAGAGTGGTGCCCAGCTCCTCCGGGGAGGTTCCCGCTGACAGCGCTCTGTGTGGGGTAAGTTTGGGCGCAAAGGCGCCATTTTGTTTTCGTGAAGCTCGCAGATATCACCCAGGGCGCTCTGCGGAGTTTGGTTAACGTACCCGTTTCCAGCAGAGGAACTCCTTTTGTTCGGACAAATGCACTGCGGCATCCAGGCAACGTCCAGGAGTTCAGGGGCGTCCTCCACAATGATGGGGCGCCGGTCCACTCGTCGGTTCCCACAGTAGGGGGTTGTCTCTCTCTCTCTTTCTCGAGGAGTGGACCAAGATTACTTCGAATCAGTGGGTTCTGGACCTGATCAGAGAAGATTACCGACTAGAATTCGCTGCCCCGGTGGGAGACGCATTTTTGGAGTCCCGATGTGGCACTGCCATCAAGCGGGCGGCGGTAAATGAGACCTTGCAGGTGTTGCTGAAGCTCAGAGCGGTGGTTCTGGTTCCTCCCGCCGAGCGCGGCTGCGGTCGCTACTCCATCTATTTTGTGGTGCCTCGAAAAGGCGGGTCATTCAGACCTATCCTTGACTTACGCAGAGTCAACGAGGCCTTAGAGCGCAGGGTTACCATACGGAAATGTCGCACTCTTGTCATTGCGGCAATAGAGCCAGGAGAGTTTCTCACATCTCTGGACCTCATATTCCCATCTGGCCGCCGCATCAGCGGTTTCTGCGGTTTGCGGTATTGAGCCAACATTTTCAGTTTCGTGCCTTGCCTTTTTGGCCTGGCAACTGCCCCTCGGACTTTTTCCAAGGTGATGGTAGTGGTGGCTGCCTTTCTCAGGCGAGAGGGTATCAAAGTTCACTCTTATCTTGGTGACTGGCTCATCAGAGCGGATTCGGCAGACAAATGCCGACTTGCCACAGCCAGAGTTGTTACAGTTCTTCAGACTCTGGGCTGGGTAGTCAATATGCCCAAAAGTCACCTGACCCCCCTCTCAGTCTCTCGAGTATTTGGGGCTTCGGGGTTTCGTTTTTCTTCCCGACAACAGGCGTCTCAAGCTTCAGAATCAGGTCTGCCTTCTCCTGCGGATGCCTCGCCCTCGAGCTTGGGACTTTGTTCAGCTCCTGGGATCAATGATGGCCACCATAGAGGTGGTTCCCTGGGCGAGAGCTCACATGAGGCCGCTGCAGCTTGCTCTGCTTCAGCAATGGTCTCTGATTTCCCAGGAATACCAACACAGACTAAGGTGGCTTCCTGCGGCCCAGCGCAGTATGGATTGGTGGCTTTCTGACAGCATGCTGCATCAGGGGGTGCCACTGGCTTTTCCTTTTTGGTGTCTGGTGAAAACGGATGCCAGCCTTTCGGACTGGGGAGCTCATTGCCGGGGACGCTATGCTCAGGGTTTGTGGTCCACCGCAGAAGCAGGATGGTCCATCATCGCTTGGAACTGAGAGCGATATTCCAGGCTCTTCTGGCCTTCCACAGGATGCTGAAGGGTCTTCCTGTCTGAGTTCTGTCGGACAGCACGACAGCAGTGGCCTACATAAATCGTCAGGGTGGCACTCTGTGCAGGGCTCTGGCTGCAGAGGCAGCTCAGATCCGCGACTGGGCCGAGTGCCACCTAGAGTTGCTGTCCGCGGCTCACATAGCCGGTCAGAGCACCGTACTAGCCGATTTTCTCAGCAGATATCAAATCGACCCGGCGGAATGGGAACTGGCAGAAGAAGTTTTTCTTCAGATTTGTGCCAAATGGGGGACTTCAGGCTTGGCATGGCGTCGAGCATAAACACCAAAGTTCCTTGCTTTTTCAGCAGAAGGAGAGATCCTTGCTCGGTGGGGTTGGATGCCTTGGCTCAACCTTGGCCCTCGGGCCTCCTGTATGTGTTCCCTCCTTGGCCCTTGATAGGGCGAGTACTACTTCGGATTTGCCTGCACTGAGGATTGGTGATTCTCATCGCCCTGGATTGGCCAAGGCATCCGTGGTACACGGGTCTCCGGCGGATGCTGGTGGACGCGCCTCTTCCTTTGCCTCTGGTTCCGAACTTGTTAGTTCAGGGTCCGGCGACTGTGGAAGATCCTTGCCGCATTGGTTTTACGGCCTAGCTCTTGAGGAGGCACAATTGTAGGACAAGGGCTATTCTAATAAGGTTATTGCCACGCTCTTGCAGGCTCGCATGCGGTCTACCTCTGCAACTTATGCTCAGATCTGGCGCATTTTGGAGGCGTGGTGTACTCCAAAGTCTATCTTGCTGACTCTGGCAACAGTCCCGCTTTTGCTGGATTTTTTGCAGGACGGGCTACAAAAGGGCCTGGCCTACACTTCCCTTTGAGGTCTAGTGGCAGCGTTGGCCTGCTTCCGGGGGAAAGTCTCCAGCTTGTCCCTTGCTGCTCATCCGGATATTGTTCGATTTCTCAGAGGGGCGCTTCAGCTCCGTCCTCCTTTGCGGTCGCCCTGTCCGGCTTGGTACCTGGGGCTTGTGTTGAAGGCGCTCCAGTGATCTCCATTTGAGCCTCTTAAACGGGCTTCTGAGAAGGATGTGACTCTCAAAACAGTTTTTTTAGTGGCAATGACATCGGCAAGAAGAGTGTCTGAGCTTAAGGCTCTTTCCTGTCGGGATCCTTTTCTACAGTTCTTGGAATCCGGGGTAACTGTTCGTACGGTGCCTTCCTTTCTGCCTAAGGTGGTTTCAGCTTTTCTCCTGAACCAGCCCATTTTTCTTCCTTCCTTTTGTAAGCAGGAGTTTCTGGACTCCTTTGGGCAATTGCGCCTTTTGGATATCTGCAGGGCTCTGTGGCAGTACCTACAGATGTCACTATAGCCCGCTGGCTTAAGGAACTCATTTTTTCTGCTTATCTGCTTTCAGGGCAGTCGCCGCCTGAAGCGTTTAAAGCGCACTCTACGAGGGCAATGTCCTCTTCGTGTGCTGAAATGGGTGTGTTTTCTCTTCAAGAGATCTGTCATGCAGCTACCTGGGCTTCTCAGCTCTCTTTTGTGCGGCATTACAGGCTGGATGTGGCAGTATGGCAGGATGCGCATTTTGGAGCGGAAGTGCTTGCTCGCGGAGTTGCCTGTTCCCACCCTACTTAGGGAGTGCTTTGGTACATCCCATCAGTTAATGGATTCATCTGCTGTTGATGACAAGGAAGGGAAAATTAGGTTCTTTCCTTGATAATTTTCTTTCCTTTAGTCACAGCAGATGAATCCATGATCCCTCCCTGTCTGACTTTAGTTTTTGTACAGATGTTGCATACAGACATTGTGCTTCATCAGGAGTACTTGGAGACAAGCTCTCAGAGTTACTTCATGCTGTTTGGTTATTGCTCCGGTTCAGGGGCGTTTGTTCTCTGTGAGGAAAGTTTATGTTATTTTGCCTTTCTTATTCACTCTGCTTTGGAAATTTCATATACTGAAGGCAGAGGGGGCTGGGCGTCCAGGAACACCATGTGCTTTCAGTGTTCTCTATCTCCACCTGCTGGTAGGCGGATACAACCCATTAGTTAATGGATTCATCTGCTGTGACTAAAGGAAAGAAAATTATCAAGGTAAGAACCTAATTTTCCCTTCTGGATGGGGTGGGTCAGAGAGAAGAAAGACACATAGGTGTGGGGGGGAGGAAGAGAGGGGAGAAGCTAGACCCAGGGAGGTATACAGAAACAGAGGGGAGATTATTGGCATGGGGGAGAACATAGGACGCAAAGGGGAGATGCTGCATGAGGATATTGTATAGACACAGAGGGGCAATGCCAGACACTGGAGGGGCATATGGACACAGAGAGGAGATGCTAGACATGGGGGACAGAGGGGGTGATGCTGGATAGGGGGAGGGGATAGGGACATAGAGTGGTGATGATGGATACAGGGGAGATGCTGGACAGGGAATTATAGGGACACAGAGACGGGAGATGCTGGACATGGGGAAAATTAGGGACAGAGAGGTGACAGGAGACCCTAGTGAGAGACTTAAGAGGAAGCAGAAACCAGAGCCTGGGACCAACATGATTTGAAAAATAAAATGATCAGACAACAAAAGGTAGAGGAAGTAATTTTATTTTCTGTTTTGTGATTAGAATATGTCAGATTTGAAATTTCTTAGAGGACAAGCAGGCTGATTATTGTCACAATTGGGTCGTCATCCTCGACGGCCCAGAAGACCGGCAAAAACTAAAAAGCAAGCAAAGAAGTCTCTTGAACGCTCCGTCGCGCAGGAGACTGCACTGCGCATGCGCAAATGGCTTCCCATCTGCGACACGAGCGTGAGACCCCCAGTTTTCCTTTTATCCGCGTCTTGAGTGACACGTCTTTTTTGTTGTGCTCAGTTTTCGCCCAGGAGACTTAGGCTAGCGTTCACCGCTTTCCCTTTTTTTTGTGTGTGTTTTTTCTTTTTCGGTACTTGTTTTCTTCAAATATACAAAAAAAAAAAAAAAGAGTTACCCTTATTTTCTTAGGGTTTTTTTTCACCTATTTAAGTTTTCTTTTTTTTCCGTCGTGGCCACCTTTTAGGCTGCTCGGCCAGGTTTTCTTTTCTTTGTGCCTTTTTATTTGGCATGATCGACTCCTTTAATTTCGCAGCCGCCGTTTTTCCGTCCATGTCATCGAGGACTCCCAGCGGCTTCAAGCGTTGTACTCGCTGCAACCGGACCATCTCGGGTACCGACCCCCCACTTGTGGTGTCTCCAGTACCTTGGGCCCGATCATCTGCCAGCTGCCTGTAAGCTGTGTCTTTTGATGAAGAAACGGACACAAGTGGCTCGGGAGGCTCAACGTGAAAAACCTTTTGCTGATCGGTCCGGTCCTTCGACGTCGCCATCGACATCTGTATCGAGGTCGGCGGCGTTGAGGGAAGCATCGACTTCAAGAGCACAGGTAATGGCTGCCAAACAACCACATCGCACTGGGAGCAGCGAGGCATCAAGGCCCCTGTGACCGACCGTCGGACCCAGCCCCGAGGAGGCGCGAGGATTCCACACCCCCCTCTTCGGTACCGAGGAGTCTCGATGACGGGCATCGAGCGAAGGCTAAGAAGCATTGTCATTGTTCTCCTTCCAGACACGGTACCGAGAGTTCCGGGAAGCCGAGGGATTCGGCACCCGAGAAGTGTCGTCGCCGAGAGGACCGCTCACCCTCTATACAGGAGGTGCCGATGCGTCGGTCTTCAGGCAGCTTGGTACCGGCTCTCGAGCCCCCTCAGATTCTGCCACCGGCCCTGCAGCTTTTTCCAGTGGAGGCTCTCGACGAGCGCATCAGGGTCCTTCTTCCAGAGCTTCTGGAAGGATTGCTGCGCCAGTCTGCGTCGGAGCCAGGGGTGCTTGTGCCTCCTGCATCGACTGTGGA
This sequence comes from Microcaecilia unicolor, assembly GCF_901765095.1. Classification (NCBI taxonomy): domain Eukaryota; kingdom Metazoa; phylum Chordata; class Amphibia; order Gymnophiona; family Siphonopidae; genus Microcaecilia; species Microcaecilia unicolor. Next base: position 263,519,677 of record NC_044031.1, on the reverse strand, counting down.
AGCAGCATCTGGTCCTTCGCCTGTGGTGAGGTCCCCGTCCTCGGTGCTGCTTGTAGCATTGGCGTCGGCTGTCACCCGGGTCAATTCTCCCTCGATGTCGGCGGAGGAAGCTTCGCCACAGTCCAGGCAGGGGTCGACTTCTCAACATCCCCCTCGAGGTTGTTGTTCCTCGACATCGAGACAGGCTCGGGTTCAGGCTGCTCTTAGAGAGCTTTTGTCTGACACCAATGATGAGTGCTTGTGGGAAGAAGAGGAAGATCCCAGATACTTTTCGGAGGAAGAGTCATATATGGGGTCCCCTCTGATCCTACTCCGCCAATTGAAAGAAGGTTGTCTCCACCTAAGAGTCTTTCTTTTTCCTCTTTCGTTTGGAAAATGTCTAAAGATATTCCTTTCCCTATGGAGGTTATGGATGAGCCCAGGGCCGAGATGCTCAAGGTCTTGGACTATCCTTCTTTGCCCACAGAGTTTGCAACGGCCCCCTTGCATAACACACTCATGGAAGTTCTTATGCGACACTGGTCGTTCCCTCTATCTAATCCAGTGGTCCCCAAAAAAGCTGAGTCCCAGTACAGAGTCTATGGAGAACCAGTAATGGTGAAGGCCCAACTACCTTACGATTCCATGGTGGTGGACTCTGCTCTCAGAAGAGCCAAGAGTACTAGAGACTATGCCTCAGCGCCCCCAGGCAGAGAGTCTAGGACTTTGGATTCTTTTGGGAGGAAAACATATCAGGCCGCCAAGATCCAAACTTACCAGCTCTACACGAGCATCCACTTGCGGAACTCAGTGAGGCAACTGTCCAGTTTGGTCGAAGCACTTCCTCCGGAGCTCGCCGAACCTTTTCACCAGGTGGTCAGGCAGCAGAAGGCATGTCGCAAATTCCTGGCCAGGGGTATAAATTCCACATTCACAGGATTTTTTCAAATCTTGACATATTACACAAAGAACGATATTCTAAATTTAAAGTGTGAAAAATTGTAATTCAAGTAAATATTGAGATACTTAACTGATTCACATCCTGTTATATAGAAGCAAAGTTGAATGTAAGCCTTATTCTTTATACTGTCATAGGAGGAATAGAAATATATATATTTATAAGGGGTAACTGGATCCAGTAATAGATATAGGGCTCCCTCAATACCTAGCATCTTTTCTCAGTATCCCTGTCCATCCCTTGCCCAGCATATCCCCCTCCTACCCCAACCCAGGGCCAGCATCTCTTTCTCTGCCTCCCTCTCTCCATTGGTCCAACATTTCTCTCTCTCTCTTACCTCCCCACCCCCCTTCGGTCTGGTCTTGCTTTCTTTTCCTTCTATTCCCCTCAGCGGTCCAGCATCTCTCCTTCTTTCTTCCCCCTCACCTCCTGATCCAGTATCTTCCCCCACCCCCAATTAGTCTGGCATCTCTCCCTCTCTTCCCCCCCCCCCCTCCCATCCTGTAGGTTTGGCACCTTCGCCTCTCCCCATCCCCAAGTGTCTGGCATACCCCCACCTCATATGTCTGGCTTCTTTCTCTCTCTCTCTCTCATGGGTCTTCCTCTTTCTCCCCTCCCATTCTGCGGGTCTGGCATCTCCCCTTCTCCTGCCCCCAAATATCTAGTATCCTCCCATCCCGCGGGTCTGGCATCTCCCCTTCTCCTGCCCCCAAATATCTAGTATCCTCCCATCCCGCGGGTCTGGCATTTCTCCCTTCCCCCATCCCCCATCCCGTGGGTCTGACATCTCTCCCTCTTCTCCCCTCTCTGTATCGTGTGTCCAGTGTCTGTCCTCAGAAACTAGCAAGTCGCAGGCAGTGATGAAGACCCGCTGCTTATGGCTGCCCTGATCCTTCTCTCTGCTTGGTACTACCTTTTATGATGCAACTTCTTGTTAGCAGGACTAAGCAGAGAGAAGGACTGGGGTAGCTGGAAGCAGTGTGTCTTCAGCGCTGCCCTCAACTCACTGGTTTTCAGGGAGCATGAGGAGCGATAGAGAGGTGTTGCTGGATCTGTGGGAGCAAGAGTGAGAGCTGCCAGACCTGCGAGAGGTAAGGAGCTTGAGGCGGCAAAAAACAAGCTTTTCTGTTGTCGATTTTAAGGGTCTGCCAGCAATCAGCCTGGCCATTGGAAAACCGGCAAGGCCAGGTAAAAAGCCAGCTGGTTGGCAACCCTAACTACCAGAAGTTCCACAGCTGCCTATTTCTGCATCTCCCTTGGCCCCTGCCTCTCTTGCCACTGTCACTACTGCTATCTCCCACTATGCCCCAGGAGAAGGAGTTCACTAGCCACTGGCTACATATACAAAGAGATATTACATGTATTTTATCACTGTAAACAAGGTCAGTATTCGGAGGTATTTATGCAGTTGGAAGCAGCAGCATCTGCATAAGTAGCATAGCAATAGTTCTTGTATTCCACATATACCCAAAACGGTTCAACACAGCTCACATAGACCAGAGGCTGCACAATTATTCCAGGAATTGCATTGGAAGTCTTAATTTCATAGTAACAATGGTGAACTTAGCTACTTTTTATAACATTTCTGAAATAAAAAGGTTCTCAACTGTATCGTGAATAGCCTCTAATTAGAAATACATCTAAGTTGAAGAGGTAACTTTCCCCCCAGTTTTGCTACTTGATTTGTAAAAGAAGAATCTTAATAGTCATGTAGATTTCTTACCCCTGGGAGTTGGAAAATTAAGGCCCCCTTTTATCAAGCTGCGTGGCAATGCCAATGGAACCAAAGCTCGTAATGGACAATATCGTACCTTAATCCTCATTGTACCTAAAACACTTGTACCATTATTCAACCACTATATCACCTGTATTTGTTTCTACCGGTCTAGGCGATCGCCTTCACGGTACTATGTAAGCCACATTGAGCCTAAAAATATGTGGGAAAATGTGGAATACAAATGTAACAAACAAAATGGGAAACACCGCTTCGCTTGTAGAAACACAACAACAACGGTAGCGGGTCTGATCAGGCAAATTGTAATATGGTGAAAAAAATGACAGAAAGCAGGAAGAAGGACCTCAGACTGGTGACACTTAACCAAATTAATGGAATTGCTAATGCATTTATGCACAGTCACCACATTTCAATCACTGGTCCTCGACCAACCACCTCCCTGATGTATAACAATGTCCGTTTTTTTCAAAAAAAAATTTTAATTTTTTTTGCAAAAATATCACATACACCAATTCAGGACATAGAGAGCAAAAAAGCCACTTATCTTATGGCTGCATCAGATTTAGGCATCCCCAACGGACCGTTTCGCCAATCAAGGCTTTGTCAGGTGAAAGACGCCCTAATGTACAATAATGCTCCGGAGGCAAATGGCAATGTCCTGAAAAAACAAACATCAAAAACTTTGCATGTTAAGTGGGTGAGTTTTTGATGTTTGTTTGTTTTTTCAGGACATTGCCACTTGCCTCCGGAGCATTATTGTACATTAGGGCGTCTTTCCCCTGACGAAGCCTTGATTGGCGAAACGGACCGTTGGGGATGCCTAAATCTGATGCAGCCATAAGGTAAGTGGCTTTTTTGCTCTCTATGTCCTGAATTGGTGTATGTGATATTTTTGCATTAAAAATTTTTGAAAAAAACGGACATTGTTATACATCAGGGAGGTGGTTGGTCGAGGACCAGTGAATGAAATGTGGTGACTGTGCATAAATGCATTAGCAATTCCATTAATTTGGTTAAGTGTCAACAGTCTGAGGTCATTTTTTTCACCATATTGCAATTTGCCTGATCAGACCCGCTACCGTTGTTGTTGGATACAAATGTAACAGATTAATTAAAAGTGAATGGGCTTTGTCGGTCTTACAGCACCGGCAGCTGCTAGTGCGGCTTGATAAAAGGGGGCCTAAAATAGTACATATTACGAAGAGAATAAGTGCTATTTGAGAAAAACAAAATAGTTTATACATGTATAATGGGGCTTGACCTTGTCGAATCATGAATAAAGTTTGGTAAAATTTAAATAGAATTCTTGGCTCAACAGGTAACCAACACAAACAGATCAAATAGGGAGAAACATGATCAAAGTTCGATAAAGAAAAAAAATCAAATTATATTTTGAATAGTTTATAATTTTTTTAACGGATTTGGGACAGGCAGTAAAAATAATACTACAATAATCAGTTTGTGAAAGTAGAAGAGCGTGAAGTAGTAATTTAAAACAATTTTCCCTGAAAAGTTTGCAAATACGACAACTTTCTCATAAGGAGAAATGTGTTTTTTAGTAAGTAGGTTTATGTAAGGATTAAGAGGTCCTTTTACTCAGGTGAACCAACAGATATAGTGTGTGCTAACAATTAGTACATGCTAAATGATAAAATGCCCATTATATTGCTATGGGCATCTTATCATTTAGCATGCGCTAAATCTGTTATCACACCTTAGTAAAAGGACCCTTAAAGGTACAAGGTATCATCAAAAAGAATCCCCCAAATCCTAATTTCTGATGAAAACCTATATTCCTTAGCTTGGATTTTAATAGATTTTTTTTCTGTAATGGATTGAAATGCTTTCTTATCAATAAAAATGTTGTCTTCTCCATATTTAATTTTAGATGATGTTTTAACATCCAACCCTCAATTATACTTATACTAGAATTAATCTCATTTCTAGACAATTCAAGAGAGGTTGAAATAGGAACAAGAATAGTTATATCATCAGGGTAGATGAAAGTGAAAACCATCATGTTCTAATAAAAAAACAAGTGAGGACCAAAAAATTGAGGCAGTGTTATACAGTCAGTTATCCATCCATAAAGTGGGTTGTTCCACTTATAGGGTATTCAGCCACTATGAGCTAGATTCTATATATGGTGCCTGAAAAATCCACACAGAAAAAAAAATAAGCCTAGGCATATTCTATAAAGTGTGCCAAAATTTAGGCATACTTTATAGAAATAGGCCTAAATATCTTCATCGTTTATAGAATATTCTGATTGCCCGTCCGCACGACTAAATTTAGTTGCGGGCAGTTACGCATAGTAAAACTGTGTAAATCCTGACATCTAAATTAGGTGCAGACCAGGTGTATTCTTTAACATTGTGCATAGATTTGAGGCATGCCTATGACCCGCCCATTCCACATCCATAGGCATGACCCTTTTTCAACCTGAAAACGAATAATGGAATATCAAACTTCCGTAAATCTGTGAAGACGTATCTCTTCAACCAGGCTTACAAAGAGATCCCATAGCCTAACAATACCACCTCAACAAACTACCCTGTTCTGACAGTCATCCTTCGATAACTATCTGCTTAGATCTCTTTTCCTATCTTTATTCTTTTTGCATTACCAATTGTATTTGATATTCTGGAATGGCATCGCCATAACAGGTCTCTGTAAGCCACATTGAGCCTGCAAATAGGTGGGATACAAATGCAATAAATAAATAAAATAAATAATTTACACACACCACATTGCAGAATACATTTAGACAGTTGTGTTCATAAGTTCTAATTAATGCCAATTGGTTTTGATAATTGCTTAAGTGGCAATTGTCAGCGCTGATTCGTATAAGTTAGCCCCAGATTCTATATTGCGTGGCTTAAGTTGCATTCACAAACACAGTCATATTAAGTAATTGCCGATTAAGTAATTATTGACACTACACATTAATTAGAATTTATACACAAAACTAATAGTATTCTATAATGTAATGCATGTAAATGTTAAGTCACATAATTGAAAAGGGGGTGTAGTTAATTTATAAAAGGTGTTGGGATTTCCACAAAGTTGGCATAACTGCTGAGACATCTTCCCTTGCACCAGAAAGGGATGTCTGTGTTTTCTCTAAACACCTTCTCACTCTTCTCAGTGTGTCAAAGTAGAAACTCCTTTCAACCAGAGATGGCCTATTTACTTCTTTCAACAAGAGATGCTTAAAAACCAGACCTTATGCTTTTGAAAAGAAATCAATAGGGAAGTTCTTTATCCCAGGCTTCCTTCTACTGTCCAAGTCAAGCAAGAGGGATCCCTCTTACTTCAGGGTGAATAGTTCAAGAACAGCTTTCTGGCCCTCTCTTATCTTTCGAATCACATCTTTCTCTTTTCCCCTCCAGAAGGAAGAAAACACAGCAATAACCTTGATCAAAGATTGGAAGAAGCTTTATGCAAATTAGTTTACATTCAGTTGTCAAGTCCACACAAAATTAGCCTAGTTTCTCCTCTCCTTGTTCTAGGCAGTCTTAACACAGTCTTTTTGCATTTTAGGATAATATCCTCTTGGCTTCAACTACGCCCTAGGAAGATAGCATATTAGAAGTCCAAATGCTTAAAACCAGAACATGAACACAGCAAGCCTCTTCTGTTCAAGGTATAACAAAACAAAAAAAAAAAAAAATACTTCCACACAGTGCAAGCCTCTTCTTTTCAAGGTATCATAAAAAAAAAAGATACTTCCACTGCGCACCCCCCCCCCCCCAGGTGCAGCACAGTGCGACCCCTCCCCCCGCAGCGCAACCTTGCCTGCGGGAGGGCCAATCCGCCCCGAGTGCACGTCACTCGGAGCTGCGTCGGCCCCGCTGGTTCCCTGCTCTCTCTGCCCCGGAACAGGAAGTAACCTGTTCCGGGGCAGAGGGAGCAGGGAACCAGCGGGGCCGGCACCCCCACGAGCGCGTGCACCCGGGGTGGACCGCCCCCCCCCCCCCTTCCTATGCCACTGAGTTGAAGTAAAACAAAGGAAATTAAAGAATGGATAGTAAGAATGAATTAAATCTGGACAGAGAGAGAGAGGCAGATAAATATTGAAGAAAACAAAGAAAAAGGAGAGAAAATGGCAAAAAAGTTGAGAAGACAAAGGAAAGCAGAAGAGACCGGGAGCAACACAATTAGAAAAAGTAAATGGCCATACAACAAAGATAAAGAAAATAATTTTATTTTTAATTTAGGATAAAGTAATATGGTAGCTGGGTTAATAAAGTTTCAGAGACCAATACTTCCTTCCTCAGGTCAGGAGAGGATACCATAACAGCATTATACTGACCTGAGGCAGGAGGTTTTGGCAGGTTTGTTGGTAAAGATGTATATTTCTATGTGCAAAATAATATCCTTTCTATATTCTACGGTGATCTTTGTCATAAAGCATATGAGGACAGACTTGAAGATCTCAATATGTATGCTTTAGAAGAAAGGTGAGAGGTAAGTCAGAGACATTTAAATACCTTGTGACAAGGCTACATCCCAGAAGTATAGAATGAAGCAGCAAAGTGTAAGCCCCGCCCCCCTCCTGAAAGTTTAACCTCCCAACAAGGAAGTCTGAGTGCCTCTTTAATGTAGTCGAGCCAGGCACTCAGGAAATTTCTCAGGAACAGAGGGAGCAACACAAAAAAAAAATATCAGATCAAGATGGAAATGCTTTTTTTTTAAGAGAATTTTTATTTAAACAAAAAAATCTTCAGCTCAAATAATAAGAATTCACTAATGACTCTATTCACAGAAACATTCTAACACCTAAAATTCTGTGTTTAAATTTCCTAATACCCCCTATTTTCAATTACCTAATAAAAAAACATTCACAAGGTTTAACAACAGAAAATTCTAACATTTGTTTTCTATTCCCTCCCCAGGTTTCTTTGTCCAGAAAAATATCAATATCAGATAAGTATCTCTTCAATTAACTCCTAAACCAAACATGCATGCAATTAAATTAACTTAGTAATGGTGTACTGTCAAGAATTGATCCTTTGTTTATTTTTCTTTCCAGGTTCCTCTTCAGACGGATCTCAGGTAAGTATATATTCTACAATTCTGTCCTCTTCATTCTCTCTTACTTTTGTGATACTCAAAAGGATACTTTTTCTAAGTTTGACTGTGTCAGCTTTCTTTCTTTTCTTTCTCCGTGGATGGTGGGTACCATTTGATGAGTTGTCACGTTGATCCCTGGCCAGGGACTGTACCTACTATCCTAAGCTTTTAATTAAATCAATAATAGAAAACCCTAATCCCTGACTGATAGGCAATAACCCATTTTCATCAAACTTTAAACACTTTCCTAACTAGCTGTCCCTTTAAAAAAACATATAATTGAGTTTCCCTATTCTGTCCCTCCCACCATTAATTTTAAAAAAAACCATTAAGTGAATGTGAAGCTCTACCTTGAATCACTGGAAGCATAAACTTCTTTAAAAGTAAAATTGCTTCCAATTTTTTATATACCTCTGTCCCCTCAATATAGTGTACAGATACCTTTTTCTTCAAAGAATTGTGTTCCACAATTCTAATGAAACTTCTCACCTTAAATACTCCTTATCAAATTAAACAGACTTGATAAAGCATTAGTACTTTAATCCTATGAGCACTTATGTTAATATATGAAATAAGCGCTTTATCAAACTAAAATCCTGCTTTGTCAGTTTATAACTCATATTATTACACTAACAGGATTTAGATGCAACTCATATTTTGTTTTCTCAAACTGTCAGGTAACCCAGTCTCTCACTAAAGCCCTTTATCCGCGTCTGGCTTTTTTTTTAAATTTAAGTTAATACTAACAGGCACTCACTTCACATTCAACCATTACCTTCCCAACCCTCTCAAATCTGTTTTTTTTTTTTACAGATTTTCACTAAAGCTAGAGACAGACAGCTAACATATGTCTGCTCTGCTCTATCCTTACCTCCCAACTGCCTAACAGTAACATTTGGAACTCTGTCTATGTCATACACAGCACAAGACCAGCACAAGCCTTTGCACTGCTCACTGTCTCCACATCAGATCCAGAAGGAGCCAGGTAATTTTTTAAACTTTAACCCATAGGGTTACAAAAACCCTAAACTACATCTCCCAGAATGCATTTCCATTCCCAGCAGTGAGAGCCCAAGGGATAGGCAAGCTGGCCATATACAGTCTCTGATGACAAGAGGGAGGGAGAATGAAGGAGCCCAGTTCCCCTGGACCCACAATCAGTATATCATGCTGCCCACCTGTAATAGGGAGGGATGGGGTGAGAAGCAGGAGGAGGATTGGATGGAAGAGGGGGTTAATCAGGCTGAGCAGGGAGAAGAACCCAGAATGGAATGGGAACTTGAGAGCCTGGGGAGAGCAGCACCTGAAGGTTTGACAATCCATGTTGTTTTGAAAGTTATTTTGATTGAAACCTGCTTAAAGAGAGAAGCCTGTTTTCTTTTGGGTTAGACCTGTTTGCTGTGGGGAAACCCTGACTGTTGGGGGGGTGGGGGGGGTTGCTGGAAGAATTACAAACTTGGTTCTCCAAAAGCTTACTCTGATTATGTTGGAAAACTCTGTGGAATTTGAAAGACTTGTTTGGAGAGGAGGAGAAAATCCTGCTGAGAGGCAAGTACTGATCTTGTGCCTGTCTTGAAAAGGAAGAATTTTCAAAAGACTATTGCAGCCCTTCAGGACAAGGGGCGAGACTTTGTGTTTGGGGGCTTGTACACTAAGGTGACTGTTTGATACTGAGACCCAGGTCTCCCCAAATAAGGGGGCTCAGTGGAGCAGCACAGGTTAAAGGATGAGTGTGAAAGAACTTGTTCCCCACATATGACTGAACTAATAAAGTGAGTTTGCATATGATGACTGCCTTATTTGCATATTTGTGAAGTGTTGGAGAATCCTAGTTAGAGTCCGCAGTCACCCTGAGTAAGGAAGGCGCCCAGGATGTAGAGGTTGGTGCGTGCTAGTATGGAAGTCTGTTAGACTTTAGGTGTTAGAATGTTTCTGTGAATAGAGTCATTAGTGAATTCTTATTATTTGAGCTGAAGATTTTTTTGTTTAAATAAAAATTCTCTTAAAAAAAAAAACATTTCCATCTTGATCTGATATTTTTTTTTTGTGTTGCTCCCTCTGTTCCTGAGAAATTTCCTGAGTGCCTGGCTCGACTACATTAAAGAGGCACTCAGACTGGGAGAGGACCAGCCAGAGTCCTGCCCAGGGGCCAGTGAGGCTGGGCAGAGTTCATTTGGACGGATGGAGAGCCTGAACAGGAGCCACTAGAGGGCCTCAGCACACACAAGCATCTCCTGGGAGTTTAAAACCTCCATGGCATGAATACAGTGGAGGCAGGCCACTTTGGATTGAAAGGAAACTCTAGAATAAGGGGGCATAGGATGAAGGTGAAAGGGGACAGCCTCAGGAGTAATCTAAGAAATATTGCTTTACAGAAAGGGCCTCTTAATGGAGGTGGTGGAGATAAGGACTGTACCTGAATTCAGGAATGCATGGGAAAAACACAGATCTCCGAGGGACAAGAGGTAGAAACAGAGAAAATTGCAGCAAATAAAAAAACACAAGACCTATCCAGTCTGCCCATCCATACCTATTACTAGTCCCTACTATATTTTCTTTCTTTGCTATTTATTAACATTTTACAAGTCAATTTTTAAAAGAATTAAAATGTTTGGTGACCATTGCTGAATGTAATCCCCTGTCCATGGATTTTCAGCAGCACTCTTCAGATATTTGGAGGCTGAGGGGCCCTTTTACTAAGCCATGTAAGCGTCTACGTGTTCCAAAATGGAGTTACCATCCGATTAACGCGTGGATCTTGCAGTAATTTCATTTTTGGTGCGCGTCTGAAAAATATTTTTTTATTTTCGGGTGCATGTAACGGACATGCGCAGGTCATTACCGCCCGAATTCTTTACTGCTAGGTCAATGGCTGGCGGTAAGATCTCAGACCCAAAATGAATGCGTGGCAATTTTCATTTTCTGCAAAAAAAAGAAAAAGGCCTTTTTTGCAGATGCGCTAACAAATGGATTGGCGCGCGCCCAAAACCTGAACCTACACTACCGCAAGCCATTTTTCAGCGAGCCTTTGTAAAAGGACCCCTAAGGGTTTCATATGGATATAGTAGTACCAGTCATAATGAAGGCAAAACGCCCAGTCAGATGATGGCAATATTGAGCTGCTAACTGTACAGTTAGGTAGTTTAATTTATGCCAGAAAGAAAGCAATCATAAATTAAAATATGTAGATACTAGGAAAAAATGCCCGTTTCTGAGCGGAATGAAACAGGCGCTAGCAAGGGGCCCCCTCCCTCCGTCCCTCGAAGCTACTTGCCTTGTTCGCTGTGGGCCGTTTCGGCCCTCGAGTGTCAATAGCTCCGCCCTCGACGTCATAACGTTTTGACGCGTCATGACGTTTTGACGCGAGGGCGGTACAGACACTCCAGGGCACACCGGATATCTCGGGCGCCTCAACTTCCGTGGAGGCTTCAGAACGTTGGGGTTGCCTTTTATATATATAGATGTTTGTTTGTTAGTTACATTTGTACCCCACACTTTCCCACTCATGGCAGGTTCAATGCGGCATACATAGTAGTAGAATTACAAGGTATAATGCAGATATATATTTACCATTGACAAACTCCTCTGTCACAGAAATAAAGAAATATATGTTAAAGCAGCTGAATATCACCATTATTATCTATAAACTGGTGGGAGTGACTACCTTATGCTTATATTCAGTGTCACCGCCTATCCTTATAAGAACACTGAATGTATGTTTTTTAAACACAGCCGACATTTATAAAAAATAGTCTCACCACCAAGTCTGAAAATTGACCCATTCAATTCTATATTGTTTTCTACCTGCTGACTGTGGCATGCATCCTGTCTATTCAGATGTATGTGTTAATGTGTAAATTTACATGGGGGTCCTTTTACAAAGGCGTGCTATTGGTTTTCGGTTACACTAGTCATTAGCAAGCGTTAAATGCTAGTGATGCCCATAGAAATCTATGGGCAACTCTGATGTTTAGAGCGTGCTTATTTTTTTCATGTGCTAAGAACGCTAGCACGCCTTTGTAAAACGACCCCATATTGAGCCATCTCAGAGTGCTATTTAGGGTCATCATCTTTATGTCCCTATAATGCCAATTAAATGGACTACTATGGACAGGGAAATACTTAAGCTTTCCTCTCCATGTATTGTTGATTATTCAGAAACACAGAAAGCATGCTATAATTAAACACTTGATGATACTTAATTTTTTTACTGTAATACCCTCAAACTCTTAGGATAAATCATTCTGAATTACATTGATCCAGGCTGAGTGAAACATCACACCCACACTGTGTGGGCTAGTGGTCTAATCCCATGCCCTATGAGGTAATTTGAGAGTCCCTTGGGGGTGGTCATGCATGGAACAAAGACATTTCAAAATTAGTTGCTTGCAGCTAAGGTGCTCTGGATATTACCAGCTGTATGTACTTTTGGAACATTCGGCAGTACCCACACCGGTATATTTAGATTAGTAGCTTGCTAGCTTGCTTCTTTGCTTGCATAAGGCCATCCATGCAGAAAATCAAGGTCACAGACTAACTCTGAACTTTTGTATAAATGAACATTCTGTGTGTTAACAGACAAGAATTGAAAATTCTAGTTAAAAAAATGCACAGCGTACTTCTTCAAATTCTTAATCTTAATACTGTTCCTCTTATTCTCATATGCTGTGTGGAGAATACTATCTCCTAATGGTTCACACATATGTCAAAGGTGTCTGAACGTACTTTTACCCGGAGTGAGATTTGATTCATTCATTCTGTAGGTGATAGTTTATTATGACATCATAGCTTCGATAGGCCAATCAGATCCAGTATGCATCAGGTGACAGAAGCGGTGAAAGAGGTCTAACTGCCCATTGGTCAGCTCTTTTGAGCCCACTAGGAAATCCTGCCCCCCCCCCCCCCTTGGATGCTTTCTTACCTGCTGGGAGCAGCCGCACAGCTGTCGGTTCTGCTGGTTCCCTGCTCCCTCTACTCCAGAACAGGAAGTAACCTGTTCCAGGGCAGAGGGAGCAGGGAACCAGCGGAGCCGACAGCCACGCGGCTGCTCTCTGCACCCTTCCAGCAGCGTGCCCCCGGGGTGGACCACCGCCCCGCTCTCAGTACGCCACTGCATTCACAAGTCATTGCACAATAGACACATGACCCGCACTTCAAATGGCCACCATTCACTGCAAGAAACTGTCTAACAATCATCTGCAGGACACAAAATCTCCTTTAAGTTCCGATCCCTGGAAAAGGCAATTCTCAAACCTGAGTCACGGAATACACTGTGGCATTGGATGATGTCCCAATTCCTGCGGATGATTTTTGCAACCTCTTCCCCTCCCTTCTTATATCGTACAACAAAAGTTTCATGAGGATCCTCTGATGTAGAAGGAAGGCTGTTCGTAAGTAATAAATCTCTGTTGCTGTAACGAGCTCTGGTGTAAGACTTCCTCAATACTTGTAAAGGATTACCACACTGACTGAGCAATTCCTTCACCTGCTGTTTGAAATCCCCAATGTCATTGCAAATCCTGGGATATCTCAAAAACTGCAAGTATGGAAGACTGTCCTTTAAAGTGCGAGGATGACAGCTCCTATATTGCAGCAAGGTGTTCCGGTCAGTAGGCTTTAGAAAAACACAAGTGTGAAATGCTCCATCTTTAATGTCGATCGTGACATCCAAAAAATGAATGCTGCTAGCAGAAACTTCATGAGTGAACTGTAAAGCCGGGTTCCGAGTATTCAACCAGTCTATGAAGGAATTCGGCAAAGCTACATCCCCTTTCCATAATAAGAAAACATCATCTATAAAACATTTCCACACAAAAATGATGCATCTATATACATTCAATATCTCTCTTATAAATAGTAGTAAACAATATTAAGTGCATTTTTATAATATACCACTGCATTCCACAAAACAAAAGGAGAAAGTTCCCACAAACCATCTCTCTCTTTTGATCTAGACACAGGAAAAAAAAAAAGATTTGAAATGCTCCCAGGTTTCAACCTAATTCATGCTTGATGTGGGATATAAATGTCATAAAGAAGTAATAGTATTAGATTTTAACTTGTCTGTAATAATAAAAGGGTAAGCAAAACGTATATGAAGATTATTATATTTGGATCCTTAGCCCTAGATACTAGGTTATCAAAGAAGATTAAAAAGTCTTACATATTCTACTTGCAACTGCAAAGAAAACAGTTCTTGTACACTGGAAAGGTAATACCTTTTTAAGGGGGTCTTTTACTAAAGCTTAGCCCGAGTTATGTGCAGCAGGGCCCATAGGAATAAAATGGGCTCTGCTGCAGATAACTCAAACTAAGCTTTAGTAAAAGATGCCCTAAATGTTCACTTTGGTGGCACACTATACTTCAAATTAATAAATGTGAATTATTATTAGCAGATAAACTATATTTCTACTCCCAAAATATGGTCCAGTTTAGATAAATATTTACATATTACTCAGTAATTGGTAATAAACACAATTATGTAATTCTTTAATATGACTGCCTTGTATAGTATCAATTTTTGATAATTTTTGTACATGTTCATATTTAAAACTTAAAAATTATTGGATTAAAAAAAGAAACTCTAAGGGGATTGTTTACTAAAGCTTAGCTCGTGTTATCTGTAGCAGGGCCCATAGGAATAAAATGAGCCATGCCTCAGATAACTCAAGCTAAGCTTTAGTAAACAGGGGGGTAAGTGTTGAGCACCTGATTCAGGGGAGTAGCTACAGGTGGGCCCAGGCCCACCCAGAAGCGCTGCACCCCAGCCAAAACATCCCCTCCCTTCTTTCCCTCCAACCTCCCGCATGTCCAGCGCAGCACCTCTTTCCTTCCCTCCACTCTTGCATGTCCAGTGCCTCTCACCCCTCTCGCAGTTCTGGTACTTCCACTTCTTTCTTACCCTGCCCCTCCCCCACCACGGCAGCACTTGCACTTTAATGCTATCATGCCATCGGGCAAGAGATCCACACAGTGAGTCGGGGCTTTCCCTCTACCGCGTCTCACCCACTGATGCAACTTCCTGTTTACGCAGGCTAGGCGGGACACGGCAGAGAGAGAAGGCACTGTGTGGAGTTCCTGCTGGGCGGTGATGAAAGCATGAAATGCAAGCACCGCGGCAAGGATGGGGGAGGGTAAGGAAGACACAGAGATGGTGGAGCCAGAACTGTGGGAGGGGAGAGAGATGCTGGACATGGGGCTTGGAGGGAAGAGAAGAGGCACTGGACATTCATGCATGTGGGCAGGAGGTTGGAGGGAAGGGAGAGAGGCGCTGGGCATGTAAGGAGGTGCTGGAAGGAAGGGATAGAGATATGGAACTGCGAGGGGGAGGGAAGGGAGAGGTGCTGGATATGTAGGGGAGAGAAGGGAGAGAGGTGCTGGATATGTGGGTGGGAGGGAAGGGGGAGAGGTGTTGGGCATGCAAGGGGGCTGAAGCAAAGGGAGACAGGTGCTGGATATGTAGAGGAAGGGAGAAAGGTGCTGGAGATGCAGGGGAGGGCAGAAGGGAAGTGGAAGAGATGTGCTGGAGGGAAGGGAGAGAGATGTGCTGGGCCTGCAATGGGGGGAGGGGTGGAATGAAGGGAGAGAAGTGATGGACCTATGGGAGGGGGAGGGATGTCGGACCAAGGAGATAAAGGAAGAGGGGGTCAAATGCTGAACCCACAGTGGGAGAATGAACCAGATGCATAAGGGTGAAGGAAGAGAGGAGAGAAGCTGGTTGGGGTGGGGTTAGAGAGGAGAGGGACACATTGGTGTGGGGGAGGGAAAAAGGGGACTTAGAAAGGTATAGAGAAACAGAAGGGAGATGATGGGCATTGGGTGGGAGCAAGGGGACAGATACACAGATGAGATGCTGTATTGGGATGGCATATGGGCACAGAAGGCCAATGCCTGACATGGGGGGGGGGGGAGGGAGATATGGGAATAGAGATACAATGAACACAGAGGGTAGATACTAGACAAGGGGGGGAATAGGAACACAGAAAGGTAATGCTGGGCATGGGGTATATGGGTGCACAGAGGAATTATGATGAATGCGGGGATATGAACATGGGAGATACTAGACAAGGAAATATATGGGCACAGAGATGGAAGATGGATGGCGGACATGGAGACAGAAGAAATGGACAGGAAAGACAGAGGAAAGCAGAAACCAGAGACTGGGACAAATATGATTTGAAAAATAAAATGACCAGACAACGAAAAGGTACAAAAAATTATTTTTATTTTCTATTTTGTGATCAGAATATGTCAGATTTTACATATGTCAGACATGGCTGGGGCCCAGGGAAGAAATCTGGGAGAGGACCCCAAAGCCCATTACCAGGCTATGTCTTCTTCAGCTTCTGGCAGGCTTGGGGCTTTCTGTGGCCAGAGAGCCAAGCACAATTGCTTTCCCCCCCCCCCCCCCCCCCTCCAAACACCATCCTTGGCATGAGCTACCTTTTATATTTTGCACAGGAGGAAATGCCTGCCTTTCTTGTTTCTCTAGTGTTGTACTACATGCAAGGTCTAGCTTCTTGGGGTTTCAGTTTAATTTATATTTATAGTGTTTATGGTCACTTATTCTGTATTTGGCATTTGTGTTCTGTGTGTGTGTGACCCGGAGGTATTCTAGCACCATGAAGTTTCTATGTAGCATTCTGTAGTAATTTGGCTTGTTCAGTTTGCTGTATAGATAATTTGATATTTTAGGGCCCCATTGTAATATTTAGGGCACTACCTTTTCATAGGTAGGTCATTGTTTTGGAAGTTAGTGCTGGCATGGTAGATTTGCTCTAGATTCTGAGTGATTTTTGTTTATAGATTTTTAAAAATGACTTTACACTATGTTATTGAGATTACCAAAATGTCTTTGTATGGTGAGTTTTATAGGGAAATGTCCTTGCTCTGCATCCATTGTTGGTCGAAGGCCAGGAGGTTCTCTGGATGCGGAAAGTAATTGGCTTCAATACCATATGTGATGATACATTGAAACCTTCTGCTCAGTGTGCTCCTGCGGCTAAGAAAACAAATAGAATGTTAGGTATTATTAGGAAAGGAATGGAAAACAAAAATGAGGACATTATAATGCCTTTGTATCAATCCATGGTGCGACCACACCTCAAATATTGTGTTCAATTCTGGTCGCCGCATCTCAAAAAAGATATAGTGGAATTAGAAAAGGTGCAGAGAAGGGCAACGAAAATGATAAAGGGGATGGGACGACTTCCCTATGAGGAACGGCTAAAGCGGCTAGGGCTCTTTAGCTTGGAGAAAAGGCTGAGGGGAGATATGATAGAGGTCTATAAAAATAATGAGTGGAGTTGAACGGGTAGAAGTGAAGCGTCTGTTTACGCTTTCCAAAAATACTAGGATTAGGGGGCATTCAATAAGGCTACAATGTAGTAAATTTAAAACGAATCGGAGAAAATTTTTCTTCACTCAACGTGTAATTAAACTCTGGAATTCGTTACCAGAGAATGTGGTAAAGGCAGTTAGCTTAGCGGAGTTTTAAAAAGGTTTGGACAGCTTCCTAATGGAAAAGTCCATAGACCATTATTAAATGGACTTGGGGGAAAATCCACTATTTCTAGAATAAGCAGTATAAAATGTTTTGTACTTTTTTGGGATCTTGCCAGGTATTTGTGACCTGGATTGGCCACTGTTGGAAACAGGATGTTGGGTTTGATGAACCTTTGGTCTGTCCCGGTATGGCAACACATGTACTTACTAGGAAAGAAGGTCCATTTCTGAGAGAAATGAAACGGGCGCTAGCAAGGTTCTTGTCTGTCCCCTGCCGGCCCCTGTAGCGACGGAGCGATTCTCTTCTGTCCCCTGCCCCCTCCCCCCTGCAGGCACACACCAATTGTCCCTTCGAGTTGCAGGGTTCTCTCCCCTGCCCCCCTCTCCAGGCACCCAGCGATTGCCCTCCCTGTAGCCAGGGAGCGATTCTCTTCCCTCCCCCGCTCCCTCCCCCCTGCAGGCACACACCAATTCTCCCTCTTTGTTTTTCTCCTCTTGGACGCCGGCCCGCTCCCTGTTCTAGCGCTCTCCCTGCAGGCCATGTCCAGAGGCGAGCTTTTCTCTTTCTTTTTCAGCTGATCGACGGCGGTGCACTCCCTGCTGTGGCGCTCTCCCTGCAGCCCATTCCGTGAGTGTCAGTTTGTTTTTCAGCTGATCGATGGCAGTCCACTTCCTGCTCTGGCGCTCTCCCTGCAGCCCATTGGGTGAGTGTGAGTGCTCCACCCTCAATGTCATAACGTTGTGACGCAAGGGCGGGGCACACACTCATGGGGGAACAGCGATCTATACAACTACGGAAGTTGGAGACTTGCGGCTTCTGGCTTCATAAGAACATTGGAAGTGCGTTTTATATAGAGAGATGTGTTGGAGGACCATGGCTCAATGGGGGCTGAAGAAGAGTGCAGTCTCTTGTACTTCCCTTAGCTCTCAATTGGCCACTGAAGCCTGCACTGCTACCCTCAGTGAAGTAACTGGAAGTGAGATAGAGGTGGAGCATGCGTTGGGGTAGGGACAAGGCATGGGTGCATTAGGTGACTGGGTTTTTGTTTTCTCTTTCAAAAAGTTGGCAACTCTGGTGCCCACCCACCCAACCTGTTGCCTCACCCAAAAATTGCCTTCTTTTCTGGGTATGCTACTGACACAACATGATGTCTATTTTAGTGGTGCTTTATCAGGTGAAAAAAGTGTCTGCATGAATAAAGCACGTGCTAGGGAGCCCCTATAACAGCCCTTACAAATGACCCACAGATTACTATTTATAATAAATTACTACTCTTCCTAAGAAAAGTTATTCGTTATTATACTTCCTCTCCTCTCTGTACATGCGTATACTTCATAAGCTGGCATGTTGAAAATGTAAGATAAAATAATAAATGCTACCAAGTAAGTACCAACAATAAAGACTATGCGGATGCAGCAGCTTATAGGTTTGTTTTGTTTGAGTGTACGCGGAACGACGGCTGGGAAACAGAGAATAACCTAAGTGACTTCCACTTTTTGACGTCATGCCGTCTCCTATTCTCAATCAGACCTGAGATTTTCCAACTCTAATGGCGATTTAAAAACGTTAGGGCAGCAGAGAGCCTGTTTAAAAAAAAAAAAAAAAGGAGCAAATCTTCCTATATTTTTAAGCGTCTCATCCCTCCCTCCCTCCCCCCCCCCCCCCGGGTCCTGCACTGATTGAACACTATTGTCTGTCCGGAAGTAGAAATCTGTCCTTCAGTACCACGAACACGGACACCCCCCTTTGCTTGTCACTTCTTGATGGGGGGGAATCATTTCGATCGACCAATCCTATGCTGCAAGGTATGGGCGTCGGCAGACATAGCCAATGAGGACGCGGTAGGGGCGGGCCCAACTAAAAAGCCTGCCAGAGACTGAGTGTGTGTTGGAAGAGGTAGCCTCTGACAGTGGGGAGAGCGACTGAAGCCACTGAGTGTCCCGGGCTTGGGTGGGGAGGCTAGGAGTAAGTCCAGATATTTTACTTAAAGTATGGTGTGGTGTAGGGCGAGGAGACTCACTGAGTATACACTACACATGACCAGCCGCGCAACAGCACAAGTGTATGTGTGTGACAGTAGTACAAGTAATTGTTTTCAGAGCATTGTCGCCACACGTGAACAGTGTTTGAAACAACGTTTCGTGGAGAGAGATTTGATTGGTTCTTTCTTCATCCGATTGTTGTTTAATGACATCATAGGCGGTATAGACCAACTGGATTCGGTGGGCGTGATGTGATATCAGAATCAGATTTATAGAACTGTAGAGGAAAAAGAAATGATCCCATAGTAGCGATATTTGGAATAGGTATAGTGTAGTGCTAATCTGCAGAGGTGGATTTTTTTGCTGGGGGGGGGGGGGTGAGATTTTAAGTTTCAATTTCAGCCTACATTTTTAGGATCTTGAGGGACGTTCTTATAGCTTTTATCTTAAATGTTCCTCTTCTCTGTTTGGTCTTTTGTCCTTTTATTTTGTAAAAACTTTCTTTGCCCTCCCACCTCTAGTTTTTTCTCTCCTCACCCCATTTCCCTTCCAGCCTCTGCAGCCCAACCAGTGCAGGAAGCTGCTCTTATGCCTGGTTGGTGGATAAGATATGTCAGAATTAGAATTTAATAGTAGTTAGTCTCTCAGCCGGAATCAGATTTCTTACCATCTGTGGTCACCAGCAGTAGTTTCTCTGTCCCAAAGCCTGGTTGTTGTCGGAAGTTTCTCAGGCCTTGATTCAGGTGCCAGATTTTAGACGATTAAGTTTCCTGCTACTTATGATTTGGCCTGCCCTGAAACTTCCGCTCTTCGGTACCCCAATTTTGCTGTTAGGGTAGAACTTAAGTGATGTTAACTAGGGAAATCGGGAGCAGATTTATAACAGCTTTTTTTGCCTTTGACAGTAGCTCTTCTGCTTCGGCTGCTTCTCAGATGCAGGTGCTGAATTTTAGGTGATGTGGCTCTTGAGATATTTCCAGTCCCAGAGTTAGTCCACTCCAAAGTAGCATATATAGCTGTCATTTTATCTCATTTCTAAAATTGTAAGGCTCTTGCATTTGTATGAAAAACATGTTCATATAACAAAACAATGAAAGAAATATATCTCCAGCCATCATCTTAAATTTACAATTGAAATTCTCCATTTTTTCTTTATTTGAAGTGATTAATGGATGCCTGCAAACTGACCTGAAACTCAGAATGGAAACGTTTTGTTTAAGAGCCATGAAAAGGTAAGCAAGACTGTCAATTGATTTGATCCAAACATATTTGCACACTTTAAAAACTTTGTTGTTTTGATATGCATATGTATCCATTCTTGTGGTTATTCTGTTCTAGAATACTCCCCTCAAAATGTTTGACTTATGCTTAAAAGTTTACCGCCAAACAGAACCAAATTTTAAGGTGTAGAAGTATAAGGGCAGTTGCTTTAGCGACTGCACAATGAATACTACTTAATTGTGATCATTTTGTGAGCTACAATATTTAAACAGACTGCTGATTCTTGCTCCTCAGTAAAATACTAAACACAAACAAGCAAGATAGAATGTGCTAAACGATATACTAATGGAGGAAAAAAGACTTCAGAAATTCTGTAATCACTTATACCCAACTTTGTGATCACAGACTGCCATAAATCTCAAAAGATACTTTTGTTAGAGACTATGATACAGGTTCCTCATTAGTGTGAAAAAAACCTCCATAGTAACATCTCAGAGCTATTTCTTAGTATTTTCAAGCTCTGTTGTCACAAAAGGTAGCTTTTACTAGTTTGCTACTGGTTTTGTTCAATGCTAGAAGTTTGCCGTCTTTCTGTTTCCACTTGCTGTGCTTTTTGTACATCTGTGTTGCAGGGCTTTACTGGCGATTGAGGGCTCATCTCCCGACGAAGCTATGTGAAGAAACAGAAGCTATCTGTCGAGCACTCCCTCTGGATAATGCCATTGCCCAGATAGGTGTATTCCTGTTAATGTTTTGTGACAATAGAGATTGAAAATACTAAGAAATAGCTCTGAGATGTTACTATGGAGGTTTTTTTTAGACTAATGAGGAATCTATATCATAGTCTCTAACAAAAGTATCTTTTGAGATCTATGGCAGTCTGTGATCACAAAGTTGGGTATAAGTGATTACAGAATTTCTGAAGTCTTTTTTTCCTCCATTAGTATATCGTTTAGCACATTCTATCTTGCTTAGTTGATCATTTTGTGAGACAATATTGCAGTTATAAACAATGCATCATGTTTTATAAACAGATTTATTGATAGTCATGAGGTTTTGAATTGTTTTCAGTTTAGTTCCCGCCCTTACTGTAGGACTGAAACATTTTTTTAGCGAGTTTTGATGTCTTAAGACAAAGCTATGACTTTGAACTTATTGGCTTTTGATACTGTAAATCATGCAATACTATTGCAGCGATTGAGTGGTATTTCTGGTGTTATATTCAATATAATTGATTTTTGTTGTGTTTTGTGATATATGGTCTAATTATGATTTTATATGGCTTTATTTTGTATATCACCCAGAAATGTAGATAAGGCATTCTTTATATCTATGTATAACTTCTAGACTGATTCATAAAATTTAACTGATCCAAAATTCAGCTGCTAGACTTATTTTTTGCAAGTCTCGTGGCGACCATGTGTCTCCTCTGTTGGGGGAGTATCATTGGTTGCCGGTACAGGCTAGGATCCATTTTAAGGTGTTATACCTAGCTTTTAAATTTGGAAGGCAATTGCCCAGAGTGTTTGTCCCATGTATTGAAAATTGACTCCTAGGAGTTGTAATCAACTGTCTTTTTTTTTTTGGTCTTTCCAACGATTAGATTCATTGCTTTATTTTCTCATTCTTTTGTTTTTGATGGGTCATTTATCAAATAATCTTACTTTAAATTTATGTTTGGTGAAATGTTATTCAGTGATGTCATTTTTGTTTAGATTTGTTATTTTACTTTAATTTTTTGTAATTTCCTGATGTTTTATCAGTTTTGTTTGTTGCTTCTAATAATCTCGCCTTGAATCACAAATTGAGGGAGCTGGCCAGTGATAAGTGTGCTATAACATACCATACAATAACAAAAATTTGACTGAAATAATCTGCCATTACTTCTAATATAAAAGATAGTGTATCGATTTATGCTAAATTGGATCAATCAAAAATCTCTCTTGTGCTAAAAATCTTCTTTTTAAATTTTCCTGTTACTCATTATCTTGCACCTCCACAGCACTGCATATGTATAGTAGTGCTATAAAAATAAGTAGTTGTTGTTGAAAATATATTGGAAGGATATTTTGCAGTATTTTCAAATGGAGTCTTTATCCGTTGAGCATATTTATTATGCTCTAGGGCAGTGATGGCGAACCTTTCAGAGACCGAGT
The DNA here is from genome assembly GCF_901765095.1 of Microcaecilia unicolor. Lineage (NCBI taxonomy): Eukaryota > Metazoa > Chordata > Amphibia > Gymnophiona > Siphonopidae > Microcaecilia > Microcaecilia unicolor. The sequence continues at coordinate 263,497,065 of NC_044031.1, read as the reverse complement.
GCCCAAACAGCAACCCATGTCATACATGTCAGATTTAATAGACCTGCCACCCAGAAATGCTAAAAGATCATCCCGAACTTTCCTCAATCTCCACTTCCCTAAGTGCAAAGGCATAAAATACAAAGTACTGCATGCATCAACCTTCTCTTATATGAGCACGCAATTCTGGAATACACTACCACACAACCTGAAAACGATCTACGAATTAACTGACTTCCGTAAACTATTGAAGACTCATCTCTTTGAGAAAATTTACTGCAAGGATCAAAACACATGAAATACATACACACTAATAGAATTGCATCAATACACTCTCTTCTGAATCCTCTTCCCCATACTTTCACCACACTTAAAACTCTACCCACAGATAAAATTGTTATACCCTAATGCCCTCTTGCTATTGTTCTATCGCCCTATCATTTCCCCATTGTTACTGTCCATTGTTCTATTCCCAAATGATATCTTGACTTTGACTTTGTCTTCCCATAACTCTTCAAAATGTAACCCATAACCGTACTGTGACAAATTGTATTTCCATTATTCACAATGTATTGTAAGCCACACTGAGCCCGCAAATAGGTGGGAAAATGTGGGATACAAATGCAAGAAATAAATAAAATTGAATTATTTATCACAAAGTGCTGGTACTCATTATGGGCGGGGTCACCACATATGACTCCACCCCTATGATAGCCACATCCCTTACACCAGCCATGGCGCATATAAACAGACATCATTGAAAATATTATACTAGTATAGAAGAAAAAAATAACATGATTTTCTTCCATTATAAATCATTTCTGTAAGCTGTTACAGCTCCAGTATACCCAGTGCAAAATAAGACAGCAGATGTAAATTCTCAAATTCGACATATTCCAAACACTAAAATGAAAATATGGGCGGGACCAGAGCTTGAGAGATAGGGAAGGCCGAAGGCGCGCCGAGCGAAGAACACGCACTGCCGACGCACGCCGCCTTAACCCCGACTCCGAGGACGGTACGCTTTTTAAATTTTAGGAGGGGGGGGTTCCTGGTGCTGGGAGGGAGGCCGAAGGGAGGGAGAGTGGGTGGACCAGCGACGGCGCGCGAGCCAAGGGAGAGGGCTCTGTGTGCCCTCTCTGGCACGCGTGCCATAGGTTCGCCATCACTACTCTAGGGTCTTAGGGAGAGGGGGCTATGGATCAGATTTTCTTTCGCCAGACAGTTTAAATGTTTCTCATTTCTTAAAAAAACTCTCAGGAAATTATTACCAAGCAAGCTACTCCTTTTTTGGTAACTTTTTCATCTATAGCTATCAAGAACGAAATTTTGAAATTGTTTGCCTAGATACGTCTAGGTAGACCTGTATCTGATGAGTCCACAAACACAAAGAAGAGGTGTATGAAGTCTGCAGCAAGAAGAATGCAGAGGAACAAAGCAGACACAGTCCAAAAAATCTTATTCAAAAGGACCTGACATAAGCCACGTTTCGCCAAAAATGGCTGCATCAAGGGTATATTTTAAAACACAAAAATAAAAACATATGCAAATGAATAAAACATAAAAACATCCATATCAAATAAAATCAAACAAGATAACAAAAATCCATCAACTTCTTTTCACATTTTCAAAGCTACATATGATTTTTATTGTAGTTTATTGTTCAGTTACATATCTTTTATACAAATTTGATTTTTGAGTGATTTTTGATTTTATAGCACATACATGTGTGTTTTGCATGGTCTGTATTTGACACTTATGTAATATTTCAGTATTTTATTCTTGTTTTTATTGCTGGATTTTTATCTTGTTTGATTTTATTTGATATGGAAATTTTTTTTAATAAGATTCTTCTGGACTCTGTATTTGATGGACACAAAAGAGAGTTTGTCTTTTAGAAAAATGACATTTACGTAGAAGAGAGTTCCTGCTTCTTAATAAAGTCTTGACAGTTGGTGCTACTTTTTTTCTTAGATTTTCCATGTAAATGCCTGCTAGCTCTTGGGAATAATAGATGGGTATTTTAGGTAGCATTGATTTCCACCCCCACCCCCCCCCCCCCCCCCCCCCCCCCCCCCAATATCATTGACTTGGGATGGCTTTTTTTTCCTTTACGTTATTTGGAATATTGTTTTCCTGTCTTTTCATTGTAATTCTGAGATGTTTAAACCAATACATTCAAGTATTATAAATTAATCACTGGCCCCCCCAAATTGGGCACAGATTCAAGATGTGCTCACATTCCAATCACGCCCAATAATTGGACACTAATTGGCACCAATTTGAATTTATACACACGTTACTGTACTATTCTTTAACGATGTGCACCCAAATCATTTAGGTCACAACCCAAAAGAGGAGAGAGCATGGGCTGGTCAGGGGCATTCCTAAGATTTGTGCACAGTGTGTTAGAATACCAGGGAAGTGGAAGTACGGCCGGGAATTGCACCTGGTTTCTGCAGTCGTGGGGCCTGGTGCTCAAATTTTGGGCATCAAAATTGGCGCTCAATGTTATTTTATAATGGGTGCTCATCTGTGAATACCTATTATAGAACCAAAACAAAAAAGAGAGGGTATCAAATACACCAAGAAAGCAAGACAAAAGCAAAAGCATAAATGGACCTCCAGGAACCAGGACAAAGGTAGACTTTATTGTAAAGACCCGACGCTGGCCGTGTTTCGGCATCCAAGCGCCTGCATCAGGGGTATTATGTCCTAGGTGGTCACAGTAAAGATAAAATCCCGCCAAAATACAGAGATTCAAAATGCTTCTTCTATGTGTATTGGGGAATGATGCACGATCTTGGTGCACAGGACTTTACAATAAAGTCTACCTTTTGTCCTGTTCCTGGAGGCCCGTTTGTGCTTTTGCTTTTGTCTTACCTATTATAGAATAACATTTGAGTGCTGATTATTTTTCCAGTGCCGATTATTGAGCACCATTTACTGAATCCAGCCCTGGAGGTCTAGATTATGTTTCCAGTTTCTTACATGAGACTGTTAACCTGTAGATTTGTCAGCTTAGTTAACTGGTGTTAAATCACTGTTTCATATGCTCAGTTACTGTACAGTAAGAGCATTCAGCACAATTTTGTTGGCCAGTTCCACTGTGTGACTGGATGATGTCAGCTTTTTGATTTTTACGTTGGGTCATGGTTTCTTTGCTGTGTTAGTATGGGACTGTTCAGGAAAATAGCTATAGACCAGCTAGAAAGCAATGTGTGTTTGCAATTGAAATGTACAATATTATACAATCAAACATTATCCAGGCCCACTGGCATGAGAAACATTTTGAAAATGGAAAAGTAATTATATAATTTTTGCCTGTGATGTGCATTGTCTCATAAGTACATAAGTAGTGCCATACTGGGAAAGACCAAAGGTCCATCTAGCCCAGCATCCTGTCACCGACAGTGGCCAATCCAGGTCAAGGGCACCTGGCACGCTCCCCAAACGTAAAAACATTCCAGACAAGTTATACCTAAAAATGCGGAATTTTTCCAAGTCCATTTAATAGCAGTCTATGGACTTGTCCTTTTACTAATTGTCCAATTAGTGGTAGGGAGCAAAGATGTATAGTTGAGGTTTATTTAAAATTTCCTTGTCATCAATACCAGACCAGTCCAGAACATAGCCATATTTGAGATGGTCGTCCCCTGTTTTCGGCCATAATGGAAACCGAGGATGCCCATCTCAAAAACGACCAAATCCAAGGCATTTGGTCGTGGGAGGAGCCAGCATTCATAGTGCACTGGCACCCCTGACATGCCAGGACACCAACCGGGCACCCTAGGGGGCACTGCAGTGGACTTCACAAATTGCTCCCAGGTGCATAGCTCCCTTACCTTCAGTACTGAGCCCCCCAAACCTTGCCCCCCCCTCAAAAAAAAAAAAAAACCACTCACCCACAACTGTACACCACTACCATAGCCCTAAGAGGTGAAGGGGGGCACCTACATACTACTACTACTACTATTTAGCATTTCTATAGCGCTACAAGGCATACGCAGCACTGCACAAACATATGTGGGTACAGTGAGTTTCGGGTGGGTTTTGAAGGGCTCACATTTACCACCATAAGTGTAAGAGGTGGGGGGGGGGTGGGCCTGGGTCCGCCTGCCTGAAGTGCACTGCACCCACTAAAAACTTCTGCAAGGACCTGCATACTGCTGTGATAGAGCTGGGTATGACATTTGAGGCTGGCAAAAAATGTTTTTACATTTTTTTGGGGTGGGAGGGGGTTAGTGACCACTGGGGGATTAAGAGGAGGTCATCCCCAATTCCCTCCGGTGGTCATCTGGTCAGTTCGGACACCTTTTCGAGGCTTGGTCGTGAAAAAAAATGGACCAAGTAAAGTCAGCCAAATGCTCGTCAGGGACGCCCTTCTTTTTTCCACTATCGGCCGAGGACGCCCATCTCTTAATCACGCCCCAGTCCCGCCTTCGGTATGGTGCCCACACGCCCCAGTGAATTTTGGTCATCCCCGCAACAGAAAGCAGTTGAGGGCGCCCAAAATCGGCTTTCAATTATGCCGATTTAGGCGACCCTGAGAGAAGGACGCCCATCTCCCGATTTGTGTTGGAAGATGGGCGCCCTTCTCTTTTGAAAATTCCCCTGTTTGTCTCTCAGGGCATGCTCGGTTTCAAAACTGAGCATGCGCCCTGTGAGGAAAAGCAGCCGCTCAGCTGGGCAGAAGAGCAGCACTGGAGTTGTTCCTCAGGGTCCTCTCCAGCCTCCACAGGGGACCTGGACACAGCGCCAGAGTCTTCTCTCTCCTGCTCCTGTCGGGACATGATCAATCGGGTCCTGGAAGGAGCAGGAGAGAGAGAGAGACCTCGGCGCCGGGCCCCTGGGAATTTCCCCCCCACCCCTCGGCAGCCCGGAGCTCATTTTTAAAGCCCTTAGACTTACAAAGTTCCGTAGGTTACTGTGAGGCATATTTTCAAAGCACTTAGCCTTCCAAAGTTCCATAGGTTTCTGTGGAACTTTGGAAGGCTAAGTGCTTTGAAAATATGCCTCTATGTAACTTTGTAAGTCTATGCATTGAAAATATGCCTCATACTCCCTCTGTGCTTGACCTCTGTTAGGTCCTGCATCTCCCTTCTCCGCTGAAGGGTCATTTGTTTCTATATCTCCACCAGTAGTCCTCTCTATTTAATTACCCATTTTTTTTCTTGTCTTTTTTAATCACCTCCTCCTTATCTCTGTAATTGTGCAGGCAAGCAATTATGTCCCAAGGGCTATCATCTCTCCTGTGATCTAGGTTCCAATGAGCTCTATCCACCAAAACTCCATCTCACTTAGGCTCTGTTCCTTCTCGTCCCCAACAGCTTTGTACATGATTGTTGTGGAGTCTACACACAATTTTGAAAGGTCTCTTCCTCTGGAACTTTAATGTTGCATCTCCTGGACAGTCTTTTCCGGTAACTCCTCAATAAATTGCTCATGGCATTTGGTTCATTGAGATTCCTTCATAAGGCTGTCTCTGCTCCTTGTGTGTTTCCACCTCTTTTACCCTTATTCCTAGGTCTGCTGTGTCCAACCGGAGCTCCGCCACTGTAAATTTTAATATCCTCCTTTGCCACAGCTGTGTCACTGTAAATTTCTTTCAGTCAGCATACCATGCCCTTTTTAGTTATCGCTTCTCTCTCCATCTCGCCAGTGCCGCTTTCCTTCCTTCCCCTGACTCTGTTTTGGACCAGCTTGCCCATCTTTCCATTTGGACTGTGCAGCCCTGCTCTGTTCCCGTATTCACTGTGGTAGTAAAATGCCACCAAGCTGCCTCCACACCAATATCCTTCGTGCCATTGGACTTCCTTGGTACCTTTTGGGTAACACCACTTCCTCTGGCTCACACCTTTTCAATTGTAGCTCAGTAGGTATTCTCCTGGTAAGTAGGTGTTTCTGTCCTGGGAGGGCTCGCAATGTAAGTTTGTACTGAAGCAATAGAGGATTAAACATTGGCAAAACCATTGCTGTTTCCTGATAATATTGTTAAAGGGTCAGCTTTGGGGAGGTTCCAAAGTCAGCACTCCTTTCATCACTAATTGGGTAAATCTGGCAGTCAAAGGATCAATAAACTCAGGGGTTGGCTATCAAGACAGATGTCATATTAAGGATGAGTCATTTGTTGTGGGACATCTAAGAAATTGAAGCTTCAATTGTGAAGCCCTTATGAAACAATGCAGATGTAATCTCGCATCAAATAGATCATAAAGCATAGTTGGGACAAAAGATAACCAGAAAATCCAAATATGATCATAGTTCGAAGCAGGATGCTGTACAAGAGGGGCATTTTTGATATGATGTCTAAGTCAGACTTTGGATGTTTTGCACTAAACATCCCAAATTGAAATAGGAAATATAGCCATTTTTGAAACAGCAAAGCATTAAAAAAATGTTCAAAATTTTGTGCTCTGTGCGTTGCCTATTCAAAAAAAAAAATCCAAGTTCAAAACGCACAAAATCAAGCCATTGGGATGTAGGAGGAGCCAGCATTCATAGTAGACTGACCACACAGACATCCCAGGAGAGCAATGGGGCACCATAGTGGGCACTGTTGTGGACTTCATTTAAAAGCTCTCAGGTACATATCTCACCGTTACCCCTTATCTTGTCTGCTGAGCCCTCCATAATCCACCATCCCCAACTGTATACCACTACTACAATAGCCCTTGTGGGTGAAGAGATCACTTATATGTGGGTATAATAGGTTTTTGTAGAGTTTTGGAGGGCTCATACTTTTCCATCACAAGTGTGACAGGTAGAGTAAGATATGAGCCTGGGTCCCTTCTCTATAGTCTACTTCACTGACCACTGCACTACTCCAGAGACCTGCTTGCTGCTCTAATAGAACTGGCTATAACATCTGAAGCTGTCATAGAGGCTAGCAAGTGCTATTTTTATTTATATCTTTGGGGGAGTGAGGGAAGGGGTCATCCCTGATTCCCTCCAGTGGTCATCTGGTCATTTAGCACACCTTTTTGTGCCTTATTGGAGATCTAGATCAAAATGTTGAAGCTTTAGCCCTAGATGTTTTCATTTTGTTCCATTATGGCTATAAAATGTCCAAGTGTTAGGAATGCCCTAAACCCACCCTAATCCGCCCTGACATGTGATTTGGACACACTGCAGATAAATTTCATAGATGTCTGCAAAATAGGTTTTGAAAATACCAATTTGGACTTTTTTGATAAGAAATAGTCCAAATGCTGCTTTGACACTTTTGGGATGTTTTTCTCTTTAAAAAATGAGCCCCCAGGGCTCTCATGTTCAAAGTGCAATATGCACCACCAAAAAAGTGGAGAAAAAAAGAGCTTAACAACTTATTGCTTAACAGCCCATAAAGTATACCTCATACACAGGGAAAAAATGCACAATCAATCATCGGTTAAAAATACTCCACGTGAAAAAATGGATCTCGGAATATGGCTGCAAAATTTTACTAAAAGTTCTTTAAATATTCAAAAGCTTCATAACTTCATCATTCAATCCTTACAAAATGCCAGCCAGCTTTTTGCAGTTTATGGATTATTTTAATTTTTGTCATCCTAACAAAAAAAACAGCACCACGGGCCTTTAAAAATGGAACACAGTTCTTTAATGAATGAGCCTTGACAAAAAGACCCGACACGGGCCGTGTTTCGGTGACTAGCACCTGCGTCATCCATTTGGATACAGAAAGTGAAAGTGCCTTGGTGCTTTGTAGCTTTTACTACATGAGACGTGGGGTAAGGAATATTGTAGAGGAATATATTCGAGTTATTCCCCAAGTTTTCCACGTCATCACTGTGACCCCTGACGCAGGTGCTAGTCACCGAAACACGGCCCGTGTCGGGTCTTTTTGTCAAGGCTCATTCATTAAAGAACTGTGTTCCATTTTTAAAGGCCCGTGGTGCTGTTTTTTTTTGTTTGGACTTTAGTTTGTACTTCGTTCCCTCTCTTTTGTTATATCCAATTTTTGTCATCCTACCATAAGTACATAAGGATTGCCACACTCGGACAGACCAAAAGCCCATCAAGCCTAGCATCCTGTTTCCAACAGTGGCCAATCCAGGTCACAAATACCTGGCAAGATCCCAAAATAGTTCAATACATTTTATTCTGTTTATCCCAGAAATAGCAGTGCATTTTCCCCAAGTCAATTTAATAATGGTCTATGGACTTTTCTTTTAGAAGCTGTCCAGACCTTTTTTAAACCTTGCTAAGCTAACCGCCTTTACCACATTCTCTGACGAGTTCCAGAGTTTAATTACACGTTGATTGAAGAAAGATTTTCTCCGATTTGTATGAAATTTACTACTTTGTAGCTTCATCGAGTGCCCTCTAGTCCTAGTATTTTTGGAAAGAGCAAACAAACAATTCACATCTACCCATTCCACTCCACTCATTATTTTATAGACCTCTAACATATCACTCCTCAGCCATCTTTTCTCCAAGCTGAAGAACCCTAGAAGCTTCATCCTTTTCTCATAGGGAAGTCGTCCCACCCCCTTTATCATTTTCGTCGCCCTTCTCTGTACCTTTTCTAATTCTACTATATCTTTTTTGAGATGCGGTGACCAGAATTGAACACCGTATTCGAGGTGCGGTCACACCATGGACCAATACAAAGGCTTTATAATGTCCTCACTTTTGTTTTCCATTCTTTTCCTTATAACACCTAACAGTAAGTTTTTGATTTCAATTTTCATATCTCTGAAATAACATTTTTAGATGTCAAAGTATATTACTCTCAGGGGTCTTTGTCCACTTGTATTTACACTGAAGCAATGGATTGTAATACACTGCTTCATTATGATAGAATGTATCACGCATATTCTAAAGTTAGTCTTCCTCTTTCACTATTTCTTTCGTACCAGAGGATTTGCGATTCCAATGAAGAATTTTTGGAAGCTTCAGCTACTCTTAAGTGAGAAATTGTGTTCTAGAGGATGTCCTGAGGAAAACGGGCAAAATATTTAATTTACAGCCAATAAAATAAAAATATAAAAATTTATGGAGGCTATGTTTATGTGATTGTGTACATTTTTCTGTGGTCCACAAAGGATTGTAGACTGAGCGGGCTATAAATCTTTTGAATGAATAAATAAAATGATTCTTTTTTAGGTGCATTTTGCTGAGGGGGCTATTCTGTAAATAAGGAGCTAACGTTTACACGGGCAATATGTGTAAATGAGTAGAGCACCGTTGTGCAGCCTTGGTCATTGAGGGCCACAATCCAGTTGGATTTTCAGGATTTCTTCAGCGAATATGCACAGGATCTGTTTGCATGCACTGCCTCCATTGTATACATAAGTAATGCCACACTGGGAAAAGACCAAGGGTCCATCGAGCCCAGCATCCTGTCCACGACAGCAGCCAATCCAGGCCAAGGGCATAGATCTCATGCATATTCATTGTGGAAATCCTGAAAACCCGACCTGTCGAGGGCCGAGGTAGGACACCCCTGGACTAGAGTACCAACCTGTATGCATGTAAATGCTGAAAATCTGCTTATATACTATTCTGTAAATATGTGCATATCTTATATAGCATATATTTTACAGGTGAATGTACACATAGGCATTATAGTATGCTATATCTCCAGTATTACTCTGGCCTAGATCTGGCATAAGTGCTTGTGCCTAACTGTATATACACACACATATACCTTGTGACCCTACTATTCTGTAAAGGAAAGTAGGGGCTTGCTTTCTTTTATAGAATAGGCTCCCAGTATCACCGCCCCCCCCCCCCCCCCCTCCACACACACACACACACACTTTATAAAATTGCCTCATTTCAGGGAAACTTCATTTGTCTGTCAGTATAGATAGGAGCAAGGATACATACAGACACGCTTACAAAATGAAACATGCCCCATACAACCTCTTATCACCCTAACAAGACAACACATTTATTTATTTATTTATTTCAATTTTGATTTTTATTAAACAGTCAACATAGCAACAGTTTGAGTCCACAGACTCCAATTCTATTCCATCAATCCAACTTAAACAACATTTTACATCCTTGCATTTTCTCCCTTACATCATTCCCCTTGTATCCTCCCCCTCCAACACGTTTATTTATTCTCATTTATACCCCACATTTTCCCAACTGCGTCAGGCTCAATGTGGCTTACAGCGCACCGCAGAGGCAGACACCAATGCAGTAAAATTAAGCTAATACAACATAAAACCTACATAAGAAATAATGGGGAGGATGGGGAAGGGACGGAAGGAACAGGGAAACCAGGGGAGAGGAGGGAAGGGTGGATGTGTCCAAAATTGTCATTACATTGATGTGTATCAAACAGTGGAGACACATGCTGAGTCCCTGGGGTAGGCTTTTCCAAATAACATGGTCTTAAGTGATTTCCTGAAATTTAGATGGTTGTGGATGGTTTTTATAGTTTTTGGCAAAGAATTCCATAGTTGTGAGCTGATGAAGGAGAAGGAGAGAGTGGTGGATGCATGGAATGCCCTCCCGCGGGAGGTGGTGGAGATGAAAACGGTAACGGAATTCAAACATGAGTGGGATAAACATAAAGAAATCCTGTTTGGAAAGAAGGGATCCTCAGGAGCTTAGCAGAGATTGGATGGCAGAGGCGGGGCTGGTGGTTGGGAGGTGGGGTTAGTGCTGGGCAGACTTATATGGTCTGTGCCCTGAAAAAGACAGATACAAATCAAGGGGCTGGTGGTTGGGAGGCGGGGCTAGTGCTGGGCAGACTTATACGGTCTGTGCCCTGAAAAAGACAGATACTTTTTGTGTATACCTTACCTTGATTTGTAACACATATGAGTTATCTTGTTGGGCAGACTGGATGGACCGTGCAGGTCTTTTTCTGCCATCATCTACTATGTTACATACGTGGATTGTCTTTCACACCCAGTCCCCAAACAGACATGCATTTGTAAATGGAGGAAGGGGAAACATCATTTTGTCACATTATAAGTGTGCACTTTTCAACTTTGTGAGTTTATTTTTCTTTTCTTTTTTTTTACAGGCTGTTTCTGGATAAGATACTGGTGTGGCAGGTTCTTCAGGCAAGGAGTTTATCAGGGGCCGATGCTGTCAATGCTCTCAGGCCTTTCTATTTTGCTGTACACCCAGATTTCTTTGGCCGGCATCCCAGAGAAAGGGTATGTAATATATTGGTTTTAATCTGTATTATTTTTCAGTAGTGCTCTTTTAATGAAAGTTTTGTAGCTTAAAAGTGAAACAACCCTTTGGCTAGAGACATGCAGTACTACTGGGATTTATTATATCCTTTTGGAGCAGCAGATACATTTTATTCTGTCAGTACTGCTGTGTTTCTCTACTTCGAACCACTCTGTAACTCCATCTCAGGGATTCAGATATCAAAGACTTAATGACTCATGAGTGGGGAACAGACCAACCGGGTTTTCAGGATCTCCCTAATGAATATGCATGAGAGAGATTGGCATGCACATATCCTCGGTTGTATGCAGATCTGTCTTATATTATATTTATTATATTTGTACCCCGCGCTTTCCCACACAATGCAGGCTCAATGCAGCTTACATAGTAAGTTAAGAATAGAATTTTCAATAAAACAGTAGTAAAACAACGTAAAGTTGGGCTTAGTAGTGTATGATAAGTTGAGCTAGATAATATATGACTAGGGTAAAAGAGGGTAGACAGGATAGGTTAGTGTAATTTGGGGGACAAGAGGTGAGGAGGGATAAAATTAAGGATAGATGGAAAGAGAAGGATGGGAGGTTGGTATTTAAGTCGGAACAGAATTGGGAGTGGAGGTTGGCGAGATTAGGTTGGGGCATTAGGGTAGGCTTGCTTAAAGAGATGAGCTTTCAGCATTTTTCTGAAGGGCAAGAAGTCGTTTATTAATCGGATTGGTCTGGGTAGAGCTGCCCAAAAAGGAGAAACTGGATGCGTAGTAGGTTTTGTATTTCATTCCTCTGCAATTGGGAATGTGTAGGTTAAGATAAGTTTGTGAAGAAATAGATCTGTTTCTAGCAGGGAGGTTGATCAAATCATTCATGTAGCCAGAGGATTCACCATGGATGATCTTGTGGGTTATTGTGTTGATCTTAAAATTTATTCTTTCTTTGATGGGGAGCCAGTGAAGCTTTGCTCGAAGAGGTGATGTACTTTCGAATTTTGATTTGCCAAAAATAAGTCTGGCAGCCGTGTTTTGGGCAGTTTGGAGTCTCTTCAGTATTTGTGTTTTGCATCCTAAAAAGACACTGTTGCAGTAGTCGGCGCGGGTAATAACAGTAGACTGTATCAGGTTCCGGAAAGTGTTGAGTGGGAGATAAGGCTTCACTCGTTTCAATATCCACATCATATTTAAACATTTTCTTCGTGGTGAGTTTAGCGTGGTTATCAAAAGATAAATGCACATTCATAAGTAGTGGCGTAGCTACTGGGGCCTTGGGGACCTGGGCTCCCATCTGGAGCCCCTGGTTTGGCTGGCAGGGGTCCACAACCTCCACCAACTGAAGCCTTTCTCTAACACTGTTCTCTGTGCATTGCCTGTCCTGTTTCCCCTCACATTATGTGCATGCTCGGTTTTATTGAAACTGAGCATGCGCGAAGTGAGCAGGCACACAACGTGAGGGGAAGCAGGGCAGGCAGTGCGCAGAGAACAGCGCTGGAGAAAGGTTTCAGCTGGCAGGGGTTGGGGACCTCTGCCAGCCAAGGTATGTGGGGTTGTGGAGGGGCAGGGGTTGCTACAGAGAGGCGGGCCAAACTGTGCCCCCCACACACACACACACACATACACACACACTTTGGGCTCTGGACCCCCTCAAACGTTGAGGTCTGGCTACTCCCCTGTTCGTAAGGGACATCCTGAATCCCCAAGCAGTCCATAATTCTGACTGGTGGGTCTGTACCCCTGCACTAGAGAGGTGGGCAAGACTGATAACCATCAATTTCAGAGCAATATACCAAGTCCTGTAGTAGAAAATGTTCTTCAATCATATCTATTTATTTTACAATAAACAGCTTTTCATGCAGCATGCTATCTGGTAAGGGAATATCTTGTATTGTGAATAAAAGAGGGTAAATGTTAGGGCCTGAGAAAAAGACTGGTTACTGGCAGAGGCAGTTTGAATGACCCAGGAGGAATCTATATCTTGGAGAGAGATTTTTGAGGAGGGAAAGGCAGAAAATGGGGTTAGAAAGGTTTAACCAGAGGACTTTGATAAAATCTTGTTGTAGCACATTTTATTTACCCCTCTTTGCTTTTCCATCTCTCATGTATTTGTTTGGATTTCACTTGCACCCATTTTTCTTTTCAGCTGTAGCTCAAGGTGAGGTTCATTCGGGTACACTGGGAGGGGCATCTTTGAAAGAACATCCAGATCAGAATTGGGACATCCTGTTCATAGCATCCAAAAAACCCCCATCCATCTCACAGCAATTTTCAAATGGGGAATATGTCCAGATTTCCCGTTTGAAAATACATGAGAAGGGCATCCTTACGCTGGAGACGTCTAAACTGAAACATTTAAATTATAAATGGGGGAAAACAAGGCACAGGGACACCTGTCTGGCTGAATTCTTATGAAAATGGCCACATCGATGTCCTTGCAAAACAGAGCACTAGCCTAATGGTTGGTACAGTGGACTGTTAAACTAAGAGACACGGGTTCAAATCCTACTGTAACTTTTTTTTTGTTTTGTTTTTTTGTTAATTTGATCCCTCCAGGAACAGAAATACCTACTGCACCTGAATGTACAACACTTCAGTAGCCTTCAGGCTTGCAATTGTTTTATCTTTAGATACAGTATTTTTCTACTTTTGGAGGGAACCCCAGAAAAAAAATTGAGTTGGGCCTGCATCCCTCGGTGTACAATCCACTGTACTAACCACTAGGCTGCTTCTCTGACCTGCTTGCTGCTTTCTTCAGAATGACCATAATACCTGTAGCTGACACAAGAGCCCAGTTTTTTCCTTTTTGGTTTCCCTTTCAGGGGAGAAGGAGGGGGACAGCAACTACTAGGTGATTAAGAAGGTGTCGTGCCTTAATCCCTCCAGTGGTCAGCTGCTCAATCAGAGCAACTTGACATGACTGAAACAGGTCTAATAAAAACATCCTCTTTAGACATGAACGCTTCTTCCCATTCGAAAATCACTGTTGGAGTCCTGCTTTTGGGCCTTCCCTAGTCCTGCCCAAAATACACCCACAACACGCCTCCTTGCTGTTTGGAGGAACTGCAATGTGAAATGTACAAATTCTGACTTTTTCCAAAATCAGGATTTGGACCTTTTTAGCAGATGGACCTTTTTTTTTAGGCAGTTTGAGGCATCCTTCTGCTTTGAAAATGAACACATAAGTGTTTCGCTGTCCCCGGTTTTCACTTAGGCGCTAACCACTAATTTTCAGTGAGTGATAACTAGTTAAGTGCCACTGAAAATTAGTGGATAGCTCTGAACAAGCGTTTTTACCGGTCAGCGGCTGTTTCTGGCTGGTTTAAATCATTTTGAATATTGATCAGTAAAATGGAATCTGGGTGCCCAGATGCTGTTATAGAATAGACACTCCCTACACTGCATCTGGGTGTCCTATGGTAGTATAGCAGCAGTTGGCAGTGGGGTGGTTAGGGTCCAGTGATCTACCTCCAAGTGGACTCAACCTTTCTCTGGGTTTTTCCCCTTTTTTTCTTCTTGCCTCCCCTGAGTGCAAATAAGATTATCCCTCTCCTTTTTACTTTTGGCATTCAATACAAAATAGAATGTAGAAAGGTTTTTTTTTAATATTATTTGTAAACCACCCTGTGATACCTACAGGAAGGGCAGTCTCCACTTACAATGCCACTCTTTCCTCTGCCTCTCGCCCCTACAATGCACTCGATCTGCGGCCCCTCCGTACCTCTCTACCCTCATCTCCCCTTACGTCCCTACCCGTAACCTCCGCTCTCAAGACAAATCCCTCCTTTCAGTACCCTTCTCCACCACCTCCAACTCCAGGCTCCGCCCCTTCTGTCTCGCCTCACCCCATGCCTGGAACAAACTCCCTGAGCCCATACGCCGTGCCCCCTCCCTACCCATCTTCAAATCAATGCTCAAAGCCCACCTCTTCAATGTCGCCTTCGGCACCTAATCACTACTCCTCTTCTCAGGAAAACTTATCTACCCCAACTTGACATTTCGTCCTTTAGATTGTAAGCTCTTCCGAGCAGGGACCGTCCTTAATTGTTAATTTGTACAGCGCTGCGTAACCCTAGTAGCGCTCTAGAAATGTTAAGTAGTAGTAGAATATTAAGTCAAAATAAACCTATAAGTAGCAGCAGCGGGATTTTGAACTGGGCTTCCCTGGTTGTCAGCCCAGTGTTCTAACTTCTAGGCTACTCCTCCAGCTCCAATATTTAGGCAACTACCTACAAAATAAAAGGTCCCTTAACATCGATCAAAGCCAGGGTTGTTTTTAAATTGTGTCTTTGCATTCCAAATTATCAGTGGTATGGCCTCTCCGACTATATGCTTCCTTTTGATTGACCTCCCTACGTGTAATTCCATCCCTGGATCCAGAGAATTCATAATTCTCCATCATCCTAATTGTAAAAAGATGGTAAAAAAAAAGTCCTCTCTACTGACTTCTCCCATCAATGTACTAATTGGTGGATTCTTCTTCCAAGATTTCGAACAACCAATATAAACGGAATTGCAGTAATCCCAATAAGGATAAAAGTAAAGACTGTACTACTAATCAAAAAACCGATAGCTCAAAATAGTTATGAATAATCTGAAGCTTTTTGAGTAGATAGAAAGATTTACTAACCACCTTATTTACCTGAGTAATTAGAGTGAGCTGACTAATTCTATTCCTAAAAGATTTGAAACTATGTCAAGAATTACCGTATTTTTCGGACTATAAGACACACCGGACCATAAGACGCACATAGGTTTTAGAGGAGGGAAATGGGAAAAAAAATTTTTCGGACTATAAGACGCACTTTTTCCCTCCTCAAAAGCCTAGGTGTGATTTATGGTCCGATGCGTCTTGTCCGAATGCAGGGCCCCCGATCTCTCTGTTTTCCAAGGTCCCCCCTCCCTCGCTCCATAATTCCATTTTGCAAGGTCCCTCCCTCCCTCGCTCCGTTTTGCAAGGTTCCCCCCTCCCTCTGTTTTGCAAGGTCCCCCCTCGCTCCCTCCAAATTTTAAAAGTTTTACCTGGTCGTGGTCGAGGCAGCAAAAAGCATGCACGCTGGGCGCGTCAGTCTTCCGTTCTGACGTCTCTCTCTGCTCTGTGCCCGCCTCTTGAGGGCGGGACCAGAGCTGAGAGAGACGTCAGAACGGAAGACTGATGCGCCCAGCGTACATCTTTTTGCTGCTGCTGCCGCAACCACGACCAGGTAAAACTTAAAATTTGGAGGGAGCGAGGGGGGACCTTGCAAAAAGGAGGGAGGGAGGGAGGGGGAACCTTGCAAAACGAAGCGAGGGAGGGAGGGAGGGACCTTGCAAAAAGAAGCGAGGGAGGGACCTTGCAAAACGGAATTACGGTGCTTTTAAAACTACATTTGGACTATAAGACGCACCCCCCCATTTTCCTCCCAAATTTGGGGGGGGAAAAAGTGCGTCTTGTAGTCCGAAAAATACAGTAAATCAGAGTTACTTATTTTAATAGTAGGATTATCTTTCAAGAAAGTTAAGGGACTCTCTTATCTTTATTCTTATCTTTATTTTAGAATTTGGGCTAAGTTTCTGAAAATTTCTTTTGAGAACAGAGGTCTAATTCTTTTCCACCTCTATAAAGTTTTAAAGACTTTCTTTATCACTACAGATGTTTTCATGAAGCCACATGCAAGTGCATGTGAGAGATGATCAGTGCATAAGTGACCTGAGGCATTTGCTCCAAAAAGTGTTCTTCATTGCACTGGCTTCCTGTTGAAGCCAGAGTGCTTTTTAAATTAGGTAGTTTATTATTCAAGATTATATATGGTTTGATACCCCAATACATGCTTTCTCTCGTCTGCTATTCAAAATTACAATTTCACAATATTCAAAATTTATCTTTATTTTCCTTTCCTAGTCCTCATGGGATCTTGTCAAAGAAATTGTGTTCTTGTTGGTTCGCATATCAGGCAGCTAGTCTGTGGAATTCTTTCCCTTTTACAATAAGCCATATTTTTAGTTATGACACTTTTAAGAAAGAGTTGAAAATGTTGTTGAAAATGCAAAACATCTCGTTACTATGTAAATATAACACAGTTAGTTTGTAGTGGATACCACCAGCTGCGTTTATAGCTGAAAAAAATAACCCCAGCAAAAAGCAGTGCTTCCAGGCCACATCTTAAAGGGGCTGTCGGTGTTGTCATGCACCCCAACCCCCGTGGGCCTGCCTTTACAAGTTCCTGGTGGTCCACTGGGTCCCAGGACAGGTGTGATCCCCAGTCACTCCTGCCCTCAGCAAAACCTTCCACAAAATGGCGCCTGTGATGCCTAGCCGCCATCTCACAATACTTCTGCTATGGGTCATGTTTTCTTACACGAGACGATGGCTAAGGGTAACCAACACCATTTTGGGGGAAGGTGCAGGTGAGGGCAGAAGTGTCTAGGGATCACGTCTGCCCCAGGGGTTGGGGAGATGGGAATTCTTTTGGGAGAATGACACTTCTGGTTGGTGGGGGAGTTAGAATGCTCATCAGAAGGGGTGGGGATGAGGAGTGGTGGGGTGGAGTCATGGTGCTATCATGTATCCAACAAGAAATGCCACTTTTAAGATGCAGCTTGGGAGAATCGGGCCATGGGTTTGAAGCCCAGTATTCCCAGGCTAATGGAACAATTCTGCTTGCAAGGTGTCTCGTAAGCAGCTTTAGTCTCTTATGATGGGATACCACAGGATAGTGATTCCTGTGGTGAATCAAGATGTGGTAAGAACTTGCTTTTGCCACCCCTTTACCTTCCCCCCCTTCACTTAATAATATTAACATATGGTTTATCAAAGATAAATCATGCCAAACAGATTTGATTGAATTATTTGACTGGGCAACCAGAGAATTGATTCGAGGTCACGCACTTGATGTAATCTACTTGAATTTCAGCAAAACCTTAGACACAGTTCCTCATAGGAGGCTTTGGGTCCTAACTTCAGCCTGTAAAGTGGTGAATTGGATTACAAACTGGTTGATAGACGCCAGAGGGAATTCACTTGGAGGCAGGAAAGGTGAGTAGCGGTGTGCCTCAAGGATCGGTGCTGGGGCCG